>NC_079880.1:4298750-5560000 GCF_029227915.1 Hydractinia symbiolongicarpus | reverse complement strand
AATCGCCGGCAAACGAAAACCCGCGATTTCCCGTAAATCCCGGCTTGGCCCGTATAGTCAAAAGTATACAAAGAAAGTACCCAGGGAGTAAACTCATTTCCAGAACGATTTCTTAAATTATTTTTTCACCACTAAAACGCATGAGACTTGTAGTTTTCAAAAATGTTTTCATTTTTGATGAGACGCTGAATAAAAGAAGTTTAATCGCCGGCAAACGAAAACCCGCGATTTCCCGTAAATCCCGGGCTTGGCACGTATAGTCGAATGTATACAAAGAAAGTACCCAGGGAGTAAACTCATTTTCCGAACGATTTTTTAAATTATTTTTTCACCACTAAAACGCATGAGACTTGTAGTTTTTAAAAATGTTTTCATTTTTGATGAGACGCTGAATAAAAGCAGTTTAATCGCCGGCAAACGAAAACCTGCGATTTCCCTAAATCCCGGACTCGGCCCGTATAGTCAAAAGTATACAAAGAAAGTACCCACGGAGTAAACTCATTTCCAGAACGATTTTTTAAATTATTTTTTCACCACTAAAACGCATAAGACTTGTAGTTTTTAAAAATGTTTTCATTTTTGATGAGACGCTGAATAAAAGAAGTTTAATCGCCGACAAACAAAAACCCGCGATTTCCCGTAAATCCCGGGCTTGGCCCGTATAGTCAAAAGTATACAAAGAAAGTACCCAGGGAGTAAACTCATTTCCCGAACGATTTTTTATATTATTTTTTTACCACTAAAACGCATGTGACTTGTAGTTTTCAAAAATATTTTCATATTTGATGGGACGCTGAATAAAAGAAGTTTAATCGCCGGCAAACGAAAATCCGCGATTTCCCGTAAATCCCGAACTCGGTCCGTATAGTCAAAAGTATACAAAGAAAGTACCCAGGGAGTAAACACATTTCCCGAACGATTTTTTAAATTATTTTTTCACCACTAAAACGCATGAGACTTGTAGTTTTCAAAAATGTTTTCATTTTTGATGAGACGCTGAATAAAAGAAGTTTATTCGCCGGAAAACGAAAACCCGCGATTTCCCGTAAATCCCGGGCTTGGCCCGTATAGTCGAATGTATACAAAGAAAGTACCCAGGGAGTAAACTCATTTCCCGAACGATTTTTTGAATTATTTTTTCACCACTAAAACGCATGAAACTTGTAGTTTTCAAAAATGTTTTCATTTTTGATGAGACGCTGAATAAAAGAAGTTTAATTGCCGGCAAACGAAAACCCGCGATTTCCCGTAAATCCCGGGCTTGGCACGTATAGTCGAATGTATACAAAGAAAGTACCCAGGGAGTAAACTCATTTTCCGAACGATTTTTTAAATTATTTTTTCACCACTAAAACGCATGAGACTTGTAGTTTTTAAAAATGTTTTCATTTTTGATGAGACGCTGAATAAAAGCAGTTCAATCGCCGGCAAACGAAAACCTGCGATTTCCCTAAATCCCGGACTCGGCCCGTATAGTCAAAAGTATACAAAGAAAGTACCCAGGGAGTAAACTCATTTCCAGAACGATTTTTTAAATTATTTTTTCACCACTAAAACGCATAAGACTTGTAGTTTTTAAAAATGTTTTCATTTTTGATGAGACGCTGAATAAAAGAAGTTTAATCGCCGACAAACAAAAACCCGCGATTTCCCGTAAATCCCGGGCTTGGCCCGCATAGTCAAAAGTATACAAAGAAAGTACCCTGTGAGTAAACTCATTTCCAGAACGATTTTTTAAATTATTTTTTCACCACTAAAACGCATAAGACTTGTAGTTTTTAAAAATGTTTCCATTTTTGATGAGACGCTTAATGAAAGAGGTTTAATCGCCGGAAAACGAAAACCCGCGATTTCCCGTAAATCCCGGGCTTGGCACGTATAGTCGAATGTATACAAAGAAAGTACCCAGGGAGTAAACTCATTTTCCGAACGATTTTTTAAATTATTTTTTCACCACTAAAACGCATGAGACTTGTAGTTTTTAAAAATGTTTTCATTTTTGATGAGACGCTGAATAAAAGCAGTTTAATCGCCGGCAAACGAAAACCTGCGATTTCCCTAAATCCCGGACTCGGCCCGTATAGTCAAAAGTATACAAAGAAAGTACCCAGGGAGTAAACTCATTTCCAGAACGATTTTTTAAATTATTTTTTCACCACTAAAACGCATAAGACTTGTAGTTTTTAAAAATGTTTTCATTTTTGATGAGACGCTGAATAAAAGAAGTTTAATCGCCGACAAACAAAAACCCGCGATTTCCCGTAAATCCCGGGCTTGGCCCGTATAGTCAAAAGTATACAAAGAAAGTACCCAGGGAGTAAACTCATTTCCCGAACGATTTTTTATATTTTTTTTTTACCACTAAAACGCATGTGACTTGTAGTTTTCAAGAATGTGTTCATTTTTGATGAGACGCTGAATAAAACCAGTTTAATCGCCGGCAAACGAAAACCCGCGATTTCCCGTAAATCCCGGGCTTGGCACGTATAGTCGCATGTATACAAAGAAAGTACCCTGTGAGTAAACTCATTTCCAGAACGATTTTTTAAATTATTTTTTCACCACTAAAACGCATGAGACTTGTAGTTTTTAAAAATGTTTCCATTTTTGATGAGACGCTTAATGAAAGAGGTTTAATCGCCGGAAAACGAAAACCCGCGATTTCCCGTAAATCCCGGGCTTGGCCCGTATAGTCGAATGTACACAAAGAAAGTACCATGTGAGTAAACTCATTTCCAGAACGATTTTTTAAATTATTTTTTCACCACTAAAACGCATAAGACTTGTAGTTTTTAAAAATGTTTTCATTTTTGATGAGACGCTGAATAAAAGAAGTTTAATCGCCGGCAAACGAAAACCCGCGATTTCCCGTAAATCCCGGCTTGGCCCGTATAGTCAAAAGTATACAAAGAAAGTACCCAGGGAGTAAACTCATTTCCAGAACGATTTTTTAAATTATTTTTTCACCACTAAAACGCATGAGACTTGTAGTTTTCAAAAATGTTTTCATTTTTGATGAGACGCTTAATAAAAGAAGTTTAATCGCCGGCAAACGAA
This sequence comes from Hydractinia symbiolongicarpus, assembly GCF_029227915.1. Lineage (NCBI taxonomy): Eukaryota > Metazoa > Cnidaria > Hydrozoa > Anthoathecata > Hydractiniidae > Hydractinia > Hydractinia symbiolongicarpus. The sequence goes on along the minus strand of NC_079880.1, from coordinate 5,556,943 downwards.
AACCCGCGATTTCCCGTAAATCCCGGGCTTGGCACGTATAGTCGAATGTATACAAAGAAAGTACCCAGGGAGTAAACTCATTTTCCGAACGATTTTTTAAATTATATTTTAACCACTAAAACGCAAGAGACTTGTAGTTTTTAAAAATTTTTTCCTTTTTGATGAGACGCTGAATAAAAGCAGTTTAATCGCCGGCAAACGAAAACCTGCGATTTCCCTAAATCCCGGACTCGGCCCGTATAGTCAAAAGTATACAAAGAAAGTACCCAGGGAGTAAACTCATTTCCAGAACGATTTTTTAAATTATTTTTTCACCACTAAAACGCATGAGACTTGTAGTTTTCAAAAATGTTTTCATTTTTGATGAGACGCTGAATAAAAGAAGTTTAATCGCCGGCAAACGAAAACCCGCGATTTCCCGTAAATCCCGGGCTTGGCACGTATAGTCGAATGTATACAAAGAAAGTACCCAGGGAGTAAACTCATTTTCCGAACGATTTTTTAAATTATTTTTTCACCACTAAAACGCATGAGACTTGTAGTTTTCAAGAATGTTTTCATTTTTGATGAGACGCTGAATAAAACCAGTTTAATCGCCGGCAAACGAAAACCCGCGATTTCCCATAAATCCCGGGCTTGGCACGTATAGTCGCATGTATACAAAGAAAGTACCCTGTGAGTAAACTCATTTCCAGAACGATTTTTTAAATTATTTTTTCACCACTAAAACGCATGAGACTTGTAGTTTTCAAAAATGTTTTCATTTTTGATGAGACGCTGAATAAAAGAAGTTTAATCGCCGGCAAACGAAAACCCGCGATTTCCCATAAATCCCGGGCTTGGCACGTATAGTCGCATGTATACAAAGAAAGTACCCTGTGAGTAAACTCATTTCCAGAACGATTTTTTAAATTATTTTTTCACCACTAAAACGCATAAGACTTGTAGTTTTTAAAAATGTTTCCATTTTTGATGAGACGCTTAATGAAAGAGGTTTAATCGCCGGAAAACGAAAACCCGCGATTTCCCGTAAATCCCGGGCTTGGCCCGTATAGTCGAATGTACACAAAGAAAGTACCCTGTGAGTAAACTCATTTCCAGAACGATTTTTTAAATTATTTTTTCACCACTAAAACGCATAAGACTTGTAGTTTTTAAAAATGTTTTCATTCTTGATGAGACGCTGAATAAAAGAAGTTTAATCGCCGGCAAACGAAAACCCGCGATTTCCCGTAAATCCCGGCTTGGCCCGTATAGTCAAAAGTATACAAAGAAAGTACCCAGGGAGTAAACTCATTTCCAGAACGATTTTTTAAATTATTTTTTCACCACTAAAACGCATGAGACTTGTAGTTTTCAAAAATGTTTTCATTTTTGATGAGACGCTGAATAAAAGAAGTTTAATCGCCGGCAAACGAAAACCCGCGATTTCCCGTAAATCCCGGGCTTGGCACGTATAGTCGAATGTATACAAAGAAAGTACCCAGGGAGTAAACTCATTTTCCGAACGATTTTTTAAATTATTTTTTCACCACTAAAACGCATGAGACTTGTAGTTTTTAAAAATGTTTTCATTTTTGATGAGACGCTGAATAAAAGCAGTTTAATCGGCGGCAAACGAAAACCTGCGATTTCCCTAAATCCCGGACTCGGCCCGTATAGTCAAAAGTATACAAAGAAAGTACCCAGGGAGTAAACTCATTTCCAGAACGATTTTTTAAATTATTTTTTCACCACTAAAACGCATAAGACTTGTAGTTTTTAAAAATGTTTTCATTTTTGATGAGACGCTGAATAAAAGAAGTTTAATCGCCGACAAACAAAAACCCGCGATTTCCCGTAAATCCCGGGCTTGGCCCGTATAGTCAAAAGTATACAAAGAAAGTACCCAGGGAGTAAACTCATTTCCCGAACGATTTTTTATATTATTTTTTTACCACTAAAACGCATGTGACTTGTAGTTTTCAAAAATATTTTCATATTTGATGGGACGCTGAATAAAAGAAGTTTAATCGCCGGCAAACGAAAATCCGCGATTTCCCGTAAATCCCGAACTCGGTCCGTATAGTCAAAAGTATACAAAGAAAGTACCCAGGGAGTAAACACATTTCCCGAACGATTTTTTAAATTATTTTTTCACCACTAAAACGCATGAGACTTGTAGTTTTCAAAAATGTTTTCATTTTTGATGAGACGCTGAATAAAAGAAGTTTATTCGCCGGAAAACGAAAACCCGCGATTTCCCGTAAATCCCGGGCTTGGCCCGTATAGTCGAATGTATACAAAGAAAGTACCCAGGGAGTAAACTCATTTCCCGAACGATTTTTTGAATTATTTTTTCACCACTAAAACGCATGAGACTTGTAGTTTTCAAAAATGTTTTCATTTTTGATGAGACGCTGAATAAAAGAAGTTTAATTGCCGGCAAACGAAAACCCGCGATTTCCCGTAAATCCCGGGCTTGGCACGTATAGTCGAATGTATACAAAGAAAGTACCCAGGGAGTAAACTCATTTTCCGAACGATTTTTTAAATTATTTTTTCACCACTAAAACGCATGAGACTTGTAGTTTTTAAAAATGTTTTCATTTTTGATGAGACGCTGAATAAAAGCAGTTTAATCGCCGGCAAACGAAAACCTGCGATTTCCCTAAATCCCGGACTCGGCCCGTATAGTCAAAAGTATACAAAGAAAGTACCCAGGGAGTAAACTCATTTCCCGAACGATTTTTTGAATTATTTTTTCACCACTAAAACGCATGAGACTTGTAGTTTTCAAAAATGTTTTCATTTTTGATGAGACGCTGAATAAAAGAAGTTTAATTGCCGGCAAACGAAAACCCGCGATTTCCCGTAAATCCCGGGCTTGGCACGTATAGTCGAATGTATACAAAGAAAGTACCCAGGGAGTAAACTCATTTTCCGAACGATTTTTTAAATTATTTTTTCACCACTAAAACGCATGAGACTTGTAGTTTTTAAAAATGTTTTCATTTTTGATGAGACGCTGAATAAAAGCAGTTTAATCGCCGGCAAACGAAAACCTGCGATTTCCCTAAATCCCGGACTCGGCCCGTATAGTCAAAAGTATACAAAGAAAGTACCCAGGGAGTAAACTCATTTCCAGAACGATTTTTTAAATTATTTTTTCACCACTAAAACGCATAAGACTTGTAGTTTTTAAAAATGTTTTCATTTTTGATGAGACGCTGAATAAAAGAAGTTTAATCGCCGACAAACAAAAACCCGCGATTTCCCGTAAATCCCGGGCTTGGCCCGTATAGTCAAAAGTATACAAAGAAAGTACCCAGGGAGTAAACTCATTTCCCGAACGATTTTTTATATTATTTTTTTACCACTAAAACGCATGTGACTTGTAGTTTTCAAGAATGTGTTCATTTTTGATGAGACGCTGAATAAAACCAGTTTAATCGCCGGCAAACGAAAACCCGCGATTTCCCGTAAATCCCGGGCTTGGCACGTATAGTCGCATGTATACAAAGAAAGTACCCTGTGAGTAAACTCATTTCCAGAACGATTTTTTAAATTATTTTTTCACCACTAAAACGCATAAGACTTGTAGTTTTTAAAAATGTTTCCATTTTTGATGAGACGCTTAATGAAAGAGGTTTAATCGCCGGAAAACGAAAACCCGCGATTTCCCGTAAATCCCGGGCTTGGCCCGTATAGTCGAATGTACACAAAGAAAGTACCATGTGAGTAAACTCATTTCCAGAACGATTTTTTAAATTATTTTTTCACCACTAAAACGCATAAGACTTGTAGTTTTTAAAAATGTTTTCATTTTTGATGAGACGCTGAATAAAAGAAGTTTAATCGCCGGCAAACGAAAACCCGCGATTTCCCGTAAATCCCGGCTTGGCCCGTATAGTCAAAAGTATACAAAGAAAGTACCCAGGGAGTAAACTCATTTCCAGAACGATTTTTTAAATTATTTTTTCACCACTAAAACGCATGAGACTTGTAGTTTTCAAAAATGTTTTCATTTTTGATGAGACGCTTAATAAAAGAAGTTTAATCGCCGGCAAACGAAAACCCGCGATTTCCCGTAAATCCCGGGCTTGGCACGTATAGTCGCATGTATACAAAGAAAGTACCCTGTGAGTAAACTCATTTCCAGAACGATTTTTTAAATTATTTTTTCACCACTAAAACGCATAAGACTTGTAGTTTTTAAAAATGTTTCCATTTTTGATGAGACGCTTAATGAAAGAGGTTTAATCGCCGGAAAACGAAAACCCGCGATTTCCCGTAAATCCCGGGCTTGGCCCGTATAGTCGAATGTACACAAAGAAAGTACCATGTGAGTAAACTCATTTCCAGAACGATTTTTTAAATTATTTTTTCACCACTAAAACGCATAAGACTTGTAGTTTTTAAAAATGTTTTCATTTTTGATGAGACGCTGAATAAAAGAAGTTTAATCGCCGGCAAACGAAAACCCGCGATTTCCCGTAAATCCCGGCTTGGCCCGTATAGTCAAAAGTATACAAAGAAAGTACCCAGGGAGTAAACTCATTTCCAGAACGATTTTTTAAATTATTTTTTCACCACTAAAACGCATGAGACTTGTAGTTTTCAAAAATGTTTTCATTTTTGATGAGACGCTTAATAAAAGAAGTTTAATCGCCGGCAAACGAAAACCCGCGATTTCCCGTAAATCCCGGGCTTGGCACGTATAGTCGAATGTATACAAAGAAAGTACCCAGGGAGTAAACTCATTTTCCGAACGATTTTTTAAATTATTTTTTCACCACTAAAACGCATGAGACTTGTAGTTTTTAAAAATGTTTTCATTTTTGATGAGACGCTGAATAAAAGCAGTTTAATCGCCGGCAAACGAAAACCTGCGATTTCCCTAAATCCCGGACTCGGCCCGTATAGTCAAAAGTATACAAAGAAAGTACCCAGGGAGTAAACTCATTTCCAGAACGATTTTTTAAATTATTTTTTCACCACTAAAACGCATAAGACTTGTAGTTTTTAAAAATGTTTTCATTTTTGATGAGACGCTGAATAAAAGAAGTTTAATCGCCGACAAACAAAAACCCGCGATTTCCCGTAAATCCCGGGCTTGGCCCGTATAGTCAAAAGTATACAAAGAAAGTACCCAGGGAGTAAACTCATTTCCCGAACGATTTTTTATATTATTTTTTTACCACTAAAACGCATGTGACTTGTAGTTTTCAAGAATGTGTTCATTTTTGATGAGACGCTGAATAAAACCAGTTTAATCGCCGGCAAACGAAAACCCGCGATTTCCCGTAAATCCCGGGCTTGGCACGTATAGTCGCATGTATACAAAGAAAGTACCCTGTGAGTAAACTCATTTCCAGAACGATTTTTTAAATTATTTTTTCACCACTAAAACGCATAAGACTTGTAGTTTTTAAAAATGTTTCCATTTTTGATGAGACGCTTAATGAAAGAGGTTTAATCGCCGGAAAACGAAAACCCGCGATTTCCCGTAAATCCCGGGCTTGGCCCGTATATTCGAATGTACACAAAGAAAGTACCATGTGAGTAAACTCATTTCCAGAACGATTTTTTAAATTATTTTTTCACCACTAAAACGCATAAGACTTGTAGTTTTTAAAAATGTTTTCATTTTTGATGAGACGCTGAATAAAAGAAGTTTAATCGCCGGCAAACGAAAACCCGCGATTTCCCGTAAATCCCGGCTTGGCCCGTATAGTCAAAAGTATACAAAGAAAGTACCCAGGGAGTAAGCTCATTTCCAGAACGATTTTTTAAATTATTTTTTCACCACTAAAACGCATGAGACTTGTAGTTTTCAAAAATGTTTTCATTTTTGATGAGACGCTTAATAAAAGAAGTTTAATCGCCGGCAAACGAAAACCCGCGATTTCCCGTAAATCCCGGGCTTGGCACGTATAGTCGCATGTATACAAAGAAAGTACCCTGTGAGTAAACTCATTTCCAGAACGATTTTTTAAATTATTTTTTCACCACTAAAACGCATAAGACTTGTAGTTTTTAAAAATGTTTCCATTTTTGATGAGACGCTTAATGAAAGAGGTTTAATCGCCGGAAAACGAAAACCCGCGATTTCCCGTAAATCCCGGGCTTGGCCCGTATAGTCGAATGTACACAAAGAAAGTACCATGTGAGTAAACTCATTTCCAGAACGATTTTTTAAATTATTTTTTCACCACTAAAACGCATAAGACTTGTAGTTTTTAAAAATGTTTTCATTTTTGATGAGACGCTGAATAAAAGAAGTTTAATCGCCGGCAAACGAAAACCCGCGATTTCCCGTAAATCCCGGCTTGGCCCGTATAGTCAAAAGTATACAAAGAAAGTACCCAGGGAGTAAACTCATTTCCAGAACGATTTTTTAAATTATTTTTTCACCACTAAAACGCATGAGACTTGTAGTTTTCAAAAATGTTTTCATTTTTGATGAGACGCTTAATAAAAGAAGTTTAATCGCCGGCAAACGAAAACCCGCGATTTCCCGTAAATCCCGGGCTTGGCACGTATAGTCGAATGTATACAAAGAAAGTACCCAGGGAGTAAACTCATTTTCCGAACGATTTTTTAAATTATTTTTTCACCACTAAAACGCATGAGACTTGTAGTTTTTAAAAATGTTTTCCTTTTTGATGAGACGCTGAATAAAAGCAGTTTAATCGCCGGCAAACGAAAACCTGCGATTTCCCTAAATCCCGGACTCGGCCCGTATAGTCAAAAGTATACAAAGAAAGTACCCAGGGAGTAAACTCATTTCCAGAACGATTTTTTAAATTAATTTTTCACCACTAAAACGCATAAGACTTGTAGTTTTTAAAAATGTTTTCATTTTTGATGAGACGCTGAATAAAAGAAGTTTAATCGCCGACAAACAAAAACCCGCGATTTCCTGTAAATCCCGGGCTTGGCCCGTATAGTCAAAAGTATACAAAGAAAGTACCCAGGGAGTAAACTCATTTCCCGAACGATTTTTTATATTATTTTTTTACCACTAAAACGCATGTGACTTGTAGTTTTCAAAAATATTTTCATATTTGATGGGACGCTGAATAAAAGAAGTTTAATCGCCGGCAAACGAAAATCCGCGATTTCCCGTAAATCCCGAACTCGGTCCGTATAGTCAAAAGTATACAAAGAAAGTACCCAGGGAGTAAACACATTTCCCGAACGAGTTTTTAAATTATTTTTTCACCACTAAAACGCATGAGACTTGTAGTTTTCAAAAATGTTTTCATTTTTGATGAGACGCTGAATAAAAGAAGTTTAATCGCCGACAAACAAAAACCCGCGATTTCCCGTAAATCCCGGGCTTGGCCCGTATAGTCAAAAGTATACAAAGAAAGTACCCAGGGAGTAAACTCATTTCCCGAACTATTTTTTATATTATTTTTTTACCACTAAAACGCATGTGACTTGTAGTTTTCAAAAATATTTTCATATTTGATGGGACGCTGAATAAAAGAAGTTTAATCGCCGGCAAACCAAAATCCGCGATTTCCCGTAAATCCTGGACTCGGCCCTTATAGTCAAAAGTATACAAAGAAACTACCCAGGGAGTAAACTCATTTCCCGAACGATTTTATAAGTTATTTTTTCACCACTAAAACGCATTAGACTTGTAGTTTTTAAAAATGTTTTCATTTTTGATGAGACGCTTAATGAAAGAGGTTTAATCGCCGGCAAACGAAATCCCGCGTTTTCCCGTAAATCCGGGGCTTGGCCCGTATAGTCGAATGTATACAAAGAAAGTACCCAGGAAGTAAACTCATTTCCCGAACGATTTTTTAAATTTTTTTTTCACCACAAATACGCATGAGACTTGTAGTTTTCAAAAATAATTTCATTTTTAATGAGACGCTTAATGAAAGAGGTTTAATCGCCGGAAAACGAAAACCCGCAATTTCCCGTAAATCCCGGGCTTGGCCCGTATAGTCGAATGTATACAAAGAAAGTACCCTGTGAGTAAACTCATTTCCAGAACGACTTTTTAAATTATTTTTTCACCACTAAAACGCATAAGACTTGTAGTTTTTAAAAATGTTTTTATTTTTGATGAGACGCTGAATAAAAGAAGTTTAATCGCCGGCAAACGAAAACCCGCGATTTCCCGTAAATCCCGGCTTGGCCCGTATAGTCAAAAGTATACAAAGAAAGTACCCAGGGAGTAAACTCATTTCCCGAACGATTTTTTAAATTATTTTTTCACCACTAAAACGCATGTGACTTGTAGTTTTTAAAAATGTTTTCATTTTTGATGAGACGCTGAATAAAAAAAGTTTAATCGCCGGCAAACGAAAATCCGCGATTTCCCGTAAATCCCGGACTCGGCCCGTATAGTCAAATGTATACAAAGAAAGTACCCAGGGAGTAAACTCATTTCCCGAACGATTTTTTATATTATTTTTTTACCACTAAAACGCATGTGACTTGTAGTTTTCAAAAATATTTTCATATTTGATGGGACGCTGAATAAAAGAAGTTTAATTGCCGGCAAACGAAAATCCGCGATTTCCCGTAAATCCCGAACTCGGTCCGTATAGTCAAAAGTATACAAAGAAAGTACCCAGGGAGTAAACACATTTCCCGAACGATTTTTTAAATTATTTTTTCACCACTAAAACGCATGAGACTTGTAGTTTTCAAAAATGTTTTCATTTTTGATGAGACGCTGAATAAAAGAAGTTTAATCGCCGGCAAACGAAAACCCGCGATTTCCCGTAAATCCCGACTTGGCCCGTATAGTCAAAAGTATACAAAGAAAGTACCCAGGGAGTAAACTCATTTCCCGAACGATTTTTTAAATTATTTTTTCACCACTAAAACGCATGTGACTTGTAGTTTTCAAAAATGTTTTAATTTTTGATGAGACGCTGAATAAAAGAAGTTTAATCGCCGGCAAGCAAAAACCCGCGATTTCCCGTAAATCCCGGGCTTGGCCCGTATAGTCAAAAGTATACAAAGAAAGTACCCAGGGAGTAAACTCATTTCCCGAAAGATTTTTCATATTATTTTTTTACCACTAAACGCATGAGAATTGTAGTTTTCAGAAATATTTTCAGATTTGATGGAACGCTGAATAAAAGAAGTTTAATCGCCGGCAAACCAAAATCCGCGATTTCCCGTAAATCCCGGACTCGGCCCGTATAGTCAAAAGTATACAAAGAAACTACCCAGGGAGTAAACTCATTTCCCGAACGATTTTATAAGTTATTTTTTCACCACTAAAACGCATTAGACTTGTAGTTTTTAAAAATGTTTTCATTTTTGATGAGACGCTTAATGAAAGAGGTTTAATCGCCGGCAAACGAAATCCCGCGTTTTCCCGTAAATCCGGGGCTTGGCCCGTATAGTCGAATGTATACAAAGAAAGTACCCAGGAAGTAAACTCATTTCCCGAACGATTTTTTAAATTTTTTTTCACCACAAATACGCATGAGACTTGTAGTTTTCAAAAATAATTTCATTTTTAATGAGACGCTTAATGAAAGAGGTTTAATCGCCGGAAAACGAAAACCCGCAATTTCCCGTAAATCCCGGGCTTGGCCCGTATAGTCGAATGTATACAAAGAAAGTACCCTGTGAGTAAACTCATTTCCAGAACGACTTTTTAAATTATTTTTTCACCACTAAAACGCATAAGACTTGTAGTTTTTAAAAATGTTTTCATTTTTGATGAGACGCTGAATAAAAGAAGTTTAATCGCCGGCAAACGAAAACCCGCGATTTCCCGTAAATCCCGGCTTGGCCCGTATAGTCAAAAGTATACAAAGAAAGTACCCAGGGAGTAAACTCATTTCCCGAACGATTTTTTAAATTATTTTTTCACCACTAAAACGCATGTGACTTGTAGTTTTTAAAAATGTTTTCATTTTTGATGAGACGCTGAATAAAAGAAGTTTAATCGCCGGCAAACGAAAACCCGCGATTTCCCGTAAATCCCGGCTTGGCCCGTATAGTCAAAAGTATACAAAGAACGTACCCAGGGAGTAAACTCATTTTCCGAACGATTTTTTAAATTATTTTTTCACCACTAAAACGCATGAGACTTGTAGTTTTTAAAAATGTTTTCATTTTTGATTAGACGCTGAATAAAAGCAGTTTAATCGCCGGCAAACGAAAACCTGCGATTTCCCTAAATCCCGGACTCGGCCCGTAGAGTCAAAAGTGTACAAAGAAAGTACCCAGGGAGTAAACTCATTTCCAGAACGATTTTTTGAATTTTTTTTTCACCACTAAAACGCATAAGACTTGTAGTTTTTAAAAATGTTGTCATTTTTGATGAGACGCTGAATAAAAGAAGTTTAATCGCCTGCAAACGAAAACCCGCGATTTCCCGTAAATCCCGAACTCGGTCCGTATAGTCAAAAGTATACAAAGAAAGTACCCAGGGAGTAAACACATTTCCCGAACGATTTTTTAAATTATTTTTTCACCACTAAAACGCATGAGACTTGTAGTTTTCAAAAATGTTTTCATTTTTGATGAGACGCTGAATAAAAGAAGTTTAATCGCCGGCAAACGAAAACCCGCGATTTCCCGTAAATCCCGACTTGGCCCGTATAGTCAAAAGTATACAAAGAAAGTACCCAGGGAGTAAACTCATTTCCCGAACGATTTTTTAAATTATTTTTTCACCACTAAAACGCATGTGACTTGTAGTTTTCAAAAATGTTTTAATTTTTGATGAGACGCTGAATAAAAGAAGTTTAATCGCCGGCAAGCAAAAACCCGCGATTTCCCGTAAATCCCGGGCTTGGCCCGTATAGTCAAAAGTATACAAAGAAAGTACCCAGGGAGTAAACTCATTTCCCGAAAGATTTTTCATATTATTTTTTTACCACTAAACGCATGAGAATTGTAGTTTTCAGAAATATTTTCAGATTTGATGGAACGCTGAATAAAAGAAGTTTAATCGCCGGCAAACCAAAATCCGCGATTTCCCGTAAATCCCGGACTCGGCCCGTATAGTCAAAAGTATACAAAGAAACTACCCAGGGAGTAAACTCATTTCCCGAACGATTTTATAAGTTATTTTTTCACCACTAAAACGCATTAGACTTGTAGTTTTTAAAAATGTTTTCATTTTTGATGAGACGCTTAATGAAAGAGGTTTAATCGCCGGCAAACGAAATCCCGCGTTTTCCCGTAAATCCGGGGCTTGGCCCGTATAGTCGAATGTATACAAAGAAAGTACCCAGGAAGTAAACTCATTTCCCGAACGATTTTTTAAATTTTTTTTCACCACAAATACGCATGAGACTTGTAGTTTTCAAAAATAATTTCATTTTTAATGAGACGCTTAATGAAAGAGGTTTAATCGCCGGAAAACGAAAACCCGCAATTTCCCGTAAATCCCGGGCTTGGCCCGTATAGTCGAATGTATACAAAGAAAGTACCCTGTGAGTAAACTCATTTCCAGAACGACTTTTTAAATTATTTTTTCACCACTAAAACGCATAAGACTTGTAGTTTTTAAAAATGTTTTCATTTTTGATGAGACGCTGAATAAAAGAAGTTTAATCGCCGGCAAACGAAAACCCGCGATTTCCCGTAAATCCCGGCTTGGCCCGTATAGTCAAAAGTATACAAAGAAAGTACCCAGGGAGTAAACTCATTTCCCGAACGATTTTTTAAATTATTTTTTCACCACTAAAACGCATGTGACTTGTAGTTTTTAAAAATGTTTTCATTTTTGATGAGACGCTGAATAAAAGAAGTTTAATCGCCGGCAAACGAAAACCCGCGATTTCCCGTAAATCCCGGCTTGGCCCGTATAGTCAAAAGTATACAAAGAACGTACCCAGGGAGTAAACTCATTTTCCGAACGATTTTTTAAATTATTTTTTCACCACTAAAACGCATGAGACTTGTAGTTTTTAAAAATGTTTTCATTTTTGATTAGACGCTGAATAAAAGCAGTTTAATCGCCGGCAAACGAAAACCTGCGATTTCCCTAAATCCCGGACTCGGCCCGTAGAGTCAAAAGTATACAAAGAAAGTACCCAGGGAGTAAACTCATTTCCAGAACGATTTTTTGAATTTTTTTTTCACCACTAAAACGCATAAGACTTGTAGTTTTTAAAAATGTTGTCATTTTTAATGAGACGCTGAATAAAAGAAGTTTAATCGCCTGCAAACGAAAACCCGCGATTTCCCGTAAATCCCGGGCTTGGCCCGTATAGTCAAAAGTATGCAAAGAAAGTACCCAGGGAGTAAACTCATTTCCCGAACGATTTTTTATATTATTTTTTTACCACTAAACGCATGAGACTTGTAGTTTTCAAAAATATTTTCATATTTGATGGGACGCTGAATAAAAGAAGTTTAATCGCCGGCAAACGAAAATCCGCGATTTCCCGTAAATCCCGGACTCGGCCCGTATAGTCAAATGTATACAAAGAAAGTACCCAGGGAGTAAACTCATTTCCCAAACGATTTTTCAAATTATTATTTCACCACTAAAACGCATGAGACGTGTAGTTTTCAAAAATGTTTTCATTTTTGATAAGACGCTGAATAAAAGCAGCTTAATGGCCGGCAAACGAAAACCTGCGATTTCCCTAAATCCCGGACTCGGCCCGTATAGTCAAAAGTATGCAAAGAAAGTACCCAGTGAGTAAACTCATTTCCCGAACGATTTTATAAGTTATTTTTTCACCACTAAAACGCATGAGACTTGTAGTTTTTAAAAATGTTTTCATTTTTGATTAGACGCTGAATAAAAGCAGTTTAATCGCCGGCAAACGAAAACCTGCGATTTCCCTAAATCCCGGACTCGGCCCGTAGAGTCAAAAGTGTACAAAGAAAGTACCCAGGGAGTAAACTCATTTCCAGAACGATTTTTTGAATTTTTTTTTCACCACTAAAACGCATAAGACTTGTAGTTTTTAAAAATGTTGTCATTTTTGATGAGACGCTGAATAAAAGAAGTTTAATCGCCTGCAAACGAAAACCCGCGATTTCCCGTAAATCCCGAACTCGGTCCGTATAGTCAAAAGTATACAAAGAAAGTACCCAGGGAGTAAACACATTTCCCGAACGATTTTTTAAATTATTTTTTCACCACTAAAACGCATGAGACTTGTAGTTTTCAAAAATGTTTTCATTTTTGATGAGACGCTGAATAAAAGAAGTTTAATCGCCGGCAAACGAAAACCCGCGATTTCCCGTAAATCCCGACTTGGCCCGTATAGTCAAAAGTATACAAAGAAAGTACCCAGGGAGTAAACTCATTTCCCGAACGATTTTTTAAATTATTTTTTCACCACTAAAACGCATGTGACTTGTAGTTTTCAAAAATGTTTTAATTTTTGATGAGACGCTGAATAAAAGAAGTTTAATCGCCGGCAAGCAAAAACCCGCGATTTCCCGTAAATCCCGGGCTTGGCCCGTATAGTCAAAAGTATACAAAGAAAGTACCCAGGGAGTAAACTCATTTCCCGAAAGATTTTTCATATTATTTTTTTACCACTAAACGCATGAGAATTGTAGTTTTCAGAAATATTTTCAGATTTGATGGAACGCTGAATAAAAGAAGTTTAATCGCCGGCAAACCAAAATCCGCGATTTCCCGTAAATCCCGGACTCGGCCCGTATAGTCAAAAGTATACAAAGAAACTACCCAGGGAGTAAACTCATTTCCCGAACGATTTTATAAGTTATTTTTTCACCACTAAAACGCATTAGACTTGTAGTTTTTAAAAATGTTTTCATTTTTGATGAGACGCTTAATGAAAGAGGTTTAATCGCCGGCAAACGAAATCCCGCGTTTTCCCGTAAATCCGGGGCTTGGCCCGTATAGTCGAATGTATACAAAGAAAGTACCCAGGAAGTAAACTCATTTCCCGAACGATTTTTTAAATTTTTTTTCACCACAAATACGCATGAGACTTGTAGTTTTCAAAAATAATTTCATTTTAAATGAGACGCTTAATGAAAGAGGTTTAATCGCCGGAAAACGAAAACCCGCAATTTCCCGTAAATCCCGGGCTTGGCCCGTATAGTCGAATGTATACAAAGAAAGTACCCTGTGAGTAAACTCATTTCCAGAACGACTTTTTAAATTATTTTTTCACCACTAAAACGCATAAGACTTGTAGTTTTTAAAAATGTTTTCATTTTTGATGAGACGCTGAATAAAAGAAGTTTAATCGCCGGCAAACGAAAACCCGCGATTTCCCGTAAATCCCGGCTTGGCCCGTATAGTCAAAAGTATACAAAGAAAGTACCCAGGGAGTAAACTCATTTCCCGAACGATTTTTTAAATTATTTTTTCACCACTAAAACGCATGTGACTTGTAGTTTTTAAAAATGTTTTCATTTTTGATGAGACGCTGAATAAAAGAAGTTTAATCGCCGGCAAACGAAAACCCGCGATTTCCCGTAAATCCCGGCTTGGCCCGTATAGTCAAAAGTATACAAAGAACGTACCCAGGGAGTAAACTCATTTTCCGAACGATTTTTTAAATTATTTTTTCACCACTAAAACGCATGAGACTTGTAGTTTTTAAAAATGTTTTCATTTTTGATTAGACGCTGAATAAAAGCAGTTTAATCGCCGGCAAACGAAAACCTGCGATTTCCCTAAATCCCGGACTCGGCCCGTAGAGTCAAAAGTATACAAAGAAAGTACCCAGGGAGTAAACTCATTTCCAGAACGATTTTTTGAATTTTTTTTTCACCACTAAAACGCATAAGACTTGTAGTTTTTAAAAATGTTGTCATTTTTAATGAGACGCTGAATAAAAGAAGTTTAATCGCCTGCAAACGAAAACCCGCGATTTCCCGTAAATCCCGGGCTTGGCCCGTATAGTCAAAAGTATGCAAAGAAAGTACCCAGGGAGTAAACTCATTTCCCGAACGATTTTTTATATTATTTTTTTACCACTAAACGCATGAGACTTGTAGTTTTCAAAAATATTTTCATATTTGATGGGACGCTGAATAAAAGAAGTTTAATCGCCGGCAAACGAAAATCCGCGATTTCCCGTAAATCCCGGACTCGGCCCGTATAGTCAAATGTATACAAAGAAAGTACCCAGGGAGTAAACTCATTTCCCAAACGATTTTTCAAATTATTATTTCACCACTAAAACGCATGAGACGTGTAGTTTTCAAAAATGTTTTCATTTTTGATAAGACGCTGAATAAAAGCAGCTTAATGGCCGGCAAACGAAAACCTGCGATTTCCCTAAATCCCGGACTCGGCCCGTATAGTCAAAAGTATGCAAAGAAAGTACCCAGTGAGTAAACTCATTTCCCGAACGATTTTATAAGTTATTTTTTCACCACTAAAACGCATTAGACTTGTAGTTTTTAAAAATGTTTTCATTTTTGATGAGACGCTTAATGAAAGAGGTTTAATCGCCGGCAAACGAAATCCCGCGTTTTCCCGTAAATCCGGGGCTTGGCCCGTATAGTCGAATGTATACAAAGAAAGTACCCAGGGAGTAAACTCATTTCCCGAACGATTTTATAAGTTATTTTTTCACCACTAAAACGCATTAGACTTGCAGTTTTTAGAAATGTTTTCATTTTTGATGAGACGCTGAATAAAAGAAGTTTAATCGCCTGCAAACGAAAACCCGCGATTTCCCGTAAATCCCGGGCTTGGCCCGTATAGTCAAAAGTATGCAAAGAAAGTACCCAGGGAGTAAACTCATTTCCCGAACGATTTTTTATATTATTTTTTTACCACTAAACGCATGAGACTTGTAGTTTTCAAAAATATTTTCATATTTGATGGGACGCTGAATAAAAGAAGTTTAATCGCCGGCAAACGAAAATCCGCGATTTCCCGTAAATCCCGGACTCGGCCCGTATAGTCAAATGTATACAAAGAAAGTACCCAGGGAGTAAACTCATTTCCCAAACGATTTTTCAAATTATTATTTCACCACTAAAACGCATGAGACGTGTAGTTTTCAAAAATGTTTTCATTTTTGATAAGACGCTGAATAAAAGCAGCTTAATGGCCGGCAAACGAAAACCTGCGATTTCCCTAAATCCCGGACTCGGCCCGTATAGTCAAAAGTATGCAAAGAAAGTACCCAGTGAGTAAACTCATTTCCCGAACGATTTTATAAGTTATTTTTTCACCACTAAAACGCATTAGACTTGTAGTTTTTAAAAATGTTTTCATTTTTGATGAGACGCTTAATGAAAGAGGTTTAATCGCCGGCAAACGAAATCCCGCGTTTTCCCGTAAATCCGGGGCTTGGCCCGTATAGTCGAATGTATACAAAGAAAGTACCCAGGGAGTAAACTCATTTCCCGAACGATTTTATAAGTTATTTTTTCACCACTAAAACGCATTAGACTTGCAGTTTTTAGAAATGTTTTCATTTTTGATGAGACGCTGAATAAAAGAAGTTTAATCGCCTGCAAACGAAAACCCGCGATTTCCCGTAAATCCCGGGCTTGGCCCGTATAGTCAAAAGTATGCAAAGAAAGTACCCAGGGAGTAAACTCATTTCCCGAACGATTTTTTATATTATTTTTTTACCACTAAACGCATGAGACTTGTAGTTTTCAAAAATATTTTCATATTTGATGGGACGCTGAATAAAAGAAGTTTAATCGCCGGCAAACGAAAATCCGCGATTTCCCGTAAATCCCGGACTCGGCTCGTATAGTCAAATGTATACAAAGAAAGTACCCAGGGAGTAAACTCATTTCCCAAACGATTTTTCAAATTATTATTTCACCACTAAAACGCATGAGACTTGTAGTTTTCAAAAATGTTTTCATTTTTGATGAGACGCTGAATAAAAGCAGCTTAATGGCCGGCAAACGAAAACCTGCGATTTCCCTAAATCCCGGACTCGGCCCGTATAGTCAAAAGTATGCAAAGAAAGTACCCAGTGAGTAAACTCATTTCCCGAACGATTTTATAAGTTATTTTTTCACCACTAAAACGCATTAGACTTGTAGTTTTTAAAAATGTTTTCATTTTTGATGAGACGCTTAATAAAAGAGGTTTAATCGCCGGCAAACGAAATCCCGCGTTTTCCCGTAAATCCGGGGCTTGGCCCGTATAGTCGAATGTATACAAAGAAAGTACCCAGGGAGTAAACTCATTTCCCGAACGATTTTTTAAATTATTTTTTCACCACTAAAACGCATGAGACTTGTAGTTTTCAAAAATGTTTTCATTTTTGATGAGACGCTGAATAAAAGCAGTTTAATCGCCGGCAAACGAAAACCTGCGATTTCCCTAAATCCCGGACTCGGCCCGTAGAGTCAAATGTATACAAAGAAAGTACCCAGGGAGTAAACTCATTTCCCGAACGATTTCTTAAGTTATTTTTTCACCACTGAAATGCATGAGACTTGTAGTTTTCAGAAATGTTTTCATTTTTGATGAGACGCTTAATGAAAGTGGTTTAATCGCCAGCAAACGAAAACCCGCGATTTCCCGTAAATCCCGGGCTTGGCCCGTATAGTCAAAAGTATACAAAGAAAGTACCCAGGGAGTAAACTCATTTCCCGAACGATTTTTTATGTTATTTTTTTACCACTAAACGCATGAGACTTGTAGTTTTCAAAAATATTTTCATATTTGATGGGACGCTGAATAAAAGAAGTTTAATCGCCGGCAAACGAAAATCCGCGATTTCCCGTAAATCCCGGACTCGGCCCGTAGAGTCAAAAGTATACAAAGAAAGTACGCAGGGAGTAAACTCATTTCCCGAACGATTTTTTAAATTATCTTTTCACCACTAAAACGCATGAGACTTGTAGTTTTCAAAAATGTTTTCATTTTTGATGAAACGCTAAATAAAAGAAGTTTAATCGCCGGCAAACGAAAACCCGCGATTCCCCGTAAATCCCGGGCTTGGCCCGTATAGTTAAAAGTATACAAAGAAAGTACCCAGGGAGTAAACTCATTTCCCGAACGATTTTTTAAATTACTTTTTCACCACTAAAACGCATGAGACTTGTAGTTTTTAGAAATGTTTTCATTTTTGATGAGACGCTGAATAAAAGAAGTTTTATCGCCGGCAAACAAAAACCTGCGATTTCCCGTAAATCCTGGACTCGGCCCGTATAGTCAAAAGTATACAAAGAAAGTACCCAGGGAGTAAACTCATTTCCCAAACGATTTTTTAAATTATTATTTCACCACTAAAACGCATGAGACTTGTAGTTTTCAAAAATGTTTTCATTTTTGATGAGACGCTGAATAAAAGCAGTTTAATGGCCGGCAAACGAAAACCTGCGATTTCCCTAAATCCCGGACTCGGCCCGTATAGTCAAAAGTATACAAAGAAAGTACCCAGGGAGTAAACTCATTTCCAGAACGATTTTTTAAATTATTTTTTCACCACTAAAACGCATAAGACTTGTAGTTTTTAAAAATGTTTTCATTTTTGATGAGACGCTGAATAAAAGAAGTTTAATCGCCGGCAAACGAAAACCCGCGATTTCAAGTAAATCCCGGGCTTGGCCCGTATAGTCAAAAGTATACAATAAAGTACCCAGGGAGTAAACTCATTTTCCGAACGATTTTTTAAATTATTTTTTCACCACTAAAGCGCATGAGACTTGTAGTTTTCAAAAATGTTTTCATTTTTGATGAGACGCTAAATAAAAGCGGTTTAATCGCCGGCAAACGAAAACCTACGATTTCCCTAAATCCCAGACTCGGCCCGTATAGTCAAAAGTATACAAAGAAAGTACCCTGTGAGTAAACTCATTTTCCGAACGATTTTTTAAATTATTTTTTCACCACTAAAGCGCATGAGACTTGTAGTTTTCAAAAATGTTTTCATTTTTGATGAGACGCTAAATAAAAGCGGTTTAATCGCCGGCAAACGAAAACCTACGATTTCCCTAAATCCCAGACTCGGCCCGTATAGTCAAAAGTATACAAAGAAAGTACCCAGGGAGTAAACTCATTTCCAGAACGATTTTTAAAATTATTTTTTCACCACTAAAACGCATAAGACTTGTAGTTTTTAAAAATGTTTTCATTTTTGATGAGACGCTGAATAAAAGAAGTTTAATCGCCGGCAAACGAAAACCCGCGATTTTCCGTAAATCCCGGGCTTGGCCCGTATAGTCAAAAGTATACAAAGAAAGTACCCAGGGAGTAAACTCATTTCCCGAACGATTTTTTATGTTATTTTTTTACCACTAAACGCATGAGACTTGTAGTTTTCAAAAATATTTTCATATTTGATGGGACGCTGAATAAAAGAAGTTTAATCGCCGGCAAACGAAAATCCGCGATTTCCCGTAAATCCCGGACTCGGCCCGTAGAGTCAAAAGTATACAAAGAAAGTACGCAGGGAGTAAACTCATTTCCCGAACGATTTTTTAAATTATCTTTTCACCACTAAAACGCATGAGACTTGTAGTTTTCAAAAATGTTTTCATTTTTGATGAAACGCTAAATAAAAGAAGTTTAATCGCCGGCAAACGAAAACCCGCGATTCCCCGTAAATCCCGGGCTTGGCCCGTATAGTTAAAAGTATACAAAGAAAGTACCCAGGGAGTAAACTCATTTCCCGAACGATTTTTTAAATTACTTTTTCACCACTAAAACGCATGAGACTTGTAGTTTTTAGAAATGTTTTCATTTTTGATGAGACGCTGAATAAAAGAAGTTTTATCGCCGGCAAACAAAAACCTGCGATTTCCCGTAAATCCTGGACTCGGCCCGTATAGTCAAAAGTATACAAAGAAAGTACCCAGGGAGTAAACTCATTTCCCAAACGATTTTTTAAATTATTATTTCACCACTAAAACGCATGAGACTTGTAGTTTTCAAAAATGTTTTCATTTTTGATGAGACGCTGAATAAAAGCAGTTTAATGGCCGGCAAACGAAAACCTGCGATTTCCCTAAATCCCGGACTCGGCCCGTATAGTCAAAAGTATACAAAGAAAGTACCCAGGGAGTAAACTCTTTTCCAGAACGATTTTTTAAATTATTTTTTCACCACTAAAACGCATAAGACTTGTAGTTTTTAAAAATGTTTTCATTTTTGATGAGACGCTGAATAAAAGAAGTTTAATCGCCGGCAAACGAAAACCCGCGATTTCCCGTAAATCCCGGGCTTGGCCCGTATAGTCAAAAGTATACAATAAAGTACCCAGGGAGTAAACTCATTTCCCGAACGATTTTTTATATTATTTTTTTACCACTAAACGCATGAGACTTGTAGTTTTCAAAAATATTTTCATTTTTGATGAGACGCTTAATGAAAGAAGTTTTATCGCCGGCAAACGAAATCCCGCGTTTTCCCGTAAATCCGGGGCTTGGCCCGTATAGTCGAATGTATACAAAGAAAGTACCCAGAGAGTAAACTCATTTCCCGAACGATTTTTTATAATATTTTTTTACCACTAAACGCATGAGACTTGTAGTTTTCAAAAATATTTTCATTTTTGATGAGACGCTTAATGAAAGAGGTTTTATCGCCGGCAAACGAAATCCCCCGTTTTCCCGTAAATCCGGGGCTTGGCCCGTATAGTCGAATGTATACAAAGAAAGTACCCAGGGAGTAAACTCATTTCCCGAACGATTTTTTAAATTTTTTTTTCACCACTAAAACGCATGAGACTTGTAGTTTTCAAAAATGTTTTCATTTTTGATGAGACGCTGAATAAAAGAAGTTTAATCGCCGGCAAACAAAAACCCGCGATTTCCCGTAAATCCGGGCTTGGCCCGTATAGTCAAAAGTATACAAAGAAAGTACCCAGGGAGTAAACTCATTTCCCGAACGATTTTTTAAATTACTTTTTCACCACTAAAACGCATGAGACTTGTAGTTTTTAAAAATGTTTTCATTTTTGATGAGACGCTGAATAAAAGAAGTTTAATCGCCGGCAAACGAAAACCTGCGATTTCCCGTAAATCCCGGACTCGGCCCGTATAGTCAAAAGTATACAAACAAAGTACCCAGAGAGTAAACTCATTTCCAAAACGATTTTTTAAATTTTTGTTTCACCACTAAAGCCCATGAGACTTGTAGTTTTTAAAAATGTTTTCATTTTTGATGAGACGCTGAATAAAAGAAGTTTAATCGCCGGCAAACGAAAACCCGCGATTTCCCGTAAATCCCGGACTCGGCCCGCATAGTTAAAAGTATACAAGGAAAGTACCCAGTGAGTAAACTCATTTCCCGAACGAATTTTTAAATTATTTTTTCACCACTAAAACGTATGAGACTTGTAGTTTTCAAAAATGTTTTCATTTTTGATGAAACGCTAAATAAAAGAAGTTTAATCGCCGGCAAACGAAAACCCGCGATTCCCCGTAAATCCCGGGCTTGGCCCGTATAGTTAAAAGTATACAAAGAAAGTACCCAGGGAGTAAACTCATTTCCCGAACGATTTTTTAAATTACTTTTTCACCACTAAAACGCATGAGACTTGTAGTTTTTAGAAATGTTTTCATTTTTGATGAGACGCTGAATAAAAGAAGTTTTATCGCCGGCAAACAAAAACCTGCGATTTCCCGTAAATCCTGGACTCGGCCCGTATAGTCAAAAGTATACAAAGAAAGTTCCCAGGGAGTAAACTCATTTCCCAAACGATTTTTTAAATTATTATTTCACCACTAAAACGCATGAGACTTGTAGTTTTCAAAAATGTTTTCATTTTTGATGAGACGCTGAATAAAAGCAGTTTAATGGCCGGCAAACGAAAACCTGCGATTTCCCTAAATCCCGGACTCGGCCCGTATAGTCAAAAGTATACAAAGAAAGTACCCAGGGAGTAAACTCATTTCCAGAACGATTTTTTAAATTATTTTTTCACCACTAAAACGCATAAGACTTGTAGTTTTTAAAAATGTTTTCATTTTTGATGAGACGCTGAATAAAAGAAGTTTAATCGCCGGCAAACGAAAACCCGCGATTTCCCGTAAATCCCGGGCTTGGCCCGTATAGTCAAAAGTATACAATAAAGTACCCAGGGAGTAAACTCATTTCCCGAACGATTTTTTATATTATTTTTTTACCACTAAACGCATGAGACTTGTAGTTTTCAAAAATATTTTCATTTTTGATGAGACGCTTAATGAAAGAAGTTTTATCGCCGGCAAACGAAATCCCGCGTTTTCCCGTAAATCCGGGGCTTGGCCCGTATAGTCGAATGTATACAAAGAAAGTACCCAGAGAGTAAACTCATTTCCCGAACGATTTTTTATAATATTTTTTTACCACTAAACGCATGAGACTTGTAGTTTTCAAAAATATTTTCATTTTTGATGAGACGCTTAATGAAAGAGGTTTTATCGCCGGCAAACGAAATCCCGCGTTTTCCCGTAAATCCGGGGCTTGGCCCGTATAGTCGAATGTATACAAAGAAAGTACCCAGGGAGTAAACTCATTTCCCGAACGATTTTTTAAATTTTTTTTTCACCACTAAAACGCATGAGACTTGTAGTTTTCAAAAATGTTTTCATTTTTGATGAGACGCTGAATAAAAGAAGTTTAATCGCCGGCAAACAAAAACCCGCGATTTCCCGTAAATCCGGGCTTGGCCCGTATAGTCAAAAGTATACAAAGAAAGTACCCAGGGAGTAAACTCATTTCCCGAACGATTTTTTAAATTACTTTTTCACCACTAAAACGCATGAGACTTGTAGTTTTTAAAAATGTTTTCATTTTTGATGAGACGCTGAATAAAAGAAGTTTAATCGCCGGCAAACGAAAACCTGCGATTTCCCGTAAATCCCGGACTCGGCCCGTATAGTCAAAAGTATACAAACAAAGTACCCAGAGAGTAAACTCATTTCCAAAACGAATTTTTAAATTTTTGTTTCACCACTAAAGCCCATGAGACTTGTAGTTTTTAAAAATGTTTTCATTTTTGATGAGACGCTGAATAAAAGAAGTTTAATCGCCGGCAAACGAAAACCCGCGATTTCCCGTAAATCCCGGACTCGGCCCGTATAGTCAAAAGTATACAAAGAAAGTACCCAGGGAGTAAACTCATTTCCAGAACGATTTTTTAAATTATTTTTTCACCACTAAAACGCATAAGACTTGTAGTTTTTAAAAATGTTTTCATTTTTGATGAGACGCTGAATAAAAGAAGTTTAATCGCCGGCAAACGAAAACCCGCGATTTCCCGTAAATCCCGGACTCGGCCCGTATAGTCAAAAGTATACAAAGAAAGTACCCAGGGAGTAAACTCATTTCCAGAACGATTTTTTAAATTATTTTTTCACCACTAAAACGCATAAGACTTGTAGTTTTTAAAAATGTTTTCATTTTTGATGAGACGCTGAATAAAAGAAGTTTAATCGCCGGCAAACGAAAACCCGCGATTTCCCGTAAATCCCGGACTCGGCCCGTATAGTCAAAAGTATACAAAGAAAGTACCCAGGGAGTAAACTCATTTCCAGAACGATTTTTTAAATTATTTTTTCACCACTAAAACGCATAAGACTTGTAGTTTTTAAAAATGTTTTCATTTTTGATGAGACGCTGAATAAAAGAAGTTTAATCGCCGGCAAACGAAAACCCGCGATTTCCCGTAAATCCCGGGCTTGGCCCGTATAGTCAAAAGTATACAATAAAGTACCCAGGGAGTAAACTCATTTCCCGAACGATTTTTTATATTATTTTTTTACCACTAAACGCATGAGACTTGTAGTTTTCAAAAATATTTTCATTTTTGATGAGACGCTTAATGAAAGAGGTTTTATCGCCGGCAAACGAAATCCCGCGTTTTCCCGTAAATCCGGGGCTTGGCCCGTATAGTCGAATGTATACAAAGAAAGTACCCAGGGAGTAAACTCATTTCCCGAACGATTTTTTATAATATTTTTTTACCACTAAAACGCATGAGACTTGTAGTTTTTAAAAATGTTTTCATTTTTGATGAGACGCTGAATAAAAGAAGTTTAATCGCCGGCAAACAAAAACCCGCAATTTCCCGTAAATCCGGCTTGGCCCGTATAGTCAAAAGTATACAAAGAAAGTACCCATGGAGTAAACTCATTTCCCGAACGATTTTTTAAATTACTTTTTCACCACTAAAACGCATGAGACTTGTAGTTTCTAAAAATGTTTTCATTTTTGATGAGACGCTGAATAAAAGAAGTTTAATCGCCGGCAAACGAAAACCTGCGATTTCCCGTAAATCCCGGACTCGGCCCGTATAGTCAAAAGTATACAAAAAAAGTACCCAGAGAGTAAACTCATTTCCAAAACGATTTTTTAAATTTTTGTTTCACCACTAAAGCCCATGAGACTTGTAGTTTTTAAAAATGTTTTCATTTTTGATGAGACGCTGAATAAAAGAAGTTTAATCGCCGGCAAACGAAAACCCGCGATTTCCCGTAAATCCCGGACTCGGCCCGTATAGTTAAAAGTATACAAGGAAAGTACCCAGTGAGTAAACTCATTTCCCGAACGAATTTTTAAATTATTTTTTCACCACTAAAACGTATGAGACTTGTAGTTTTCAAAAATGTTTTAGTAAAGTACCCAGGGAGTAAACTCATTTCCAGAAGGATTTTTTAAATTATTTTTTCACCACTAAAACGCATAAGACTTGTAGTTTTTAAAAATGTTTTCATTTTTGATGAGACGCTGAATAAAAGAAGTTTAATCGCCGGCAAACGAAAACCCGCGATTTCCCGTAAATCCCGGGCTTGGCCCGTATAGTCAAAAGTACACAAAGAAAGTACCCAGGGAGTAAACTCATTTCCCGAACGATTTTTTATATTATTTTTTTACCACTAAACGCATGAGACTTGTAGTCTTCAAAAATATTTTCATATTTGATGGGACGCTGAATAAAAGAAGTTTAATCGCCGGCAAACGAAAATCCGCAATTTCCCGTAAATCCCGGACTCGGCCCGTATAGTCAAAAGTATACAAAGAAAGTACCCAGGGAGTAAACTCATTTCCCGAACGATTTTTTAAATTATTTTTTCACCACTAAAACGCATGAGACTTGTAGTTTTCAAAAATGTTTTCATTTTTGATGAGACGCTTAATGAAAGAGGTTTTATCGCCGACAAACGAAATCCCGCGTTTTCCCGTAAATCCGGGGCTTGGCCCGTATAGTCGAATGTATACAAAGAAAGTACACAGGGATTAAACTCATTTCCCGAACGATTTTTTAAATTTTTTTTTTCACCACTAAAGCGCATGAGACTTGTAGTTTTCAAAAATGTTTTCATTTTTGATGAGACGCTGAATAAAAGAAGTTTAATCGCCGGCAAACAAAAACCCGCGATTTCCCGTAAATCCCGGGCTTGGCCCGTATAGTCAAAAGTATACAAAGAAAGTACCCAGGGAGTAAACTCATTTCCCGAACGATTTTTTAAATTACTTTTTCACCACTAAAACGCATGAGACTTGTAGTTTTCAAAAATATTTTCATATTTGATGGGACGCTGAATAAAAGAAGTTTAATCGCCGGCAAACGAAAATCCGCGATTTCCCGTAAATCCCGGACTCGGCCCGTAGAGTCAAAAGTATACAAAGAAAGTACCCAGGGAGTAAACTCATTTCCTGAACGATTTTTTAAATTATCTTTTCACCACTAAAACGCATGAGACTTGTAGTTTTCAAAAATGTTTTCATTTTTGATGAGACGCTAAATAAAAGAAGTTTAATCGCCGGCAAACGAAAACCCGCGATTCCCCGTAAATCCCGGGCTTGGCCCGTATAGTTAAAAGTATACAAAGAAAGTACCCAGGGAGTAAACTCATCTCCCGAACGATTTCTTAAATTACTTTTTCACCACTAAAACGCATGAGACTTGTAGTTTTTAGAAATGTTTTCATTTTTGATGAGACGCTGAATAAAAGAAGTTTTATCGCCGGCAAACAAAAACCTGCGATTTCCCGTAAATCCTGGACTCGGCCCGTATAGTCAAAAGTATACAAAGAAAGTACCCAGGGAGTAAACTCATTTCCCAAACGATTTTTTAAATTATTTTTTCACCACTAAAACGCATAAGACTTGTAGTTTTTAAAAATGTTTTCATTTTTGATGAGACGCTGAATAAAAGAAGTTTAATCGCCGGCAAACGAAAACCCGCGATTTCCCGTAAATCCCGGACTCGGCCCGTATAGTCAAAAGTATACAAAGAAAGTACCCAGGGAGTAAACTCATTTCCAGAACGATTTTTTAAATTATTTTTTCACCACTAAAACGCATAAGACTTGTAGTTTTTAAAAATGTTTTCATTTTTGATGAGACGCTGAATAAAAGAAGTTTAATCGCCGGCAAACGAAAACCCGCGATTTCCCGTAAATCCCGGACTCGGCCCGTATAGTCAAAAGTATACAAAGAAAGTACCCAGGGAGTAAACTCATTTCCAGAACGATTTTTTAAATTATTTTTTCACCACTAAAACGCATAAGACTTGTAGTTTTTAAAAATGTTTTCATTTTTGATGAGACGCTGAATAAAAGAAGTTTAATCGCCGGCAAACGAAAACCCGCGATTTCCCGTAAATCCCGGGCTTGGCCCGTATAGTCAAAAGTATACAATAAAGTACCCAGGGAGTAAACTCATTTCCCGAACGATTTTTTATATTATTTTTTTACCACTAAACGCATGAGACTTGTAGTTTTCAAAAATATTTTCATTTTTGATGAGACGCTTAATGAAAGAGGTTTTATCGCCGGCAAACGAAATCCCGCGTTTTCCCGTAAATCCGGGGCTTGGCCCGTATAGTCGAATGTATACAAAGAAAGTACCCAGGGAGTAAACTCATTTCCCGAACGATTTTTTATAATATTTTTTTACCACTAAAACGCATGAGACTTGTAGTTTTTAAAAATGTTTTCATTTTTGATGAGACGCTGAATAAAAGAAGTTTAATCGCCGGCAAACAAAAACCCGCGATTTCCCGTAAATCCGGCTTGGCCCGTATAGTCAAAAGTATACAAAGAAAGTACCCATGGAGTAAACTCATTTCCCGAACGATTTTTTAAATTACTTTTTCACCACTAAAACGCATGAGACTTGTAGTTTCTAAAAATGTTTTCATTTTTGATGAGACGCTGAATAAAAGAAGTTTAATCGCCGGCAAACGAAAACCTGCGATTTCCCGTAAATCCCGGACTCGGCCCGTATAGTCAAAAGTATACAAAAAAAGTACCCAGAGAGTAAACTCATTTCCAAAACGATTTTTTAAATTTTTGTTTCACCACTAAAGCCCATGAGACTTGTAGTTTTTAAAAATGTTTTCATTTTTGATGAGACGCTGAATAAAAGAAGTTTAATCGCCGGCAAACGAAAACCCGCGATTTCCCGTAAATCCCGGACTCGGCCCGTATAGTTAAAAGTATACAAGGAAAGTACCCAGTGAGTAAACTCATTTCCCGAACGAATTTTTAAATTATTTTTTCACCACTAAAACGTATGAGACTTGTAGTTTTCAAAAATGTTTTAGTAAAGTACCCAGGGAGTAAACTCATTTCCAGAAGGATTTTTTAAATTATTTTTTCACCACTAAAACGCATAAGACTTGTAGTTTTTAAAAATGTTTTCATTTTTGATGAGACGCTGAATAAAAGAAGTTTAATCGCCGGCAAACGAAAACCCGCGATTTCCCGTAAATCCCGGGCTTGGCCCGTATAGTCAAAAGTACACAAAGAAAGTACCCAGGGAGTAAACTCATTTCCCGAACGATTTTTTATATTATTTTTTTACCACTAAACGCATGAGACTTGTAGTCTTCAAAAATATTTTCATATTTGATGGGACGCTGAATAAAAGAAGTTTAATCGCCGGCAAACGAAAATCCGCAATTTCCCGTAAATCCCGGACTCGGCCCGTATAGTCAAAAGTATACAAAGAAAGTACCCAGGGAGTAAACTCATTTCCCGAACGATTTTTTAAATTATTTTTTCACCACTAAAACGCATGAGACTTGTAGTTTTCAAAAATGTTTTCATTTTTGATGAGACGCTTAATGAAAGAGGTTTTATCGCCGACAAACGAAATCCCGCGTTTTCCCGTAAATCCGGGGCTTGGCCCGTATAGTCGAATGTATACAAAGAAAGTACACAGGGATTAAACTCATTTCCCGAACGATTTTTTAAATTTTTTTTTTCACCACTAAAGCGCATGAGACTTGTAGTTTTCAAAAATGTTTTCATTTTTGATGAGACGCTGAATAAAAGAAGTTTAATCGCCGGCAAACAAAAACCCGCGATTTCCCGTAAATCCCGGGCTTGGCCCGTATAGTCAAAAGTATACAAAGAAAGTACCCAGGGAGTAAACTCATTTCCCGAACGATTTTTTAAATTACTTTTTCACCACTAAAACGCATGAGACTTGTAGTTTTCAAAAATATTTTCATATTTGATGGGACGCTGAATAAAAGAAGTTTAATCGCCGGCAAACGAAAATCCGCGATTTCCCGTAAATCCCGGACTCGGCCCGTAGAGTCAAAAGTATACAAAGAAAGTACCCAGGGAGTAAACTCATTTCCTGAACGATTTTTTAAATTATCTTTTCACCACTAAAACGCATGAGACTTGTAGTTTTCAAAAATGTTTTCATTTTTGATGAGACGCTAAATAAAAGAAGTTTAATCGCCGGCAAACGAAAACCCGCGATTCCCCGTAAATCCCGGGCTTGGCCCGTATAGTTAAAAGTATACAAAGAAAGTACCCAGGGAGTAAACTCATCTCCCGAACGATTTCTTAAATTACTTTTTCACCACTAAAACGCATGAGACTTGTAGTTTTTAGAAATGTTTTCATTTTTGATGAGACGCTGAATAAAAGAAGTTTTATCGCCGGCAAACAAAAACCTGCGATTTCCCGTAAATCCTGGACTCGGCCCGTATAGTCAAAAGTATACAAAGAAAGTACCCAGGGAGTAAACTCATTTCCCAAACGATTTTTTAAATTACTTTTTCACCACTAAAACGCATGAGACTTGTAGTTTTTAGAAATGTTTTCATTTTTGATGAGACGCTGAATAAAAGAAGTTTTATCGCCGGGAAACAAAAACCTGCGATTTCCCGTAAATCCTGGACTCGGCCCGTATAGTCAAAAGTATACAAAGAAAGTACCCAGGGAGTAAACTCATTTCCCAAACGATTTTTTAAATTATTATTTCACCACTAAAACGCATAAGACTTGTAGTTTTTAAAAATGTTTTCTTTTTTGATGAGACGCTGAATAAAAGAAGTTTAATCGCCGGCAAACGAAAACCCGCGATTTCCCGTAATTCCCGGGCTTGGCCCGTATAGTCAAAAGTATACAATAAAGTACCCAGGGAGTAAACTCATTTCCCGAACGATTTTTTATATTATTTTTATACCACTAAACGCATGAGACTTGTAGTTTTCAAAAATATTTTCATTTTTGATGAGACGCTTAATGAAAGAGGTTTTATCGCCGGCAAACGAAATCCCGCATTTTCCCGTAAATCCGGGGCTTGGCCCGTATAGTCGAATGTATACAAAGAAAGTACCCAGGGAGTAAACTCATTTCCCGAACGATTTTTTATATTATTTTTTTACCACTAAACGCATGATATTTGTAGTTTTCAAAAATATTTTCATTTTTGATGAGACGCTTAATGAAAGAGGTTTTATCGCCGGCAAACGAAATCCCGCGTTTTCCCGTAAATCCGGGGCTTGGCCCGTATAGTCGAATGTATACAAAGAAAGTGCCCAGGGAGTAAACTCATTTCCCGAACGATTTTTTAAATTTTTTTTTCACCACTAAAACGCATGAGACTTGTAGTTTTCAAAAATGTTTTTATTTTTGATGAGACGCTGAATAAAAGAAGTTTAATCGCCGGCAAACAAAAACCCGCGATTTCCCGAAAATCCGGGCTTGGCCCGTATAGTCAAAAGTATACAAAGAAAGTACCCAGGGAGTAAACTTATTTCCCGAACGATTTTTTAAATTACTTTTTCACCACTAAAACGCATGAGACTTGTAGTTTTAAAAATGTTTTCATTTTTGATGAGACGCTGAATAAAAGAAGTTTAATCGCCGGCAAACGAAAACCTGCGATTTCCCGTAAATCCCGGACTCGGCCCGTATAGTCAAAAGTATACAAACAAAGTACCCAGGGAGTAAACTCATTTCCAAAACGATTTTTTAAATTTTTGTTTCACCACTAAAGCCCATGAGACTTGTAGTTTTTAAAAATGTTTTCATTTTTGATGAGACGCTGAATAAAAGAAGTTTAATCGCCGGCAAACGAAAACCCGCGATTTCCCGTAAATCCCGGACTCGGCCCGTATAGTTAAAAGTATGCAAGGAAAGTACCCAGTGAGTAAACTCATTTCCCGAACGAATTTTTAAATTATTTTTTCACCACTAAAACGTATGAGACTTGTAGTTTTCAAAAATGTTTTAGTAAAGTACCCAGGGAGTAAACTCATTTCCCGAACGATTTTTTATATTATTTTTTTACCACTAAACGCATGAGACTTGTAGTCTTCAAAAATATTTTCATATTTGATGGGACGCTGAATAAAAGAAGTTTAATCGCCGGCAAACGAAAATCCGCAATTTCCCGTAAATCCCGGACTCGGCCCGTATAGTCAAAAGTATACAAAGAAAGTACCCAGGGATTAAACTCATTTCCCGAACGATTTTTTAAATCACTTTTTCACCACTAAAACGCATGAGACTTGTAGTTTTCAAAAATATTTTCATTTTTGATGAGACGCTGAATAAAAGAAGTTTAATCGCCGGCAAACAAAAACCCGCGATTTCCCGTAAATCCCGGGCTTGGCCCGTATAGTCAAAAGTATACAAAGAAAGTACCCAGGGAGTAAACTCATTTCCCGAACGATTTTTTAAATTACTTTTTCACCACTAAAACGCATGAGACTTGTAGTTTTCAAAAATATTTTCATATTTGATGGGACGCTGAATAAAAGAAGTTTAATCGCCGGCAAACGAAAATCCGCGATTTCCCGTAAATCCCGGACTCGGCCCGTAGAGTCAAAAGTATACAAAGAAAGTACCCAGGGAGTAAACTCATTTCCCGAACGATTTTTTAAATTATCTTTTCACCACTAAAACGCATGAGACTTGTAGTTTTCAAAAATGTTTTCATTTTTGATGAGACGCTAAATAAAAGAAGTTTAATCGCCGGCAAACGAAAACCCGCGATTCCCCGTAAATCCCGGGCTTGGCCCGTATAGTTAAAAGTATACAAAGAAAGTACCCAGGGAGTAAACTCATTTCCCGAACGATTTTTTAAATTACTTTTTCACCACTAAAACGCATGAGACTTGTAGTTTTTAGAAATGTTTTCATTTTTGATGAGACGCTGAATAAAAGAAGTTTTATCGCCGGCAAACAAAAACCTGCGATTTCCCGTAAATCCTGGACTCGGCCCGTATAGTCAAAAGTATACAAAGAAAGTACCCAGGGAGTAATCTCATTTCCAGAACGATTTTTTAAATTATTTTTTCACCACTAAAACGCATAAGACTTGTAGTTTTTAAAAATGTTTTCATTTTTGATGAGACGCTGAATAAAAGAAGTTTAATCGCCGCCAAACGAAAACCCGCGATTTCCCGTAAATCCCGGGCTTGGCCCGTATAGTCAAAAGTATACAAAGAAAGTACCCAGGGAGTAAACTCATTTCCCGAACGACTTTTTATATTATTTTTTTACCACTAAACGCATGAGACTTGTAGTCTTCAAAAATATTTTCATATTTGATGGGACGCTGAATAAAAGAAATTTAATCGCCGGCAAACGAAAACCCGCAATTTCCCGTAAATCCCGGACTCGGCCCGTATAGTCAAAAGTATACAAAGAAAGTACCCAGGGAGTAAACTCATTTCCCGAACGATTTTTTAAATTTTTTTTTCACCACTAAAGCGCATGAGACTTGTAGTTTTCAAAAATGTTTTCATTTTTGATGAGACGCTGAATAAAAGAAGTTTAATCGCCGGCAAACAAAAACCCGCGATTTTCCGTAAATCCCGGGCTTGGCCCGTATAGTCAAAAGTATACAAAGAAAGTACCCAGGGAGTAAACTCATTTCCCGAACGATTTTTTAAATTACTTTTTCACCACTAAAACGCATGAGACTTGTAGTTTTTAAAAATGTTTTCATTTTTGATGAGACGCTGAATAAAAGAAGTTTAATCGCCGGCAAACGAAAACCTGCGATTTCCCGTAAATCCCGGACTCGGCCCGTATAGTCAAAAGTATACAAAGAAAGTACCCAGGGAGTAAACTCATTTCCAAAACGATTTCTTAAATTTTTGTTTCACCACTAAAGCCCATGAGACTTGTAGTTTTTAAAAATGTTTTCATTTTTGATGAGACGCTGAATAAAAGAAGTTTAATCGCCGGCAAACGAAAACCCGCGATTTCCTGTAAATCCCGGACTCGGCTCGTATAGTTAAAAGTTTACAAGGAAAGTACCCAGTGAGTAAACTCATTTCCCGAACGAATTTTTAATTTTTTTTTTTTACCACTAAAACGTATGAGACTTGTAGTTTTTAAAAATGTTTTAGTAAAGTACCCAGGGAGTAAACTCATTTCCAGAACGATTTTTTAAATTATTTTTTCACCCCTAAAACGTATGAGACTTGTAGTTTTCAAAAATGTTTTAGTAAAGTACCCAGGGAGTAAACTCATTTCCAGAACGATTTTTTAACATATTTTTTCACCACTAAAACGCATAAGACTTGTAGTTTTTAAAAATGTTTTCATTTTTGATGAGACGCTGAATAAAAGAAGTTTAATCGCCGGCAAACGAAATCCCGCGATTTCCCGTAAATCCCGGGCTTGGCCCGTATAGTCAAAAGTATACGAAGAAAGTACCCAGGGAGTAAACTCATTTCCCGAACGATTTTTTATATTATTTTTTACCACTAAACGCATGAGACTTGTAGTCTTCAAAAATATTTTCATATTTGATGGGACGCTGAATAAAAGAAGTTTAATCGCCGGGAAACGAAAATCCGCGATTTCCCGTAAATCCCGGACTCGGCCCGTATAGTCAAAAGTATACAAAGAAAGTACCCAGGGAGTAAACTCATTTCCCGAACGAATTTTTAAATTATTTTTTCACCACTAAAACGTATGAGACTTGTAGTTTTCAAAAATGTTTTAGTAAAGTACCCAGGGAGTAAACTCATTTCCAGAAGGATTTTTTAAATTATTTTTTCACCACTAAAGCGCATAAGACTTGTAGTTTTCAAAAATGTTTTCATTTTTGATGAGACGCTGAATAAAAGAAGTTTAATCGCCGGCAAACAAAAACCCGCGATTTCCCGTAAATCCCGGGCTTGGCCCGTATAGTCAAAAGTATACAAAGAAAGTACCCAGGGAGTAAACTCATTTCCCGAACGATTTTTTAAATTACTTTTTCACCACTAAAACGCATAAGACTTTTAGTTTTTAAAAATGTTTTCAGTTTTGATGAGACGCTGAATAAAAGAAGTTTAATCGCCGGCAAACGAAAATCCGCGATTTCCCGTAAATCCCGGGCTTGGCCCGTATAGTCAAAAGTATACAAAGAAAGTACCCAGGGAGTAAACTCATTTCCCGAACGATTTTTTATATTATTTTTTACCACTAAACGCATGAGACTTGTAGTCTTCAAAAATATTTTCATATTTGATGGGACGCTGAATAAAAGAAGTTTAATAGCCGGCAAACGAAAATCCGCAATTTCCCGTAAATCCCGGACTCGGCCCGTATAGTCAAAAGTATACAAAGAAAGTACCCAGGGAGTAAACTCATTTCCCGAACGATTTTTTAAATTATTTTTTCACCACTAAAATGCATGAGACTTGTAGTTTTCAAAAATGTTTTCATTTTTGATGAGACGCTTAATGAAAGAGGTTTTATCGCCGACAAACGAAATCCCGCGTTTTCCCGTAAATCCGGGGTTGGCCCGTATAGTCGAATGTATACAAAGAAAGTACCTAGGGATTAAACTCATTTCCCGAACGATTTTTTAAATTTTTTTTTCACCACTAAAGCGCATAAGACTTGTAGTTTTCAAAAATGTTTTCATTTTTGATGAGACGCTGAATAAAAGAAGTTTAATCGCCGGCAAACAAAAACCCGCGATTTCCCGTAAATCCCGGGCTTGACCCGTATAGTCAAAAGTATACAAAGAAAGTACCCAGGGAGTAAACTCATTTCCCGAACGATTTTTTAAATTACTTTTTCACCACTAAAACGCATGAGACTTGTAGTTGTTAAAAATGTTTTCATTTTTGATGAGACGCTGAATAAAAGAAGTTTAATCGCCGGCAAACGAAAACCTGCGATTTCCCGTAAATCCCGGACTCGGCCCGTATAGTCAAAAGTATACAAAGAAAGTACCCAGGGAGTAAACTCATTTCCAAAACGAATTCTTAAATTTTTGTTTCACCACTAAAGCCCATGAGACTTGTAGTTTTTAAAAATGTTTTCATTTTTGATGAGACGCTGAATAAAAGAAGTTTAATCGCCGGCAAACGAAAACCCGCGATTTCCCGTAAATCCCGGACTCGGCCCGTATAGTTAAAAGTTTACAAGGAAAGTACCCAGTGAGTAAACTCATTTCCCGAACGAATTTTTAAATTATTTTTTCACCACTAAAACGTATGAGACTTGTAGTTTTCAAAAATGTTTTAGTAAAGTACCCAGGGAGTAAACTCATTTCCAGAACGATTTTTTAAATTATTTTTTCACCACTAAAACGTATGAGACTTGTAGTTTTCAAAAATGTTTTAGTAAAGTACCCAGGGAGTAAACTCATTTCCAGAAGGATTTTTTAAATTATTTTTTCACAACTAAAACGCATAAGACTTGTAGTTTTTAAAAATGTTTTCATTTTTGATGAGACGCTGAATAAAAGAAGTTTAATCGCCGGCAAACGAAAACCCGCGATTTCCCGTAAATCCCGGGCTTGGCCTGTATAGTCAAAAGTATACAAAGAAAGTACCCAGGGAGTAAACTCATTTCCCGAACGATTTTTTATATTATTTTTTTACCACTAAACGCATGAGACTTGTAGTCTTCAAAAATATTTTCATATTTGATGGGACGCTGAATAAAAGAAGTTTAATCGCCGGGAAACGAAAATCCGCGATTTCCCGTAAATCCCGGACTCGGCCCGTATAGTTAAAAGTATACAAGGAAAGTACCCAGTGAGTAAACTCATTTCCCGAACGAATTTTTAAATTATTTTTTCACCACTAAAACGTATGAGACTTGTAGTTTCCAAAAATGTTTTAGTAAAGTACCCAGGGAGTAAACTCATTTCCAGAACGATTTTTTAAATTATTTTTTCACCACTAAAACGCAAAAGACTTGTAGTTTTTAAAAATGTTTTCATTTTTGATGAGACGCTGAATAAAAGAAGTTTAATTGCCGCCAAACGAAAACCTGCGATTTCCCGTAAATCCCGGGCTTGGCCCGTATAGTCAAAAGTATACAAAGAAAGTACCCAGGGAGTAAACTCATTTCCCGAACGATTTTTTATATTATTTTTTTACCACTAAACGCATGAGACTTGTAGTCTTCAAAAATATTTTCATATTTGATGGGACGCTGAATAAAAGAAGTTTAATCGCCGGGAAACGAAAATCCGCGATTTCCCGTAAATCCCGGACTCGGCCCGTATAGTCAAAAGTATACAAAGAAAGTACCCAGGGAGTAAACTCATTTCCCGAACGATTTTTTAAATTTTTTTTTCACCACTAAAGCGCATGAGACTTGTAGTTTTCAAAAATGTTTTCATTTTTGATGAGACGCTGAATAAAAGAAGTTTAATCGCCGGCAAACAAAAACCCGCGATTTCCCGTAAATCCCGGGCTTGGCCCGTATAGTCAAAAGTATACAAAAAAAATACCCAGGGAGTAAACTCATTTCCAAAACGATTTTTTAAATTACTTTTTCACCACTAAAACGCATGAGACTTGTAGTTTTTAAAAATGTTTTCATTTTTGATGAGACGCTGAATAAAAGAAGTTTAATCGCCGGCAAACGAAAACCCGCGATTTCCCGTAAATCCCGGACTCGGCCCGTATAGTTAAAAGTATACAAGGAAAGTACCCAGTGAGTAAACTCATTTCCCGAACGAATTTTTAAATTATTTTTTCACCACTAAAACGTATGAGACTTGTAGTTTTCAAAAATGTTTTAGTAAAGTACCCAGGGAGTAAACTCATTTCCAGAAGGTTTTTTTAAATTATTTTTTCACCACTAAAACGCATAAGACTTGTAGTTTTTAAAAATGTTTTCATTTTTGATGAGACGCTGAATAAAAGAAGTTTAATTGCCGGCAAACGAAAACCCGCGATTTCCAGTAAATCCCGGGCTTGGCCCGTATAGTCAAAAGTATACAAAGAAAGTACCCAGGGAGTAAACTCATTTCCCGAACGATTTTTTATATTATTTTTTTACCACTAAACGCATGAGACTTGTAGTCTTCAAAAATATTTTCATATTTGATGGGACGCTGAATAAAAGAAGTTTAATCGCCGGGAAACGAAAATCCGCGATTTCCCGTAAATCCCGGACTCGGCCCGTATAGTCAAAAGTATACAAAGAAAGTACCCAGGGAGTAAACTCATTTCCCGAACGATTTTTTAAATTTTTTTTTCCCCACTAAAGCGCATGAGACTTGTAGTTTTCAAAAATGTTTTTATTTTTGATGAGACGCTGAATAAAAGAAGTTTAATCGCCGGCAAACAAAAACCCGCGATTTCCCGTAAATCCCGGGGTTGGCCCGTATAGTCAAAAGTATACAAAGAAAATACCCAGGGAGTAAACTCATTTCCAAAACGATTTTTTAAATTACTTTTTCACCACTAAAACGCATGAGACTTGTAGTTTTTAAAAATATTTTCATTTTTGATGAGACGCTGAATAAAAGAAGTTTAATCGCCGGCAAACGAAAACCTGCGATTTCCCGTAAATCCCGGACTCGGCCCGTATAGTCAAAAGTATACAAAGAAAGTACCCAGGTAGTAAACTCATTTCCAAAACGATTTCTTAAATTTTTGTTTCACCACTAAAGCCCATGAGACTTGTAGTTTTTAAAAATGTTTTCATTTTTGATGAGACGCTGAATAAAAGAAGTTTAATCGCCGGCAAACGAAAACCCGCGATTTCCCGTAAATCCCGGACTCGGCCCGTATAGTTAAAAGTATACAAGGAAAGTACCCAGTGAGTAAACTCATTTCCCGAACGAATTTTTAAATTATTTTTTCACCACTAAAACGTGTGAGACTTGTAGTTTTCAAAAATGTTTTAGTAAAGTACCCAGGGAGTAAACTCATTTCCAGAACGTTTTTTTAAATTATTTTTGCACCACTAAAACGCATAAGACTTGTAGTTTTTAAAAATGTTTTCATTTTTGATGAGACGCTGAATAAAAGAAGTTTAATTGCCGGCAAACGAAAACCCGCGATTTCCAGTAAATCCCGGGCTTGGCCCGTATAGTCAAAAGTATACAAAGAAAGTACCCAGGGAGTAAACTCATTTCGCGAACGATTTTTTATATTATTTTTTTAACACTAAACGCATGAGACTTGTAGTTTTCAAAAATATTTTCATATTTGATGGGACGCTGATTAAAAGAAGTTTAATCGCCGGCAAACGAAAATCCGCGATTTCCCGTAAATGCCGGACTCGGCCCGTATAGTCAAAAGTATACAAAGAAAGTACCCAGGGAGTAAACTCATTTCCCGAACGATTTTTTAAATTATTTTTTCACCACTAAAACGCATGAGACTTGTAGTTTTCAAAAATGTTTTCATTTTTGATGAGACGCTGAATAAAAGAAGTTTAATCGCCGGCAAACAAAAACCCGCGATTTCCCGTAAGTCCCGGGCTTGGCCCGTATAGTCAAAAGTATACAAAGAAAGTACCCAGGGAGTAAACTCATTTCCCAAACGATTTTTTAAATTACTTTTTCACCACTAAAACGCATGAGACTTGTAGTTTTTAAAAATATTTTCATTTTTGATGAGACGTTGAATAAAAGAAGTTTAATCGCCGGCAAACGAAAACCCGCGATTTCCAGTAAATCCCGGGCTTGGCCCGTATAGTCAAAAGTATACAAAGAAAGTACCCAGGGAGTAAACTCATTTCCCGAACGATTTTTTATATTATTTTTTTACCACTAAACGCATGAGACTTGTAGTCTTCAAAAATATTTTCATATTTGATGGGACGCTGAATAAAAGAAGTTTAATCGCCGGGAAACGAAAATCCGCGATTTCCCGTAAATCCCGGACTCGGCCCGTATAGTCAAAAGTATACAAAGAAAGTACCCAGGGAGTAAACTCATTTCTCGAACGATTTTTTAAATTTTTTTTTTCACCACTAAAGCGCATGAGACTTGTAGTTTTCAAAAATGTTTTTATTTTTGATGAGACGCTGAATAAAAGAAGTTTAATCGCCGGCAAACAAAAACCCGCGATTTCCCGTAAATCCCGGGGTTGGCCGGTATAGTCAAAAGTATACAAAGAAAATACCCAGGGAGTAAACTCATTTCCAAAACGATTTTTTAAATTACTTTTTCACCACTAAAACGCATGAGACTTGTAGTTTTTAAAAATATTTTCATTTTTGATGAGACGCTGAATAAAAGAAGTTTAATCGCCGGCAAACGAAAACCTGCGATTTCCCGTAAATCCCGGACTCGGCCCGTATAGTCAAAAGTTTACAAAGAAAGTACCCAGGGAGTAAACTCATTTCCAAAACGATTTCTTAAATTTTTGTTTCACCACTAAAGCCCATGAGACTTGTAGTTTTTAAAAATGTTTTCATTTTTGATGAGACGCTGAATAAAAGAAGTTTAATCGCCGGCAAACGAAAACCCGCGATTTCCCGTAAATCCCGGACTCGGCCCGTATAGTTAAAAGTATACAAGGAAAGTACCCAGTGAGTAAACTCATTTCCCGAACGAATTTTTAAATTATTTTTTCACCACTAAAACGTGTGAGACTTGTAGTTTTCAAAAATGTTTTAGTAAAGTACCCAGGGAGTAAACTCATTTCCAGAACGTTTTTTTAAATTATTTTTGCACCACTAAAACGCATAAGACTTGTAGTTTTTAAAAATGTTTTCATTTTTGATGAGACGCTGAATAAAAGAAGTTTAATTGCCGGCAAACGAAAACCCGCGATCCCCAGTAAATCCCGGGCTTGGCCCGTATAGTCAAAAGTATACAAAGAAAGTACCCAGGGAGTAAACTCATTTCGCGAACGATTTTTTATATTATTTTTTTAACACTAAACGCATGAGACTTGTAGTTTTCAAAAATATTTTCATATTTGATGGGACGCTGATTAAAAGAAGTTTAATCGCCGGCAAACGAAAATCCGCGATTTCCCGTAAATCCCGGACTCGGCCCGTATAGTCAAAAGTATACAAAGAAAGTACCCAGGGAGTAAACTCATTTCCCGAACGATTTTTTAAATTATTTTTTCACCACTAAAACGCATGAGACTTGTAGTTTTCAAAAATGTTTTCATTTTGGATGAGACGCTGAATAAAAGAAGTTTAATCGCCGGCAAACAAAAACCCGCGATTTCCCGTAAATCCCGGGCTTGGCCCGTATAGTCAAAAGTATACAAAGAAAGTACCCAGGGAGTAAACTTATTTCCCGAACGATTTTTTAAATTACTTTTTCACCACTAAAACGCATGAGACTTGTAGTTTTTAAAAATATTTTCATTTTTGATGAGACGCTGAATAAAAGAAGTTTAATCGCCGGCAAACGAAAACCTGCGATTTCCCGTAAATCCCGGACTCGGCCCGTATAGTCAAAAGTATACAAAGAAAGTACCCAGGGAGTAAACTCATTTCCAAAACGATTTCTTAAATTTTTGTTTCACCACTAAAGCGCATGAGACTTGTAGTTTTTAAAAATGTTTTCATTTTTGATGAGACGCTGAATAAAAGAAGTTTAATCGCCGGCAAACGAAAACCCGCGATTTCCCGTAAATCCCGGACTCGGCCCGTATAGTTAAAAGTATACAAGGAAAGTACCCAGTGAGTAAACTCATTTCCCGAACGAATTTTTAAATTATTTTTTCACCACTAAAACGTGTGAGACTTGTAGTTTTCAAAAATGTTTTAGTAAAGTACCCAGGGAGTAAACTCATTTCCAGAACGTTTTTTTAAATTATTTTTGCACCACTAAAACGCATAAGACTTGTAGTTTTTAAAAATGTTTTCATTTTTGATGAGACGCTGAATAAAAGAAGTTTAATTGCCGGCAAACGAAAACCCGCGATTTCCAGTAAATCCCGGGCTTGGCCCGTATAGTCAAAAGTATACAAAGAAAGTACCCAGGGAGTAAACTCATTTCGCGAACGATTTTTTATATTATTTTTTTAACACTAAACGCATGAGACTTGTAGTTTTCAAAAATATTTTCATATTTGATGGGACGCTGATTAAAAGAAGTTTAATCGCCGGCAAACGAAAATCCGCGATTTCCCGTAAATCCCGGACTCGGCCCGTATAGTCAAAAGTATACAAAGAAAGTACCCAGGGAGTAAACTCATTTCGCGAACGATTTTTTATATTATTTTTTTAACACTAAACGCATGAGACTTGTAGTTTTCAAAAATATTTTCATATTTGATGGGACGCTGATTAAAAGAAGTTTAATCGCCGGCAAACGAAAATCCGCGATTTCCCGTAAATCCCGGACTCGGCCCGTATAGTCAAAAGTATACAAAGAAAGTACCCAGGGAGTAAACTCATTTCCCGAACGATTTTTTAAATTATTTTTTCACCACTAAAACGCATGAGACTTGTAATTTTCAAAAATGTTTTCATTTTTGATGAGACGCTGAATAAAAGAAGTTTAATCGCCGGCAAACAAAAACCCGCGATTTCCCGTAAATCCCGGGCTTGGCCCGTATAGTCAAAAGTATACAAAGAAAGTACCCAGGGAGTAAACTCATTTCCCGAACGATTTTTTAAATTACTTTTTCACCACTAAAACGCATGAGACTTGTAGTTTTTAAAAATATTTTCATTTTTGATGAGACGCTGAATAAAAGAAGTTTAATCGCCGGCAAACGAAAACCTGCGATTTCCCGTAAATCCCGGACTCGGCCCGTATAGTCAAAAGTATACAAAGAAAGTACCCAGGGAGTAAACTCATTTCCCGAACGATTTTTTAAATTATTTTTTCACCACTAAAACGCATGAGACTTGTAATTTTCAAAAATGTTTTCATTTTTGATGAGACGCTGAATAAAAGAAGTTTAATCGCCGGCAAACAAAAACCCGCGATTTCCCGTAAATCCCGGGCTTGGCCCGTATAGTCAAAAGTATACAAAGAAAGTACCCAGGGAGTAAACTCATTTCCCGAACGATTTTTTAAATTACTTTTTCACCACTAAAACGCATGAGACTTGTAGTTTTTAAAAATATTTTCATTTTTGATGAGACGCTGAATAAAAGAAGTTTAATCGCCGGCAAACGAAAACCTGCGATTTCCCGTAAATCCCGGACTCGGCCCGTATAGTCAAAAGTATACAAAGAAAGTACCCAGGGAGTAAACTCATTTCCAAAACGATTTCTTAAATTTTTGTTTCACCACTAAAGCCCATGAGATTTGTAGTTTTTAAAAATGTTTTCATTTTTGATGAGACGCTGAATAAAAGAAGTTTAATCGCCGGCAAACGAAAACCCGCGATTTCCCGTAA
Source organism: Hydractinia symbiolongicarpus (assembly GCF_029227915.1). NCBI lineage: Eukaryota > Metazoa > Cnidaria > Hydrozoa > Anthoathecata > Hydractiniidae > Hydractinia > Hydractinia symbiolongicarpus. Next base: position 5,515,322 of record NC_079880.1, on the reverse strand, counting down.
ATCCCGGACTCGGCCCGTATAGTTAAAAGTATACAAGGAAAGTACCCAGTGAGTAAACTCATTTCCCGAACGAATTTTTAAATTATTTTTTCACCACTAAAACGTGTGAGACTTGTAGTTTTCAAAAATGTTTTAGTAAAGTACCCAGGGAGTAAACTCATTTCCAGAACGTTTTTTTAAATTATTTTTGCACCACTAAAACGCATAAGACTTGTAGTTTTTAAAAATGTTTTCATTTTTGATGAGACGCTGAATAAAAGAAGTTTAATTGCCGGCAAACGAAAACCCGCGATTTCCAGTAAATCCCGGGCTTGGCCCGTATAGTCAAAAGTATACAAAGAAAGTACCCAGGGAGTAAACTCATTTCGCGAACGATTTTTTATATTATTTTTTTAACACTAAACGCATGAGACTTGTAGTTTTCAAAAATATTTTCATATTTGATGGGACGCTGATTAAAAGAAGTTTAATCGCCGGCAAACGAAAATCCGCGATTTCCCGTAAATCCCGGACTCGGCCCGTATAGTCAAAAGTATACAAAGAAAGTACCCAGGGAGTAAACTCATTTCCCGAACGATTTTTTAAATTATTTTTTCACCACTAAAACGCATGAGACTTGTAGTTTTCAAAAATGTTTTCATTTTTGATGAGACGCTGAATAAAAGAAGTTTAATCGCCGGCAAACAAAAACCCGCGATTTCCCGTAAATCCCGGGCTTGGCCCGTATAGTCAAAAGTATACAAAGAAAGTACCCAGGGAGTAAACTCATTTCCCGAACGATTTTTTAAATTACTTTTTCACCACTAAAACGCATGAGACTTGTAGTTTTTAAAATTATTTTCATTTTTGATGAGACGTTGAATAAAAGAAGTTTAATCGCGGGCAAACGAAAACCCGCGATTTCCAGTAAATCCCGGGCTTGGCCCGTATAGTCAAAAGTATACAAAGAAAGTACCCAGGGAGTAAACTCATTTCCCGAACGATTTTTTATATTATTTTTTTACCACTAAACGCATGAGACTTGTAGTCTTCAAAAATATTTTCATATTTGATGGGACGCTGAATAAAAGAAGTTTAATCGCCGGGAAACAAAAATCCGCGATTTCCCGTAAATCCCGGACTCGGCCCGTATAGTCAAAAGTATACAAAGAAAGTACCCAGGGAGTAAACTCATTTCCCGAACGATTTTTTAAATTTTTTTTTTCACCACTAAAGCGCATGAGACTTGTAGTTTTCAAAAATGTTTTTATTTTTGATGAGACGCTGAATAAAAGAAGTTTAATCGCCGGCAAACAAAAACCCGCGATTTCCCGTAAATCCCGGGGTTGGCCCGTATAGTCAAAAGTATACAAAGAAAATACCCAGGGAGTAAACTCATTTCCAAAACGATTTTTTAAATTACTTTTTCACCACTAAAACGCATGAGACTTGTAGTTTTTAAAAATATTTTCATTTTTGATGAGACGCTGAATAAAAGAAGTTTAATCGCCGGCAAACGAAAACCTGCGATTTCCCGTAAATCCCGGACTCGGCCCGTATAGTCAAAAGTTTACAAAGAAAGTACCCAGGGAGTAAACTCATTTCCAAAACGATTTCTTAAATATTTGTTTCACCACTAAAGCCCATGAGACTTGTAGTTTTTAAAAATGTTTTCATTTTTGATGAGACGCTGAATAAAAGAAGTTTAATCGCCGGCAAACGAAAACCCGCGATTTCCCGTAAATCCCGGACTCGGCCCGTATAGTTAAAAGTATACAAGGAAAGTACCCAGTGAGTAAACTCATTTCCCGAACGAATTTTTAAATTATTTTTTCACCACTAAAACGTGTGAGACTTGTAGTTTTCAAAAATGTTTTAGTAAAGTACCCAGGGAGTAAACTCATTTCCAGAACGTTTTTTTAAATTATTTTTGCACCACTAAAACGCATAAGACTTGTAGTTTTTAAAAATGTTTTCATTTTTGATGAGACGCTGAATAAAAGAAGTTTAATTGCCGGCAAACGAAAACCCGCGATTTCCAGTAAATCCCGGGCTTGGCCCGTATAGTCAAAAGTATACAAAGAAAGTACCCAGGGAGTAAACTCATTTCGCGAACGATTTTTTATATTATTTTTTTAACACTAAACGCATGAGACTTGTAGTTTTCAAAAATATTTTCATATTTGATGGGACGCTGATTAAAAGAAGTTTAATCGCCGGCAAACGAAAATCCGCGATTTCCCGTAAATCCCGGACTCGGCCCGTATAGTCAAAAGTATACAAAGAAAGTACCCAGGGAGTAAACTCATTTCCCGAACGATTTTTTAAATTATTTTTTCACCACTAAAACGCATGAGACTTGTAGTTTTTAAAAATGTTTTCATTTTTGATGAGACGCTGAATAAAAGAAGTTTAATCGCCGGCAAACAAAAACCCGCGATTTCCCGTAAATCCCGGGCTTGGCCCGTATAGTCAAAAGTATACAAAGAAAGTACCCAGGGAGTAAACTCATTTCCCGAACGATTTTTTAAATTACTTTTTCACCACTAAAACGCATGAGACTTGTAGTTTTTAAAAATATTTTCATTTTTGATGAGACGTTGAATAAAAGAAGTTTAATTGCCGGCAAACGAAAACCTGTGATTTCCCGTAAATCCCGGACTCGGCCCGTATAGTCAAAAGTATACAAAGAAAGTACCCAGGGAGTAAACTTATTTCCAAAACGATTTCTTAAAATTTTGTTTCATCTCTAAAACGTATGAGACTTGTAGTTTTCAAAAATGTTTTAGTAAAGTACCCAGGAAGTAAACTCATTTCCAGAACGATTTTTTAAATTATTTTTTCACCACTAAAACGCAAAAGACTTGTATTTTTTAAAAATGTTTTCATTTTTGATGAGACGCTGAATAAAAGAAGTTTAATTGCCGACAAACGAAAACCTGCGATTTCCCTTAAATCCCGGGCTTGGCCGGTATAGTCAAAAGTATACAAAGAAAGTACCCAGGGAGTAAACTCATTTCCCGAACGATTTTTTATATTATTTTTTTACCACTAAACGCATGAGACTTGTAGTCTTCAAAAATATTTTCATATTTGATGGGACGCTGAATAAAAGAAGTTTAATCGCCGGGAAACGAAAATCCGCGATTTCCCGTAAATCCCGGACTCGGCCCGTTTAGTCAAAAGTATACAAAGAAAGTATCCAGGGAGTAAACTCATTTCCCAAACGATTTTTTAAATTACTTTTTCACCACTAAAACGCATGAGACTTGTAGTTTTTAAAAATATTTTCATTTTTGATGAGACGCTGAATAAAAGAAGTTTAATCGCCGGCAAACGAAAACCTGCGATTTCCCGTAAATCCCGGACTCGGCCCGTATAGTTAAAAGTATACAAGGAAAGTACCCAGTGAGTAAACTCATTTCCCGAACGAATTTTTAAATTATTTTTTCACCACTAAAACGTATGAGACTTGTAGTTTTCAAAAATGTTTTAGTAAAGTACCCAGGGAGTAAACTCATTTCCAGAACGATTTTTAAAATTATTTTTTCACCACTAAAGCGCACGAGACTTGTAGTTTTCAAAAATGTTTTCATTTTTGATGAGACGCTGAATAAAAGAAGTTTAATCGCCGGCAAACAAAAACCCGCGATTTCCCGTAAATCCCGGGCTTGGCCCGTATAGCCAAAAGTATACAAAGAAAGTACCCAGGGAGTAAACTCATTTCCCGAACGATTTTTTAAATTACTTTTTCACCACTAAAACGCATGAGACTTGTAGTTTTTAAAAATGTTTTCATTTTTGATGAGACGCTGAATAAAAGAAGTTTAATCGCCGGCAAACGAAAACCCGCGATTTCCCGTAAATCCCGGACTCGGCCCGTATAGTTAAAAGTATACAAGGAAAGTACCCAGTGAGTAAACTCATTTCCCGAACGAATTTTTAAATTATTTTTTCACCACTAAAACGTGTGAGACTTGTAGTTTTCAAAAATGTTTTAGTAAAGTACCCAGGGAGTAAACTCATTTCCAGAACGTTTTTTTAAATTATTTTTGCACCACTAAAACGCATAAGACTTGTAGTTTTTAAAAATGTTTTCATTTTTGATGAGACGCTGAATAAAAGAAGTTTAATTGCCGGCAAACGAAAACCCGCGATTTCCAGTAAATCCCGGGCTTGGCCCGTATAGTCAAAAGTATACAAAGAAAGTACCCAGGGAGTAAACTCATTTCGCGAATGATTTTTTATATTATTTTTTTAACACTAAACGCATGAGACTTGTAGTTTTCAAAAATATTTTCATAATTGATGGGACGCTGATTAAAAGAAGTTTAATCGCCGGCAAACGAAAATCCGCGATTTCCCGTAAATCCCGGACTCGGCCCGTATAGTCAAAAGTATACAAAGAAAGTACCCAGGGAGTAAACTCATTTCCCGAACGATTTTTTAAATTATTTTTTCACCACTAAAACGCATGAGACTTGTAGTTTTCAAAAATGTTTTCATTTTTGATGAGACGCTGAATAAAAGAAGTTTAATCGCCGGCAAACAAAAACCCGCGATTTCCCGTAAATCCCGGGCTTGGCCCGTATAGTCAAAAGTATACAAAGAAAGTACCCAGGGAGTAAACTCATTTCCCGAACGATTTTTTAAATTACTTTTTCACCACTAAAACGCATGAGACTTGTAGTTTTTAAAAATATTTTCATTTTTGATGAGACGTTGAATAAAAGAAGTTTAATCGCCGGCAAACGAAAACCTGTGATTTCCCGTAAATCCCGGACTCGGCCCGTATAGTCAAAAGTATACAAAGAAAGTACCCAGGGAGTAAACTCATTTCCAAAACGATTTCTTAAATTTTTGTTTCATCACTAAAACGTATGAGACTTGTAGTTTTCAAAAATGTTTTAGTACAGTACCCAGGAAGTAAACTCATTTCCAGAACGATTTTTTAAATTATTTTTTCACCACTAAAACGCAAAAGACTTGTATTTTTTAAAAATGTTTTCATTTTTGATGAGACGCTGAATAAAAGAAGTTTAATTGCCGCCAAACGAAAACCTGCGATTTCCCGTAAATCCCGGGCTTGGCCCGTATAGTCAAAAGTATACAAAGAAAGTACCCAGGGAGTAAACTCATTTCCCGAACGATTTTTTATATTATTTTTTTACCACTAAACGCATGAGACTTGTAGTCTTCAAAAATATTTTCATATTTGATGGGACGCTGAATAAAAGAAGTTTAATCGCCGGGAAACGAAAATCCGCGATTTCCCGTAAATCCCGGGCTTGGCCCGTATAGTCAAAAGTATACAAAGAAAGTACCCAGGGAGTAAACTCATTTCCCGAACGATTTTTTAAATTACTTTTTCACCACTAAAACGCATGAGACTTGTAGTTTTTAAAAATATTTTCATTTTTGATGAGACGCTGAATAAAAGAAGTTTAATCGCCGGCAAACGAAAACCTGCGATTTCCCGTAAATCCCGGACTCGGCCCGTATAGTCAAAAGTATACAAAGAAAGTACCCAGGCAGTAAACTCATTTCCAAAACGATTTCTTAAATTTTTGTTTCACCACTAAAGCCCATGAGACTTGTAGTTTTTAAAAATGTTATCATTTTTGATGAGACGCTGAATAAAAGAAGTTTAATCGCCGGCAAACGAAAACCCGCGATTTCCCGTAAATCCCGGACTCGGCCCGTATAGTTAAAAGTATACAAGGAAAGTACCCAGTGAGTAAACTCATTTCCCGAACGAATTTTTAAATTATTTTTTCACCACTAAAACGTATGAGACTTGTAGTTTTCAAAAATGTTTTAGTAAAGTACCCAGGGAGTAAACTCATTTCCAGAACGATTTTTAAAATTATTTTTTCACCACTAAAGCGCATGAGACTTGTAGTTTTCAAAAATGTTTTCATTTTTGATGAGACGCTGAATAAAAGAAGTTTAATCGCCGGCAAACAAAAACCCGCGATTTCCCGTAAATCCCGGGCTTGGCCCGTATAGTCAAAAGTATACAAAGAAAGTACCCAGGGAGTAAACTCATTTCCCGAACGATTTTTTAAATTACTTTTTCACCACTAAAACGCATGAGACTTGTAGTTTTTAAAAATTCTTTCATTTTTGATGAGACGCTGAATAAAAGAAGTTTAATCGCCGGCAAACGAAAACCTGCGATTTCCCGTAAATCCCGGACTCGGCCCGTATAGTCAAAAGTATACAAAGAAAGTACCCAGGGAGTAAACTCATTTCCAAAACGATTTCTTAAATTTTTGTTTCACCACTAAAGCCCATGAGACTTGTAGTTTTTAAAAATGTTTTCATTTTTGATGAGACGCTGAATAAAAGAAGTTTAATCGCCGGCAAACGAAAACCCGCGATTTCCCGTAAATCCCGGACTCGGCCCGTATAGTTAAAAGTATACAAGGAAAGTACCCAGTGAGTAAACTCATTTCCCGAACGAATTTTTAAATTATTTTTTCACCACTAAAACGTATGAGACTTGTAGTTTTCAAAAATGTTTTAGTAAAGTACCCAGGGAGTAAACTCATTTCCAGAACGATTTTTAAAATTATTTTTTCACCACTAAAACGCATAAGACTTGTAGTTTTTAAAAATGTTTTAATTTTTGATGAGACGCTGAATAAAAGAAGTTTAATTGCCGGCAAACGAAAACCCGCGATTTCCAGTAAATCCCGGGCTTGGCCCGTATAGTCAAAAGTATACAAAGAAAGTACCCAGGGAGTAAACTCATTTCGCGAACGATTTTTTATATTATTTTTTTAACACTAAACGCATGAGACTTGTAGTTTTCAAAAATATTTTCATATTTGATGGGACGCTGATTAAAAGAAGTTTAATCGCCGGCAAACGAAAATCCGCGATTTCCCGTAAATCCCGGACTCGGCCCGTATAGTCAAAAGTATACAAAGAAAGTACCCAGGGAGTAAACTCATTTCCCGAACGATTTTTTGAATTATTTTTTCACCACTAAAACGCATGAGACTTGTAGTTTTGAAAAATGTTTTCATTTTTGATGAGACGCTTAATGAAAGAGGTTTTATCGCCGGCAAACGAGATCCCGCGTTTTCCCGTAAATCCGGGGCTTGGCCCGTATAGTTGAATGTATACAAAGAAAGTACCCAGGGAGTAAACTCATTTCCCGAACGATTTTTTAAAATTTTTTTTCACCACTAAAACGTATGAGACTTGTAGTTTTCAAAAATGTTTTCATTTTTGATGAGACGCTGAATAAAAGAAGTTTAATCGCCGGCAAACAAAAACCTGCGATTTCCCGTAAATCCCGGGCTTGGCCCGTATAGTCAAACGTATACAAAGAAAGTACCCAGGGAGTAAACTCATTTCCCGAACGATTTTTTAAATTACTTTTTCACCACTAAAACGCATTAGACTTGTAGTTTTTAAAAATGTTTTCATTTTTGATGAGACGCTGAATAAAAGAAGTTTAATTGCCGGCAAACGAAAACCTGCGATTTCCCGTAAATGCCGGACTCGGCCCGTATAGTCAAAAGTATACAAAGAAAGTACCCAGGGAGTAAACTCATTTCCAAAACGATTTTTTAAATTATTTTTTCAACACTAAAACGCATAAGACTTGTAGTTTTTAAAAATGTTTTCATTTTTGATGAGACGCTGAATAAAAGAAGTTTAATCGCCGGCAAACGAAAACCCGCGATTTCCCGTAAATCCCGGGCTTGGCCCGTATAGTCAAAAGTATACAAAGAAAGTACCCAGGGAGTAAACACATTTCCCGAACGATTTTTTAAATTACTTTTTCACCACTAAAACGCATCAGAGTTGTAGTTTTTAAAAATGTTTTCATTTTTGATGAGACGCTGAATAAAAGAAGTTTAATCGCCGGCAAACGAAAACCTGCGATTTCCCGTAAATCCCGGACTCGGCCCGTATAGTCAAAAGTATACAAAGAAAGTACCCAGGGAGTAAACTCATTTCCAAAACGATTTTTTAAATTATTTTTTCACCACTAAAACGCATAAGACTTGTAGTTTTTAAAAATGTTTTCATTTTTGATGAGACGCTGAATAAAAGAATTTTAATCGCCGGCAAACGAAAACCCGCGATTTCCCGTAAATCCCGGGCTTGGCCCGTATAGTCAAAAGTATACAAAGAAAGTACCCAGGGAGTAAACTCATTTCCCGAACGATTTTTTAAATTACTTTTTCACTGCTAAAACGCATGAGACTTGTAGTTTTTAAAATGTTTTTCATTTTTGATGAGACGCTGAATAAAAGAAGTTTAATCGCCGGCAAACGAAAACCCGCGATTTCCAGTAAATCCCGGACTCGGCCCGTATAGTTAAAAGTATACAAGGAAAGTACCCAGTGAGTAAACTCATTTCCCGAACGAATTTTTAAATTATTTTTTCACCACTAAAACGTATGAGACTTGTAGTTTTCAAAAATGTTTTCATTTTTGATGAGACGCTTAATGAAAGAGGTTTTATCGCCGGCAAACGAAAACCCGCGTTTTCCCGTAAATCCGGGGCTTGGCCCGTATAGTCGAATGTATACGAAGAAAGTACCCAGGGAGTAAACTCATTTCGCGAACGATTTTTTATGTTTTTTTTTCACCACTAAAACGTATGGGACTTGTAGTTTTCAAAAATTTTTTCATTTTTGAAGAAGACGCTGAATAAAAGAAGTTTAATCGCCGGCAAACAAAAACCCGCGATTTCCCGTAAATCCCGGGCTTGGCCCGTATATTCAAAGGTATACAAAGAGAGTACCCAGGGAGAAAACTCATTTCCCGAACGATTTTTTAAATTACTTTTTCACCACTAAAACGCATGAGACTTGTAGTTTTTAAAAATGTTTTCATTTTTGATGAGACGCTGAATAAAAGAAGTTTAATCGCCGGCAAACGAAAACCTGCGATTTCCCGTAAATACCGGACTCGGCCCGTATAGACAAAAGTATACAAAGAAAGTACCCAGGGAGTAAACTCATTTCCAAAACGATTTTTTAAATTATTTTTTCACCACTAAAACGCATAAGACTTGTAGTTTTTAAAAATGTTTTCATTTTTGATGAGACGCTGAATAGAAGAAGTTTAATCGCCGGCAAACGAAACCCCGCGATTTCCCGTAAATCCCGGGCTTGGCCCGTATAGTCAAAAGTATACAAAGAAAGTACCCAGGGAGTAAACTCATTTCCCGAACGATTTTTTAAATTACTTTTTCACCACTAAAACGCATGAGACTTGTAGTTTTTAAAAATGTTTTCATTTTTGATAAGACGCTGAATAAAAGAAGTTTAATCGCCGGCAAACGAAGACCTGCGATTTCCCGTAAATCCTGGACTCGGCCCGTGTAGTCAAAAGTATACAAAGAAAGTACCCAGGGAGTAAACTCATTTCCCAAACGATTTTTTAAATTATTGTTTCACCACTAAAGCCCATGAGACTTGTAGTTTTCAAAAATGTTTTCATTTTTGATGAGACGCTGAATAAAAGAAGTTTAATCGCCGGCAAACCAAAACCTGCGATTTCCCGTAAATCCCGGACTCGGCCCGTATAGTCAAAAGTATACAAAGAAAGTACCCGGGGTGTAAACTCATTTCCCGAACGATTTTTTAAATTATTATGTCACCACTAAAGCCCATGAGACTTGTAGTTTTTAAAAATGTTTTCATTTTTGATGAGACGCTTAATAAAAGAGGTTTAATCGCCGGCAAACGAAATCCCGCGATTTCCCGTAAATCCCGGGCTTGGCCCATATAGTCGAATGTATACAAAGAAAGAACCCAGGAAGTAAACTCATTTCCCGAACGATTTTTTAAATTTTTTTTCACCACTAAAACGCATGAGACTTGTAGTTTTCAAAAATGTTTTCATTTTTGATGAGACGCTTAATGAAAGAGGTTTTATCGCCGGCAAACGAAAACCCGCGTTTTCCCGTAAATCCGGGGCTTGGCCCGTATAGTCGAATGTATACGAAGAAAGTACCCAGGGAGTAAACTCATTTCGCGAACGATTTTTTATGTTTTTTTTTCACCACTAAAACGTATGGGACTTGTAGTTTTCAAAAATTTTTTCATTTTTGAAGAAGACGCTGAATAAAAGAAGTTTAATCGCCGGCAAACAAAAACCCGCGATTTCCCGTAAATCCCGGGCTTGGCCCGTATATTCAAAGGTATACAAAGAGAGTACCCAGGGAGAAAACTCATTTCCCGAACGATTTTTTAAATTACTTTTTCACCACTAAAACGCATGAGACTTGTAGTTTTTAAAAATGTTTTCATTTTTGATGAGACGCTGAATAAAAGAAGTTTAATCGCCGGCAAACGAAAACCTGCGATTTCCCGTAAATACCGGACTCGGCCCGTATAGTCAAAAGTATACAAAGAAAGTACCCAGGGAGTAAACTCATTTCCAAAACGATTTTTTAAATTATTTTTTCACCACTAAAACGCATAAGACTTGTAGTTTTTAAAAATGTTTTCATTTTTGATAAGACGCTGAATAAAAGAAGTTTAATCGCCGGCAAACGAAGACCTGCGATTTCCCGTAAATCCTGGACTCGGCCCGTGTAGTCAAAAGTATACAAAGAAAGTACCCAGGGAGTAAACTCATTTCCCAAACGATTTTTTAAATTATTGTTTCACCACTAAAGCCCATGAGACTTGTAGTTTTCAAAAATGTTTTCATTTTTGATGAGACGCTGAATAAAAGAAGTTTAATCGCCGGCAAACCAAAACCTGCGATTTCCCGTAAATCCCGGACTCGGCCCGTATAGTCAAAAGTATACAAAGAAAGTACCCGGGGTGTAAACTCATTTCCCGAACGATTTTTTAAATTATTATGTCACCACTAAAGCCCATGAGACTTGTAGTTTTTAAAAATGTTTTCATTTTTGATGAGACGCTTAATAAAAGAGGTTTAATCGCCGGCAAACGAAATCCCGCGATTTCCCGTAAATCCCGGGCTTGGCCCGTATAGTCGAATGTATACAAAGAAAGAACCCAGGAAGTAAACTCATTTCCCGAACGATTTTTTAAATTTTTTTTCACCACTAAAACGCATGAGACTTGTAGGTTTCAAAAATGTTTTCATTTTTGATGAGACGCTGAATAAAAGAAGTTTAATCGCTGGCAAACGAAAACCTGCGATTTCCCGTAAATCCCGGACTCGGCCCGTATAGTCAAAAGCATATAAAGAAAGTACCCAGGGTGTAAACTCATTTCCCGAACAATTTTTTAAATTATTATTTCACCACTAAAGCCCATGAGACTTGTAGTATTTAAAAATATTTTCATTTTTGATGAGACGCTGAATAAAAGAAGTTTAATCGCCGGCAAACGAAAACCCGCGACTTCCCGTAAATCCCGGACTCGGCCCGTATAGTCAAAAGTATACAAAGAAAGTACCCAGGGAGTAAACTCATTTCCCGAACGATTTTTTAAATTATTTTTTAACCACTAAAACGCATGAGACTTGTAGTTTTCAGAAATCTTTTCATTTTTGATGAGACGCTTAATGAAAGTGGTTTAATCGCCGGCAAATGAAAACCTGCGATTTCCCGTAAATCCCAGACTCGGCCCGTATAGTCAAAAGTATACAAAGAAAGTACCCAGGGTGTAAACTCATTTCTCGAACGATTTTTTAAATTATTTTTTCACCACTAAAACGCATGAGACTTGTAGTTTTCAATAATGTTTTCATTCTTGATGAGACGCTGAATAAAAGAAGTTTAATCGCCGGCAAACGAAAACCTGCGATTTCCCGTAAAACCCGGACTCGGCCCGTATAGTCAAAAGTATACAAAGAAAGTACCCCGGGAGTAAACTCATTTCCCAAACGATTTTTTAAATTTATATTTTACCACTAAAGCCCATGAGACTTGTAGTTTTTAAAAATGTTTTCATTTTTGATGAGACGCTGAATAAAAGAAGTTTAATCGCCGGCAAACGAAAACCCGCGATTTCCCGTAAATCACGGGCTTGGCCCGTATAGTCGAATGTATACAAAGAAAGTACCTTGTGAGTAAACTCATTTCCGAAACGATTTTTTAATTTTTTTTTTCACCACTAAAAGGCATGAGACTTGTAGTTTTCAAAAATGTTTTCATTCTTGATGAGACGCTGAATAAAAGAAGTTTAATCGCCGGCAAACGAAAACCTGCGATTTCCCGTAAATCCCGGACTCGGCCCGTATAGTCAAAAGTATACAAAGAAAGTACCCCGGGAGTAAACTCATTTCCCAAACGATTTTTTAAATTTATATTTTACCACTAAAGCCCATGAGACTTGTAGTTTTTAAAAATGTTTTCATTTTTGATGAGACGCTGAATAAAAGAAGTTTAATCGCCGGCAAACGAAAACCCGCGATTTCCCGTAAATCCCAGGCTTGGCCCGTATAGTCGAATGTATACAAAGAAAGTACCTTGTGAGTAAACTCATTTCCGAAACGATTTTTTCAATTATTTTCTTACCACTAAAACGCATGAGACTTGCAGTTTTCAAAAATGTTTTCATTTTTGATGAGATGCTTAATAAAAGAGGTTTAATTGCCGGCAAACGAAATCCCGCGATTTCCCGTAAATCCCGGGCTTGGCCCGTATAGTCGAATGTATACAAAGAAAGTACCCAGGGAGTAAACTCATTTCCCGAACGATTTTTTAATTTATTTTTTCACCACTAAAACGTATGAGACTTGTAGTTTTCAAAAATGTTTTCATTTTTGATGACACGCTGAATAAAAGAAATTTAATCGCCGGCAAACGAAAACCTGCGATTTCCCGTAAATCTCGGACTCGGCCCGTATAGTCAAAAGTATACAAAGAAAGTACCCAGGGTGTAAACTCATTTCCCGAACGATTTTTTAAATTATTTTCTCACCACTAAAACGTATGAGAATTGTAGTTTTCAAAAATGTTTTCATTTTTGATGACACGCTGAATAAAAGAAGTTTAATCGCCGGCAAACGAAAATCCGCGATTTTCCGTAAATCCCGGACTCGGCCCGTATAGTCAAAAGTATACAAAGAAAGTACCTAGGGAGTAAACTCATTTCCCGAACGATTTTTTAAATTTTTTTTTCACCACTAAAACGTATGAGACTTGTAGTTTTCAAAAATGTTTTCATTTTTGATGAGACGCTGAATAAAAGAAGTTTAATCGCCGGCAAACATTAACCCGCGATTTCCCGTAAATCCCGGGCTTGGCTCGTATAGTCAAAAGTATACAAGAAAAGTACCCAGTGAGAAAACTCATTTCCCGAACGAATTTTTAAATTATTTTTTCACCACTAAAACGCATGAGACTTGTAGTTTTCAGAAATGTTTTCATTTTTGATGAGACGCTTAATGAAAGTGGTTTAATCGCCGGCAAACGAAAACCCGCGATTTCCCGTAAATCCCGGGCTAGGCCCGTATAGTCGAATGTATACAAAGAAAGTACCCTGTGAGTAAACTCATTTCCAAAACGATTTTTTAAATTATCTTTTCACCACTAAAACGCTTGAGACTTGTGGTTTTCAAAAATGTTTTCATTTTTGATGAGACGCTAAATAAAAGAAGTTTAATCGCCGGCAAACGAAAACCCGCCATTTCCCGTAAACCCCGGACTCGGCCCGTATAGTCAAAAGTATACAAAGAAAGTACCCAGGAAGTAAACTCATTTCCCGAACGATTTTTTAAATTTTTTTTTCACCACTAAAACGCATGGGACTTGTAGTTTTCAAAAATGTTTTCATTTTTGATGAGACGCTGAATAAAAGAAGTTTAATCGCCGGCAAACGAAAACCTGCGATTTCACGTAAATCCCGGACTCGGCCCGTATAGTCAAAAGTATACAAAGAAAGTACCCGGGGTGTAAACTCATTTCCCGAACGATTTTTTAAATTATTATGTCACCACTAAAGCCCATGAGAATTGTAGTTTTTAAAAATGTTTTCATTTTTGATGAGACGCTTAATAAAAGAGGTTTAATCGCCGGCAAACGAAATCCCGCGATTTCCCGTAAATCCTGGGCTTGGCCCGTATAGTCGAATGTATACAAAGAAAGAACCCAGGAAGTAAACTCATTTCCCGAACGATTTTTTAAATTTTTTTTCACCACTAAAGCGCATGAGACTTGTAGTTTTCAAAAATGTTTTCATTTTTGATGAGACGCTGAATAAAAGAAGTTTAATCGCTGGCAAACGAAAACCTGCGATTTCCCGTAAATCCCGGACTCGGCCCGCATAGTCAAAAGTACACAAAGAAAGTACGCAGGGTGTAAACTCATTTCCCGAACGATTTTTTAAATTATTATTTCACCGCTAAAGCCCATGAGACTTGTAGTCTTTAAAAATACTTTCATTTTTGATGAGACGCTGAATAAAAGAAGTTTAATCGCCAGCAAACAAAAACCGCAACTTCCCGTAAATCCCGGACTCGGCCCGTATAGTCAAAAGTATACAAAGAAAGTACCCAGGGTGTAAACTCATTTCCCGAACGATTTTTTAAATTATTATGTCACCACTAAAGCCCATGAGACTTGTAGTTTTTAAAAATGTTTTCATTTTTGATGAGACGCTTAATAAAAGAGGTTTAATCGCCGGCAAACGAAATCCCGCGATTTCCCGTAAATCCCGGGCTTGGCCCGTATAGTCGAATGTATACAAAGAAAGAACCCAGGAAGTAAACTCATTTCCCGAACGATTTTTTAAATTTTTTTTCACCACTAAAACGCATGAGACTTGTAGTTTTCAAAAATGTTTTCATTTTTGATGAGACGCTGAATAAAAGAAGTTTAATCGCTGGCAAACGAAAACCTGCGATTTCCCGTAAATCCCGGACTCGGCCCGCATAGTCAAAAGTATACAAAGAAAGTACGCAGGGTGTAAACTCATTTCCCGAACGATTTTTTAAATTATTATTTCACCGCTAAAGCCCATGAGACTTGTAGTATTTAAAAATACTTTCATTTTTAATGAGACGCTGAATAAAAGAAGTTTAATCGCCGGCAAACAAAAACCCGCAACTTCCCGTAAATCCCGGACTCGGCCCGTATAGTCAAAAGTATACAAAGAAAGTACCCAGGAAGTAAACTCATTTCCCGAACGATTTTTTAAATTTTTTTTTCACCACTAAAACGCATGAGACTTGTAGTTTTCAAAAATGTTTTCATTTTTGATGAGACGCTGAATAAAAGAAGTTTAATCGCCGGCAAACGAAAACCTGCGATTTCCCGTAAATCCCGGACTCGGCCCGTATAGTCAAAAGTATACAAAGAAAGTACCCGGGATGTAAACTCATTTCCCGAACGATTTTTTAAATTATTATGTCACCACTAAAGCCCATGAGACTTGTATTTTTTAAAAATGTTTTCATTTTTGATGAGACGCTTAATAAAAGAGGTTTAATCGCCGGCAAACGAAATCCCGCGATTTCCCGTAAATCCCGGGCTTGGCCCGTATAGTCGAATGTATACAAAGAAAGAACCCAGGAAGTAAACTCATTTCCCGAACGATTTTTTAAATTTTTTTTCACCACTAAAACGCATGAGACTTGTAGTTTTTAAAAATGTTTTCATTTTTGATGAGACGCTGAATAAAAGAAGTTTAATCGCTGGCAAACGAAAACCTGCGATTTCCCGTAAATCCCGGACTCGGCCCGTATAGTCAAAAGTATATAAAGAAAGTACCCAGGGTGTAAACTCATTTCCCGAACGATTTTTTAAATTATTATTTCACCACTAAAGCCCATGAGACTTGTAGTATTTAAAAATATTTTCATTTTTGATGAGACGCTGAATAAAAGAAGTTTAATCGCCGGCAAACGAAAACCCGCGACTTCCCGTAAATCCCGGATTCGGCCCGTATAGTCAAAAGTATACAAAGAAAGTACCCAGGGAGTAAACTCATTTCCCGAACGGTTTTTTAAATTATTTTTTCACCACTAAAACGCATGAGACTTGTAGTTTTCAGAAATCTTTTTATTTTTGATGAGACGCTTAATGAAAGTGGTTTAATCGCCGGCAAATGAAAACCTGCGATTTCCCGTAAATCCCAGACTCGGCCCGTATAGTCAAAAGTATACAAAGAAAGTACCCAGGGTGTAAACTCATTTCTCGAACGATTTTTTAAGTTATTTTTTCACCACTAAAACGCATGAGACTTGTAGTTTTCAATAATGTTTTCATTCTTGATGAGACGCTGAATAAAAGAAGTTTAATCGCCGGCAAACGAAAACCTGCGATTTCCCGTAAATCCCGGACTCGGCCCGTATAGTCAAAAGTATACAAAGAAAGTACCCCGGGAGTAAACTCATTTCCCAAACGATTTTTTAAATTTATATTTTACCACTAAAGCCCACGAGACTTGTAGTTTTTAAAAATGTTTTCATTTTTGATGAGACGCTGAATAAAAGAAGTTTAATCGCCGGCAAACGAAAACCCGCGATTTCCCGTAAATCCCGGGCATGGCCCGTATAGTCGAATGTATACAAAGAAAGTACCTTGTGAGTAAACTCATTTCCGAAACGATTTTTTCAATTATTTTTTTACCACTAAAACGCATGAGACTTGCAGTTTTCAAAAATGTTTTCATTTTTGATGAGATGCTTAATAAAAGAGGTTTAATTGCCGCCAAACGAAATCCCGCGATTTCCCGTAAATCCCGGGCTTGGCCCGTATAGTCGAATGTATACAAAGAAAGTACCCAGGGAGTAAACTCATTTCCCGAACGATTTTTTAAATTTTTTTTTCACCACTAAAACGCATGAGACTTGTAGTTTTGAAAAATGTTTTCATTTTTGATGAGACGCTTAATGAAAGTGGTTTAATCGCCGGCAAACGAAAACCCGCGACTTCCCGTAAATCCCGGGCTTGGCCCGTATAGTCGAATGTATACAAAGAAAGTACCCTGTGAGTAAACTCATTTCCAGAACGATTTTTTAATTTATTTTTTCACCACTAAAACGCATGAGACTTGCAGTTTTCAAAAATGTTTTCATTTTTGATGAGACGCTTAATGAAAGAGGTTTAATCGCTGGCAAACGAAAACCCGAGATTTCCCGTAAATCCCGGGCTTGGCCCGTATAGTCAAAAGTATACAAAGATAGTACCCAGGGAGTAAACTCATTTCCCGAACGATTTTTTAATTTATTTTTTCACCACTAAAACGCATGAGACTTGTAGTTTTCAAAAATGTTTTCATTTTTGATGAGACGCTTAATGAAAGTGGTTTAATCGCCGGCAAACGAAAACCCGCGACTTCCCGTAAATCCCGGGCTTGGCCCGTATAGTCGAATGTATACAAAGAAAGTACCCTGTGAGTAAACTCATTTCCAGAACGATTTTTTAATTTATTTTTTCACCACTAAAACGCATGAGACTTGCAGTTTTCAAAAATGTTTTCATTTTTGATGAGACGCTTAATGAAAGAGGTTTAATCGCCGGCAAACGAAAACCCGCGATTTCCCGTAAATCCCGGACTCGGCCCGTATAGTTAAAAGTATACAAGGAAAGTACCCAGTGAGTAAACTCATTTCCTGAACGAATTTTTGAAATTATTTTTTCACCACTAAAACGTATGAGACTTGTAGTTTCCAAAAATGTTTTAGTAAAGTACCCAGGGAGTAAACTCATTTCCAGAACGATTTTTTAAATTATTTTTTCACCACTAAAACGCAAAAGACTTGTAGTTTTTAAAAATGTTTTCATTTTTGATGAGACGCTGAATAAAAGAAGTTTAATTGCCGCCAAACGAAAACCTGCGATTTCCCGTAAATCCCGGGCTTGGCCCGTATAGTCAAAAGTATACAAAGAAAGTACCCAGGGAGTAAACTCATTTCCCGAACGATTTTTTATATTATTTTTTTACCACTAAACGCATGAGACTTGTAGTCTTCAAAAATATTTTCATATTTGATGGGACGCTGAATAAAAGAAGTTTAATCGCCGGGAAACGAAAATCCGCGATTTCCCGTAAATCCCGGACTCGGCCCGTATAGTCAAAAGTATACAAAGAAAGTACCCAGGGAGTAAACTCATTTCCCGAACGATTTTTTAAATTTTTTTTTCACCACTAAAGCGCATGAGACTTGTAGTTTTCAAAAATGTTTTCATTTTTGATGAGACGCTGAATAAAAGAAGTTTAATCGCCAGCAAACAAAAACCCGCGATTTCCCGTAAATCCCGGGCTTGGCCCGTATAGTCAAAAGTATACAAAAAAAATACCCAGGGAGTAAACTCATTTCCAAAACGATTTTTTAAATTACTTTTTCACCACTAAAACGCATGAGACTTGTAGTTTTTAAAAATGTTTTCATTTTTGATGAGACGCTGAATAAAAGAAGTTTAATCGCCGGCAAACGAAAACCTGCGATTTCCAGTAAATCCCGGGCTTGGCCCGTATAGTCAAAAGTATACAAAGAAAGTACCCAGGGAGTAAACTCATTTCCCGAACGATTTTTTATATTATTTTTTTACCACTAAACGCATGAGACTTGTAGTCTTCAAAAATATTTTCATATTTGATGGGACGCTGAATAAAAGAAGTTTAATCGCCGGGAAACGAAAATCCGCGATTTCCCGTAAATCCCGGACTCGGCCCGTATAGTCAAAAGTATACAAAGAAAGTACCCAGGGAGTAAACTCATTTCCCGAACGATTTTTTAAATTTTTTTTTCACCACTAAAGCGCATGAGACTTGTAGTTTTCAAAAATGTTTTCATTTTTGATGAGACGCTGAATAAAAGAAGTTTAATCGCCGGCAAACAAAAACCCGCGATTTCCCGTAAATCCCGGGCTTGGCCCGTATAGTCAAAAGTATACAAAAAAAATACCCAGGGAGTAAACTCATTTCCAAAACGATTTTTTAAATTACTTTTTCACCACTAAAACGCATGAGACTTGTAGTTTTTAAAAATGTTTTCATTTTTGATGAGACGCTGAATAAAAGAAGTTTAATCGCCGGCAAACGAAAACCCGCGATTTCCCGTAAATCCCGGACTCGGCCCGTATAGTTAAAAGTATACAAGGAAAGTACCCAGTGAGTAAACTCATTTCCCGAACGAATTTTTAAATTATTTTTTCACCACTAAAACGTATGAGACTTGTAGTTTTCAAAAATGTTTTAGTAAAGTACCCAGGGAGTAAACTCATTTCCAGAACGTTTTTTTAAATTATTTTTTCACCACTAAAACGCATAAGACTTGTAGTTTTTAAAAATGTTTTCATTTTTGATGAGACGCTGAATAAAAGAAGTTTAATTGCCGGCAAACGAAAACCCGCGATTTCCAGTAAATCCCGGGCTTGGCCCGTATAGTCAAAAGTATACAAAGAAAGTACCCAGGGAGTAAATTCATTTCCCGAACGATTTTTTATATTATTTTTTTACCACTAAACGCATGAGACTTGTAGTCTTCAAAAATATTTTCATATTTGATGGGACGCTGAATAAAAGAAGTTTAATCGCCGGGAAACGAAAATCCGCGATTTCCCGTAAATCCCGGACTCGGCCCGTATAGTCAAAAGTATACAAAGAAAGTACCCAGGGAGTAAACTCATTTCCCGAACGATTTTTTAAATTTTTTTTTCACCACTAAAGCGCATGAGACTTGTAGTTTTCAAAAATGTTTTTATTTTCGATGAGACGCTGAATAAAAGAAGTTTAATCGCCGGCAAACAAAAACCCGCGATTTCCAGTAAATCCCGGGGTTGGCCCGTATAGTCAAAAGTATACAAAGAAAATACCCAGGGAGTAAACTCATTTCCAAAACGATTTTTTAAATTAATTTTTCACCACTAAAACGCATGAGACTTGTAGTTTTTAAAAATATTTTCATTTTTGATGAGACGCTGAATAAAAGAAGTTTAATCGCCGGCAAACGAAAACCTGCGATTTCCCGTAAATCCCGGACTCGGCCCGTATAGTCAAAAGTATACAAAGAAAGTACCCAGGGAGTAAACTCATTTCCCGAACGATTTTTTAAATTACTTTTTCACCACTAAAACGCATGAGACTTGTAGTGTTTAAAAATATTTTCATTTTTGATGAGACGCTGAATAAAAGAAGTTTAATCGCCGGCAAACGAAAACCTGCGATTTCCCGTAAATCCCGGACTCGGCCCGTATAGTCAAAAGTATACAAAGAAAGTACCCAGGGAGTAAACTCATTTCCAAAACGATTTCTTAAATTTTTGTTTCACCAGTAAAGCCCATGAGACTTGTATTTTTTAAAAAATGTTATCATTTTTGATGAGACGCTGAATAAAAGAAGTTTAATCGCCGGCAAACGAAAACCCGCGATTTCCCGTAAATCCCGGACTCGGCCCGTATAGTTAAAAGTATACAAGGAAAGTACCCAGTGAGTAAACTCATTTCCCGAACGAATTTTTAAATTATTTTTTCACCACTAAAACGTATGAGACTTGTAGTTTTCAAAAATGTCTTAGTAAAGTACCCAGGGAGTAAACTTATTTCCAGAACGATTTTTAAAATTATTTTTTCACCACTAAAGCGCATGAGACTTGTAGTTTTCAAAAATGTTTTCATTTTTGATGAGACGCTGAATAAAAGAAGTTTAATCGCCGGCAAACAAAAACCCGCGATTTCCCGTAAATCCCGGGCTTGGCCCGTATAGTCAAAAGTATACAAAGAAAGTACCCAGGGAGTAAACTCATTTCCCGAACGATTTTTTAAATTACTTTTTCACCACTAAAACGCATGAGACTTGTAGTTTTTAAAAATTCTTTCATTTTTGATGAGACGCTGAATAAAAGAAGTTTAATCGCCGGCAAACGAAAACCTGCGATTTCCCGTAAATCCCGGACTCGGCCCGTATAGTCAAAAGTATACAAAGAAAGTACCCAAGGAGTAAACTCATTTCCAAAACGATTTCTTAAATTTTTGTTTCACCACTAAAGCCCACGAGACTTGTAGTTTTTAAAAATGTTTTCATTTTTGATGAGACGCTGAATAAAAGAAGTTTAATCGCCGGCAAACGAAAACCCGCGATTTCCCGTAAATCCCGGACTCGGCCCGTATAGTTAAAAGTATACAAGGAAAGTACCCAGTGAGTAAACTCATTTCCCGAACGAATTTTTAAATTATTTTTTCACCACTAAAACGTATGAGACTTGTAGTTTTCAAAAATGTTTTAGTAAAGTACCCAGGGAGTAAACTCATTTCCAGAACGATTTTTAAAATTATTTTTTCACCACTAAAACGCATAAGACTTGTAGTTTTTAAAAATGTTTTCATTTTTGATGAGACGCTGAATAAAAGAAGTTTAATTGCCGGCAAACGAAAACCTGCGATTTCCAGTAAATCCCGGGCTTGGCCCGTATAGTCAAAAGTATACAAAGAAAGTACCCAGGGAGTAAACTCAATTCGCGAACGATTTTTTATATTATTTTTTTAACACTAAACGCATGAGACTTGTAGTTTTCAAAAATATTTTCATATTTGATGGGACGCTGATTAAAAGAAGTTTAATCGCCGGCAAACGAAAATCCGCGATTTCCCGTAAATCCCGGACTCGGCCCGTATAGTCAAAAGTATACAAAGAAAGTACCAAGGGAGTAAACTCATTTCCCGAACGATTTTTTGAATTATTTTTTCACCACTAAAACGCATGAGACTTGTAGTTTTCAAAAATGTTTTCATTTTTGATGAGACGCTTAATGAAAGAGGTTTTATCGCCGGCAAACGAGATCCCGCGTTTTCCCGTAAATCTGGGGCTTGGCCCGTATAGTTGAATGTATACAAAGAAAGTACCCAGGGAGTAAACTCATTTCCCGAACGATTTTTTAAAATTTTTTTTCACCACTAAAACGTATGAGACTTGTAGTTTTCAAAAATGTTTTCATTTTTGATGAGACGCTGAATAAAAGAAGTTTAATCGCCGGCAAACAAAAACCCGCGATTTCCCGTAAATCCCGGGCTTGGCCCGTATAGTCAAACGTATACAAAGAAAGTACCCAGGGAGTAAACTCATTTCCCGAACGTTTTTTTAAATTACTTTTTCACCACTAAAACGCATTAGACTTGTAGTTTTTAAAAATGTTTTCATTTTTGATGAGACGCTGAATAAAAGAAGTTTAATTGCCGGCAAACGAAAACCTGCGATTTCCCGTAAATGCCGGACTCGGCCCGTATAGTCAAAAGTATACAAAGAAAGTACCCAGGGAGTAAACTCATTTCCAAAACGATTTTTTAAATTATTTTTTCAACACTAAAACGCATAAGACTTGTAGTTTTTAAAAATGTTTTCATTTTTGATGAGACGCTGAATAAAAGAAGTTTAATCGCCGGCAAACGAAAACCCGCGATTTCCCGTAAATCCCGGGCTTGGCCCGTATAGTCAAAAGTATACAAAGAAAGTACCCAGGGAGTAAACACATTTCCCGAACGATTTTTTAAATTACTTTTTCACCACTAAAACGCATGAGACTTGTAGTTTTTAAAATGTTTTTTATTTTTAATGAGACGCTGAATAAAAGAAGTTTAATCGCCGGCAAACGAAAACCCGCGATTTCCCGTAAATCCCGGACTCGGCCGTAATAGTTAAAAGTATACAAGGAAAGTACCCAGTGAGTAAACTCATTTCCCGAACGAATTTTTAAATTATTTTTTCACCACTAAAACGTATGAGACTTGTAGTTTTCAAAAATGTTTTCAATTTTGATGAGACGCTTAATGAAAGAGGTTTTATCGCCGGCAAACAAAAACCCGCGTTTTCCCGTAAATCCGGGGCTTGGCCCGTATAGTCGAATGTATACGAAGAAAGTACCCAGGGAGTAAACTCATTTCCGGAACGATTTTTTAAGTTTTTTTTTCACCACTAAAACGTATGGGACTTGTAGTTTTCAAAAATTTTTTCATTTTTGAAGAAGACGCTGAATAAAAGAAGTTTAATCGCCGGCAAACAAAAACCCGCGATTTCCCGTAAATCCCGGGCTTGGCCCGTATATTCAAAGGTATACAAAGAGAGTACCCAGGGAGAAAACTCATTTCCCGAACGATTTTTTAAATTACTTTTTCACCACTAAAACGCATGAGACTTGTAGTTTTTAAAAATGTTTTCATTTTTGATGAGACGCTGAATAAAAGAAGTTTAATCGCCGGCAAACGAAAACCTGCGATTTCCCGTAAATCCCGGACTCGGCCCGTATAGTCAAAAGTATACAAAGAAAGTACCCAGGGAGTAAACTCATTTCCAAAACGATTTTTTAAATTATTTTTTCACCACTAAAACGCATAAGACTTGTAGTTTTTAAAAATGTTTTCATTTTTGATGAGACGCTGAATAGAAGAAGTTTAATCGCCGGCAAACGAAACCCCGCGATTTCCCGTAAATCCCGGGCTTGGCCCGTATAGTCAAAAGTATACAAAGAAAGTACCCAGGGAGTAAACTCATTTCCCGAACGATTTTTTAAATTACTTTTTCACCACTAAAACGCATGAGACTTGTAGTTTTTAAAAATGTTTTCATTTTTGATAAGACGCTGAATAAAAGAAGTTTAATCGCCGGCAAACGAAGACCTGCGATTTCCCGTAAATCCTGGACTCGGCCCGTGTAGTCAAAAGTATACAAAGAAAGTACCCAGGGAGTAAACTCATTTCCCAAACGATTTTTTAAATTATTGTTTCACCACTAAAGCCCATGAGACTTGTAGTTTTCAAAAATGTTTTCATTTTTGATGAGACGCTGAATAAAAGAAGTTTAATCGCCGGCAAACCAAAACCTGCGATTTCCCGTAAATCCCGGACTCGGCCCGTATAGTCAAAAGTATACAAAGAAAGTACCCGGGGTGTAAACTCATTTCCCGAACGATTTTTTAAATTATTATGTCACCACTAAAGCCCATGAGACTTGTAGTTTTTAAAAATGTTTTCATTTTTGATGAGACGCTTAATAAAAGAGGTTTAATCGCCGGCAAACGAAATCCCGCGATTTCCCGTAAATCCCGGGCTTGGCCCGTATAGTCGAATGTATACAAAGAAAGAACCCAGGAAGTAAACTCATTTCCCGAACGATTTTTTAAATTTTTTTTCACCACTAAAACGCATGAGACTTGTAGGTTTCATAAATGTTTTCATTTTTGATGAGACGCTGAATAAAAGAAGTTTAATCGCTGGCAAACGAAAACCTGCGATTTCCCGTAAATCCCGGACTCGGCCCGTATAGTCAAAAGTATATAAAGAAAGTACCCAGGGTGTAAACTCATTTCCCGAACGATTTTTTAAATTATTATTTCACCACTAAAGCCCATGAGACTTGTAGTATTTAAAAATATTTTTATTTTTGATGAGACGCTGAATAAAAGAAGTTTAATCGCCGGCAAACGAAAACCCGCGACTTCCCGTAAATCCCGGACTCGGCCCGTATAGTCAAAAGTATACAAAGAAAGTACCCAGGGAGTAAACTCATTTCCCGAACGATTTTTTAAATTATTTTTTCACCACTAAAACGCATGAGACTTGTAGTTTTCAGAAATCTTTTCATTTTTGATGAGACGCTTAATGAAAGTGGTTTAATCGCCGGCAAATGAAAACCTGCGATTTCCCGTAAATCCCAGACTCGGCCCGTATAGTCAAAAGTATACAAAGAAAGTACCCAGGGTGTAAACTCATTTCTCGAACGATTTTTTAAATTACTTTTTCACCACTAAAACGCATGAGACTTGTAGTTTTTAAAAATGTTTTCATTTTTGATGAGACGCTGAATAAAAGAAGTTTAATCGCCGGCAAACGAAAACCTGCGATTTCCCGTAAATCCCGGACTCGGCCCGTATAGTCAAAAGTATACAAAGAAAGTACCCAGGGAGTAAACTCATTTCCAAAACGATTTTTTAAATTATTTTTTCACCACTAAAACGCATAAGACTTGTAGTTTTTAAAAATGTTTTCATTTTTGATGAGACGCTGAATAGAAGAAGTTTAATCGCCGGCAAACGAAACCCCGCGATTTCCCGTAAATCCCGGGCTTGGCCCGTATAGTCAAAAGTATACAAAGAAAGTACCCAGGGAGTAAACTCATTTCCCGAACGATTTTTTAAATTACTTTTTCACCACTAAAACGCATGAGACTTGTAGTTTTTAAAAATGTTTTCATTTTTGATAAGACGCTGAATAAAAGAAGTTTAATCGCCGGCAAACGAAGACCTGCGATTTCCCGTAAATCCTGGACTCGGCCCGTGTAGTCAAAAGTATACAAAGAAAGTACCCAGGGAGTAAACTCATTTCCCAAACGATTTTTTAAATTATTGTTTCACCACTAAAGCCCATGAGACTTGTAGTTTTCAAAAATGTTTTCATTTTTGATGAGACGCTGAATAAAAGAAGTTTAATCGCCGGCAAACCAAAACCTGCGATTTCCCGTAAATCCCGGACTCGGCCCGTATAGTCAAAAGTATACAAAGAAAGTACCCGGGGTGTAAACTCATTTCCCGAACGATTTTTTAAATTATTATGTCACCACTAAAGCCCATGAGACTTGTAGTTTTTAAAAATGTTTTCATTTTTGATGAGACGCTTAATAAAAGAGGTTTAATCGCCGGCAAACGAAATCCCGCGATTTCCCGTAAATCCCGGGCTTGGCCCGTATAGTCGAATGTATACAAAGAAAGAACCCAGGAAGTAAACTCATTTCCCGAACGATTTTTTAAATTTTTTTTCACCACTAAAACGCATGAGACTTGTAGGTTTCAAAAATGTTTTCATTTTTGATGAGACGCTGAATAAAAGAAGTTTAATCGCTGGCAAACGAAAACCTGCGATTTCCCGTAAATCCCGGACTCGGCCCGTATAGTCAAAAGTATATAAAGAAAGTACCCAGGGTGTAAACTCATTTCCCGAACGATTTTTTAAATTATTATTTCACCACTAAAGCCCATGAGACTTGTAGTATTTAAAAATATTTTTATTTTTGATGAGACGCTGAATAAAAGAAGTTTAATCGCGGGCAAACGAAAACCCGCGACTTCCCGTAAATCCCGGACTCGGCCCGTATAGTCAAAAGTATACAAAGAAAGTACCCAGGGAGTAAACTCATTTCCCGAACGATTTTTTAAATTATTTTTTCACCACTAAAACGCATGAGACTTGTAGTTTTCAGAAATCTTTTCATTTTTGATGAGACGCTTAATGAAAGTGGTTTAATCGCCGGCAAATGAAAACCTGCGATTTCCCGTAAATCCCAGACTCGGCCCGTATAGTCAAAAGTATACAAAGAAAGTACCCAGGGTGTAAACTCATTTCTCGAACGATTTTTTAAATTATTTTTTCACCACTAAAACGCATGAGACTTGTAGTTTTCAATAATGTTTTCATTCTTGATGAGACGCTGAATAAAAGAAGTTTAATCGCCGGCAAACCAAAACCTGCGATTTCCCGTAAAACCCGGACTCGGCCCGTATAGTCAAAAGTATACAAAGAAAGTACCCCGGGAGTAAACTCATTTCCCAAACGATTTTTTAAATTTATATTTTACCACTAAAGCCCATGAGACTTGTAGTTTTTAAAAATGTTTTCATTTTTGATGAGACGCTGAATAAAAGAAGTTTAATCGCCGGCAAACGAAAACCCGCGATTTCCCGTAAATCACGGGCTTGGCCCGTATAGTCGAATGTATACAAAGAAAGTACCTTGTGAGTAAACTCATTTCCGAAACGATTTTTTAATTTTTTTTTTCACCACTAAAACGCATGAGACTTGTAGTTTTCAAAAATGTTTTCATTCTTGATGAGACGCTGAATAAAAGAAGTTTAATCGCCGGCAAACGAAAACCTGCGATTTCCCGTAAATCCCGGACTCGGCCCGTATAGTCAAAAGTATACAAAGAAAGTACCCCGGGAGTAAACTCATTTCCCAAACGATTTTTTAAATTTATATTTTACCACTAAAGCCCATGAGACTTGTAGTTTTTAAAAATGTTTTCATTTTTGATGAGACGCTGAATAAAAGAAGTTTAATCGCCGGCAAACGAAAACCCGCGATTTCCCGTAAATCCCAGGCTTGGCCCGTATAGTCGAATGTATACAAAGAAAGTACCTTGTGAGTAAACTCATTTCCGAAACGATTTTTTCAATTATTTTCTTACCACTAAAACGCATGAGACTTGCAGTTTTCAAAAATGTTTTCATTTTTGATGAGACGCTTAATGAAAGTGGTTTAATCGCCGGCAAACGAAAACCCGCGACTTCCCGTAAATCCCGGGCTTGGCCCGTATAGTCGAATGTATACAAAGAAAGTACCCTGTGAGTAAACTCATTTCAAGAACGATTTTTTAATTTATTTTTTCACCACTAAAACGTATGAGACTTGTAGTTTTCAAAAATGTTTTCATTTTTGATGACACGCTGAATAAAAGAAATTTAATCGCCGGCAAACGAAAACCTGCGATTTCCCGTAAATCCCGGACTCGGCCCGTATAGTCAAAAGTATACAAAGAAAGTACCCAGGGTGTAAACTCATTTCCCGAACGATTTTTTAAATTATTTTCTCACCACTAAAACGTATGAGAATTGTAGTTTTCAAAAATGTTTTCATTTTTGATGACACGCTGAATAAAAGAAGTTTAATCGCCGGCAAACGAAAATCCGCGATTTTCCGTAAATCCCGGACTCGGCCCGTATAGTCAAAAGTATACAAAGAAAGTACCTAGGGAGTAAACTCATTTCCCGAACGATTTTTTAAATTTTTTTTTCACCACTAAAACGTATGAGACTTGTAGTTTTCAAAAATGTTTTCATTTTTGATGAGACGCTGAATAAAAGAAGTTTAATCGCCGGCAAACATTAACCCGCGATTTCCCGTAAATCCCGGGCTTGGCTCGTATAGTCAAAAGTATACAAGAAAAGTACCCAGTGAGAAAACTCATTTCCCGAACGAATTTTTAAATTATTTTTTCACCACTAAAACGCATGAGACTTGTAGTTTTCAGAAATGTTTTCATTTTTGATGAGACGCTTAATGAAAGTGGTTTAATCGCCGGCAAACGAAAACCCGCGATTTCCCGTAAATCCCGGGCTAGGCCCGTATAGTCGAATGTATACAAAGAAAGTACCCTGTGAGTAAACTCATTTCCAAAACGATTTTTTAAATTATCTTTTCACCACTAAAACGCTTGAGACTTGTGGTTTTCAAAAATGTTTTCATTTTTGATGAGACGCTAAATAAAAGAAGTTTAATCGCCGGCAAACGAAAACCCGCCATTTCCCGTAAACCCCGGACTCGGCCCGTATAGTCAAAAGTATACAAAGAAAGTACCCAGGAAGTAAACTCATTTCCCGAACGATTTTTTAAATTTTTTTTTCACCACTAAAACGCATGAGACTTGTAGTTTTCAAAAATGTTTTCATTTTTGATGAGACGCTGAATAAAAGAAGTTTAATCGCCGGCAAACGAAAACCTGCGATTTCACGTAAATCCCGGACTCGGCCCGTATAGTCAAAAGTATACAAAGAAAGTACCCGGGGTGTAAACTCATTTCCCGAACGATTTTTTAAATTATTATGTCACCACTAAAGCCCATGAGAATTGTAGTTTTTAAAAATGTTTTCATTTTTGATGAGACGCTTAATAAAAGAGGTTTAATCGCCGGCAAACGAAATCCCGCGATTTCCCGTAAATCCTGGGCTTGGCCCGTATAGTCGAATGTATACAAAGAAAGAACCCAGGAAGTAAACTCATTTCCCGAACGATTTTTTAAATTTTTTTTCACCACTAAAACGTATGAGACTTGTAGTTTTCAAAAATGTTTTCATTTTTGATGAGACGCTGAATAAAAGAAGTTTAATCGCTGGCAAACGAAAACCTGCGATTTCCCGTAAATCCCGGACTCGGCCCGCATAGTCAAAAGTACACAAAGAAAGTACGCAGGGTGTAAACTCATTTCCCGAACGATTTTTTAAATTATTATTTCACCGCTAAAGCCCATGAGACTTGTAGTCTTTAAAAATACTTTCATTTTTGATGAGACGCTGAATAAAAGAAGTTTAATCGCCAGCAAACAAAAACCGCAACTTCCCGTAAATCCCGGACTCGGCCCGTATAGTCAAAAGTATACAAAGAAAGTACCCAGGAAGTAAACTCATTTCCCGAACGATTTTTTAAATTTTTTTTTCACCACTAAAACGCATGAGACTTGTAGTTTTCAAAAATGTTTTCATTTTTGATGAGACGCTGAATAAAAGAAGTTTAATCGCCGGCAAACGAAAACCTGCGATTTCCCGTAAATTCCGGACTCGGCCCGTATAGTCAAAAGTATACAAAGAAAGTACCCGGGGTGTAAACTCATTTCCCGAACGATTTTTTAAATTATTATGTCACCACTAAAGCCCATGAGACTTGTAGTTTTTAAAAATGTTTTCATTTTTGATGAGACGCTTAATAAAAGAGGTTTAATCGCCGGCAAACAAAATCCCGCGATTTCCCGTAAATCCCGGGCTTGGCCCGTATAGTCGAATGTATACAAAGAAAGAACCCAGGAAGTAAACTCATTTCCCCAACGATTTTTTAAATTTTTTTTCACCACTAAAACGCATGAGACTTGTAGTTTTCAAAAATGTTTTCATTTTTGATGAGACGCTGAATAAAAGAAGTTTAATCGCTGGCAAACGAAAACCTGCGATTTCCCGTAAATCCCGGACTCGGCCCGCATAGTCAAAAGTATACAAAGAAAGTACGCAGGGTGTAAACTCATTTCCCGAACGATTTTTTAAATTATTATTTCACCGCTAAAGCCCATGAGACTTGTAGTATTTAAAAATACTTTCATTTTTAATGAGACGCTGAATAAAAGAAGTTTAATCGCCGGCAAACAAAAACCCGCAACTTCCCGTAAATCCCGGACTCGGCCCGTATAGTCAAAAGTATACAAAGAAAGTACCCAGGAAGTAAACTCATTTCCCGAACGATTTTTTAAATTTTTTTTTCACCACTAAAACGCATGAGACTTGTAGTTTTCAAAAATGTTTTCATTTTTGATGAGACGCTGAATAAAAGAAGTTTAATCGCCGGCAAACGAAAACCTGCGATTTCCCGTAAATCCCGGACTCGGCCCGTATAGTCAAAAGTATACAAAGAAAGTACCCGGGATGTAAACTCATTTCCCGAACGATTTTTTAAATTATTATGTCACCACTAAAGCCCATGAGACTTGTATTTTTTAAAAATGTTTTCATTTTTGATGAGACGCTTAATAAAAGAGGTTTAATCGCCGGCAAACGAAATCCCGCGATTTCCCGTAAATCCCGGGCTTGGCCCGTATAGTCGAATGTATACAAAGAAAGAACCCAGGAAGTAAACTCATTTCCCGAACGATTTTTTAAATTTTTTTTCACCACTAAAACGCATGAGACTTGTAGTTTTTAAAAATGTTTTCATTTTTGATGAGACGCTGAATAAAAGAAGTTTAATCGCTGGCAAACGAAAACCTGCGATTTCCCGTAAATCCCGGACTCGGCCCGTATAGTCAAAAGTATATAAAGAAAGTACCCAGGGTGTAAACTCATTTCCCGAACGATTTTTTAAATTATTATTTCACCACTAAAGCCCATGAGACTTGTAGTATTTAAAAATATTTTCATTTTTGATGAGACGCTGAATAAAAGAAGTTTAATCGCCGGCAAACGAAAACCCGCGACTTCCCGTAAATCCCGGATTCGGCCCGTGTAGTCAAAAGTATACAAAGAAAGTACCCAGGGAGTAAACTCATTTCCCGAACGGTTTTTTAAATTATTTTTTCACCACTAAAACGCATGAGACTTGTAGTTTTCAGAAATCTTTTTATTTTTGATGAGACGCTTAATGAAAGTGGTTTAATCGCCGGCAAATGAAAACCTGCGATTTCCCGTAAATCCCAGACTCGGCCCGTATAGTCAAAAGTATACAAAGAAAGTACCCAGGGTGTAAAATCATTTCTCGAACGATTTTTTAAGTTATTTTTTCACCACTAAAACGCATGAGACTTGTAGTTTTCAATAATGTTTTCATTCTTGATGAGACGCTGAATAAAAGAAGTTTAATCGCCGGCAAACGAAAACCTGCGATTTCCCGTAAATCCCGGACTCGGCCCGTATAGTCAAAAGTATACAAAGAAAGTACCCCGGGAGTAAACTCATTTCCCAAACGATTTTTTAAATTTATATTTTACCACTAAAGCCCACGAGACTTGTAGTTTTTAAAAATGTTTTCATTTTTGATGAGACGCTGAATAAAAGAAGTTTAATCGCCGGCAAACGAAAACCCGCGATTTCCCGTAAATCCCGGGCATGGCCCGTATAGTCGAATGTATACAAAGAAAGTACCTTGTGAGTAAACTCATTTCCGAAACGATTTTTTCAATTATTTTTTTACCACTAAAACGCATGAGACTTGCAGTTTTCAAAAATGTTTTCATTTTTGATGAGACGCTTAATGAAAGAGGTTTAATCGCCGGCAAACGAAAACCCGCGATTTCCCGTAAATCCCGGACTCGGCCCGTATAGTTAAAAGTATACAAGGAAAGTACCCAGTGAGTAAACTCATTTCCCGAACGAATTTTTGAAATAATTTTTTCACCACTAAAACGTATGAGACTTGTAGTTTCCAAAAATGTTTTAGTAAAGTACCCAGGGAGTAAACTCATTTCCAGAACGATTTTTTAAATTATTTTTTCACCACTAAAACGCAAAAGACTTGTAGTTTTTAAAAATGTTTTCATTTTTGATGAGACGCTGAATAAAAGAAGTTTAATTG
This sequence comes from Hydractinia symbiolongicarpus, assembly GCF_029227915.1. Lineage (NCBI taxonomy): Eukaryota > Metazoa > Cnidaria > Hydrozoa > Anthoathecata > Hydractiniidae > Hydractinia > Hydractinia symbiolongicarpus. Next base: position 5,483,632 of record NC_079880.1, on the reverse strand, counting down.
CCGCCAAACGAAAACCTGCGATTTCCCGTAAATCCCGGGCTTGGCCCGTATAGTCAAAAGTATACAAAGAAAGTACCCAGGGAGTAAACTCATTTCCCGAACGATTTTTTATATTATTTTTTTACCACTAAACGCATGAGACTTGTAGTCTTCAAAAATATTTTCATATTTGATGGGACGCTGAATAAAAGAAGTTTAATCGCCGGGAAACAAAAATCCGCGATTTCCCGTAAATCCCGGACTCGGCCCGTATAGTCAAAAGTATACAAAGAAAGTACCCAGGGAGTAAACTCATTTCCCGAACGATTTTTTAAATTTTTTTTTCACCACTAAAGCGCATGAGACTTGTAGTTTTCAAAAATGTTTTCATTTTTGATGAGACGCTGAATAAAAGAAGTTTAATCGCCGGCAAACAAAAACCCGCGATTTCCCGTAAATCCCGGGCTTGGCCCGTATAGTCAAAAGTATACAAAAAAAATACCCAGTGAGTAAACTCATTTCCAAAACGATTTTTTAAATTACTTTTTCACCACTAAAACGCATGAGACTTGTAGTTTTTAAAAATGTTTTCATTTTTGATGAGACGCTGAATAAAAGAAGTTTAATCGCCGGCAAACGAAAACCTGCGATTTCCAGTAAATCCCGGGCTTGGCCCGTATAGTCAAAAGTATACAAAGAAAGTACCCAGGGAGTAAACTCATTTCCCGAACGATTTTTTATATTATTTTTTTACCACTAAACGCATGAGACTTGTAGTCTTCAAAAATATTTTCATATTTGATGGGACGCTGAATAAAAGAAGTTTAATCGCCGGGAAACGAAAATCAGCGATTTCCCGTAAATCCCGGACTCGGCCCGTATAGTCAAAAGTATACAAAGAAAGTACCCAGGGAGTAAACTCATTTCCCGAACGATTTTTTAAATTTTTTTTTCACCACTAAAGCGCATGAGACTTGTAGTTTTCAAAAATGTTTTCATTTTTGATGAGACGCTGAATAAAAGAAGTTTAATCGCCGGCAAACAAAAACCCGCGATTTCCCGTAAATCCCGGGCTTGGCCCGTATAGTCAAAAGTATACAAAAAAAATACCCAGGGAGTAAACTCATTTCCAAAACGATTTTTTAAATTACTTTTTCACCACTAAAACGCATGAGACTTGTAGTTTTTAAAAATGTTTTCATTTTTGATGAGACGCTGAATAAAAGAAGTTTAATCGCCGGCAAACGAAAACCCGCGATTTCCCGTAAATCCCGGACTCGGCCCGTATATTTAAAAGTATACAAGGAAAGTACCCAGTGAGTAAACTCATTTCCCGAACGAATTTTTAAATTATTTTTTCACCACTAAAACGTATGAGACTTGTAGTTTTCAAAAATGTTTTAGTAAAGTACCCAGGGAGTAAACTCATTTCCAGAACGTTTTTTTAAATTATTTTTTCACCACTAAAACGCATAAGACTTGTAGTTTTTAAAAATGTTTTCATTTTTGATGAGACGCTGAATAACAGAAGTTTAATTGCCGGCAAACGAAAACCCGCGATTTCCAGTAAATCCCGGGCTTGGCCCGTATAGTCAAAAGTATACAAAGAAAGTACCCAGGGAGTAAATTCATTTCCCGAACGATTTTTTATATTATTTTTTTAACACTAAACGCATGAGACTTGTAGTCTTCAAAAATATTTTCATATTTGATGGGACGCTGAATAAAAGAAGTTTAATCGCCGGGAAACGAAAATCCGCGATTTCCCGTAAATCCCGGACTCGGCCCGTATAGTCAAAAGTATACAAAGAAAGTACCCAGGGAGTAAACTCATTTCCCGAACGATTTTTTAAATTTTTTTTTCACCACTAAAGCGCATGAGACTTGTAGTTTTCAAAAATGTTTTTATTTTTGATGAGACGCTGAATAAAAGAAGTTTAATCGCCGGCAAACAAAAACCCGCGATTTCCCGTAAATCCCGGGGTTGGCCCGTATAGTCAAAAGTATACAAAGAAAATACCCAGGGAGTAAACTCATTTCTAAAACGATTTTTTAAATTACTTTTTCACCACTAAAACGCATGAGACTTGTAGTTTTTAAAAATATTTTCATTTTTGATGAGACGCTGAATAAAAGAAGTTTAATCGCCGGCAAACGAAAACCTGCAATTTCCCGTAAATCCCGGACTCGGCCCGTATAGTCAAAAGTATACAAAGAAAGTACCCAGGGAGTAAACTCATTTCCAAAACGATTTCTTAAATTTTTGTTTCACCACTAAAGCCCATGAGACTTGTAGTTTTTAAAAATGTTTTCATTTTTGATGAGACGCTGAATAAAAGAAGTTTAATCGCCGGCAAACGAAAACCCGCGATTTCCCGTAAATCCCGGACTCGGCCCGTATAGTTAAAAGTATACAAGGAAAGTACCCAGTGAGTAAACTCATTTCCCGAACGAATTTTTAAATTATTTTTTCACCACTAAAACGTGTGAGACTTGTAGTTTTCAAAAATGTTTTAGTAAAGTACCCAGGGAGTAAACTCATTTCCAGAACGTTTTTTTAAATTATTTTTGCACCACTAAAACGCATAAGACTTGTAGTTTTTAAAAATGTTTTCATTTTTGATGAGACGCTGAATAAAAGAAGTTTAATTGCCGGCAAACGAAAACCCGCGATTTCCAGTAAATCCCGGGCTTGGCCCGTATAGTTAAAAGTATACAAAGAAAGTACCCAGGGAGTAAACTCATTTCGCGAACGATTTTTTATATTATTTTTTTAACACTAAACGCATGAGACTTGTAGTTTTCAAAAATATTTTCATATTTGATGGGACGCTGATTAAAAGAAGTTTAATCGCCGGCAAACGAAAATCCGCGATTTCCCGTAAATCCCGGACTCGGCCCGTATAGTCAAAAGTATACAAAGAAAGTACCCAGGGAGTAAACTCATTTCCCGAACGATTTTTTAAATTATTTTTTCACCCCTAAAACGCATGAGACTTGTAGTTTTCAAAAATGTTTTCATTTTTGATGAGACGCTGAATAAAAGAAGTTTAATCGCCGGCAAACAAAAACCCGCGATTTCCCGTAAATCCCGGGCTTGGCCCGTATAGTCAAAAGTATACAAAGAAAGTACCCAGGGAGTAAACTCATTTCCCGAACGATTTTTTAAATTACTTTTTCACCACTAAAACGCATGAGACTTGTAGTTTTTAAAAATATTTTCATTTTTGATGAGACGTTGAATAAAAGAAGTTTAATCGCCGGGAAACGAAAATCCGCGATTTCCCGTAAATCCCGGACTCGGCCCGTATAGTCAAAAGTATACAAAGAAAGTACCCAGGGAGTAAACTCATTTCCCGAACGATTTTTTAAAATTTTTTTTTCACCACTAAAGCGCATGAGACTTGTAGTTTTCAAAAATGTTTTTATTTTTGATGAGACGCTGAATAAAAGAAGTTTAATCGCCGGCAAACAAAAACCCGCGATTTCCCGTAAATCCCGGGGTTGGCCCGTATAGTCAAAAGTATACAAAGAAAATACCCAGGGAGTAAACTCATTTCCAAAACGATTTTTTAAATTACTTTTTCACCACTAAAACGCATGAGACTTGTAGTTTTTAAAAATATTTTCATTTTTGATGAGACGCTGAATAAAAGAAGTTTAATCGCCGGCAAACGAAAACCTGCGATTTCCCGTAAATCCCGGACTCGGCCCGTATAGTCAAAAGTTTACAAAGAAAGTACCCAGGGAGTAAACTCATTTCCAAAACGATTTCTTAAATTTTTGTTTCACCACTAAAGCCCATGAGACTTGTAGTTTTTAAAAATGTTTTCATTTTTGATGAGACGCTGAATAAAAGAAGTTTAATCGCCGGCAAACGAAAACCCGCGATTTCCCGTAAATCCCGGACTCGGCCCGTATAGTTAAAAGTATACAAGGAAAGTACCCAGTGAGTAAACTCATTTCCCGAACGAATTTTTAAATTATTTTTTCACCACTAAAACGTGTGAGACTTGTAGTTTTCAAAAATGTTTTAGTAAAGTACCCAGGGAGTAAACTCATTTCCAGAACGTTTTTTTAAATTATTTTTGCACCACTAAAACGCATAAGACTTGTAGTTTTTAAAAATGTTTTCATTTTTGATGAGACGCTGAATAAAAGAAGTTTAATTGCCGGCAAACGAAAACCCGCGATTTCCAGTAAATCCCGGGCTTGGCCCGTATAGTCAAAAGTATGCAAAGAAAGTACCCAGGGAGTAAACTCATTTCGCGAACGATTTTTTATATTATTTTTTTAACACTAAACGCATGAGACTTGTAGTTTTCAAAAATATTTTCATATTTGATGGGACGCTGATTAAAAGAAGTTTAATCGCCGGCAAACGAAAATCCGCGATTTCCCGTAAATCCCGGACTCGGCCCGTATAGTCAAAAGTATACAAAGAAAGTACCCAGGGAGTAAACTCATTTCCCGAACGATTTTTTAAATTATTTTTTCACCACTAAAACGCATGAGACTTGTAGTTTTCAAAAATGTTTTCATTTTTGATGAGACGCTGAATAAAAGAAGTTTAATCGCCGGCAAACAAAAACCCGCGATTTCCCGTAAATCCCGGGCTTGGCCCGTATAGTCAAAAGTATACAAAGAAAGTACCCAGGGAGTAAACTCATTTCCCGAACGATTTTTTAAATTACTTTTTCACCACTAAAACGCATGAGACTTGTAGTTTTTAAAAATATTTTCATTTTTGATGAGACGCTGAATAAAAGAAGTTTAATCGCCGGCAAACGAAAACCTGCGATTTCCCGTAAATCCCGGACTCGGCCCGTATAGTTAAAAGTATACAAGGAAAGTACCCAGTGAGTAAACTCATTTCCCGAACGAATTTTTAAATTATTTTTTCACCGCTAAAGCCCATGAGACTTGTAGTATTTAAAAATACTTTCATTTTTAATGAGACGCTGAATAAAAGAAGTTTAATCGCCGGCAAACAAAAACCCGCAACTTCCCGTAAATCCCGGACTCGGCCCGTATAGTCAAAAGTATACAAAGAAAGTACCCAGGAAGTAAACTCATTTCCCGAACGATTTTTTAAATTTTTTTTTCACCACTAAAACGCATGAGACTTGTAGTTTTCAAAAATGTTTTCATTTTTGATGAGACGCTGAATAAAAGAAGTTTAATCGCCGGCAAACGAAAACCTGCGATTTCCCGTAAATCCCGGACTCGGCCCGTATAGTCAAAAGTATACAAACAAAGTACCCGGGATGTAAACTCATTTCCCGAACGATTTTTTAAATTATTATGTCACCACTAAAGCCCATGAGACTTGTATTTTTTAAAAATGTTTTCATTTTTGATGAGACGCTTAATAAAAGAGGTTTAATCGCCGGCAAACGAAATCCCGCGATTTCCCGTAAATCCCGGGCTTGGCCCGTATAGTCGAATGTATACAAAGAAAGAACCCAGGAAGTAAACTCATTTCCCGAACGATTTTTTAAATTTTTTTTCACCACTAAAACGCATGAGACTTGTAGTTTTTAAAAATGTTTTCATTTTTGATGAGACGCTGAATAAAAGAAGTTTAATCGCTGGCAAACGAAAACCTGCGATTTCCCGTAAATCCCGGACTCGGCCCGTATAGTCAAAAGTATATAAAGAAAGTACCCAGGGTGTAAACTCATTTCCCGAACGATTTGTTAAATTATTATTTCACCACTAAAGCCCATGAGACTTGTAGTATTTAAAAATATTTTCATTTTTGATGAGACGCTGAATAAAAGAAGTTTAATCGCCGGCAAACGAAAACCCGCGACTTCCCGTAAATCCCGGATTCGGCCCGTATAGTCAAAAGTATACAAAGAAAGTACCCAGGGAGTAAACTCATTTCCCGAACGGTTTTTTAAATTATTTTTTCACCACTAAAACGCATGAGACTTGTAGTTTTCAGAAATCTTTTTATTTTTGATGAGACGCTTAATGAAAGTGGTTTAATCGCCGGCAAATGAAAACCTGCGATTTCCCGTAAATCCCAGACTCGGCCCGTATAGTCAAAAGTATACAAAGAAAGTACCCAGGGTGTAAACTCATTTCTCGAACGATTTTTTAAGTTATTTTTTCACCACTAAAACGCATGAGACTTGTAGTTTTCAATAATGTTTTCATTCTTGATGAGACGCTGAATAAAAGAAGTTTAATCGCCGGCAAACGAAAACCTGCGATTTCCCGTAAATCCCGGACTCGGCCCGTATAGTCAAAAGTATACAAAGAAAGTACCCCGGGAGTAAACTCATTTCCCAAACGATTTTTTAAATTTATATTTTACCACTAAAGCCCACGAGACTTGTAGTTTTTAAAAATGTTTTCATTTTTGATGAGACGCTGAATAAAAGAAGTTTAATCGCCGGCAAACGAAAACCCGCGATTTCCCGTAAATCCCGGGCATGGCCCGTATAGTCGAATGTATACAAAGAAAGTACCTTGTGAGTAAACTCATTTCCGAAACGATTTTTTCAATTATTTTTTTACCACTAAAACGCATGAGACTTGCAGTTTTCAAAAATGTTTTCATTTTTGATGAGACGCTTAATGAAAGAGGTTTAATCGCCGGCAAACGAAAACCCGCGATTTCCCGTAAATCCCGGACTCGGCCCGTATAGTTAAAAGTATACAAGGAAAGTACCCAGTGAGTAAACTCATTTCCCGAACGAATTTTTGAAATTATTTTTTCACCACTAAAACGTATGAGACTTGTAGTTTCCAAAAATATTTTAGTAAAGTACCCAGGGAGTAAACTCATTTCCAGAACGATTTTTTAAATTATTTTTTCACCACTAAAACGCAAAAGACTTGTAGTTTTTAAAAATGTTTTCATTTTTGATGAGACGCTGAATAAAAGAAGTTTAATTGCCGCCAAACGAAAACCTGCGATTTCCCGTAAATCCCGGGCTTGGCCCGTATAGTCAAAAGTATACAAAGAAAGTACCCAGGGAGTAAACTCATTTCCCGAACGATTTTTTATATTATTTTTTTACCACTAAACGCATGAGACTTGTAGTCTTCAAAAATATTTTCATATTTGATGGGACGCTGAATAAAAGAAGTTTAATCGCCGGGAAACGAAAATCCGCGATTTCCCGTAAATCCCGGACTCGGCCCGTATAGTCAAAAGTATACAAAGAAAGTACCCAGGGAGTAAACTCATTTCCCGAACGATTTTTTAAATTTTTTTTTCACCACTAAAGCGCATGAGACTTGTAGTTTTCAAAAATGTTTTCATTTTTGATGAGACGCTGAATAAAAGAAGTTTAATCGCCGGCAAACAAAAACCCGCGATTTCCCGTAAATCCCGGGCTTGGCCCGTATAGTCAAAAGTATACAAAAAAAATACCCAGGGAGTAAACTCATTTCCAAAACGATTTTTTAAATTACTTTTTCACCACTAAAACGCATGAGACTTGTAGTTTTTAAAAATGTTTTCATTTTTGATGAGACGCTGAATAAAAGAAGTTTAATCGCCGGCAAACGAAAACCTGCGATTTCCAGTAAATCCCGGGCTTGGCCCGTATAGTCAAAAGTATACAAAGAAAGTACCCAGGGAGTAAACTCATTTCCCGAACGATTTTTTATATTATTTTTTTACCACTAAACGCATGAGACTTGTAGTCTTCAAAAATATTTTCATATTTGATGGGACGCTGAATAAAAGAAGTTTAATCGCCGGGAAACGAAAATCAGCGATTTCCCGTAAATCCCGGACTCGGCCCGTATAGTCAAAAGTATACAAAGAAAGTACCCAGGGAGTAAACTCATTTCCCGAACGATTTTTTAAATTTTTTTTTCACCACTAAAGCGCATGAGACTTGTAGTTTTCAAAAATGTTTTCATTTTTGATGAGACGCTGAATAAAAGAAGTTTAATCGCCGGCAAACAAAAACCCGCGATTTCCCGTAAATCCCGGGCTTGGCCCGTATAGTCAAAAGTATACAAAAAAAATACCCAGGGAGTAAACTCATTTCCAAAACGATTTTTTAAATTACTTTTTCACCACTAAAACGCATGAGACTTGTAGTTTTTAAAAATGTTTTCATTTTTGATGAGACGCTGAATAAAAGAAGTTTAATCGCCGGCAAACGAAAACCCGCGATTTCCCGTAAATCCCGGACTCGGCCCGTATAGTTAAAAGTATACAAGGAAAGTACCCAGTGAGTAAACTCATTTCCCGAACGAATTTTTAAATTATTTTTTCACCACTAAAACGTATGAGACTTGTAGTTTTCAAAAATGTTTTAGTAAAGTACCCAGGGAGTAAACTCATTTCCAGAACGTTTTTTTAAATTATTTTTTCACCACTAAAACGCATAAGACTTGTAGTTTTTAAAAATGTTTTCATTTTTGATGAGACGCTGAATAAAAGAAGTTTAATTGCCGGCAAACGAAAACCCGCGATTTCCAGTAAATCCCGGGCTTGGCCCGTATAGTCAAAAGTATACAAAGAAAGTACCCAGGGAGTAAATTCATTTCCCGAACGATTTTTTATATTATTTTTTTACCACTAAACGCATGAGACTTGTAGTCTTCAAAAATATTTTCATATTTGATGGGACGCTGAATAAAAGAAGTTTAATCGCCGGGAAACGAAAATCCGCGATTTCCCGTAAATCCCGGACTCGGCCCGTATAGTCAAAAGTATACAAAGAAAGTACCCAGGGAGTAAACTCATTTCCCGAACGAATTTTTAAATTTTTTTTTCACCACTAAAGCGCATGAGACTTGTAGTTTTCAAAAATGTTTTTATTTTTGATGAGACGCTGAATAAAAGAAGTTTAATCGCCGGCAAACAAAAACCCGCGATTTCCCGTAAATCCCGGGGTTGGCCTGTATAGTCAAAAGTATACAAAGAAAATACCCAGGGAGTAAACTTATTTCCAAAACGATTTTTTAAATTACTTTTTCACCACTAAAACGCATGAGACTTGTAGTTTTTAAAAATATTTTCATTTTTGATGAGACGCTGAATAAAAGAAGTTTAATCGCCGGCAAACGAAAACCTGCGATTTCCCGTAAATCCCGGACTCGGCCCGTATAGTCAAAAGTATACAAAGAAAGTACCCAGGGAGTAAACTCATTTCCAAAACGATTTCTTAAATTTTTGTTTCACCACTAAAGCCCATGAGACTTGTAGTTTTTAAAAATGTTTTCATTTTTGATGAGACGCTGAATAAAAGAAGTTTAATCGCCGGCAAACGAAAACCCGCGATTTCCCGTAAATCCCGGACTCGGCCCGTATAGTTAAAAGTATACAAGGAAAGTACCCAGTGAGTAAACTCATTTCCCGAACGAATTTTTAAATTATTTTTTCACCACTAAAACGTGTGAGACTTGTAGTTTTCAAAAATGTTTTAGTAAAGTACCCAGGGAGTAAACTCATTTCCAGAACGTTTTTTTAAATTATTTTTGCACCACTAAAACGCATAAGACTTGTAGTTTTTAAAAATGTTTTCATTTTTGATGAGACGCTGAATAAAAGAAGTTTAATTGCCGGCAAACGAAAACCCGCGATTTTCAGTAAATCCCGGGCTTGGCCCGTATAGTTAAAAGTATACAAAGAAAGTACCCAGGGAGTAAACTCATTTCGCGAACGATTTTTTATATTATTTTTTTAACACTAAACGCATGAGACTTGTAGTTTTCAAAAATATTTTCATATTTGATGGGACGCTGATTAAAAGAAGTTTAATCGCCGGCAAACGAAAATCCGCGATTTCCCGTAAATCCCGGACTCGGCCCGTATAGTCAAAAGTATACAAAGAAAGTACCCAGGGAGTAAACTCATTTCCCGAACGATTTTTTAAATTATTTTTTCACCACTAAAACGCATGAGACTTGTAGTTTTCAAAAATGTTTTCTTTTTTGATGAGACGCTGAATAAAAGAAGTTTAATCGCCGGCAAACAAAAACCCGCGATTTCCCGTAAATCCCGGGCTTGGCCCGTATAGTCAAAAGTATACAAAGAAAGTACCCAGGGAGTAAACTCATTTCCCGAACGATTTTTTAAATTACTTTTTCACCACTAAAACGCATGAGACTTGTAGTTTTTAAAAATATTTTCATTTTTGATGAGACGCTGAATAAAAGAAGTTTAATCGCCGGCAAACGAAAACCTGCGATTTCCCGTAAATCCCGGACTCGGCCCGTATAGTCAAAAGTATACAAAGAAAGTACCCAGGGAGTAAACTCATTTCCAAAACGATTTCTTAAATTTTTGTTTCACCACTAAAGCCCATGAGACTTGTAGTTTTTAAAAATGTTTTCATTTTTGATGAGACGCTGAATAAAAGAAGTTTAATCGCCGGCAAACGAAAACCCGCGATTTCCCGTAAATCCCGGACTCGGCCCGTATAGTTAAAAGTATACAAGGAAAGTACCCAGTGAGTAAACTCATTTCCCGAACGAATTTTTAAATTATTTTTTCACCACTAAAACGTGTGAGACTTGTAGTTTTCAAAAATGTTTTAGTAAAGTACCCAGGGAGTAAACTCATTTCCAGAACGTTTTTTTAAATTATTTTTGCACCACTAAAACGCATAAGACTTGTAGTTTTTAAAAATGTTTTCATTTTTGATGAGACGCTGAATAAAAGAAGTTTAATTGCCGGCAAACGAAAACCCGCGATTTCCAGTAAATCCCGGGCTTGGCCCGTATAGTTAAAAGTATACAAAGAAAGTACCCAGGGAGTAAACTCATTTCGCGAACGATTTTTTATATTATTTTTTTAACACTAAACGCATGAGACTTGTAGTTTTCAAAAATATTTTCATATTTGATGGGACGCTGATTAAAAGAAGTTTAATCGCCGGCAAACGAAAATCCGCGATTTCCCGTAAATCCCGGACTCGGCCCGTATAGTCAAAAGTATACAAAGAAAGTACCCAGGGAGTAAACTCATTTCCCGAACGATTTTTTAAATTATTTTTTCACCACTAAAACGCATGAGACTTGTAGTTTTCAAAAATGTTTTCTTTTTTGATGAGACGCTGAATAAAAGAAGTTTAATCGCCGGCAAACAAAAACCCGCGATTTCCCGTAAATCCCGGGCTTGGCCCGTATAGTCAAAAGTATACAAAGAAAGTACCCAGGGAGTAAACTCATTTCCCGAACGATTTTTTAAATTACTTTTTCACCACTAAAACGCATGAGACTTGTAGTTTTTAAAAATATTTTCATTTTTGATGAGACGTTGAATAAAAGAAGTTTAATCGCCGGCCAACGAAAACCCGCGATTTCCAGTAAATCCCGGGCTTGGCCCGTATAGTCAAAAGTATACAAAGAAAGTACCCAGGGAGTAAACTCATTTCCCGAACGATTTTTTATATTATTTTTTTACCACTAAACGCATGAGACTTGTAGTCTTCAAAAATATTTTCATATTTGATGGGACGCTGAATAAAAGAAGTTTAATCGCCGGGAAACGAAAATCCGCGATTTCCCGTAAATCCCGGACTCGGCCCGTATAGTCAAAAGTATACAAAGAAAGTACCCAGGGAGTAAACTCATTTCCCGAACGATTTTTTAAAATTTTTTTTTCACCACTAAAGCGCATGAGACTTGTAGTTTTCAAAAATGTTTTTATTTTTGATGAGACGCTGAATAAAAGAAGTTTAATCGCCGGCAAACAAAAACCCGCGATTTCCCGTAAATCCCGGGGTTGGCCCGTATAGTCAAAAGTATACAAAGAAAATACCCAGGGAGTAAACTCATTTCCAAAACGATTTTTTAAATTACTTTTTCACCACTAAAACGCATGAGACTTGTAGTTTTTAAAAATATTTTCATTTTTGATGAGACGCTGAATAAAAGAAGTTTAATCGCCGGCAAACGAAAACCTGCGATTTCCCGTAAATCCCGGACTCGGCCCGTATAGTCAAAAGTTTACAAAGAAAGTACCCAGGGAGTAAACTCATTTCCAAAACGATTTCTTAAATTTTTGTTTCACCACTAAAGCCCATGAGACTTGTAGTTTTTAAAAATGTTTTCATTTTTGATGAGACGCTGAATAAAAGAAGTTTAATCGCCGGCAAACGAAAACCCGCGATTTCCCGTAAATCCCGGACTCGGCCCGTATAGTTAAAAGTATACAAGGAAAGTACCCAGTGAGTAAACTCATTTCCCGAACGAATTTTTAAATTATTTTTTCACCACTAAAACGTGTGAGACTTGTAGTTTTCAAAAATGTTTTAGTAAAGTACCCAGGGAGTAAACTCATTTCCAGAACGTTTTTTTAAATTATTTTTGCACCACTAAAACGCATAAGACTTGTAGTTTTTAAAAATGTTTTCATTTTTGATGAGACGCTGAATAAAAGAAGTTTAATTGCCGGCAAACGAAAACCCGCGATTTCCAGTAAATCCCGGGCTTGGCCCGTATAGTCAAAAGTATGCAAAGAAAGTACCCAGGGAGTAAACTCATTTCGCGAACGATTTTTTATATTATTTTTTTAACACTAAACGCATGAGACTTGTAGTTTTCAAAAATATTTTCATATTTGATGGGACGCTGATTAAAAGAAGTTTAATCGCCGGCAAACGAAAATCCGCGATTTCCCGTAAATCCCGGACTCGGCCCGTATAGTCAAAAGTATACAAAGAAAGTACCCAGGGAGTAAACTCATTTCCCGAACGATTTTTTAAATTATTTTTTCACCACTAAAACGCATGAGACTTGTAGTTTTCAAAAATGTTTTCATTTTTGATGAGACGCTGAATAAAAGAAGTTTAATCGCCGGCAAACAAAAACCCGCGATTTCCCGTAAATCCCGGGCTTGGCCCGTATAGTCAAAAGTATACAAAGAAAGTACCCAGGGAGTAAACTCATTTCCCGAACGATTTTTTAAATTACTTTTTCACCACTAAAACGCATGAGACTTGTAGTTTTTAAAAATATTTTCATTTTTGATGAGACGCTGAATAAAAGAAGTTTAATCGCCGGCAAACGAAAACCTGCGATTTCCCGTAAATCCCGGACTCGGCCCGTATAGTTAAAAGTATACAAGGAAAGTACCCAGTGAGTAAACTCATTTCCCGAACGAATTTTTAAATTATTTTTTCACCACTAAAACGTGTGAGACTTGTAGTTTTCAAAAATGTTTTAGTAAAGTACCCAGGGAGTAAACTCATTTCCCGAACGATTTTTTAAATTACTTTTTCACCACTAAAACGCATGAGACTTGTAGTTTTTAAAAAAATTTTCATTTTTGATGAGACGTTGAATAAAAGAAGTTTAATCGCCGGCAAACGAAAACCCGCGATTTCCAGTAAATCCCTGGCTTGGCCCGTATAGTCAAAAGTATACAAAGAAAGTACCCAGGGAGTAAACTCATTTCCCGAACGATTTTTTATATTATTTTTTCACCACTAAAACGCATGAGACTTGTAGTTTTCAAAAATGTTTTCATTTTTGATGAGACGCTGAATAAAAGAAGTTTAATCGCCGGCAAACAAAAACCCGCGATTTCCCGTAAATCCCGGGCTTGGCCCGTATAGTCAAAAGTATACAAAGAAAGTACCCAGGGAGTAAACTCATTTCCCGAACGATTTTTTAAATTACTTTTTCACCACTAAAACGCATGAGACTTGTAGTTTTTAAAAATATTTTCATTTTTGATGAGACGCTGAATAAAAGAAGTTTAATCGCCGGCAAACGAAAACCTGCGATTTCCCGTAAATCCCGGACTCGGCCCGTATAGTTAAAAGTATACAAGGAAAGTACCCAGTGAGTAAACTCATTTCCCGAACGAATTTTTAAATTATTTTTTCACCACTAAAACGTGTGAGACTTGTAGTTTTCCAAAATGTTTTAGTAAAGTACCCAGGGAGTAAACTCATTTCCCGAACGATTTTTTAAATTACTTTTTCACCACTAAAACGCATGAGACTTGTAGTTTTTAAAAATATTTTCATTTTTGATGAGACGTTGAATAAAAGAAGTTTAATCGCCGGCAAACGAAAACCCGCGATTTCCAGTAAATCCCGGGCTTGGCCCGGATAGTCAAAAGTATACAAAGAAAGTACCCAGGGAGTAAACTCATTTCCCTAACGATTTTTTATATTATTTTTTTACCACTAAACGCATGAGACTTGTAGTCTTCAAAAATATTTTCATATTTGATGGCACGCTGAATAAAAGAAGTTTAATCGCCGGGAAACGAAAACCCGCGATTTCCAGTAAATCCCGGGCTTGGCCCGTATAGTCAAAAGTATACAAAGAAAGTACCCAGGGAGTAAACTCATTTCCCGAACGATTTTTTAAATTTTTTTTTTCACCACTAAAGCGCATGAGACTTGTAGTTTTCAAAAATGTTTTTATTTTTGATGAGACGCTGAATAAAAGAAGTTTAATCGCCGGCAAACAAAAACCCGCGATTTCCCGTAAATCCCGGGGTTGGCCCGTATAGTCAAAAGTATACAAAGAAAATACCCAGGGAGTAAACTCATTTCCAAAACGATTTTTTAAATTACTTTTTCACCACTAAAACGCATGAGACTTGTAGTTTTTAAAAATATTTTCATTTTTGATGAGACGCTGAATAAAAGAAGTTTAATCGCCGGCAAACGAAAACCTGCGATTTCCCGTAAATCCCGGACTCGGCCCGTATAGTCAAAAGTTTACAAAGAAAGTACCCAGGGAGTAAACTCATTTCCAAAACGATTTCTTAAATTTTTGTTTCACCACTAAAGCCCATGAGACTTGTAGTTTTTAAAAATGTTTTCATTTTTGATGAGACGCTGAATAAAAGAAGTTTAATCGCCGGCAAACGAAAACCCGCGATTTCCCGTAAATCCCGGACTCGGCCCGTATAGTTAAAAGTATACAAGGAAAGTACCCAGTGAGTAAACTCATTTCCCGAACGAATTTTTAAATTATTTTTTCACCACTAAAACGTGTGAGACTTGTAGTTTTCAAAAATGTTTTAGTAAAGTACCCAGGGAGTAAACTCATTTCCAGAACGTTTTTTTAAATTATTTTTGCACCACTAAAACGCATAAGACTTGTAGTTTTTAAAAATGTTTTCATTTTTGATGAGACGCTGAATAAAAGAAGTTTAATTGCCGGCAAACGAAAACCCGCGATTTCCAGTAAATCCCGGGCTTGGCCCGTATAGTCAAAAGTATACAAAGAAAGTACCCAGGGAGTAAACTCATTTCGCGAACGATTTTTTATATTATTTTTTTAACACTAAACGCATGAGACTTGTAGTTTTCAAAAATATTTTCATATTTGATGGGACGCTGATTAAAAGAAGTTTAATCGCCGGCAAACGAAAATCCGCGATTTCCCGTAAATCCCGGACTCGGCCCGTATAGTCAAAAGTATACAAAGAAAGTACCCAGGGAGTAAACTCATTTCCCGAACGATTTTTTAAATTATTTTTTCACCACTAAAACGCATGAGACTTGTAGTTTTTAAAAATATTTTCATTTTTGATAAGACGCTGAGTAAAAGAAGTTTAATCGCCGGCAAACGAAAACCTGCGATTTCCCGTAAATCCCGGACTCGGCCCGTATAGTCAAAAGTATACAAAGAAAGTACCCAGGGAGTAAACTCATTTCCAAAACGATTTCTTAAATTTTTGTTTCACCACTAAAGCCCATGAGAGTTGTAGTTTTTAAAAATGTTTTCATTTTTGATGAGACGCTGAATAAAAGAAGTTTAATCGCCGGCAAACGAAAACCCGCGATTTCCCGTAAATCCCGGACTCGGCCCGTATAGTTAAAAGTATACAAGGAAAGTACCCAGTGAGTAAACTCATTTCCCGAACGAATTTTTAAATTATTTTTTCACCACTAAAACGTGTGAGACTTGTAGTTTTCAAAAATGTTTTAGTAAAGTACCCAGGGAGTAAACTCATTTCCAGAACGTTTTTTTAAATTATTTTTGCACCACTAAAACGCATAAGACTTGTAGTTTTTAAAAATGTTTTCATTTTTGATGAGACGCTGAATAAAAGAAGTTTAATTGCCGGCAAACGAAAACCCGCGATTTCCAGTAAATCCCGGGCTTGGCCCGTATAGTCAAAAGTATACAAAGAAAGTACCCAGGGAGTAAACTCATTTCGCGAACGATTTTTTATATTATTTTTTTAACACTAAACGCATGAGACTTGTAGTTTTCAAAAATATTTTCATATTTGATGGGACGCTGAATAAAAGAAGTTTAATCGCCGGCAAACGAAAATCCGCGATTTCCCGTAAATCCCGGACTCGGCCCGTATAGTCAAAAGTATACAAAGAAAGTACCCAGGGAGTAAACTCATTTCCCGAACGATTTTTTAAATTATTTTTTCACCACTAAAACGCATGAGACTTGTAGTTTTCAAAAATGTTTTCATTTTTGATGAGACGCTGAATAAAAGAAGTTTAATCGCCGGCAAACAAAAACCCGCGATTTCCCGTAAATCCCGGGCTTGGCCCGTATAGTCAAAAGTATACAAAGAAAGTACCCAGGGAGTAAACTCATTTCCCGAACGATTTTTTAAATTACTTTTTCACCACTAAAACGCATGAGACTTGTAGTTTTTAAAAATATTTTCATTTTTGATGAGACGTTGAATAAAAGAAGTTTAATCGCCGGCAAACGAAAACCCGCGATTTCCAGTAAATCCCGGGCTTGGCCCGTATAGTCAAAAGTATACAAAGAAAGTACCCAGGGAGTAAACTCATTTCCCGAACGATTTTTTATATTATTTTTTTACCACTAAACGCATAAGACTTGTAGTCTTCAAAAATATTTTCATATTTGATTGGACGCTGAATAAAAGAAGTTTAATCGCCGGGAAACGAAAATCCGCGATTTCCCGTAAATCCCGGACTCGGCCCGTATAGTCAAAAGTATACAAAGAAAGTACCCAGGGAGTAAACTCATTTCCCGAACGATTTTTTAAATTTTTTTTTTCACCACTAAAGCGCATGAGACTTGTAGTTTTCAAAAATGTTTTTATTTTTGATGAGACGCTGAATAAAAGAAGTTTAATCGCCGGCAAACAAAAACCCGCCATTTCCCGTAAATCCCGGGGTTGGCCCGTATAGTCAAAAGTATACAAAGAAAATACCCAGGGAGTAAACTCATTTCCAAAACGATTTTTTAAATTATTTTTTCACCACTAAAACGTGTGAGACTTGTAGTTTTCAAAAATGTTTTAGTAAAGTACCCAGGGAGTAAACTCATTTCCAGAACGTTTTTTTAAATTATTTTTGCACCACTAAAACGCATAAGACTTTTAGTTTTTAAAAATGTTTTCATTTTTGATGAGACGCTGAATAAAAGAAGTTTAATTGCCGGCAAACGAAAACCCGCGATTTCCAGTAAATCCCGGGCTTGGCCCGTATAGTCAAAAGTATACAAAGAAAGTACCCAGGGAGTAAACTCATTTCGCGAACGATTTTTTATATTATTTTTTTAACACTAAACGCATGAGACTTGTAGTTTTCAAAAATATTTTCATATTTGATGGGACGCTGATTAAAAGAAGTTTAA
Organism: Hydractinia symbiolongicarpus; assembly: GCF_029227915.1. NCBI lineage: Eukaryota > Metazoa > Cnidaria > Hydrozoa > Anthoathecata > Hydractiniidae > Hydractinia > Hydractinia symbiolongicarpus. Next base: position 5,466,121 of record NC_079880.1, on the reverse strand, counting down.
TCGCCGGCAAACGAAAATCCGCGATTTCCCGTAAATCCCGGACTCGGCCCGTATAGTCAAAAGTATACAAAGAAAGTACCCAGGGAGTAAACTCATTTCCCGAACGATTTTTTAAATTATTTTTTCACCACTAAAACGCATGAGACTTGTAGTTTTCAAAAATGTTTTCATTTTTGATGAGACGCTGAATAAAAGAAGTTTAATCGCCGGCAAACAAAAACCCGCGATTTCCCGTAAATCCCGGGCTTGGCCCGTATAGTCAAAAGTATACAAAGAAAGTACCCAGGGAGTAAACTCATTTCCCGAACGATTTTTTAAATTACTTTTTCACCACTAAAACGCATGAGACTTGTAGTTTTTAAAAATATTTTCATTTTTGATGAGATGTTGAATAAAAGAAGTTTAATCGCCGGCAAACGAAAACCCGCGATTTCCAGTAAATCCCGGGCTTGGCCCGTATAGTCAAAAGTATACAAAGAAAGTACCCAGGGAGTAAACTCATTTCCCGAACGATTTTTTATATTATTTTTTTACCACTAAACGCATAAGACTTGTAGTCTTCAAAAATATTTTCATATTTGATGGGACGCTGAATAAAAGAAGTTTAATCGCCGGGAAACGAAAATCCGCGATTTCCCGTAAATCCCGGGGTTGGCCCGTATAGTCAAAAGTATACAAAGAAAATACCCAGGGAGTAAACTCATTTCCAAAACGATTTTTTAAATTATTTTTTCACCACTAAAACGTGTGAGACTTGTAGTTTTCAAAAATGTTTTAGTAAAGTACCCAGGGAGTAAACTCATTTCCAGAACGTTTTTTTAAATTATTTTTGCACCACTAAAACGCATAAGACTTTTAGTTTTTAAAAATGTTTTCATTTTTGATGAGACGCTGAATAAAAGAAGTTTAATTGCCGGCAAACGAAAACCCGCGATTTCCAGTAAATCCCGGGCTTGGCCCGTATAGTCAAAAGTATACAAAGAAAGTACCCAGGGAGTAAACTCATTTCGCGAACGATTTTTTATATTATTTTTTTAACACTAAACGCATGAGACTTGTAGTTTTCAAAAATATTTTCATATTTGATGGGACGCTGATTAAAAGAAGTTTAATCGCCGGCAAACGAAAATCCGCGATTTCCCGTAAATCCCGGACTCGGCCCGTATAGTCAAAAGTATACAAAGAAAGTACCCAGGGAGTAAACTCATTTCCCGAACGATTTTTTAAATTATTTTTTCACCACTAAAACGCATGAGACTTGTAGTTTTCAAAAATGTTTTCATTTTTGATGAGACGCTGAATAAAAGAAGTTTAATCGCCGGCAAACAAAAACCCGCGATTTCCCGTAAATCCCGGGCTTGGCCCGTATAGTCAAAAGTATACAAAGAAAGTACCCAGGGAGTAAACTCATTTCCCGAACGATTTTTTAAATTACTTTTTCACCACTAAAACGCATGAGACTTGTAGTTTTTAAAAATATTTTCATTTTTGATGAGACGTTGAATAAAAGAAGTTTAATCGCCGGCAAACGAAAACCTGTGATTTCCCGTAAATCCCGGACTCGGCCCGTATAGTCAAAAGTATACAAAGAAAGTACCCAGGGAGTAAACTCATTTCCAAAACGATTTCTTAAAATTTTGTTTCATCACTAAAACGTATGAGACTTGTAGTTTTCAAAAATGTTTTAGTAAAGTACCCAGGAAGTAAACTCATTTCCAGAACGATTTTTTAAATTATTTTTTCACCACTAAAACGCAAAAGACTTGTATTTTTTAAAAATGTTTTCATTTTTGATGAGACGCTGAATAAAAGAAGTTTAATTGCCGCCAAACGAAAACCTGCGATTTCCCGTAAATCCCGGGCTTGGCCCGTATAGTCAAAAGTATACAAAGAAAGTACCCAGGGAGTAAACTCATTTCCCGAACGATTTTTTATATTATTTTTTTACCACTAAACGCATGAGACTTGTAGTCTTCAAAAATATTTTCATATTTGATGGGACGCTGAATAAAAGAAGTTTAATCGCCGGGAAACGAAAATCCGCGATTTCCCGTAAATCCCGGACTCGGCCCGTATAGTCAAAAGTATACAAAGAAAGTACCCAGGGAGTAAACTCATTTCCAAAACGATTTCTTAAATTTTTGTTTCACCACTAAAGCCCATGAGACTTGTAGTTTTTAAAAATGTTATCATTTTTGATGAGACGCTGAATAAAAGAAGTTTAATCGCCGGCAAACGAAAACCCGCGATTTCCCGTAAATCCCGGACTCGGCCCGTATAGTTAAAAGTATACAAGGAAAGTACCCAGTGAGTAAACTCATTTCCCGAACGAATTTTTAAATTACTTTTTCACCACTAAAACGCATGAGACTTGTAGTTTTTAAAAATATTTTCATTTTTGATGAGACGTTGAATAAAAGAAGTTTAATCGCCGGCAAACGAAAACCTGTGATTTCCCGTAAATCCCGGACTCGGCCCGTATAGTCAAAAGTATACAAAGAAAGTACCCAGGGAGTAAACTCATTTCCAAAACGATTTCTTAAAATTTTGTTTCATCACTAAAACGTATGAGACTTGTAGTTTTCAAAAATGTTTTAGTAAAGTACCCAGGAAGTAAACTCATTTCCAGAACGATTTTTTAAATTATTTTTTCACCACTAAAACGCAAAAGACTTGTATTTTTTAAAAATGTTTTCATTTTTGATGAGACGCTGAATAAAAGAAGTTTAATTGCCGCCAAACGAAAACCTGCGATTTCCCGTAAATCCCGGGCTTGGCCCGTATAGTCAAAAGTATACAAAGAAAGTACCCAGGGAGTAAACTCATTTCCCGAACGATTTTTTATATTATTTTTTTACCACTAAACGCATGAGACTTGTAGTCTTCAAAAATATTTTCATATTTGATGGGACGCTGAATAAAAGAAGTTTAATCGCCGGGAAACGAAAATCCGCGATTTCCCGTAAATCCCGGACTCGGCCCGTATAGTCAAAAGTATACAAAGAAAGTACCCAGGGAGTAAACTCATTTCCAAAACGATTTCTTAAATTTTTGTTTCACCACTAAAGCCCATGAGACTTGTAGTTTTTAAAAATGTTATCATTTTTGATGAGACGCTGAATAAAAGAAGTTTAATCGCCGGCAAACGAAAACCCGCGATTTCCCGTAAATCCCGGACTCGGCCCGTATAGTTAAAAGTATACAAGGAAAGTACCCAGTGAGTAAACTCATTTCCCGAACGAATTTTTAAATTATTTTTTCACCACCAAAACGTATGAGACTTGTAGTTTTCAAAAATGTTTTAGTAAAGTACCCAGGGAGTAAACTCATTTCCAGAACGATTTTTAAAATTATTTTTTCACCACTAAAGCGCATGAGACTTGTAGTTTTCAAAAATGTTTTCATTTTTGATGAGACGCTGAATAAAAGAAGTTTAATCGCCGGCAAACAAAAACCCGCGATTTCCCGTAAATCCCGGGCTTGGCCCGTATAGTCAAAAGTATACAAAGAAAGTACCCAGGGAGTAAACTCATTTCCCGAACGATTTTTTAAATTACTTTTTCACCACTAAAACGCATGAGACTTGTAGTTTTTAAAAATTCTTTCATTTTTGATGAGACGCTGAATAAAAGAAGTTTAATCGCCGGCAAACGAAAACCTGCGATTTCCCGTAAATCCCGGACTCGGCCCGTATAGTCAAAAGTATACAAAGAAAGTACCCAGGGAGTAAACTCATTTCCAAAACGATTTCTTAAATTTTTGTTTCACCACTAAAGCCCATGAGACTTGTAGTTTTTAAAAATGTTTTCATTTTTGATGAGACGCTGAATAAAAGAAGTTTAATCGCCGGCAAACGAAAACCCGCGATTTCCCGTAAATCCCGGACTCGGCACGTATAGTTAAAAGTATACAAGGAAAGTACCCAGTGAGTAAACTCATTTCCCGAACGAATTTTTAAATTATTTTTTCACCACTAAAACGTATGAGACTTGTAGTTTTCAAAAATGTTTTAGTAAAGTACCCAGGGAGTAAACTCATTTCCAGAACGATTTTTAAAATTATTTTTTCACCACTAAAACGCATAAGACTTGTAGTTTTTAAAAATGTTTTCATTTTTGATGAGACGCTGAATAAAAGAAGTTTAATTGCCGGCAAACGAAAATCCGCGATTTCCAGTAAATCCCGGGCTTGGCCCGTATAGTCAAAAGTATACAAAGAAAGTAACCAGGGAGTAAACTCATTTCGCGAACGATTTTTTATATTATTTTTTTAACACTAAACGCATGAGACTTGTAGTTTTCAAAAATATTTTCATATTTGATGGGACACTGATTAAAAGAAGTTTAATCGCCGGCAAACGAAAATCCGCGATTTCCCGTAAATCCCGGACTCGGCCCGTATAGTCAAAAGTATACACAGAAAGTACCCAGGGAGTAAACTCATTTCCCGAACGATTTTTTAAATTATTTTTTCACCACTAAAACGCATGAGACTTGTAGTTTTCAAAAATGTTTTCATTTTTGATGAGACGCTTAATGAAAGAGGTTTTATCGCCGGCAAACGAGATCCCGTGTTTTCCCGTAAATCCGGGGCTTGGCCCGTATAGTTGAATGTATACAAAGAAAGTACCCAGGGAGTAAACTCATTTCCCGAACGATTTTTTAAAATTTTTTTTCACCACTAAAACGTATGAGACTTGTAGTTTTCAAAAATGTTTTCATTTTTGATGAGACGCTGAATAAAAGAAGTTTAATCGCCGGCAAACAAAAACCCGCGATTTCCCGTAAATCCCGGGCTTGGCCCGTATAGTCAAACGTATACAAAGAAAGTACCCAGGGACTAAACTCATTTCCCGAACGATTTTTTAAATTACTTTTTCACCACTAAAACGCATTAGACTTGTAGTTTTTAAAAATGTTTTCATTTTTGATGAGACGCTGAATAAAAGAAGTTTAATTGCCGGCAAACGAAAACCTGCGATTTCCCGTAAATGCCGGACTCGGCCCGTATAGTCAAAAGTATACAAAGAAAGTACCCAGGGAGTAAACTCATTTCCAAAACGATTTTTTAAATTATTTTTTCAACACTAAAACGCATAAGACTTGTAGTTTTTAAAAATGTTTTCATTTTTGATGAGACGCTGAATAAAAGAAGTTTAATCGCCGGCAAACGAAAACCCGCAATTTCCCGTAAATCCCGGGCTTGGCCCGTATAGTCAAAAGTATACAAAGAAAGTACCCAGGGAGTAAACACATTTCCCGAACGATTTTTTAAATTACTTTTTCACCACTAAAACGCATGAGACTTGTAGTTTTTAAAATGTTTTTTATTTTTGATGAGACGCTGAATAAAAGAAGTTTAATCGCCGGCAAACGAAAACCCGCGATTTCCCGTAAATCCCGGACTCGGCCGTAATAGTTAAAAGTATACAAGGAAAGTACCCAGTGAGTAAACTCATTTCCCGAACGAATTTTTAAATTATTTTTTCACCACTAAAACGTATGAGACTTGTAGTTTTCAAAAATGTTTTCAATTTTGATGAGACGCTTAATGAAAGAGGTTTTATCGCCGGCAAACAAAAACCCGCGTTTTCCCGTAAATCCGGGGCTTGGCCCGTATAGTCGAATGTATACGAAGAAAGTACCCAGGGAGTAAACTCATTTCCGGAACGATTTTTTAAGTTTTTTTTTCACCACTAAAACGTATGGGACTTGTAGTTTTCAATAATGTTTTCATTTTTGAAGAAGACGCTGAATAAAAGAAGTTTAATCGCCGGCAAACAAAAACCCGCGATTTCCCGTAAATCCCGGGCTTGGCCCGTATAGTCAAAGGTATACAAAGAGAGTACCCAGGGAGAAAACTCATTTCCCGAACGATTTTTTAAATTACTTTTTCACCACTAAAACGCATCAGAGTTGTAGTTTTTAAAAATGTTTTCATTTTTGATGAGACGCTGAATAAAAGAAGTTTAATCGCCGGCAAACGAAAACCTGCGATTTCCCGTAAATCCCGGACTCGGCCCGTATAGTCAAAAGTATACAAAGAAAGTACCCAGGGAGTAAACTCCTTTCCAAAACGATTTTTTAAATTATTTTTTCACCACTAAAACGCATAAGACTTGTAGTTTTTAAAAATGTTTTCATTTTTGATGAGACGCTGAATAAAAGAATTTTAATCGCCGGCAAACGAAAACCCGCGATTTCCCGTAAATCCCGGGCTTGGCCCGTATAGTCAAAAGTATACAAAGAAAGTACCCAGGGAGTAAACTCATTTCCCGAACGATTTTTTAAATTACTTTTTCACCGCTAAAACGCATGAGACTTGTAGTTTTTAAAATGTTTTTCATTTTTGATGAGACGCTGAATAAAAGAAGTTTAATTGCCGGCAAACGAAAACCCGCGATTTCCAGTAAATCCCGGACTCGGCCCGTATAGTTAAAAGTATACAAGGAAAGTACCCAGTGAGTAAACTCATTTCCCGAACGAATTTTTAAATTATTTTTTCACCACTAAAACGTATGAGACTTGTAGTTTTCAAAAATGTTTTCATTTTTGATGAGACGCTTAATGAAAGAGGTTTTATCGCCGGCAAACGAAAACCCGCGTTTTCCCGTAAATCCGGGGCTTGGCCCGTATAGTCAAATGTATACGAAGAAAGTACCCAGGGAGTAAACTCATTTCCCGAACGATTTTTTATGTTTTTTTTTCACCACTAAAACGTATGGGACTTGTAGTTTTCAAAAATGTTTTCATTTTTGAAGAAGACGCTGAATAAAAGAAGTTTAATCGCCGGCAAACAAAAACCCGCGATTTCCCGTAAATCCCGGGCTTGGCCCGTATATTCAAAGGTATACAAAGAGAGTACCCAGGGAGAAAACTCATTTCCCGAACGATTTTTTAAATTACTTTTTCACCACTAAAACGCATGAGACTTGTAGTTTTTAAAAATGTTTTCATTTTTGATGAGACGCTGAATAAAAGAAGTTTAATCGCCGGCAAACGAAAACCTGCGATTTCCCGTAAATACCGGACTCGGCCCGTATAGTCAAAAGTATACAAAGAAAGTACCCAGGGAGTAAACTCATTTCCAAAACGATTTTTTAAATTATTTTTTCACCACTAAAACGCATAAGACTTGTAGTTTTTAAAAATGTTTTCATTTTTGATGAGACGCTGAATAGAAGAAGTTTAATCGCCGGCAAACGAAACCCCGCGATTTCCCGTAAATCCCGGGCTTGGCCCGTATAGTCAAAAGTATACAAAGAAAGTACCCAGGGAGTAAACTCATTTCCCGAACGATTTTTTAAATTACTTTTTCACCACTAAAACGCATGAGACTTGTAGTTTTTAAAAATGTTTTCATTTTTGATAAGACGCTGAATAAAAGAAGTTTAATCGCCGGCAAACGAAGACCTGCGATTTCCCGTAAATCCTGGACTCGGCCCGTGTAGTCAAAAGTATACAAAGAAAGTACCCAGGGAGTAAACTCATTTCCCAAACGATTTTTTAAATTATTGTTTCACCACTAAAGCCCATGAGACTTGTAGTTTTCAAAAATGTTTTCATTTTTGATGAGACGCTGAATAAAAGAAGTTTAATCGCCGGCAAACCAAAACCTGCGATTTCCCGTAAATCCCGGACTCGGCCCGTATAGTCAAAAGTATACAAAGAAAGTACCCGGGGTGCAAACTCATTTCCCGAACGATTTTTTAAATTATTATGTCACCACTAAAGCCCATGAGACTTGTAGTTTTTAAAAATGTTTTCATTTTTGATGAGACGCTTAATAAAAGAGGTTTAATCGCCGGCAAACGAAATCCCGCGATTTCCCGTAAATCCCGGGCTTGGCCCGTATAGTCGAATGTATACAAAGAAAGAACCCAGGAAGTAAACTCATTTCCCGAACGATTTTTTAAATTTTTTTTCACCACTAAAACGCATGAGACTTGTAGGTTTCAAAAATGTTTTCATTTTTGATGAGACGCTGAATAAAAGAAGTTTAATCGCTGGCAAACGAAAACCTGCGATTTCCCGTAAATCCCGGACTCGGCCCGTATAGTCAAAAGTATATAAAGAAAGTACCCAGGGTGTAAACTCATTTCCCGAACGATTTTTTAAATTATTATTTCACCACTAAAGCCCATGAGACTTGTAGTATTTAAAAATATTTTCATTTTTGATGAGACGCTGAATAAAAGAAGTTTAATCGCCGGCAAACGAAAACCCGCGACTTCCCGTAAATCCCGGACTCGGCCCGTATAGTCAAAAGTATACAAAGAAAGTACCCAGGGAGTAAACTCATTTCCCGAACGATTTTGTAAATTATTTTTTCACCACTAAAACGCATGAGACTTGTAGTTTTCAGAAATCTTTTCATTTTTGATGAGACGCTTAATGAAAGTGGTTTAATCGCCGGCAAATGAAAACCTGCGATTTCCCGTAAATCCCAGACTCGGCCCGTATAGTCAAAAGTATACAAAGAAAGTACCCAGGGTGTAAACTCATTTCTCGAACGATTTTTTAAATTATTTTTTCACCACTAAAACGCATGAGACTTGTAGTTTTCAATAATGTTTTCATTCTTGATGAGACGCTGAATAAAAGAAGTTTAATCGCCGGCAAACGAAAACCTGCGATTTCCCGTAAAACCCGGACTCGGCCCGTATAGTCAAAAGTATACAAAGAAAGTACCCCGGGAGTAAACTCATTTCCCAAACGATTTTTTAAATTTATATTTTACCACTAAAGCCCATGAGACTTGTAGTTTTTAAAAATGTTTTCATTTTTGATGAGACGCTGAATAAAAGAAGTTTAATCGCCGGCAAACGAAAACCCGCGATTTCCCGTAAATCCCGGGCTTGGCCCGTATAGTCGAATGTATACAAAGAAAGTACCTTGTGAGTAAACTCATTTCCGAAACGATTTTTTAATTTTTTTTTTCACCACTAAAACGCATGAGACTTGTAGTTTTCAAAAATGTTTTCATTCTTGATGAGACGCTGAATAAAAGAAGTTTAATCGCCGGCAAACGAAAACCTGCGATTTCCCGTAAATCCCGGACTCGGCCCGTATAGTCAAAAGTATACAAAGAAAGTACCCCGGGAGTAAACTCATTTCCCAAACGATTTTTTAAATTTATATTTTACCACTAAAGCCCATGAGACTTGTAGTTTTTAAAAATGTTTTCATTTTTGATGAGACGCTGAATAAAAGAAGTTTAATCGCCGGCAAACGAAAACCCGCGATTTCCCGTAAATCCCAGGCTTGGCCCGTATAGTCGAATGTATACAAAGAAAGTACCTTGTGAGTAAACTCATTTCCGAAACGATTTTTTCAATTATTTTCTTACTACTAAAACGCATGAGACTTGCAGTTTTCAAAAATGTTTTCATTTTTGATGAGATGCTTAATAAAAGAGGTTTAATTGCCGGCAAACGAAATCCCGCGATTTCCCGTAAATCCCGGGCTTGGCCCGTATAGTCGAAGGTATACAAAGAAAGTACCCAGGGAGTAAACTCATTTCCCGAACGATTTTTTAATTTTTTTTTTCACCACTAAAACGCATGAGACTTGTAGTTTTCAAAAATGTTTTCATTTTTGATGAGACGCTTAATGAAAGTGGTTTAATCGCCGGCAAACGAAAACCCGCGACTTCCCGTAAATCCCGGGCTTGGCCCGTATAGTCGAATGTATACAAAGAAAGTACCCTGTGAGTAAACTCATTTCAAGAACGATTTTTTAATTTATTTTTTCACCACTAAAACGTATGAGACTTGTAGTTTTCAAAAATGTTTTCATTTTTGATGACACGCTGAATAAAAGAAATTTAATCGCCGGCAAACGAAAACCTGCGATTTCCCGTAAATCCCGGACTCGGCCCGTATAGTCAAAAGTATACAAAGAAATTACCCAGGGTGTAAACTCATTTCCCGAACGATTTTTTAAATTATTTTCTCACCACTAAAACGTATGAGAATTGTAGTTTTCAAAAATGTTCTCATTTTTGATGACACGCTGAATAAAAGAAGTTTAATCGCCGGCAAACGAAAATCCGCGATTTTCCGTAAATCCCGGACTCGGCCCGTATAGTCAAAAGTATACAAAGAAAGTACCTAGGGAGTAAACTCATTTCCCGAACGATTTTTTAAATTTTTTTTTCACCACTAAAGCGTATGAGACTTGTAGTTTTCAAAAATGTTTTCATTTTTGATGAGACGCTGAATAAAAGAAGTTTAATCGCCGGCAAACGAAAACCCGCCATTTCCCGTAAACCCCGGACTCGGCCCGTATAGTCAAAAGTATACAAAGAAAGTACCCAGGAAGTAAACTCATTTCCCGAACGATTTTTTAAATTTTTTTTTCACCACTAAAACGCATGAGACTTGTAGTTTTCAAAAATGTTTTCATTTTTGATGAGACGCTGAATAAAAGAAGTTTAATCGCCGGCAAACGAAAACCTGCGATTTCACGTAAATCCCGGACTCGGCCCGTATAGTCAAAAGTATACAAAGAAAGTACCCGGGGTGTAAACTCATTTCCCGAACGATTTTTTAAATTATTATGTCACCACTAAAGCCCATGAAAATTGTAGTTTTTAAAAATGTTTTCATTTTTAATGAGACGCTTAATAAAAGAGGTTTAATCGCCGGCAAACGAAATCCCGCGATTTCCCGTAAATCCCGGGCTTGGCCCGTATAGTCGAATGTATACAAAGAAAGAACCCAGGAAGTAAACTCATTTCCCGAACGATTTTTTAAATTTTTTTTCACCACTAAAACGCATGAGACTTGTAGTTTTCAAAAATGTTTTCATTTTTGATGAGACGCTGAATAAAAGAAGTTTAATCGCTGGCAAACGAAAACCTGCGATTTCCCGTAAATCCCGGACTCGGCCCGCATAGTCAAAAGTACACAAAGAAAGTAAGCAGGGTGTAAACTCATTTCCCGAACGATTTTTTATATTATTATTTCACCGCTAAAGCCCATGAGACTTGTAGTCTTTAAAAATACTTTCATTTTTGATGAGACGCTGAATAAAAGAAGTTTAATCGCCAGCAAACAAAAACCGCAACTTCCCGTAAATCCCGGACTCGGCCCGTATAGTCAAAAGTATACAAAGAAAGTACCCAGGAAGTAAACACATTTCCCGAACGATTTTTTAAATTTTTTTTTCACCACTAAAACGCATGAGACTTGTAGTTTTCAAAAATGTTTTCATTTTTGATGAGACGCTGAATAAAAGAAGTTTAATCGCCGGCAAACGAAAACCTGCGATTTCCCGTAAATTCCGGACTCGGCCCGTATAGTCAAAAGTATACAAAGAAAGTACCCGGGGTGTAAACTCATTTCCCGAACGATTTTTTAAATTATTATGTCACCACTAAAGCCCATGAGACTTGTAGTTTTTAAAAATGTTTTCATTTTTGATGAGACGCTTAATAAAAGAGGTTTAATCGCCGGCAAACGAAATCCCGCGATTTCCCGTAAATCCCGGGCTTGGCCCGTATAGTCGAATGTATACAAAGAAAGAACCCAGGAAGTAAACTCATTTCCCGAACGATTTTTTAAATTTTTTTTCACCACTAAAACGCATGAGACTTGTAGTTTTCAAAAATGTTTTCATTTTTGATGAGACGCTAAATAAAAGAAGTTTAATCGCTGGCAAACGAAAACCTGCGATTTCCCGTAAATCCCGGACTCGGCCCGCATAGTCAAAAGTATACAAAGAAAGTACGCAGGGTGTAAACTCATTTCCCGAACGATTTTTTAAATTATTATTTCACCGCTAAAGCCCATGAGACTTGTAGTATTTAAAAATACTTTCATTTTTAATGAGACGCTGAATAAAAGAAGTTTAATCGCCGGCAAACAAAAACCCGCAACTTCCCGTAAATCCCGGACTCGGCCCGTATAGTCAAAAGTATACAAAGAAAGTACCCAGGAAGTAAACTCATTTCCCGAACGATTTTTTAAATTTTTTTTTCACCACTAAAACGCATGAGACTTGTAGTTTTCAAAAATGTTTTCATTTTTGATGAGACGCTGAATAAAAGAAGTTTAATCGCCGGCAAACGAAAACCTGCGATTTCCCGTAAATCCCGGACTCGGCCCGTATAGTCAAAAGTATACAAAGAAAGTACCCGGGATGTAAACTCATTTCCCGAACGATTTTTTAAATTATTATGTCACCACTAAAGCCCATGAGACTTGTATTTTTTAAAAATGTTTTCATTTTTGATGAGACGCTTAATAAAAGAGGTTTAATCGCCGGCAAACGAAATCCCGCGATTTCCCGTAAATCCCGGGCTTGGCCCGTATAGTCGAATGTATACAAAGAAAGAACCCAGGAAGTAAACTCATTTCCCGAACGATTTTTTAAATTTTTTTTCACCACTAAAACGCTTGAGACTTGTAGTTTTTAAAAATGTTTTCATTTTTGATGAGACGCTGAATAAAAGAAGTTTAATCGCTGGCAAACGAAAACCTGCGATTTCCCGTAAATCCCGGACTCGGCCCGTATAGTCAAAAGTATATAAAGAAAGTACCCAGGGTGTAAACTCATTTCCCGAACGATTTTTTAAATTATTATTTCACCACTAAAGCCCATGAGACTTGTAGTATTTAAAAATATTTTCATTTTTGATGAGACGCTGAATAAAAGAAGTTTAATCGCCGGCAAACAAAAACCCGCGACTTCCCGTAAATCCCGGATTCGGCCCGTATAGTCAAAAGTATACAAAGAAAGTACCCAGGGAGTAAACTCATTTCCCGAACGGTTTTTTAAATTATTTTTTCACCACTAAAACGCATGAGACTTGTAGTTTTCAGAAATCTTTTTATTTTTGATGAAACGCTTAATGAAAGTGGTTTAATCGCCGGCAAATGAAAACCTGCGATTTCCCGTAAATCCCAGACTCGGCCCGTATAGTCAAAAGTATACAAAGAAAGTACCCAGGGTGTAAACTCATTTCTCGAACGATTTTTTAAGTTATTTTTTCACCACTAAAACGCATGAGACTTGTAGTTTTTAAAAATGTTTTCATTTTTGATGAGACGCTGAATAAAAGAAGTTTAATCGCTGGCAAACGAAAACCTGCGATTTCCCGTAAATCCCGGACTCGGCCCGTATAGTCAAAAGTATATAAAGAAAGTACCCAGGGTGTAAACTCATTTCCCGAACGATTTTTTAAATTATTATTTCACCACTAAAGCCCATGAGACTTGTAGTATTTAAAAATATTTTCATTTTTGATGAGACGCTGAATAAAAGAAGTTTAATCGCCGGCAAACAAAAACCCGCGACTTCCCGTAAATCCCGGATTCGGCCCGTATAGTCAAAAGTATACAAAGAAAGTACCCAGGGAGTAAACTCATTTCCCGAACGGTTTTTTAAATTATTTTTTCACCACTAAAACGCATGAGACTTGTAGTTTTCAGAAATCTTTTTATTTTTGATGAGATGCTTAATGAAAGTGGTTTAATCGCCGGCAAATGAAAACCTGCGATTTCCCGTAAATCCCAGACTCGGCCCGTATAGTCAAAAGTATACAAAGAAAGTACCCAGGGTGTAAACTCATTTCTCGAACGATTTTTTAAGTTATTTTTTCACCACTAAAACGCATGAGACTTGCAGTTTTCAAAAATGTTTTCATTTTTGATGAGACGCTTAATGAAAGAGGTTTAATCGCCGGCAAACGAAAACCCGAGATTTCCCGTAAATTCCGGGCTTGGCCCGTATAGTCAAAAGTATACAAAGATAGTACCCAGGGAGTAAACTCATTTTCCGAACGATTTTTTAATTTATTTTTTCACCACTAAAACGCATGAGACTTGTAGTTTTCAAAAATGTTTTCATTTTTGATGAGACGCTGAATAAAAGGAGTGTAATCGCCGGCAAACGAAAACCTGCGATTTCCCGTAAATCCCGCACTCGGCCCGAATAGTCAAAAGTATACAAAGAAAGTACCCAGGGAGTAAACTGATTTCCCAATCGATTTTTTGAATTATTATTTCACCACTAAAGCCCATGAGACTTGTAGTTTTTAAAAATGTTTACATTTTTGATGAGACGCTGAATAAAAGAAGTTTAATTGCCGGCAAACGAAAACCCGCGATTTCCCGTAAATCCCGGACTTGGCCGTATAGTCAAAAGTATACAAAGAAAGTACCCAGGGAGTAAACTTATTCCCCGAACGATTTTTTAAATTATTTTTTCACCACTAAAACGCATGAGACTTGTAGTTTTCAAAAATGTTTTCATTTTTGATGAGACGCTTAATGAAAGTGGTTTAATCGCCGGCAAACGAAAACCCGCGACTTCCCGTAAATCCCGGGCTTGGCCCGTATAGTCGAATGTATACAAAGAAAGTACCCTGTGAGTAAACTCATTTCCAGAACGATTTTTTAATTTATTTTTTCACCACTAAAACGCATGAGACTTGCAGTTTTCAAAAATGTTTTCATTTTTGATGAGACGCTTAATGAAGGAGGTTTAATCGCCGGCAAACGAAAACCCGAGATTTCCCGTAAATTCCGGGCTTGGCCCGTATAGTCAAAAGTATACAAAGATAGTACCCAGGGAGTAAACTCATTTCCCGAACGATTTTTTAATTTATTTTTTCACCACTAAAACGCATGAGACTTGTAGTTTTCAAAAATGTTTTCATTTTTGATGAGACGCTGAATAAAAGGAGTGTAATCGCCGGCAAACGAAAACCTGCGATTTCCCGTAAATCCCGGACTCGGCCCGAATAGTCAAAAGTATACAAAGAAAGTACCCAGGGAGTAAACTGATTTCCCAAACGATTTTTTGATTTATTATTTCACCACTAAAGCCCATGAGACTTGTAGTTTTTAATAATGTTTACATTTTTGATGAGACGCTGAATAAAAGAAGTTTAATTGCCGGCAAACGAAAACCCGCGATTTCCCGTAAATACCGGACTCGGCCGTATAGTCAAAAGTATACAAAGAAAGTACCCAGGGAGTAAACTTATTCCCCGAACGATTTTTTAAATTATTTTTTCACCACTAAAACGCATGAGACTTGTAGTTTTCAGAAATGTTTTCATTTTTGATGAGACGCTTAATGAAAGTGGTTTAATCGCCGGCAAACGAAAACCCGCGATTTCCCGTAAATCCCGGGCCTGGCTGGTATAGTCGAATGTATACAAAGAAAGTACCCTGCGAGTAAACTCATTTCCAAAACGATTTTTTAAATTATCTTTTCACCACTAAAACGCATGAGACTTGCAGTTTTTAAAAGTGTTTTCATTTTTGATGAGACGCTTAATGAAAGAGGTTTAATCGCCGGCAAACGAAAACCCGAGATTTCCCGTAATTCCCGGGCTTGGCCCGTATAGTCAAAAGTATACAAAGATAGTACCCAGGGAGTAAACTCATTTCCCGAACGATTTTTTAATTTATTTTTTCACCACTAAAACGCATGAGACTTGTAGTTTTCAAAAATGTTTTCATTTTTGATGAGACGCTGAATAAAAGAAGTGTAATCGCCGGCAAACGAAAACCCGCGATTTGCCGTAAATCCCGGGCTTGGCCGGTATAGTCGAATGTATACAAAGAAAGTACCCTGTGAGTAAACTCATTTCCAAAACGATTTTTTAAATTATCTTTTCACCACTAAAACGACTTCCCGTAAATCCCGGGCTTGGCCCGTATAGTCGAATGTATACAAAGAAAGTACCCTGTGAGTAAACTCATTTCCAGAACGATTTTTTAATTTATTTTTTCACCACTAAAACGCATGAGACTTACAGTTTTCAAAAATGTTTTCATTTTTGATGAGACGCTTAATGAAGGAGGTTTAATCGCCGGCAAACGAAAACCCGAGATTTTCCGTAAATTCCGGGCTTGGCCCGTATAGTCAAAAGTATACAAAGATAGTACCCAGGGAGTAAACTCATTTCCCGAACGATTTTTTAATTTATTTTTTCACCACTAAAACGCATGAGACTTGTAGTTTTGAAAAATGTTTTCATTTTTGATGAGACGCTTAATGAAAGTGGTTTAATCGCCGGCAAACGAAAACCCGCGACTTCCCGTAAATCCCGGGCTTGGCCCGTATAGTCGAATGTATACAAAGAAAGTACCCTGTGAGTAAACTCATTTCCAGAACGATTTTTTAATTTATTTTTTCACCACTAAAACGCATGAGACTTGCAGTTTTCAAAAATGTTTTCATTTTTGATGAGACGCTTAATGAAAGAGGTTTAATCGCCGGCAAACGAAAACCCGAGATTTCCCGTAAATCCCGGGCTTGGCCCGTATAGTCAAAAGTATACAAAGATAGTACCCAGGGAGTAAACTCATTTCCCGAACGATTTTTTAATTTATTTTTTCACCACCTAAACGCATGAGACTTGTAGTTTTCAAAAATGTTTTCATTTTTGATGAGACGCTTAATGAAAGTGGTTTAATCGCCGGCAAACGAAAACCCGCGACTTCCCGTAAATCCCGGGCTTGGCCCGTATAGTCGAATGTATACAAAGAAAGTACCCTGTGAGTAAACTCATTTCCAGAACGATTTTTTAATTTATTTTTTCACCACTAAAACGCATGAGACTTGCAGTTTTCAAAAATGTTTTCATTTTTGATGAGACGCTTAATGAAAGAGGTTTAATCGCCGGCAAACGAAAACCCGAGATTTCCCGTAAATTCCGGGCTTGGCCCGTATAGTCAAAAGTATACAAAGATAGTACCCAGGGAGTAAACTCATTTTCCGAACGATTTTTTAATTTATTTTTTCACCACTAAAACGCATGAGACTTGTAGTTTTCAAAAATGTTTTCATTTTTGATGAGACGCTGAATAAAAGGAGTGTAATCGCCGGCAAACGAAAACCTGCGATTTCCCGTAAATCCCGGACTCGGCCCGAATAGTCAAATGTATACAAAGAAAGTACCCAGGGAGTAAACTGATTTCCCAAACGATTTTTTGAATTATTATTTCACCACTAAAGCCCATGAGACTTGTAGTTTTTAAAAATGTTTACATTTTTGATGAGACGCTGAATAAAAGAAGTTTAATTGCCGGCAAACGAAAACCTGCGATTTCCCGTAAATCCCGGACTTGGCCGTATAGTCAAAAGTATACAAAGAAAGTACCCAGGGAGTAAACTTATTCCCCGAACGATTTTTTAAATTATTTTTTCACCACTAAAACGCATGAGACTTGTAGTTTTCAAAAATGTTTTCATTTTTGATGAGACGCTTAATGAAAGTGGTTTAATCGCCGGCAAACGAAAACCCGCGACTTCCCGTAAATCCCGGGCTTGGCCCGTATAGTCGAATGTATACAAAGAAAGTACCCTGTGAGTAAACTCATTTCCAGAACGATTTTTTAATTTATTTTTTCACCACTAAAACGCATGAGACTTGCAGTTTTCAAAAATGTTTTCATTTTTGATGAGACGCTTAATGAAGGAGGTTTAATCGCCGGCAAACGAAAACCCGAGATTTCCCGTAAATTCCGGGCTTGGCCCGTATAGTCAAAAGTATACAAAGATAGTACCCAGGGAGTAAACTCATTTCCCGAACGATTTTTTAATTTATTTTTTCACCACTAAAACGCATGAGACTTGTAGTTTTCAAAAATGTTTTCATTTTTGATAAGACGCTGAATAAAAGGAGTGTAATCGCCGGCAAACGAAAACCTGCGATTTCCCGTAAATCCCGGACTCGGCCCGAATAGTCAAAAGTATACAAAGAAAGTACCCAGAGAGTAAACTGATTTCCCAAACGATTTTTTGATTTATTATTTCACCACTAAAGCCCATGAGACTTGTAGTCTTTAATAATGTTTACATTTTTGATGAGACGCTGAATAAAAGAAGTTTAATTGCCGGCAAACGAAAACCCGCGATTTCCCGTAAATACCGGACTCGGCCGTATAGTCAAAAGTATACAAAGAAAGTACCCAGGGAGTAAACTTATTCCCCGAACGATTTTTTAAATTATTTTTTCACCACTAAAACGCATGAGACTTGTAGTTTTCAAAAATGTTTTCATTTTTGATGAGACGCTTAATGAAAGTGGTTTAATCGCCGGCAAACGAAAACCCGCGACTTCCCGTAAATCCCGGGCTTGGCCCGTATAGTCGAATGTATACAAAGAAAGTACCCTGTGAGTAAACTCATTTCCAGAACGATTTTTTAATTTATTTTTTCACCACTAAAACGCATGAGACTTGCAGTTTTCAAAAATGTTTTCATTTTTGATGAGACGCTTAATGAAAGAGGTTTAATCGCCGGCAAACGAAAACCCGAGATTTCCCGTAAATTCCGGGCTTGGCCCGTATAGTCAAAAGTATACAAAGATAGTACCCAGGGAGTAAACTCATTTTCCGAACGATTTTTTAATTTATTTTTTCACCACTAAAACGCATGAGACTTGTAGTTTTCAAAAATGTTTTCATTTTTGATGAGACGCTGAATAAAAGGAGTGTAATCGCCGGCAAACGAAAACCTGCGATTTCCCGTAAATCCCGGACTCGGCCCGAATAGTCAAATGTATACAAAGAAAGTACCCAGGGAGTAAACTGATTTCCCAAACGATTTTTTGAATTATTATTTCACCACTAAAGCCCATGAGACTTGTAGTTTTTAAAAATGTTTACATTTTTGATGAGACGCTGAATAAAAGAAGTTTAATTGCCGGCAAACGAAAACCTGCGATTTCCCGTAAATCCCGGACTTGGCCGTATAGTCAAAAGTATACAAAGAAAGTACCCAGGGAGTAAACTTATTCCCCGAACGATTTTTTAAATTATTTTTTCACCACTAAAACGCATGAGACTTGTAGTTTTCAAAAATGTTTTCATTTTTGATGAGACGCTTAATGAAAGTGGTTTAATCGCCGGCAAACGAAAACCCGCGACTTCCCGTAAATCCTGGGCTTGGCCCGTATAGTCGAATGTATACAAAGAAAGTACCCTGTGAGTAAACTCATTTCCAGAACGATTTTTTAATTTATTTTTTCACCACTAAAATGCATGAGACTTGCAGTTTTCAAAAATGTTTTCATTTTTGATGAGACGCTTAATGAAGGAGGTTTAATCGCCGGCAAACGAAAACCCGAGATTTCCCGTAAATTCCGGGCTTGGCCCGTATAGTCAAAAGTATACAAAGATAGTACCCAGGGAGTAAACTCATTTCCCGAACGATTTTTTAATTTATTTTTTCACCACTAAAACGCATGAGACTTGTAGTTTTCAAAAATGTTTTCATTTTTGATAAGACGCTGAATAAAAGGAGTGTAATCGCCGGCAAACGAAAACCTGCGATTTCCCGTAAATCCCGGACTCGGCCCGAATAGTCAAAAGTATACAAAGAAAGTACCCAGAGAGTAAACTGATTTCCCAAACGATTTTTTGATTTATTATTTCACCACTAAAGCCCATGAGACTTGTAGTCTTTAATAATGTTTACATTTTTGATGAGACGCTGAATAAAAGAAGTTTAATTGCCGGCAAACGAAAACCCGCGATTTCCCGTAAATACCGGACTCGGCCGTATAGTCAAAAGTATACAAAGAAAGTACCCAGGGAGTAAACTTATTCCCCGAACGATTTTTTAAATTATTTTTTCACCACTAAAACGCATGAGACTTGTAGTTTTCAGAAATGTTTTCATTTTTGATGAGACGCTTAATGAAAGTGGTTTAATCGCCGGCAAACCAAAACCCGCGATTTCCCGTAAATCCCGGGCTTGGCTGGTATAGTCGAATGTATACAAAGAAAGTACCCTGTGAGTAAGCTCATTTCCAAAACGATTTTTTAAATTATCTTTTCACCACTAAAACGCATGAGACTTGCAGTTTTTAAAAGTGTTTTCATTTTTGATGAGACGCTTAATGAAAGAGGTTTAATCGCCGGCAAACGAAAACCCGAGATTTCCCGTAATTCCCGGGCTTGGCCCGTATAGTCAAAAGTATACAAAGATAGTACCCAGGGAGTAAACTCATTTCCCGAACGATTTTTTAATTTATTTTTTCACCACTAAAACGCATGAGACTTGTAGTTTTCAAAAATGTTTTCATTTTTGATGAGACGCTGAATAAAAGAAGTGTAATCGCCGGCAAACGAAAACCCGCGATTTCCCGTAAATCCCGGACTCGGCCGTATAGTCAAAAGTATACAAAGAAAGTACCCAGGGAGTAAACTTATTTCCCGAACGATTTTTTAAATTATTTTTTCACCACTAAAACGCATGAGACTTGTAGTTTTCAGAAATGTTTTCATTTTTGATGAGACGCTTAATGAAAGTGGTTTAATCGCCGGCAAACGAAAACCCGCGATTTGCCGTAAATCCCGGGCTTGGCCGGTATAGTCGAATGTATACAAAGAAAGTACCCTGTGAGTAAACTCATTTCCAAAACGATTTTTTAAATTATCTTTTCACCACTAAAACGACTTCCCGTAAATCCCAGGCTTGGCCCGTATAGTCGAATGTATACAAAGAAAGTACCCTGTGAGTAAACTCATTTCCAGAACGATTTTTTAATTTATTTTTTCACCACTAAAACGCATGAGACTTGCAGTTTTCAAAAATGTTTTCATTTTTGATGAGACGCTTAATGAAGGAGGTTTAATCGCCGGCAAACGAAAACCCGAGATTTCCCGTAAATTCCGGGCTTGGCCCGTATAGTCAAAAGTATACAAAGATAGTACCCAGGGAGTAAACTCATTTCCCGAACGATTTTTTAATTTATTTTTTCACCACTAAAACGCATGAGACTTGTAGTTTTCAAAAATGTTTTCATTTTTGATGAGACGCTGAATAAAAGGAGTGTAATCGCCGGCAAAGGAAAACCTGCGATTTCCCGTAAATCCCGGACTCGGCCCGAATAGTCAAAAGTATACAAAGAAAGTACCCAGGGAGTAAACTGATTTCCCAAACGATTTTTTGATTTATTAGTTCACCACTAAAGCCCATGAGACTTGTAGTTTTTAAAAATGTTTACATTTTTGATGAGACGCTGAATAAAAGAAGTTTAATTGCCGGCAAACGAAAACCCGCGATTTCCCGTAAATCCCGGACTCGGCCGTATAGTCAAAAGTATACAAAGAAAGTACCCAGGGAGTAAACTTATTCCCCGAACGATTTTTTAAATTATTTTTTCACCAATAAAACGCATGAGACTTGCAGTTTTCAGAAATGTTTTCATTTTTGATGAGACGCTTAATGAAAGTGGTTTAATCGCCGGCAAACGAAAACCCGCGATTTCCCGTAAATCCCGGGCTTGGCTGGTATAGTCGAATGTATACAAAGAAAGTACCCTGTGAGTAAACTCATTTCCAAAACGTTTTTTAGATTATCTTTTCACCACTAAAACGCATGAGACTTGCATTTTTTAAAAGTGTTTTCATTTTTGATGAGACGCTGAATAAAAGAAGTTTAATCGCCGGCAAACGAAAACCTGCGATTTCCCGTAAATCCCGTACTCGGCCCGTATAGTCAAAAGTATACAAAGAAAGTACCCAGGGAGTAAACTCATTTCCCAAACGATTTTTTAAATTATTATTTCACCACTAAAGCCCATCAGACTTGTAGTTTTTAAAAATGTTTTCATTCTTGATGAGACGCTGAATAAAAGAAGTTTAATTGCCGGCAAACGAAAACCCGCAATTTCCCGTAAATCCCGGTCTCGGCCCGTATAGTCAAAAGTATACAAAGAAAGTACCCAGGGAGTAAACTTATTCCCCGAACGATTTTTTAAATTATTTTTTCACCACTAAAACGCATGAGACTTGTAGTTTTCAGAAATGTTTTCATTTTTGATGAGACGCTTAATGAAAGTGGTTTAATCGCCGGCAAACGAAAACCCGCGATTTCCCGTAAATCCCGGGCTTGGCTGGTATAGTCGAATGTATACAAAGAAAGTACCCTGTGAGTAAACTCATTTCCAAAACGATTTTTTAGATTATCTTTTCACCACTAAAACGCATGAGACTTGTAGTTTTTAAAAATGTTTACATTTTTGATGAGACGCTGAATAAAAGAAGTTTAATTGCCGGCAAACGAAAACCTGCGATTTCCCGTAAATCCCGGACTCGGCCGTATAGTCAAAAGTATACAAAGAAAGTACCCAGGGAGTAAACTTATTCCCCGAACGATTTTTTAAATTATTTTTTCACCACTAAAACGCATGAGACTTGTAGTTTTCAGAAATGTTTTCATTTTTGATGAGACGCTTAATGAAAGTGGTTTAATCGCCGGCAAACGAAAACCCGCGATTTCCCGTAAATCCCGGGCTTGGCTGGTATAGTCGAATGTATACAAAGAAAGTACCCTGTGAGTATACTCATTTCCAAAACGATTTTTTAGATTATCTTTTCACCACTAAAACGCATGAGACTTGCATTTTTTAAAAGTGTTTTCATTTTTGATGAGACGCTTAATGAAAGAGGTTTAATCGCCGGCAAACGAAAACCCGAGATTTCCCGTAATTCCCGGGCTTGGCCCGTATAGTCAAAAGTATACAAAGATAGTACCCAGGGAGTAAACTCATTTCCCGAACGATTTTTTAATTTATTTTTTCACCACTAAAACGCATGAGACTTGTAGTTTTCAAAAATGTTTTCATTTTTGATGAGACGCTGAATAAAAGGAGTGTAATCGCCGGCAAACGAAAACCCGCGATTTCCCGTAAATCCCGGACTCGGCCGTATAGTCAAAAGTATACAAAGAAAGTACCCAGGGAGTAAACTTATTTCCCGAACGATTTTTTAAATTATTTTTTCACCACTAAAACGCATGAGACTTGTAGTTTTCAGAAATGTTTTCATTTTTGATGAGACGCTTAATGAAAGTGGTTTAATCGCAGGCAAACGAAAACCCGCGATTTGCCGTAAATCCCGGGCTTGGCCGGTATAGTCGAATGTATACAAAGAAAGTACCCTGTGAGTAAACTCATTTCCAAAACGATTTTTTAAATTATCTTTTCACCACTAAAACGCATAAGACCTGTAGTTTTCAAAAATGTTTTCATTTTTGATGAGACGCTGAATAAAAGAAGTTTAATCGCCGGCAAACGAAAACCTGCGATTTCCCGTAAATCCTGGACTCGGCCCGTATAGTCAAAAGTATACAAAGAAAGTACCCAGGGAGTAAACTCATTTCCCAAACGATTTTTTAAATTATTATTTCACCACTAAAGCCCATGAGACTTGTAGTTTTTAAAAATGTTTTCATTTTTGATGAGACGCTGAATAAAAGAAGTTTAATCGCCGGCAAACGAAAACCCGCGATTTCCCGTAAATCCCGGACTCGGCCCGTATAGTCAAAAGTATACAAGGAAAGTACCAAGGGAGTAAACTCATTTCCCGAACGATTTTTTAAATTATCTTTTCACCACTAAAACGCTTGAGACTTCTAGTTTTCAAAAATGTTTTCATTTTTGATGAGACGCTAAATAAAAGAAGTTTAATCGCCGGCAAACGAAAACCCGCGATTTCCCGTAAATCCCGGGCTTGGCTGGTATAGTCGAATGTATACAAAGAAAGTACCCTGTGAGTAAACTCATTTCCAAAACGATTTTTTAGATTATCTTTTCACCACTAAAACGCATGAGACTTGCATTTTTTAAAAGTGTTTTCATTTTTGATGAGACGCTTAATGAAAGAGGTTTAATCGCCGGCAAACGAAAACCCGAGATTTCCCGTAATTCCCGGGCTTGGCCCGTATAGTCAAAAGTATACAAAGATAGTACCCAGGGAGTAAACTCATTTCCCGAACGATTTTTTAATTTATTTTTTCACCACTAAAACGCATGAGACTTGTAGTTTTCAAAAATGTTTTCATTTTTGATGAGACGCTGAATAAAAGGAGTGTAATCGCCGGCAAACGAAAACCCGCGATTTCCCGTAAATCCCGGACTCGGCCGTATAGTCAAAAGTATACAAAGAAAGTACCCAGGGAGTAAACTTATTTCCCGAACGATTTTTTAAATTATTTTTTCACCACTAAAACGCATGAGACTTGTAGTTTTCAGAAATGTTTTCATTTTTGATGAGACGCTTAATGAAAGTGGTTTAATCGCCGGCAAACGAAAACCCGCGATTTGCCGTAAATCCCGGGCTTGGCCGGTATAGTCGAATGTATACAAAGAAAGTACCCTGTGAGTAAACTCATTTCCAAAACGATTTTTTAAATTATCTTTTCACCACTAAAACGCATAAGACCTGTAGTTTTCAAAAATGTTTTCATTTTTGATGAGACGCTGAATAAAAGAAGTTTAATCGCCGGCAAACGAAAACCTGCGATTTCCCGTAAATCCCGTACTCGGCCCGTATAGTCAAAAGTATACAAAGAAAGTACCCAGGGAGTAAACTCATTTCCCAAACGATTTTTTAAATTATTATTTCACCACAAAAGCCCATAAGACTTGTAGTTTTTAAAAATGTTTTCATTCTTGATGAGACGCTGAATAAAAGAAGTTTAATCGCCGGCAAACGAAAACCTGCGATTTCCCGTAAATCCCGGACTCGGCCCGTATAGTCAAAAGTATACAAAGAAAGTACCCAGGGAGTAAACTCATTTCCCAAACGATTTTTTAAATTATTATTTCACCACTAAAGCCCATGAGACTTGTAGTTTTTAAAAATGTTTTCATTTTTGATGAGACGCTGAATAAAAGAAGTTTAATCGCCGGCAAACGAAAACCCGCGATTTCCCGTAAATCCCGGACTCGGCCCGTATAGTCAAAAGTATACAAGGAAAGTACCAAGGGAGTAAACTCATTTCCCGAACGATGTTTTAAATTATCTTTTCACCACTAAAACGCTTGAGACTTGTAGTTTGCAAAAATGTTTTCATTTTTGATGAGACGTTAAATAAAAGAAGTTTAATCGCCGGCAAACGAAAACCCGCCATTTCCCGTAAACCCTGGGCTTGGCCGGTATAGTCGAATGTGTAGAAAGAAAGTACCCTGTGAGTAAACTCATTGCCAAAACGATTTTTTAAATTATCTTTTCACCACTAAAACGCATGAGACTTGTAGTTTTCAAAAATGTTTTCATTTTTGATGAGACGCTGAATAAAAGAAGTTTAATCGCCGGCAAACGAAAACCTGCGATTTCCCGTAAATCCCGTACTCGGCCCGTATAGTCAAAAGTATACAAAGAAAGTACCCCGGGAGTAAACTCATTTCCCAAACGATTTTTTAAATTTATATTTTACCACTAAAGCCCACGAGACTTGTAGTTTTTAAAAATGTTTTCATTTTTGATGAGACGCTGAATAAAAGAAGTTTAATCGCCGGCAAACGAAAACCCGCGATTTCCCGTAAATGCCGGGCTTGGCCCGTATAGTCGAATGTATACAAAGAAAGTACCTTGTGAGTAAACTCATTTCCGAAACGATTTTTTCAATTATTTTTTTACCACTAAAACGCATGAGACTTGCAGTTTTCAAAAATGTTTTCATTTTTGATGAGATGCTTAATAAAAGAGGTTTAATTGCCGCCAAACGAAATCCCGCGATTTCCCGTAAATCCCGGGCTTGGCCCGTATAGTCGAATGTATACAAAGAAAGTACCCAGGGAGTAAACTCATTTCCCGAACAATTTTTTAAATTTTTTTTTCACCACTAAAACGCATGAGACTTGTAGTTTTGAAAAGTGTTTTCATTTTTGATGAGACGCTTAATGAAAGTGGTTTAATCGCCGGCAAACGAAAACCCGCGACTTCCCGTAAATCCCGGGCTTGGCCCGTATAGTCGAATGTATACAAAGAAAGTACCCTGTGAGTAAACTCATTTCCAGAACGATTTTTTAATTTATTTTTTCACCACTAAAACGCATGAGACTTGCAGTTTTCAAAAATGTTTTCATTTTTGATGAGACGCTTAATGAAAGAGGTTTAATCGCCGGCAAACGAAAACCCGAGATTTCCCGTAAATCCCGGGCTTGGCCCGTATAGTCAAAAGTATACAAAGATATTACCCAGGGAGTAAACTCATTTCCCCAACGATTTTTTAATTTATTTTTTCACCACTAAAACACATGAGCCTTGTAGTTTTCAAAAATGTTTTCATTTTTGATGAGACGCTTAATGAAAGTGGTTTAATCGCCGGCAAACGAAAACCCGCGACTTCCCGTAAATCCCGGGCTTGGCCCGTATAGTCGAATGTATACAAAGAAAGTACCCTGTGAGTAAACTCATTTCCAGAACGATTTTTTAATTTATTTTTTCACCACTAAAACGCATGAGACTTGCAGTTTTCAAAAATGTTTTCATTTTTGATGAGACGCTTAATGAAAGAGGTTTAATCGCCGGCAAACGAAAACCCGCGATTTCCCGTAAATCCCGGACTTGGCCGTAGAGTCAAAAGTATACAAAGAAAGTACCCAGGGAGTAAACTTATTCCCCGAACGATTTTTTAAATTATTTTTTCACCACTAAAACGCATGAGACTTGTAGTTTTCAAAAATGTTTTCATTTTTGATGAGACGCTTAATGAAGGAGGTTTAATCGCCGGCAAACGAAAACCCGAGATTTCCCGTAAATTCCGGGCTTGGCCCGTATAGTCAAAAGTATACAAAGATAGTACCCAGGGAGTAAACTCATTTCCCGAACGATTTTTTAATTTATTTTTTCACCACTAAAACGCATGAGACTTGTAGTTTTCAAAAATGTTTTCATTTTTGATTAGACGCTGAATAAAAGAAGTGTAATCGCCGGCAAACGAAAACCTGCGATTTCCCGTAAATCCCGGACTCGGCCCGAATAGTCAAAAGTATACAAAGAAAGTACCCAGGGAGTAAACTGATTTCCCAAACGATTTTTTGATTTATTATTTCACCACTAAAGCCCATGAGACTTGTAGTTTTTAATAATGTTTACATTTTTGATGAGACGCTGAATAAAAGAAGTTTAATTGCCGGCAAACGAAAACCCGCGATTTCCCGTAAATCCCGGACTCGGCCGTATAGTCAAAAGTATACAAAGAAAGTACCCAGGGAGTAAACTTATTCCCCGAACGATTTTTTAAATTATTTTTTCACCACTAAAACGCATGAGACTTGTAGTTTTCAGAAGTGTTTTCATTTTTGATGAGACGCTTAATGAAAGTGGTTTAATTGCCGGCAAACGAAAACCCGCGATTTCCCGTAAATCCCGGGCTTGGCTGGTATAGTCGAATGTATACAAAGAAAGTACCCTGTGAGTAAACTCATTTCCAAAACGATTTTTTAAATTATCTTTTCACCACTAAAACGCATGAGACTTGCAGTTTTTAAAAGTGTTTTCATTTTTGATGAGACGCTTAATGAAAGAGGTTTAATCGCCGGCAAACGAAAACCCGCGATTTCCCGTAATTCCTGGGCTTGGCCCGTATAGTCAAAAGTATACAAAGATAGTACCCAGGGAGTAAACTCATTTCCCGAACGATTTTTTAATTTATTTTTTCACCACTAAAACGCATGAAACTTGTAGTTTTCAAAAATATTTTCATTTTTGATGAGACGCTGAATAAAAGAAGTGTAATCGCCGGCAAACGAAAACCTGCGATTTCCCGTAAATCCCGGACTCGGCCCGTATAGTCAAAAGTATACAAAGAAAGTACCCAGGGAGTAAACTCATTTCCCAAACGATTTTTTAAATTATTATTTCACCACTAAAGCCCATGAGACTTGTAGTTTTTAAAAATGTTTTCATTTTTGATGAGACGCTGAATAAAAGAAGTTTAATCGCCGGCAAACGAAAACCCGCGATTTCCCGTAAATCCCGGACTCGGCCCGTATAGTCAAAAGTATACAAGGAAAGTACCAAGGGAGTAAACTCATTTCCCGAACGATTTTTTAAATTATCTTTTCACCACTAAAACGCTTGAGACTTGTAGTTTTCAAAAATGTTTTCATTTTTGATGAGACGCTAAATAAAAGAAGTTTAATCGCCGGCAAACGAAAACCCGCCATTTCCCGTAAACCCTGGGCTTGGCCGGTATAGTCGAATGTGTAGAAAGAAAGTACCCTGTGAGTAAACTCATTGCCAAAACGATTTTTTAAATTATCTTTTCACCACTAAAACGCATGAGACTTGTAGTTTTCAAAAATGTTTTCATTTTTGATGAGACGCTGAATAAAAGAAGTTTAATCGCCGGCAAACGAAAACCTGCGATTTCCCGTAAATCCTGTACTCGGCCCGTATAGTCAAAAGTATACAAAGAAAGTACCCCGGGAGTAAACTCATTTCCCAAACGATTTTTTAAATTTATATTTTACCACTAAAGCCCACGAGACTTGTAGTTTTTAAAAATGTTTTCATTTTTGATGAGACGCTGAATAAAAGAAGTTTAATCGCCGGCAAACGAAAACCCGCGATTTCCCGTAAATGCCGGGCTTGGCCCGTATAGTCGAATGTATACAAAGAAAGTACCTTGTGAGTAAACTCATTTCCGAAACGATTTTTTCAATTATTTTTTTACCACTAAAACGTATGAGACTTGCATTTTTCAAAAATGTTTTCATTTTTGATGAGATGCTTAATAAAAGAGGTTTAATTGCCGCCAAACGAAATCCCGCGATTTCCCGTAAATCCCGGGCTTGGCCCGTATAGTCGAATGTATACAAAGAAAGTACCCAGGGAGTAAACTCATTTCCCGAACAATTTTTTAAATTTTTTTTTCACCACTAAAACGCATGAGACTTGTAGTTTTGAAAAATGTTTTCATTTTTGATGAGACGCTTAATGAAAGTGGTTTAATCGACGGCAAACGAAAACCCGCGACTTCCCGTAAATCCCGGGCTTGGCCCGTATAGTCGAATGTATACAAAGAAAGTACCCTGTGAGTAAACTCATTTCCAGAACGATTTTTTAATTTATTTTTTCACCACTAAAACGCATGAGACTTGCAGTTTTCAAAAATGTTTTCATTTTTGATGAGACGCTTAATGAAAGAGGTTTAATCGCCGGCAAACGAAAACCCGAGATTTCCCGTAAATCCCGGGCTTGGCCCGTATAGTCAAAAGTATACAAAGATAGTACCCAGGGAGTAAACTCATTTCCCCAACGATTTTTTAATTTATTTTTTCACCACTAAAACGCATGAGCCTTGTAGTTTTCAAAAATGTTTTCATTTTTGATGAGACGCTTAATGAAAGTGGTTTAATCGCCGGCAAACGAAAACCCGCGACTTCCCGTAAATCCCGGGCTTGGCCCGTATAGTCGAATGTATACAAAGAAAGCACCCTGTGAGTAAACTCATTTCCAGAACGATTTTTTAATTTATTTTTTCACCACTAAAACGCATGAGACTTGCAGTTTTCAAAAATGTTTTCATTTTTGATGAGACGCTTAATGAAAGAGGTTTAATCGCCGGCAAACGAAAACCCGAGATTTCCCGTAAATTCCGGGCTTGGCCCGTATAGTCAAAAGTATACAAAGATAGTACCCAGGGAGTAAACTCATTTTCCGAACGATTTTTTAATTTATTTTTTCACCACTAAAACGCATGAGACTTGTAGTTTTCAAAAAGGTTTCATTTTTAATGAGACGCTGAATAAAAGGAGTGTAATCGCCGGCAAACGAAAACCTGCGATTTCCCGTAAATCCCGGACTCGGCCCGAATAGTCAAAAGTATACAAAGAAAGTACCCAGGGAGTAAACTGATTTCCCAAACGATTTTTTGAATTATTATTTCACCACTAAAGCCCATGAGACTTGTAGTTTTTAAAAATGTTTACATTTTTGATGAGACGCTGAATAAAAGAAGTTTAATTGCCGGCAAACGAAAACCCGCGATTTCCCGTAAATCCCGGACTTGGCCGTATAGTCAAAAGTATACAAAGAAAGTACCCAGGGAGTAAACTTATTCCCCGAACGATTTTTTAAATTATTTTTTCACCACTAAAACGCATGAGACTTGTAGTTTTCAAAAATGTTTTCATTTTTGATGAGACGCTTAATGAAGGTGGTTTAATCGCCGGCAAACGAAAACCCGCGACTTCCCGTAAATCCCGGGCTTGGCCCGTATAGTCGAATGTATACAAAGAAAGTACCCTGTGAGTAAATTCATTTCCAGAACGATTTTTTAATTTATTTTTTCACCACTAAAACGCATGAGACTTGCAGTTTTCAAAAATGTTTTCATTTTTGATGAGACGCTTAATGAAGGAGGTTTAATCGCCGGCAAACGAAAACCCGAGATTTCCCGTAAATTCCCGGCTTGGCCCGTATAGTCAAAAGTATACAAAGATAGTACCCAGGGAGTAAACTCATTTCCCGAACGATTTTTTAATTTATTTTTTCACCACTAAAACGCATGAGACTTGTAGTTTTCAAAAATGTTTTCATTTTTGATTAGACGCTGAATAAAAGAAGTGTAATCGCCGGCAAACGAAAACCTGCGATTTCCCGTAAATCCCGGACTCGGCCCGAATAGTCAAAAGTATACAAAGAAAGTACCCAGGGAGTAAACTGATTTCCCAAACGATTTTTTGATTTATTATTTCACCACTAAAGCCCATGAGACTTGTAGTTTTTAATAATGTTTACATTTTTGATGAGACGCTGAATAAAAGAAGTTTAATTGCCGGCAAACGAAAACCCGCGATTTCCCGTAAATCCCGGACTCGGCCGTATAGTCAAAAGTATACAAAGAAAGTACCCAGGGAGTAAACTTATTCCCCGAACGATTTTTTAAATTATTTTTTCACCACTAAAACGCATGAGACTTGTAGTTTTCAGAAATGTTTTCATTTTTGATGAGACGCTTAATGAAAGTGGTTTAATCGCCGGCAAACGAAAACCCGCGATTTCCCGTAAATCCCGGGCTTGGCTGGTATAGTCGAATGTATACAAAGAAAGTACCCTGTGAGTAAACTCATTTCCAAAACGATTTTTTAAATTATCTTTTCACCACTAAAACGCATGAGACTTGCAGTTTTTAAAAGTGTTTTCATTTTTGATGAGACGCTTAATGAAAGAGGTTTAATCGCCGGCAAACGAAAACCCGAGATTTCCCGTAATTCCCGGGCTTGGCCCGTATAGTCAAAAGTATACAAAGATAGTACCCAGGGAGTAAACTCATTTCCCGAACGATTTTTTAATTTATTTTTTCACCACTAAAACGCATGAAACTTGTAGTTTTCAAAAATATTTTCATTTTTGATGAGACGCTGAATAAAAGAAGTGTAATCGCCGGCAAACGAAAACCCGCGATTTCCCGTAAATCCCGGACTTGGCCGTATAGTCAAAAGTATACAAAGAAAGTACCCAGGGAGTAAACTTATTTCCCGAACGATTTTTTAAATTATTTTTTCACCACTAAAACGCATGAGACTTGTAGTTTTCAGAAATGTTTTCATTTTTGATGAGACGCTTAATGAAAGTGGTTTAATCGCCGGCAAACGAAAACCCGCGATTTGCCGTAAATCCCGGGCTTGGCCGGTATAGTCGAATGTATACAAAGAAAGTACCCTGTGAGTAAACTCATTTCCAAAACGATTTTTTAAATTATCTTTTCACCACTAAAACGACTTCCCGTAAATCCCGGGCTTGGCCCGTATAGTCGAATGTATACAAAGAAAGTACCCAGGGAGTAAACTGATTTCCCAAACGATTTTTTGATTTATTATTTCACCACTAAAGCCCATGAGACTTGTAGTTTTTAATAATGTTTACATTTTTGATGAGACGCTGAATAAAAGAAGTTTAATTGCCGGCAAAGAAAACCCGCGATTTCCCGTAAATCCCGGACTCGGCCGTATAGTCAAAAGTATACAAAGAAAGTACCCAGGGAGTAAACTTATTCCCCGAACGATTTTTTAAATTATTTTTTCACCACTAAAACGCATGAGACTTGTAGTTTTCAGAAATGTTTTCATTTTTGATGAGACGCTTAATGAAAGTGGTTTAATCGCCGGCAAACGAAAACCCGCGATTTCCCGTAAATCCCGGGCTTGGCTGGTATAGTCGAATGTATACAAAGAAAGTACCCTGTGAGTAAACTCATTTCCAAAACGATTTTTTAAATTATCTTTTCACCACTAAAACGACTTCCCGTAAATCCCGGGCTTGGCCCGTATAGTCGAATGTATACAAAGAAAGTACCCTGTGAGTAAACTCATTTCCAGAACGATTTTTTAATTTATTTTTTCACCACTAAAACGCATGAGACTTGCAGTTTTCAAAAATGTTTTCATTTTTGATGAGACGCTTAATGAAGGAGGTTTAATCGCCGGCAAACGAAAACCCGAGATTTCCCGTAAATTCCGGGCTTGGCCCGTATAGTCAAAAGTATACAAAGATAGTACCCAGGGAGTAAACTCATTTCCCGAACGATTTTTTAATTTATTTTTTCACCACTAAAACGCATGAGACTTGTAGTTTTCAAAAATGTTTTCATTTTTGATGAGACGCTGAATAAAAGGAGTGTAATCGCCGGCAAAGGAAAACCTACGATTTCCCGTAAATCCCGGACTCGGCCCGAATAGTCAAAAGTATACAAAGAAAGTACCCAGGGAGTAAACTGATTTCCCAAACGATTTTTTGATTTATTATTTCACCACTAAAGCCCATGAGACTTGTAGTTTTTAAAAATGTTTACATTTTTGATGAGACGCTGAATAAAAGAAGTTTAATTGCCGGCAAACGAAAACCCGCGATTTCCCGTAAATCCCGGACTCGGCCGTATAGTCAAAAGTATACAAAGAAAGTACCCAGGGAGTAAACTTATTCCCCAAACGATTTTTTAAATTATTTTTTCACCACTAAAACGCATGAGACTTGTAGTTTTCAGAAATGTTTTCATTTTTGATGAGACGCTTAATGAAAGTGGTTTAATCGCCGGCAAACGAAAACCCGCGATTTCCCGTAAATCCCGGGCTTGGCTGGTATAGTCGAATGTATACAAAGAAAGTACCCTGTGAGTAAACTCATTTCCAAAACGATTTTTTAAATTATCTTTTCACCACTAAAACGCATGAGACTTGCAGTTTTTAAAAGTGTTTTCATTTTTGATGAGACGCTTAATGAAAGAGGTTTAATCGCCGGCAAACGAAAACCCGAGATTTCCCGTAATTCCCGGGCTTGGCCCGTATAGTCAAAAGTATACAAAGATAGTACCCAGGGAGTAAACTCATTTCCCGAACGATTTTTTAATTTATTTTTTCACCACTAAAACGCATGAGACTTGTAGTTTTCAAAAATGTTTTCATTTTTGATGAGACGCTGAATAAAAGGAGTGTAATCGCCGGCAAACGAAAACCCGCGATTTCCCGTAAATCCCGGACTCGGCCGTATAGTCAAAAGTATACAAAGAAAGTACCCAGGGAGTAAACTTATTTCCTGAATGATTTTTTAAATTATTTTTTCACCACTAAAACGCATGAGACTTGTAGTTTTCAGAAATGTTTTCATTTTTGATGAGACGCTTAATGAAAGTGCTTTAATCGCCGGCAAACGAAAACCCGCGATTTGCCGTAAATCCCGGGCTTGGCCGGTATAGTCGAATGTATACAAAGAAAGTACCCTGTGAGTAAACTCATTTCCAAAACGATTTTTTAAATTATCTTTTCACCACTAAAACGCATAAGACCTGTAGTTTTCAAAAATGTTTTCATTTTTGATGAGACGCTGAATAAAAGAAGTTTAATCGCCGGCAAACGAAAACCTGCGATTTCCCGTACATCCCGTACTCGGCCCGTATAGTCAAAAGTATACAAAGAAAGTACCCAGGGAGTAAACTCATTTCCCAAACGATTTTTTAAATTATTATTTCACCACTAAAGCCCATCAGACTTGTAGTTTTTAAAAATGTTTTCATTCTTGATGAGACGCTGAATAAAAGAAGTTTAATCGCCGGCAAACGAAAACCCGCAATTTCCCGTAAATCCCGGTCTCGGCCCGTATAGTCAAAAGTATACAAGAAAAGTTCCCAGTGAGTAAACTCATTTCCCTAACGAATTTTTAAATTATTTTTTCACCACTAAAACGCATGAGACTTGTAGTTTTCAAAAATGTTTTCATTTTTGATGAGACGCTGAATAAAAGAAGTTTAATCGCCTGCAAACGAAAACCTGCGATTTCCCGTAAATCCCGGACTCGGCCCGTATAGTCAAAAGTATACAAAGAAAGTACCCAGGGAGTAAACTCATTTCCCAAACGATTTTTTAAATTATTATTTCACCACTAAAGCCCATGAGACTTGTAGTTTTTAAAAATGTTTTCATTTTTGATGAGACGCTGAATAAAAGACGTTTAATCGCCGGCAAACGAAAACCCGCGATTTTCCGTAAATCCCGGACTCGGCCCGTATAGTCAAAAGTATACAAGGAAAGTACCAAGGGAGTAAACTCATTTCCCGAACGATTTTTTAAATTATCTTTTCACCACTAAAACGCTTGAGACTTGTAGTTTTCAAAAATGTTTTCATTTTTGATGAGACGCTAAATAAAAGAAGTTTAATCGCCGGCAAACGAAAACCCGCCATTTCCCGTAAACCCTGGGCTTGGCCGGTATAGTCGAATGTGTACAAAGAAAGTACCCTGTGAGTAAACTCATTGCCAAAACGATTTTTTAAATTATCTTTTCACCACTAAAACGCATGAGACTTGTAGTTTTCAAAAATGTTTTCATTTTTGATGAGACGCTGAATAAAAGAAGTTTAATCGCCGGCAAACGAAAACCTGCGATTTCCCGTAAATCCCGTACTCGGCCCGTATAGTCAAAAGTATACAAAGAAAGTACCCAGGGAGTAAACTCATTTCCCAAACGATTTTTTAAATTATTATTTCACCACTAAAGCCCATCAGACTTGTAGTTTTTAAAAATGTTTTCTTTCTTGATGAGACGCTGAATAAAAGAAGTTTAATCGCCGGCAAACGAAAACCCGCAATTTCCCGTAAATCCCGGTCTCGGCCCGTATAGTCAAAAGTATACAAGGAAAGTTCCCAGTGAGTAAACTCATTTCCCTAACGAATTTTTAAATTACTTTTTCACCACTAAAACGCATGAGACTTGTAGTTTTCAAAAATGTTTTCATTTTTGATGAGACGCTGAATAAAAGAAGTTTAATCGCCGGCAAACGAAAAGCCGCGATTTCCCGTAAATCCCGGACTCGGCCCGTATAGTCAAAAGTATACAAGGAAAGTACCAAGGGAGTAAACTCATTTCCCGAACGAATTTTTAAATTATTTTTTCACCACTAAAACGCATGAGACTTGTAGTTTTCAGAAATGTTTTCATTTTTGATGAGACGCTTAATGAAAGTGGTTTAATTGCCGGCAAACGAAAACCCGCGATTTCCCGTAAATCCCGGGCTTGGCCCGTATAGTCGAATGTATACAAAGAAAGTACCCTGTGAGTAAACTCATTTCCACAACGATTTTTTAAATTATCTTTTCACCACTAAAACGCTTGAGACTTGTAGTTTTCAAAAATGTTTTCATTTTTGATGAGACGCTAAATAAAAGAGGTTTAATCGCCGGCAAACGAAAACCCGCCATTTCCCGTAAACCCCGGACTCGGCCCGCATAGTCAAAAGTATACAAAGAAAGTACCCGGGGTGTAAACTCATTTCCCGAACGATTTTTTAAATTATCTTTTCACCACTAAAACGCTTGAGACTTGTAGCTTTCAAAAATGTTTTCATTTTGATGAGACGCTAAATAAAAGAAGTTTAATCGTCGGCAAACGAAAACCCGCCATTTTCCGTAAACCCCGGACTCGGCCCGCATAGTCAAAAGTATACAAAGAAAGTACCCAAGGTGTAAACTCATTTCCCAAACGATTTTTTAAATTATTATTTCACCACTAAAGCCCATGAGACTTGTAGTATTTAAAAATACTTTCATTTTTGATGAGACGCTGAATAAAAGAAGTTTAATCGCCGGCAAACAAAAACCCGCGACTTCCTGTAAATCCCGGACTCTGCCCGTATAGTCAAAAGTATACAAAGAAAGTACCCGGGGTGTAAACTCATTTCCCGAACGATTTTTTAAATTATTATTTCACCACTAAAGCCCATGAGACTTGTAGTATTTAAAAATACTTTCATTTTTGATGAGACGCTGAATAAAAGAAGTTTAATCGCCGGCAAACAAAAACCCGTGACTTCCTGTAAATCCCGGACTCAGCCCGTATAGTCAAAAGTATACAAAGAAAGTACCCAGGAAGTAAACTCATTTCCCGAACGATTTTTTAAATTATTTTTTCACCACTAAAACGCATGAGAGTTGTAGTTTTCAAAAATGTTTTCATTTTTGATGAGACGCTGAATAAAAGAAGTTTAATCGCCGGCAAACGAAAACCTGCGATTTCCCGTAAATCCCGGACTCGGCCCGTATAGTCAAAAGTATACAAAGAAAGTACCCGGGGTGTAAACTCATTTCCCGAACGATTTTTTAAATTATTACTTCACCACTAAAGCCCACGAGACTTGTAGTTTTTAAAAATGTTTTCATTTTTGATGAGACGCTTAATAAAAGAGATTTAATCGCCGGCAAACGAAATCCCGCGATTTCCCGTAAATCCCGGGCTTGGCCCGTATAGTCGAAAGTATACAAAGAAAGTACCCAGGAAGTAAACTCATTTCCCGAACGATTTTTTAAATTACTTTTTCACCACTAAAACGCATGATACTTGTAGTTTTCAAAAATGTTTTCATTTCTGATGAGACGCTGAATAAAAGAAGTTTAATCGCCGGCAAACGAAAACCCGCGATTTCCCGTAAATCCCAGGCTTGGCCCGTATAGTCAAAAGTATACAGAGATAGTACCCAGGGAGTAAACTCATTTCCCGAACGATTTTTTAAATTATTTTCACACCACTAAAACGCATGAGACTTGTAGTTTTCAAAAATGTTTTTATTTTTGATGAGACGCTGAATAAAAGAAGTTTAATCGCCGGCAAACGAAAACCTGCGATTTCCCGTAAATCCCGGACTCGGCCCGTATAGTCAAAAGTATACAAGGAAAGTACCCAGTGAGTAAACTCATTTTCCGAACAAATTTTTAAATTATTTTTTCACGACTAAAACGCATGAGACTTGTAGTTTTCAAAAATGTTTTCATTTTTGATGAGACGCTGAATAAAAGAAGTTTAATCGCTGGCAAACGAAAACCTGCGATTTCCCGTAAATCCCGGACTCGGCCCGTATTGTCAAAAGTATATAAAGAAAGTACCCAGGGTGTAAACTCATTTCCCGAACGATTTTTTAAATTATTATTTCACCACTAAAGCCCATGAGACTTGTAGTATTTAAAAATATTTTCATTTTTGATGAGACGCTGAATAAAAGAAGTTTAATCGCGGGCAAACGAAAACCCGCGACTTCCCGTAAATCCCGGACTCGGCCCGTATAGTCAAAAGTATACAAAGAAAGTACCCAGGGAGTAAACTCATTTCCCGAACGATTTTTTAAATTATTTTTTCACCACTAAAACGCATGAGACTTGTAGTTTTAAAAAATGTTTTCATTTTTGATGAGACGCTGAATAAAAGAAGTTTAATCGCCGGCAAACGAAAACCTGCGATTTCCCGTAAATCCCGGACTCGGCCCGTATAATCAAAAGTATACAAAGAAAGTACCCCGGGTGTAAACTTATTTCTGAACGATTTTTTAAATTATTATTTCACCACTAAATCCTATGAGACTTGTAGTTTATAAAAATGTTTTCATATTTGATGAGACGCTGAATAAAAGAAGTTTAATTGCCGGCAAACGAAAACCCGCGTCTTCCCGTAAATCCCGGACTCGGCCCGTATAGGCAAAAGTATACAAAGAAAGTACCCAGGGAGTAAACTCATCTCCCGATAGATTTTTTAAATTAATTTTCACCACTAAAACGCATGAGACTTGTAGTTTTCAGAAATGTTTTCATTTTTGATGAGACGCTTAATGAAAGTTGTTTAATCGCCGGCAAACGAAAACCCGCGATTTCCCGTAAATCCCGGGCTTGGCCCGTATAGTCGAATGTATACAAAGAAAGTACCCTGTGAGTAAACTTATTTCCAAAACGATTTTTTTCAATTATCTTTGCACCACTAAAACGCATGAGACTTGCAGTTTTCAAAAATGTTTTCATTTTTGATGAGACGCTTAATAAAAGAGGTTTAATCGCCGGCAAACTAAATCCCGCGATTTCCCGTAAATCCCGGGCTTGGCCCGTATAGTCGAATGTATACAAAGAAAGTACCCTGTGAGTAAACTCATTTCCAGAACGATTTTTTAATTTATTTTTTCACCACTAAAACGCATGAGACTTGTAGTTTTCAAAAATGTTTTCATTTTTGATGAGACGCTTAATGAAAGAGGTTTAATCGCCGGCAAACGAAAACCCGAGATTTCCCGTAAATCCCGGGCTTGGCCCGTATAGTCAAAAGTATACAAAGACAGTACCCAGGGAGTAAACTCATTTCCCGAACGATTTTTTAATTTATTTTTTCACCACTAAAACGCATGAGACTTGTAGTTTTCAAAAATGTTTTCATTTTTGATGAGACGCTGAATAAAAGAAGTTTAATCGCCGGCAAACGAAAACCTGCGATTTCCCGTAAATCCCGGACTCGGCCCGTATAGTCAAAAGTATACAAAGAAAGTGCCCAGGGAGTAAACTAATTTCCCAAACGATTTTTTGAATTATTATTTCACCACTAAAGCCCATGAGACTTGTAGTTTTTAAAAATGTTTTCATTTTTGATGAGACGCTGAATAAAAGAAGTTTAATCGCCGGCAAACGAAAACCCGCGATTTCCCGTAAATCCCGGACTCGGCCGTATAGTCAAAAGTATACAAAGAAAGTACGCAGGCAGTAAACTCATTTCCCAAACGATTATATAAATTATTATTTCACCACTAAAGCCCATGAGACTTGTAGTTTTCAAAAATGTTTTCATTTTTGATGAGACGCTGAATAAAAGAAGTTTAATCGCCGGCAAACGAAAACCTGCGATTTCCCGTAAATCCCGGACTCGGCCCGTATAGTCAAAAGTATACAAAGAAAGTGCCCAGGGAGTAAACTAATTTCCCAAACGATTTTTTGAATTATTATTTCACCACTAAAGCCCATGAGACTTGTAGTTTTTAAAAATGTTTTCATTTTTGATGAGACGCTGAATAAAAGAAGTTTAATCGCCGGCAAACGAAAACCCGCGATTTCCCGTAAATCCCGGACTCGGCCGTATAGTCAAAAGTATACAAAGAAAGTACGCAGGCAGTAAACTCATTTCCCAAACGATTATATAAATTATTATTTCACCACTAAAGCCCATGAGACTTGTAGTTTTTAAAAATGTTTTCATTTTTGATGAGACGCTGAATAAAAGAAGTTTAATCGCAGGCAAACGAAAACCCGCGATTTCCCGTAAATCCCGGACTCGGCCCGTATAGTCAAAAGTATACAAGGAAAGTACCCAGTGAGTAAACTCATTTCCCAAACAAATTTTTAAATTATTTTTTCACGACTAAAACGCATGAGACTTGTAGTTTTCAGAAATGTTTTCATTTTTGATGAGACGCTTAATGAAAGTGGTTTAATCGCCGGCAAACGAAAACCTGCCATTTCCCGTAAACCCCGGACTCGGCCCGCATAGTCAAAAGTATACAAAGAAAGTACCCAGGGAGTAAACTCATTTCCCAAACGATTATATAAATTATTATTTCACCACTAAAACGCATGAGACTTGTAGTTTTCAAAAATGTTTTCATTTTTGATGAGACGCTGAATAAAAGAAGTTTAATCGCTGGCAAACGAAAACCTGCGATTTCCCGTAAATCCCGGACTCGGCCCGCATAGTCAAAAGTATACAAAGAAAGTACCCAGGGAGTAAACTCATTTCCCAAACGATTATATAAATTATTATTTCACCACTAAAACGCATGAGACTTGTAGCTTTTAAAAATGTTTTCATTTTTGTTGAGACGCTTAATGAAAGTTGTTTAATCGCCGGCAAACGAAAACCCGCGATTTCCCGTAAATCCCGGGCTTTGCCCGTATAGTCGAATGTATACAAAGAAAGTACCCTGTGAGTAAACTTATTTCCAAAACGATTTTTTCAATTATTTTTGCACCACTAAAACGCATGAGACTTGCAGTTTTCAAAAATGTTTTCATTTTTGATGAGACGCTTAATAAAAGAGGTTTAATCGCCGGCAAACTAAATCCCGCGATTTCCCGTAAATCCCGGGCTTGGCCCGTATAGTCGAATGTATACAAAGAAAGTACCCAGGGAGTAAACTCATTTCCCGAACGATTTTTTAAATTTTTTTTTCACCACTAAAACGCATGAGACTTGTAGTTTTCAAAAATGTTTTCATTTTTGATGAGACGCTTAATGAAAGAGGTTTAATCGCCGGCAAACGAAAACCTGCGATTTCCCGTAAATCCCGAGCTTGGCCCGTATAGTCGAATGTATACAAAGAAAGTACCCTGTGAGTAAACTCATTTCCAGAACGATTTTTTAATTTATTTTTTCACCACTAAAACGCATGAGACTTGTAGTTTTCAAAAATGTTTTCATTTTTGATGAGACGCTTAATGAAAGAGGTTTAATCGCCGGCAAACAAAAACCCGAGATTTCCCGTAAATCCCGGGCTTGGCCCGTATAGTCAAAAGTATACAAAGATAGTACCCAGGGAGTAAACTCATTTCCCGAACGATTTTTTAAATTATTATTTCACCACTAAAGCCCATGAGACTTGTAGTTTTTAAAAATGTTTTCATTTTTGATGAGACGCTGAATAAAAGAAGTTTAATTGCCGGCAAACGAAAACCCGCGACTTCCCGTAAATCCCGGACTCAGCCCGTATAGTCAAAAGTATACAAAGAAAGTACCCAGGGTGTAAACTCATTTCCCAAACGATTATATAAATTATTATTTCACCACTAAAACGCATGAGACTTGTAGTTTTCAAAAATGTTTTCATTTTTGATGAGACGCTGAATAAAAGAAGTTTAATCGCTGGCAAACGAAAACCTGCGATTTCCTGTAAATCCCGGACTCGGCCCGCATAGTCAAAAGTATACAAAGAAAGTACCCAGGGAGTAAACTCATTTCCCAAACGATTATATAAATTATTATTTCACCACTAAAACGCATGAGACTTGTAGCTTTTAAAAATGTTTTCATTTTTGTTGAGACGCTTAATGAAAGTTGTTTAATCGCCGGCAAACGAAAACCCGCGATTTCCCGTAAATCCAGGGCTTTGCCCGTATAGTCGAATGTATACA
This sequence comes from Hydractinia symbiolongicarpus, assembly GCF_029227915.1. Taxonomy (NCBI): domain Eukaryota; kingdom Metazoa; phylum Cnidaria; class Hydrozoa; order Anthoathecata; family Hydractiniidae; genus Hydractinia; species Hydractinia symbiolongicarpus. Next base: position 5,424,937 of record NC_079880.1, on the reverse strand, counting down.
AAGAAAGTACCCTGTGAGTAAACTTATTTCCAAAACGATTTTTTCAATTATCTTTGCACCACTAAAACGCATGAGACTTGCAGTTTTCAAAAATGTTTTCATTTTTGATGAGACGCTTAATAAAAGAGGTTTAATCGCCGGCAAACTAAATCCCGCGATTTCCCGTAAATCCCGGGCTTGGCCCGTATAGTCGAATGTATACAAAGAAAGTACCCAGGGAGTAAACTCATTTCCCGAACGATTTTTTAAATTTTTTTTTCACCACTAAAACGCATGAGACTTGTAGTTTTCAAAAATGTTTTCATTTTTGATGAGACGCTTAATGAAAGAGGTTTAATCGCCGGCAAACGAAAACCCGCGATTTCCCGTAAATCCCGAGCTTGGCCCGTATAGTCGAATGTATACAAAGAAAGTACCCTGTGAGTAAACTCATTTCCAGAACGATTTTTTAATTTATTTTTTCACCACTAAAACGCATGAGACTTGTAGTTTTCAAAAATGTTTTCATTTTTGATGAGACGCTTAATGAAAGAGGTTTAATCGCCGGCAAACGAAAACCCGAGATTTCACGTAAATCCCGGGCTTGGCCCGTATAGTCAAAAGTATACAAAGACAGTACCCAGGGAGTAAACTCATTTCCCGAACGATTTTTTAATTTATTTTTTCACCACTAAAACGCATGAGACTTGTAGTTTTCAAAAATGTTTTCATTTTTGATGAGACGCTGAATAAAAGAAGTTTAACCGCCGGCAAACGAAAACCTGCGATTTCCCGTAAATCCCGGACTCGGCCCGTATAGTCAAAAGTATACAAAGAAAGTGCCCAGGGAGTAAACTAATTTCCCAAACGATTTTTTGAATTATTATTTCACCACTAAAGCCCATGAGACTTGTAGTTTTTAAAAATGTTTTCATTTTTGATGAGACGCTGAATAAAAGAAGTTTAATCGCCTGCAAACGAAAACCCGCGATTTCCCGTAAATCCCGGACTTGGCCGTATAGTCAAAAGTATACAAAGAAAGTACCCAGGGAGTAAACTCATTTTCCGAACGATTTTTTAAATTATTTTTTCACCACTAAAACGCATGAGACATGTAGTTTTCAGAAATGTTTTTATTTTTGATGAGACGCTTAATAAAAGAGGTTTAATCGTCGGCAAACGAAATCCCGCGATTTCCCGTAAGTCCCGGGCTTGGCCCGTATAGTCGAATGTATACAAAGAAAGTACCCAGGAAGTAAACTCATTTCCCGAACGATTTTTTAAATTACTTTTTCACCACTAAATCGCATGATACTTGTAGTTTTCAAAAATGTTTTCATTTCTGATGAGACGCTGAATAAAAGAAGTTTAATCGCCGGCAAACGAAAACCCGCGATTTCCCGTAAATCTCGGGCTTGGCCCGTATAGTCAAAAGTATACAAAGATAGTACCCAGGGAGTAAACTCATTTCCCGAACGATTTTTTAAATTATTTTTACACCACTAAAACGCATGAGACTTGTAGTTTTCAGAAATCTTTTCATTTTTGATGAGACGCTTAATGAAAGTGGTTTAATCGCCGGCAAACGAAAACCTGCGATTTCCCGTAAATCCCGGACTCGGCCCGTATAGTCAAAAGTATACAAAGAAAGTACCCAGGGTGTAAACTCATTTCTCGAACGATTTTTTAAATTATTTTTTTCACCACTAAAACGCGCGAGACTTGCAGTTTTCAAAAATGTTTTCATTTTTGATGAGACGCTGAATAAAAGAAGTTTAATCGCCGGCAAACGAAAACCTGCGATTTCCCGTAAATCCCGGACTCGGCCCGTATAGTCGAAAGTATACAAAGAAAGTACCCAGGGAGTAAACTCATTTCCCAAATGATTATATAAATTATTATTTCACCACTAAAGCCCATGAGACTTGTAGTTTTTAAAAATGTTTTCATTTTTGATGAGACGCTGAATAAAAGAAGTTTAATCGCCGGCAAACGAAAACCCGCGATTTCCCGTAAATCCCGGACTCGGCCCGTATAGTCAAAAGTATACAAGGAAAGTACCCAGTGAGTAAACTCATTTCCCGAACAAATTTTTAAATTATTTTTTCACCACTAAAACGCATGAGACTTGTAGTTTTCAGAAATGTTTTCATTTTTGATGAGACGCTTAATGAAAGTGGTTTAATCGCCGGCAAACGAAAACCCGCCATTTCCCGTAAACCCCGGACTCGGCCCGCATAGTCAAAAGTATACAAAGAATGTACCCAGGGAGTAAACTCATTTCCCGAACGATTTTTTAAATTATTTTTTCACCACTAAAACGCATGAGACTTGTAGTTTTCAAAAATGTTTTTATTTTTGATGAGACGCTGAATAAAAGAAGTTTATTCGCTGGCAAACGAAAACCTGCGATTTCCCGTAAATCCCGGACTCGGCCCGTATAGTCAAAAGTATATAAAGAAAGTACCCAGGGTGTAAACTCATTTCCCGAACGATTTTTTAAATTATTATTTCACCACTAAAGCCCATGAGACTTGTAGCATTTAAAAATATTTTCATTTTTGATGAGACGCTGAATAAAAGAAGTTTAATCGCCGGCAAACGAAAACCCGCGACTTCCCGTAAATCCCGGACTCGGCCCGTATAGTCAAAAGTATACAAAGAAAGTACCCAGGGAGTAAACTCATTTCCCGAACGATTTTGAAATTATTTTTTCACCACTAAAACGCATGAGACTTGCAGTTTTCAAAAATGTTTTCATTTTTGATGAGACGCTGAATAAAAGAAGTTTAATCGCCGGCAAACGAAAACCTGCGATTTCCCGTAAATCCCGGACTCGGCCCGTATAGTCAAAAGTATACAAAGAAAGTACCCAGGGAGTAAACTCATTTCCCAAACGATTATATAAATTATTATTTCACCACTAAAGCCCATGAGACTTGTAGTTTTTAAAAATGTTTTCATTTTTGATGAGACGCTGAATAAAAGAAGTTTAATCGCCGGCAAACGAAAACCCGCGATTTCCCGTAAATCTCGGACTCGGCCCGTATAGTCAAAAGTATACAAGGAAAGTACCCAGTGAGTAAACTCATTTCCCGAACAAATTTTTAAATTATTTTTTCACCACTAAAACGCATGAGACTTGTAGTTTTCAGAAATGTTTTCATTTTTGATGAGACGCTTAATGAAAGTGGTTTAATCGCCGGCAAACGAAAACCCGCCATTTCCCGTAAACCCCGGACTCGGCCCGCATAGTCAAAAGTATACAAAGAAAGTACCCAGGGAGTAAACTCATTTCCCGAACGATTTTCTAAATTATTTTTTCACCACTAAAACGCATGAGACTTGTAGTTTTCAAAAATATTTTCATTTTTGATGAGACGCTGAATAAAAGAAGTTTAATCGCTGGCAAACGAAAACCTGCGATTTCCCGTAAATCCCGGACTCGGCCCGTATAGTCAAAAGTATATAAAGAAAGTACCCAGGGTGTAAACTCATTTCCCGAACGATTTTTTAAATTATTATTTCACCACTAAAGCCCATGAGACTTGTAGTATTTAAAAATATTTTCATTTTTGATGAGACGCTGAATAAAAGAAGTTTAATCGCCGGCAAACGAAAACCCGCGACTTCCCGTAAATCCCGTACTCGGCCCGTATAGTCAAAAGTATACAAAGAAAGTACCCAGGGAGTAAACTCATTTCCCGAACGATTTTTTAAATTATTTTTTCACCACTAAAACGCATGAGACTTGTAGTTTTAAAAAATGTTTTCATTTTTGATGAGACGCTTAATGAAAGAGGTTTAATCGCCGGCAAACGAAAACCCGAGATTTCCCGTAAATCCCGGGCTTGGCCCGTATAGTCAAAAGTATACAAAGACAGTACCCAGGGAGTAAACTCATTTCCCGAACGATTTTTTAATTTATTTTTTCACCACTAAAACGCATGAGACTTGTAGTTTTCAAAAATGTTTTCATTTTTGATGAGACGCTGAATAAAAGAAGTTTATTCGCCGGCAAACGAAAACCTGCGATTTCCCGTAAATCCCGGACTCGGCCCGTATAGTCAAAAGTATACAAAGAAAGTGCCCAGGGAGTAAACTAATTTCCCAAACGATTTTTTGAATTATTATTTCACCACTAAAGCCCATGAGACTTGTAGTTTTTAAAAATGTTTTCATTTTTGATGAGACGCTGAATAAAAGAAGTTTAATCGCCGGCAAACGAAAACCCGCGATTTCCGGTAAATCCCGGACTCGGCCGTATAGTCAAAAGTATACAAAGAAAGTACCCAGGGAGTAAACTCATTTCTGAACGATTTTTCAAATTATTATTTCACCACTAAATCCCATGAGACTTGTAGTTTTTAAAAATGTTTTCATATTTGATGAGACGCTGAATAAAAGAAGTTTAATTGCCGGCAAACGAAAACCCGCGACTTCCCGTAAATCCCGGACTCGGCCCGTATAGGCAAAAGTATACAAAGAAAGTACCCAGGGAGTAAACTCATTTCCCGATAGATTTTTTAAATTAATTTTCACCACTAAAACGCATGAGACTTGTAGTTTTCAGAAATGTTTTCATTTTTGATGAGACGCTTAATAAAAGAGGTTTAATCGCCGGCAAACGAAATCCCGCGATTTCCTGTAAATCCCGGGCTTGGCCCGTATAGTCGAATGTATACAAAGAAAGTACCCAGGGAGTAAACTCATTTCCCGAACGATTTTTTAAATTTTTTTTTCACCACTAAAACGCATGAGACTTGTAGTTTTCAAAAATGTTTTCATTTTTGATGAGACGCTTAATGAAAGAGGTATAATCGCCGGCAAACGAAATCCCGCGATTTCCCGTAAATCCCGGGCTTGGCCCGTATATTTGAATGTATACAAAGAAAGTACCCAGGGAGTAAACTCATTTCCCGAACGATTTTTTAAATTTTTTTTTCACCACTAAAACGCATGAGACTTGTAGTTTTCAAAAATGTTTTCATTTTTGATGAGACGCTTAATGAAAGAGGTTTAATCGCCGGCAAACGAAAACCCGCGATTTTCCGTAAATCCCGGGCTTGGCCCGTATAGTCGAATGTATACAAAGAAAGTACCCTGTGAGTAAACTCATTTCCAGAACGATTTTTTAATTTATTTTTTCACCACTAAAACGCATGAGACTTTTAGTTTTCAAAAATGTTTTCATTTTTGATGAGACGCTTAATGAAAGAGGTTTAATCGCCGGCAAACGAAAACCCGAGATTTCCCGTAAATCCCGGGCTTGGCCCGTATAGTCAAAAGTATACAAAGATAGTACCCAGGGAGTAAACTCAATTCTCGAACGATTTTTTAATTTATTTTTTCACCACTAAAACGCATGAGACTTGTAGTTTTCAAAAATGTTTTCATTTTTGATGAGACGCTGAATAAAAGAAGTTTAATCGCCGGCAAACGAAAACCTGCGATTTCCCGTAAATCCCGGACTCGGCCCGTATAGTCAAAAGTATACAAAGAAAGTGCCCAGGGAGTAAACTAATTTCCCAAACGATTTTTTGAATTATTATTTCACCACTAAAGCCCATGAGACTTGTAGTTTTTAAAAATGTTTTCATTTTTGATGAGACGCTGAATAAAAGAAGTTTAATCGCCGGCAAACGAAAACCCGCGATTTCCCGTAAATCCCGGACTCGGCCGTATAGTCAAAAGTATACAAAGAAAGTACCCAGGGAGTAAACTCATTTCCCGAACGATTTTTTAAATTATTTTTTCACCACTAAAACGCATGAGACTTGTAGTTTTCAGAAATGTTTTCATTTTTGATGAGACGCTTAATGAAAGTGGTTTAATCGCCGGCAAACGAAAACCCGCGATTTTCCGTAAATCCCGGGCTTGGCCGGTATAGTCGAATGTATAAAAAGAAAGTACCCTGTGAGCAAACTCATTTCCAAAACGATTTTTTAAATTATCTTTTCACCACTAATACGCATGAGACTTGTAGTTTTCAAAAATGTTTTCATTTTTGATGAGACGCTGAATAAAAGAAGTTTAATCGCCGACAAACGAAAACCCGCCATTTCCGGTAAACCCCGGACTCGGCCCGTATAGTCAAAAGTATACAAAGAAAGTACCCAAGGAGTAAACTCATTTCCCGAACGATTTTTTAAATTATTTTTTCACCACTAAAACGCATGAGACTTGTAGTTTTCAAAAATGTTTTCATTTTTGATGAGACGGTTAATGAAAGAAGTTTAATCGCCGGCAAACTGAAACCCGCGATTTCCCGTAAATCCCGGGCTTTGCCCGTATAGTCGAATGTATACAAAGAAAGTACCCTGTGAGTAAACTCATTTCCCGAACGATTTTTTAAATTATCTTTTCACCACTAAAACGCATGAGACTTGTAGTTTTCAGAAATGTCTTCATTTTTGATGAGACGCTGAATAAAAGAAGTTTTTATCGCCGGCAAACGAAAACCCGCGACTTCCCGTAAATCCCGGACTCGGCCCGTATAGTCAAAAGTATACAAAGAAAGTACCCAAGGAGTAAACTCATTTCCCGAACGATTTTTTAAATTATTTTTTCACCACTAAAACGCATGAGACTTGTAGTTTTCAAAAATGTTTTCATTTTTGATGAGACGGTTAATGAAAGAAGTTTAATCGCCGGCAAATAAAAACCCGCGATTTTCCGTAAATCCCGGGCTTGGCCCGTATAGTCGAATGTATACAAAGAAAGTACCCTGTGAGTAAACTCATTTCCCGAACGATTTTTTAAATTATTTTTTCACCACTAAAACGCATGAGACTTGTAGTTTTCAAAAATGTTTTCATTTTTGATGAGACGCTGAATAAAAGAAGTTTAATCGCCGGCAAACGAAAACCCGCCATTTCCGGTAAACCCCGGACTCGGCCCGTATAGTCAAAAGTATACAAAGAAAGTACCCAAGGAGTAAACTCATTTCCCGAACGATTTTTTAAATTATTTTTTCACCACTAAAACGCATGAGACTTGTAGTTTTCAAAAATGTTTTCATTTTTGATGAGACGGTTAATGAAAGAAGTTTAATCGCCGGCAAACGGAAACCCGCGATTTCCCGTAAATCCCGGGCTTGGCCCGTATAGTCGAATGTATACAAAGAAAGTACCCTGTGAGTAAACTCATTTCCCGAACGATTTTTTAAATTATTTTTTCACCACTAAAACGCATGAGACTTGTAGTTTTCAAAAAATTTTTCATTTTTGATGAGACGCTGAATGAAAGAAGTTTAATCGCCGGCAAACGAAAACCTGCAATTTCCCGTAAATCCCGGACTCGGCCCGTATAGTCAAAAGTATACAAAGAAAGTACCCAGGGGGTAAACTCATTTCCCTAACGATTTTTTAAATTATTATTTCACCACTAAAGCCCATGAGACTTGTAGATTTTAAAAATGTTTTCATTTTTGATGAGACGCTTAATGAAAGTGGTTTAATCGCCGGCAAACGAAAACCCGCGATTTCCCGTAAATCCTGGGCTTGGCCGGTATAGTCGAATGTATACAAAGAAAGTACCCTGTGAGTAAACTCATTTCCAAAACGATTTTTCAAATTATCTTTTCACCACTAAAACGCATGAGACTTGTAGTTTTCAAAAATGTTTTCATTTTTGATGAGACGTTGAATAAAAGAAGTTTAATCGCCGGCAAACGAAAACCTGCGATTTCCCGTAAATCCCAGACTCGGCCCGTATAGTCAAAAGTATACAAAGAAAGTACCCAGGGTGTAAACTCATTTCCCGAACGATTTTTTAAATTATTATTTCACCCCTAAAGCCCATGAGACTTGTAGTTTTTAAAAATGTTTTCATTTTTGATGAGACGCTGAATAAAAGAAGTTTAAACGCCGGCAAACCAAAACCCGCGACTTCCCGTAAATCCCGGACTCGGCCCGTATAGTCAAAATTATACAAAGAAAGTACCCAAGGAGTAAACTCATTTCCCGAACGATTTTTTAAATTATTTTTTCACCACTAAAACGCATGAGACTTGTAGTTTTCAGAAATGTTTTCATTTTTGATGAGACGCTTAATGAAAGTGGTTTAATCGCCGGCAAACGAAAACCCGCCATTTCCCGTAAATCCCGGACTCAACCCGTATAGTCAAATTTATACAAAGAAAGTACCCAGGGTGTAAACTCATTTCCCGAACGACTTTTTAAATTATTATTTCACCACTAAAGCCCATGAGACTTGTAGTTTTTAAAAATGTTTTCATTTTTGATGAGACGCTGAATAAAAGAAGTTTAAACGCCGGCAAACGAAAACCCGCGACTTCCCGTAAATCCCGAACTCGGCCCATATAATCAAAAGTATACAAAGAAAGTACCCAGGGAGTAAACTCATTTCCCGAACGATTTTTTAAAATATTTTTTCACCACTAAAACGCATGAGACTTGTAGTTTTCAAAAATGTTTTCATTTTTGATGAGACGCTGAATAAAAGAAGTTTAATCGCCGGCAAACGAAAACCTGCGATTTCCCGTAAATCCCGGACTCGGCCCGTATAGTCAAAAGTATACAAAGAAAGTACCCAGGGTGTAAACTCATTTCCCGAACGATTTTTTAAATTATTATTTCACCACTAAAGCCCATGAGACTTGTAGTTTTTAAAAATGTTTTCATTTTTGATGAGACGCTGAATAAAAGAAGTTTAAACGCCGGCAAACGAAAACCCGCGACTTCCCGTAAATCCTGGGCTTGGCCGGTATAGTCGAATGTATACAAAGAAAGTACCCTGTGAGTAAACTCATTTCCAAAACGATTTTTTAAATTATCTTTTCACCACTAAAACGCATGAGACTTGTAGTTTTTAAAAATGTTTTCATTTTTGATGAGACGTTGAATAAAAGAAGTTTAATCGCCGGCAAACGAAAACCCGCCATTTCCCGTAAACCCCGGACTCGGCCCGTATAGTCAAATGTATACAAAGAAAGTAACCAAGGAGTAAACTCATTTCCCGAACGATTTTTTAAATTATTTTTTCACCACTAAAACGCATGAGACTTGTATTTTTCAAAAATGTTTTCATTTTTGATGAGACGCTGAATAAAAGAAGTTTAATCGCCGGCAAACGAAAACCTGCGATTTCCCGTAAATCCCGGACTCGGCCCGTATAGTCAAAAGTATACAAAGAAAGTACCCAGGGTGTACACTCATTTCCCGAACGATTTTTTAAATTATTATTTCACCACTAAAGCCCATGGGACTTGTAGTTTTTAAATATGTTTTCATTTTTGATGAGACGCTGAATAAAAGAAGTTTAATCGCCGGCAAACGAAAACCTGCGATTTCCCGTAAATCCCGGACTCGGCCCGTATAGTCAAATGTATACAAAGAAAGTACCCAGGGTGTAAACTCATTTTCCGAACGATTTTTTAAATTATTTTTTCACCACTACAACGCATGAGACTTGTATTTTTTAAAAATGTTTTCATTTTTGATGAGACGCTGAATAAAAGAAGTTTAATCGCCGGCACACGAAAACCCGCCATTTCCCGTAAACCCCGGACTCGGCCCGTATAGTCAAAAGTATACAAAGAAAGTACCCAGGGAGTAAACTCATTTTCCGAACGATTTTTTAAATTATTTTTTCACCACTACAACGCATGAGACTTGTAGTTTTCAAAAATGTTTTCATTTTTGATGAGACACTAAATAAAAGAAGTTTATTCGCACTCAAACGAAAATCCGCGATTTCCTGTAAATCCCGGACTCGGCCCGTATAGTCCAAAGTATACTAAGAAAGTACCCAGGGAGTAAACTCATTTTCCGAACGATTTTTTAAATTATTTTTTCACCACTAAAACGCATGAGACTTGTAGTTTTCAAAAATGTTTTCATATTTGATGAGACGCTTAATGAAAGAGGTTTTATAGCCGGCAAACGAAATCCCGCGATTTCCCGTAAATCCCGGGCTTGGCCCGTATAGTCGAATGTATACAAAGAAAGTACCTAGGGAGTAAACTCATTTCCCGAACGATTTTTTAATTTTTTTTTTCACCACTAAAACGCATGAGACTTGTAGTTTTTAAAAATGTTTTCATTTTTGATGAGACGCTGAATAAAAGAAGTTTAATCGCCGGCAAACGAAAACCTGCGATTTCCCGTAAATCCCGGACTCGGCCCGCATTGTCAAAAGTATACAAAGAAAGTACCCAGGGAGTAAACTCATTTCCCGAACGATTTTTTAAATTATTTTTTCACCACTAAAACGCATGAGACTTGTAGTTTTCAAAAATGTTTTCATTTTTGATGAGACGCTGAATAAAAGAAGTTTAATCGCCGGCAAACGAAAACCTGCGATTTCCCGTAAATCCCGGACTCGGCCCGTATAGTAAAGAAAGTACCCGGGATGTAAACTCATTTCCCGAACGATTTTTTAAATTTTTTTTTTTACCACTAAAACGCATGAGACTTGTAGTTTTCAAAATTGTTTTCATTTTTGATGAGACGCTGAATAAAAGAAGTTTAATCGCCGGCAAACGAAAACCTGCGATTTCCCGTAAATCCCGGACTCGGCCCGTATAGTAAAGAAAGTACCCGGGATGTAAACTCATTTCCCGAACGATTTTTTAAATTATTATTTCACCACTAAAACCCATGAGACTTATAGTTTTCAAAAATGTTTTCATTTTTGATGAGACGCTAAAAAAAAGAAGTTAAATCGCCGGCAAACGAAATCCCTCGATTTCCCGTAAATCCCGGGCTTGGCCCGTATAGTCGAATGTATACAAAGAAAGTACCTAGGGAGTAAACTCATTTCCCTAACGATTTTTTAATTATTTTTTTTCACCACTAAAACGCATGAGACTTGTAGTTTTTAAAAATGTTTTCATTTTTGATGAGACGCTGAATAAAAGAAGTTTAATCGCACTCAAACGAAAATCCGCGATTTCCTGTAAATCCCGGACTCGGCCCGTATAGTCCAAAGTATACAAAGAAAGTACCCAGGGAGTAAACTCATTTTCCGAACGATTTTTTAAATTATTTTTTCACCACTAAAACGCATGAGACTTGTAGTTTTCAAAAATGTTTTCATATTTGATGAGACGCTTAATGAAAGAGGTTTTATAGCCGGCAAACGAAATCCCGCGATTTCCCGTAAATCCCGGGCTTGGCCCGTATAGTCGAATGTATACAAAGAAAGTACCTAGGGAGTAAACTCATTTCCCGAACGATTTTTTAATTTTTTTTTTCACCACTAAAACGCATGAGACTTGTAGTTTTTAAAAATGTTTTCATTTTTGATGAGACGCTGAATAAAAGAAGTTTAATCGCCGGCAAACGAAAACCTGCGATTTCCCGTAAATCCCGGACTCGGCCCGCATTGTCAAAAGTATACAAAGAAAGTACCCAGGGAGTAAACTCATTTCCCGAACGATTTTTTAAATTATTTTTTCACCACTAAAACGCATGAGACTTGTAGTTTTCAAAAATGTTTTCATTTTTGATGAGACGCTGAATAAAAGAAGTTTAATCGCCGGCAAACGAAAACCTGCGATTTCCCGTAAATCCCGGACTCGGCCCGTATAGTAAAGAAAGTACCCGGGATGTAAACTCATTTCCCGAACGATTTTTTAAATATTTTTTCACCACTAAAACGCATGAGACTTGTAGTTTTCAAAATTGTTTTCATTTTTGATGAGACGCTGAATAAAAGAAGTTTAATCGCCGGCAAACGAAAACCTGCGATTTCCTGTAAATCCCGGACTCGGCCCGTATAGTAAAGAAAGTACCCAGGATGTAAACTCATTTCCCGAACGATTTTTTAAATTATTATTTCACCACTAAAACCCATGAGACTTATAGTTTTCAAAAATGTTTTCATTTTTGATGAGACGCTAAAAAAAAGAAGTTAAATCGCCGGCAAACGAAAACCCGCCATTTCCCGTAAACCCATGACTCGGCCCGTATAGTCAAAAGTATACAAAGAAATTACCCAGGGAGTAAACTCATTTTCCGAACGATTTTTTAAATTATTTTTTCACCACTACAACGCATGAGACTTGCAGTTTTTAAAAATGTTTTCATTTTTGATGAGACACTAAATAAAAGAAGTTTATTCGCACTCAAACGAAAATCCGCGATTTCCTGTAAGTCCCGGACTCGGCCCGTATAGTCCAAAGTATACAAAGAAAGTACCCAGGGAGTAAACTCATTTTCCGAACGATTTTTTAAATTATTTTTTCACCACTAAAACGCATGAGACTTGTAGTTTTCAAAAATGTTTTCATATTTGATGAGACGCTTAATGAAAGAGGTTTTATAGCCGGCAAACGAAAACCTGCGATTTCCCGTAAATCCCGGACTCGGCCCGTATTGTCAAAAGTATACAAAGAAAGTACCCAGGGAGTAAACTCATTTTCCGAACGATTTTTTAAATTATTTTTTCACCACTAAAACGCATGAGACTTGTAGTTTTCAAAAATGTTTTCATTTTTGATAAGACGCTGAATAAAAGAAGTTTAATCGCCGGCAAACGAAAACCTGCGATTTCCCGTAAATCCCGGACTCGGCCCGTATAGTAAAGAAAGTACCCGGGATGTAAACTCATTTCCCGAACGATTTTTTAAATATTTTTTCACCACTAAAACGCATGACACTTGTAGTTTTCAAAAATGTTTTCATTTTTGATGAGACGCTGAATAAAAGAAGTTTAATCGCCGGCAAACGAAAACCTGCGATTTCCCGTAAATCCCGGACTCGGCCCGTATAGTAAAGAAAGTACCCAGGATGTAAACTCATTTCCCGAACGATTTTTTAAATTATTATTTCACCACTAAAACCCATGAGACTTATAGTTTTCAAAAATCTTTTCATTTTTGATGAGACGCTAAAAAAAAGAAGTTAAATGGCCGGCAAACGAAAACCCGCCATTTCCCGTAAATCCCGGACTCGGCCCGTATAGTAAAGAAAGTACCCGGGATGTAAACTCATTTCCCGAACGATTTTTTAAATATTTTTTCACCACTAAAACGCATGAGACTTGTAGTTTTCAAAATTGTTTTCATTTTTGATGAGACGCTGAATAAAAGAAGTTTAATCGCCGGCAAACAAAAACCTGCGATTTCCCGTAAATCCCGGACTCGGCCCGTATATTAAAGAAAGTACCCGGGATGTAAACTCATTTCCCGAACGATTTTTTAAATTATTATTTCACCACTAAAACCCATGAGACTTATAGTTTTCAAAAATGTTTTCATTTTTGATGAGACGCTAAAAAAAAGAAGTTAAATCGCCGGCAAACGAAAACCCGCCATTTCCCGTAAACCAATGACTCGGCCCGTATAGTCAAAAGTATACAAAGAAATTACCCAGGGAGTAAACTCATTTTCCGAACGATTTTTTAAATTATTTTTTCACCACTACAACGCATGAGACTTGCAGTTTTTAAAAATGTTTTCATTTTTGATGAGACACTAAATAAAAGAAGTTTATTCGCACTCAAACGAAAATCCGCGATTTCCTGTAAGTCCCGGACTCGGCCCGTATAGTCCAAAGTATACAAAGAAAGTACCCAGGGAGTAAACTCATTTTCCGAACGATTTTTTAAATTATTTTTTCACCACTAAAACGCATGAGACTTGTAGTTTTCAAAAATGTTTTCATATTTGATGAGACGCTTAATGAAAGAGGTTTTATAGCCGGCAAACGAAAACCTGCGATTTCCCGTAAATCCCGGACTCGGCCCGTATTGTCAAAAGTATACAAAGAAAGTACCCAGGGAGTAAACTCATTTTCCGAACGATTTTTTAAATTATTTTTTCACCACTAAAACGCATGAGACTTGTAGTTTTCAAAAATGTTTTCATTTTTGATAAGACGCTGAATAAAAGAAGTTTAATCGCCGGCAAACGAAAACCTGCGATTTCCCGTAAATCCCGGACTCGGCCCGTATAGTAAAGAAAGTACCCGGGATGTAAACTCATTTCCCGAACGATTTTTTAAATATTTTTTCACCACTAAAACGCATGAGACTTGTAGTTTTCAAAAATGTTTTCATTTTTGATGAGACGCTGAATAAAAGAAGTTTAATCGCCGGCAAACGAAAACCTGCGATTTCCCGTAAATCCCGGACTTGGCCCGTATAGTAAAGAAAGTACCCAGGATGTAAACTCATTTCCCGAACGATTTTTTAAATTATTATTTCACCACTAAAACCCATGAGACTTATAGTTTTCAAAAATGTTTTCATTTTTGATGAGACGCTAAAAAAAAGAAGTTAAATCGCCGGCAAACGAAAACCCGCCATTTCCCGTAAACCCATGACTCGGCCCGTATAGTCAAAAGTATACAAAGAAATTACCCAGGGAGTAAACTCATTTTCCGAACGATTTTTTAAATTATTTTTTCACCACTACAACGCATGAGGCTTGTAGTTTTCAAAAATGTTTTCATTTTTGATGAGACGCTGAATAAAAGAAGTTTAATCGCCGGCAAACGTAAACCTGCGATTTCCCGTAAATCCCGGACTCGGCCCGTATTGTCAAAAGTATACAAAGAAAGTACCCAGGGAGTAAACTCATTTCCCGAACGATTTTTTAAATTATTTTTTCACCAATAAAACGCATGAGACTTGTATTTTTCAAAAATGCTTTCATTTTTGATGAGACGCTGAATAAAAGAAGTTTAATCGCCGGCAAACGAAAACCTGCGATTTCCGTAATCCCCGGACTCGGCCCGTATAGTAAAGAAAGTACCCGGGATGTAAACTCATTTCCCGAACGATTTTTCAAATTATTATTTCACCACTAAAACCCATGAGACTTATAGTTTTTAAAAATGATCTCATTTTTGATGAGACGCTGAATAAAAGAAGTTTAATCGCCGGCAAACGAAAACCCGCCATTTCCCGTAAACCCCGGACTCGGCCCGTATAGTCAAAAGTATACAAAGAAATTACCCAGGGAGTAAACTCATTTTTCGAACGATTTTTTAAATTATTTTTTCACCACTACAACGCATGAGACTTGTAGTTTTTAAAAATGTTTTCATTTTTGATGAGACGCTGAATAAAAGAAGTTTAATCGCCGGCAAACAAAAACCCGCCATTTCCCGTAAACCCCGGACTCGGCCCGTATAGTCAAAAGTATACAAAGAAATTACCCAGGGAGTAAACTCATTTTTCGAACGATTTTTTAAATTATTTTTTCACCACTACAACGCATGAGACTTGTAGTTTTTAAAAATGTTTTCATTTTTGATGAGACGCTGAATAAAAGAAGTTTAATCGCCGCTAAACGAAAACCCACCATTTCCCGTAAATCTCGGGCTTGGCCCGTATAGTCGAATGTATACAAAGAAAGTACCCTGTGAGAAAACTCATTTCCCGAACGATTTTTTAAATTATTTTTTCACCACTAAAACGCATGAGACTTGTAGTTTTCAGAAATGTTTTCATTTTTGATGAGACGCTTAATGAAAGTGGTTTAATCGCCAGCAAACGAAAACCCGCGATTTCCCGTAAATCCCGGGCTTGGCCCGTATAGTCGAATGTATACAAAGAAAGTACCCTGTGAGTAAACTCATTTCCAAAACGATTTTTTAAATTATCTTTTCACCACTAAAACGCATGAGACTTGTAGTTTTCAAAAATGTTTTCATTTTTGATGAGACGCTGAATAAAAGAAGTTTAATCGCCGGCAAACGAAAACCTGCGATTTCCCGTAAATCCCGGACTCCGCCCGTATTGTCAAAAGTATACAAAGAATGTACCCAGGGAGTAAACTCATTTCCCGAACGATTTTTTAAATTATTTTTTCACCACTAAACGCATGAGACTTGTAGTTTTCAAAAATGTTTTCATTTTTGATAAGACGTTGAAAAAAAGAAGTTTAATCGCCGGCAAACGAAAACCCGCGATTTCCCGTAAATCAAGGGCTTTGCCCGTATAGTCGAATGTATACAAAGGAAGGACCCTGTGAGTAAACTCATTTCCCGAACGATTTTTTAAATTATTTTTTCACCACTAAAACGCATGAGACATGTAGTTTTCAGAAATGTTTTCATTTTTGATGAGACGCTTAATGAAAGTGGTTTAATCGCCAGCAAACGAAAACCCGCGATTTCCCGTAAATCCCGGGCTTGGCCCGTATAGTCGAATGTTTACAAAGAAAGTACCCTGTGAGTAAACTCATTTCCAAAACAATTTTTTAAATTATCTTTTCACCACTAAAACGCATGAGACTTGTAGTTTGCAATAATGTTTTCATATTTGATGAGACGCTTAATGAAAGAGGTTTAATCACCGGCAAACGAAATCCCGCGATTTCCCGTAAATCCCGGGCTTGGCCCGTATAGTCGAATGTATACAAAGAAAGTACCTAGGGAGTAAACTCATTTCCCGAACGATTTTTTAATTTTTTTTTTCACCACTAAAACGCATGAGACCTGTAGTTTTTAAAAATGTTTTCATTTTTGATGAGACGCTGAACAAAAGAAGTTTAATCGCCGGCAAACGAAAACCTGCGATTTCCGTAAATCCCGGATTCGGCCCGTATAGTAAAGAAAGTACCCGGGATGTAAACTCATTTCCCGAACGATTTTTTAAATTATTATTTCACCACTAAAACCCATGAGACTTATAGTTTTTAAAAATGTTTTCATTTTTGATGAGACGCTGAATAAAAGAAGTTTAATCGCCGGCAAACGAAAACCCGCCATTTCCCGTAAACCCCGGACTCGGCCCGTATAGTCAAAAGTATACAAAGAAATTACCCAGGGAGTAAACTCATTTTTCGAACGATTTTTTAAATTATTTTTTCACCACTACAACGCATGAGACTTGTAGTTTTTAAAAATGTTTTCATTTTTGATGAGACGCTGAATAAAAGAAGTTTAATCGCCGGTAAACGAAAACCCACCATTTCCCGTAAATCCCGGGCTTGGCCCGTATAGTCGAATGTATACAAAGAAAGTACCCTGTGAGTAAACTCATTTCCAAAACGATTTTTTAAATTATCTTTTCACCACTAAAACGCATGAGACTTGTAGTTTTCAAAAATGTTTTCATTTTTGATGAGACGCTGAATAAAAGAAGTTTAATCGCCGGCAAACGAAAACCTGCGATTTCCCGTAAATCCCGGACTCCGCCCGTATTGTCAAAAGTATACAAAGAATGTACCCAGGGAGTAAACTCATTTCCCGAACGATTTTTTAAATTATTTTTTCACCACTAAAACGCATGAGACTTGTAGTTTTCAAAAATGTTTTTATATTTGATGAGACGCTTAATGAAAGAGGTTTAATCACCGGCAAACGAAATGCCGCGATTTCCCGTAAATCTCGGGCTTGGCCCGTATAGTCGAATGTATACAAAGAAAGTACCTAGGGAGTAAACTCATTTCCCGAACGATTTTTTAATTTTTTTTTTCACCACTAAAACGCATGAGACCTGTAGTTTTTAAAAATGTTTTCATTTTTGATGAGACGCTAAACAAAAGAAGTTTAATCGCCGCCAAACGAAAACCTGCGATTTCCGTAAATCCCCGACTCGGCCCGTATAGTAAAGAAAGTACCCGGGATGTAAACTCATTTCCCGAACGATTTTTTAAATTATTATTTCACCACTAAAACCCATGAGACTTATAGTTTTTAAAAATGTTTTCATTTTTGATGAGACGCTGAATAAAAGAAGTTTAATCGCCGGCAAACGAAAACCCGCCATTTCCCGTAAACCCCGGACTCGGCCCGTATAGTCAAAAGTATACAAAGAAATTACCCAGGGAGTAAACTCATTTTTCGAACGATTTTTTAAATTATTTTTTCACCACTACAACGCATGAGACTTGTAGTTTTTAAAAATGTTTTCATTTTTGATGAGACGCTGAATAAAAGAAGTTTAATCGCCGGTAAACGAAAACCCACCATTTCCCGTAAATCCCGGGCTTGGCCCGTATAGTCAAATGTATACAAAGAAAGTACCCTGTGAGAAAACTCATTTCCCGAACGATTTTTTAAATTATTTTTTCACCACTAAAACGCATGAGACTTGTAGTTTTCAGAAATGTTTTCATTTTTGATGAGACGCTTAATGAAAGTGGTTTAATCGCCAGCAAACGAAAACCCGCGATTTCCCGTAAATCCCGGGCTTGGCCCGTATAGTCGAATGTATACAAAGAAAGTACCCTGTGAGTAAACTCATTTCCAAAACGATTTTTTAAATTATCTTTTCTCCACTAAAACGCATGAGACTTGTAGTTTTCAAAAATGTTTTCATTTTTGATGAGACGCTGAATAAAAGAAGTTTAATCGCCGGCAAACGAAAACCTGCGATTTCCCGTAAATCCCGGACTCCGCCCGTATTGTCAAAAGTATACAAAGAATGTACCCAGGGAGTAAACTTATTTCCCGAACGATTTTTTAAATTATTTTTTCACCACTAAAACGCATGAGACTTGTAGTTTTCAAAAATGTTTTCATTTTTGATGAGACGCTGAATAAAAGAAGTTTAATCGCCGGCAAACGAAAACCCGCCATTTCCCGTAAACCCCGGACTCGGCCCGTATAGTCAAACTAGCCGTTAACCCGTGGAAAAATCCACGGGGTCGCCCGTCCTTTATATACCGCATTTCGTGTTTCCGTAACAGGAAGCGGCTTTCGCGGACAGACAGACAAAATACGGCTATTATTAAAGAGACATCGTGCGACACATGCGTTTAGGCTGACCCTATTCAAAAAAACTATTGAAGCTTTGGTTTACAAAACACAGAATACACTCTGTTGAATCGCCGGGTTAAGCCACAAGTAGCTGTGTTACCCAGCGTTAAACACCAGATTGAGTGATTAATAAGAACCGTCAACTGTGCCACACATTCAGGTAAAGCGCTTTAGTACAGCCATATAGTGTGTAAAAAATCAAGTGAAGTGCACACAACTTTATGGTGTTTCCGGTGTAATATACTATTCAAAAAATAACTTTCGACAACTTAGGTCAAATAAAAACCCAGATTACAATTCAATGTTACCCCGTCATAGCGAAAGCAGCTGGCCAACCTTCTTTATTTTTCAGGGAATGTTCCCAGGAAAAGTTCAAAAAAATGTTAAGCTGAGCGCTTAGTATAGGTAAACAGTGTGTACTTTTTTTCTGTAAAAAACGTTATCACAACTTCGGTTAAACAGAAACACAGGAAACAGCCCGTTGTTACCACCGGACTAAGCGCTTAGTACATCTAGACTGTGTCGCACATGAGTATAGGCATAACACCATTTTTAAAAAAACTTTATCGCGACTTCAGTTTAAAAAAAATCAGGAAACCGCCTGTCGTTATCAAGTTCAGCTAAAAAAATATATACTCAGCAATTTTATTTTTCAGCATAAGCTTTCATAGCCGTAATAAAATTGGTAGCTTCCTATAACTGCATTTAGCTACTTTCACTTTTTAGCCAGAGGTAGAGCTAAAAGGAGCTAGATAGGTAGACCCAACTTCAACATAAAAATAAAGAACAATATACCAAACTGAAAAAAAACTTTAAAAGAATAGGAATAAATAAAGCTAGCTATAGCTAGCTGCCTCAAAATGTACGTTTTGTAGCTAGCCAAAAACTTAAAATTGGTTTGTTTAAGATTTATACGTAGCTAGAAAACGTGATGAAATATTCACCTTAACATGTGAAAACAAACTAAATAATCCTATAGGATAAAAAGTACTCAGAAGAAATAAGGAGGATTGAAAGGAAACCTACAAACTTCACACCATCACTTCCAAACCAAAATGGCCTTCGTAGGGGTAGCATGTTTCCTCCCGTCGGCATGTTGAGGCCGCGAAGCACTTGGATTGGTCATTAGTGAAAATGGAGCCTCGTGATTGGTTTATTACAATGAGCGGCAAAGCAAGGCCGGTAAAAAAAACGGGGTCTGCCGGGGATTCGAAATAAAGCTGCAGGGCCGCGGGGATTTTTGGCGGGTCTCGCTACTTGCTCCGCCATATTGCGCAGAGACAGACAGACGACGGCAATTATTATAGAGAAGTATACAAAGAAATTACCCAGGGAGTAAACTCATTTTTGGAACGATTTTTTAAATTATTTTTTCACCACTACAACGCATGAGACTTGTAGTTTTTAAAAATGTTTTCATTTTTGATGAGACGCTGAATAAAAGAAGTTTAATCGCCGGCAAACGAAAACCCGCCATTTCCCGTAAATCCCGGGCTTGGCCCGTATAGTCGAATGTATACAAAGAAAGTACCCTGTGAGTAAACTCATTTACCGAACGATTTTTTAAATTATTTTTTCACCACTAAAACGCATGAGACTTGTAGTTTTCAGAAATGTTTTCATTTTTGATGAGACGCTTAATGAAAGTGGTTTAATCGCCAGCAAACGAAAACCCGCGATTTCCCGTAAATCCCGGGCTTGGCCCGTATAGTCGAATGTATACAAAGAAAGTACCCTGTGAGTAAACTCATTTCCAAAACGATTTTTTAAATTATCTTTTCAACACTAAAACGCATAAGACTTGTAGTTTTCAAAAATGTTTTCATTTTTGATAAGACGCTGAAAAAAAGAAGTTTAATCGCCGGCAAACGAAAACCCGCGATTTCCCGTAAATCAAGGGCTTTGCCCGTATAGTCGAATGTATACAAAGGAAGTACCCTGTGAGTAAACTCATTTCCCGAACGATTTTTTAAATTATTATTTCACCACTAAAACCCATGAGACTTATAGTTTTTAAAAATGTTTTCATTTTTGATGAGACGCTGAATAAAAGAAGTTTAATCGCCGGCAAACGAAAACCCGCCATTTCCCGTAAACCCCGGACTCGGCCCGTATAGTCAAAAGTATACAAAGAAATTACCCAGGGAGTAAACTCATTTTTCGAACGATTTTTTAAATTATTTTTTCACCACTACAACGCATGAGACTTGTAGTTTTTAAAAATGTTTTCATTTTTGATGAGACGCTGAATAAAAGAAGTTTAATCGCCGGTAAACGAAAACCCGCCATTTCCCGTAAATCCCGGGCTTGGCCCGTATAGTCGAATGTATACAAAGAAAGAACCCTGTGAGAAAACTCATTTCCCGAACGATTTTTTAAATTATTTTTTCACCACTAAAACCCATGAGACTTATAGTTTTTAAAAATGTTTTCATTTTTGATGAGACGCTGAATAAAAGAAGTTTAATCGCCGGCAAACGAAAACCCGCCATTTCCCGTAAACCCCGGACTCGGCCCGTATAGTCAAAAGTATACAAAGAAATTACCCAGGGAGTAAACTCATTTTTCGAACGATTTTTTAAATTATTTTTTCACCACTAAAACCCATGAGACTTATAGTTTTTAAAAATGTTTTCATTTTTGATGAGACGCTGAATAAAAGAAGTTTAATCGCCGGCAAACGAAAACCCGCCATTTCCCGTAAACCCCGGACTCGGCCCGTATAGTCAAAAGTATACAAAGAAATTACCCAGGGAGTAAACTCATTTTTCGAACGATTTTTTAAATTATTTTTTCACCACTACAACGCATGAGACTTGTAGTTTTTAAAAATGTTTTCATTTTTGATGAGACGCTGAATAAAAGAAGTTTAATCGCCGGTAAACGAAAACCCGCCATTTCCCGTAAATCCCGGGCTTGGCCCGTATAGTCGAATGTATACAAAGAAAGAACCCTGTGAGAAAACTCATTTCCCGAACGATTTTTTAAATTATTTTTTCACCACTAAAACGCATGAGACATGTAGTTTTCAGAAATGTTTTCATTTTTGATGAGACGCTCAATGAAAGTGGTTTAATCGCCAGCAAACGAAAACCCGCGATTTCCCGTAAATCCCGGGCTTGGCCCGTATAGTCGAATGTACACAAAGAAAGTACCCTGTGAGTAAACTCATTTTCAAAACGATTATTTAAATTATCTTTTCACCACTAAAACGCATGAGACTTGTAGTTTTCAAAAATGTTTTCATTTTTGATGAGACGCTGAATAAAAGAAGTTTAATCGCCGGGAAACGAAAACCTGCGATTTCCCATAAATCCCGGACTCGGCCCGTATTTTCAAAAGTATACAAAGAATGTACCCAGGGAGTAAACTCATTTCCCGAACGATTTTTTAAATTATTTTTTCACCACTAAAACGCATGAGACTTGTAGTTTTCAAAAATGTTTTCATTTTTGATGAGACGCTAAATAAAAGAAGTTTAATCGCCGGCAAACGAAAACCTGCGATTTCCGTAAATCCCGGACTCGGCCCGTATAGTAAAAAAAGTACCCGGGATGTTAACTCATTTCCCAAACGATTTTTTAAATTATTATTTCACCACTAAAACCCATGAGACTTATAGTTTTTAAAAATGATTTCATTTTTGATGAGACGCTGAATAAAAGAAGTTTAATCGCCGGCAAACGAAAACCCGCCATTTCCCGTAAACCCCAGACTCGGCCCGTATAGTCAAAAGTATACAAAAAAATTACCCAGGGAGTAAACTCATTTTTGGAACGATTTTTTAAATTATTTTTCACCACTACAACGCATGAGACTTGTAGTTTTTAAAAATGTTTTCATTTTTGATGAGATTCTGAATAAAAGAAGTTTAATTGCCGGCAAACAAAAACCCGCCATTTCCCGTAAATCCCGGGCTTGGCCCGTATAGTCGAATGTATACAAAGAAAGTACCCTGTGAGTAAACTCATTTCCCGAACGATTTTTTAAATTATTTTTTCACCACTACAACGCATGAGACTTGTAGTTTTTAAAAATGTTTTCATTTTTGATGAGACGCTGAATAAAAGAAGTTTAATCGCCGGCAAACGAAAACCCGCCATTTCCCGTAAATCCCGGGCTTGGCCCGTATAGTCGAATGTATACAAAGAAAGTACCCTGTGAGTAAACTCATTTCCCGAACGATTTTTTAAATTATTTTTTCACCACTTAAACGCATGAGACTTGTAGTTTTCAGAAATGTTTTCATTTTTGATGAGACGCTTAATGAAAGTGGTTTAATCGCCAGC
This sequence comes from Hydractinia symbiolongicarpus, assembly GCF_029227915.1. Classification (NCBI taxonomy): domain Eukaryota; kingdom Metazoa; phylum Cnidaria; class Hydrozoa; order Anthoathecata; family Hydractiniidae; genus Hydractinia; species Hydractinia symbiolongicarpus. The sequence continues at coordinate 5,401,989 of NC_079880.1, read as the reverse complement.
AAACGAAAACCCGCGATTGCCCGTAAATCCCAGGCTTGGTCGGTATAGTCGAATGTATACAAAGAAAGTAACCTGTGAGTAAACTCATTTCCAAAACTATTTTCTAAATTATCTTTTCACCACTAAAACGCATGAGACTTGTAGTTTTCAAAAATGTTTTCATTTTTGATGAGACGCTGAATAAAAGAAGTTTAATCGCCGGCAAACGAAAACCCGCGATTTCCCGTAAATCACGGGCTTTGCCCGTATAGTAAAGAAAGTACCCGGGATGTAAACTCATTTCCCGAACGATTTTTTAAATTATTATTTCACCACTAAAACCCATGAGACTTATAGTTCTTAAAAATGTTTTCCTTTTTCATGAGACGCTGAATAAAAGAAGTTTAATTGCCGGCAAACGAAAACCCGCCATTTCTCGTAAACCCGGACTCGGCCCGTATAGTCAAAAGTATACAAAGAAATTACCCAGGGAGTAAACTCATTTTTCGAACGATTTTTTAAATTATTTTTTCACCACTACAACGCATGAGACTTGTAGTTTTTAAAAATGTTTTCATTTTTGATGAGACGCTGAATAAAAGAAGTTTAATCGCAGGCAAACGAAAACCCGCCATTCCCGTAAATCCCGGGCTTGACCCGTATAGTCGAATGTATACAAAGAAAGTACCCTGTGAGTAAACTCATTTCCCGAACGATTTTTTAAATTATTTTTTCACCACTAAAACGCATGAGACTTGTAGTTTTCAGAAATGTTTTCATTTTTGATGAGACGCTTAATGAAAGTGGTTTAATCGCCAGCAAACGAAAACCCGCGATTTCCCGTAAATCCCGGGCTTGGCCCGTATAGTCGAATGTATACAAAGAAAGTACCCTGTGAGTAAACTCATTTCCAAAACGATTTTTTAAATTATCTTTTCACCACTAAAACGCATGAGACTTGTAGTTTTCAAAAATGTTTTCATTTTTGATGAGACGCTGAATAAAAGAAGTTTAATCGCCGGCAAACAAAAACCTGCGATTTCCCGTAAATCCCGGACTCCGCCCGTATTTTCAAAAGTATACAAAGAATGTACCCAGGGAGTAAACTTATTTCCCGAACGATTTTTTAAATTATTTTTTCACCACTAAAACGCATGAGACTTGTAGTTTTCAAAAATGTTTTCATTTTTGATGAGACGCTTAATGAAAGTGGTTTAATCGCCGGCAAACGAAAACCTGCCATTTCCCGTAAACCCCGGACTCGGCCCGCATAGTCAAAAGTATACAAAGAAAGTACCCAGGGAGTAAACTCATTTCCCAAACGATTTTTTAAATTATCTTTTCACCACTAAAACGCATGAGACTTGTAGTTTTCAAAAATGTTTTCATTTTTGATGAGACGCTGAATAAAAGAAGTTTAATCGCCGGCAAACAAAAACCTGCGATTTCCCGTAAATCCCGGACTCCGCCCGTATTTTCAAAAGTATACAAAGAATGTACCCAGGGAGTAAACTTATTTCCCGAACGATTTTTTAAATTATTTTTTCACCACTAAAACGCATGAGACTTGTAGTTTTCAAAAATGTTTTCATTTTTGATGAGACGCTGAATAAAAGAAGTTTAATCGCCGGCAAACGAAAACCCGCCATTTCCCGTAAACCCCGGACTCGGCCCGTATAGTCAAAAGTATACAAAGAAATTACCCAGGGAGTAAACTCATTTTTCGAACGATTTTTTAAATTATTTTTTCACCACTACAACGCATGAGACTTGTAGTTTTTAAAAATGTTTTCATTTTTGATGAGACGCTGAATAAAAGAAGTTTAATCGCCGGTAAACGAAAACCTGCGATTTCCCATAAATCCCGGACTCGGCCCGTATTTTCAAAAGTATACAAAGAATGTACCCAGGGAGTAAACTCATTTCCCGAACGATTTTTTAAATTATTTTTTCACCACTAAAACGCATGAGACTTGTAGTTTTCAAAAATGTTTTCATTTTTGATGAGACGCTAAATAAAAGAAGTTTAATCGCCGGCAAACGAAAACCTGCGATTTCCGTAAATCCCGGACTCGGCCCGTATAGTAAAAAAAGTACCCGGGATGTTAACTCATTTCCCAAACGATTTTTTAAATTATTATTTCACCACTAAAACCCATGAGACTTATAGTTTTTAAAAATGATTTCATTTTTGATGAGACGCTGAATAAAAGAAGTTTAATCGCCGGCAAACGAAAACCCGCCATTTCCCGTAAACCCCAGACTCGGCCCGTATAGTCAAAAGTATACAAAAAAATTACCCAGGGAGTAAACTCATTTTTGGAACGATTTTTTAAATTATTTTTCACCACTACAACGCATGAGACTTGTAGTTTTTAAAAATGTTTTCATTTTTGATGAGATTCTGAATAAAAGAAGTTTAATTGCCGGCAAACAAAAACCCGCCATTTCCCGTAAATCCCGGGCTTGGCCCGTATAGTCGAATGTATACAAAGAAAGTACCCTGTGAGTAAACTCATTTCCCGAACGATTTTTTAAATTATTTTTTCACCACTACAACGCATGAGACTTGTAGTTTTTAAAAATGTTTTCATTTTTGATGAGACGCTGAATAAAAGAAGTTTAATCGCCGGCAAACGAAAACCCGCCATTTCCCGTAAATCCCGGGCTTGGCCCGTATAGTCGAATGTATACAAAGAAAGTACCCTGTGAGTAAACTCATTTCCCGAACGATTTTTTAAATTATTTTTTCACCACTTAAACGCATGAGACTTGTAGTTTTCAGAAATGTTTTCATTTTTGATGAGACGCTTAATGAAAGTGGTTTAATCGCCAGCAAACGAAAACCCGCGATTGCCCGTAAATCCCAGGCTTGGTCGGTATAGTCGAATGTATACAAAGAAAGTAACCTGTGAGTAAACTCATTTCCAAAACTATTTTCTAAATTATCTTTTCACCACTAAAACGCATGAGACTTGTAGTTTTCAAAAATGTTTTCATTTTTGATGAGACGCTGAATAAAAGAAGTTTAATCGCCGGCAAACGAAAACCCGCGATTTCCCGTAAATCACGGGCTTTGCCCGTATAGTAAAGAAAGTACCCGGGATGTAAACTCATTTCCCGAACGATTTTTTAAATTATTATTTCACCACTAAAACCCATGAGACTTATAGTTCTTAAAAATGTTTTCCTTTTTCATGAGACGCTGAATAAAAGAAGTTTAATTGCCGGCAAACGAAAACCCGCCATTTCTCGTAAACCCGGACTCGGCCCGTATAGTCAAAAGTATACAAAGAAATTACCCAGGGAGTAAACTCATTTTTCGAACGATTTTTTAAATTATTTTTTCACCACTACAACGCATGAGACTTGTAGTTTTTAAAAATGTTTTCATTTTTGATGAGACGCTGAATAAAAGAAGTTTAATCGCAGGCAAACGAAAACCCGCCATTCCCGTAAATCCCGGGCTTGACCCGTATAGTCGAATGTATACAAAGAAAGTACCCTGTGAGTAAACTCATTTCCCGAACGATTTTTTAAATTATTTTTTCACCACTAAAACGCATGAGACTTGTAGTTTTCAGAAATGTTTTCATTTTTGATGAGACGCTTAATGAAAGTGGTTTAATCGCCAGCAAACGAAAACCCGCGATTTCCCGTAAATCCCGGGCTTGGCCCGTATAGTCGAATGTATACAAAGAAAGTACCCTGTGAGTAAACTCATTTCCAAAACGATTTTTTAAATTATCTTTTCACCACTAAAACGCATGAGACTTGTAGTTTTCAAAAATGTTTTCATTTTTGATGAGACGCTGAATAAAAGAAGTTTAATCGCCGGCAAACAAAAACCTGCGATTTCCCGTAAATCCCGGACTCCGCCCGTATTTTCAAAAGTATACAAAGAATGTACCCAGGGAGTAAACTTATTTCCCGAACGATTTTTTAAATTATTTTTTCACCACTAAAACGCATGAGACTTGTAGTTTTCAAAAATGTTTTCATTTTTGATGAGACGCTTAATGAAAGTGGTTTAATCGCCGGCAAACGAAAACCTGCCATTTCCCGTAAACCCCGGACTCGGCCCGCATAGTCAAAAGTATACAAAGAAAGTACCCAGGGAGTAAACTCATTTCCCAAACGATTTTTTAAATTATCTTTTCACCACTAAAACGCATGAGACTTGTAGTTTTCAAAAATGTTTTCATTTTTGATGAGACGCTGAATAAAAGAAGTTTAATCGCCGGCAAACAAAAACCTGCGATTTCCCGTAAATCCCGGACTCCGCCCGTATTTTCAAAAGTATACAAAGAATGTACCCAGGGAGTAAACTTATTTCCCGAACGATTTTTTAAATTATTTTTTCACCACTAAAACGCATGAGACTTGTAGTTTTCAAAAATGTTTTCATTTTTGATGAGACGCTGAATAAAAGAAGTTTAATCGCCGGCAAACGAAAACCCGCCATTTCCCGTAAACCCCGGACTCGGCCCGTATAGTCAAAAGTATACAAAGAAATTACCCAGGGAGTAAACTCATTTTTCGAACGATTTTTTAAATTATTTTTTCACCACTACAACGCATGAGACTTGTAGTTTTTAAAAATGTTTTCATTTTTGATGAGACGCTGAATAAAAGAAGTTTAATCGCCGGTAAACGAAAACCCGCCATTTCCCGTAAATCCCGGGCTTGGCCCGTATAGTCGAATGTATACAAAGAAAGAACCCTGTGAGAAAACTCATTTCCCGAACGATTTTTTAAATTATTTTTTCACCACTAAAACCCATGAGACTTATAGTTTTTAAAAATGTTTTCATTTTTGATGAGACGCTGAATAAAAGAAGTTTAATCGCCGGCAAACGAAAACCCGCCATTTCCCGTAAACCCCGGACTCGGCCCGTATAGTCAAAAGTATACAAAGAAATTACCCAGGGAGTAAACTCATTTTTCGAACGATTTTTTAAATTATTTTTTCACCACTAAAACCCATGAGACTTATAGTTTTTAAAAATGTTTTCATTTTTGATGAGACGCTGAATAAAAGAAGTTTAATCGCCGGCAAACGAAAACCCGCCATTTCCCGTAAACCCCGGACTCGGCCCGTATAGTCAAAAGTATACAAAGAAATTACCCAGGGAGTAAACTCATTTTTCGAACGATTTTTTAAATTATTTTTTCACCACTACAACGCATGAGACTTGTAGTTTTTAAAAATGTTTTCATTTTTGATGAGACGCTGAATAAAAGAAGTTTAATCGCCGGTAAACGAAAACCCGCCATTTCCCGTAAATCCCGGGCTTGGCCCGTATAGTCGAATGTATACAAAGAAAGAACCCTGTGAGAAAACTCATTTCCCGAACGATTTTTTAAATTATTTTTTCACCACTAAAACGCATGAGACATGTAGTTTTCAGAAATGTTTTCATTTTTGATGAGACGCTCAATGAAAGTGGTTTAATCGCCAGCAAACGAAAACCCGCGATTTCCCGTAAATCCCGGGCTTGGCCCGTATAGTCGAATGTACACAAAGAAAGTACCCTGTGAGTAAACTCATTTTCAAAACGATTATTTAAATTATCTTTTCACCACTAAAACGCATGAGACTTGTAGTTTTCAAAAATGTTTTCATTTTTGATGAGACGCTGAATAAAAGAAGTTTAATCGCCGGGAAACGAAAACCTGCGATTTCCCATAAATCCCGGACTCGGCCCGTATTTTCAAAAGTATACAAAGAATGTACCCAGGGAGTAAACTCATTTCCCGAACGATTTTTTAAATTATTTTTTCACCACTAAAACGCATGAGACTTGTAGTTTTCAAAAATGTTTTCATTTTTGATGAGACGCTAAATAAAAGAAGTTTAATCGCCGGCAAACGAAAACCTGCGATTTCCGTAAATCCCGGACTCGGCCCGTATAGTAAAAAAAGTACCCGGGATGTTAACTCATTTCCCAAACGATTTTTTAAATTATTATTTCACCACTAAAACCCATGAGACTTATAGTTTTTAAAAATGATTTCATTTTTGATGAGACGCTGAATAAAAGAAGTTTAATCGCCGGCAAACGAAAACCCGCCATTTCCCGTAAACCCCAGACTCGGCCCGTATAGTCAAAAGTATACAAAAAAATTACCCAGGGAGTAAACTCATTTTTGGAACGATTTTTTAAATTATTTTTCACCACTACAACGCATGAGACTTGTAGTTTTTAAAAATGTTTTCATTTTTGATGAGATTCTGAATAAAAGAAGTTTAATTGCCGGCAAACAAAAACCCGCCATTTCCCGTAAATCCCGGGCTTGGCCCGTATAGTCGAATGTATACAAAGAAAGTACCCTGTGAGTAAACTCATTTCCCGAACGATTTTTTAAATTATTTTTTCACCACTACAACGCATGAGACTTGTAGTTTTTAAAAATGTTTTCATTTTTGATGAGACGCTGAATAAAAGAAGTTTAATCGCCGGCAAACGAAAACCCGCCATTTCCCGTAAATCCCGGGCTTGGCCCGTATAGTCGAATGTATACAAAGAAAGTACCCTGTGAGTAAACTCATTTCCCGAACGATTTTTTAAATTATTTTTTCACCACTTAAACGCATGAGACTTGTAGTTTTCAGAAATGTTTTCATTTTTGATGAGACGCTTAATGAAAGTGGTTTAATCGCCAGCAAACGAAAACCCGCGATTGCCCGTAAATCCCAGGCTTGGTCGGTATAGTCGAATGTATACAAAGAAAGTAACCTGTGAGTAAACTCATTTCCAAAACTATTTTCTAAATTATCTTTTCACCACTAAAACGCATGAGACTTGTAGTTTTCAAAAATGTTTTCATTTTTGATGAGACGCTGAATAAAAGAAGTTTAATCGCCGGCAAACGAAAACCCGCGATTTCCCGTAAATCACGGGCTTTGCCCGTATAGTAAAGAAAGTACCCGGGATGTAAACTCATTTCCCGAACGATTTTTTAAATTATTATTTCACCACTAAAACCCATGAGACTTATAGTTCTTAAAAATGTTTTCCTTTTTCATGAGACGCTGAATAAAAGAAGTTTAATTGCCGGCAAACGAAAACCCGCCATTTCTCGTAAACCCGGACTCGGCCCGTATAGTCAAAAGTATACAAAGAAATTACCCAGGGAGTAAACTCATTTTTCGAACGATTTTTTAAATTATTTTTTCACCACTACAACGCATGAGACTTGTAGTTTTTAAAAATGTTTTCATTTTTGATGAGACGCTGAATAAAAGAAGTTTAATCGCAGGCAAACGAAAACCCGCCATTCCCGTAAATCCCGGGCTTGACCCGTATAGTCGAATGTATACAAAGAAAGTACCCTGTGAGTAAACTCATTTCCCGAACGATTTTTTAAATTATTTTTTCACCACTAAAACGCATGAGACTTGTAGTTTTCAGAAATGTTTTCATTTTTGATGAGACGCTTAATGAAAGTGGTTTAATCGCCAGCAAACGAAAACCCGCGATTTCCCGTAAATCCCGGGCTTGGCCCGTATAGTCGAATGTATACAAAGAAAGTACCCTGTGAGTAAACTCATTTCCAAAACGATTTTTTAAATTATCTTTTCACCACTAAAACGCATGAGACTTGTAGTTTTCAAAAATGTTTTCATTTTTGATGAGACGCTGAATAAAAGAAGTTTAATCGCCGGCAAACAAAAACCTGCGATTTCCCGTAAATCCCGGACTCCGCCCGTATTTTCAAAAGTATACAAAGAATGTACCCAGGGAGTAAACTTATTTCCCGAACGATTTTTTAAATTATTTTTTCACCACTAAAACGCATGAGACTTGTAGTTTTCAAAAATGTTTTCATTTTTGATGAGACGCTTAATGAAAGTGGTTTAATCGCCGGCAAACGAAAACCTGCCATTTCCCGTAAACCCCGGACTCGGCCCGCATAGTCAAAAGTATACAAAGAAAGTACCCAGGGAGTAAACTCATTTCCCAAACGATTTTTTAAATTATCTTTTCACCACTAAAACGCATGAGACTTGTAGTTTTCAAAAATGTTTTCATTTTTGATGAGACGCTGAATAAAAGAAGTTTAATCGCCGGCAAACAAAAACCTGCGATTTCCCGTAAATCCCGGACTCCGCCCGTATTTTCAAAAGTATACAAAGAATGTACCCAGGGAGTAAACTTATTTCCCGAACGATTTTTTAAATTATTTTTTCACCACTAAAACGCATGAGACTTGTAGTTTTCAAAAATGTTTTCATTTTTGATGAGACGCTGAATAAAAGAAGTTTAATCGCCGGCAAACGAAAACCCGCCATTTCCCGTAAACCCCGGACTCGGCCCGTATAGTCAAAAGTATACAAAGAAATTACCCAGGGAGTAAACTCATTTTTGGAACGATTTTTTAAATTATTTTTTCACCACTACAACGCATGAGACTTGTAGTTTTTAAAAATGTTTTCATTTTTGATGAGACGCTGAATAAAAGAAGTTTAATCGCCGGCAAACGAAAACCCGCCATTTCCCGTAAATCCCGGGCTTGGCCCGTATAGTCGAATGTATACAAAGAAAGTACCCTGTGAGTAAACTCATTTCCCGAACGATTTTTTAAATTATTTTTTCACCACTAAAACGCATGAGACTTGTAGCTTTCAGAAATGTTTTCATTTTTGATGAGACGCTTAATGAAAGTGGTTTAATCGCCAGCAAACGAAAACCCGCGATTTTCCGTAAATCCCGGGCTTGGCCCGTATAGTCGAATGTATACAAAGAAAGTACCCTGTGAGTAAACTCATTTCCAAAACGATTTTTTAAATTACCTTTTCAACACTAAAACGCATAAGACTTGTAGTTTTCAAAAATATTTTCATTTTTGATAAGACGCTGAAAAAAAGAAGTTTAATCGCCGGCAAACGAAAACCCGCGATTTCCCGTAAATCAAGGGCTTTGCCCGTATAGTCGAATGTATACAAAGGAAGTACCCTGTGAGTAAACTCATTTCCCGAACGATTTTTTAAATTATTTTTTCAACACTAAAACGCATGAGACCTGTAGTTTTTAAAAATGTTTTCTTTTTGATGAGACGCTGAACAAAAGAAGTTTAATCGCCGGCAAACGAAAATCTGCGATTTCCGTAAATCCCGGACTCGGCCCGTATAGTAAAGAAAGTACCCGGGATGTAAACTCATTTCCCGAACGATTTTTTAAATTATTATTTCACCACTAAAACCAATGAGACTTATAGTTTTTAAAAATGTTTTCATTTTTGATGAGACGCTGAATAAAAGAAGTTTAATCGCCGGCAAACGAAAACCCGCCATTTCCCATAAATCCCGGGCTTGGCCCGTATAGTCGAATGTATACAAAGAAAGTACCCTGTGAGTAAACTCATTTTCCGAACGATTTTTTAAATTATTTTTTCACCACTAAAACGCATGAGACTTGTAGCTTTCAGAAATGTTTTCATTTTTGATGAGACGCTTAATGAAAGTGGTTTAATCGCCAGCAAACGAAAACCCGCGATTTTCCGTAAATCCCGGGCTTGGCCCGTATAGTCGAATGTATACAAAGAAAGTACCCTGTGAGTAAACTCATTTCCAAAACGATTTTTTAAATTACCTTTTCAACACTAAAACGCATAAGACTTGTAGTTTTCAAAAATGTTTTCATTTTTGATAAGACGCTGAAAAAAAGAAGTTTAATCGCCGGCAAACGAAAACCCGCGATTTCCCGTAAATCAAGGGCTTTGCCCGTATAGTCAAAAGTATACAAAGAATGTACCCAGGGAGTAAACTCATTTCCCGAACGATTTTTTAAATTATTTTTTCACCACTAAAACGCATGAGACTTGTAGTTTTCAAAAATGTTTTCATTTTTGATGAGACGCTAAATAAAAGAAGTTTAATCGCCGGCAAACGAAAACCTGCGATTTCCGTAAATCCCGGACTCGGCCCGTATAGTAAAAAAAGTACCCGGGATGTTAACTCATTTCCCAAACGATTTTTTAAATTATTATTTCACCACTAAAACCCATGAGACTTATAGTTTTTAAAAATGATTTCATTTTTGATGAGACGGTGAATAAAAGAAGTTTAATCGCCGGCAAACGAAAACCCGCCATTTCCCGTAAACCCCGGACTCGGCCCGTATAGTCAAAAGTATACAAAAAAATTACCCAGGGAGTAAACTCATTTTTGGAACGATTTTTTAAATTATTTTTTCACCACTACAACGCATGAGACTTGTAGTTTTTAAAAATGTTTTCATTTTTGATGAGACGCTGAATAAAAGAATTTTAATTGCCGGCAAACGAAAACCCGCCATTTCCCGTAAATCCCGGGCTTGGCCCGTATAGTCGAATGTATACAAAGAAAGTACCCTGTGAGTAAACTCATTTCCCGAACGATTTTTCAAATTATTTTTTCACCACTAAAACGCATGAGACTTGTAGTTTTTAGAAATGTTTTCATTTTTGATGAGACGCTTAATGAAAGTGGTTTAATCGCCAGCAAACGAAAACCCGCGATTTCCCGTAAATCCCGGGCTTGGCCCGTATAGTCGAATGTATACAAAGAAAGTACCCTGTGAGTAAACTCATTTCCCGAACGATTTTTTAAATTATTTTTTCACCACTAAAACGCATGAGACTTGTAGTTTTCAGAAATGTTTTCATTTTTGATGAGACGCTTAATGAAAGTGGTTTAATCGCCAGCAAACGAAAACCCGCGATTGCCCGTAAATCCCGGGCTTGGCCGGTATAGTCGAATGTATACAAAGAAAGTACCCTGTGAGTAAACTCATTTCCAAAACGATTTTCTAAATTATCTTTTCACCACTAAAACGCATGAGACTTGTAGTTTTCAAAAATGTTTTCATTTTTGATGAGACGCTGAATAAAAGAAGTTTAATCGCCGGCAAACGAAAACCCGCGATTTCCCGTAAATCACGGGCTTTGCCCGTATAGTCGAATGTATACAAAGAAAGTACCCTGTGAGTAAACTCATTTCCCGAACGATTTTTTAAATTATTTTTTCACCACTAAAACGCATGAGACTTGTAGTTTTTAAAATTGTTTTCATTTTTGATGAGACGCTGAATAAAAGAAGTTTAATCGCCGGCAAACGAAAACCTGCGATTTCCGTAAATCCCGGACTCGGCCCGTATAGTAAAGAAAGTACCCGGGATGTAAACTCATTTCCCGAACGATTTTATAAATTATTATTTCACCACTAAAACCCATGAGACTTATAGTTCTTAAAAATGTTTTCATTTTTCATGAGACGCTGAATAAAAGAAGTTTAATCGCCGGCAAACGAAAACCCGCGATTTCCCGTAAATCACGGGCTTTGCCCGTATAGTCGAATGTATACAAAGAAAGTACCCTGTGAGTAAACTCATTTCCCGAACGATTTTTTAAATTATTTTTTCACCACTAAAACGCATGAGACTTGTAGTTTTTAAAATTGTTTTCATTTTTGATGAGACGCTGAATAAAAGAAGTTTAATCGCCGGCAAACGAAAACCTGCGATTTCCGTAAATCCCGGACTCGGCCCGTATAGTAAAGAAAGTACCCGGGATGTAAACTCATTTCCCGAACGATTTTATAAATTATTATTTCACCACTAAAACCCATGAGACTTATAGTTCTTAAAAATGTTTTCATTTTTCATGAGACGCTGAATAAAAGAAGTTTAATTGCCGGCAAACGAAAACCCGCCATTTCCCGTAAACCCCGGACTCGGCCCGTATAGTCAAAAGTATACAAAGAAATTACCCAGGGAGTAAACTCATTTCCCGAACGATTTTTTAAATTATCTTTTCAACACTAAAACGCATAAGACTTGTAGTTTTCAAAAATGTTTTCATTTTTGATAAGACGCTGAAAAAAAGAAGTTTAATCGCCGGCAAACGAAAACCCGCGATTTCCCGTAAATCAAGGGCTTTGCCCGTATAGTCGAATGTATACAAAGGAAGTACCCTGTGAGTAAACTCATTTCCCGAACGATTTTTTAAATTATATTTTCACCACTAAAACGCATGAGACCTGTAGTTTTTAAAAATGTTTTCATTTTTGATGAGACGCTGAACAAAAGAAGTTTAATCGCCGGCAAACGAAAATCTGCGATTTCCGTAAATCCCGGACTCGGCCCGTATAGTAAAGAAAGTACCCGGGATGTAAACTCATTTCCCGAACGATTTTTTAAATTATTATTTCACCACTAAAACCAATGAGACTTATAGTTTTTAAAAATGTTTTCATTTTTGATGAGACGCTGAATAAAAGAAGTTTAATCGCCGGCAAACGAAAACCCGCCATTTCCTGTAAACCCCGGACTCGGCCCGTATAGTCAAAAGTATACAAAGAAATTACCCAGGGAGTAAACTCATTTTTCGAACGATTTTTTAAATTATTTTTTCACCACTACAACGCATGAGACTTGTAGTTTTTAAAAATGTTTTCATTTTTGATGAGACGCTGAATAAAAGAAGTTTAATCGCCGGTAAACGAAAACCCGCCATTTTCCGTAAATCCCGGGCTTGGCCCGTATAGTCGAATGTATACAAAGAAAGTACCCTGTGAGAAAACTCATTTCCCGAACGATTTTTTAAATTATTTTTTCACCACTAAAACGCATGAGACTTGTAGTTTTCAGAAATGTTTTCATTTTTGATGAGACGCGCAATGAAAGTGGTTTAATCGCCAGCAAACGAAAACCCGCGATTTCCCGTAAATCCCGGGCTTGGCCCGTATAGTCGAATGTATACAAAGAAAGTACCCTGTGAGTAAACTCATTTTCAAAACGATTTTTTAAATTATCTTTTCACCACTAAAACGCATGAGACTTGTAGTTTTCAAAAATGTTTTCATTTTTGATGAGACGCTGAATAAAAGAAGTTTAATCGCCGGCAAACGAAAACCTGCGATTTCCCGTAAATCCCGGACTCGGCCCGTATTGTCAAAAGTATACAAAGAATGTACCCAGCGAGTAAACTCATTTCCCGAACGATTTTTTAAATTATTTTTTCACCACTAAAACGCATGAGACTTGTAGTTTTCAAAAATGTTTTCATTTTTGATGAGACGCTAAATAAAAGAAGTTTAATCGCCGGCAAACGAAAACCTGCGATTTCCGTAAATCCCGGACTCGGCCCGTATAGTAAAAAAAGTACCCGGGATGTTAACTCATTTCCCAAACGATTTTTTAAATTATTATTTCACCACTAAAACCCATGAGACTTATAGTTTTTAAAAATGATTTCATTTTTGATGAGACGCTGAATAAAAGAAGTTTAATCGCCGGCAAACGAAAACCCGCCATTTCCCGTAAACCCCGGACTCGGCCCGTATAGTCAAAAGTATACAAAAAAATTACCCAGGGAGTAAACTCATTTTTGGAACGATTTTTTAAATTATTTTTTCACCACTACAACGCATGAGACTTGTAGTTTTTAAAAATGTTTTCATTTTTGATGAGACGCTGAATAAAAGAATTTTAATTGCCGGCAAACGAAAACCCGCCATTTCCCGTAAATCCCGGGCTTGGCCCGTATAGTCGAATGTATACAAAGAAAGTACCCTGTGAGTAAACTCATTTCCCGAACGATTTTTCAAATTATTTTTTCACCACTAAAACGCATGAGACTTGTAGTTTTCAGAAATGTTTTCATTTTTGATGAGACGCTTAATGAAAGTGGTTTAATCGCCAGCAAACGAAAACCCGCGATTTCCCGTAAATCCCGGGCTTGGCCCGTATAGTCGAATGTATACAAAGAAAGTACCTTGTGAGTAAACTCATTTCCCGAACGATTTTTTAAATTATTTTTTCACCACTAAAACGCATGAGACTTGTAGTTTTCAGAAATGTTTTCATTTTTGATGAGACGCTTAATGAAAGTGGTTTAATCGCCAGCAAACGAAAACCCGCGATTGCCCGTAAATCCCGGGCTTGGCCGGTATAGTCGAATGTATACAAAGAAAGTACCCTGTGAGTAAACTCATTTCCAAAACGATTTTCTAAATTATCTTTTCACCACTAAAACGCATGAGACTTGTAGTTTTCAAAAATGTTTTCATTTTTGATGAGACGCTGAATAAAAGAAGTTTAATCGCCGGCAAACGAAAACCCGCGATTTCCCGTAAATCACGGGCTTTGCCCGTATAGTCGAATGTATACAAAGAAAGTACCCTGTGAGTAAACTCATTTCCCGAACGATTTTTTAAATTATTTTTTCACCACTAAAACGCATGAGACTTGTAGTTTTTAAAATTGTTTTCATTTTTGATGAGACGCTGAATAAAAGAAGTTTAATCGCCGGCAAACGAAAACCTGCGATTTCCGTAAATCCCGGACTCGGCCCGTATAGTAAAGAAAGTACCCGGGATGTAAACTCATTTCCCGAACGATTTTATAAATTATTATTTCACCACTAAAACCCATGAGACTTATAGTTCTTAAAAATGTTTTCATTTTTCATGAGACGCTGAATAAAAGAAGTTTAATTGCCGGCAAACGAAAACCCGCCATTTCCCGTAAACCCCGGACTCGGCCCGTATAGTCAAAAGTATACAAAGAAATTACCCAGGGAGTAAACTCATTTTTCGAACGATTTTTTAAATTATTTTTTCACCACTACAACGCATGAGACTTGTAGTTTTTAAAAATGTTTTCATTTTTGATGAGACGCTGAATAAAAGAAGTTTAATCGCAGGCAAACGAAAACCCGCCATTTCCCGTAAATCCCGAGCTTGACCCGTATAGTCGAATGTATACAAAGAAAGTACCCTGTGAGTAAACTCATTTTCCGAACGATTTTTTAAATTATTTTTTCACCACTAAAACGCATGAGACTTGTAGTTTTCAGAAATGTTTTCATTTTTGATGAGACGCTTAATGAAAGTGGTTTAATCGCCAGCAAACGAAAACCCGCGATTTCCCGTAAATCTCGGGCTTGGCCCGTATAGTCGAATGTATACAAAGAAAGTACCCTGTGTGTAAACTCATTTCCAAAACGATTTTTTAAATTATCTTTTCACCACTAAAACGCATGAGACTTGTAGTTTTCAGAAATGTTTTCATTTTTGATGAGACGCTTAATGAAAGTGGTTTAATCGCCAGCAAACGAAAACCCGCGATTGCCCGTAAATCCCGGGCTTGGCCGGTATAGTCGAATGTATACAAAGAAAGTACCCTGTGAGTAAACTCATTTCCAAAACGATTTTCTAAATTATCTTTTCACCACTAAAACGCATGAGACTTGTAGTTTTCAAAAATGTTTTCATTTTTGATGAGACGCTGAATAAAAGAAGTTTAATCGCCGGCAAACGAAAACCCGCGATTTCCCGTAAATCACGGGCTTTGCCCGTATAGTCGAATGTATACAAAGAAAGTACCCTGTGAGTAAACTCATTTCCCGAACGATTTTTTAAATTATTTTTTCACCACTAAAACGCATGAGACTTGTAGTTTTTAAAATTGTTTTCATTTTTGATGAGACGCTGAATAAAAGAAGTTTAATCGCCGGCAAACGAAAACCTGCGATTTCCGTAAATCCCGGACTCGGCCCGTATAGTAAAGAAAGTACCCGGGATGTAAACTCATTTCCCGAACGATTTTATAAATTATTATTTCACCACTAAAACCCATGAGACTTATAGTTCTTAAAAATGTTTTCATTTTTCATGAGACGCTGAATAAAAGAAGTTTAATTGCCGGCAAACGAAAACCCGCCATTTCCCGTAAACCCCGGACTCGGCCCGTATAGTCAAAAGTATACAAAGAAATTACCCAGGGAGTAAACTCATTTTTCGAACGATTTTTTAAATTATTTTTTCACCACTACAACGCATGAGACTTGTAGTTTTTAAAAATGTTTTCATTTTTGATGAGACGCTGAATAAAAGAAGTTTAATCGCAGGCAAACGAAAACCCGCCATTTCCCGTAAATCCCGAGCTTGACCCGTATAGTCGAATGTATACAAAGAAAGTACCCTGTGAGTAAACTCATTTTCCGAACGATTTTTTAAATTATTTTTTCACCACTAAAACGCATGAGACTTGTAGTTTTCAGAAATGTTTTCATTTTTGATGAGACGCTTAATGAAAGTGGTTTAATCGCCAGCAAACGAAAACCCGCGATTTCCCGTAAATCCCGGGCTTGGCCCGTATAGTCGAATGTATACAAAGAAAGTACCCTGTGTGTAAACTCATTTCCAAAACGATTTTTTAAATTATCTTTTCACCACTAAAACGCATGAGACTTGTAGTTTTCCAAAATGTTTTCATTTTTGATGAGACGCTGAATAAAAGAAGTTTAATCGCCGGCAAACGAAAACCCGCGCTTTCCCGTAAATCACGGGCTTTGCCCGTATAGTCGAATGTATACAAAGAAAATACCCTGTGAGTAAACTCATTTCCCGAACGATTTTTAAATTATTTTTTCACCACTAAAACGCATGAGACTTGTAGTTTTCAGAAATGTTTTCATTTTTGATGAGACGCTTAATGAAAGTGGTTTAATCGCCGGCAAACGAAAACCTGCGATTTCCGTAAATCCCGGACTCGGCCCGTATAGTAAAGAAAGTACCCGGGATGTAAACTCATTTCCCGAACGATTTTTTAAATTATTATTTCACCACTAAAACCCATGAGACTTATAGTTTTTAAAAATGTTTTCATTTTTGATGAGACGCTGAATAAAAGAAGTTTAATTGCCGGCAAACGAAAACCCGCCATTTCCGGTAAACCCCGGACTCGGCCCGTATAGTCAAAAGTATACAAAGAAATTACCCAGGGAGTAAACTCATTTTTCGAACGATTTTTTAAATTATTTTTTCACCACTACAACGCATGAGACTTGTAGTTTTTAAAAATGTTTTCATTTTTGATGAGACGCTGAATAAAAGAAGTTTAATCGCCGGCAAACGAAAACCCGCCATTTCCCGTAAATCCCGGGCTTGACCCGTATAGTCGAATGTATACAAAGAAAGTACCCTGTGAGTAAACTCATTTCCCGAACGATTTTTTAAATTATTTTTTCACCACTAAAACGCATGAGACTTGTAGTTTTTAGAAATGTTTTCATTTTTGATGAGACGCTTAATGAAAGTGGTTTAATCGCCAGCAAACGAAAACCCGCGATTTCCCGTAAATCCCGGGCTTGGCCCGTATAGTCGAATGTATACAAAGAAAGTACCCTGTGTGTAAACTCATTTCCAAAACGATTTTTTAAATTATCTTTTCACCACTAAAACGCATGAGACTTGTAGTTTTCAAAAATGTTTTCATTTTTGATGAGACGCTGAATAAAAGAAGTTTAATCGCCGGCAAACGAAAACCCACGATTTCCCGTAAATCACGGGCTTTGCCCGTATAGTCGAATGTATACGAAGAAAGTACCCTGTGAGTAAACTCATTTCCCGAACGATTTTTAAATTATTTTTTCACCACTAAAACGCATGAGACTTGTAGTTTTCAGAAATGTTTTCATTTTTGATGAGACGCTTAATGAAAGTGGTTTAATCGCCAGCAAACGAAAACCCGCGATTTCCCGTAAATCCCGGGCTTGGCCCGTATAGTCGAATGTTTACAAAGAAAGTACCCTGTGAGTAAACTCATTTCCAAAACGATTTTTTAAGTTATCTTTTCACCACTAAAACGCATGAGACTTGTAGTTTTCAAAAATGTTTTCATTTTTGATGAGACGCTGAATAAAAGAAGTTTAATCGCCGGCAAACGAAAACCCGCGATTTCCGTAAGCCCCTGACTCGACCCGTATAGTCAAAAGTATACAAAGAAAGTACCCAGGGAGTAAACTCATTTCCCGAACGATTTTTTAAATTATTTTTTTACCACTAAAACGCATGAGACTTGTAGTTTTCAGAAATGTTTTCATTTTTGATGAGACGCTTAATGAAAGTGGTTTAATCGCCAGCAAACGAAAACCCGCGATTTCCCGTAAATCCCGGACTTGGCCCGTATAGTCGAATGTTTACAAAGAGAGTACCCTGTGAGTAAACTCATTTCCAAAACGATTTTTTAAATTATATTTTCACCACTAAAACGCATGAGACTTGTAGTTTTCAAACATGTTTTCATTTTTGATGAGACGCTGAATAAAAGAAGTTTAATCGCCGGCAAACGAAAAGCCGCCATTTCCCGTAAACCCCGGGCTTGACCCGTATAGTCGAATGTATACAAAGAAAGTACCCTGTGAGTAAACTCATTTCCCGAACGATTTTTTAAATTATTTTTTCACCACTAAAACGCATGAGACTTGTAGTTTTCAGAAATGTTTTAATTTTTGATGAGACGCTTAATGAAAGTGGTTTAATCGCCAGCAAACGAAAACCCGCGATTTCCCGTAAATCCCGGGCTTGGCCCGTATAGTCGAATGTATACAAAGAAAGTACCCTGTGTGTAAACTCATTTCCAAAACGATTTTTTAAATTATCTTTTCACCACTAAAACGCATGAGACTTGTAGTTTTCAAAAATGTTTTCATTTTTGATGAGACGCTGAATAAAAGAAGTTTAATCGCCGGCAAACGAAAACCCACGATTTCCCGTAAATCACGGGCTTTGCCCGTATAGTCGAATGTATACAAAGAAAGTACCCTGTGAGTAAACTCATTTCCCGAACGATTTTTAAATTATTTTTTCACCACTAAAACGCATGAGACTTGTAGTTTTCAGAAATGTTTTCATTTTTGATGAGACGCTTAATGAAAGTGGTTTAATCGCCAGCAAACGAAAACCCGCGATTTCCCGTAAATCCCGGGCTTGGCCCGTATAGTCGAATGTTTACAAAGAAAGTACCCTGTGAGTAAACTCATTTCCAAAACGATTTTTTAAGTTATCTTTTCACCACTAAAACGCATGAGACTTGTAGTTTTCAAAAATGTTTTCATTTTTGATGAGACGCTGAATAAAAGAAGTTTAATCGCCGGCAAACGAAAACCCGCGATTTCCGTAAGCCCCTGACTCGACCCGTATAGTCAAAAGTATACAAAGAAAGTACCCAGGGAGTAAACTCATTTCCCGAACGATTTTTTAAATTATTTTTTTACCACTAAAACGCATGAGACTTGTAGTTTTCAGAAATGTTTTCATTTTTGATGAGACGCTTAATGAAAGTGGTTTAATCGCCAGCAAACGAAAACCCGCGATTTCCCGTAAATCCCGGACTTGGCCCGTATAGTCGAATGTTTACAAAGAAAGTACCCTGTGAGTAAACTCATTTCCAAAACGATTTTTTAAATTATATTTTCACCACTAAAACGCATGAGACTTGTAGTTTTCAAACATGTTTTCATTTTTGATGAGACGCTGAATAAAAGAAGTTTAATCGCCGGCAAACGAAAAGCCGCCATTTCCCGTAAACCCCGGACTCGACCCGTATAGTCAAAAGTATACAGAGAAAGTACCCAGGGAGTAAACTTATTTCCCGAACGATTCTTTATATTATTTTTTTACCACTAAACGCATGAGACTTGTAGTTTTCAGAAATGTTTTCATTTTTGATGAGACGCTTAATGAAAGTGGTTTAATCGCCAGCAAACGAAAACCCGCGATTTCCCGTAAATCCCGGACTTGGCCCGTATAGTCGAATGTTTACAAAGAAAGTACCCTGTGAGTAAACTCATTTCCAAAACGATTTTTTAAATTATATTTTCACCACTAAAACGCATGAGACTTGTAGTTTTCAAAAATGTTTTCATTTTTGATGAGACGCTGAATAAAAGAAGTTTAATCGCCGGCAAACGAAAACCCGCCATTTCCCGTAAACCCCGGACTCGACCCGTATAGTCAAAAGTATACAGAGAAAGTACCCAGGGAGTAAACTCATTTCCCGAACGATTTTTTATATTATTTTTTTACCACTAAACGCATGAGACTTGTAGTTTTCAAAAATATTTTTATATTTGCTGGGACGCTGAATAAAAGAAGTTTAATCGCCGGCAAACGAAGATCCGCGATTTCCCGTAAATCCCGGACTCGGCCCGTATAGACAAAAGTATACAAAGAAAGTACCCAGGGAGTAAACTCATTTCCCGAACGATTTTTTGAATTATTTTTTCACCACTAAAACGCATGAGACTTGTAGTTTTCAAAAATGTTTTCATTTTTGATGAGACGCTTAATGAAAGAGGTTTAATCGCCGGAAAACGAAAACCCGCGATTTCCCGTAAATCCCGGGCTTGGCCTGTATAGTCGAATGTATACAGAGAAAGTACCCTGTGAGTAAACTCATTTCCTGAACGATTTTTTAAATTATTTTTTCACCACTAAAACGCATAAGACTTGTAGTTTTTAAAAATGTTTTCATTTTTGATGAAACGCTGTGTAAAAGAAGTTTAATCGCCGGCAAACGAAAACCCGTGATTTCCCGTACATCCCGGCTTGGCCCGTATAGTCAAAAGTATACAAAGAAAGTACCCAGGGAGTAAACTCATTTCCCGAACGATTTTTTAAATTATTTTTTCACCACTAAAACCCATGAGACTTTTAGTTTTTAAAAATGTTTTCATTTTTGATGAGACGCTGAAAAAAAGAAGTTAAATCGCCGGCAAACGAAAACCCGCCATTTCCCATAAACCCCTGACTCGGCCCGTATAGTCAAAAGTATACAAAGAAATTACCCAGGGAGTAAACTCATTTTCTGAACGATTTTTTAAATTATCTTTTCACCACTACAACGCATGAGACTTGTAGTTTTCAAAAATATTTTTATATTTGCTGGGACGCTGAATAAAAGAAGTTTAATCGCCGGCAAACGAAGATCCGCGATTTCCCGTAAATCCCGGACTCGGCCCGTATAGTCAAAAGTATACAAAGAAAGTACCCAGGGAGTAAACTCATTTCCCGAACGATTTTTTAAATTATTTTTTCACCACTTAAACGCATGAGACTTGTAGTTTTCAAAAATGTTTTCATTTTTGATGAGACGCTTAATGAAAGAGGTTTAATTGCCGGCAAACGAAATCCCGCGTTTTCCCGTAAATCCGGGGCTTGGCCCGTATAGTCGAATGTATACAAAGAAAGTACCCAGGGAGTAAACTCATTTCCCGAACGATTTTTTGAATTATTTTTTCACCACTAAAACGCATGAGACTTGTAGTTTTCAAAAATGTTTTCATTTTTGATGAGACGCTTAATGAAAGAGGTTTAATCGCCGGAAAACGAAAACCCGCGATTTCCCGTAAATCCCGGGCTTTGCCCGTATAGTCGAATGTATACAGAGAAAGTACCCTGTGAGTAAACTCATTTCCTGAACGATTTTTTAAATTATTTTTTCACCACTAAAACGCATAAGACTTGTAGTTTTTAAAAATGTTTTCATTTTTGATGAAACGCTGTGTAAAAGAAGTTTAATCGCCAGCAAACGAAAACCCGCGATTTCCCGTACATCCCGGCTTGGCCCGTATAGTCAAAAGTATACAAAGAAAGTACCCAGGGAGTAAACTCATTTCCCGAACGATTTTTTAAATTATTTTTTCACCACTAAAACCCATAAGACTTTTAGTTTTTAAAAATGTTTTCATTTTTGATGAGACGCTGAAAAAAAGAAGTTAAATCGCCGGCAAACAAAAACCCGCCATTTCCCATAAACCCCTGACTCGGCCCGTATAGTCAAAAGTATACAAAGAAATTACCCAGGGAGTAAACTCATTTTCCGAACGATTTTTTAAATTATCTTTTCACCACTACAACGCATGAGACTTGTAGTTTATAAAAATGTTTTCATTTTTGATGAGACGCTGAATAAAAGAAGTTTAATCGCCGGCAAACGAAAACCCGCCATTTCCCGTAAACCCCGGACTCGGCCCGTATAGTCAAAAGTATACAAAGAAAGTACCCAGGGAGTAAACTCATTTTCCGAACGATTTTTTAAATTATTTTTTCACCACTACAACGCATGAGACT
The DNA here is from genome assembly GCF_029227915.1 of Hydractinia symbiolongicarpus. NCBI lineage: Eukaryota > Metazoa > Cnidaria > Hydrozoa > Anthoathecata > Hydractiniidae > Hydractinia > Hydractinia symbiolongicarpus. The sequence goes on along the minus strand of NC_079880.1, from coordinate 5,380,109 downwards.
TGTAGTTTTCAAAAATGTTTTCATTTTTGATGAGACGCTGAATAAAAGAAGTTTATTCGCACTCAAATGAAAATCTGCGATTTCCCGTAAATCCCGGACTCGGCCCGTATAGTCCAAAGTATACAAAGAAAGTACCCAGGGAGTAAACTCATTTTCCGAACGATTCTTTAAATTATTTTTTCACCACTAAAACGCATGAGACTTGCACTTTTCAAAAATATTTTCATATTTGATGAGACGCTTAATGAAAGAGGTTTAATCGCCGGCAAACGAAATCCCGCGATTTCCCGTAAATCCCAGGCTTGGCCCGTATATTCGAATGTATACATAGAAAGTACCTAGGGAGTAAACTCATTTCCCGAACGATTTTTTAAATTATTTATTCACCACTACAACGCATGAGACTTGTAGTTTTTAAAAATGTTTTCATTTTTGATGAGACGCTGAATAAAAGAAGTTTAATCGCCGGCAAACAAAAACCCGCCATTTCCCGTAAACCACGGACTCGGCCCGTATAGTCAAAAGTATACAAAGAAAGTACCCAGGGAGTAAACTCATTTTCCGAACGATTTTTTAAATTATTTTTTCACCACTACAACGCATGAGACTTGTAGTTTTCAAAAATGTTTTCATTTTTGATGAGACGCTGAATAAAAGAAGTTTATTCGCCGGAAAACGAAAACCCGCGATTTCCCGTAAATCCCGGGCTTGGCCCGTATAGTCGAATGTATACAAAGAAAGTACCCAGGGAGTAAACTCATTTCCCGAACGATTTTTTGAATTATTTTTTTACCACTAAAACGCATGAGACTTGTAGTTTTCAAAAATGTTTTCATTTTTGATGAGACGCTTAATGAAAGAGGTTTAATCGCCGGCAAACGAAAACCCGCCATTTCCCGTAAACCCCGGACTCGGCCCGTATAGTCAAAAGTATACAAAGAAAGTACCCAGGGAGTAAACTCATTTTCCGAACGATTTTTTAAATTATTTTTTCACCACTACAACGCATGAGACTTGTAGTTTTCAAAAATGTTTTCATTTTTGATGAGACGCTGAATAAAAGAAGTTTATTCGCACTCAAATGAAAATCTGCGATTTCCCGTAAATCCCGGACTCGGCCCGTATAGTCCAAAGTATACAAAGAAAGTACCCAGGGAGTAAACTCATTTTCCGAACGATTCTTTAAATTATTTTTTCACCACTAAAACGCATGAGACTTGCACTTTTCAAAAATATTTTCATATTTGATGAGACGCTTAATGAAAGAGGTTTAATCGCCGGCAAACGAAATCCCGCGATTTCCCGTAAATCCCAGGCTTGGCCCGTATATTCGAATGTATACATAGAAAGTACCTAGGGAGTAAACTCATTTCCCGAACGATTTTTTAAATTATTTATTCACCACTACAACGCATGAGACTTGTAGTTTTTAAAAATGTTTTCATTTTTGATGAGACGCTGAATAAAAGAAGTTTAATCGCCGGCAAACAAAAACCCGCCATTTCCCGTAAACCACGGACTCGGCCCGTATAGTCAAAAGTATACAAAGAAAGTACCCAGGGAGTAAACTCATTTTCCGAACGATTTTTTAAATTATTTTTTCACCACTACAACGCATGAGACTTGTAGTTTTCAAAAATGTTTTCATTTTTGATGAGACGCTGAATAAAAGAAGTTTATTCGCCGGAAAACGAAAACCCGCGATTTCCCGTAAATCCCGGGCTTGGCCCGTATAGTCGAATGTATACAAAGAAAGTACCCAGGGAGTAAACTCATTTCCCGAACGATTTTTTGAATTATTTTTTTACCACTAAAACGCATGAGACTTGTAGTTTTCAAAAATGTTTTCATTTTTGATGAGACGCTTAATGAAAGAGGTTTAATCGCCGGAAAACGAAAACCCGCGATTTCTCGTAAATCCCGGGCTTGGCCCGTATAGTCGAATGTATACAGAGAAAGTACCCTGTGAGTAAACTCATTTCCTGAACGATTTTTTAAATTATTTTTTCACCACTAAAACGCATAAGACTTGTAGTTTTTAAAAATGTTTTCATTTTTGATGAAACGCTGTGTAAAAGAAGTTTAATCGCCGGCAAACGAAAACCCGCGATTTCCCGTACATCCCGGCTTGGCCCGTATAGTCAAAAGTATACAAAGAAAGTACCCAGGGAGTAAACTCATTTCCCGAACGATTTTTTAAATTATTTTTTCACCACTAAAACCCATGAGACTTTTAGTTTTTAAAAATGTTTTCATTTTTGATGAGACGCTGAAAAAAAGAAGTTAAATCGCCGGCAAACGAAAACCCGCCATTTCCCATAAACCCCTGACTCGGCCCGTATAGTCAAAAGTATACAAAGAAATTACCCAGGGAGTAAACTCATTTTCCGAACGATTTTTTAAATTATCTTTTTACCACTACAACGCATGAGACTTGTAGTTTTTAAAAATGTTTTCATTTTTGATGAGACGCTGAATAAAAGAAGTTTAATCGCCGGCAAACGAAAACCCGCCAATTCCCGTAAACCCCGGACTCGGCCCGTATAGTCAAAAGTATACAAAGAAAGTACCCAGGGAGTAAACTCATTTTCCGAACGATTTTTTAAATTATTTTTTCACCACTACAACGGATGAGACTTGTAGTTTTCAAAAATGTTTTCATTTTTGATGAGACGCTGAATAAAAGAAGTTTATTCGCACTCAAATGAAAATCTGCAATTTCCCGTAAATCCCGGACTCGGCCCGTAAAGTCCAAAGTATACAAAGAAAGTACCCAGGGAGTAAACTCATTTTCCGAACGATTCTTTAAATTATTTTTTCACCACTAAAACGCATGAGACTTGCACTTTTCAAAAATGTTTTCATATTTGATGAGACGCTTAATGAAAGAGATTTAATCGCCGGCAAACGAAATCCCGCGATTTCCCGTAAATCCCAGGCTTGGCCCGTATATTCGAATGTATACAAAGAAAGTACCTAGGGAGTAAACTCATTTCCCAAACGATTTTTTAAATTATTTATTCACCACTACAACGCATGAGACTTGTAGTTTTTAAAAATGTTTTCATTTTTGATGAGACGCTGAATAAAAGAAGTTTAATCGCCGGCAAACGAAAACCCGCCATTTCCCGTAAACCACGGACTCGGCCCGTATAGTCAAAAGTATACAAAGAAAGTACCCAGGGAGTAAACTCATTTTCCGAACGATTTTTTAAATTATTTTTTCACCACTACAACGCATGAGACTTGTAGTTTTCAAAAATGTTTTCATTTTTGATGAGACGCTGAATAAAAGAAGTTTATTCGCCGGAAAACGAAAACCCGCGATTTCCCGTAAATCCCGGGCTTGGCCCGTATAGTCGAATGTATACAGAGAAAGTACCCTGTGAGTAAACTCATTTCCTGAACGATTTTTTAAATTATTTTTTCACCACTAAAACGCATAAGACTTGTAGTTTTTAAAAATGTTTTCATTTTTGATGAAACGCTGTGTAAAAGAAGTTTAATCGCCGGCAAACGAAAACCTGCGATTTCCCGTAAATCCCGGCTTGGCCCGTATAGTAAAGAAAGTACCCGGGATGTAAACTCATTTCCCGAACGATTTTTTAAATTACTTTTTCACCACTAAAACGCATGAGACTTGTAGTTTTTAAAAATGTTTTTATTTTTGATGAGACGCTTAATGAAAGTGGTTTAATCGCCAGCAAACGAAAACCCGCGATTTCCCGTAAATCCCGGACTCGGCCCGTATAGTCCAAAGTATACAAAGAAAGTACCCAGGGAGTAAACTCATTTTCCGAACGATTTTTTAAATTATTTTTTCACCACTAAAACGCATGAGACTTGTAGTTTTCAAAAATGTTTACGTATTTGATGAGACGCTTAATGAAAGAGGTTTAATCGCCGGCAAACGAAATCCCGCGATTTCCCGTAAATCCCGGGCTTGGCCCGTATAGTCGAATGTATACAGAGAAAGTACCCTGTGAGTAAACTCATTTCCTGAACGATTTTTTAAATTATTTTTTCACCACTAAAACGCATAAGACTTGTAGTTTTTAAAAATGTTTTCATTTTTGATGAAACGCTGTGTAAAAGAAGTTTAATCGCCGGCAAACGAAAACCCGCGATTTCCCGTACATCCCGGCTTGGCCCGTATAGTCAAAAGTATACAAAGAAAGTACCCAGGGAGTAAACTCATTTCCCGAACGATTTTTTAAATTATTTTTTCACCACTAAAACCCATGAGACTTTTAGTTTTTAAAAATGTTTTCATTTTTGATGAGACGCTGAAAAAAAGAAGTTAAATCGCCGGCAAACGAAAACCCGCCATTTCCCATAAACCCCTGACTCGGCCCGTATAGTCAAAAGTATACAAAGAAATTACCCAGGGAGTAAACTCATTTTCCGAACGATTTTTTAAATTATCTTTTCACCACTACAACGCATGAGACTTGTAGTTTTTAAAAATGTTTTCATTTTTGATGAGACGCTGAATAAAAGAAGTTTAATCGCCGGCAAACGAAAACCCGCCATTTCCCGTAAACCCCGGACTCGGCCCGTATAGTCAAAAGTATACAAAGAAAGTACCCAGGGAGTAAACTCATTTTCCGAACGATTTTTTAAATTATTTTTTCACCACTACAACGCATGAGACTTGTAGTTTTCAAAAATGTTTTCATTTTTGATGAGACGCTGAATAAAAGAAGTTTATTCGCACTCAAATGAAAATCTGCAATTTCCCGTAAATCCCGGACTCGGCCCGTAAAGTCCAAAGTATACAAAGAAAGTACCCAGGGAGTAAACTCATTTTCCGAACGATTCTTTAAATTATTTTTTCACCACTAAAACGCATGAGACTTGCACTTTTCAAAAATGTTTTCATATTTGATGAGACGCTTAATGAAAGAGGTTTAATCGCCGGCAAACGAAATCCCGCGATTTCCCGTAAATCCCAGGCTTGGCCCGTATATTCGAATGTATACAAAGAAAGTACCTAGGGAGTAAACTCATTTCCCGAACGATTTTTTAAATTATTTATTCACCACTACAACGTATGAGACTTGTAGTTTTTAAAAATGTTTTCATTTTTGATGAGACGCTGAATAAAAGAAGTTTATTCGCCGGCAAACGAAAACCCGCCATTTCCCGTAAACCACGGACTCGGCCCGTATAGTCAAAAGTATACAAAGAAAGTACCCAGGGAGTAAACTCATTTTCCGAACGATTTTTTAAATTATTTTTTCACCACTACAACGCATGAGACTTGTAGTTTTCAAAAATGTTTTCATTTTTGATGAGACGCTGAATAAAAGAAGTTTATTCGGCGGAAAACGAAAACCCGCGATTTCCCGTAAATCCCGGGCTTGGCCCGTATAGTCGAATGTATACAGAGAAAGTACCCTGTGAGTAAACTCATTTCCTGAACGATTTTTTAAATTATTTTTTCACCACTAAAACGCATAAGATTTGTAGTTTTTAAAAATGTTTTCATTTTTGATGAAACGCTGTGTAAAAGAAGTTTAATCGCTGGCAAACGAAAACCCGCGATTTCCCGTAAATCCCGGACTCGGCCCGTATAGTCCAAAGTATACAAAGAAAGTACCCAGGGAGTAAACTCATTTTCCGAACGATTTTTTAAATTATTTTTTCACCACTAAAACGCATGAGACTTGTAGTTTTCAAAAATGTTTACATATTTGATGAGACGCTTAATGAAAGAGGTTTAATCGCCGGCAAACGAAATCCCGCGATTTCCCGTAAATCCCGGGCTTGGCCCGTATAGTCGAATATATACAAAGAAAGTACCTAGGGAGTAAACTCATTTCCCGAACGATTTTTTAATTTTTTTTTTTCACCACTTAAACGCATGAGACTTGTAGTTTTTAAAAATGTTTTCATTTTTGATGAGACGCTGAATAAAAGAAGTTTAATCGCCGGCAAACGAAAACCTGCGATTTCCCGTAAATCGCGGACTCGGCCCGTATTGTCAAAAGTATACAAAGAAAGTACCCAGGGAGTAAACTCATTTCCCGAACGATTTTTTAAATTATTTTTTCACCACTAAAACGCATGAGACTTGTAGTTTTCAAAAATGTTTTCATTTTTGATGAGACGCTGAATAAAAGAAGTTTATTCGCCGGCAAACGAAAACCAGCGATTTCCCGTAAATCCCGGACTCGGCCCGTATAGTCAAAAGTATACAAAGAAAGTACCCAGGGAGTAAACTCATTTCCCGAATGATTTTTTAAATTACATTTTCACCACTAAAACGCATGAGACTTGTAGTTTTTAAAAATGTTTTCATTTTTGATGAGTTGATGAATAAAAGAAGTTTAATCGCCGGCAAACGAAACCTGCGATTTCCCGTAAATCCTGGACTCGGCCCGTATAGTCAAAAGTATACAAAGAAAGTACCCAGGGAGTAAACTCATTTCCCAAACGATTTTTTAAATTATTATTTCACCACTAAAGCCCATGAGACTTGTAGTTTTTAAAAATATTTTCATTTTTGATGAGACGCTTAATGAAAGTGGTTTAATCGCCAGCAAACGAAAACCCGCGATTTCCCGTAAATCCCGGGCTTGGCCCGTATAGTCGAATGTTTACAAAGAAAGTACCCTGTGAGTAAACTCATTTCCAAAAGGATTTTTTAAATTATCTTTTCACCACTAAAACGCATGAGACTTGTAGTTTTTAAAAATGTTTTCATTTTTGATGAGACGCTGAAAAAAAGAAGTTAAATCGCCGGCAAACGAAAACCCGCCATTTCCCATAACCCCTGACTCGGCCCGTATAGTCAAAAGTATACAAAGAAATTACCCAGGGAGTTAAACTCATTTCCCGAACGATTTTTTAAATTATTTTTTCACCACTAAAACGCATGAGACTTGTAGTTTTCAAAAATGTTGTCATTTTTGATGAGACGCTGAATAAAAGAAGTTTATTCGCCGGCAAACGAAAACCTGCGATTTCCCGTAAATCCCGGACTCGGCCCGTATAGTCAAAAGTATACAAAGAAAGTACCCAGGGAGTAAACTCATTTCCCGAACGATTTTTTAAATTATTATTTCACCACTAAAGCCCATGAGACTTGTAGTTTTTAAAAATGTTTTCATTTTTGATGAGACGCTTAATGAAAGTGGTTTAATCGCCAGCAAACGAAAACCCGCGATTTCCCGTAAATCCCGGGCTTGGCCCGTATAGTCGAATGTTTACAAAGAAAGTACCCTGTGAGTAAACTCATTTCCAAAACGATTTTTTAAATTATCTTTTCACCACTAAAACGCATGAGACTTGTAGTTTTTAAAAATGTTTTCATTTTTGATGAGACGCTGAATAAAAGAAGTTTAATCGCCGGCAAACGAAAACCCGCCATTTCCCGTAAACCCCGGACTCGGCCCGTATAGTCAAAAGTATACAAAGAAAGTACCCAGGGAGTAAACTCATTTTCCGAACGATTTTTTAAATTATTTTTTCACCACTACAACGCATGAGACTTGTAGTTTTCAAAAATGTTTTCATTTTTGATGAGACGCTGCATAAAAGAAGTTTATTCGCACTCAAACGAAAATCCGCGATTTCCCGTAAATCCCGGACTCGGCCCGTATAGTCCAAAGTATACAAAGAAAGTACCCAGGGAGTAAACTCATTTTCCGAACGATTTTTTAAATTATTTTTTCACCACTAAAACGCATGAGACTTGTAGTTTTCAAAAATGTTTTCATATTTGATGAGACGCTTAATGAAAGAGGTTTAATCGCCGGCAACCGAAATCCTGCGATTTCCCGTAAATCCCGGGCTTGGCCCGTATATTCGAATGTATACAAAGAAAGTACCTAGAGAGTAAACTCATTTCCCGAACGATTTTTTAATTTTTTTTTTAACCACTAAAACGCATGAGACTTGTAGTTTTTAAAAATGTTTTCATTTTTGATGAGACGCTGAATAAAAGAAGTTTAATCGCCGGCAAACGAAAACCTGCGATTTCCCGTAAATCCCGGACTCGGCCCGTATTGTCAAAAGTATACAAAGAAAGTACCCAGGGAGTAAACTCATTTCCCGAACGATTTTTTAAATTATTTTTTCACTACTAAAACGCATGAGACTTGTAGTTTTCAAAAATGTTTTCATTTTTGATGAGACGCTGAATAAAAGAAGTTTAATCGCCGGCAAACGAAAACCCCCGATTTCCCGTAAATCCTGGACTCGGCCCGTATAGTAAAGAAAGTACCCGGGATGTAAACTCATTTCCCGAACGATTTTTTAAAATATTTTTTCACCACTAAAACGCATGAGACTTGTAGTTTTCAAAAATGTTTTCATTTTTGATGAGACGCTGAATAAAAGAAGTTTAATCGCCGGCAAACGAAAACCTGCGATTTCCCGTAAATCGCGGACTCGGCCCGTATTGTCAAAAGTATACAAAGAAAGTACCCAGGGAGTAAACTCATTTCCCGAACGATTTTTTAAATTATTTTTTCACCACTAAAACGCATGAGACTTGTAGTTTTCAAAAATGTTTTCATTTTTGATGAGACGCTGAATAAAAGAAGTTTATTCGCCGGCAAACGAAAACCAGCGATTTCCCGTAAATCCCGGACTCGGCCCGTATAGTCAAAAGTATACAAAGAAAGTACCCAGGGAGTAAACTCATTTCCCGAATGATTTTTTAAATTACATTTTCACCACTAAAACGCATGAGACTTGTAGTTTTTAAAAATGTTTTCATTTTTGATGAGTTGATGAATAAAAGAAGTTTAATCGCCGGCAAACGAAACCTGCGATTTCCCGTAAATCCTGGACTCGGCCCGTATAGTCAAAAGTATACAAAGAAAGTACCCAGGGAGTAAACTCATTTCCCAAACGATTTTTTAAAGTATTATTTCACCACTAAAGCCCATGAGACTTGTAGTTTTTAAAAATATTTTCATTTTTGATGAGACGCTTAATGAAAGTGGTTTAATCGCCAGCAAACGAAAACCCGCGATTTCCCGTAAATCCCGGGCTTGGCCCGTATAGTCGAATGTTTACAAAGAAAGTACCCTGTGAGTAAACTCATTTCCAAAACGATTTTTTAAATTATCTTTTCACCACTAAAACGCATGAGACTTGTAGTTTTTAAAAATGTTTTCATTTTTGATGAGACGCTGAAAAAAAGAAGTTAAATCGCCGGCAAACGAAAACCCGCCATTTCCCATAACCCCTGACTCGGCCCGTATAGTCAAAAGTATACAAAGAAATTACCCAGGGAGTTAAACTCATTTCCCGAACGATTTTTTAAATTATTTTTTCACCACTAAAACGCATGAGACTTGTAGTTTTCAAAAATGTTTTCATATTTGATGAGACGCTTAATGAAAGAGGTTTAATCGCCGCCAAACGAAATCCCGCGATTTCCCGTAAATCCCGCGCTTGGCCCGTATAGTCCAATGTATACAAAGAAAGTACCTAGGGAGTAAACTCATTTCCCGAACGACTTTTTAATTTTTTTTTTCACCACTAAAACGCATGAGACTTGTAGTTTTTAAAAATGTTTTCATTTTTGATGAGACGCTGAATAAAAGAAGTTTAATCGCCGGCAAACGAAAACCTGCGATTTCCCGTAAATCCCGGACTCGGCCCGTATAGTCAAAAGTATACAAAGAAAGTACCCAGGGAGTAAACTCATTTCCCGAACGATTTTTTAAATTACTTTTTCACCACTAAAACGCATGAGACTTGTAGTTTTTAAAAATGTTTTCATTTTTGATGAGACGCTGAATAAAAGAAGTTTAATCGCCAGCAAACGAAACCTGCGATTTCCCGTAAATCCTGGACTCGGCCCGTATAGTCAAAAGTATACAAAGAAAGTACCCAGGGAGTAAACACATTTCCCAAACGAATTTTTAAATTATTATTTCACCACTAAAGCCCATGAGACTTGTAGTTTTTAAAAATGTTTTCATTTTTGATGAGACGCTTAATGAAAGTGGTTTAATCGCCAGCAAACGAAAACCCGCGATTTCCCGTAAATCCCGGGCTTGGCCCGTATAGTCGAATGTTTACAAAGAAAGTACCCTGTGAGTAAACTCATTTCCAAAACGATTTTTTGAATTATCTTTTCACCACTAAAACGCATGAGACTTGTAGTTTTCAAAAATGTTTTCATTTTTGATGAGACGCTGAATAAAAGAAGTTTAATCGTCGGCAAACGAAAACCCGCCATTTCCCGTAAACCCCGGACTCGACCCGTATAGTCAAAACTATACAGAGAAAGTACCCAGGGAGTAAACTCATTTCCCGAACGATTTTTTAAATTACTTTTTCACCACTAAAACGCATGAGACTTGTAGTTTTTAAAAATGTTTTCATTTTTGATGAGACGCTGAATAAAAGAAGTTTAATCGCCGGCAAACGAAACCTGCGATTTCTTGTAAATCCTGGACTCGGCCCGTATAGTCAAAAGTATACAAAGAAAGTACCCAGGGAGTAAACTCATTTCCCAAACGATTTTTTAAATTATTATTTCACCACTAAAGCCCATGAGACTTGTAGTTTTTAAAAATGTTTTCATTTTTGATGAGACGTTTAATGAAAGTGGTTTAATCGCCAGCAAACGAAAACCCGCAATTTCCCGTAAATCCCGGGCTTGGCCCGTATAGTCGAATGTTTACAAAGAAAGTACCCTGTGAGTAAACTCATTTCCGAAACGATTTTTTAAATTATCTTTTCACCACTAAAACGCATGAGACTTGTAGTTTTTAAAAATGTTTTCATTTTTGATGAGACGCTGACTAAAAGAAGTTTAATCGCCGGCAAACGAAAACCCGCCATTTCCCGTAAACACCAGACTCGGCCCGTATAGTCAAAAGTATACAAAGAAATTACCCAGGGAGTAAACTCATTTTCCGAACGATTTTTTAAATTATTTATTCACCACTACAACGCATGAGACTTGTAGTTTTTAAAAATGTTTTCATTTTTGATGAGACGCTGAATAAAAGAAGTTTAATCGCCGGCAAACGAAAACCCGCCATTTCCCGTAAACCCCGGACTTGGCCCGTATAGTCAAAAGTATACAAAGAAAGTACCCAGGGAGTAAACTCATTTCCCGAACGATTTTTTAAATTACTTTTTCACCACTAAAACGCATGAGACTTGTAGTTTTTAAAAATGTTTTCATTTTTGATGAGACGCTGAATAAAAGAAGTTTAATCGCCAGCAAACGAAACCTGCGATTTCCCGTAAATCCTGGACTCGGCCCGTATAGTCAAAAGTATACAAAGAAAGTACCCAGGGAGTAAACACATTTCCCAAACGAATTTTTAAATTATTATTTCACCACTAAAGCCCATGAGACTTGTAGTTTTTAAAAATGTTTTCATTTTTGATGAGACGCTTAATGAAAGTGGTTTAATCGCCAGCAAACGAAAACCCGCGATTTCCCGTAAATCCCGGGCTTGGCCCGTATAGTCGAATGTTTACAAAGAAAGTACCCTGTGAGTAAACTCATTTCCAAAACGATTTTTTGAATTATCTTTTCACCACTAAAACGCATGAGACTTGTAGTTTTCAAAAATGTTTTCATTTTTGATGAGACGCTGAATAAAAGAAGTTTAATCGTCGGCAAACGAAAACCCGCCATTTCCCGTAAACCCCGGACTCGACCCGTATAGTCAAAACTATACAGAGAAAGTACCCAGGGAGTAAACTCATTTCCCGAACGATTTTTTAAATTACTTTTTCACCACTAAAACGCATGAGACTTGTAGTTTTTAAAAATGTTTTCATTTTTGATGAGACGCTGAATAAAAGAAGTTTAATCGCCGGCAAACGAAACCTGCGATTTCTTGTAAATCCTGGACTCGGCCCGTATAGTCAAAAGTATACAAAGAAAGTACCCAGGGAGTAAACTCATTTCCCAAACGATTTTTTAAATTATTATTTCACCACTAAAGCCCATGAGACTTGTAGTTTTTAAAAATGTTTTCATTTTTGATGAGACGTTTAATGAAAGTGGTTTAATCGCCAGCAAACGAAAACCCGCAATTTCCCGTAAATCCCGGGCTTGGCCCGTATAGTCGAATGTTTACAAAGAAAGTACCCTGTGAGTAAACTCATTTCCGAAACGATTTTTTAAATTATCTTTTCACCACTAAAACGCATGAGACTTGTAGTTTTTAAAAATGTTTTCATTTTTGATGAGACGCTGACTAAAAGAAGTTTAATCGCCGGCAAACGAAAACCCGCCATTTCCCGTAAACACCAGACTCGGCCCGTATAGTCAAAAGTATACAAAGAAATTACCCAGGGAGTAAACTCATTTTCCGAACGATTTTTTAAATTATTTATTCACCACTACAACGCATGAGACTTGTAGTTTTTAAAAATGTTTTCATTTTTGATGAGACGCTGAATAAAAGAAGTTTAATCGCCGGCAAACGAAAACCCGCCATTTCCCGTAAACCCCGGACTTGGCCCGTATAGTCAAAAGTATACAAAGAAAGTACCCAGGGAGTAAACTCATTTTCCGAACTATTTTTTAAATTATTTTTTCACCACTACAACGCATCAGACTTGTAGTTTTCAAAAATGTTTTCATTTTTGATGAGACGCTGAATAAAAGAAGTTTAATCGCCGGCAACCGAAAACCCGCCATTTCCCGTAAACCCATGACTCGGCCCGTATAGTCAAAAGTATACAAAGAAATTACCCAGGGAGTAAACTCATTTTCCGAACGATTTTTTAAATTATGTATTCACCACTACAACGCATGAGACTTGTAGTTTTTAAAAATGTTTTCATTTTTGATGAGACGCTGAATAAAAGAAGTTTAATCGCCGGCAAACGAAAACCCGCCATTTCCCGTAAACCCCGGACTCGGCCCGTATAGTCAAAAGTATACAAAGAAAGTACCCAGGGAGTAAACTCATTTTCCGAACGATTTTTTAAATTATTTTTTCACCACTACAACGCATCAGACTTGTAGTTTTCAAAAATGTTTTCATTTTTGATGAGACGCTGAATAAAAGAAGTTTAGTCGCACTCAAACGAAAATCCGCGATTTCCCGTAAATCCCGGACTCGGCCCGTATAGTCCAAAGTATACAAAGAAAGTACCCAGGAAGTAAACTCATTTTCCGAACGATTTTTTAAATTATTTTTTCACCACTAAAACGCATGAGACTTGTAGTTTTAAAAAATGTTTTCAGATTTGATGAGACGCTTAATGAAAGAGGTTTAATCGCCGGCAAACGAAATGCCGCGATTTCCCGTAAATCCCGGGCTTGGCCCGTATAGTCGAATGTATACAAAGAAAGTACCTAGGGAGTAAACTCATTTCCAAAACGATTTTTTAATTTCTTTTTTCACCACTAAAACGCATGAGACTTGTAGTTTTTAAAAATGTTTTCATTTTTGATGAGACGCTGAATAAAAGAAGTTTAATCGCCGGCAAACGAAAACCTGCGATTTCCCGTAAATCCCGGACTCGGCCCGTATTGTCAAAAGTATACAAAGAAAGTACCCAGGGAGTAAACTCATTTCCCGAACGATTTTTTAAATTACTTTTTCACCACTAAAACGCATGAGACTTGTAGTTTTTAAAAATGTTTTCATTTTTGATGAGACGCTGAATAAAAGAAGTTTAATCGCCAGCAAACGAAACCTGCGATTTCCCGTAAATCCTGGACTCGGCCCGTATAGTCAAAAGTATACAAAGAAAGTACCCAGGGAGTGAACTCATTTCCCAAACGATTTTTTAAATTATTATTTCACCACTAAAGCCCATGAGACTTGTAGTTTTTAAAAATGTTTTCATTTTTGATGAGACGCTTAATGAAAGTGGTTTAATCGCCAGCAAACGAAAACCCGCGATTTCCCGTAAATCCCGGGCTTGGCCCGTATAGTCGAATGTTTACAAAGAAAGTACCCTGTGAGTAAACTCATTTCCAAAACGATTTTTTAAATTATCTTTTCACCACTAAAACGCATGAGACTTGTAGTTTTCAAAAATGTTTTCATTTTTGATGAGACGCTGAATAAAAGAAGTTTAATCGCCGGCAAACGAAAACCCGCCATTTCCCGTAAACCCTGGACTCGACCCGTATAGTCAAAAGTATACAGAAAAAGTACCCAGGGAGTAAACTCATTTCCCGAACGATTTTTTATATTATTTTTTTACCACTAAACGCATGAGACTTGTAGTTTTCAAAAATATTTTCATATTTGATGGGACGCTGAATAAAAGAAGTTTAATCGCCGGCAAACAAAGATCCGCCATTTCCCGTAAATCCCGGACTCGGCCCGTATAGTCAAAAGTATACAAAAAAAGTACCCAGGGAGTAAACTCATTTCCCGAACGATTTTTTAAATTATCTTTTCACCACTAAAACGCATGAGACTTGTAGTTTTCAAAAATGTTTTCATTTTTGATGAGACGCTGAATAAAAGAAGTTTAATCGCCGGCAAACGAAAACCCGCCATTTCCCGTAAACCCTGGACTCGACCCGTATAGTCAAAAGTATACAGAAAAAGTACCCAGGGAGTAAACTCATTTCCCGAACGATTTTTTATATTATTTTTTTACCACTAAACGCATGAGACTTGTAGTTTTCAAAAATATTTTCATATTTGATGGGACGCTGAATAAAAGAAGTTTAATCGCCGGCAAACAAAGATCCGCCATTTCCCGTAAATCACGGACTCGGCCCGTATAGTCAAAAGTATACAAAGAAAGTACCCAGGGAGTAAACTCATTTCCCGAACGATTTTTTAAATTATTTTTTCACCACTAAAACGCATGAGACTTGTAGTTTTTAAAAATGTTTTCATTTTTGATGAGACGCTGAATAAAAGAAGTTTAATCGCCGGTAAACGAAACCTGCGATTTCCTGTAAATCCTGGACTCGGCCCGTATAGTCAAAAGTATACAAAGAAAGTACCCAGGGAGTGAACTCATTTCCCAAACGATTTTTTAAATTATTATTTCACCACTAAAGCCCATGAGACTTGTAGTTTTTAAAAATGTTTTCATTTTTGATGAGACGCTTAATGAAAGCGGTTTAATCGCCAGCAAACGAAAACCCGCGATTTCCCGTAAATCCCGGGCTTGGCCCGTATAGTCGAATGTTTACAAAGAAAGTACCCTGTGAGTAAACTCATTTCCAAAACGATTTTTTAAATTATCTTTTCACCACTAAAACGCATGAGACTTGTAGTTTTCAAAAATGTTTTCATTTTTGATGAGACGCTGAATAAAAGAAGTTTAATCGCCGGCAAACAAAGATCCGCCATTTCCCGTAAATCCCGGACTCGGCCCGTATAGTCAAAAGTATACAAAGAAAGTACCCAGGGAGTAAACTCATTTCCCGAACGATTTTTTAAATTATTTTTTCACCACTAAAACGCATGAGACTTGTAGTTTTTAAAAATGTTTTCATTTTTGATGAGACGCTTAATGAAAGAGGTTTAATCGCCGGCAAACGAAATCCCGCGTTTTCCCGTAAATCAGGGGCTTGGCCCGTATAGTCGAATGTATACAAAGAAAGTACCCAGGGAGTAAACCCATTTCCCGAACGATTTTTTGAATTATTTTTTCACCACTAAAACGCATGAGACTTGTAGTTTTCAAAAATGTTTTCATTTTTGATGAGACGCTTAATGAAAGAGGTTTAATCCCCGGAAAACGAAAACCCGCGATTTCCCGTAAATCCCGGGCTTGGCCCGTATAGTCGAATGTATACAAAGAAAGTACCCTGTGAGTAAACTCATTTCCTGAACGATTTTTTAAATTATTTTTTCACCACTAAAACGCATAAGACTTGTAGTTTTTAAAAATGTTTTCATTTTTGATGAAACGCTGAATAAAAGAAGTTGAATCGCCGGCAAACGAAAACCTGCGATTTCCCGTAAACCCCGGACTCGGCCCGTATAGTCAAAAGTATACAGAGAAAGTACCCAGGGAGTAAACTCATTTCCCGAACAATTTTTTAAATTACTTTTTCACCACTAAAACGCATGAGACTTGTAGTTTTTAAAAATGTTTTCATTTTTGATGAGACGCTGAATAAAAGAAGTTTAATCGCCAGCAAACGAAACCTGCGATTTCCCGTAAATCCTGGACTCGGCCCGTATAGTCAAAAGTATACAAAGAAAGTACCCAGGGAGTGAATCATTTCCCAAACGATTTTTTAAATTATTATTTCACCACTAAAGCCCATGAGACTTGTAGTTTTTAAAAATGTTTTCATTTTTGATGAGACGCTTAATGAAAGTGGTTTATTCGCCAGCAAACGAAAACCCGCGATTTCCCGTAATTCCCGGGCTTGGCCCGCATAGTCGAATGTTTACAAAGAAAGTACCCTGTGAGTAAACTCATTTCCAAAACGATTTTTTAAATTATCTTTTCACCACTAAAACGCATGAGACTTGTAGTTTTCAAAAATGTTTTCATTTTTGATGAGACGCTGAATAAAAGAAGTTTAATCGCCGGCAAACGAAAACCCGCCATTTCCCGTAAACCCCGGACTCGACCCGTATAGTCAAAAGTATACAGAGAAAGTACCCAGGGAGTAAACTCATTTCCCGAACGATTTTTTATATTATTTTTTTACCACTAAACGCATGAGACTTGTAGTTTTCAAAAATATTTTCATATTTGATGGGACGCTGAATAAAAGAAGTTTAATCGCCGGCAAACGAAGATCCGCCATTTCCCGTAAATCCCGGACTCGGCCCGTATAGTCAAAAGTATACAAAGAAAGTACCCAGGGAGTAAACTCATTTCCCGAACGATTTTTTAAATTATTTTTTCACCACTAAAACGCATGAGACTTGTAGTTTTCAAAAATGTTTTCATTTTTGATGAGACGCTGAATAAAAGAAGTTTAATCGCCGGCAAACGAAAAATTGCGATTTCCCGTAAATCCCGCGCTTGGCCCGTATAGTCGAATGTATACAAAGAAAGTACCTAGGGAGTAAACTCATTTCCCGAACGACTTTTTAATTTTTTTTTTCACCACTAAAACGCATGAGACTTGTAGTTTTTAAAAATGTTTTCATTTTTGATGAGACGCTGAATAAAAGAAGTTTAATCGCCGGCAAACGAAAACCTGCGATTTCCCGTAAATCCCGGACTCGGCCGGTATTGTCAAAAGTATACAAAGAAAGTACCCAGGGAGTAAACTCATTTCCCGAACGATTTTTTAAATTATTTTTTCACCACTAAAACGCATGAGACTTGTAGTTTTCAAAAATGTTTTCATTTTTGATGAGACGCTGAATAAAAGAAGTTTAATCGCCGGCAAACGAAAACCTGCGATTTCCCGTAAATCCCGGACTCGGCCCGTATAGTCAAAAGTATACAAAGAAAGTACCCAGGGAGTAAACTCATTTCCCGAACGATTTTTTAAATTACTTTTTCACCACTAAAACGCATGAGACTTGTAGTTTTTAAAAATGTTTTCATTTTTGATGAGACGCTGAATAAAAGAAGTTTAATCGCCGGCAAACGAAAACCTGCGATTTCCCGTAAATCCCGGACTCGGCCCGTATTGTCAAAAGTATACAAAGAAAGTACCCAGGGAGTAAACTCATTTCCCGAACGATTTTTTAAATTATTTTTTCACCACTAAAACGCATGAGACTTGTAGTTTTCAAAAATGTTTTCATTTTTGATGAGACGCTGAATAAAAGAAGTTTAATCGCCGGCAAACGAAAAATTGCGATTTCCCGTAAATCCCGCGCTTGGCCCGTATAGTCGAATGTATACAAAGAAAGTACCTAGGGAGTAAACTCATTTCCCGAACGACTTTTTAATTTTTTTTTTCACCACTAAAACGCATGAGACTTGTAGTTTTTAAAAATGTTTTCATTTTTGATGAGACGCTGAATAAAAGAAGTTTAATCGCCGGCAAACGAAAACCTGCGATTTCCCGTAAATCCCGGACTCGGCCCGTATTGTCAAAAGTATACAAAGAAAGTACCCAGGGAGTAAACTCATTTCCCGAACGATTTTTTAAATTATTTTTTCACCACTAAAACGCATGAGACTTGTAGTTTTCAAAAATGTTTTCATTTTTGATGAGACGCTGAATAAAAGAAGTTTAATCGCCGGCAAACGAAAACCTGCGATTTCCCGTAAATCCCGGACTCGGCCCGTATAGTCAAAAGTATACAAAGAAAGTACCCAGGAAGTAAACTCATTTCCCGAACGATTTTTTAAATTACTTTTTCACCACTAAAACGCATGAGACTTGTAGTTTTTAAAAATGTTTTCATTTTTGATGAGACGCTGAATAAAAGAAGTTTAATCGCCGGCAAACGAAAACCTGCGATTTCCCGTAAATCCCGGACTCGGCCCGTATTGTCAAAAGTATACAAAGAAAGTACCCAGGGAGTAAACTCATTTCCCGAACGATTTTTTAAATTCTTTTTTCACCACCAAAACGCATGAGACTTGTAGTTTTCAAAAATGTTTTCATTTTTGATGAGACGCTGAATAAAAGAAGTTTAATCGCCGGCAAACGAAGACCTGCGATTTCCCGTAAATCCCGGACTAGGCCCGTATAGTCAAAAGTATACAAAGAAAGTACCCAGGGAGTAAACTCATTTCCCGAACGATTTTTTAAATTACTTTTTCACCACTAAAACGCATGAGACTTGTAGTTTTTAAAAATGTTTTCATTTTTGATGAGACGCTGAATAAAAGAAGTTTAATCGCCAGCAAACGAAACCTGCGATTTCCCGTAAATCCTGGACTCGGCCCGTATAGTCAAAAGTTTACAAAGAAAGTACCCAGGGAGTAAACACATTTCCCAAAGGAATTTTTAAATTATTATTTCACCACTAAAGCCCATGAGACTTGTAGTTTTTAAAAATGTTTTCATTTTTGATGAGACGCTTAATGAAAGTGGTTTATTCGCCAGCAAACGAAAACCCGCGACTTCCCGTAAATCCCGGGCTTGGCCCGTATAGTCGAATGTTTACAAAGAAAGTACCCTGTGAGTAAACTCATTTCCAAAACGATTTTTTAAATTATCTTTTCACCACTAAAACGCATGAGACTTGTAGTTTTCAAAAATGTTTTCATTTTTGATAAGACGCTGAATAAAAGAAGTTTAATCGCCGGCAAACGAAAACCCGCCATTTCCCGTAAACCCCGGACTCGACCCGTATAGTCAAAACTATACAGAGAAAGTACCCAGGGAGTAAACTCATTTCCCGAACGATTTTTTAAATTACTTTTTCACCACTAAAACGCATGAGACTTGGAGTTTTTAAAAATGTTTTCATTTTTGATGAGACGCTGAATAAAAGAAGTTTAATCGCCGGCAAACGAAACCTGCGATTTCCCGTAAATCCTGGACTCGGCCCGTATAGTCGAATGTTTACAAAGAAAGTACCCTGTGAGGAAACTCATTTCCGAAACGATTTTTTAAATTATCTTTTCACCACTAAAACGCATGAGACTTGTAGTTTTTAAAAATGTTTTCATTTTTGATGAGAGGCTGACTAAAAGAAGTTTAATCGCCGGCAAACGAAAACCCGCCATTTCCCGTGAACCCCAGACTCGGCCCGTATAGTCAAAAGTATACAAAGAAAGTACCCAGAGAGTAAACTCATTTTCCGAACGATTTTTTAAATTATGTTTTCACCACTACAACGCATGAGACTTGTAGTTTTCAAAAATGTTTTCATTTTTGATGAGACGCTGCATAAAAGAAGTTTATTCGCACTCAAACGAAAATCCGCGATTTCCCGTAAATCCCGGACTCGGCCCGTATAGTCCAAAGTATACAAAGAAAGTACCCAGGGAGTAAACTCATTTTCCGAACGATTTTTTAAATTATTATTTCATCACTAAAACCCATGAGACTTATAGTTTTTAAAAATGTTTCCATTTTTGATGAGACGCTGAAAAAAAGAAGTTAAATCGCCGGCAAACGAAATCCCACCATTTCCCGTAAACCCATGACTCGGCCCGTATAGTCAAAAGTATACAAAGAAATTACCCAGGGAGTAAACTCATTTTACGAACGATTTTTTAAATTATTTATTCACCACTACAACGCATGAGACTTGTAGTTTTTAAAAATGTTTTCATTTTTGATGAGACGCTGAATAAAAGAAGTTTAATCGCCAGCAAACGAAACCTGCTATTTCCCGTAAATCCTGGACTCGGCCCGTATAGTCAAAAGTATACAAAGAAAGTACCCAGGGAGTGAACTCATTTCCCAAACGATTTTTTAAATTATTATTTCACCACTAAAGCCCATGAGACTTGTAGTTTTTAAAAATGTTTTCATTTTTGATGAGACGCTTAATGAAAGTGGTTTAATCGCCAGCAAACGAAAACCCGCGATTTCCCGTAAATCCCGGGCTTGGCCCGTATAGTCGAATGTTTACAAAGAAAGTACCCTGTGAGTAAACTCATTTCCAAAACGATTTTTTAAATTATCTTTTCACCACTAAAACGCATGAGACTTGTAGTTTTCAAAAATGTTTTCATTTTTGATGAGACGCTGAATAAAAGAAGTTTAATCGCCGGCAAACGAAAACCCGCCATTTCCCGTAAACCCCGGACTCGACCCGTATAGTCAAAAGTATACAGAGAAAGTACCCAGGGAGTAAACTCATTTCCCGAACGATTTTTTATAATATTTTTTTACCACTAAACGCATGAGACTTGTAGTTTTCAAAAATATTTTCATATTTGATGGGACGCTGAATAAAAGAAGTTTAATCGCCGGCAAACAAAGATCCGCCATTTCCCGTAAATCCCGGACTCGGCCCGTATAGTCAAAAGTATACAAAGAAAGTACCCAGGGAGTAAACTCATTTCCCGAACGATTTTTTAAATTATTTTTTCACCACTAAAGCCCATGAGACTTGTAGTTTTTAAAAATGTTTTCATTTTTGATGAGACGCTTAATGAAAGTGGTTTAATCGCCAGCAAACGAAAACCCGCGATTTCCCGTAAATCCCGGGCTTGGCCCGTATAGTCGAATGTTTACAAAGAAAGTACCCTGTGAGTAAACTCATTTTCAAAACGATTTTTTAAATTATCTTTTCACCACTAAAACGCATGAGACTTGTAGTTTTCAAAAATGTTTTCATTTTTGATGAGACGCTGAATAAAAGAAGTTTAATCGCCGGCAAACGAAAACCCGCCATTTCCCGTAAACCCCGGACTCGACCCGTATAGTCAAAAGTATACAGAGAAAGTACCCAGGGAGTAAACTCATTTCCCGAACGATTTTTTATAATATTTTTTTACCACTAAACGCATGAGACTTGTAGTTTTCAAAAATATTTTCATATTTGATGGGACGCTGAATAAAAGAAGTTTAATCGCCGGCAAACAAAGATCCGCCATTTCCCGTAAACCCCGGACTCGACCCGTATAGTCAAAACTATACAGAGAAAGTACCCAGGGAGTAAACTCATTTCCCGAACGATTTTTTAAATTACTTTTTCACCACTAAAACGCATGAGACTTGGAGTTTTTAAAAATGTTTTCATTTTTGATGAGACGCTGAATAAAAGAAGTTTAATCGCCGGCAAACGAAACCTGCGATTTCCCGTAAATCCTGGACTCGGCCCGTATAGTCGAATGTTTACAAAGAAAGTACCCTGTGAGGAAACTCATTTCCGAAACGATTTTTTAAATTATCTTTTCACCACTAAAACGCATGAGACTTGTAGTTTTTAAAAATGTTTTCATTTTTGATGAGAGGCTGACTAAAAGAAGTTTAATCGCCGGCAAACGAAAACCCGCCATTTCCCGTGAACCCCAGACTCGGCCCGTATAGTCAAAAGTATACAAAGAAAGTACCCAGAGAGTAAACTCATTTTCCGAACGATTTTTTAAATTATGTTTTCACCACTACAACGCATGAGACTTGTAGTTTTCAAAAATGTTTTCATTTTTGATGAGACGCTGCATAAAAGAAGTTTATTCGCACTCAAACGAAAATCCGCGATTTCCCGTAAATCCCGGACTCGGCCCGTATAGTCCAAAGTATACAAAGAAAGTACCCAGGGAGTAAACTCATTTTCCGAACGATTTTTTAAATTATTATTTCATCACTAAAACCCATGAGACTTATAGTTTTTAAAAATGTTTCCATTTTTGATGAGACGCTGAAAAAAAGAAGTTAAATCGCCGGCAAACGAAATCCCACCATTTCCCGTAAACCCATGACTCGGCCCGTATAGTCAAAAGTATACAAAGAAATTACCCAGGGAGTAAACTCATTTTACGAACGATTTTTTAAATTATTTATTCACCACTACAACGCATGAGACTTGTAGTTTTTAAAAATGTTTTCATTTTTGATGAGACGCTGAATAAAAGAAGTTTAATCGCCAGCAAACGAAACCTGCTATTTCCCGTAAATCCTGGACTCGGCCCGTATAGTCAAAAGTATACAAAGAAAGTACCCAGGGAGTGAACTCATTTCCCAAACGATTTTTTAAATTATTATTTCACCACTAAAGCCCATGAGACTTGTAGTTTTTAAAAATGTTTTCATTTTTGATGAGACGCTTAATGAAAGTGGTTTAATCGCCAGCAAACGAAAACCCGCGATTTCCCGTAAATCCCGGGCTTGGCCCGTATAGTCGAATGTTTACAAAGAAAGTACCCTGTGAGTAAACTCATTTCCAAAACGATTTTTTAAATTATCTTTTCACCACTAAAACGCATGAGGCTTGTAGTTTTCAAAAATGTTTTCATTTTTGATGAGACGCTGAATAAAAGAAGTTTAATCGCCGGCAAACGAAAACCCGCCATTTCCCGTAAACCCCGGACTCGACCCGTATAGTCAAAAGTATACAGAGAAAGTACCCAGGGAGTAAACTCATTTCCCGAACGATTTTTTATAATATTTTTTTACCACTAAACGCATGAGACTTGTAGTTTTCAAAAATATTTTCATATTTGATGGGACGCTGAATAAAAGAAGTTTAATCGCCGGCAAACAAAGATCCGCCATTTCCCGTAAATCCCGGACTCGGCCCGTATAGTCAAAAGTATACAAAGAAAGTACCCAGGGAGTAAACTCATTTCCCGAACGATTTTTTAAATTATTTTTTCACCACTAAAGCCCATGAGACTTGTAGTTTTTAAAAATGTTTTCATTTTTGATGAGACGCTTAATGAAAGTGGTTTAATCGCCAGCAAACGAAAACCCGCGATTTCCCGTAAATCCCGGGCTTGGCCCGTATAGTCGAATGTTTACAAAGAAAGTACCCTGTGAGTAAACTCATTTTCAAAACGATTTTTTAAATTATCTTTTCACCACTAAAACGCATGAGACTTGTAGTTTTCAAAAATGTTTTCATTTTTGATGAGACGCTGAATAAAAGAAGTTTAATCGCCGGCAAACGAAAACCCGCCATTTCCCGTAAACCCCGGACTCGACCCGTATAGTCAAAAGTATACAGAGAAAGTACCCAGGGAGTAAACTCATTTCCCGAACGATTTTTTATAATATTTTTTTACCACTAAACGCATGAGACTTGTAGTTTTCAAAAATATTTTCATATTTGATGGGACGCTGAATAAAAGAAGTTTAATCGCCGGCAAACAAAGATCCGCCATTTCCCGTAAATCCCGGACTCGGCCCGTATAGTCAAAAGTATACAAAGAAAGTACCCAGGGAGTAAACTCATTTCCCGAACGATTTTTTAAATTATTTTTTCACCACTAAAACGCATGAGACTTGTAGTTTTCAAAAATGTTTTCATTTTTGATGAGACGCTTAATGAAAGAGGTTTAATCGCCGGCAAACGAAAACCCGCGATTTCCCGTAAATCCCGGGCTTGGCCCGTATAGTCGAATGTTTACAAAGAAAGTACCCTGTGAGTAAACTCATTTCCAAAACGATTTTTTAAATTATCTTTTCACCACTAAAACGCATGAGACTTGTAGTTTTCAAAAATGTTTTCATTTTTGATGAGACGCTGAATAAAAGAAGTTTAATCCTTGGCAAACGAAAACCCGCCATTTCCCGTAAACCCCGGACTCGGCCCGTATAGTCAAAAGTATACAGAGAAAGTACCCAGGGAGTAAACTCATTTCCCGAACGATTTTTTATATTATTTTTTTACCACTAAACGCATGAGACTTGTAGTTTTCAAAAATATTTTCATATTTGATGGGACGCTGAATAAAAGAAGTTTAATCGCCGGCAAACAAAGATCCACCATTTCCCGTAAATCCCGGACTCGGCCCGTATAGTCAAAAGTATACAAAGAAAGTACCCAGGGAGTAAACTCATTTCCCGAACGATTTTTTAAATTATTTTTTCACCACTAAAACGCATGAGACTTGTAGTTTTCAAAAATGTTTTCATTTTTGATGAGACGTTTAATGAAAGAGGTTTAATCGCCGGCAAACGAAATCCCTCGTTTTCCCGTAAATCAGGGGCTTGGCCCGTATAGTCGAATGTATACAAAGAAAGTTCCCAGGGAGTAAACTCATTTTCCGAACAATTCTTTGAATTATTTTTTCACCACTAAAACGCATGAGACTTGTAGTTTTCAAAAATGTTTTCATTTTTGATGAGACGCTTAATAAAAGAGGTTTAATCGCCGGCAAACGAAAACCCGCCATTTCCCGTAAACCCCGGACTCGACCCGTATAGTCAAAAGTATACAGAGAAAGTACCCAGGGAGTAAACTCATTTCCCGAACGATTTTTTATAATATTTTTTTACCACTAAACGCATGAGACTTGTAGTTTTCAAAAATATTTTCATATTTGATGGGACGCTGAATAAAAGAAGTTTAATCGCCGGCAAACAAAGATCCGCCATTTCCCGTAAATCCCGGACTCGGCCCGTATAGTCAAAAGTATACAAAGAAAGTACCCAGGGAGTAAACTCATTTCCCGAACGATTTTTTAAATTATTTTTTCACCACTAAAACGCATGAGACTTGTAGTTTTCAAAAATGTTTTCATTTTTGATGAGACGCTTAATGAAAGAGGTTTAATCGCCGGCAAACGAAAACCCGCGATTTCCCGTAAATCCCGGGCTTGGCCCGTATAGTCGAATGTTTACAAAGAAAGTACCCTGTGAGTAAACTCATTTCCAAAACGATTTTTTAAATTATCTTTTCACCACTAAAACGCATGAGACTTGTAGTTTTCAAAAATGTTTTCATTTTTGATGAGACGCTGAATAAAAGAAGTTTAATCCTTGGCAAACGAAAACCCGCCATTTCCCGTAAACCCCGGACTCGGCCCGTATAGTCAAAAGTATACAGAGAAAGTACCCAGGGAGTAAACTCATTTCCCGAACGATTTTTTATATTATTTTTTTACCACTAAACGCATGAGACTTGTAGTTTTCAAAAATATTTTCATATTTGATGGGACGCTGAATAAAAGAAGTTTAATCGCCGGCAAACAAAGATCCACCATTTCCCGTAAATCCCGGACTCGGCCCGTATAGTCAAAAGTATACAAAGAAAGTACCCAGGGAGTAAACTCATTTCCCGAACGATTTTTTAAATTATTTTTTCACCACTAAAACGCATGAGACTTGTAGTTTTCAAAAATGTTTTCATTTTTGATGAGACGTTTAATGAAAGAGGTTTAATCGCCGGCAAACGAAATCCCTCGTTTTCCCGTAAATCAGGGGCTTGGCCCGTATAGTCGAATGTATACAAAGAAAGTTCCCAGGGAGTAAACTCATTTTCCGAACAATTCTTTGAATTATTTTTTCACCACTAAAACGCATGAGACTTGTAGTTTTCAAAAATGTTTTCATTTTTGATGAGACGCTTAATAAAAGAGGTTTAATCGCCGGAAAACGAAAACCCGCGATTTCCCGTAAATCCCGGGCTTGGCCCGTATAGTCGAATGTATACAAAGAAAGTACCCTGTGAGTAAACTCATTTCCTGAACGATTTTTTAAATTATTTTTTCACCACTAAAACGCATAAGACTTGTAGTTTTTAAAAATCTTTTCATTTTTGATGAAACGCTGAATAAAAGAAGTTTATTCGCCGGCAAACGAAAACCTGCGATTTCCCGTAAATCCCGGACTCGGCCCGTATAGTCAAAAGTAT
Organism: Hydractinia symbiolongicarpus; assembly: GCF_029227915.1. Lineage (NCBI taxonomy): Eukaryota > Metazoa > Cnidaria > Hydrozoa > Anthoathecata > Hydractiniidae > Hydractinia > Hydractinia symbiolongicarpus. Next base: position 5,354,052 of record NC_079880.1, on the reverse strand, counting down.
ACAGAGGAAGTACCCAGGGAGTAAACTCATTTCCGGAACGATTTTTTAAATTACTTTTTCACCACTAAAACGCATGAGACTTGTAGTTTTTAAAAATGTTTTCATTTTTGATGAGACGCTGAATAAAAGAAGTTTAATCGCCAGCAAACGAAACCTGCGATTTCCCGTAAATCCTGGACTCGGCCCGTATAGTCAAAAGTATACAAAGAAAGTACCCAGGGAGTGAACTCATTTCCCAAACGATTTTTTAAATTATTATTTCACCACTAAAGCCCATGACACTTGTAGTTTTTAAAAATGTTTTCATTTTTGATGAGACGCTTAATGAAAGTGGTTTAATCGCCAGCAAACGAAAACCCGCGATTTCCCGTAAATCCCGGGCTTGGCCCGTATAGTCGAATGTTTACAAAGAAAGTACCCTGTGAGTAAACTCATTTCCAAAACGATTTTTTAAATTATCTTTTCACCACTAAAACGCATGAGACTTGTAGTTTTCAAAAATGTTTTCATTTTTGATGAGACGCTGAATATAAGAAGTTTAATCGCCGGCAAAAGAAAACCCGCCATTTCCCGTAAACCCTGGACTCGGCCCGTATAGTCAAAAGTATACAGAGAAAGTACCCAGGGAGTAAACTCATTTCCCGAACGATTTTTTATATTATTTTTTTACCACTAAACGCATGAGACTTGTAGTTTTCAAAAATATTTTCATATTTGATGGGACGCTGAATAAAAGAAGTTTAATCGCCGGCAAACAAAGATCCGCCATTTCCCGTAAATCCCGGACTCGGCCCGTATAGTCAAAAGTATACAAAGAAAGTACCCAGGGAGTAAATCATTTCCCGAACGATTTTTTAAATTATTTTTTCACCACTAAAACGCATGAGACTTGTAGTTTTCAAAAATGTTTTCATTTTTGATGAGACGCTTAATGAAAGAGGTTTAATCGCCGGAAAACGAAAACCCGCGATTTCGCGTAAATCCCGGGCTTGGCCCGTATAGTCGAATGTATACAAAGAAAGTACCCTGTGAGTAAACTCATTTCCTGAACGATTTTTTAAATTATTTTTTCACCACTAAAACGCATAAGACTTGTAGTTTTTAAAAATCTTTTCATTTTTGATGAAACGCTGAATAAAAGAAGTTTAATCGCCGGCAAACGAAAACCTGCGATTTCCCGTAAATCCCGGACTCGGCCCGTATAATCAAAAGTATACAGAGAAAGTACCCAGGGAGTAAACTCATTTCCGGAACGATTTTTTAAATTACTTTTTCACCACTAAAACGCATGAGACTTGTAGTTTTTAAAAATGTTTTCATTTTTGATGAGACGCTGAATAAAAGAAGTTTAATCGCCAGCAAACGAAACCTGCGATTTCCCGTAAATCCTGGACTCGGCCCGTATAGTCAAAAGTATACAAAGAAAGTACCCAGGGAGTGAACTCATTTCCCAAACGATTTTTTAAATTATTATTTCACCACTAAAGCCCATGACACTTGTAGTTTTTAAAAATGTTTTCATTTTTGATGAGACGCTTAATGAAAGTGGTTTAATCGCCAGCAAACAAAAACCCGCGATTTCCCGTAAATCCCGGGCTTGGCCCGTATAGTCGAATGTTTACAAAGAAAGTACCCTGTGAGTAAACTCATTTCCAAAACGATTTTTTAAATTATCTTTTCACCACTAAAACGCATGAGACTTGTAGTTTTCAAAAATGTTTTCATTTTTGATGAGACGCTGAATAAAAGAAGTTTAATCGCCGGCAAACGAAAACCCGCCATTTCCCGTAAACCCCGGACTCGACCTGTATAGTCAAAAGTATACAGAGAAAGTACCCAGGGAGAAAACTCATTTCCCGAACGATTTTTTATATTATTTTTTTACCACTAAACGCATGAGACTTGTAGTTTTCAAAAATATTTTCATATTTGATGGGACGCTGAATAAAAGAAGTTTAATCGCCGGCAAACGAAGATCCGCCATTTCCCGTAAATCCCGGACTCGGCCCGTTTAGTCAAAAGTATACAAAGAAAGTACCCAGGGAGTAAACTCATTTCCCGAACGATTTTTTAAATTATTTTTTCACCACTAAAACGCATGAGACTTGTAGTTTTCAAAAATGTTTTCATTTTTGATGAGACGCTTAATGAAAGAGGTTTAATCGCCGGCAAACGAAATCCCGCGTTTTCCCGTAAATCAGGGGCTTGGCCCGTATAGTCGAATGTATACAAAGAAAGTACCTAGGGAGTAAACTCATTTCCCGAACGATTTTTTAATTTTTTTTTTCACCACTAAAACGCATGAGACTTGTAGTTTTTAAAAATGTTTACATTTTTGATGAGACGCTGAATAAAAGAAGTTTAATCGCCGGCAAACAAAAACCTGCGATTTCCCGTAAATCCCGGACTTGGCCCGTATTGTCAAAAGTATACAAAGAAAGTACCCAGGGAGTAAACTCATTTCCCGAACGATTTTTTAAATTATTTTTTCACCACTAAAACGCATGAGACTTGTAGTTTTCAAAAATGTTTTCATTTTTGATGAGACGCTGAATAAAAGAAGCTTAATCGCCGGCAAACGAGAACCTGCGATTTCCCGTAAATCCCGGACTCGGCCCGTATACTCAAAAGTATACAAAGAAAGTACCCAGGGAGTAAACTCATTTCCCGAACGATTTTTTAAATTACTTTTTCACCAATAAAACGCATGAGACTTGTAGTTTTTAAAAATGTTTTCATTTTTGATGAGACGCTGAATAAAAGAAGTTTAATCGCCAGCAAACGAAACCTGCGATTTCCCGTAAATCCTGGACTCGGCCCGTATAGTCAAAAGTATACAAAGAAAGTACCCAGGGAGTGAACTCATTTCCCAAACGATTTTTTAAATTATTATTTCACCACTAAAGCCCACGAGACTTGTAGTTTTCAAAAATGTTTTCATTTTTGATGAGACGCTGAATAAAAGAAGTTTAATCGCCGGCAAACGAAAACCCGCCATTTCCCGTAAACCCCGGACTCGACCCGTATAGTCAAAAGTATACAGAGAAAGTACCCAGGGAGTAAACCCATTTCCCGAACGATTTTTTATATTATTTTTTTACCACTAAACGCATGAGACTTGTAGTTTTCAAAAATATTTTCATATTTGATGGGACGCTGAATAAAAGAAGTTTAATCGCCGGCAAACGAAGATCCGCCATTTCCCGTAAATCCCGGACTCGGCCCGTATAGTCAAAAGTATACAAAGAAAGTACCCAGGGAGTAAACTCATTTCCCGAACGATTTTTTAAATTATTTTTTCACCACTAAAACGCATGAGACTTGTAGTTTTCAAAAATGTTTTCATTTTTGATGAGACGCTTAATGAAAAAGGTTTAATCGCCGGCAAACGAAATCCCGCGTTTTCCCGTAAATCAGGGGCTTGGCCCGTATAGTCGAATGTATACAAAGAAAGTACCCAGGGAGTAAACTCATTTCCCGAACGATTTTTTGAATTATTTTTTCACCACTAAAACGCATGAGACTTGTAGTTTTCAAAAATGTTTTCATTTTTGATGAGACGCTTAATGAAAGAGGTTTAATCGCCGAAAAACGAAAACCCGCGATTTCCCGTAAATCCCGGGCTTGGCCCGTATAGTCGAATGTATACAAAGAAAGTACCCTGTGAGTAAACTCATTTCCTGAACGATTTTTTAAATTATTTTTTCTCCACTAAAACGCATAAGACTTGTAGTTTTTAAAAATGTTTTCATTTTTGATGAAACGCTGAATAAAAGAAGTTAAATCGCCGGCAAACGAAAACCCGCGATTACCCGTAAATCTCGGCATGGCCCGTATAGTCAAAAGTATACAAAGAAAGTACCCAGGGAGTAAACTCACTTCCCGAACGATTTTTTAAATTATTTTTTCACCACTAAAACCAATGAGACTTATAGTTTTTAAAAATGTTTTCATTTTTGATGAGACGCTGAAAAAAAGAAGTTAAATCGCCGGCAAACGAAAACCCGCCATTTCCCGTAAACCCCTGACTCGGCCCGTATAGTCAAAAGTATACAAAGAAATTACCCAGGGAGTAAACTCATTTTCCGAACGATTTTTTAAATTATTTTTTCACCACTACAACGCATGAGACTTGTAGTTTTTAAAAATGTTTTCATTTTTGATGAGACGCTGAATAAAAGAAGTTTTTATCGCCGGCAAACGAAAACCCGCGACTTCCCGTAAATCCCGGACTCGGCCCGTATAGTCAAAAGTATACAAAGAAAATACCCAGGGAGTAAACTCATTTCCCGAACGATTTTTTAAATTATATTTTCACCACTAAAACGCATGAGACTTGTAGTTTTCAAAAATGTTTTCATTTCTGATGAGACGCTGAATAAAAGAAGTTTACTCGCACTCAAACGAAAATCCGCGATTTCCCGTAAATCCCGGACTCGGCCCGAATAGTCCAAAGTATACAAAGAAAGTACCCAGGGAGTAAACTCATTTTCCGAACGATTTTTTAAATTATTTTTTCACCACTAAAACGCATGAGACTTGTAGTTTTCAAAAATGTTTTCATATTTGATGAGCCGCTTAATGAAAGAGGTTGAATCGCCGGCAAACGAAATCCCGCGATTTCCCGTAAATCCTAGGCTTGGCCCGTATAGTCGAATGTATACAAAGAAAGTACCTAGGGAGTAAACTCATTTCCCGAACGATTTTTTAATTTTTTTTTTCACCACTAAAACGCATGACACTTGTAGTTTTTAAAAATCTTTTCATTTTTGATGAGACGCTGAATAAAAGAAGTTTAATCGCCGGCAAACGAAAACCTGCGATTTCCCGTAAATCCCGGACTCGGCCCGTATTGTCAAAAGTATACAAAGAAAGTACCCAGGGAGTAAACTCATTTTCCGAACGATTTTTTAAATTATTTTTTTCACCACTAAAACGCATGAGACTTGTAGTTTTCAAAAATGTTTTCATATTTGATGAGACGCTTAATGAAAGAGGTTTATTCGCCGGCAAACGAAATCCCGCGATTTCCCGTAAATCCCGGGCTTGGCCCGTATAGTCGAATGTATACAAAGAAAGTACCTAGGGAGTAAACTCATTTCCCAAACGATTTTTAAATTTTTTTTTTCACCACTAAAACGCATGAGACTTGTAGTTTTTAAAAATGTTTTCATTTTTGATGAGACGCTGAATAGAAGAAGTTTAATCGCCGGCAAACGAAAACCTGCGATTTCCCGTAAATCCCGGACTCGGCCCGTATTGTCAAAAGTATACAAAGAAAGTACCCAGGGAGTAAACTCATTTCCCAAACGATTTTTTAAATAATTTTTTCACCACTAAAACGCATGAGACTTGTAGTTTTCAAAAATGTTTTCATTTTTGATGAGACGCTGAATAAAAGAAATTTAATCGCCGGCAAACGAAAACCTGCGATTTCCCGTAAATCCCGGACTCGGCCCGTATAGTCAAAAGTATACAAAGAAAGTACCCAGGGAGTAAACTCACTTCCCGAACGATTTTTTAAATTACTTTTTCACCACTAAAACGCATAAGACTTGTAGTTTTTAAAAATGTTTTCATTTTTGATGAGACGCTTAATGAAAGTGGTTTAATCGCCAGCAAACGAAAACCCGCGATTTCCCGTAAATCCCGGGCTTGGCCCGTATAGTCGAATGTTTACAAAGAAAGTACCCTGTGAGTAAACTCATTTCCAAAACGATTTTTTAAATTATCTTTTCACCACTAAAACGCATGAGACTTGTAGTTTTCAAAAATGTTTTCATTTTTGATGAGACGCTGAAGAAAAGAAGTTTAATCGCCGGCAAACGAAAACCCGCCATTTCCCGTAAACCCCGGACTCGACCCGTATAGTCAAAAGTATACAGAGAAAGTACCCAGGGAGTAAACTCATTTCCCGAACGATTTTTTATATTATTTTTTGCCACTAAACGCATGAGACTTGTAGTTTTCAAAAATATTTTCATATTTGATGGGACGCTGAATAAAAGAAGTTTAATCGCCGGCAAACGAAGATCCGCCATTTCCCGTAAATCCCGGACTCGGCCCGTATAGTCAAAAGTATACAAAGAAAGTACCCAGGGAGTAAACTTATTTCCCAAACGATTTTTTAAATTATTTTTTCACCACTAAAACGCATGAGACTTGTAGTTTTCAAAAATGTTTTCCTTTTTGATGAGACGCTTAATGAAAGAGGTTTAATTGCCGGCAAACGAAATCCCGCGTTTTCCCGTAAATCAGGGGCTTGGCCCGTATTGTCGAATGTATACAAAGAAAGTACCCAGGGAGTAAACTCATTTCCCGAACGATTTTTTGAATTATTTTTTCACCACTAAAACGCATGAGACTTGTAGTTTTTAAAAATGTTTTCATTTTTGATGAGACGCTGAATAAAAGAAGTTTTATCGCCAGCAAATGAAACCTGCGATTTCCCGTAAATCCTGGACTCGGCCCGTATAGTCAAAAGTATACAGAGAAAGTACCCAGGGAGTAAACTCATTTCCCGAACGATTTTTTATATTATTTTTTTACCACTAAACGCATGAGACTTGTAGTTTTCAAAAATATTTTCATATTTGCTGGGACGCTGAATAAAAGAAGTTTAATCGCCGGCAAACGAAGATCCGCCATTTCCCGTAAATCCCGGACTCGGCCCGTATAGTTAAAAGTATACAAAGAAAGTACCCAGGGAGTAAACTCATTTCCCGAACGATTTTTTAAATTATTTTTTCACCACTAAAACGCATGAGACTTGTAGTTTTCAAAAATGTTTTCATTTTTGATGAGACGCTTAATGAAAGAGGTTTAATCGCCGGCAATCGAAATCCCGCGTTTTCCCGTAAATCAGGGGCTTGGCCCGTATAGTCGAATGTATACAAAGAAAGTACCCAGGGAGTAAACTCATTTCCCGAACGATTTTTTGAATTATTTTTTCACCACTAAAACCAATGAGACTTATAGTTTTTAAAAATGTTTTCATTTCTGATGAGACGCTGAATAAAAGAAGTTTACTCGCACTCAAACGAAAATCCGCGATTTCCCGTAAATCCCGGACTCGGCCCGAATAGTCCAAAGTATACAAAGAAAGTACCCAGGGAGTAAACTCATTTTCCGAACGATTTTTAAATTATTTTTTCACCACTAAAACGCATGAGAGTTGTAGTTTTCAAAAATGTTTTCATATTTGATGAGCCGCTTAATGAAAGAGGTTTAATCGCCGGCAAACGAAATCCCGCGATTTCCCGTAAATCCTAGGCTTGGCCCGTATAGTCGAATGTATACAAAGAAAGTACCTAGGGAGTAAACTCATTTCCCGAACGATTTTTTAATTTTTTTTTTCACCACTAAAACGCATGACACTTGTAGTTTTTAAAAATCTTTTCATTTTTGATGAGACGCTGAATAAAAGAAGTTTAATCGCCGGCAAACGAAAACCTGCGATTTCCCGTAAATCCCGGACTCGGCCCGTATTGTCAAAAGTATACAAAGAAAGTACCCAGGGAGTAAACTCATTTCCCGAACGATTTTTTATATTATTTTTTTACCACTAAACGCATGAGACTTGTAGTTTTCAAAAATATTTTCATATTTGCTGGGACGCTGAATAAAAGAAGTTTAATCGCCGGCAAACGAAGATCCGCCATTTCCCGTAAATCCCGGACTCGGCCCGTATAGTTAAAAGTATACAAAGAAAGTACCCAGGGAGTAAACTCATTTCCCGAACGATTTTTTAAATTATTTTTTCACCACTAAAACGGATGAGACTTGTAGTTTTCAAAAATGTTTTCATTTTTGATGAGACGCTTAATGAAAGAGGTTTAATCGCCGGCAATCGAAATCCCGCGTTTTCCCGTAAATCAGGGGCTTGGCCCGTATAGTCGAATGTATACAAAGAAAGTACCCAGGGAGTAAACTCATTTCCCGAACGATTTTTTGAATTATTTTTTCACCACTAAAACCAATGAGACTTATAGTTTTTAAAAATGTTTTCATTTTTGATGAGACGCTGAAAAAAAGAAGTTAAATCGCCAGCAAATGAAACCTGCGATTTCCCGTAAATCCTAGACTCGGCCCGTATAGTCAAAAGTATACAGAGAAAGTACCCAGGGAGTAAACTCATTTCCCGAACGATTTTTTATATTATTTTTTTACCACTAAACGCATGAGACTTGTAGTTTTTAAAAATATTTTCATATTTGCTGGGACGCTGAATAAAAGAAGTTTAATCGCCGGCAAACGAAGATCCGCCATTTCCCGTAAATCCCGGACTCGGCCCGTATAGTTAAAAGTATACAAAGAAAGTACCCAGGGAGTAAACTCATTTCCCGAACGATTTTTTAAATTATTTTTTCACCACTAAAACGCATGAGACTTGTAGTTTTCAAAAATGTTTTCATTTTTGATGAGACGCTTAATGAAAGAGGTTTAATCGCCGGCAATCGAAATCCCGCGTTTTCCCGTAAATCAGGGGCTTGGCCCGTATAGTCGAATGTATACAAAGAAAGTACCCAGGGAGTAAACTCATTTCCCGAACGATTTTTTGAATTATTTTTTCACCACTAAAACCAATGAGACTTATAGTTTTTAAAAATGTTTTCATTTTTGATGAGACGCTGAAAAAAAGAAGTTAAATCGCCGGCAAACGAAAACCCGCCATTTCCCGTAAACCCCTGACTCGGTCCGTATAGTCAAAAGTATACAAAGAAATTACCCAGGGAGTAAACTCATTTTCCGAATGATTTTTTAATTTATTTTTTCACCACTACAACGCATGAGCCTTGTAGATTTTAAAAAGGTTTTAATTTTTGATGAGACGCTGAATAAAAGAGGTTTTTATCGCCGGCAAACGAAATCCCGCGACTTCCCGTAAATCCCGGACTCGGCCCGTATAGTCAAAAGTATACAAAGAAAGTACCCAGGGAGTAAACTCATTTCCCGAACGATTTTTTAAATTATATTTTCACCACTAAAACGCATGAGACTTGTAGTTTTCAAAAATGTTTTCATTTTTGATGAGACGCTGAATGAAAGAAGTTTAATCGCCGGCAAACGAAAACCTGCGATTTCCCGTAAATCCCGGACTCGGCCCGTATAGTTAAAAGTATACAAAGAAAGTACCCAGGGGGTAAACTCATTTCACGAACGATTTTTTAAATTATTATTTCACCACTAAAGCCCATGAGACTTGTAGTTTTTAAAAATGTTTTCATTTCTGATGAGACGCTGAATAAAAAAAGTTTATTCGCACTCAATCGAAAATCCGCGATTTCCCGTAAATCCCGGGCTCGGCCCGTATAGTCCAAAGTATACAAAGAAGGTACCCAGGGAGTAAACTCATTTTCCGAACGATTTTTTAAATTATTTTTTCACCACTAAAACGCATGAGACTTGTAGTTTTCAAAAATGTTTTCATATTTGATGAGACGCTTATTGAAAGAGGTTTAATCGCCGGCAAACGAAATCCCGCGATTTCCCGTAAATCCCGGGCTTGGCCCGTATAGTCGAATGTATACAAAGAAAGTACCTAGGGATTAAACTCATTTCCCGAACGATTTTTTAATTTTTTTTTTCACCACTAAAACGCATGAGACTTGTAGTTTATAAAAATGTTTTCATTTTTGATGAGACGCTGAATAAAAGAAGTTTAATCGCCAGCAAACGAAACCTGCGATTTCCCGTAAATCCTGGACTCGGCCCGTATAGTTAAAAGTATACAAAGAAAGTACCCAGGGGGTAAACTCATTTCACGAACGATTTTTTAAATTATTATTTCACCACTAAAGCCCATGAGACTTGTAGTTTTTAAAAATGTTTTCATTTCTGATGAGACGCTGAATAAAAGAAGTTTATTCGCACTCAAACGAAAATCCGCGATTTCCCGTAAATCCCGGACTCGGCCCGTATAGTCCAAAGTATACAAAGAAAGTACCCAGGGAGTAAACTCATTTCCCGAACGATTTTTTAATTTTTTTTTTCACCACTAAAACGCTTGAGACTTGTAGTTTTTAAAAATGTTTTCATTTTTGATGAGACGCTGAATAAAAGAAGTTTAATCGCCGGCAAACGAAAACCTGCGATTTCCCGTAAATCCCGGACTCGGCCCGTATTGTCAAAAGTATACAAAGAAAGTACCCAGGGAGTAAACTCATTTCCCGAACGATTTTTTAAATTATTTTTTCACCACTAAAACGCATGAGACTTGTAGTTTTCAAAAATGTTTTCATTTTTGATGAGACGCTGAATAAAAGAAGTTTAATCGCCGGCAAACGAAAACCTGCGATTTCCCGTAAATCCCGGACTCGGCCCGTATAGTCAAAAGTATACAAACAAAGTACCCAGGGAGTAAACTCATTTCCCGAACAATTTTTTAAAATACTTTTTCACCACTAAAACGCATGAGACTTGTAGTTTTTAAAAATGTTTTCATTTTTGATGAGACGCTGAATAAAAGAAGTTTAATCGCCAGCAAACGAAACCTGCGATTTCCCGTAAATCCTGGACTCGGCCCGTATAGTCAAAAGTATACAAAGAAAGTACCCAGGGAGTGAACTCATTTCCCAAACGATTTTTTAAATTATTATTTCACCACTAAAGCCCATGAGACTTGTAGTTTTTATAAATGTTTTCATTTTTGATGAGACGCTTAATGAAAGTGGTTTAATCGCCAGCAAACGAAAACCCGCGATTTCCCGTAAATCCCGGGCTTGGCCCGTATAGTCGAATGTTTACAAAGAAAGTACCCTGTGAGTAAACTCATTTCCAAAACGATTTTTTAAATTATCTTTTCACCACTAAAACGCATGAGACTTGTAGTTTTCAAAAATGTTTTCATTTTTGATGAGACGCTGAATAAAAGAAGTTTAATCGCCGGCAAAAGAAAACCCGCCATTTCCCGTAAACCCCGGACTCGACCCGTATAGTCAAAAGTATACAGAGAAAGTACCCAGGGAGTAAACTCATTTCCCGAACGATTTTTTATATTATTTTTTACCACTAAAACGCATAAGACTTGTAGTTTTTAAAAATGTTTTCATTTTTGATGAAACGCTGAATAAAAGAAGTTTAATCGCCGGCAAACGAAAACCCGCGATTTCCCGTAAATCTCGGCATGGCCCGTATAGTCAAAAGTATACAAAGAAAGTACCCAGGGAGTAAACTCATTTCCCGAACGATTTTTTAAATTATTTTTTCACCACTAAAACCAATGAGACTTATAGTTTTTAAAAATGTTTTCATTTTTGATGAGACGCTGAAAAAAAGAAGTTAAATCGCCGGCAAACGAAAACCCGCCATTTCCCGTAAACCCCTGACTCGGCCCGTATAGTCAAAAGTATACAAAGAAATTACCCAGGGAGTAAACTCATTTTCCGAACGATTTTTTAAATTATTTTTTCACCACTACAACGCATGAGACTTGTAGTTTTTAAAAAGGTTTTAATTTTTGATGAGACGCTGAATAAAAGAAGTTTAATCGCCGGCAAACGAAAACCGGCGATTTCCCGTAAATCTCGGCATGGCCCGTATTGTCAAAAGTATACAAAGAAAGTACCCAGGGAGTAAACTCATTTCCCGAACGATTTTTTAAATTATTTTTTCACCACTAAAACCAATGAGACTTATAGTTTTTAAAAATGTTTTCATTTTTGATGAGACGCTGAAAAAAAGGAAGTTAAATCGTCGGCAAACGAAAACCCGCCATTTCCCGTAAACCCCTGACTCGGCCCGTATAGTCAAAAGTATACAAAGAAATTACCCAGGGAGTAAACTCATTTTCCGAACGATTTTTTAAATTATTTTTTCACCACTACAACGCATGAGACTTGTAGTTTTCAAAAATATTTTCATTTTTGATGAGACGCTGAATAAAAGAAGTTTAACCCCCGGAAACGAAAACCTACGATTTCCCGTAAATCCCGGACTCGGCCCGTATTGTCAAAAGTATACAAAGAAAGTACCCAGGGAGTAAACTCATTTTCCGAACGATTTTTTAAATTATTTTTTTCACCACTAAAACGCATGAGACTTGTAGTTTTCAAAAATGTTTTCATATTTGATGAGACGCTTAATGAAAGAGGTTTAATCGCCGGCAAACGAAATCCCGCGATTTCCCGTAAATCCCTTGCTTGGCCCGTATAGTCGAATGTATACAAAGAAAGTACCTAGGGAGTAAACTCATTTCCCAAACGATTTTTAAATTTTTTTTTTCACCACTAAAACGCATGAGACTTGTAGTTTTTAAAAATGTTTTCATTTTTGATGAGACGCTGAATAAAAGAAGTTTAATCGCCGGCAAACGAAAACCTGCGATTTCCCGTAAATCCCGGACTCGGCCCGTATTGTCAAAAGTATACAAAGAAAGTACCCAGGGAGTAAACTCATTTCCCAAACGATTTTTTAAATAATTTTTTCACCACTAAAACGCATGAGACTTGTAGTTTTTAAAAATGTTTTCATTTTTGATGAGACGCTGAATAAAAGAAATTTAATCGCCGGCAAACGAAAACCTGCGATTTCCCGTAAAACCCGGACTCGGCCCGTATAGTCAAAAGTATACAAAGAAAGTACCCAGGGAGTAAACTCACTTCCCGAACGATTTTTTAAATTACTTTTTCACCACTAAAACGCATAAGACTTGTAGTTTTTAAAAATGTTTTCATTTTTGATGAGACGCTTAATGAAAGTGGTTTAATCGCCAGCAAACGAAAACCCGCGATTTCCCGTAAATCCCGGGCTTGGCCCGTATAGTCGAATGTTTACAAAGAAAGTACCCTGTGAGTAAACTCATTTCCAAAACGATTTTTTAAATTATCTTTTCACCACTAAAACGCATGAGACTTGTAGTTTTCAAAAATGTTTTCATTTTTGATGAGACGCTGAAGAAAAGAAGTTTAATCGCCGGCAAACGAAAACCCGCCATTTCCCGTAAACCCCGGACTCGACCCGTATAGTCAAAAGTATACAGAGAAAGTACCCAGGGAGTAAACTCATTTCCCGAACGATTTTTTATATTATTTTTTGCCACTAAACGCATGAGACTTGTAGTTTTCAAAAATATTTTCATATTTGATGGGACGCTGAATAAAAGAAGTTTAATCGCCGGCAAACGAAGATCCGCCATTTCCCGTAAATCCCGGACTCGGCCCGTATAGTCAAAAGTATACAAAGAAAGTACCCAGGGAGTAAACTCATTTCCCGAACGATTTTTTAAATTTTTTTTTCACCACTAAAACGCATGAGACTTGTAGTTTTCAAAAATGTTTTCATTTTTGATGAGACGCTTAATGAAAGAGGTTTAATCGCCGGCAAACGAAATCCCGCGTTTTCCCGTAAATCAGGGGCTTGGCCCGTATAGTCGAATGTATACAAAGAAAGTACCCAGGGAGTAAACTCATTTCCCGAACGATTTTTTGAATTATTTTTTCACCACTAAAACGCATGAGACCTGTAGTTTTTAAAAATGTTTTCATTTTTGATGAGACGCTGAATAAAAGAAGTTTTATCGCCAGCAAATGAAACCTGCGATTTCCCGTAAATCCTGGACTCGGCCCGTATAGTCAAAAGTATACAGAGAAAGTACCCAGGGAGTAAACTCATTTCCCGAACGATTTTTTATATTATTTTTTTACCACTAAACGCATGAGACTTGTACAAAAATATTTTCATATTTGCTGGGACGCTGAATAAAAGAAGTTTAATCGCCGGCAAACGAAGATCCGCCATTTCCCGTAAATCCCGGACTCGGCCCGTATAGTTAAAAGTATACAAAGAAAGTACCCAGGGAGTAAACTCATTTCCCGAACGATTTTTTAAATAATTTTTTCACCACTAAAACGCATGAGACTTGTAGTTTTCAAAAATGTTTTCATTTTTGATGAGACGCTTAATGAAAGAGGTTTAATCGCCGGCAAACGAAATCCCGCGTTTTCCCGTAAATCAGGGGCTTGGCCCGTATAGTCGAATGTATACAAAGAAAGTACCCAGGGAGTAAACTCATTTCCCGAACGATTTTTTGAATTATTTTTTCACCACTAAAACGCATGAGACCTGTAGTTTTTAAAAATGTTTTCATTTTTGATGAGACGCTGTATAAAAGAAGTTTTATCGCCAGCAAATGAAACCTGCGATTTCCCGTAAATCCTGGACTCGGCCCGTATAGTCAAAAGTATACAGAGAAAGTACCCAGGGAGTAAACTCATTTCCCGAACGATTTTTTATATTATTTTTTTACCACTAAACGCATGAGACTTGTAGTTTTCAAAAATATTTTCATATTTGCTGGGACGCTGAATAAAAGAAGTTTAATCGCCGGCAAACGAAGATCCGCCATTTCCCGTAAATCCCGGACTCGGCCCGTATAGTTAAAAGTATACAAAGAAAGTACCCAGGGAGTAAACTCATTTCCCGAACGATTTTTTAAATTATTTTTTCACCACTAAAACGCATGAGACTTGTAGTTTTCAAAAATGTTTTCATTTTTGATGAGACGCTTAATGAAAGAGGTTTAATCGCCGGCAATCGAAATCCCGCGTTTTCCCGTAAATCAGGGGCTTGGCCCGTATAGTCGAATGTATACAAAGAAAGTACCCAGGGAGTAAACTCATTTCCCGAACGATTTTTTGAATTATTTTTTCACCACTAAAACCAATGAGACTTATAGTTTTTAAAAATGTTTTCATTTTTGATGAGACGCTGAAAAAAAGAAGTTAAATCGCCGGCAAACGAAAACCCGCCATTTCCCGTAAACCCCTGACTCGGCCCGTATAGTCAAAAGTATACAAAGAAATTACCCAGGGAGTAAACTCATTTTCCGAACGATTTTTTAAATTATTTTTTCACCACTACAACGCATGAGACTTGTAGTTTTTAAAAAGGTTTTAATTTTTGATGAGACGCTGAATAAAAGAAGTTTTTATCGCCGGCAAACGAAATCCCGAGACTTCCCGTAAATCCCGGACTCGGCCCGTATAGTCAAAAGTATACAAAGAAAGTACCCAGGGGGTAAACTCATTTCAAGAACGATTTTTTAAATTATTATTTCACCACTAAAGCCCATGAGACTTGTAGTTTTTAAAAATGTTTTCATTTCTGATGAGACGCTGAATAAAAGAAGTTTATTCGCACTCAAACGAAAATCCGCGATTTCCCGTAAATCCCGAACTCGGCCCGTATAGTCCAAAGTATACAAAGAAAGTACCCAGGGAGTAAACTCATTTCCCGAACGATTTTTTAATTTTTTTTTTCACCACTAAAACGCATGAGACTTGTAGTTTTTAAAAATGTTTTCATTTTTGATGAGACGCTGAATAAAAGAAGTTTAATCGCCGGCAAACGAAAACCTGCGATTTCCCGTAAATCCCGGACTCGGCCCGTATTGTCAAAAGTATACAAAGAAAGTACCCAGGGAGTAAACTCATTTCCCGAACGATTTTTTAAATTATTTTTTCACCACTAAAACGCATGAGACTTGTAGTTTTCAAAAATGTTTTCATTTTTGATGAGACGCTGAATAAAAGAAGTTTAATCGCCGGCAAACGAAAACCTGCGATTTCCCGTAAATCCCGGACTCGGCCCGTATAGTCAAAAGTATACAAACAAAGTACCCAGGGAGTAAACTCATTTCCCGAACGATTTTTTAAATTATTATTTCACCACTAAAGCCCATGAGACTTGTAGTTTTTATATATGTTTTCATTTTTGATGAGACGCTCAATGAAAGTGGTTTAATCGCCAGCAAACGAAAACCCGCGATTTCCCGTAAATCCCGGGCTTGGCCCGTATAGTTGAATGTTTACAAAGAAAGTACCCTGTGAGTAAACTCATTTCCAAAACGATTTTTTAAATTATCTTTTCACCACTAAAACGCATGAGACTTGTAGTTTTCAAAAATGTTTTCATTTTTGATGAGACGCTGAATAAAAGAAGTTTAATCGCCGGCAAAAGAAAACCCGCCATTTCCCGTAAACCCCGGACTCGACCCGTATAGTCAAAAGTATACAGAGAAAGTACCCAGGGAGTAAACTCATTTCCCGAACGATTTTTTATATTATTTTTTACCAATAAAACGCATAAGACTTGTAGTTTTTAAAAATGTTTTCATTTTTGATGAAACGCTGAATAAAAGAAGTTTAATCGCCGGCAAACGAAAACCCGCGATTTCCCGTAAATCTCGGCATGGCCCGTATAGTCAAAAGTATACAAAGAAAGTACCCAGGGAGTAAACTCATTTCCCGAACGATTTTTTAAATTATTTTTTCACCACTAAAACCAATGAGACTTATAGTTTTTAAAAATGTTTTCATTTTTGATGAGACGCTGAAAAAAAGAAGTTAAATCGCCGGCAAACGAAAACCCGCCATTTCCCGTAAACCCCTGACTCGGCCCGTATAGTCAAAAGTATACAAAGAAATTACCCAGGGAGTAAACTCATTTTCCGAACGATTTTTTAAATTATTTTTTCACCACTACAACGCATGAGACTTGTAGTTTTTAAAAAAGTTTTAATTTTTGATGAGACGCTGAATAAAAGAAGTTTAATCGCCGGCAAACGAAAACCGGCGATTTCCCGTAAATCTCGGCATGGCCCGTATTGTCAAAAGTATACAAAGAAAGTACCCAGGGAGTAAACTCATTTCCCGAACGATTTTTTAAATTATTTTTTCACCACTAAAACCAATGAGACTTATAGTTTTTAAAAATGTTTTCATTTTTGATGAGACGCTGAAAAAAAGAAGTTAAATCGTCGGCAAACGAAAACCCGCCATTTCCCGTAAACCCCTGACTCGGCCCGTATAGTCAAAAGTATACAAAGAAATTACCCAGGGAGTAAACTCATTTTCCGAACGATTTTTTAAATTATTTTTTCACCACTACAACGCATGAGACTTGTTGTTTTTAAAAATGTTTTCATTTTTGATGAGACGCTGAATAAAAGAAGTTTTTATCGCCGGCAAACGAAATCCCGCGACTTCCCGTAAATCCCGGACTCGGCCCGTATAGTCAAAAGTATACAAAGAAAGTACCCAGGGAGTAAACTCATTTCCCGAACGATTTTTTAAATTATATTTTCACCACTAAAACGCATGAGACTTGTAGTTTTCAAAAATGTTTTCATTTTTGATGAGACGCTGAATGAAAGAAGTTTAATCGCCGGCAAACGAAAACCTGCGATTTCCCGTAAATCTCGGACTCGGCCCGTATAGTTAAAAGTATACAAAGAAAGTACCCAGGGGGTAAACTCATTTCACGAACGATTTTTTAAATTATTATTTCACCACTAAAGCCCATGAGACTTGTAGTTTTTAAAAATGTTTTCATTTCTGATGAGACGCTGAATAAAAGAAGTTTATTCGCACTCAAACGAAAATCCGCGATTTCCCGTAAATCCCGGACTCGGCCCGTATAGTCCAAAGTATACAAAGAAAGTACCCAGGGAGTGAACTCATTTTTCGAACGATTTTTTAAATTATTTTTTCACCACTAAAACGCATGAGACTTGTAGTTTTCAAAAATGTTTTCATATTTGATGAGACGCTTATTGAAAGAGGTTTAATCGCCGGCAAACGAAATCCCGCGATTTCCCGTAAATCCCGGGCTTGGCCTGTATAGTCGAATGTATACAAAGAAAGTACCTAGGGATTAAACTCATTTCCCGAACGATTTTTTAATTTTTTTTTTCACCACTAAAACGCATGAGACTTGTAGTTTTTAAAAATGTTTTCATTTTTGATGAGACGCTGAATAAAAGAAGTTTAATCGCCGGCAAACGAAAACCTGCGATTTCCCGTAAATCCCGGACTCGGCCCGTATTGTCAAAAGTATACAAAGAAAGTACCCAGGGAGTAAACTCATTTCCCGAACGATTTTTTAAATTATTTTTTCACCACTAAAACGCATGAGACTTGTAGTTTTCAAAAATGTTTTCATTTTTGATGAGACGCTGAATAAAAGAAGTTTAATCGCCGGCAAACGAAAACCTGCGATTTCCCGTAAATCCCGGACTCGGCCCGTATAGTCAAAAGTATACAAAGAAAGTACCCAGGGAGTAAACTCATTTCCCGAACAATTTTTTAAATTACTTTTTCACCACTAAAACGCATGAGACTTGTAGTTTTTAAAAATGTTTTCATTTTTGATGAGACGCTGAATAAAAGAAGTTTTATCGCCAGCAAACGAAACCTGCGATTTCCCGTAAATCCTGGACTCGGCCCGTATAGTAAAAGTATACAAAGAAAGTACCCAGGGAGTGAACTCATTTCCCAAACGATTTTTTAAATTATTATTTCACCACTAAAGCCCATGAGACTTGTAGTTTTTAAAAATGTTTTCATTTTTGATGAGACGCTTAATGAAAGTGGTTTAATCGCCAGCAAACGAAAACCCGCGATTTCCCGTAAATCCCGGGCTTGGCCCGTATAGTCGAATGTTTACAAAGAAAGTACCCTGTGAGTAAACTCATTTCCAAAACGATTTTTTAAATTATCTTTTCACCACTAAAACGCATGAGACTTGTAGTTTTCAAAAATGTTTTCATTTTTGATGAGACGCTGAATAAAAGAAGTTTAATCGCCGGCAAACGAAAACCCGCCATTTCCCGTAAACCCCGGACTCTACCCGTATAGTCAAAAGTATACAGAGAAAGTACCCAGGGAGTAAACTCATTTCCCGAACGATTTTTTATATTATTTTTTACCACTAAACGCATGAGACTTGTAGTTTTCAAAAATATTTTCATATTTGATGGGACGCTGAATAAAAGAAGTTTAATCGCCGGCAAACGAAGATCCGCCATTTCCCGTAAATCCCGGACTCGGCCCGTATAGTCAAAAGTATACAAAGAAAGTACCCAGGGAGTAAACTCATTTCTCGAACGATTTTTTAAATTATTTTTTCACCACTAAAACGCATGAGACTTGTAGTTTTCAAAAATGTTTTCATTTTTGATGAGACGCTGAATAAAAGAAGTTTTATCGCCAGCAAACGAAACCTGCGATTTCCCGTAAATCCTGGACTCGGCCTGTATAGTCAAAAGTATACAAAGAAAGTACCCAGGGAGTGAACTCATTTCCCAAACGATTTTTTAAATTATTATTTCACCACTAAAGCCCATGAGACTTGTAGTTTTTAAAAATGTTTTCATTTTTGATGAGACGCTTAATGAAAGTGGTTTAATCGCCAGCAAACGAAAACCCGCGATTTCCCGTAAATCCCGGGCTTGGCCCGTATAGTCGAATGTTTACAAAGAAAGTACCCTGTGAGTAAACTCATTTCCAAAACGATTTTTTAAATTATCTTTTCACCACTAAAACGCATGAGACTTGTAGTTTTCAAAAATGTTTTCATTTTTGATGAGACGCTGAATAAAAGAAGTTTAATCGCCGGCAAACGAAAACCCGCCATTTCCCGTAAACCCCGGACTCGACCCGTATAGTCAAAAGTATACAGAGAAAGTACCCAGGGAGTAAACTCATTTCCCGAACGATTTTTTATATTATTTTTTTACCACTAAACGCATGACTCTTGTAGTTTTCAAAAATATTTTCATATTTGATGGGACACTGAATAAAAGAAGTTTAATCGCCGGCAAACGAAGATCCGCCGTTTCCCGTAAATCCCGGACTCGGCCCGTATAGTCAAAAGTATACAAAGAAAGTACCCAGGGAGTAAACTCATTTCCCGAACGATTTTTTAAATTATTTTTTCACCACTAAAACGCATGAGACTTGTAGTTTTCAAAAATGTTTTCATTTTTGATGAGACGCTTAATGAAAGAGGTTTAATCGCCGGCAAACGAAATCCCGCGTTTTCTCGTAAATCAGGGGCTTGGCCCGTATAGTCGAATGTATACAAAGAAAGTACCCAGGGAGTAAACTCATTTCCCGAACGATTTTTTGAATTACTTTTTCACCACTAAAACGCATGACACTTGTAGTTTTCAAAAATGTTTTCATTTTTGATGAGACGCTTAATGAAAGAGGTTTAATCGCCAGAAAACGAAAACCTGCGATTTCCCGTAAATCCCGGGCTTGGCCCGTATAGTCGAATGTATACAAAGAAAGTAGCCTGTGAGTAAACTCATTTCCTGAACGATTTTTTAAATTATTTTTTCACCACTAAAACGCATAAGACTTGCAGTTTTTAAAAATGTTTTCATTTTTGATGAAAAGCTGAATAAAAGAAGTTTAATCGCCGGCAAACGAAAACCCGCGATTTCCCGTAAATTTCGGCATGGCCCGTATAGTCAAAAGTATACAAAGAAAGTACCCAGGGAGTAAACTCATTTCCCGAACGATTTTTTAAATTATTTTTTCACCACTAAAACCAATGAGACTTATAGTTTTTAAAAATGTTTTCATTTTTGATGAGACGCTGAAAAAAAGAAGTTAAATCGCCGGCAAACGAAAACCCGCCATTTCCCGTAAGCCCCTGACTCGGCCCGTATAGTCAAAGGTATACAAAGAAATTACCCAGGGAGTAAACTCATTTTCCGAACGATTTTTTAAATTATTTTTTTACCACTACAACGCATGAGACTTGTAGTTTTTAAAAATGTTTTCATTTTTGATGAGACGCTGAATAAAAGAAGTTTTTATCGCCGGCAAAAGAAAACCCGCGACTTCCCGTAAATCCTGAACTCGGCCCGTATAGTCAAATGTATACAAAGAAAGTACCCAGGGAGTAAACTCATTTCCCGAACGATTTTATAAATTATTTTTTCACCACTAAAACGCATGAGACTTGTAGTTTTCAAAAATGTTTTCATTTTTGATGAGACGCTGAATGAAAGAAGTTTAATCGCCGGCAAACGAAAACCTGCGATTTCCCGTAAATCCCGGACTCGGCCCGTATAGTCAAAAGTATACAAAGAAAGTACCCAGGGAGTAAACTCATTTTCCGAACGATTTTTTAAATTATTTTTTCATCACTACAACGCATGAGACTTGTAGTTTTTAAAAATGTTTTCATTTTTGATGAGACGCTGAATAAAAGAAGTTTTTATCGCCGGCAAAAGAAAACCCGCGACGTCCCGTAAATCCTGAACTCGGCCCGTATAGTCAAATGTATACAAAGAAAGTACCCAGGGAGTAAACTCATTTCCCGAACGATTTTATAAATTATTTTTTCACCACTAAAACGCATGAGACTTGTAGTTTTTAAAAATGTTTTCATTTTTGATGAGACGCTGATTAAAAGAAGTTTAATCGCCGGCAAACGAAAACCCGCCATTTCCCGTAAACCCTGGACTCGGCCTGTTTAATCAAAAGTATACAAAGAAAGTACCCAGGGAGTAAACTTATTTCCCGAACGATTTTTTAAATTATTTTTTCACCACTAAAACGCATGAGACTTGTAGTTTTCAAAAATGTTTTCATTTTTGATGAGACGCTGTATAAAAGAAGTTTAATCGCCGGCAAACGAAAACCCGCCATTTCCCGTAAACCCCGGACTCGGCCCGCATAGTCAAAAATATACAAGGAAAGTACCCAGGGAGTAAACTTATTTCCCAAACGATTTTTTAAATTATTATTTCACCACTAAAGCTCATGAGACTTGTAGTTTTTAAAAATGTTTTCATTTTTGATGAGACGCTTAATGAAAGTGGTTTAATCGCCAGTAAACGAAAACCCGAGATTTCCCGTAAATCCCGGGCTTGGCCCGTATAGTCGAATGTTTATAAAGAAAGTACCCTGTGAGTAAACTCATTTCCAAAACGATTTTTTAAATTATTTTTTCACCACTAAAACGCATGAGACTTGTAGTTTTCAAAAATGTTTTCATTTTTGATGAGACGCTGAATGAAAGAAGTTTAATCGCCGGCAAACGAAAACCTGCGATTTCCCGTAAATCCCGGACTCGGCCCGTATAGTCAAAAGTATACAAAGAAAGTACCCAGGGAGTAAACTCATTTTCCGAACGATTTTTTAAATTATTTTTTCATCACTACAACGCATGAGACTTGTAGTTTTTAAAAATGTTTTCATTTTTGATGAGACGCTGAATAAAAGAAGTTTTTATCGCCGGCAAAAGAAAACCCGCGACGTCCCGTAAATCCTGAACTCGGCCCGTATAGTCAAATGTATACAAAGAAAGTACCCAGGGAGTAAACTCATTTCCCGAACGATTTTATAAATTATTTTTTCACCACTAAAACGCATGAGACTTGTAGTTTTTAAAAATGTTTTCATTTTTGATGAGACGCTGATTAAAAGAAGTTTAATCGCCGGCAAACGAAAACCCGCCATTTCCCGTAAACCCTGGACTCGGCCTGTTTAATCAAAAGTATACAAAGAAAGTACCCAGGGAGTAAACTTATTTCCCGAACGATTTTTTAAATTATTTTTTCACCACTAAAACGCATGAGACTTGTAGTTTTCAAAAATGTTTTCATTTTTGATGAGACGCTGTATAAAAGAAGTTTAATCGCCGGCAAACGAAAACCCGCCATTTCCCGTAAACCCCGGACTCGGCCCGCATAGTCAAAAATATACAAGGAAAGTACCCAGGGAGTAAACTTATTTCCCAAACGATTTTTTAAATTATTATTTCACCACTAAAGCTCATGAGACTTGTAGTTTTTAAAAATGTTTTCATTTTTGATGAGACGCTTAATGAAAGTGGTTTAATCGCCAGTAAACGAAAACCCGAGATTTCCCGTAAATCCCGGGCTTGGCCCGTATAGTCGAATGTTTATAAAGAAAGTACCCTGTGAGTAAACTCATTTCCAAAACGATTTTTTAAATTATCTTTTCACCACTAAAACGCATGAGACTTGTAGTTTTCAAAAATGTTGTCATTTTTGATGAGACGCTGAATAAAAGAAATTTAATCGCCGGCAAACGAAAACCCGCCATTTCCCGTAAACCCCGGACTCGACCCGTATAGTCGAATGTTTATAAAGAAAGTACCCTGTGAGTAAACTCATTTCCAAAACGATTTTTTAAATTATCTTTTCACCACTAAAACGCATGAGACTTGTAGTTTTCAAAAATGTTTTCATTTTTGATGAGACGCTGAATAAAAGAAATTTAATCGCCGGCAAACGAAAACCCGCCATTTCCCGTAAACCCCGGACTCGACCCGTATAGTCAAAAGTATACAGAGAAAGTACCCAGGGAGTAAACTCATTTCCCGAACGATTTTTTATCTTATTTTTTTACCACTAAACGCATGAGACTTGTAGTTTTCAAAAATGTTTTCATTTTTGATGAGACGCTGTATAAAAGAAGTTTAATCGCCGGCAAACGAAAACCTGCCATTTCCCGTAAACCCCGGACTCGGCCCGCATAGTCAAAAATATACAAGGAAAGTACCCAGGGAGTAAACTCATTTCCCAAACGATTTTTTAAATTATTATTTCACCACTAAAGCTCATGAGACTTGTAGTTTTTAAAAATGTTTTCATATTTGATGAGACGCTTAATGAAAGTGGTTTAATCGCCAGTAAACGAAAACCCGCGATTTCCCGTAAATCCCGGGCTTGGCCCGTATAGTCGAATGTTTATAAAGAAAGTACCCTGTGAGTAAACTCATTTCCAAAACGATTTTTTAAATTATCTTTTCACCACTAAAACGCATGAGACTTGTAGTTTTCAAAATTGTTTTCATTTTTGATGAGACGCTGAATAAAAGAAATTTAATCGCCGGCAAACGAAAACCCGCCATTTCCCGTAAACCCCGGACTCGACCCGTATAGTCGAATGTTTATAAAGAAAGTACCCTGTGAGTAAACTCATTTCCAAAACGATTTTTTAAATTATCTTTTCACCACTAAAACGCATGAGACTTGTAGTTTTTAAAAATGTTTTCATTTTTGATGAGACGCTGAATAAAAGAAATTTAATCGCCGGCAAACGAAAACCCGCCATTTCCCGTAAACCCCGGACTCCACCCGTATAGTCAAAAGTATACAGAGAAAGTACCCAGGGAGTAAACTCATTTCCCGAACGATTTTTTATCTTATTTTTTTACCACTAAACGCATGAGACTTGTAGTTTTCAAAAATATTTTCATATTTGATGGGACGCTGAATAAAAGAAGATTAATCGCCGGCAAACGAAGATCCGCGATTTCCCGTAAATCCCGGACTCGGCCCGTATAGTCAAAAGTATACAAAGAAAGTACCCAGGGAGTAAACTCATTTCCCGAACGATTTTTTAAATTATTTTTTCACCACTAAAACGCATGAGACTTGTAGTTTTCAAAAATGTCTTCATTTTTGATGAGACGCTTAATTAAAGAGGTTTAATCGCCGGCAAACGAAATCCCGCGTTTTCCCGTAAATCCGGGGCTTGGCCCGTATAGTCGAATGTATACAAAGAAAGTACCCAGGGAGTAAACTCATTTCCCGAACGATTTTTTAAATTTTTTCTTCACCACTAAAACGCATGAGACCTGTAGTTTTCAAAAATGTTTTCATTTTTGATGAGACGCTGTATAAAAGAAGTTTAATCGCCGGCAAACGAAAACCCGCCATTTCCCGTAAACCCCGGACTCGGCCCGCATAGTCAAAAATATACAAGGAAAGTACCCAGGGAGTAAACTCATTTCCCAAACGATTTTTTAAATTATTATTTCACCACTAAAGCTCATGAGACTTGTAGTTTTTAAAAATGTTTTCATTTTTCATGAGACGCTTAATGAAAGTGGTTTAATCGCCAGTAAACGAAAACCCGCGATTTCCCGTAAATCCCGGGCTTGGCCCGTATAGTCGAATGTTTATAAAGAAAGTACCCTGTGAGTAAACTCATTTCCAAAACGATTTTTTAAATTATCTTTTCACCACTAAAACGCATGAGACTTGTAGTTTTCAAAAATGTTTTTATTTTTGATGAGACGCTGAATAAAAGAAATTTAATCGCCGGCAAACGAAAACCCGCCATTTCCCGTAAACCCCGGACTCGACCCGTATAGTCGAATGTTTATAAAGAAAGTACCCTGTGAGTAAACTCATTTCCAAAACGATTTTTTAAATTATCTTTTCACCACTAAAACGCATGAGACTTGTAGTTTTCAAAAATGTTTTCATTTTTGATGAGACGCTGAATAAAAGAAATTTAATCGCCGGCAAACGAAAACCCGCCATTTCCCGTAAACCCCGGACTCGACCCGTATAGTCAAAAGTATACAGAGAAAGTACCCAGGGAGTAAACTCATTTCCCGAACGATTTTTTATCTTATTTTTTTACCACTAAACGCATGAGACTTGTAGTTTTCAAAAATATTTTCATATTTGATGGGACGCTGAATAAAAGAAGATTAATCGCCGGCAAACGAAGATCCGCGATTTCCCGTAAATCCCGGACTCGGCCCGTATAGTCAAAAGTATACAAAGAAAGTACCCAGGGAGTAAACTCATTTCCCGAAGGATTTTTTAAATTATTTTTTCACCACTAAAACGCATGAGACTTGTAGTTTTCAAAAATGTCTTTATTTTTGATGAGACGCTTAATGAAAGAGGTTTAATCGCCGGCAAACGAAATCCCGCGTTTTCCCGTAAATCCGGGGCTTGGCAAGTATAGTCGAATGTATACAAAGAAAGTACCCAGGGAGTAAACTCATTTCCCGAACGATTTTTTAAATTTTTTCTTCACCACTAAAACGCATGAGACCTGTAGTTTTCAAAAATGTTTTCATTTTTGATGAGACGTTTAATGAAAGAGGTTTAATCGCCGGAAAACGAAAACCCGCGATTTCCCGTAAATCCCGGGCTTCGCTCGTATAGTCGAATGTATACAAAGAAAGTACCCTGTGAGTAAACTTATTTCCTGAACGATTTTTTAAATTATTTTTTCACCACTAAAACGCATAAGACTTGTAGTTTTTAAAAATGTTTTCATTTTTGATGAGACGCTGAATAAAAGAAGTTTAATTGCCGGCAAACGAAAACCCGCCATTTCCCGTAAACCCCGGACTCGACCCGTATAGTCAAAAGTATACAAAGAAAGTACCCAGGGAGTAAACTCATTTCCCGAACGATTTTTTAAATTATTTTTTCACCACTAAAACGCATGAGACTTGTAGTTTTTAAAAATGTCTTCATTTTTGATGAGACGCTTAATGAAAGAGGTTTAATCGCCGGCAAACGAAATCCCGCGTTTTCCCGTAAATCCGGGGTTTGGCCCGTATAGTCGAATGTATACAAAGAAAGTACCCAGGGAGTAAACTCATTTCCCGAACGATTTTTTAAATTTTTTCTTCACCACTAAAACGCATGAGACCTGTAGTTTTCAAAAATGTTTTCATTTTTGATGAGACGTTTAATGAAAGAGGTTTAATCGCCGGAAAACGAAAACCCGCGATTTCCCGTAAATCCCGGGCTTGGCTCGTATAGTCGAATGTATACAAAGAAAGTACCCTGTGAGTAAACTTATTTCCTGAACGATTTTTTAAATTATTTTTTCACCACTAAAACGCATAAGACTTGTAGTTTTTAAAAATGTTTTCATTTTTGATGAGACGCTGAATAAAAGAAGTTTAATCGCCGGCAAACGAAAACCCGCCATTTCCCGTAAACCCCGGAATCGACCCGTATAGTCAAAAGTATACAAAGAAAGTACCCAGGGAGTAAACTCATTTCCCGAACGATTTTTTAAATTTTTTCTTCACCACTAAAACGCATGAGACCTGTAGTTTTCAAAAATGTTTTCATTTTTGATGAGACGTTTAATGAAAGAGGTTTAATCGCCGGAAAACGAAAACCCGCGATTTCCCGTAAATCCCGGGCTTGGCCCGTATAGTCGAATGTATACAAAGAAAGTACCCTGTGAGTAAACTTTTTCCTGAACGATTTTTTAAATTATTTTTTCACCACTAAAACGCATAAGACTTGTAGTTTTTAAAAATGTTTTCATTTTTGATGAGACGCTGAATAAAAGAAGTTTAATCGCCGGCAAACGAAAACCCGCCATTTCCCGTAAACCCCGGACTCGACCCGTATAGTCAAAAGTATACAAAGAAAGTACCCAGGGAGTAAACTCATTTCCCGAACGATTTTTTATATTATTTTTTTACCACTAAACGCATGAGACTTGTAGTTTTCAAAAATGTTTTCATTTTTGATGAGACGCTTAATGAAAGAAGTTTAATCGCCGGCAAACGAAATCCCGCGTTTTCCCGTAAATCCGGGGCTTGGCCCGTATAGTCGAATGTATACAAAGAAAGTACCCAGGGAGTAAACTTATTTCCCGAACGATTTTTTGAATTATTTTTTCACCACTAAAATGCATGAGACTTGTAGTTTTCAAAAATGTTTTCATTTTTGATGAGACGCTTAATGAAAGAGGTTTAATCGCCGGAAAACGAAAACCCGCGATTTCCCGTAAATCCCGGGCGTGGCCCGTATAGTCGAATGTATACAAAGAAAGTACCCTGTGAGTAAACTCATTTTCTGAACGATTTTTGAAATTATTTTTTCACCACTAAAACGCATAAGACTTGTAGTTTTTAAAAATGTTTTCATTTTTGATGAAACGCTGAATAAAAGAAGTTTAATCGCCGGCAAACGAAAACCCGCGATTTCCCGTAAATCTCGGCTTGGCCCGTATGGTCAAAAGTATACAAAGAAAGTACCCAGGGAGTAAACTCATTTCCCGAACGATTTTTTAAATTATTTTTTCACAACTAAAACCCATGAGACTTATAGTTTTTAAAAATGTTTTCATTTTTGATGAGACGCTGAAAAAAAGAAGTTAAATCGCCGGCAAACGAAAACCCGCCATTTCCCGTAAATCCCGGACTCGGTCCGTATAGTCAAAAGTATACAAAAAAAGTACCCAGGGTGTAAACTCATTTCCCGAACGATTTTTTAAATTATTATTTCACCACTAAAGCCCATGAGACTTGTAGTTTTTAAAAATGTTTTCATTTTTGATGAGACGCTGAATAAAAGAAGTTTAAACGCCGGCAAACGAAAACCCGCCATTTCCCGTAAACCCCTGACTCGGCCCGTATAGTCAAAAGTATACAAAGAAATTACCCAGGGAGTAAACTCATTTTTTGAACGATTTTTTAAATTATTTTTTCACCACTAAAACGCATGAGACTTATAGTTTTTGAAAATGTTTTCATTTTTGATGAGACGCTGAAAAAAGAAGTTAAATCGCCGGCAAACGAAAACCCGCCATTTCCCGTAAATCCCGGACTCGGTCCGTATAGTCAAAAGTATACAAAGAAAGTACCCAGGGTGTAAACTCATTTCCAGAACGATTTTTTAAATTATTATTTCACCACTAAAGCCCATGAGACTTGTAGTTTTTAAAAATGTTTTCATTTTTGATGAGACGCTGAATAAAAGAGGTTTAATCGCCGGCAAACGAAAACCTGCGATTTCCCGTAAATCCCGGACTCGGCCCGTATTGTCAAAAGTATACAAAGAAAGTACCCAGGGAGTAAACTCATTTCCCGAACGATTTTTTAATTTTTTTCTTCACCACTAAAACGCATGAGACCTGTAGTTTTCAAAAATGTTTTCATTTTTGATGAGACGTTTAATGAAAGAGGTTTAATCGCCGGAAAACGAAAACCCGCGATTTCCCGTAAATCCCGGGCTTGGCTCGTATAGTCGAATGTATACAAAGAAAGTACCTTGTGAGTAAACTTATTTCCTGAACGATTTTTTAAATTATTTTTTCACCACTAAAACGTATAAGACTTGTAGTTTTTAAAAATGTTTTCATTTTTGATGAGACGCTGAATAAAAGAAGTTTAATCGCCGGCAAACGAAAATCCGCCATTTCCCGTAAACCCCGGACTCGACCCGTATAGTCAAAAGTATACAAAGAAAGTACCCAGGGAGTAAACTCATTTCCCTAACGATTTTTTAAATTTTTTCTTCACCACTAAAACGCATGAGACCTGTAGTTTTCAAAAATGTTTTCATTTTTGATGAGACGTTTAATGAAAGAGGTTTAATCGCCGGAAAACGAAAACCCGCGATTTCCCGTAAATCCCGGGCTTGGCCCGTATAGTCGAATGTATACAAAGAAAGTACCCTGTGAGTAAACTTATTTCCTGAACGATTTTTTAAATTATTTTTTCACCACTAAAACGCATAAGACTTGTAGTTTTCAAAAATGTTTTCATTTTTGATGAGACGCTGAATAAAAGAAGTTTAATCGCCGGCAAACGAAAACCCGCCATTTCCCGTAAACCCCGGACTCGACCCGTATAGTCAAAAGTATACAAAGAAAGTACCCAGGGAGTAAACTCATTTCCCGAACGATTTTTTATATTATTTTTTTACCACTAAACGCATGAGACTTGTAGTTTTCAAAAATGTTTTCATTTTTGATGAGACGCTTAATGAAAGAAGTTTAATCGCCGGCAAACGAAATCCCGCGTTTTCCCGTAAATCCGGGGCTTGGCCCGTATAGTCGAATGTATACAAAGAAAGTACCCAGGGAGTAAACTTATTTCCCGAACGATTTTTTGAATTATTTTTTCACCACTAAAATGCATGAGACTTGTAGTTTTCAAAAATGTTTTCATTTTTGATGAGACGCTTAATGAAAGAGGTTTAATCGCCGGAAAACGAAAACCCGCGATTTCCCGTAAATCCCGGGCGTGGCCCGTATAGTCGAATGTATACAAAGAAAGTACCCTGTGAGTAAACTCATTTCCTGAACGATTTTTTAAATTATTTTTTCACCACTAAAACGCATAAGACTTGTAGTTTTTAAAAATGTTTTCATTTTTGATGAAACGCTGAATAAAAGAAGTTTAATCGCCGGCAAACGAAAACCCGCGATTTCCCGTAAATCTCGGCTTGGCCCGTATGGTCAAAAGTATACAAAGAAAGTACCCAGGGAGTAAACTCATTTCCCGAACGATTTTTTAAATTATTTTTTCACCACTAAAACCCATGAGACTTATAGTTTTTAAAAATGTTTTCATTTTTGATGAGACGCTGAAAAAAAGAAGTTAAATCGCCGGCAAACGAAAACCCGCCATTTCCCGTAAATCCCGGACTCGGTCCGTATAGTCAAAAGTATACAAAGAAAGTACCCAGGGTGTAAACTCATTTCCCGAACGATTTTTTAAATTATTATTTCACCACTAAAGCCCATGAGACTTGTAGTTTTTAAAAATGTTTTCATTTTTGATGAGACGCTGAATAAAAGAAGTTTAAACGCCGGCAAACGAAAACCCGCCATTTCCCGTAAACCCCTGACTCGGCCCGTATAGTCAAAAGTATACAAAGAAATTACCCAGGGAGTAAACTCATTTTCCGAACGATTTTTTAAATTATTTTTTCACCACTAAAACGCATGAGACTTATAGTTTTTAAAAATGTTTTCATTTTTGATGAGACGCTGAAAAAAAGAAGTTAAATCGCCGGCAAACGAAAACCCGCCATTTCCCGTAAATCCCGGACTCGGTCCGTATAGTCAAAAGTATACAAAGAAAGTACCCAGGGTGTAAACTCATTTCCCGAACGATTTTTTAAATTACTATTTCACCACTAAAGCCCATGAGACTTGTAGTTTTTAAAAATGTTTTCATTTTTGATGAGACGCTGAATAAAAGAGGTTTAATCGCCGGCAAACGAAAACCCGCCATTTCCCGTAAACCCCGGACTCGGCCCGTATAGTCAAAAGTATACAAAGAAATTACCCAGGGAGTAAACTCATTTTTCGAACGATTTTTTAAATTATTTTTTCACTACTACAACGCATGAGACTTGTAGTTTTTAAAAATGTTTTCTTTTTTGATGAGACGCTGAAAAAAAGAAGTTAAATCGCCGGCAAACGAAAACCTGCGATTTCCCGTAAATCCCGGACTCGGCCCGTATTGTCAAAAGTATACAAAGAAAGTACCCAGGGAGTAAACTCATTTCCCGAACGATTTTTTAAATTATTTTTTCACCACTAAAACGCATGAGACTTGTAGTTTTCAAAAATGTTTTCATTTTTGATGAGACGCTGAATAAAAGAAGTTTAATCGCCGGCAAACGAAAACCTGCGATTTCCGTAAATCCCGGACTCGGCCCGTATAGTAAAGAAAGTACCTGGGATGTAAACTCATTTCCCGAACGATTTTTTAAATTATTATTTCACCACTAAAACCCATGAGACTTATAGTTTTTAAAAATGTTTTCATTTTTGATGAGACGCTGAAAAAAAGAAGTTAAATCGCCGGCAAACGAAAACCCGCCATTTCGCGTAAACCCATGACTCGGCCCGTATAGTCAAAAGTATACAAGGAAATTACCCTGGGAGTAAACTCATTTTCCGAACGATTTTTTAAATTATTTTTTCACAACTACAACGCATGAGACTTGTAGTTTTTAAAAATGTTTTCATTTTTGATGAGACGCTGAATAAAAGAAGTTTAATCGCCGGCAAACGAAAACCCGCCATTTCCCGTAAACGCCGGACTCGGCCCGTATAGTCAAAAGTATACAAAGAAAGTACCCAGGGAGTAAACTCATTTTCCGAACGATTTTTTAAATTATTTTTTTCACCACTACAACGCATGAGACTTGTAGTTTTCAAAAATGTTTTCATTTTTGATGAGACGCTGAATAAAAGAAGTTTATTCGCACTCAAACGAGAATCCGCGATTTCCCGTAAATCCCGGACTCGGCCCGTATAGTCCAAAGTATACAAAGAAAGTACCCAGGGAGTAAACTCATTTTCCGAACGATTTTTTAAATTATTTTTTCACCACTAAAACGCATGAGACTTGTAGTTTTCAAAAATGTTTTCATATTTGATGAGACGCTTAATGAAAGAGGTTTAATCGCCGGCAAACGAAATCCCGCGATTTCCCGTAAATCCCGGGCTTGGCCCGTATAGTCGAATGTATACAAAGAAAGTACCTATGGAGTAAACTCATTTCCCGAACGATTTTTTAATCTTGTTTTTCACCACTAAAACGCATGAGACTTTTAGTTTTTAAAAATGTTTTAATTTTTGATGAGACGCTGAATAAAAGAAGTTTAATCGCCGGCAAACGAAAACCTGCGATTTCCCGTAAATCCCGGACTCGGCCCGTATTGTCAAAAGTATACAAAGAAAGTACCCAGGGAGTAAACTCATTTCCCGAACGATTTTTTAAATTATTTTTTCACCACTAAAACGCATGAGACTTGTAGTTTTCAAAAATGTTTTCATTTTTGATGAGACGCTGAATGAAAGAAGCTTAATCGCCGGCAAACGAAAACCCGCCATTTCCCGTAAACCCATGACTCGGCCCGTATAGTCAAAAGTATACAAAGAAATTACCCAGGGAGTAAACTCATTTTCCGAACGATTTTTTAAATTATTTTTTCACAACTACAACGCATGAGACTTGTAGTTTTTAAAAATGTTTTCATTTTTGATGAGACGCTGAATAAAAGAAGTTTAATCGCCGGCAAACGAAAACCCGCCATTTCCCGTAAACCCCGGACTCGGCCCGTATAGTCAAAAGTATACAAAGAAAGTACCCAGGGAGTAAACTCATTTTCCGAACGATTTTTTAAATTATTTTTTTCACCACTACAACGCATGAGACTTGTAGTTTTCAAAAATGTTTTCATTTTTGATGAGACGCTGAATAAAAGAAGTTTATTCGCAGTCAAACGAAAATCCGCGATTTCCCGTAAATCCCGGACTCGGCCCGTATAGTCCAAAGTATACAAAGAAAGTACCCAGGGAGTAAACTCATTTTCCGAACGATTTTTTAAATTATTTTTTCACCACTAAAACGCATGAGACTTGTAGTTTTCAAAAATGTTTTCATATTTGATGAGACGCTTAATGAAAGAGGTTTAATCGCCGGCAAACGAAATCCCGCGATTTCCCGTAAATCCCGGGCTTGGCCCGTATAGTCGAATGTATACAAAGAAAGTACCTATGGAGTAAACTCATTTCCCGAACGATTTTTTAATCTTGTTTTTCACCACTAAAACGCATGAGACTTTTAGTTTTTAAAAATGTTTTCATTTTTGATGAGACGCTGAATAAAAGAAGTTTAATCGCCGGCAAACGAAAACCTGCGATTTCCCGTAAATCCCGGACTCGGCCCGTATTGTCAAAAGTATACAAAGAAAGTACCCAGGGAGTAAACTCATTTCCCGAACGATTTTTTAAATTATTTTTTCACCACTAAAACGCATGAGACTTGTAGTTTTCAAAAATGTTTTCATTTTTGATGAGACGCTGAATGAAAGAAGCTTAATCGCCGGCAAACGAAAACCTCCGATTTCCCGTAAATCCCGGACTCGGCCCGTATAGTCAAAAGTATACAAAGAAAGTACCCAGGGGGTAAACTCATTTCCCAAACGATTTTTTAAATTATTATTTCACCACTAAAGCCCATGAGACTTGTAGTTTTTAAAAATGTTTTCATTTTTGATGAGACGCTGAATAAAAGAAGTTTAATCGCCGGCAAACGAAAACCTGTTTAATTAAAAGTATACAAAGAAAGTACCCAGGGAGTAAACTCATTTCCCGAACGATTTTTTAAATTATTTTTTCACCACTAAAACGCATGAGACTTGTAGTTTTCAAAAATGTTTTTATTTTTGATGAGACGCTGAATAAAAGAAATTTAATCGCCGGCAAACGAAAACCCGCCATTTCCCGTAAACCCCGGACTCCACCCGTATAGTCAAAAGTATACAGAGAAAGTACCCAGGGAGTAAACTCATTTCCCGAACGATTTTTTATCTTATTTTTTTACCACTAAACGCATGAGACTTGTAGTTTTCAAAAATATTTTCATATTTGATGGGACGCTGAATAAAAGAAGATTAATCGCCGGCAAACGAAGATCCGCGATTTCCCGTAAATCCCAGACTCGGCCCGTATAGTCAAAAGTATACAAAGAAAGTACCCAGGGAGTAAACTCATTTCCCGAACGATTTTTTAAATTATTTTTTCACCACTAAAACGCATGAGACTTGTAGTTTTCAAAAATGTCTTCATTTTTGATGAGACGCTTAATTAAAGAGGTTTAATCGCCGGCAAACGAAATCCCGCGTTTTCCCGTAAATCCGGGGCTTGGCCCGTATAGTCGAATGTATACAAAGAAAGTACCCAGGGAGTAAACTCATTTCCCGAACGATTTTTTAAATTTTTTCTTCACCACTAAAACGCATGAGACCTGTAGTTTTCAAAAATGTTTTCATTTTTGATGAGACGCTGTATAAAAGAAGTTTAATCGCCGGCAAACGAAAACCCGCCATTTCCCGTAAACCCCGGACTCGGCCCGCATAGTCAAAAATATACAAGGAAAGTACCCAGGGAGTAAACTCATTTCCCAAACGATTTTTTAAATTATTATTTCACCACTAAAGCTCATGAGACTTGTAGTTTTTAAAAATGTTTTCATTTTTCATGAGACGCTTAATGAAAGTGGTTTAATCGCCAGTAAACGAAAACCCGCGATTTCCCGTAAATCCCGGGCTTGGCCCGTATAGTCGAATGTTTATAAAGAAAGTACCCTGTGAGTAAACTCATTTCCAAAACGATTTTTTAAATTATCTTTTCACCACTAAAACGCATGAGACTTGTAGTTTTCAAAAATGTTTTTATTTTTGATGAGACGCTGAATAAAAGAAATTTAATCGCCGGCAAACGAAAACCCGCCATTTCCCGTAAACCCCGGACTCGACCCGTATAGTCGAATGTTTATAAAGAAAGTACCCTGTGAGTAAACTCATTTCCAAAACGATTTTTTAAATTATCTTTTCACCACTAAAACGCATGAGACTTGTAGTTTTCAAAAATGTTTTCATTTTTGATGAGACGCTGAATAAAAGAAATTTAATCGCCGGCAAACGAAAACCCGCCATTTCCCGTAAACCCCGGACTCGACCCGTATAGTCAAAAGTATACAGAGAAAGTACCCAGGGAGTAAACTCATTTCCCGAACGATTTTTTATCTTATTTTTTTACCACTAAACGCATGAGACTTGTAGTTTTCAAAAATATTTTCATATTTGATGGGACGCTGAATAAAAGAAGATTAATCGCCGGCAAACGAAGATCCGCGATTTCCCGTAAATCCCGGACTCGGCCCGTATAGTCAAAAGTATACAAAGAAAGTACCCAGGGAGTAAACTCATTTCCCGAAGGATTTTTTAAATTATTTTTTCACCACTAAAACGCATGAGACTTGTAGTTTTCAAAAATGTCTTTATTTTTGATGAGACGCTTAATGAAAGAGGTTTAATCGCCGGCAAACGAAATCCCGCGTTTTCCCGTAAATCCGGGGCTTGGCAAGTATAGTCGAATGTATACAAAGAAAGTACCCAGGGAGTAAACTCATTTCCCGAACGATTTTTTAAATTTTTTCTTCACCACTAAAACGCATGAGACCTGTAGTTTTCAAAAATGTTTTCATTTTTGATGAGACGTTTAATGAAAGAGGTTTAATCGCCGGAAAACGAAAACCCGCGATTTCCCGTAAATCCCGGGCTTCGCTCGTATAGTCGAATGTATACAAAGAAAGTACCCTGTGAGTAAACTTATTTCCTGAACGATTTTTTAAATTATTTTTTCACCACTAAAACGCATAAGACTTGTAGTTTTTAAAAATGTTTTCATTTTTGATGAGACGCTGAATAAAAGAAGTTTAATCGCCGGCAAACGAAAACCCGCCATTTCCCGTAAACCCCGGACTCGACCCGTATAGTCAAAAGTATACAAAGAAAGTACCCAGGGAGTAAACTCATTTCCCGAACGATTTTTTAAATTATTTTTTCACCACTAAAACGCATGAGACTTGTAGTTTTTAAAAATGTCTTCATTTTTGATGAGACGCTTAATGAAAGAGGTTTAATCGCCGGCAAACGAAATCCCGCGTTTTCCCGTAAATCCGGGGTTTGGCCCGTATAGTCGAATGTATACAAAGAAAGTACCCAGGGAGTAAACTCATTTCCCGAACGATTTTTTAAATTTTTTCTTCACCACTAAAACGCATGAGACCTGTAGTTTTCAAAAATGTTTTCATTTTTGATGAGACGTTTAATGAAAGAGGTTTAATCGCCGGAAAACGAAAACCCGCGATTTCCCGTAAATCCCGGGCTTGGCTCGTATAGTCGAATGTATACAAAGAAAGTACCCTGTGAGTAAACTTATTTCCTGAACGATTTTTTAAATTATTTTTTCACCACTAAAACGCATAAGACTTGTAGTTTTTAAAAATGTTTTCATTTTTGATGAGACGCTGAATAAAAGAAGTTTAATCGCCGGCAAACGAAAACCCGCCATTTCCCGTAAACCCCGGAATCGACCCGTATAGTCAAAAGTATACAAAGAAAGTACCCAGGGAGTAAACTCATTTCCCGAACGATTTTTTAAATTTTTTCTTCACCACTAAAACGCATGAGACCTGTAGTTTTCAAAAATGTTTTCATTTTTGATGAGACGTTTAATGAAAGAGGTTTAATCGCCGGAAAACGAAAACCCGCGATTTCCCGTAAATCCCGGGCTTGGCCCGTATAGTCGAATGTATACAAAGAAAGTACCCTGTGAGTAAACTTTTTCCTGAACGATTTTTTAAATTATTTTTTCACCACTAAAACGCATAAGACTTGTAGTTTTTAAAAATGTTTTCATTTTTGATGAGACGCTGAATAAAAGAAGTTTAATCGCCGGCAAACGAAAACCCGCCATTTCCCGTAAACCCCGGACTCGACCCGTATAGTCAAAAGTATACAAAGAAAGTACCCAGGGAGTAAACTCATTTCCCGAACGATTTTTTATATTATTTTTTTACCACTAAACGCATGAGACTTGTAGTTTTCAAAAATGTTTTCATTTTTGATGAGACGCTTAATGAAAGAAGTTTAATCGCCGGCAAACGAAATCCCGCGTTTTCCCGTAAATCCGGGGCTTGGCCCGTATAGTCGAATGTATACAAAGAAAGTACCCAGGGAGTAAACTTATTTCCCGAACGATTTTTTGAATTATTTTTTCACCACTAAAATGCATGAGACTTGTAGTTTTCAAAAATGTTTTCATTTTTGATGAGACGCTTAATGAAAGAGGTTTAATCGCCGGAAAACGAAAACCCGCGATTTCCCGTAAATCCCGGGCGTGGCCCGTATAGTCGAATGTATACAAAGAAAGTACCCTGTGAGTAAACTCATTTTCTGAACGATTTTTTAAATTATTTTTTCACCACTAAAACGCATAAGACTTGTAGTTTTTAAAAATGTTTTCATTTTTGATGAAACGCTGAATAAAAGAAGTTTAATCGCCGGCAAACGAAAACCCGCGATTTCCCGTAAATCTCGGCTTGGCCCGTATGGTCAAAAGTATACAAAGAAAGTACCCAGGGAGTAAACTCATTTCCCGAACGATTTTTTAAATTATTTTTTCACCACTAAAACCCATGAGACTTATAGTTTTTAAAAATGTTTTCATTTTTGATGAGACGCTGAAAAAAAGAAGTTAAATCGCCGGCAAACGAAAACCCGCCATTTCCCGTAAATCCCGGACTCGGTCCGTATAGTCAAAAGTATACAAAAAAAGTACCCAGGGTGTAAACTCATTTCCCGAACGATTTTTTAAATTATTATTTCACCACTAAAGCCCATGAGACTTGTAGTTTTTAAAAATGTTTTCATTTTTGATGAGACGCTGAATAAAAGAAGTTTAAACGCCGGCAAACGAAAACCCGCCATTTCCCGTAAACCCCTGACTCGGCCCGTATAGTCAAAAGTATACAAAGAAATTACCCAGGGAGTAAACTCATTTTTTGAACGATTTTTTAAATTATTTTTTCACCACTAAAACGCATGAGACTTATAGTTTTTGAAAATGTTTTCATTTTTGATGAGACGCTGAAAAAAGAAGTTAAATCGCCGGCAAACGAAAACCCGCCATTTCCCGTAAATCCCGGACTCGGTCCGTATAGTCAAAAGTATACAAAGAAAGTACCCAGGGTGTAAACTCATTTCCAGAACGATTTTTTAAATTATTATTTCACCACTAAAGCCCATGAGACTTGTAGTTTTTAAAAATGTTTTCATTTTTGATGAGACGCTGAATAAAAGAGGTTTAATCGCCGGCAAACGAAAACCTGCGATTTCCCGTAAATCCCGGACTCGGCCCGTATTGTCAAAAGTATACAAAGAAAGTACCCAGGGAGTAAACTCATTTCCCGAACGATTTTTTAATTTTTTTCTTCACCACTAAAACGCATGAGACCTGTAGTTTTCAAAAATGTTTTCATTTTTGATGAGACGTTTAATGAAAGAGGTTTAATCGCCGGAAAACGAAAACCCGCGATTTCCCGTAAATCCCGGGCTTGGCTCGTATAGTCGAATGTATACAAAGAAAGTACCTTGTGAGTAAACTTATTTCCTGAACGATTTTTTAAATTATTTTTTCACCACTAAAACGTATAAGACTTGTAGTTTTTAAAAATGTTTTCATTTTTGATGAGACGCTGAATAAAAGAAGTTTAATCGCCGGCAAACGAAAACCCGCCATTTCCCGTAAACCCCGGACTCGACCCGTATAGTCAAAAGTATACAAAGAAAGTACCCAGGGAGTAAACTCATTTCCCTAACGATTTTTTAAATTTTTTCTTCACCACTAAAACGCATGAGACCTGTAGTTTTCAAAAATGTTTTCATTTTTGATGAGACGTTTAATGAAAGAGGTTTAATCGCCGGAAAACGAAAACCCGCGATTTCCCGTAAATCCCGGGCTTGGCCCGTATAGTCGAATGTATACAAAGAAAGTACCCTGTGAGTAAACTTATTTCCTGAACGATTTTTTAAATTATTTTTTCACCACTAAAACGCATAAGACTTGTAGTTTTCAAAAATGTTTTCATTTTTGATGAGACGCTGAATAAAAGAAGTTTAATCGCCGGCAAACGAAAACCCGCCATTTCCCGTAAACCCCGGACTCGACCCGTATAGTCAAAAGTATACAAAGAAAGTACCCAGGGAGTAAACTCATTTCCCGAACGATTTTTTATATTATTTTTTTACCACTAAACGCATGAGACTTGTAGTTTTCAAAAATGTTTTCATTTTTGATGAGACGCTTAATGAAAGAAGTTTAATCGCCGGCAAACGAAATCCCGCGTTTTCCCGTAAATCCGGGGCTTGGCCCGTATAGTCGAATGTATACAAAGAAAGTACCCAGGGAGTAAACTTATTTCCCGAACGATTTTTTGAATTATTTTTTCACCACTAAAATGCATGAGACTTGTAGTTTTCAAAAATGTTTTCATTTTTGATGAGACGCTTAATGAAAGAGGTTTAATCGCTGGAAAACGAAAACCCGCGATTTCCCGTAAATCCCGGGCGTGGCCCGTATAGTCGAATGTATACAAAGAAAGTACCCTGTGAGTAAACTCATTTCCTGAACGATTTTTTAAATTATTTTTTCACCACTAAAACGCATAAGACTTGTAGTTTTTAAAAATGTTTTCATTTTTGATGAAACGCTGAATAAAAGAAGTTTAATCGCCGGCAAACGAAAACCCGCGATTTCCCGTAAATCTCGGCTTGGCCCGTATGGTCAAAAGTATACAAAGAAAGTACCCAGGGAGTAAACTCATTTCCCGAACGATTTTTTAAATTATTTTTTCACCACTAAAACCCATGAGACTTATAGTTTTTAAAAATGTTTTCATTTTTGATGAGACGCTGAAAAAAAGAAGTTAAATCGCCGGCAAACGAAAACCCGCCATTTCCCGTAAATCCCGGACTCGGTCCGTATAGTCAAAAGTATACAAAGAAAGTACCCAGGGTGTAAACTCATTTCCCGAACGATTTTTTAAATTATTATTTCACCACTAAAGCCCATGAGACTTGTAGTTTTTAAAAATGTTTTCATTTTTGATGAGACGCTGAATAAAAGAAGTTTAAACGCCGGCAAACGAAAACCCGCCATTTCCCGTAAACCCCTGACTCGGCCCGTATAGTCAAAAGTATACAAAGAAATTACCCAGGGAGTAAACTCATTTTCCGAACGATTTTTTAAATTATTTTTTCACCACTAAAACGCATGAGACTTATAGTTTTTAAAAATGTTTTCATTTTTGATGAGACGCTGAAAAAAAGAAGTTAAATCGCCGGCAAACGAAAACCCGCCATTTCCCGTAAATCCCGGACTCGGTCCGTATAGTCAAAAGTATACAAAGAAAGTACCCAGGGTGTAAACTCCTTTCCCGAACGATTTTTTAAATTACTATTTCACCACTAAAGCCCATGAGACTTGTAGTTTTTAAAAATGTTTTCATTTTTGATGAGACGCTGAATAAAAGAGGTTTAATCGCCGGCAAACGAAAACCCGCCATTTCCCGTAAACCCCGGACTCGGCCCGTATAGTCAAAAGTATACAAAGAAATTACCCAGGGAGTAAACTCATTTTTCGAACGATTTTTTAAATTATTTTTTCACTACTACAACGCATGAGACTTGTAGTTTTTAAAAATGTTTTCTTTTTTGATGAGACGCTGAAAAAAAGAAGTTAAATCGCCGGCAAACGAAAACCTGCGATTTCCCGTAAATCCCGGACTCGGCCCGTATTGTCAAAAGTATACAAAGAAAGTACCCAGGGAGTAAACTCATTTCCCGAACGATTTTTTAAATTATTTTTTCACCACTAAAACGCATGAGACTTGTAGTTTTCAAAAATGTTTTCATTTTTGATGAGACGCTGAATAAAAGAAGTTTAATCGCCGGCAAACGAAAACCTGCGATTTCCGTAAATCCCGGACTCGGCCCGTATAGTAAAGAAAGTACCTGGGATGTAAACTCATTTCCCGAACGATTTTTTAAATTATTA
This sequence comes from Hydractinia symbiolongicarpus, assembly GCF_029227915.1. Taxonomy (NCBI): domain Eukaryota; kingdom Metazoa; phylum Cnidaria; class Hydrozoa; order Anthoathecata; family Hydractiniidae; genus Hydractinia; species Hydractinia symbiolongicarpus. The sequence continues at coordinate 5,313,295 of NC_079880.1, read as the reverse complement.
TTTCACCACTAAAACGCATGAGACTTGTAGTTTTCAAAAATGTTTTCATTTTTGATGAGACGTTTAATGAAAGAGGTTTAATCGCCGGAAAACGAAAACCCGCGATTTCCCGTAAATCCCGGGCTTGGCCCGTATAGTCGAATGTATACAAAGAAAGTACCCAGGGTGTAAACTCATTTCCCGAACGATTTTTTAAATTATTATTTCACCACTAAAGCCCATGAGACTTGTAGTTTTTAAAAATGTTTTCATTTTTGATGAGACGCTGAATAAAAGAAGTTTAAACGCCGGCAAACGAAAACCCGCCATTTCCCGTAAACCCCTGACTCGGCCCGTATAGTCAAAAGTATACAAAGAAATTACCCAGGGAGTAAACTCATTTTCCGAACGATTTTTTAAATTATTTTTTCACCACTAAAACGCATGAGACTTATAGTTTTTAAAAATGTTTTCATTTTTGATGAGACGCTGAAAAAAAGAAGTTAAATCGCCGGCAAACGAAAACCCGCCATTTCCCGTAAATCCCGGACTCGGTCCGTATAGTCAAAAGTATACAAAGAAAGTACCCAGGGTGTAAACTCATTTCCCGAACGATTTTTTAAATTACTATTTCACCACTAAAGCCCATGAGACTTGTAGTTTTTAAAAATGTTTTCATTTTTGATGAGACGCTGAATAAAAGAGGTTTAATCGCCGGCAAACGAAAACCCGCCATTTCCCGTAAACCCCGGACTCGGCCCGTATAGTCAAAAGTATACAAAGAAATTACCCAGGGAGTAAACTCATTTTTCGAACGATTTTTTAAATTATTTTTTCACTACTACAACGCATGAGACTTGTAGTTTTTAAAAATGTTTTCTTTTTTGATGAGACGCTGAAAAAAAGAAGTTAAATCGCCGGCAAACGAAAACCTGCGATTTCCCGTAAATCCCGGACTCGGCCCGTATTGTCAAAAGTATACAAAGAAAGTACCCAGGGAGTAAACTCATTTCCCGAACGATTTTTTAAATTATTTTTTCACCACTAAAACGCATGAGACTTGTAGTTTTCAAAAATGTTTTCATTTTTGATGAGACGCTGAATAAAAGAAGTTTAATCGCCGGCAAACGAAAACCTGCGATTTCCGTAAATCCCGGACTCGGCCCGTATAGTAAAGAAAGTACCTGGGATGTAAACTCATTTCCCGAACGATTTTTTAAATTATTATTTCACCACTAAAACCCATGAGACTTATAGTTTTTAAAAATGTTTTCATTTTTGATGAGACGCTGAAAAAAAGAAGTTAAATCGCCGGCAAACGAAAACCCGCCATTTCGCGTAAACCCATGACTCGGCCCGTATAGTCAAAAGTATACAAGGAAATTACCCTGGGAGTAAACTCATTTTCCGAACGATTTTTTAAATTATTTTTTCACAACTACAACGCATGAGACTTGTAGTTTTTAAAAATGTTTTCATTTTTGATGAGACGCTGAATAAAAGAAGTTTAATCGCCGGCAAACGAAAACCCGCCATTTCCCGTAAACGCCGGACTCGGCCCGTATAGTCAAAAGTATACAAAGAAAGTACCCAGGGAGTAAACTCATTTTCCGAACGATTTTTTAAATTATTTTTTTCACCACTACAACGCATGAGACTTGTAGTTTTCAAAAATGTTTTCATTTTTGATGAGACGCTGAATAAAAGAAGTTTATTCGCACTCAAACGAGAATCCGCGATTTCCCGTAAATCCCGGACTCGGCCCGTATAGTCCAAAGTATACAAAGAAAGTACCCAGGGAGTAAACTCATTTTCCGAACGATTTTTTAAATTATTTTTTCACCACTAAAACGCATGAGACTTGTAGTTTTCAAAAATGTTTTCATATTTGATGAGACGCTTAATGAAAGAGGTTTAATCGCCGGCAAACGAAATCCCGCGATTTCCCGTAAATCCCGGGCTTGGCCCGTATAGTCGAATGTATACAAAGAAAGTACCTATGGAGTAAACTCATTTCCCGAACGATTTTTTAATCTTGTTTTTCACCACTAAAACGCATGAGACTTTTAGTTTTTAAAAATGTTTTAATTTTTGATGAGACGCTGAATAAAAGAAGTTTAATCGCCGGCAAACGAAAACCTGCGATTTCCCGTAAATCCCGGACTCGGCCCGTATTGTCAAAAGTATACAAAGAAAGTACCCAGGTAGTAAACTCATTTCCCGAACGATTTTTTAAATTATTTTTTCACCACTAAAACGCATGAGACTTGTAGTTTTCAAAAATGTTTTCATTTTTGATGAGACGCTGAATGAAAGAAGCTTAATCGCCGGCAAACGAAAACCCGCCATTTCCCGTAAACCCATGACTCGGCCCGTATAGTCAAAAGTATACAAAGAAATTACCCAGGGAGTAAACTCATTTTCCGAACGATTTTTTAAATTATTTTTTCACAACTACAACGCATGAGACTTGTAGTTTTTAAAAATGTTTTCATTTTTGATGAGACGCTGAATAAAAGAAGTTTAATCGCCGGCAAACGAAAACCCGCCATTTCCCGTAAACCCCGGACTCGGCCCGTATAGTCAAAAGTATACAAAGAAAGTACCCAGGGAGTAAACTCATTTTCCGAACGATTTTTTAAATTATTTTTTTCACCACTACAACGCATGAGACTTGTAGTTTTCAAAAATGTTTTCATTTTTGATGAGACGCTGAATAAAAGAAGTTTATTCGCAGTCAAACGAAAATCCGCGATTTCCCGTAAATCCCGGACTCGGCCCGTATAGTCCAAAGTATACAAAGAAAGTACCCAGGGAGTAAACTCATTTTCCGAACGATTTTTTAAATTATTTTTTCACCACTAAAACGCATGAGACTTGTAGTTTTCAAAAATGTTTTCATATTTGATGAGACGCTTAATGAAAGAGGTTTAATCGCCGGCAAACGAAATCCCGCGATTTCCCGTAAATCCCGGGCTTGGCCCGTATAGTCGAATGTATACAAAGAAAGTACCTATGGAGTAAACTCATTTCCCGAACGATTTTTTAATCTTGTTTTTCACCACTAAAACGCATGAGACTTTTAGTTTTTAAAAATGTTTTCATTTTTGATGAGACGCTGAATAAAAGAAGTTTAATCGCCGGCAAACGAAAACCTGCGATTTCCCGTAAATCCCGGACTCGGCCCGTATTGTCAAAAGTATACAAAGAAAGTACCCAGGGAGTAAACTCATTTCCCGAACGATTTTTTAAATTATTTTTTCACCACTAAAACGCATGAGACTTGTAGTTTTCAAAAATGTTTTCATTTTTGATGAGACGCTGAATGAAAGAAGCTTAATCGCCGGCAAACGAAAACCTCCGATTTCCCGTAAATCCCGGACTCGGCCCGTATAGTCAAAAGTATACAAAGAAAGTACCCAGGGGGTAAACTCATTTCCCAAACGATTTTTTAAATTATTATTTCACCACTAAAGCCCATGAGACTTGTAGTTTTTAAAAATGTTTTCATTTTTGATGAGACGCTGAATAAAAGAAGTTTAATCGCCGGCAAACGAAAACCTGTTTAATTAAAAGTATACAAAGAAAGTACCCAGGGAGTAAACTCATTTCCCGAACGATTTTTTAAATTATTTTTTCACCACTAAAACGCATGAGACTTGTAGTTTTCAAAAATGTTTTCATTTTTGATGAGACGCTGTATAAAAGAAGTTTATTCGCCGGCAAACGAAAACCCGCCATTTCCCGTAAACCCCGGACTCGGCCCGCATAGTCAAAAGTATACAAGGAAAGTACCCAGGGAGAAACTCATTTCCCGAACGATTTTTTAAATTATTTTTTCACCACTAAAACGCATGAGAGTTGTAGTTTTCAAAAATGTTTTCATTTTTGATGAGACGCTGAATAAAAGAAGTTTAATCGCCGGCAAACGAAAACCTGCGATTTCCCGTAAATCCCGGACTCGGCCCGTATAGTCAAAAGTATACAAAGAAAGTACCCAGGGTGGAAACTCATTTCGCGAACGATTTTTTAAATTATTATTTCACCACTAAAGCCCATGAGACTTGTAGTTTTTAAAAATGTTTTCATTTTTGATGAGACGCTGAATAAAAGAAATTTAATCGCCGGCAAACGAAAACCTGCGATTTCCCGTAAATCCCGGACTCGGCCCGTATAGTCAAAAGTATACAAAGAAAGTACCCAGGGAGTAAACTCATTTTCCGAACGATTTTTTAAATTATTTTTTCACAACTACAACGCATGAGACTTGTAGTTTTTAAAAATGTTTTCATTTTTGATGAGACGCTGAATAAAAGAAGTTTAATCGCCGGCAAACGAAAACCCGCCATTTCCCGTAAACCCCTGACTCGGCCCGTATAGTCAAAAGTATACAAAGAAATTACCCAGGGAGTAAACTCATTTTTTGAACGATTTTTTAAATTATTTTTTCACCACTAAAACGCATGAGACTTATAGTTTTTGAAAATGTTTTCATTTTTGATGAGACGCTGAAAAAAGAAGTTAAATCGCCGGCAAACGAAAACCCGCCATTTCCCGTAAATCCCGGACTCGGTCCGTATAGTCAAAAGTATACAAAGAAAGTACCCAGGGTGTAAACTCATTTCCAGAACGATTTTTTAAATTATTATTTCACCACTAAAGCCCATGAGACTTGTAGTTTTTAAAAATGTTTTCATTTTTGATGAGACGCTGAATAAAAGAGGTTTAATCGCCGGCAAACGAAAACCTGCGATTTCCCGTAAATCCCGGACTCGGCCCGTATTGTCAAAAGTATACAAAGAAAGTACCCAGGGAGTAAACTCATTTCCCGAACGATTTTTTAATTTTTTTCTTCACCACTAAAACGCATGAGACCTGTAGTTTTCAAAAATGTTTTCATTTTTGATGAGACGTTTAATGAAAGAGGTTTAATCGCCGGAAAACGAAAACCCGCGATTTCCCGTAAATCCCGGGCTTGGCTCGTATAGTCGAATGTATACAAAGAAAGTACCTTGTGAGTAAACTTATTTCCTGAACGATTTTTTAAATTATTTTTTCACCACTAAAACGTATAAGACTTGTAGTTTTTAAAAATGTTTTCATTTTTGATGAGACGCTGAATAAAAGAAGTTTAATCGCCGGCAAACGAAAACCCGCCATTTCCCGTAAACCCCGGACTCGACCCGTATAGTCAAAAGTATACAAAGAAAGTACCCAGGGAGTAAACTCATTTCCCTAACGATTTTTTAAATTTTTTCTTCACCACTAAAACGCATGAGACCTGTAGTTTTCAAAAATGTTTTCATTTTTGATGAGACGTTTAATGAAAGAGGTTTAATCGCCGGAAAACGAAAACCCGCGATTTCCCGTAAATCCCGGGCTTGGCCCGTATAGTCGAATGTATACAAAGAAAGTACCCTGTGAGTAAACTTATTTCCTGAACGATTTTTTAAATTATTTTTTCACCACTAAAACGCATAAGACTTGTAGTTTTCAAAAATGTTTTCATTTTTGATGAGACGCTGAATAAAAGAAGTTTAATCGCCGGCAAACGAAAACCCGCCATTTCCCGTAAACCCCGGACTCGACCCGTATAGTCAAAAGTATACAAAGAAAGTACCCAGGGAGTAAACTCATTTCCCGAACGATTTTTTATATTATTTTTTTACCACTAAACGCATGAGACTTGTAGTTTTCAAAAATGTTTTCATTTTTGATGAGACGCTTAATGAAAGAAGTTTAATCGCCGGCAAACGAAATCCCGCGTTTTCCCGTAAATCCGGGGCTTGGCCCGTATAGTCGAATGTATACAAAGAAAGTACCCAGGGAGTAAACTTATTTCCCGAACGATTTTTTGAATTATTTTTTCACCACTAAAATGCATGAGACTTGTAGTTTTCAAAAATGTTTTCATTTTTGATGAGACGCTTAATGAAAGAGGTTTAATCGCTGGAAAACGAAAACCCGCGATTTCCCGTAAATCCCGGGCGTGGCCCGTATAGTCGAATGTATACAAAGAAAGTACCCTGTGAGTAAACTCATTTCCTGAACGATTTTTTAAATTATTTTTTCACCACTAAAACGCATAAGACTTGTAGTTTTTAAAAATGTTTTCATTTTTGATGAAACGCTGAATAAAAGAAGTTTAATCGCCGGCAAACGAAAACCCGCGATTTCCCGTAAATCTCGGCTTGGCCCGTATGGTCAAAAGTATACAAAGAAAGTACCCAGGGAGTAAACTCATTTCCCGAACGATTTTTTAAATTATTTTTTCACCACTAAAACCCATGAGACTTATAGTTTTTAAAAATGTTTTCATTTTTGATGAGACGCTGAAAAAAAGAAGTTAAATCGCCGGCAAACGAAAACCCGCCATTTCCCGTAAATCCCGGACTCGGTCCGTATAGTCAAAAGTATACAAAGAAAGTACCCAGGGTGTAAACTCATTTCCCGAACGATTTTTTAAATTATTATTTCACCACTAAAGCCCATGAGACTTGTAGTTTTTAAAAATGTTTTCATTTTTGATGAGACGCTGAATAAAAGAAGTTTAAACGCCGGCAAACGAAAACCCGCCATTTCCCGTAAACCCCTGACTCGGCCCGTATAGTCAAAAGTATACAAAGAAATTACCCAGGGAGTAAACTCATTTTCCGAACGATTTTTTAAATTATTTTTTCACCACTAAAACGCATGAGACTTATAGTTTTTAAAAATGTTTTCATTTTTGATGAGACGCTGAAAAAAAGAAGTTAAATCGCCGGCAAACGAAAACCCGCCATTTCCCGTAAATCCCGGACTCGGTCCGTATAGTCAAAAGTATACAAAGAAAGTACCCAGGGTGTAAACTCATTTCCCGAACGATTTTTTAAATTACTATTTCACCACTAAAGCCCATGAGACTTGTAGTTTTTAAAAATGTTTTCATTTTTGATGAGACGCTGAATAAAAGAGGTTTAATCGCCGGCAAACGAAAACCCGCCATTTCCCGTAAACCCCGGACTCGGCCCGTATAGTCAAAAGTATACAAAGAAATTACCCAGGGAGTAAACTCATTTTTCGAACGATTTTTTAAATTATTTTTTCACTACTACAACGCATGAGACTTGTAGTTTTTAAAAATGTTTTCTTTTTTGATGAGACGCTGAAAAAAAGAAGTTAAATCGCCGGCAAACGAAAACCTGCGATTTCCCGTAAATCCCGGACTCGGCCCGTATTGTCAAAAGTATACAAAGAAAGTACCCAGGGAGTAAACTCATTTCCCGAACGATTTTTTAAATTATTTTTTCACCACTAAAACGCATGAGACTTGTAGTTTTCAAAAATGTTTTCATTTTTGATGAGACGCTGAATAAAAGAAGTTTAATCGCCGGCAAACGAAAACCTGCGATTTCCGTAAATCCCGGACTCGGCCCGTATAGTAAAGAAAGTACCTGGGATGTAAACTCATTTCCCGAACGATTTTTTAAATTATTATTTCACCACTAAAACGCATGAGACTTGTAGTTTTCAAAAATGTTTTCATTTTTGATGAGACGTTTAATGAAAGAGGTTTAATCGCCGGAAAACGAAAACCCGCGATTTCCCGTAAATCCCGGGCTTGGCCCGTATAGTCGAATGTATACAAAGAAAGTACCCAGGGTGTAAACTCATTTCCCGAACGATTTTTTAAATTATTATTTCACCACTAAAGCCCATGAGACTTGTAGTTTTTAAAAATGTTTTCATTTTTGATGAGACGCTAAATAAAAGAAGTTTAAACGCCGGCAAACGAAAACCCGCCATTTCCCGTAAACCCCTGACTCGGCCCGTATAGTCAAAAGTATACAAAGAAATTACCCAGGGAGTAAACTCATTTTCCGAACGATTTTTTAAATTATTTTTTCACCACTAAAACGCATGAGACTTATAGTTTTTAAAAATGTTTTCATTTTTGATGAGACGCTGAAAAAAAGAAGTTAAATCGCCGGCAAACGAAAACCCGCCATTTCCCGTAAATCCCGGACTCGGTCCGTATAGTCAAAAGTATACAAAGAAAGTACCCAGGGTGTAAACTCATTTCCCGAACGATTTTTTAAATTACTATTTCACCACTAAAGCCCATGAGACTTGTAGTTTTTAAAAATGTTTTCATTTTTGATGAGACGCTGAATAAAAGAGGTTTAATCGCCGGCAAACGAAAACCCGCCATTTCCCGTAAACCCCGGACTCGGCCCGTATAGTCAAAAGTATACAAAGAAATTACCCAGGGAGTAAACTCATTTTTCGAACGATTTTTTAAATTATTTTTTCACTACTACAACGCATGAGAAGTTTAAACGCCGGCAAACGAAAACCCGCCATTTCCCGTAAACCCCTGACTCGGCCCGTATAGTCAAAAGTATACAAAGAAATTACCCAGGGAGTAAACTCATTTTCCGAACGATTTTTTAAATTATTTTTTCACCACTAAAACGCATGAGACTTATAGTTTTTAAAAATGTTTTCATTTTTGATGAGACGCTGAAAAAAAGAAGTTAAATCGCCGGCAAACGAAAACCCGCCATTTCCCGTAAATCCCGGACTCGGTCCGTATAGTCAAAAGTATACAAAGAAAGTACCCAGGGTGTAAACTCATTTCCCGAACGATTTTTTAAATTACTATTTCACCACTAAAGCCCATGAGACTTGTAGTTTTTAAAAATGTTTTCATTTTTGATGAGACGCTGAATAAAAGAGGTTTAATCGCCGGCAAACGAAAACCCGCCATTTCCCGTAAACCCCGGACTCGGCCCGTATAGTCAAAAGTATACAAAGAAATTACCCAGGGAGTAAACTCATTTTTCGAACGATTTTTTAAATTATTTTTTCACTACTACAACGCATGAGACTTGTAGTTTTTAAAAATGTTTTCTTTTTTGATGAGACGCTGAAAAAAAGAAGTTAAATCGCCGGCAAACGAAAACCTGCGATTTCCCGTAAATCCCGGACTCGGCCCGTATTGTCAAAAGTATACAAAGAAAGTACCCAGGGAGTAAACTCATTTCCCGAACGATTTTTTAAATTATTTTTTCACCACTAAAACGCATGAGACTTGTAGTTTTCAAAAATGTTTTCATTTTTGATGAGACGCTGAATAAAAGAAGTTTAATCGCCGGCAAACGAAAACCTGCGATTTCCGTAAATCCCGGACTCGGCCCGTATAGTAAAGAAAGTACCTGGGATGTAAACTCATTTCCCGAACGATTTTTTAAATTATTATTTCACCACTAAAACGCATGAGACTTGTAGTTTTCAAAAATGTTTTCATTTTTGATGAGACGTTTAATGAAAGAGGTTTAATCGCCGGAAAACGAAAACCCGCGATTTCCCGTAAATCCCGGGCTTGGCCCGTATAGTCGAATGTATACAAAGAAAGTACCCAGGGTGTAAACTCATTTCCCGAACGATTTTTTAAATTATTATTTCACCACTAAAGCCCATGAGACTTGTAGTTTTTAAAAATGTTTTCATTTTTGATGAGACGCTAAATAAAAGAAGTTTAAACGCCGGCAAACGAAAACCCGCCATTTCCCGTAAACCCCTGACTCGGCCCGTATAGTCAAAAGTATACAAAGAAATTACCCAGGGAGTAAACTCATTTTCCGAACGATTTTTTAAATTATTTTTTCACCACTAAAACGCATGAGACTTATAGTTTTTAAAAATGTTTTCATTTTTGATGAGACGCTGAAAAAAAGAAGTTAAATCGCCGGCAAACGAAAACCCGCCATTTCCCGTAAATCCCGGACTCGGTCCGTATAGTCAAAAGTATACAAAGAAAGTACCCAGGGTGTAAACTCATTTCCCGAACGATTTTTTAAATTACTATTTCACCACTAAAGCCCATGAGACTTGTAGTTTTTAAAAATGTTTTCATTTTTGATGAGACGCTGAATAAAAGAGGTTTAATCGCCGGCAAACGAAAACCCGCCATTTCCCGTAAACCCCGGACTCGGCCCGTATAGTCAAAAGTATACAAAGAAATTACCCAGGGAGTAAACTCATTTTTCGAACGATTTTTTAAATTATTTTTTCACTACTACAACGCATGAGACTTGTAGTTTTTAAAAATGTTTTCTTTTTTGATGAGACGCTGAAAAAAAGAAGTTAAATCGCCGGCAAACGAAAACCTGCGATTTCCCGTAAATCCCGGACTCGGCCCGTATTGTCAAAAGTATACAAAGAAAGTACCCAGGGAGTAAACTCATTTCCCGAACGATTTTTTAAATTATTTTTTCACCACTAAAACGCATGAGACTTGTAGTTTTCAAAAATGTTTTCATTTTTGATGAGACGCTGAATAAAAGAAGTTTAATCGCCGGCAAACGAAAACCTGCGATTTCCGTAAATCCCGGACTCGGCCCGTATAGTAAAGAAAGTACCTGGGATGTAAACTCATTTCCCGAACGATTTTTTAAATTATTATTTCACCACTAAAACCCATGAGACTTATAGTTTTTAAAAATGTTTTCATTTTTGATGAGACGCTGAAAAAAAGAAGTTAAATCGCCGGCAAACGAAAACCCGCCATTTCGCGTAAACCCATGACTCGGCCCGTATAGTCAAAAGTATACAAGGAAATTACCCTGGGAGTAAACTCATTTTCCGAACGATTTTTTAAATTATTTTTTCACAACTACAACGCATGAGACTTGTAGTTTTTAAAAATGTTTTCATTTTTGATGAGACGCTGAATAAAAGAAGTTTAATCGCCGGCAAACGAAAACCCGCCATTTCCCGTAAACGCCGGACTCGGCCCGTATAGTCAAAAGTATACAAAGAAAGTACCCAGGGAGTAAACTCATTTTCCGAACGATTTTTTAAATTATTTTTTTCACCACTACAACGCATGAGACTTGTAGTTTTCAAAAATGTTTTCATTTTTGATGAGACGCTGAATAAAAGAAGTTTATTCGCACTCAAACGAGAATCCGCGATTTCCCGTAAATCCCGGACTCGGCCCGTATAGTCCAAAGTATACAAAGAAAGTACCCAGGGAGTAAACTCATTTTCCGAACGATTTTTTAAATTATTTTTTCACCACTAAAACGCATGAGACTTGTAGTTTTCAAAAATGTTTTCATATTTGATGACACGCTTAATGAAAGAGGTTTAATCGCCGGCAAACGAAATCCCGCGATTTCCCGTAAATCCCGGGCTTGGCCCGTATAGTCGAATGTATACAAAGAAAGTACCTATGGAGTAAACTCATTTCCCGAACGATTTTTTAATCTTGTTTTTCACCACTAAAACGCATGAGACTTTTAGTTTTTAAAAATGTTTTAATTTTTGATGAGACGCTGAATAAAAGAAGTTTAATCGCCGGCAAACGAAAACCTGCGATTTCCCGTAAATCCCGGACTCGGCCCGTATTGTCAAAAGTATACAAAGAAAGTACCCAGGGAGTAAACTCATTTCCCGAACGATTTTTTAAATTATTTTTTCACCACTAAAACGCATGAGACTTGTAGTTTTCAAAAATGTTTTCATTTTTGATGAGACGCTGAATGAAAGAAGCTTAATCGCCGGCAAACGAAAACCCGCCATTTCCCGTAAACCCATGACTCGGCCCGTATAGTCAAAAGTATACAAAGAAATTACCCAGGGAGTAAACTCATTTTCCGAACGATTTTTTAAATTATTTTTTCACAACTACAACGCATGAGACTTGTAGTTTTTAAAAATGTTTTCATTTTTGATGAGACGCTGAATAAAAGAAGTTTAATCGCCGGCAAACGAAAACCCGCCATTTCCCGTAAACCCCGGACTCGGCCCGTATAGTCAAAAGTATACAAAGAAAGTACCCAGGGAGTAAACTCATTTTCCGAACGATTTTTTAAATTATTTTTTTCACCACTACAACGCATGAGACTTGTAGTTTTCAAAAATGTTTTCATTTTTGATGAGACGCTGAATAAAAGAAGTTTATTCGCAGTCAAACGAAAATCCGCGATTTCCCGTAAATCCCGGACTCGGCCCGTATAGTCCAAAGTATACAAAGAAAGTACCCAGGGAGTAAACTCATTTTCCGAACGATTTTTTAAATTATTTTTTCACCACTAAAACGCATGAGACTTGTAGTTTTCAAAAATGTTTTCATATTTGATGAGACGCTTAATGAAAGAGGTTTAATCGCCGGCAAACGAAATCCCGCGATTTCCCGTAAATCCCGGGCTTGGCCCGTATAGTCGAATGTATACAAAGAAAGTACCTATGGAGTAAACTCATTTCCCGAACGATTTTTTAATCTTGTTTTTCACCACTAAAACGCATGAGACTTTTAGTTTTTAAAAATGTTTTCATTTTTGATGAGACGCTGAATAAAAGAAGTTTAATCGCCGGCAAACGAAAACCTGCGATTTCCCGTAAATCCCGGACTCGGCCCGTATTGTCAAAAGTATACAAAGAAAGTACCCAGGGAGTAAACTCATTTCCCGAACGATTTTTTAAATTATTTTTTCACCACTAAAACGCATGAGACTTGTAGTTTTCAAAAATGTTTTCATTTTTGATGAGACGCTGAATGAAAGAAGCTTAATCGCCGGCAAACGAAAACCTCCGATTTCCCGTAAATCCCGGACTCGGCCCGTATAGTCAAAAGTATACAAAGAAAGTACCCAGGGGGTAAACTCATTTCCCAAACGATTTTTTAAATTATTATTTCACCACTAAAGCCCATGAGACTTGTAGTTTTTAAAAATGTTTTCATTTTTGATGAGACGCTGAATAAAAGAAGTTTAATCGCCGGCAAACGAAAACCTGTTTAATTAAAAGTATACAAAGAAAGTACCCAGGGAGTAAACTCATTTCCCGAACGATTTTTTAAATTATTTTTTCACCACTAAAACGCATGAGACTTGTAGTTTTCAAAAATGTTTTCATTTTTGATGAGACGCTGTATAAAAGAAGTTTATTCGCCGGCAAACGAAAACCCGCCATTTCCCGTAAACCCCGGACTCGGCCCGCATAGTCAAAAGTATACAAGGAAAGTACCCAGGGAGAAACTCATTTCCCGAACGATTTTTTAAATTATTTTTTCACCACTAAAACGCATGAGAGTTGTAGTTTTCAAAAATGTTTTCATTTTTGATGAGACGCTGAATAAAAGAAGTTTAATCGCCGGCAAACGAAAACCTGCGATTTCCCGTAAATCCCGGACTCGGCCCGTATAGTCAAAAGTATACAAAGAAAGTACCCAGGGTGGAAACTCATTTCGCGAACGATTTTTTAAATTATTATTTCACCACTAAAGCCCATGAGACTTGTAGTTTTTAAAAATGTTTTCATTTTTGATGAGACGCTGAATAAAAGAAATTTAATCGCCGGCAAACGAAAACCTGCGATTTCCCGTAAATCCCGGACTCGGCCCGTATAGTCAAAAGTATACAAAGAAAGTACCCAGGGAGTAAACTCATTTTCCGAACGATTTTTTAAATTATTTTTTCACAACTACAACGCATGAGACTTGTAGTTTTTAAAAATGTTTTCATTTTTGATGAGACGCTGAATAAAAGAAGTTTAATCGCCGGCAAACGAAAACCCGCCATTTCCCGTAAACCCATGACTCGGCCCGTATAGTCAAAAGTATACAAAGAAATTACCCAGGGAGTAAACTCATTTTCCGAACGATTTTTTAAATTATTTTTTCACAACTACAACGCATGAGACTTGTAGTTTTTAAAAATGTTTTCATTTTTGATGAGACGCTGAATAAAAGAAGTTTAATCGCCGGCAAACGAAAATCCGCCATTTTCCGTAAACCCCGGACTCGGCCCGTATAGTCAAAAGTATACAAAGAAAGTACCCAGGGAGTAAACTCATTTTCCGAACGATTTTTTTAATTTTTTTCACCACTACAACGCATGAGACTTGTAGTTTTCAAAAATGTTTTCATTTTTGATGAGACGCTGAATAAAAGAAGTTTATTCGCACTCAAACGAAAATCCGCGATTTCCCGTAAATCCCGGACTCGGCCCGTATAGTCCAAAGTATACAAAGAAAGTACCCAGGGAGTAAACTCATTTTCCGAACGATTTTTTAAATTATTTTTTCACCACTAAAACGCATGAGACTTGTAGTTTTCAAAAATGTTTTCACATTTGATGAGACGCTTAATGAAAGAGGTTTAATCGCCGGCAAACGAAAACCCGCCATTTCCCGTAAACCCTGGACTCGGCCTGTTTAATCAAAAGTATACAAAGAAAGTACCCAGGGAGTAAACTCATTTCCCGAACGATTTTTTAATTTTGTTTTTCACCACTAAAACGCATGAGACTTGTAGTTTTTAAAAATGTTTTCATTTTTGATGAGACGCTGAATAAAAGAAGTTTAATCGCCGGCAAACGAAAACCTGCGATTTCCCGTAAATCCCGGACTCGGCCCGTATTGTCAAAAGTATACAAAGAAAGTACCCAGGGAGTAAACTCATTTCCCGAACGATTTTTTAAATTATTTTTTCACCACTAAAACGCATGAGACTTGTAGTTTTCAAAAATGTTTTCATTTTTGATGAGACGCTGAATGAAAGAAGCTTAATCGCCGGCAAACGAAAACCTCCCATTTCCCGTAAATCCCGGACTCGGCCCGTATAGTCAAAAGTATACAAAGAAAGTACCCAGGGGGTAAACTCTCTTCCCAAACGATTTTTTAAATTATTATTTCACCACTAAAGCCCATGAGACTTGTAGTTTTTAAAAATGTTTTCATTTTTGATGAGACGCTGAATAAAAGAAGTTTAATCGCCGGCAAACGAAAACCCGCCATTTCCCGTAAACCCTGGACTCGGCCTGTTTAATCAAAAGTATACAAAGAAAGTACCCAGGGAGTAAACTCATTTCCCGAACGATTTTTTAAATTATTTTTTCACCACTAAAACGCATGAGACTTGTAGTTTTCAAAAATGTTTTCATTTTTGATGAGACGCTGTATAAAAGAAGTTTAATCGCCGGCAAACGAAAACCCGCCATTTCCCGTAAACACCGGACTCGGCCCGCATAGTCAAAAGTATACAAGGAAAGTACCCAGGGAGAAACTCATTTCCCGAACGATTTTTTAATTTTGTTTTTCACCACTAAAACGCATGAGACTTGTAGTTTTTAAAAATGTTTTCATTTTTGATGAGACGCTGAATAAAAGAAGTTTAATCGCCGGCAAACGAAAACCTGCGATTTCCCGTAAATCCCGGACTCGGCCCGTATTGTCAAAAGTATACAAAGAAAGTACCCAGGGAGTAAACTCATTTCCCGAACGATTTTTTAAATTATTTTTTCACCACTAAAACGCATGAGACTTGTAGTTTTCAAAAATGTTTTCATTTTTGATGAGACGCTGAATGAAAGAAGCTTAATCGCCGGCAAACGAAAACCTCCCATTTCCCGTAAATCCCGGACTCGGCCCGTATAGTCAAAAGTATACAAAGAAAGTACCCAGGGGGTAAACTCTCTTCCCAAACGATTTTTTAAATTATTATTTCACCACTAAAGCCCATGAGACTTGTAGTTTTTAAAAATGTTTTCATTTTTGATGAGACGCTGAATAAAAGAAGTTTAATCGCCGGCAAACGAAAACCCGCCATTTCCCGTAAACCCTGGACTCGGCCTGTTTAATCAAAAGTATACAAAGAAAGTACCCAGGGAGTAAACTCATTTCCCGAACAATTTTTTAAATTATTTTTTCACCACTAAAACGCATGAGACTTGTAGTTTTCAAAAATGTTTTCATTTTTGATGAGACGCTGTATAAAAGAAGTTTAATCGCCGGCAAACGAAAACCCGCCATTTCCCGTAAACCCCGGACTCGGCCCGCATAGTCAAAAGTATACAAGGAAAGTACCCAGGGAGAAACTCATTTCCCGAACGATTTTTTAAATTATTTTTTCACCACTAAAACGCATGAGACTTGTAGTTTTCAAAAATGTTTTCATTTTTGATGAGACGCTGAATAAAAGAAGTTTAATCGCCGGCAAACGAAAACCTGCGATTTCCCGTAAATCCCGGACTCGGCCCGTATAGTCAAAAGTATACAAAGAAAGTACCCAGGGTGGAAACTCATTTCGCGAACGATTTTTTAAATTATTATTTCACCACTAAAGCCCATGAGACTTGTAGTTTTTAAAAATGTTTTCATTTTTGATGAGACGCTGAATAAAAGAAGTTTAATCGCCGGCAAACGAAAACCCGCGATTTCCCGTAAATCCCGGACTCGGCCCGTATTGTCAAAAGTATACAAAGAAAGTACCCAGGGAGTAAACTCATTTCCCGAACGATTTTTTAAATTATTTTTTCACCACTAAAACGCATGAGACTTGTAGTTTTCAAAAATGTTTTCATTTTTGATGAGACGCTGAATGAAAGAAGCTTAATCGCCGGCAAACGAAAACCTCCGATTTCCCGTAAATCCCGGACGCGGCCCGTATAGTCAAAAGTATACAAAGAAAGTACCCAGGGGGTAAACTCATTTCCCAAACGATTTTTTAAATTATTATTTCACCACTAAAACCCATGAGACTTGTAGTTTTTAAAGATGTTTTCATTTTTGATGAGACGCTGAATAAAAGAAGTTTAATCGCCGGCAAACGAAAACCCGCCATTTCCGGTAAACCCTGGACTCGGCCTGTTTAATCAAAAGTATACAAAGAAAGTACCCACGGAGTAAACTCATTTCCCGAACGATTTTTTAAATTATTTTTTCACCACTAAAACGCATGAGACTTGTAGTTTTCAAAAATGTTTTCATTTTTGATGAGACGCTGTATAAAAGAAGTTTAATCGCCGGCAAACGAAAACCCGCCATTTCCCGTAAACCCCGGACTCGGCCCGCATAGTCAAAAGTATACAAGGAAAGTACCCAGGGAGAAACTCATTTCCCGAACGATTTTTTAAATTATTTTTTCACCACTAAAACGCATGAGACTTGTAGTTTTCAAAAATGTTTTCATTTTTGATGAGACGCTGAATAAAAGAAGTTTAATCGCTGGCAAACGAAAACCTGCGATTTCCCGTAAATCCCGGACTCAGTCCGTATAGTCAAAAGTATACAAAGAAAGTACCCAGGGTGGAAACTCATTTCGCGAACGATTTTTTAAATTATTATTTCACCACTAAAGCCCATGAGACTTGTAGTTTTTAAAAATGTTTTCATTTTTGTTGAGACGCTGAATAAAAGAAGTTTAATCGCCGGCAAACGAAAACCTGCGATTTCCCGTAAATCCCGGACTCGGCCCGTATAGTCAAAAGTATACAAAGAAAGTACCCAGGGTGTAAACTCATTTCCCGAACGATTTTTTAAATTATTTTTTCACCACTAAAACGCATGAGACTTGTAGTTTTCAAAAATGTTTTCATTTTTGATGAGACGCTGAATAAAAGAAGTTTAATCGCCGGCAAACGAAAACCCGCCATTTCCCGTAAACCCTGGACTCGGCCTGTTTAATCAAAAGTATACAAAGAAAGTACCCAGGGAGTAAACTCATTTGCCGAACGATTTTTTAAATTATTTTTTCACCACTAAAACGCATGAGACTTGTAGTTTTCAAAAATGTTTTCATTTTTGATGAGACGCTGTATAAAAGAAGTTTAATCGCCGGCAAACGAAAACCCGCCATTTCCCGTAAACCCCGGACTCGGCCCGCATAGTCAAAAGTATACAAGGAAAGTACCCAGGGAGAAACTCATTTCCCGAACGATTTTTTAAATTATTTTTTCACCACTAAAACGCATGAGACTTGTAGTTTGCAAAAATGTTTTCATTTTTGATGAGACGCTGAATAAAAGAAGTTTAATCGCCGGCAAACGAAAACCTGCGATTTCCCGTAAATCCCGGACTCGGCCCGTATAGTCAAAAGTATACAAAGAAAGTACCCAGGGTGTAAACTCATTTCGCGAACGATTTTTTAAATTATTATTTCACCACTAAAGCCCATGAGACTTGTAGTTTTTAAAAATGTTTTCATTTTTGATGAGACGCTGAATAAAAGAATTTTAATCACCGGCAAACGAAAACCTGCGATTTCCCGTAAATCCCGGACTCGGCCCGTATAGTCAAAAGTATACAAAAAAGTACCCAGGGTGTAAACTCATTTCTCGAACGATTTTTTAAATTATTATTTCACCACTAAAGCCCATGAGACTTGTAGTTTTTAAAAATGTTTTCATTTTTGATGAGACGCTGAATAAAAGAAGTTTAAACGCCGGCAAACGAAAACCTGCGACTTCCCGTAAATCCCGGACTCGGCCCGTATAGTCAAAAGTATACAAAGAAAGTACCCAGGGAGTAAACTCATTTCCCGAACGATTTTTTAAAATATTTTTTCACCACTAAAACGCATGAGACTTGTAGTTTTCAAAAATGTTTTCATTTTTGATGAGACGCTGAAGAAAAGAAGTTTAATCGCCGGCAAACGAAAACCTGCGATTTCCCGTAAATCCCGGACTCGGCCCGTATAGTAAAGAAAGTACCCGGGATGTAAACTCATTTCCCGAACGATTTTTTAAATTATTATTTCACCACTAAAACCCATGAGACTTATAGTTTTTCAAAATGTTTTCATTTTTGATGAGACGCTGAAAAAAAGAAGTTAAATCGCCGGCAAACGAAAACCCGCCATTTCCCGTAAACCCCTGACTCGGCCCGTATAGTCAAAAGTATACAAAGAAAGTACCCAGGGTGTAAACTCATTTCCCGAACGATTTTTTAAATTATTATTTCACCACTAAAGCTCATGAGACTTGTAGTTTTTAAAAATGTTTTCATTTTTGATGAGACGCTGAATAAAAGAAGTTTAAACGCCGGCAAACGAAAACCCGCCATTTCCCGTAAACCCCTGACTCGGCCCGTATAGTCAAAAGTATACAAAGAAATTACCCAGGGAGTAAACTCATTTTCCCAACGATTTTTTAAATTATTTTTTCACCACTAAAACGCATGAGACTTGTAGTTTGTAAAAATGTTTTCATTTTTGATGAGACGCTGAATAAAAGAAGTTTGATCGCCGGCAAACAAAACCTGCGATTTCCCGTAAATCCCGGACTCGGCCCGTATTGTCAAAAGTATACAAAGAAAGCACCCAGGGAGTAAACTCATTTCCCGAACGATTTTTTAAATTATTTTTTCACCACTAAAACGCATGAGACTTGTAGTTTGTAAAAATGTTTTCATTTTTGATGAGACGCTGAATAAAAGAAGTTTAATCGCCGGCAAACAAAACCTGCGATTTCCCGTAAATCCCGGACTCGGCCCGTATTGTCAAAAGTATACAAAGAAAGTACCCAGGGAGTAAACTCATTTCCCGAACGATTTTTTAAATTATTTTTTCACCACTAAAACGCATGAGACTTGTAGTTTTCAAAAATGTTTTCATTTTTGATGAGACGCTGAATAAAAGAAGTTTAATCGCCGGCAAACGAAAACCTGCGATTTCCGTAAATCCCGGACTCGGCCCGTATAGTAAAGAAAGTACCCGGGATGTAAACTCATTTCCCGAACGATTTTTTAAATTATTATTTCACCACTAAAACCCATGAGACTTATAGTTTTTAAAAATGTTTTCATTTTTGATGAGACGCTGAATAAAAGAAGTTTAATCGCCGGCAAACGAAAACCCGCCATTTCCCGTAAACCCCGGACTCGGCCCGTATAGTCAAATGTATACAAAGAAATTACCCAGGGAGTAAACTCATTTTTCGAACGATTTTTTAAATTATTTTTTCACCACTACAACGCATGAGACTTGTAGTTTTTAAAAATGTTTTCTTTTTTGATGAGACGCTGAAAAAAAGAAGTTAAATCGCCGGCAAACGAAAACCCGCCATTTCCCGTAAACCCATGACTCGGCCCGTATAGTCAAATGTATAAAAAGAAATTACCCAGGGAGTAAACTCATTTTCCGAACGATTTTTTAAATTACTTTTTCACAACTACAACGCATGAGACTTGTAGTTTTTAAAAATGTTTTCATTTTTGATGAGACGCTTAATGAAAGTGGTTTAATCGCCAGCAAACGCAAACCCGCGATTTCCCGTAAATCCCGGGCTTGGCCCGTATAGTCGAATGTATACAAAGAAAGTACCCTGTGAGTAAACTCATTTCCAAAACGATTTTTTAAATTATCTTTTCACCACTAAAACGCATGAGACTTGTAGTTTTCAAAAATGTTTTCATTTTTGATGAGACGCTGAATAAAAAAGTTTAATCGCCGGCAAACGAAAACCCGCGATTTCCCGTAAATCATGGGCTTTGCCCGTATAGTCGAATGTATACAAAGAAAGTACCCTGTGAGTAAACTCATTTCCCGAACGATTTTTTAAATTATTTTTTTACCACTAAAACGCATGAGACTTGTAGTTTTCAAAAATGTTTTCATTTTTGATGAGACGCTGAATAAAAGAAGTTTAATCGCCGGCAAACGAAAACCTGCGATTTCCCGTAAATCCCGGACTCGGCCCGTATAGTAAAGAAAGTAACCGGGATGTAAACTCATTTCCCGAACGATTTTTTAAATTATTATTTCACCACTAAAACCCATGAGACTTATAGTTTTTAAAAATGTTTTCATTTTTGATGAGACGCTGAAAAAAAGAAGTTAAATCGCCGGCAAACGAAAACCTGCCATTTCCCGTAAACCCATGACTCGGCCCGTATAGTCAAAAGTATACAAAGAAAGTACCCAGGGTGTAAACTCATTTCCCGAACGATTTTTTAAGTTATTATTTCACCACTAAAGCCCATGAGACTTGTAGTTTTCAAAAATGTTTTCATTTTTGATGAGACGCTGAATAAAAGAAGTTTAATCGCCGGCAAACGAATACCTGCAATTTCCCGTAAATCCCGGACTCGGCCCGTATAGTAAAGAAAGTAACCGGGATGTAAACTCATTTCCCGAACGATTTTTTAAATTATTATTTCACCACTAAAACCCATGAGACTTATAGTTTTTAAAAATGTTTTCATTTTTGATGAGACGCTGAAAAAAAGAAGTTAAATCGCCGGCAAACAAAAACCCGCCATTTCCCGTAAACCCATGACTCGGCCCGTATAGTCAAAAGTATACAAAGAAAGTACCCAGGGTGTAAACTCATTTCCCGAACGATTTTTTAAATTATTATTTCACCACTAAAGCCCATGAGACTTGTAGTTTTTAAAAATGTTTTCATTTTTGATGAGACGCTGAAAAAAAGAAGTTAAATCGCCGGCAAACGAAAACCCGCCATTTCCCGTAAACCCATGACTCGGCCCGTATAGTCAAAAGTATACAAAGAAAGTACCCAGGGTGTAAACTCATTTCCCGAACGATTTTTTAAATTATTATTTCACCACTAAAGCCCATGAGACTTGTAGTTTTTAAAAATGTTTTCATTTTTGATGAGACGCTGAATAAAAGAAGTTTAAACGCCGGCAAACGAAAACCCGCCATTTCCCGTAAACCCCTGACTCGGCCCGTATAGTCAAAAGTATACAAAGAAATTACCCAGGGAGTAAACTCATTTTCCGAACGATTTTTTAAATTATTTTTTCACAACTAAAACGCATGAGACTTGTAGTTTTTAAAAATGTTTTCATTTTTGATGAGACGCTGAATAAAAGAAGTTTAATCGCCGGCAAACGAAAACCTGCGATTTCCCGTAAATCCCGGACTCGGCCCGTATTGTCAAAAGTATACAAAGAAAGTAACCAGGGAGTAAACTCATTTCCCGAACGATTTTTTAAATTACTTTTTCACCACTAAAACGCATGAGACTTGTAGTTTTCAAAAATGTTTTCATTTTTGATGAGACGCTGAATAAAAGAAGTTTAATCGCCGGCAAACGAAAATCTGCGATTTCCCGTAAATCCCGGACTCGGCCCGTATAGTAAAGAAAGTAACCGGGATGTAAACTCATTTCCCGAACGATTTTTTAAATTATTATTTCACCACTAAAACCCATGAGACTTAAAGTTTTTAAAAATGTTTTCATTTTTGATGAGACGCTGAAAAAAAGAAGTTAAATCGCCGGCAAACAAAAACCCGCCATTTCCCGTAAACCCATGACTCGGCCCGTATAGTCAAAAGTATACAAAGAAAGTACCCAGGGTTTAAACTCATTTCCCGAACGATTTTTTAAATTATTATTTCACCACTAAAGCCCATGAGACTTGTAGTTTTTAAAAATGTTTTCATTTTTGATGAGACGCTGAATAAAAGAAGTTTAAACGCCGGCAAACGAAAACCCGCCATTTCCCGTAAACCCCTGACTCGGCCCGTATAGTCAAAAGTATACAAAGAAATTACCCAGGGAGTAAACTCATTTTCCGAACGATTTTTTAAATTATTTTTTCACCACTAAAACGCATGAGACTTGTAGTTTTTAAAAATGTTTTCATTTTTGATGAGACGCTGAATAAAAGAAGTTTAATCGCCGGCAAACGAAAACCTGCGATTTTCCGTAAATCCCAGAATCGGCCCGTATTGTCAAAAGTATACAAAGAAAGTAACCAGGGAGTAAACTCATTTCCCGAACGATTTTTTAAATTATTATTTCACCACTAAAACGCATGAGACTTGTAGTTTTCAAAAATGTTTTCATTTTTGATGTGACGCTGAATAAAAGAAGTTTAATCGCCGGCAAACGAAAACCTGCGATTTCCGTAAATCCCGGACTCGGCCCGTATAGTAAAGAAAGTACCCGGGATGTAAACTCATTTCCCGAACGATTTTTTAAATTATTATTTCACCACTAAAACCCATGAGACTTATAGTTTTTAAAAATGTTTTCATTTTTGATGAGACGCTGAATAAAAGAAGTTTAATCGCCGGCAAACGAAAACCCGCCATTTCCCGTAAACCCCGGACTCGGCCCGTATAGTCAAAAGTATACAAAGAAATTACCCATGGAGTAAACTCATTTTTCGAACGATTTTTTAAATTATTTTTTCACCACTACAACGCATGAGACTTGTAGTTTTTAAAAATGTTTTCTTTTTTGATGAGACGCTGAAAAAAAGAAGTTAAATCGCCGGCAAACGAAAACCCGCCATTTCCCGTAAACCCATGACTCGGCCCGTATAGTCAAATGTATAAAAAGAAATTACCCAGGGAGTAAACTCATTTTCCGAACGATTTTTTAAATTATTTTTTCACAACTACAACGCATGAGACTTGTAGTTTTTAAAAATGTTTTCTTTTTTGATGAGACGCTGAAAAAAAGAAGTTAAATCGCCGGCAAACGAAAACCCGCCATTTCCCGTAAATCCCGGGCTTGGCCCGTATAGTCGAATGTATACAAAGAAAGTACCCTGTGAGTAAACTCATTTCCAAAACGATTTTTTAAATTATCTTTTCACCACTAAAACGCATGAGACTTGTAGTTTTCAAAAATGTTTTCATTTTTGATGAGACGCTGAATAAAAGAAGTTTAATCGCCGGCAAACGAAAACCCGCGATTTCCCGTAAATCATGGGCTTTGCCCGTATAGTCCAATGTATACAAAGAAAGTACCCTGTGAGTAAACTCATTTCCCGAACGATTTTTTAAATTATTTTTTTACCACTAAAACGCATGAGACCTGTAGTTTTCAAAAATGTTTTCATTTTTGATGAGACGCTGAATAAAAGAAGTTTAATCGCCGGCAAACGAAAACCTGCGATTTCCCGTAAATCCCGGACTCGGCCCGTATAGTAAAGAAAGTACCCGGGATGTAAACTCATTTCCCGAACGATTTTTTAAATTATTATTTCACCACTAAAACCCATGAGACTTATAGTTTTTAAAAATGTTTTCATTTTTGATGAGACGCTGAAAAAAAGAAGTTAAATCGCCGGCAAACGAAAACCCGCCATTTCCCGTAAACCCATGACTCGGCCCGTATAGTCAAAAGTATACAAAGAAATTACCCAGGGAGTAAACTCATTTTCCGAACGATTTTTTAAATTATTTTTTCACAACTACAACGCATGAGACTTGTAGTTTTTAAAAATGTTTTCATTTTTGATGAGACGCTGAATAAAAGAAGTTTAATCGCCGGCAAACGAAAACCCGCCATTTCCCGTAAACCCCGGACTCGGCCCGTATAGTCAAAAGTATACAAAGAAAGTACCCAGGGAGTAAACTCATTTTCCGAACGATTTTTTAAATTATTTTTTCACCACTACAACGCATGAGACTTGTAGTTTTCAAAAATGTTTTCATTTTTGATGAGACGCTGAATAAAAGAAGTTTATTCGCACTCAAACGAAAATCCGCGATTTCCCGTAAATCCCGGACTCGGCCCGTATAGTCCAAAGTATACAAAAAAAGTACCCTGTGAGTAAACTCATTTCCAAAACGATTTTTTAAATTATCTTTTCACCACTAAAACGCATGAGACTTGTAGTTTTCAAAAATGTTTTCATTTTTGATGAGACGCTGAATAAAAGAAGTTTAATCGCCGGCAAACGAAAACCCGCGATTTCCCGTAAATCATGGGCTTTGCCCGTATAGTCCAATGTATACAAAGAAAGTACCCTGTGAGTAAACTCATTTCCCGAACGATTTTTTAAATTATTTTTTTACCACTAAAACGCATGAGACTTGTAGTTTTCAAAAATGTTTTCATTTTTGATGAGACGCTGAATAAAAGAAGTTTAATCGCCGGCAAACGAAAACCTGCGATTTCCCGTAAATCCCGGACTCGGCCCGTATAGTAAAGAAAGTACCCGGGATGTAAACTCATTTCCCAAACGATTTTTTAAATTATTATTTCACCACTAAAACCCATGAGACTTATAGTTTTTAAAAATGTTTTCATTTTTGATGAGACGCTGAAAAAAAGAAGTTAAATCGCCGGCAAACGAAAACCCGCCATTTCCCGTAAACCTATGACTCGGCCCGTATAGTCAAAAGTATACAAAGAAAGTACCCAGGGTGTAAACTCATTTCCCGAACGATTTTTTAAATTATTATTTCACCACTAAAGCCCATGAGACTTGTAGTTTTTAAAAATGTTTTCATTTTTGATGAGACGCTGAATAAAAGAAGTTTAAACGCCGGCAAACGAAAACCCGCCATTTCCCGTAAACCCCTGACTCGGCCCGTATAGTCAAAAGTATACAAAGAAATTACCCAGGGAGTAAACTCATTTTCCGAACGATTTTTTAAATTATTATTTCACCACTAAAACGCATGAGACTTGTAGTTTTCAAAAATGTTTTCATTTTTGATGTGACGCTGAATAAAAGAAGTTTAATCGCCGGCAAACGAAAACCTGCGATTTCCGTAAATCCCGGACTCGGCCCGTATAGTAAAGAAAGTACCCGGGATGTAAACTCATTTCCCGAACGATTTTTTAAATTATTATTTCACCACTAAAACCCATGAGACTTATAGTTTTTAAAAATGTTTTCATTTTTGATGAGACGCTTAATGAAAGTGGTTTAATCGCAGGCAAACGAAAACCCGCGATTTCCCGTAAATCCCGGGCTTGGCCCGTATAGTCGAATGTATACAAAGAAAGTACCCTGTGAGTAAACTCATTTCCAAAACAATTTTTTAAATTATCTTTTCACCACTAAAACGCATGAGACTTGTAGTTTTCAAAAATGTTTTCATTTTTGATGAGACGCTGAATAAAAGAAGTTTAATCGCCGGCAAACGAAAACCCGCGATTTCCCGTAAATCATGGGCTTTGCCCGTATAGTCCAATGTATACAAAGAAAGTACCCTGTGAGTAAACTCATTTCCCGAACGATTTTTTAAATTATTTTTTTACCACTAAAACGCATGAGACTTGTAGTTTTCAAAAATGTTTTCATTTTTGATGAGACGCTGAATAAAAGAAGTTTAATCGCCGGCAAACGAAAACCTGCGATTTCCCGTAAATCCCGGACTCGGCCCGTATAGTAAAGAAAGTACCCGGGATGTAAACTCATTTCCCGAACGATTTTTTAAATTATTATTTCACCACTAAAACCCATGAGACTTATAGTTTTTAAAAATGTTTTCATTTTTGATGAGACGCTGAAAAAAAGAAGTTAAATCGCCGGCAAACGAAAACCCGCCATTTCCCGTAAACCCATGACTCGGCCCGTAAAGTCAAAAGTATACAAAGAAATTACCCAGGGAGTAAACTCATTTTCCGAACGATTTTTTAAATTATTTTTTCACAACTACAACGCATGAGACTTGTAGTTTTCAAAAATGTTTTCATTTTTGATGAGACGCTGAATAAAAGAAGTTTAATCGCCGGCAAACGAAAACCTGCGATTTCCCGTAAATCCCGGACTCGGCCCGTATAGTAAAGAAAGTACCCGGGATGTAAACTCATTTCCCGAACGATTTTTTAAATTATTATTTCACCACTAAAACCCATGAGACTTATAGTTTTTAAAAATGTTTTCATTTTTGATGAGACGCTGAAAAAAAGAAGTTAAATCGCCGGCAAACGAAAACCCGCCATTTCCCGTAAACCCATGACTCGGCCCGTAAAGTCAAAAGTATACAAAGAAATTACCCAGGGAGTAAACTCATTTTCCGAACGATTTTTTAAATTATTTTTTCACAACTACAACGCATGAGACTTGTAGTTTTTAAAAATGTTTTCATTTTTGATGAGACGCTGAATAAAAGAAGTTTAATCGCCGGCAAACGAAAACCCGCCATTTCCCGTAAACCCCGGACTCGGCCCGTATAGTCAAAAGTATACAAAGAAAGTACCCTGTGAGTAAACTCATTTCCAAAACGATTTTTTAAATTATCTTTTCACCACTAAAACGCATGAGACTTGTAGTTTTCAAAAATGTTTTCATTTTTGATGAGACGCTGAATAAAAGAAGTTTAATCGCCGGCAAACGAAAACCCGCGATTTCCCGTAAATCATGGGCTTTGCCCGTATAGTCCAATGTATACAAAGAAAGTACCCTGTGAGTAAACTCATTTCCCGAACGATTTTTTAAATTATTTTTTTACCACTAAAACGCATGAGACTTGTAGTTTTCAAAAATGTTTTCATTTTTGATGAGACGCTGAATAAAAGAAGTTTAATCGCCGGCAAACGAAAACCTGCGATTTCCCGTAAATCCCGGACTCGGCCCGTATATTAAAGAAAGTACCCGGGATGTAAACTCATTTTCCAAACGATTTTTTAAATTATTATTTCACCACTAAAACCCATGAGACTTATAGTTTTTAAAAATGTTTTCATTTTTGATGAGACGCTGAAAAAAAGAAGTTAAATCGCCGGCAAACGAAAACCCGCCATTTCCCGTAAACCCATGACTCGGCCCGTATAGTCAAAAGTATACAAAGAAATTACCCAGGGAGTAAACTCATTTTCCGAACGATTTTTTAAATTATTTTTTCACAACTACAACGCATGAGACTTGTAGTTTTTAAAAATGTTTTCATTTTTGATGAGACGCTGAATAAAAGAAGTTTAATCGCCGGCAAACGAAAACCCGCCATTTCCCGTAAACCCCGGACTCGGCCCGTATAGTCAAAAGTATACAAAGAAAGTACCCAGGGAGTAAACTCATTTTCCGAACGATTTTTTAAATTATTTTTTCACCACTACAACGCATGAGACTTGTAGTTTTCAAAAATGTTTTCATTTTTGATGAGACGCTGAATAAAAGAAGTTTATTCGCACTCAAACGAAAATCCGCGATTTCCCGTAAATCCCGGACTCGGCCCGTATAGTCCAAAGTATACAAAGAAAGTACACAGGGAGTAAACTCATTTTCCGAACGATTTTTTAAATAATTTTTTTACCACTAAAACGCATGAGACTTGTAGTTTTCAAAAATGTTTTCATATTTGATGAGACGCTTAATGAAAGAAGTTTAATCGCCGGCAAATGAAAACCTGCGATTTCCCGTAAATCCCGGACTCGGCCCGTATTGTCAAAAGTATACAAAGAAAGTACCCATGGAGTAAACTCATTTCCCGAACGATTTTTTAAATTATTTTTCACCACTAAAACGCATGAGACTTGTAGTTTTCAAAGATGTTTTCATTTTTGATGAGACGCTGAATAAAAGAAGTTTAATCGCCGGCAAACGAAAACCTGCAATTTCCCGTAAATCCCGGGCTTGGCCCGTATAGTCGAATGTATACAAAGAAAGTACCTAGGGAGTAAACTCATTTCCCGAACGGTTTTTTAATTTTGTTTTTCACCACTAAAACGCATGAGACTTGTAGTTTATAAAAATGTTTTCATTTTTGATGAGACGCTGAATAAAAGAAGTTTAATCGCCGGCAAACGAAAATCTGCGATTTCCCGTAAATCCCGGACTCGGCCCGTATTGTCAAAAGTATACAAAGAAAGTACCCAGGAAGTAAACTCATTTCCCGAACGATTTTTTAAATTATTTTTCACCACTAAAACGCATGAGACTTGTAGTTTTCAAAAATGTTTTCATTTTTGATGAGACGCTGAATAAAAGAAGTTTAATCGCCGGCAAACGAAAACCTGCGATTTCCGTAAATCCCGGACTCAGCCCGTATAGTAAAGAAAGTACCCGGGATGTAAACTCATTTCCCGAACGATTTTTTTAATTATTATTTCACCACTAAAACCCATGAGACTTATAGTTTTTAAAAATGTTTTCATTTTTGATAAGACGCTGAATAAAAGAAGTTTAATCGCCGGCAAACGAAAACCCGCCATTTCCCGTAAACCCCGGACTCGGCCCGTATAGTCAAAAGTATACAAAGAAATTACCCAGGGAGTAAACTCATTTTCCGAACGATTTTTTAAATTATTTTTTCACCACTACAACGCATGAGACTTGCAGTTTTCAAAAATGTTTTCATTTTTGATGAGACGCTGAATAAAAGAAGTTTAATCGCCGGCAAACGAAAACCTGCGATTTCCGTAAATCCCGGACTCAGCCCGTATAGTAAAGAAAGTACCCGGGATGTAAACTCATTTCCCGAACGATTTTTTTAATTATTATTTCACCACTAAAACCCATGAGACTTATAGTTTTTAAAAATGTTTTCATTTTTGATAAGACGCTGAATAAAAGAAGTTTAATCGCCGGCAAACGAAAACCCGCCATTTCCCGTAAACCCCGGACTCGGCCCGTATAGTCAAAAGTATACAAAGAAATTACCCAGGGAGTAAACTCATTTTCCGAACGATTTTTTAAATTATTTTTTCACCACTACAACGCATGAGACTTGCAGTTTTCAAAAATGTTTTCATTTTTGATGAGACGCTGAATAAAAGAAGTTTAATCGCCGGCAAACGAAAACCTGCGATTTCCCGTAAATCCCGGACTCGGCCCGTATTGTCAAAAGTATACCAAGGAAAGTACCCAGGGAGTAAACTCATTTCCCGAACGATTTTTTAAATTATTTTTTTACCACTAAAACGCACGAGACTTGTAGTTTTCAAAAATGTTTTCATATTTGATGAGACGCTTAATGAAAGAGGTTTAATCGCCGGCAAACAAAATCCCGCGATTTCCCGTAAATCCCGGGCTTGGCCCGTATAGTCGAATGTATACAAAGAAAGTACCTAGGGAGTAAACTCATTTCCCGAACGATTTTTTAATTTTTTTTTTCACCACTAAAACGCATGAGACTTGTAGTTTTTAAAAATGTTTTCATTTTTGATGAGACGCTGAATAAAAGAAGTTTAATCGCCGGCAAACGAAAACCTGCGATTTCCCGTAAATCCCGGACTCGGCCCGTATTGTCAAAAGTATACAAAGAAAGTACCCAGGGAGTAAACTCATTTCCCGAACGATTTTTTAAATTATTTTTTCACCACTAAAACGCATGAGACTTGTAGTTTTCAAAAATGTTTTCATTTTTGATGAGACGCTGAATAAAAGAAGTTTAATCGCCGGCAAACGAAAACCTGCGATTTCCCTAAATCCCGGACTCGGCCCGTATAGTAAAGAAAGTACCCGGGATGTAAACTCATTTCCCGAACGATTTTTAAATTATTATTTCACCACTAAAACCCATGAGACTTATAGTTTTTAAAAATGTTTTCATTTTTGATGAGACGCTGAATAAAAGAAGTTTAATCGCCGGCAAACGAAAACCCGCCATTTCCCGTATACCCCGGACTCGGCCCGTATAGTCAAAAGTATACAAAGAAATTACCCAGGGAGTAAACTCATTTTTCGAACGATTTTTTAAATTATTTTTTCACCACTACAACGCATGAGACTTGTAGTTTTCAAAAATGTTTTCATTTTTGATGAGACGCTGAATAAAAGAAGTTTATTCGCACTCAAACGAAAATCCGCGATTTCCCGTAAATCCCGGACTCGGCCCGTATAGTCCAAAGTATACAAAGAAAGTACCCAGGGAGTAAACTCATTTTCCGAACGATTTTTTAAATAATTTTTTCACCACTAAAACGCATGAGACTTGTAGTTTTCAAAAATGTTTTCATATTTAATGAGACGCTTAATGAAAGAGGTTTAATCGCCCGCAAACGAAATCCCGCGATTTCTCGTAAATCCCGGGCTTGGCCCGTATAGTCGAATGTATACAAAGAAAGTACCTAGGGAGTAAACTCATTTCCCGAACGATTTTTTAATTTTGTTTTTCACCACTAAAACGCATGAGACTTGTAGTTTTTAAAAATGTTTTCATTTTTGATGAGACGCTGAATAAAAGAAGTTTAATCGCCGGCAAACGAAAACCTGCGATTTCCCGTAAATCCCGGACTCGGCCCGTATTGTCAAAAGTATACAAAGAAAGTACCCATGGAGTAAACTCATTTCCCGAACGATTTTTTAAATTATTTTTCACCACTAAAACGCATGAGACTTGTAGTTTTCAAAAATGTTTTCATATTTGATGAGACGCTTAATGAAAGAGGTTTAATCGCCGGCAAATGAAATCCCGCGATTTCCCATAAATCCCGGGCTTGGCCCGTATAGTCGAATGTATACAAAGAAAGTACCTAGGGAGTAAACTCATTTCCCGAACGATTTTTTAATTTTTTTTTTCACCACTAAAACGCATGAGACTTGTAGTTTTTAAAAATGTTTTCATTTTTGATGAGACGCTGAATAAAAGAAGTTTAATCGCCGGCAAACGAAAACCTGCGATTTCCCGTAAATCCCGGACTCGGCCCGTATTGTCAAAAGTATACAAAGAAAGTACCCAGGGAGTAAACTCATTTCCCGAACGATTTTTTAAATTATTATTTCACCACTAAAACCCATGAGACTTATAGTTTTTAAAAATGTTTTCATTTTTGATGAGACGCTGAATAAAAGAAGTTTAATCGCCGGCAAACGAAAACCCGCCATTTCCCGTAAACCCCGGACTCGGCCCGTATAGTCAAAAGTATACAAAGAAATTACCCAGTGAGTAAACTCATTTTCCGAACGATTTTTTAAATTATTTTTTCACCACTACAACGCATGAGACTTGCAGTTTTCAAAAATGTTTTCATTTTTGATGAGACGCTGAATAAAAGAAGTTTATTCGCACTCAAACGAAAATCCGCGATTTCCCGTAAATCCCGGACTCGGCCCGTATAGTCCAAAGTATACAAAGAAAGTATCCAGGGAGTAAACTCATTTTCCGAACGATTTTTTAAATTATTTTTTCACCACTAAAACGCATGAGACTTGTAGTTTTCAAAAATGTTTTCATATTTGATGAGACGCTTAATGAAAGAGGTTTAATCGCCGGCAAACGATATCCCGCGATTTCCCGTAAATCCCGGGCTTGGCCCGTATAGTCGAATGTATACAAAGAAAGTACCTAGGGAGTAAACTCATTTCCCGAACGATTTTTTAAATTTTTTTTTCACCACTAAAACGCATGAGACTTGTAGTTTTCAAAAATGTTTTCATTTTTGATGAGACGCTGAATAAAAGAAGTTTAATCGCCGGCAAACGAAAACGTGCGATTTCCGTAAATCCCGGACTCAGCCCGTATAGTAAAGAAAGTACCCGGGATGTAATCTCATTTCCCGAACGATTTTTTAAATTATTATTTCACCACTAAAACCCATGAGACTTATAGTTTTTAAAAATGTTTTCATTTTTGATGAGACGCTGAATAAAAGAAGTTTAATCGCCGGCAAACGAAAACCCGCCATTTCCCGTAAACCCCGGACTCGGCCCGTATAGTCAAAAGTATACAAAGAAATTACCCAGGGAGTAAACTCATTTTCCGAACGATTTTTTAAATTATTTTTTCACCACTACAACGCATGAGACTTGCAGTTTTCAAAAATGTTTTCATTTTTGATGAGACGCTGAATAAAAGAAGTTTATTCGCACTCAAACGAAAATCCGCGATTTCCCGTAAATCCCGGACTCGGCCCGTATAGTCCAAAGTATACAAAGAAAGTATCCAGGGAGTAAACTCATTTTCCGAACGATTTTTTAAATTATTTTTTCACCACTAAAACGCATGAGACTTGTAGTTTTCAAAAATGTTTTTCTATTTGATGAGACGCTTAATGAAAGAGGTTTAATTGCGGGCAAACGAAATCCCGCGATTTCCCGTAAATCCCGGGCTTGGCCCGTATAGTCGTATGTATACAAAGAAAGTACCTAGGGAGTAAACTCATTTCCCGAACGATTTTTTAATTTTGTTTTTCACCACTAAAACGCATGAGACTTGTAGTTTTTAAAAATGTTTTCATTTTTGATGAGACGCTGAATAAAAGAAGTTTAATCGCCGGCAAACGAAAACCTGCGATTTCCCGTAAATCCCGGACTCGGCCCGTATTGTCAAAAGTATACAAAGAAAGTACCCAGGGAGTAAACTCATTTCCCGAACGATTTTTTAAATTATTTTTTCACCACTAAAACGCATGAGACTTGTAGTTTTTAAAAATGTTTTCATTTTTGATGAGACGCTGAATAAAAGAAGTTTAATCGCCGGCAAACGAAAACCCGCCATTTCCCGTAAACCCCGGACTCGGCCCGTATAGTCAAAAGTATACAAAGAAATTACCCAGGGAGTAAACTCATTTTCCGAACGATTTTTTAAATTATTTTTTCACCACTACAACGCATGAGACTTGCAGTTTTCAAAAATGTATTCATTTTTGATGAGACGCTGAATAAAAGAAGTTTATTCGCACTCAAACGAAAATCCGCGATTTCCCGTAAATCCCGGACTCGGCCCGTATAGTCCAAAGTATACAAAGAAAGTATCCAGGGAGTAAACTCATTTTCCGAACGATTTTTTAAATTATTTTTTCACCACTAAAACGCATGAGACTTGTAGTTTTCAAAAATGTTTTCCTATTTGATGAGACGCTTAGTGAAAGAGGTTTAATTGCGGGCAAACGAAATCCCGCGATTTCCCGTAAATCCCGGGCTTGGCCCGTATAGTCGTATGTATACAAAGAAAGTACCTAGGGAGTAAACTCATTTCCCGAACGATTTTTTAATTTTGTTTTTCACCACTAAAACGCATGAGACTTGTAGTTTTTAAAAATGTTTTCATTTTTGATGAGACGCTGAATAAAAGAAGTTTAATCGCCGGCAAACGAAAACCTGCGATTTCCCGTAAATCCCGGACTCGGCCCGTATTGTCAAAAGTATACAAAGAAAGTACCCAGGGAGTAAACTCATTTCCCGAACGATTTTTTAAATTATTTTTTCACCACTAAAACGCAGGAGACTTGTAGTTTTCAAAAATGTTTTCATTTTTGATGAGACGCTGAATAAAAGAAGTTTAATCGCCGGCAAACGAAAACCTGCGATTTCCGTAAATCCCGGACTCGGCCCGTATAGTAAAGAAAGTACCTGGGATGTAAACTCATTTCCCGAACGATTTTTTAAATTATTATTTCACCACTAAAACCCATGAGACTTATAGTTTTTAAAAATGTTTTCATTTTTGATGAGACGCTGAATAAAAGAAGTTTAATCGCCGGCAAACGAAAACCCGCCATTTCCCGTAAACCCCGGACTCGGCCCGTATAGTCAAAAGTATACAAAGAAATTACCCAGTGAGTAAACTCATTTTCCGAACGATTTTTTAAATTATTTTTTCACCACTACAACGCATGAGACTTGCAGTTTTCAAAAATGTTTTCATTTTTGATGAGACGCTGAATAAAAGAAGTTTATTCGCACTCAAACGAAAATCCGCGATTTCCCGTAAATCCCGGACTCGGCCCGTATAGTCCAAAGTATACAAAGAAAGTATCCAGGGAGTAAACTCATTTTCCGAACGATTTTTTAAATTATTTTTTCACCACTAAAACGCATGAGACTTGTAGTTTTCAAAAATGTTTTCATATTTGATGAGACGCTTAATGAAAGAGGTTTAATCGCCGGCAAACGAAATCCCGCGATTTCCCGTAAGTCCCGGGCTTGGCCCGTATAGTCGAATGTATACAAAGAAAGTACCTAGGGAGTAAACTCATTTCCCGAACGATTTTTTAAATTTTTTTTTCACCACTAAAACGCATGAGACTTGTAGTTTTCAAAAATGTTTTCATTTTTGATGAGACGCTGAATAAAAGAAGTTTAATCGCCGGCAAACGAAAACCTGCGATTTCCGTAAATCCCGGACTCAGCCCGTATAGTAAAGAAAGTACCCGGGATGTAAACTCATTTCCCAAACGATTTTTTAAATTATTATTTCACCACTAAAACCCATGAGACTTATAGTTTTTAAAAATGTTTTCATTTTTGATGAGACGCTGAATAAAAGAAGTTTAATCGCCGGCAAACGAAAACCCGCCATTTCCCGTAAACCCCAGACTCGGCCCGTATAGTCAAAAGTATACAAAGAAATTACCCAGGGAGTAAACTCATTTTCCGAACGATTTTTTAAATTATTTTTTCACCACTACAACGCATGAGACTTGCAGTTTTCAAAAATGTTTTCATTTTTGATGAGACGCTGAATAAAAGAAGTTTATTCGCACTCAAACGAAAATCCGCGATTTCCCGTAAATCCCGGACTCGGCCCGTATAGTCCAAAGTATACAAAGAAAGTATCCAGGGAGTAAACTCATTTTCCGAACGATTTTTTAAATTATTTTTTCACCACTAAAACGCATGAGACTTGTAGTTTTCAAAAATGTTTTCCTATTTGATGAGACGCTTAATGAAAGAGGTTTAATTGCGGGCAAACGAAATCCCGCGATTTCCCGTAAATCCCGGGCTTGGCCCGTATAGTCGTATGTATACAAAGAAAGTACCTAGGGAGTAAACTCATTTACCGAACGATTTTTTAATTTTGTTTTTCACCACTAAAACGCATGAGACTTGTAGTTTTTAAAAATGTTTTCATTTTTGATGAGACGCTGAATAAAAGAAGTTTAATCGCCGGCAAACGAAAACCTGCGATTTCCCGTAAATCCCGGACTCGGCCCATATTGTCAAAAGTATACAAAGAAAGTACCCAGGGAGTAAACTCATTTCCCGAACGATTTTTTAAATTATTTTTTCACCACTAAAACGCATGAGACTTGTAGTTTTCAAAAATGTTTTCATTTTTGATGAGACGCTGAATAAAAGAAGTTTAATCGCCGGCAAACGAAAACCCGCCATTTCCGGTAAACCCTGGACTCGGCCTGTTTAATCAAAAGTATACAAAGAAAGTACCCACGGAGTAAACTCATTTCCCGAACGATTTTTTAAATTATTTTTTCACCACTAAAACGCATGAGACTTGTAGTTTTCAAAAATGTTTTCATTTTTGATGAGACGCTGTATAAAAGAAGTTTAATCGCCGGCAAACGAAAACCCGCCATTTCCCGTAAACCCCGGACTCGGCCCGCATAGTCAAAAGTATACAAGGAAAGTACCCAGGGAGAAACTCATTTCCCGAACGATTTTTTAAATTATTTTTTCACCACTAAAACGCATGAGACTTGTAGTTTTCAAAAATGTTTTCATTTTTGATGAGACGCTGAATAAAAGAAGTTTAATCGCTGGCAAACGAAAACCTGCGATTTCCCGTAAATCCCGGACTCAGTCCGTATAGTCAAAAGTATACAAAGAAAGTACCCAGGGTGGAAACTCATTTCGCGAACGATTTTTTAAATTATTATTTCACCACTAAAGCCCATGAGACTTGTAGTTTTTAAAAATGTTTTCATTTTTGTTGAGACGCTGAATAAAAGAAGTTTAATCGCCGGCAAACGAAAACCTGCGATTTCCCGTAAATCCCGGACTCGGCCCGTATAGTCAAAAGTATACAAAGAAAGTACCCAGGGTGTAAACTCATTTCCCGAACGATTTTTTAAATTTTTTTTTCACCACTAAAACGCATGAGACTTGTAGTTTTCAAAAATGTTTTCATTTTTGATGAGACGCTGAATAAAAGAAGTTTAATCGCCGGCAAACGAAAACCTGCGATTTCCGTAAATCCCGGACTCAGCCCGTATAGTAAAGAAAGTACCCGGGATGTAAACTCATTTCCCAAACGATTTTTTAAATTATTATTTCACCACTAAAACCCATGAGACTTATAGTTTTTAAAAATGTTTTCATTTTTGATGAGACGCTGAATAAAAGAAGTTTAATCGCCGGCAAACGAAAACCCGCCATTTCCCGTAAACCCCAGACTCGGCCCGTATAGTCAAAAGTATACAAAGAAATTACCCAGGGAGTAAACTCATTTTCCGAACGATTTTTTAAATTATTTTTTCACCACTACAACGCATGAGACTTGCAGTTTTCAAAAATGTTTTCATTTTTGATGAGACGCTGAATAAAAGAAGTTTATTCGCACTCAAACGAAAATCCGCGATTTCCCGTAAATCCCGGACTCGGCCCGTATAGTCCAAAGTATACAAAGAAAGTATCCAGGGAGTAAACTCATTTTCCGAACGATTTTTTAAATTATTTTTTCACCACTAAAACGCATGAGACTTGTAGTTTTCAAAAATGTTTTCCTATTTGATGAGACGCTTAATGAAAGAGGTTTAAGTGCGGGCAAACGAAATCCCGCGATTTCCCGTAAATCCCGGGCTTGGCCCGTATAGTCGTATGTATACAAAGAAAGTACCTAGGGAGTAAACTCATTTACCGAACGATTTTTTAATTTTGTTTTTCACCACTAAAACGCATGAGACTTGTAGTTTTTAAAAATGTTTTCATTTTTGATGAGACGCTGAATAAAAGAAGTTTAATCGCCGGCAAACGAAAACCTGCGATTTCCCGTAAATCCCGGACTCGGCCCATATTGTCAAAAGTATACAAAGAAAGTACCCAGGGAGTAAACTCATTTCCCGAACGATTTTTTAAATTATTTTTTCACCACTAAAACGCATGAGACTTGTAGTTTTCAAAAATGTTTTCATTTTTGATGAGACGCTGAATAAAAGAAGTTTAATCGCCGGCAAACGAAAACCCGCCATTTCCGGTAAACCCTGGACTCGGCCTGTTTAATCAAAAGTATACAAAGAAAGTACCCACGGAGTAAACTCATTTCCCGAACGATTTTTTAAATTATTTTTTCACCACTAAAACGCATGAGACTTGTAGTTTTCAAAAATGTTTTCATTTTTGATGAGACGCTGTATAAAAGAAGTTTAATCGCCGGCAAACGAAAACCCGCCATTTCCCGTAAACCCCGGACTCGGCCCGCATAGTCAAAAGTATACAAGGAAAGTACCCAGGGAGAAACTCATTTCCCGAACGATTTTTTAAATTATTTTTTCACCACTAAAACGCATGAGACTTGTAGTTTTCAAAAATGTTTTCATTTTTGATGAGACGCTGAATAAAAGAAGTTTAATCGCTGGCAAACGAAAACCTGCGATTTCCCGTAAATCCCGGACTCAGTCCGTATAGTCAAAAGTATACAAAGAAAGTACCCAGGGTGGAAACTCATTTCGCGAACGATTTTTTAAATTATTATTTCACCACTAAAGCCCATGAGACTTGTAGTTTTTAAAAATGTTTTCATTTTTGTTGAGACGCTGAATAAAAGAAGTTTAATCGCCGGCAAACGAAAACCTGCGATTTCCCGTAAATCCCGGACTCGGCCCGTATAGTCAAAAGTATACAAAGAAAGTACCCAGGGTGTAAACTCATTTCCCGAACGATTTTTTAAATTATTTTTTCACCACTAAAACGCATGAGACTTGTAGTTTTCAAAAATGTTTTCATTTTTGATGAGACGCTGAATAAAAGAAGTTTAATCGCCGGCAAACGAAAACCCGCCATTTCCCGTAAACCCTGGACTCGGCCTGTTTAATCAAAAGTATACAAAGAAAGTACCCAGGGAGTAAACTCATTTGCCGAACGATTTTTTAAATTATTTTTTCACCACTAAAACGCATGAGACTTGTAGTTTTCAAAAATGTTTTCATTTTTGATGAGACGCTGTATAAAAGAAGTTTAATCGCCGGCAAACGAAAACCCGCCATTTCCCGTAAACCCCGGACTCGGCCCGCATAGTCAAAAGTATACAAGGAAAGTACCCAGGGAGAAACTCATTTCCCGAACGATTTTTTAAATTATTTTTTCACCACTAAAACGCATGAGACTTGTAGTTTGCAAAAATGTTTTCATTTTTGATGAGACGCTGAATAAAAGAAGTTTAATCGCCGGCAAACGAAAACCTGCGATTTCCCGTAAATCCCGGACTCGGCCCGTATAGTCAAAAGTATACAAAGAAAGTACCCAGGGTGTAAACTCATTTCGCGAACGATTTTTTAAATTATTATTTCACCACTAAAGCCCATGAGACTTGTAGTTTTTAAAAATGTTTTCATTTTTGATGAGACGCTGAATAAAAGAATTTTAATCACCGGCAAACGAAAACCTGCGATTTCCCGTAAATCCCGGACTCGGCCCGTATAGTCAAAAGTATACAAAAAAGTACCCAGGGTGTAAACTCATTTCTCGAACGATTTTTTAAATTATTATTTCACCACTAAAGCCCATGAGACTTGTAGTTTTTAAAAATGTTTTCATTTTTGATGAGACGCTGAATAAAAGAAGTTTAAACGCCGGCAAACGAAAACCTGCGACTTCCCGTAAATCCCGGACTCGGCCCGTATAGTCAAAAGTATACAAAGAAAGTACCCAGGGAGTAAACTCATTTCCCGAACGATTTTTTAAAATATTTTTTCACCACTAAAACGCATGAGACTTGTAGTTTTCAAAAATGTTTTCATTTTTGATGAGACGCTGAAGAAAAGAAGTTTAATCGCCGGCAAACGAAAACCTGCGATTTCCCGTAAATCCCGGACTCGGCCCGTATAGTAAAGAAAGTACCCGGGATGTAAACTCATTTCCCGAACGATTTTTTAAATTATTATTTCACCACTAAAACCCATGAGACTTATAGTTTTTCAAAATGTTTTCATTTTTGATGAGACGCTGAAAAAAAGAAGTTAAATCGCCGGCAAACGAAAACCCGCCATTTCCCGTAAACCCCTGACTCGACCCGTATAGTCAAAAGTATACAAAGAAAGTACCCAGGGTGTAAACTCATTTCCCGAACGATTTTTTAAATTATTTTTTCACCACTAAAACGCATGAGACTTGTAGTTTGTAAAAATGTTTTCATTTTTGATGAGACGCTGAATAAAAGAAGTTTGATCGCCGGCAAACAAAACCTGCGATTTCCCGTAAATCCCGGACTCGGCCCGTATTGTCAAAAGTATACAAAGAAAGCACCCAGGGAGTAAACTCATTTCCCGAACGATTTTTTAAATTATTTTTTCACCACTAAAACGCATGAGACTTGTAGTTTGTAAAAATGTTTTCATTTTTGATGAGACGCTGAATAAAAGAAGTTTAATCGCCGGCAAACAAAACCTGCGATTTCCCGTAAATCCCGGACTCGGCCCGTATTGTCAAAAGTATACAAAGAAAGTACCCAGGGAGTAAACTCATTTCCCGAACGATTTTTTAAATTATTTTTTCACCACTAAAACGCATGAGACTTGTAGTTTTCAAAAATGTTTTCATTTTTGATGAGACGCTGAATAAAAGAAGTTTAATCGCCGGCAAACGAAAACCTGCGATTTCCGTAAATCCCGGACTCGGCCCGTATAGTAAAGAAAGTACCCGGGATGTAAACTCATTTCCCGAACGATTTTTTAAATTATTATTTCACCACTAAAACCCATGAGACTTATAGTTTTTAAAAATGTTTTCATTTTTGATGAGACGCTGAATAAAAGAAGTTTAATCGCCGGCAAACGAAAACCCGCCATTTCCCGTAAACCCCGGACTCGGCCCGTATAGTCAAATGTATACAAAGAAATTACCCAGGGAGTAAACTCATTTTTCGAACGATTTTTTAAATTATTTTTTCACCACTACAACGCATGAGACTTGTAGTTTTTAAAAATGTTTTCTTTTTTGATGAGACGCTGAAAAAAAGAAGTTAAATCGCCGGCAAACGAAAACCCGCCATTTCCCGTAAACCCATGACTCGGCCCGTATAGTCAAATGTATAAAAAGAAATTACCCAGGGAGTAAACTCATTTTCCGAACGATTTTTTAAATTATTTTTTCACAACTACAACGCATGAGACTTGTAGTTTTTAAAAATGTTTTCATTTTTGATGAGACGCTTAATGAAAGTGGTTTAATCGCCAGCAAACGCAAACCCGCGATTTCCCGTAAATCCCGGGCTTGGCCCGTATAGTCGAATGTATACAAAGAAAGTACCCTGTGAGTAAACTCATTTCCAAAACGATTTTTTAAATTATCTTTTCACCACTAAAACGCATGAGACTTGTAGTTTTCAAAAATGTTTTCATTTTTGATGAGACGCTGAATAAAAAAGTTTAATCGCCGGCAAACGAAAACCCGCGATTTCCCGTAAATCATGGGCTTTGCCCGTATAGTCGAATGTATACAAAGAAAGTACCCTGTGAGTAAACTCATTTCCCGAACGATTTTTTAAATTATTTTTTTACCACTAAAACGCATGAGACTTGTAGTTTTCAAAAATGTTTTCATTTTTGATGAGACGCTGAATAAAAGAAGTTTAATCGCCGGCAAACGAAAACCTGCGATTTCCCGTAAATCCCGGACTCGGCCCGTATAGTAAAGAAAGTAACCGGGATGTAAACTCATTTCCCGAACGATTTTTTAAATTATTATTTCACCACTAAAACCCATGAGACTTATAGTTTTTAAAAATGTTTTCATTTTTGATGAGACGCTGAAAAAAAGAAGTTAAATCGCCGGCAAACGAAAACCTGCCATTTCCCGTAAACCCATGACTCGGCCCGTATAGTCAAAAGTAT
The DNA here is from genome assembly GCF_029227915.1 of Hydractinia symbiolongicarpus. Classification (NCBI taxonomy): domain Eukaryota; kingdom Metazoa; phylum Cnidaria; class Hydrozoa; order Anthoathecata; family Hydractiniidae; genus Hydractinia; species Hydractinia symbiolongicarpus. The sequence continues at coordinate 5,272,169 of NC_079880.1, read as the reverse complement.
ACAAAGAAAGTACCCAGGGTGTAAACTCATTTCCCGAACGATTTTTTAAATTATTATTTCACCACTAAAGCCCATGAGACTTGTAGTTTTCAAAAATGTTTTCATTTTTGATGAGACGCTGAATAAAAGAAGTTTAATCGCCGGCAAACGAAAACCTGCGATTTCCCGTAAATCCCGGACTCGGCCCATATTGTCAAAAGTATACAAAGAAAGTACCCAGGGAGTAAACTCATTTCCCGAACGATTTTTTAAATTATTTTTTCACCACTAAAACGCATGAGACTTGTAGTTTTCAAAAATGTTTTCATTTTTGATGAGACGCTGAATAAAAGAAGTTTAATCGCCGGCAAACGAAAACCCGCCATTTCCGGTAAACCCTGGACTCGGCCTGTTTAATCAAAAGTATACAAAGAAAGTACCCACGGAGTAAACTCATTTCCCGAACGATTTTTTAAATTATTTTTTCACCACTAAAACGCATGAGACTTGTAGTTTTCAAAAATGTTTTCATTTTTGATGAGACGCTGTATAAAAGAAGTTTAATCGCCGGCAAACGAAAACCCGCCATTTCCCGTAAACCCCGGACTCGGCCCGCATAGTCAAAAGTATACAAGGAAAGTACCCAGGGAGAAACTCATTTCCCGAACGATTTTTTAAATTATTTTTTCACCACTAAAACGCATGAGACTTGTAGTTTTCAAAAATGTTTTCATTTTTGATGAGACGCTGAATAAAAGAAGTTTAATCGCTGGCAAACGAAAACCTGCGATTTCCCGTAAATCCCGGACTCAGTCCGTATAGTCAAAAGTATACAAAGAAAGTACCCAGGGTGGAAACTCATTTCGCGAACGATTTTTTAAATTATTATTTCACCACTAAAGCCCATGAGACTTGTAGTTTTTAAAAATGTTTTCATTTTTGTTGAGACGCTGAATAAAAGAAGTTTAATCGCCGGCAAACGAAAACCTGCGATTTCCCGTAAATCCCGGACTCGGCCCGTATAGTCAAAAGTATACAAAGAAAGTACCCAGGGTGTAAACTCATTTCCCGAACGATTTTTTAAATTATTTTTTCACCACTAAAACGCATGAGACTTGTAGTTTTCAAAAATGTTTTCATTTTTGATGATACGCTGAATAAAAGAAGTTTAATCGCCGGCAAACGAAAACCCGCCATTTCCCGTAAACCCTGGACTCGGCCTGTTTAATCAAAAGTATACAAAGAAAGTACCCAGGGAGTAAACTCATTTGCCGAACGATTTTTTAAATTATTTTTTCACCACTAAAACGCATGAGACTTGTAGTTTTCAAAAATGTTTTCATTTTTGATGAGACGCTGTATAAAAGAAGTTTAATCGCCGGCAAACGAAAACCCGCCATTTCCCGTAAACCCCGGACTCGGCCCGCATAGTCAAAAGTATACAAGGAAAGTACCCAGGGAGAAACTCATTTCCCGAACGATTTTTTAAATTATTTTTTCACCACTAAAACGCATGAGACTTGTAGTTTGCAAAAATGTTTTCATTTTTGATGAGACGCTGAATAAAAGAAGTTTAATCGCCGGCAAACGAAAACCTGCGATTTCCCGTAAATCCCGGACTCGGCCCGTATAGTCAAAAGTATACAAAGAAAGTACCCAGGGTGTAAACTCATTTCGCGAACGATTTTTTAAATTATTATTTCACCACTAAAGCCCATGAGACTTGTAGTTTTTAAAAATGTTTTCATTTTTGATGAGACGCTGAATAAAAGAATTTTAATCACCGGCAAACGAAAACCTGCGATTTCCCGTAAATCCCGGACTCGGCCCGTATAGTCAAAAGTATACAAAAAAGTACCCAGGGTGTAAACTCATTTCTCGAACGATTTTTTAAATTATTATTTCACCACTAAAGCCCATGAGACTTGTAGTTTTTAAAAATGTTTTCATTTTTGATGAGACGCTGAATAAAAGAAGTTTAAACGCCGGCAAACGAAAACCTGCGACTTCCCGTAAATCCCGGACTCGGCCCGTATAGTCAAAAGTATACAAAGAAAGTACCCAGGGAGTAAACTCATTTCCCGAACGATTTTTTAAAATATTTTTTCACCACTAAAACGCATGAGACTTGTAGTTTTCAAAAATGTTTTCATTTTTGATGAGACGCTGAAGAAAAGAAGTTTAATCGCCGGCAAACGAAAACCTGCGATTTCCCGTAAATCCCGGACTCGGCCCGTATAGTAAAGAAAGTACCCGGGATGTAAACTCATTTCCCGAACGATTTTTTAAATTATTATTTCACCACTAAAACCCATGAGACTTATAGTTTTTCAAAATGTTTTCATTTTTGATGAGACGCTGAAAAAAAGAAGTTAAATCGCCGGCAAACGAAAACCCGCCATTTCCCGTAAACCCCTGACTCGGCCCGTATAGTCAAAAGTATACAAAGAAAGTACCCAGGGTGTAAACTCATTTCCCGAACGATTTTTTAAATTATTTTTTCACCACTAAAACGCATGAGACTTGTAGTTTGTAAAAATGTTTTCATTTTTGATGAGACGCTGAATAAAAGAAGTTTGATCGCCGGCAAACAAAACCTGCGATTTCCCGTAAATCCCGGACTCGGCCCGTATTGTCAAAAGTATACAAAGAAAGCACCCAGGGAGTAAACTCATTTCCCGAACGATTTTTTAAATTATTTTTTCACCACTAAAACGCATGAGACTTGTAGTTTGTAAAAATGTTTTCATTTTTGATGAGACGCTGAATAAAAGAAGTTTAATCGCCGGCAAACAAAACCTGCGATTTCCCGTAAATCCCGGACTCGGCCCGTATTGTCAAAAGTATACAAAGAAAGTACCCAGGGAGTAAACTCATTTCCCGAACGATTTTTTAAATTATTTTTTCACCACTAAAACGCATGAGACTTGTAGTTTTCAAAAATGTTTTCATTTTTGATGAGACGCTGAATAAAAGAAGTTTAATCGCCGGCAAACGAAAACCTGCGATTTCCGTAAATCCCGGACTCGGCCCGTATAGTAAAGAAAGTACCCGGGATGTAAACTCATTTCCCGAACGATTTTTTAAATTATTATTTCACCACTAAAACCCATGAGACTTATAGTTTTTAAAAATGTTTTCATTTTTGATGAGACGCTGAATAAAAGAAGTTTAATCGCCGGCAAACGAAAACCCGCCATTTCCCGTAAACCCCGGACTCGGCCCGTATAGTCAAATGTATACAAAGAAATTACCCAGGGAGTAAACTCATTTTTCGAACGATTTTTTAAATTATTTTTTCACCACTACAACGCATGAGACTTGTAGTTTTTAAAAATGTTTTCTTTTTTGATGAGACGCTGAAAAAAAGAAGTTAAATCGCCGGCAAACGAAAACCCGCCATTTCCCGTAAACCCATGACTCGGCCCGTATAGTCAAATGTATAAAAAGAAATTACCCAGGGAGTAAACTCATTTTCCGAACGATTTTTTAAATTATTTTTTCACAACTACAACGCATGAGACTTGTAGTTTTTAAAAATGTTTTCATTTTTGATGAGACGCTTAATGAAAGTGGTTTAATCGCCAGCAAACGCAAACCCGCGATTTCCCGTAAATCCCGGGCTTGGCCCGTATAGTCGAATGTATACAAAGAAAGTACCCTGTGAGTAAACTCATTTCCAAAACGATTTTTTAAATTATCTTTTCACCACTAAAACGCATGAGACTTGTAGTTTTCAAAAATGTTTTCATTTTTGATGAGACGCTGAATAAAAAAGTTTAATCGCCGGCAAACGAAAACCCGCGATTTCCCGTAAATCATGGGCTTTGCCCGTATAGTCGAATGTATACAAAGAAAGTACCCTGTGAGTAAACTCATTTCCCGAACGATTTTTTAAATTATTTTTTTACCACTAAAACGCATGAGACTTGTAGTTTTCAAAAATGTTTTCATTTTTGATGAGACGCTGAATAAAAGAAGTTTAATCGCCGGCAAACGAAAACCTGCGATTTCCCGTAAATCCCGGACTCGGCCCGTATAGTAAAGAAAGTAACCGGGATGTAAACTCATTTCCCGAACGATTTTTTAAATTATTATTTCACCACTAAAACCCATGAGACTTATAGTTTTTAAAAATGTTTTCATTTTTGATGAGACGCTGAAAAAAAGAAGTTAAATCGCCGGCAAACGAAAACCTGCCATTTCCCGTAAACCCATGACTCGGCCCGTATAGTCAAAAGTATACAAAGAAAGTACCCAGGGTGTAAACTCATTTCCCGAACGATTTTTTAAATTATTATTTCACCACTAAAGCCCATGAGACTTGTAGTTTTCAAAAATGTTTTCATTTTTGATGAGACGCTGAATAAAAGAAGTTTAATCGCCGGCAAACGAATACCTGCGATTTCCCGTAAATCCCGGACTCGGCCCGTATAGTAAAGAAAGTAACCGGGATGTAAACTCATTTCCCGAACGATTTTTTAAATTATTATTTCACCACTAAAACCCATGAGACTTATAGTTTTTAAAAATGTTTTCATTTTTGATGAGACGCTGAATAAAAGAAGTTTAATCGCCGGCAAACGAAAATCTGCGATTTCCCGTAAATCCCGGACTCGGCCCGTATAGTAAAGAAAGTAACCGGGATGTAAACTCATTTCCCGAACGATTTTTTAAATTATTATTTCACCACTAAAACCCATGAGACTTAAAGTTTTTAAAAATGTTTTCATTTTTGATGAGACGCTGAAAAAAAGAAGTTAAATCGCCGGCAAACAAAAACCCGCCATTTCCCGTAAACCCATGACTCGGCCCGTATAGTCAAAAGTATACAAAGAAAGTACCCAGGGTGTAAACTCATTTCCCGAACGATTTTTTAAATTATTATTTCACCACTAAAGCCCATGAGACTTGTAGTTTTTAAAAATGTTTTCATTTTTGATGAGACGCTGAATAAAAGAAGTTTAAACGCCGGCAAACGAAAACCCGCCATTTCCCGTAAACCCCTGACTCGGCCCGTATAGTCAAAAGTATACAAAGAAATTACCCAGGGAGTAAACTCATTTTCCGAACGATTTTTTAAATTATTTTTTCACCACTAAAACGCATGAGACTTGTAGTTTTTAAAAATGTTTTCATTTTTGATGAGACGCTGAATAAAAGAAGTTTAATCGCCGGCAAACGAAAACCTGCGATTTTCCGTAAATCCCAGAATCGGCCCGTATTGTCAAAAGTATACAAAGAAAGTAACCAGGGAGTAAACTCATTTCCCGAACGATTTTTTAAATTATTATTTCACCACTAAAACGCATGAGACTTGTAGTTTTCAAAAATGTTTTCATTTTTGATGTGACGCTGAATAAAAGAAGTTTAATCGCCGGCAAACGAAAACCTGCGATTTCCGTAAATCCCGGACTCGGCCCGTATAGTAAAGAAAGTACCCGGGATGTAAACTCATTTCCCGAACGATTTTTTAAATTATTATTTCACCACTAAAACCCATGAGACTTATAGTTTTTAAAAATGTTTTCATTTTTGATGAGACGCTGAATAAAAGAAGTTTAATCGCCGGCAAACGAAAACCCGCCATTTCCCGTAAACCCCGGACTCGGCCCGTATAGTCAAAAGTATACAAAGAAATTACCCATGGAGTAAACTCATTTTTCGAACGATTTTTTAAATTATTTTTTCACCACTACAACGCATGAGACTTGTAGTTTTTAAAAATGTTTTCTTTTTTGATGAGACGCTGAAAAAAAGAAGTTAAATCGCCGGCAAACGAAAACCCGCCATTTCCCGTAAACCCATGACTCGGCCCGTATAGTCAAATGTATAAAAAGAAATTACCCAGGGAGTAAACTCATTTTCCGAACGATTTTTTAAATTATTTTTTCACAACTACAACGCATGAGACTTGTAGTTTTTAAAAATGTTTTCATTTTTGATGAGACGCTTAATGAAAGTGGTTTAATCGCAGGCAAACGAAAACCCGCGATTTCCCGTAAATCCCGGGCTTGGCCCGTATAGTGGAATGTATACAAAGAAAGTACCCTGTGAGTAAACTCATTTCCAAAACGATTTTTTAAATTATCTTTTCACCACTAAAACGCATGAGACTTGTAGTTTTCAAAAATGTTTTCATTTTTGATGAGACGCTGAATAAAAGAAGTTTAATCGCCGGCAAACGAAAACCCGCGATTTCCCGTAAATCATGGGCTTTGCCCGTATAGTCCAATGTATACAAAGAAAGTACCCTGTGAGTAAACTCATTTCCCGAACGATTTTTTAAATTATTTTTTTACCACTAAAACGCATGAGACCTGTAGTTTTCAAAAATGTTTTCATTTTTGATGAGACGCTGAATAAAAGAAGTTTAATCGCCGGCAAACGAAAACCTGCGATTTCCCGTAAATCCCGGACTCGGCCCGTATAGTAAAGAAAGTACCCGGGATGTAAACTCATTTCCCGAACGATTTTTTAAATTATTATTTCACCACTAAAACCCATGAGTCTTATAGTTTTTAAAAATGTTTTCATTTTTGATGAGACGCTGAAAAAAAGAAGTTAAATCGCCGGCAAACGAAAACCCGCCATTTCCCGTAAACCCATGACTCGGCCCGTATAGTCAAAAGTATACAAAGAAATTACCCAGGGAGTAAACTCATTTTCCGAACGATTTTTTAAATTATTTTTTCACAACTACAACGCATGAGACTTGTAGTTTTTAAAAATGTTTTCATTTTTGATGAGACGCTGAATAAAAGAAGTTTAATCGCCGGCAAACGAAAACCCGCCATTTCCCGTAAACCCCGGACTCGGCCCGTATAGTCAAAAGTATACAAAGAAAGTACCCAGGGAGTAAACTCATTTTCCGAACGATTTTTTAAATTATTTTTTCACCACTACAACGCATGAGACTTGTAGTTTTCAAAAATGTTTTCATTTTTGATGAGACGCTGAATAAAAGAAGTTTATTCGCACTCAAACGAAAATCCGCGATTTCCCGTAAATCCCGGACTCGGCCCGTATAGTCCAAAGTATACAAAAAAAGTACCCTGTGAGTAAACTCATTTCCAAAACGATTTTTTAAATTATCTTTTCACCACTAAAACGCATGAGACTTGTAGTTTTCAAAAATGTTTTCATTTTTGATGAGACGCTGAATAAAAGAAGTTTAATCGCCGGCAAACGAAAACCCGCGATTTCCCGTAAATCATGGGCTTTGCCCGTATAGTCCAATGTATACAAAGAAAGTACCCTGTGAGTAAACTCATTTCCCGAACGATTTTTTAAATTATTTTTTTACCACTAAAACGCATGAGACTTGTAGTTTTCAAAAATGTTTTCATTTTTGATGAGACGCTGAATAAAAGAAGTTTAATCGCCGGCAAACGAAAACCTGCGATTTCCCGTAAATCCCGGACTCGGCCCGTATAGTAAAGAAAGTACCCGGGATGTAAACTCATTTCCCAAACGATTTTTTAAATTATTATTTCACCACTAAAACCCATGAGACTTATAGTTTTTAAAAATGTTTTCATTTTTGATGAGACGCTGAAAAAAAGAAGTTAAATCCCCGGCAAACGAAAACCCGCCATTTCCCGTAAACCTATGACTCGGCCCGTATAGTCAAAAGTATACAAAGAAAGTACCCAGGGTGTAAACTCATTTCCCGAACGATTTTTTAAATTATTATTTCACCACTAAAGCCCATGAGACTTGTAGTTTTTAAAAATGTTTTCATTTTTGATGAGACGCTGAATAAAAGAAGTTTAAACGCCGGCAAACGAAAACCCGCCATTTCCCGTAAACCCCTGACTCGGCCCGTATAGTCAAAAGTATACAAAGAAATTACCCAGGGAGTAAACTCATTTTCCGAACGATTTTTTAAATTATTATTTCACCACTAAAACGCATGAGACTTGTAGTTTTCAAAAATGTTTTCATTTTTGATGTGACGCTGAATAAAAGAAGTTTAATCGCCGGCAAACGAAAACCTGCGATTTCCGTAAATCCCGGACTCGGCCCGTATAGTAAAGAAAGTACCCGGGATGTAAACTCATTTCCCGAACGATTTTTTAAATTATTATTTCACCACTAAAACCCATGAGACTTATAGTTTTTAAAAATGTTTTCATTTTTGATGAGACGCTTAATGAAAGTGGTTTAATCGCAGGCAAACGAAAACCCGCGATTTCCCGTAAATCCCGGGCTTGGCCCGTATAGTCGAATGTATACAAAGAAAGTACCCTGTGAGTAAACTCATTTCCAAAACAATTTTTTAAATTATCTTTTCACCACTAAAACGCATGAGACTTGTAGTTTTCAAAAATGTTTTCATTTTTGATGAGACGCTGAATAAAAGAAGTTAAATCGCCGGCAAACGAAAACCCGCCATTTCCCGTAAACCCATGACTCGGCCCGTAAAGTCAAAAGTATACAAAGAAATTACCCAGGGAGTAAACTCATTTTCCGAACGATTTTTTAAATTATTTTTTCACAACTACAACGCATGAGACTTGTAGTTTTCAAAAATGTTTTCATTTTTGATGAGACGCTGAATAAAAGAAGTTTAATCGCCGGCAAACGAAAACCTGCGATTTCCCGTAAATCCCGGACTCGGCCCGTATAGTAAAGAAAGTACCCGGGATGTAAACTCATTTCCCGAACGATTTTTTAAATTATTATTTCACCACTAAAACCCATGAGACTTATAGTTTTTAAAAATGTTTTCATTTTTGATGAGACGCTGAAAAAAAGAAGTTAAATCGCCGGCAAACGAAAACCCGCCATTTCCCGTAAACCCATGACTCGGCCCGTAAAGTCAAAAGTATACAAAGAAATTACCCAGGGAGTAAACTCATTTTCCGAACGATTTTTTAAATTATTTTTTCACAACTACAACGCATGAGACTTGTAGTTTTTAAAAATGTTTTCATTTTTGATGAGACGCTGAATAAAAGAAGTTTAATCGCCGGCAAACGAAAACCTGCGATTTCCCGTAAATCCCGGACTCGGCCCGTATAGTAAAGAAAGTACCCGGGATGTAAACTCATTTTCCAAACGATTTTTTAAATTATTATTTCACCACTAAAACCCATGAGACTTATAGTTTTTAAAAATGTTTTCATTTTTGATGAGACGCTGAAAAAAAGAAGTTAAATCGCCGGCAAACGAAAACCCGCCATTTCCCGTAAACCCATGACTCGGCCCGTATAGTCAAAAGTATACAAAGAAATTACCCAGGGAGTAAACTCATTTTCCGAACGATTTTTTAAATTATTTTTTCACAACTACAACGCATGAGACTTGTAGTTTTTAAAAATGTTTTCATTTTTGATGAGACGCTGAATAAAAGAAGTTTAATCGCCGGCAAACGAAAACCCGCCATTTCCCGTAAACCCCGGACTCGGCCCGTATAGTCAAAAGTATACAAAGAAAGTACCCAGGGAGTAAACTCATTTTCCGAACGATTTTTTAAATTATTTTTTCACCACTACAACGCATGAGACTTGTAGTTTTCAAAAATGTTTTCATTTTTGATGAGACGCTGAATAAAAGAAGTTTATTCGCACTCAAACGAAAATCCGCGATTTCCCGTAAATCCCGGACTCGGCCCGTATAGTCCAAAGTATACAAAGAAAGTACACAGGGAGTAAACTCATTTTCCGAACGATTTTTTAAATAATTTTTTTACCACTAAAACGCATGAGACTTGTAGTTTTCAAAAATGTTTTCATATTTGATGAGACGCTTAATGAAAGAAGTTTAATCGCCGGCAAATGAAAACCTGCGATTTCCCGTAAATCCCGGACTCGGCCCGTATTGTCAAAAGTATACAAAGAAAGTACCCATGGAGTAAACTCATTTCCCGAACGATTTTTTAAATTATTTTTCACCACTAAAACGCATGAGACTTGTAGTTTTCAAAGATGTTTTCATTTTTGATGAGACGCTGAATAAAAGAAGTTTAATCGCCGGCAAACGAAAACCTGCAATTTCCCGTAAATCCCGGGCTTGGCCCGTATAGTCGAATGTATACAAAGAAAGTACCTAGGGAGTAAACTCATTTCCCGAACGGTTTTTTAATTTTGTTTTTCACCACTAAAACGCATGAGACTTGTAGTTTATAAAAATGTTTTCATTTTTGATGAGACGCTGAATAAAAGAAGTTTAATCGCCGGCCAACGAAAATCTGCGATTTCCCGTAAATCCCGGACTCGGCCCGTATTGTCAAAAGTATACAAAGAAAGTACCCAGGAAGTAAACTCATTTCCCGAACGATTTTTTAAATTATTTTTCACCACTAAAACGCATGAGACTTGTAGTTTTCAAAAATGTTTTCATTTTTGATGAGACGCTGAATAAAAGAAGTTTAATCGCCGGCAAACGAAAACCTGCGATTTCCGTAAATCCCGGACTCAGCCCGTATAGTAAAGAAAGTACCCGGGATGTAAACTCATTTCCCGAACGATTTTTTTAATTATTATTTCACCACTAAAACCCATGAGACTTATAGTTTTTAAAAATGTTTTCATTTTTGATAAGACGCTGAATAAAAGAAGTTTAATCGCCGGCAAACGAAAACCCGCCATTTCCCGTAAACCCCGGACTCGGCCCGTATAGTCAAAAGTATACAAAGAAATTACCCAGGGAGTAAACTCATTTTCCGAACGATTTTTTAAATTATTTTTTCACCACTACAACGCATGAGACTTGCAGTTTTCAAAAATGTTTTCATTTTTGATGAGACGCTGAATAAAAGAAGTTTAATCGCCGGCAAACGAAAACCTGCGATTTCCGTAAATCCCGGACTCAGCCCGTATAGTAAAGAAAGTACCCGGGATGTAAACTCATTTCCCGAACGATTTTTTTAATTATTATTTCACCACTAAAACCCATGAGACTTATAGTTTTTAAAAATGTTTTCATTTTTGATAAGACGCTGAATAAAAGAAGTTTAATCGCCGGCAAACGAAAACCCGCCATTTCCCGTAAACCCCGGACTCGGCCCGTATAGTCAAAAGTATACAAAGAAATTACCCAGGGAGTAAACTCATTTTCCGAACGATTTTTTAAATTATTTTTTCACCACTACAACGCATGAGACTTGCAGTTTTCAAAAATGTTTTCATTTTTGATGAGACGCTGAATAAAAGAAGTTTAATCGCCGGCAAACGAAAACCTGCGATTTCCCGTAAATCCCGGACTCGGCCCGTATTGTCAAAAGTATACCAAGGAAAGTACCCAGGGAGTAAACTCATTTCCCGAACGATTTTTTAAATTATTTTTTTACCACTAAAACGCACGAGACTTGTAGTTTTCAAAAATGTTTTCATATTTGATGAGACGCTTAATGAAAGAGGTTTAATCGCCGGCAAACAAAATCCCGCGATTTCCCGTAAATCCCGGGCTTGGCCCGTATAGTCGAATGTATACAAAGAAAGTACCTAGGGAGTAAACTCATTTCCCGAACGATTTTTTAATTTTTTTTTTCCCCACTAAAACGCATGAGACTTGTAGTTTTTAAAAATGTTTTCATTTTTGATGAGACGCTGAATAAAAGAAGTTTAATCGCCGGCAAACGAAAACCTGCGATTTCCCGTAAATCCCGGACTCGGCCCGTATTGTCAAAAGTATACAAAGAAAGTACCCAGGGAGTAAACTCATTTCCCGAACGATTTTTTAAATTATTTTTTCACCACTAAAACGCATGAGACTTGTAGTTTTCAAAAATGTTTTCATTTTTGATGAGACGCTGAATAAAAGAAGTTTAATCGCCGGCAAACGAAAACCTGCGATTTCCGTAAATCCCGGACTCGGCCCGTATAGTAAAGAAAGTACCCGGGATGTAAACTCATTTCCCGAACGATTTTTAAATTATTATTTCACCACTAAAACCCATGAGACTTATAGTTTTTAAAAATGTTTTCATTTTTGATGAGACGCTGAATAAAAGAAGTTTAATCGCCGGCAAACGAAAACCCGCCATTTCCCGTATACCCCGGACTCGGCCCGTATAGTCAAAAGTATACAAAGAAATTACCCAGGGAGTAAACTCATTTTTCGAACGATTTTTTAAATTATTTTTTCACCACTACAACGCATGAGACTTGTAGTTTTCAAAAATGTTTTCATTTTTGATGAGACGCTGAATAAAAGAAGTTTATTCGCACTCAAACGAAAATCCGCGATTTCCCGTAAATCCCGGACTCGGCCCGTATAGTCCAAAGTATACAAAGAAAGTACCCAGGGAGTAAACTCATTTTCCGAACGATTTTTTAAATAATTTTTTCACCACTAAAACGCATGAGACTTGTAGTTTTCAAAAATGTTTTCATATTTAATGAGACGCTTAATGAAAGAGGTTTAATCGCCCGCAAACGAAATCCCGCGATTTCTCGTAAATCCCGGGCTTGGCCCGTATAGTCGAATGTATACAAAGAAAGTACCTAGGGAGTAAACTCATTTCCCGAACGATTTTTTAATTTTGTTTTTCACCACTAAAACGCATGAGACTTGTAGTTTTTAAAAATGTTTTCATTTTTGATGAGACGCTGAATAAAAGAAGTTTAATCGCCGGCAAACGAAAACCTGCGATTTCCCGTAAATCCCGGACTCGGCCCGTATTGTCAAAAGTATACAAAGAAAGTACCCATGGAGTAAACTCATTTCCCGAACGATTTTTTAAATTATTTTTCACCACTAAAACGCATGAGACTTGTAGTTTTCAAAAATGTTTTCATATTTGATGAGACGCTTAATGAAAGAGGTTTAATCGCCGGCAAATGAAATCCCGCGATTTCCCATAAATCCCGGGCTTGGCCCGTATAGTCGAATGTATACAAAGAAAGTACCTAGGGAGTAAACTCATTTCCCGAACGATTTTTTAATTTTTTTTTTCACCACTAAAACGCATGAGACTTGTAGTTTTTAAAAATGTTTTCATTTTTGATGAGACGCTGAATAAAAGAAGTTTAATCGCCGGCAAACGAAAACCTGCGATTTCCCGTAAATCCCGGACTCGGCCCGTATTGTCAAAAGTATACAAAGAAAGTACCCAGGGAGTAAACTCATTTCCCGAACGATTTTTTAAATTATTTTTCACCACTAAAACGCATGAGACTTGTAGTTTTCAAAAATGTTTTCATTTTTGATGAGACGCTGAATAAAAGAAGTTTAATCGCCGGCAAACGAAAACCTGCGATTTCCGTAAATCCCGGACTCAGCCCGTATAGTAAAGAAAGTACCCGGGATGTAAACTCATTTCCCGAACGATTTTTTAAATTATTATTTCACCACTAAAACCCATGAGACTTATAGTTTTTAAAAATGTTTTCATTTTTGATGAGACGCTGAATAAAAGAAGTTTAATCGCCGGCAAACGAAAACCCGCCATTTCCCGTAAACCCCGGACTCGGCCCGTATAGTCAAAAGTATACAAAGAAATTACCCAGTGAGTAAACTCATTTTCCGAACGATTTTTTAAATTATTTTTTCACCACTACAACGCATGAGACTTGCAGTTTTCAAAAATGTTTTCATTTTTGATGAGACGCTGAATAAAAGAAGTTTATTCGCACTCAAACGAAAATCCGCGATTTCCCGTAAATCCCGGACTCGGCCCGTATAGTCCAAAGTATACAAAGAAAGTATCCAGGGAGTAAACTCATTTTCCGAACGATTTTTTAAATTATTTTTTCACCACTAAAACGCATGAGACTTGTAGTTTTCAAAAATGTTTTCATATTTGATGAGACGCTTAATGAAAGAGGTTTAATCGCCGGCAAACGATATCCCGCGATTTCCCGTAAATCCCGGGCTTGGCCCGTATAGTCGAATGTATACAAAGAAAGTACCTAGGGAGTAAACTCATTTCCCGAACGATTTTTTAAATTTTTTTTTCACCACTAAAACGCATGAGACTTGTAGTTTTCAAAAATGTTTTCATTTTTGATGAGACGCTGAATAAAAGAAGTTTAATCGCCGGCAAACGAAAACGTGCGATTTCCGTAAATCCCGGACTCAGCCCGTATAGTAAAGAAAGTACCCGGGATGTAATCTCATTTCCCGAACGATTTTTTAAATTATTATTTCACCACTAAAACCCATGAGACTTATAGTTTTTAAAAATGTTTTCATTTTTGATGAGACGCTGAATAAAAGAAGTTTAATCGCCGGCAAACGAAAACCCGCCATTTCCCGTAAACCCCGGACTCGGCCCGTATAGTCAAAAGTATACAAAGAAATTACCCAGGGAGTAAACTCATTTTCCGAACGATTTTTTAAATTATTTTTTCACCACTACAACGCATGAGACTTGCAGTTTTCAAAAATGTTTTCATTTTTGATGAGACGCTGAATAAAAGAAGTTTATTCGCACTCAAACGAAAATCCGCGATTTCCCGTAAATCCCGGACTCGGCCCGTATAGTCCAAAGTATACAAAGAAAGTATCCAGGGAGTAAACTCATTTTCCGAACGATTTTTTAAATTATTTTTTCACCACTAAAACGCATGAGACTTGTAGTTTTCAAAAATGTTTTTCTATTTGATGAGACGCTTAATGAAAGAGGTTTAATTGCGGGCAAACGAAATCCCGCGATTTCCCGTAAATCCCGGGCTTGGCCCGTATAGTCGTATGTATACAAAGAAAGTACCTAGGGAGTAAACTCATTTCCCGAACGATTTTTTAATTTTGTTTTTCACCACTAAAACGCATGAGACTTGTAGTTTTTAAAAATGTTTTCATTTTTGATGAGACGCTGAATAAAAGAAGTTTAATCGCCGGCAAACGAAAACCTGCGATTTCCCGTAAATCCCGGACTCGGCCCGTATTGTCAAAAGTATACAAAGAAAGTACCCAGGGAGTAAACTCATTTCCCGAACGATTTTTTAAATTATTTTTTCACCACTAAAACGCATGAGACTTGTAGTTTTTAAAAATGTTTTCATTTTTGATGAGACGCTGAATAAAAGAAGTTTAATCGCCGGCAAACGAAAACCCGCCATTTCCCGTAAACCCCGGACTCGGCCCGTATAGTCAAAAGTATACAAAGAAATTACCCAGGGAGTAAACTCATTTTCCGAACGATTTTTTAAATTATTTTTTCACCACTACAACGCATGAGACTTGCAGTTTTCAAAAATGTATTCATTTTTGATGAGACGCTGAATAAAAGAAGTTTATTCGCACTCAAACGAAAATCCGCGATTTCCCGTAAATCCCGGACTCGGCCCGTATAGTCCAAAGTATACAAAGAAAGTATCCAGGGAGTAAACTCATTTTCCGAACGATTTTTTAAATTATTTTTTCACCACTAAAACGCATGAGACTTGTAGTTTTCAAAAATGTTTTCCTATTTGATGAGACGCTTAATGAAAGAGGTTTAATTGCGGGCAAACGAAATCCCGCGATTTCCCGTAAATCCCGGGCTTGGCCCGTATAGTCGTATGTATACAAAGAAAGTACCTAGGGAGTAAACTCATTTCCCGAACGATTTTTTAATTTTGTTTTTCACCACTAAAACGCATGAGACTTGTAGTTTTTAAAAATGTTTTCATTTTTGATGAGACGCTGAATAAAAGAAGTTTAATCGCCGGCAAACGAAAACCTGCGATTTCCCGTAAATCCCGGACTCGGCCCGTATTGTCAAAAGTATACAAAGAAAGTACCCAGGGAGTAAACTCATTTCCCGAACGATTTTTTAAATTATTTTTTCACCACTAAAACGCATGAGACTTGTAGTTTTCAAAAATGTTTTCATTTTTGATGAGACGCTGAATAAAAGAAGTTTAATCGCCGGCAAACGAAAACCTGCGATTTCCGTAAATCCCGGACTCGGCCCGTATAGTAAAGAAAGTACCTGGGATGTAAACTCATTTCCCGAACGATTTTTTAAATTATTATTTCACCACTAAAACCCATGAGACTTATAGTTTTTAAAAATGTTTTCATTTTTGATGAGACGCTGAATAAAAGAAGTTTAATCGCCGGCAAACGAAAACCCGCCATTTCCCGTAAACCCCGGACTCGGCCCGTATAGTCAAAAGTATACAAAGAAATTACCCAGTGAGTAAACTCATTTTCCGAACGATTTTTTAAATTATTTTTTCACCACTACAACGCATGAGACTTGCAGTTTTCAAAAATGTTTTCATTTTTGATGAGACGCTGAATAAAAGAAGTTTATTCGCACTCAAACGAAAATCCGCGATTTCCCGTAAATCCCGGACTCGGCCCGTATAGTCCAAAGTATACAAAGAAAGTATCCAGGGAGTAAACTCATTTTCCGAACGATTTTTTAAATTATTTTTTCACCACTAAAACGCATGAGACTTGTAGTTTTCAAAAATGTTTTCATATTTGATGAGACGCTTAATGAAAGAGGTTTAATCGCCGGCAAACGAAATCCCGCGATTTCCCGTAAATCCCGGGCTTGGCCTGTATAGTCGAATGTATACAAAGAAAGTACCTAGGGAGTAAACTCATTTCCCGAACGATTTTTTAAATTTTTTTTTCACCACTAAAACGCATGAGACTTGTAGTTTTCAAAAATGTTTTCATTTTTGATGAGACGCTGAATAAAAGAAGTTTAATCGCCAGCAAACGAAAACCTGCGATTTCCGTAAATCCCGGACTCAGCCCGTATAGTAAAGAAAGTACCCGGGATGTAAACTCATTTCCCGAACGATTTTTTAAATTATTATTTCACCACTAAAACCCATGAGACTTATAGTTTTTAAAAATGTTTTCATTTTTGATGAGACGCTGAATAAAAGAAGTTTAATCGCCGGCAAACGAAAACCCGCCATTTCCCGTAAACCCCGGACTCGGCCCGTATAGTCAAAAGTATACAAAGAAATTACCCAGGGAGTAAACTCATTTTCCGAACGATTTTTTAAATTATTTTTTCACCACTACAACGCATGAGACTTGCAGTTTTCAAAAATGTTTTCTTTTTTGATGAGACGCTGAATAAAAGAAGTTTATTCGCACTCAAACGAAAATCCGCGATTTCCCGTAAATCCCGGACTCGGCCCGTATAGTCCAAAGTATACAAAGAAAGTATCCAGGGAGTAAACTCATTTTCCGAACGATTTTTTAAATTATTTTTTCACCACTAAAACGCATGAGACTTGTAGTTTTCAAAAATGTTTTCATATTTGATGAGACGCTTAATGAAAGAGGTTTAATCGCCGGCAAACGAAATCCCGCGATTTCCCGTAAGTCCCGGGCTTGGCCCGTATAGTCGAATGTATACAAAGAAAGTACCTAGGGAGTAAACTCATTTCCCGAACGATTTTTTAAATTTTTTTTTCACCACTAAAACGCATGAGACTTGTAGTTTTCAAAAATGTTTTCATTTTTGATGAGACGCTGAATAAAAGAAGTTTAATCGCCGGCAAACGAAAACCTGCGATTTCCGTAAATCCCGGACTCAGCCCGTATAGTAAAGAAAGTACCCGGGATGTAAACTCATTTCCCAAACGATTTTTTAAATTATTATTTCACCACTAAAACCCATGAGACTTATAGTTTTTAAAAATGTTTTCATTTTTGATGAGACGCTGAATAAAAGAAGTTTAATCGCCGGCAAACGAAAACCCGCCATTTCCCGTAAACCCCAGACTCGGCCCGTATAGTCAAAAGTATACAAAGAAATTACCCAGGGAGTAAACTCATTTTCCGAACGATTTTTTAAATTATTTTTTCACCACTACAACGCATGAGACTTGCAGTTTTCAAAAATGTTTTCATTTTTGATGAGACGCTGAATAAAAGAAGTTTATTCGCACTCAAACGAAAATCCGCGATTTCCCGTAAATCCCGGACTCGGCCCGTATAGTCCAAAGTATACAAAGAAAGTATCCAGGGAGTAAACTCATTTTCCGAACGATTTTTTAAATTATTTTTTCACCACTAAAACGCATGAGACTTGTAGTTTTCAAAAATGTTTTCCTATTTGATGAGACGCTTAATGAAAGAGGTTTAATTGCGGGCAAACGAAATCCCGCGATTTCCCGTAAATCCCGGGCTTGGCCCGTATAGTCGTATGTATACAAAGAAAGTACCTAGGGAGTAAACTCATTTACCGAACGATTTTTTAATTTTGTTTTTCACCACTAAAACGCATGAGACTTGTAGTTTTTAAAAATGTTTTCATTTTTGATGAGACGCTGAATAAAAGAAGTTTAATCGCCGGCAAACGAAAACCTGCGATTTCCCGTAAATCCCGGACTCGGCCCATATTGTCAAAAGTATACAAAGAAAGTACCCAGGGAGTAAACTCATTTCCCGAACGATTTTTTAAATTATTTTTTCACCACTAAAACGCATGAGACTTGTAGTTTTCAAAAATGTTTTCATTTTTGATGAGACGCTGAATAAAAGAAGTTTAATCGCCGGCAAACGAAAACCTGCGATTTCCGTAAATCCCGGACTCGGCCCGTATAGTAAAGAAAGTACCTGGGATGTAAACTCATTTCCCGAACGATTTTTTAAATTATTATTTCACCACTAAAACCCATGAGACTTATAGTTTTTAAAAATGTTTTCATTTTTGATGAGACGCTGAATAAAAGAAGTTTAATCGCCAGCAAACGAAAACCCGCCATTTACCGTATACCCCGGACTCGGCCCGTATAGTCAAAAGTATACAAAGATATTACCCAGGGAGTAAACTCATTTTTCGAACGATTTTTTAAATTTTTTTTTCACCACTACAACGCATGAGACTTGTAGTTTTTAAAAATGTTTTCATTTTTGATAAGACGCTGAAAAAAAAAAGTTAAATCGCCGGCAAACGAAAACTCGCCATTTCCCGTAAACCCATGACTCGGCCCGTATAGTCAAAAGTATACAAAGAAATTACCCAGGGAGTAAACTCCTTTTCCGAACGATTTTTTAAATTATTTTTCACAACTACAACGCATGAGACTTGTAGTTTTTAAAAATGTTTTCATTTTTGATGAGACGCTTAATGAAAGTGGTTTAATCGCCAGCAAACGAAAACCCGCGATTTCCCGTAAATCCCGGGCTTGGCCCGTATAGTCGAATGTATACAAAGAAAGTACCCTGTGAGTAAACTCATTTCCAAAACGATTTTTTAAATTATCTTTTCACCACTAAAACGCATGAGACTTGTAGTTTTCAAAAATGTTTTCATTTTTGATGAGACGCTGAATAAAAGAAGTTTAATCGCCGGCAAACGAAAACCCGCGATTTCCCGTAAATCACGGGCTTTGCCCGTATAGTCGAATGTTTACAAAGAAAGTACCCTGTAAGTAAACTCATTTCCAAAACGATTTTTTAAATTATCTTTTCACAACTACAACGCATGAGACTTGTAGTTTTTAAAAATGTTTTCATTTTTGATGAGACGCTTAATGAAAGTGGTTTAATCGCCAGCAAACGAAAACCCGCGATTTCCCGTAAATCCCGGGCTTCGCCCGTATAGTCGAATGTTTACAAAGAAAGTACCCTGTAAGTAAACTCATTTCCAAAACGATTTTTTAAATTATCTTTTCACAACTACAACGCATGAGACTTGTAGTTTTTAAAAATGTTTTCATTTTTGATGAGACGCTTAATGAAAGTGGTTTAATCGCCAGCAAACGAAAACCCGCGATTTCCCGTAAATCCCGGACTCGGCCCGTATAGTAAAGAAAGTACCCGGGATGTAAACTCATTTCCCGAACGATTTTTTAAAATATTTTTTCACCACTAAAACGCATGAGACTTGTAGTTTTCAAAAATGTTTTCATTTTTGATGAGACGCTGAATAAAAGAAGTTTAATCGCCGGCAAACGAAAACCTGCGATTTCCCGTAAATCCCGGACTCGGTCCGTATAGTAAAGAAAGTACCCGGGATGTAAACTCATTTCCCGAACGATTTTTTAAATTATTATTTCACCACTAAAACCCATGAGACTTATAGTTTTTAAAAATGTTTTCATTTTTGATGAGACGCTGAAAAAAAGAAGTTAAATCGCCGGCAAACGGAAACCCGCCATTTCCCGTAAACCCATGACTCGGCCCGTATAGTCAAAAGTATACAAAGAAATTACCCAGGGAGTAAACTCATTTTCCGAACGATTTTTTAAAATATTTTTTCACAACTACAACGCATGAGACTTGTAGTTTTTAAAAATGTTTTCATTTTTGATGAGACGCTGAATAAAAGAAGTTTAATCGCCGGCAAACGAAAACCCGCCATTTCCCGTAAACCCCGGACTCGGCCCGTATAGTCAAAAGTATACAAGGAAAGTACCCAGGGAGTAAACTCATTTTCCGAACGATTTTTTAAATTATTTTTTCACCACTACAACGCATGAGACTTGTAGTTTTCAAAAATGTTTTCATTTTTGATGAGACGCTGAATAAAAGAAGTTTACTCGCACTCAAACGAAAATCCGCGATTTCCCGTAAATCCCGGACTCGGCCCGTATAGTCCAAAGTATACAAAGAAATTACCCAGGGAGTAAACTCATTTTCCGAACGATTTTTTAAATTATTTTTTCACAACTACAACGCATGAGACTTGTAGTTTTTAAAAATGTTTTCATTTTTGATGAGACGCTGAATAAAAGAAGTTTAATCGCCGGCAAACGAAAACCCGCCATTTCCCGTAAACCCCGGACTCGGCCCGTATAGTCAAAAGTATACAAAGAAAGTACCCAGGGAGTAAACTCATTTTCCGAACGATTTTTTAAATTATTTTTTCACCACTACAACGCATGAGACTTGTAGTTTTCAAGAATGTTTTTATTTTTGATGAGACGCTGAATAAAAGAAGTTTATTCGCACTCAAACGAAAATCCGCGATTTGCCGTAAATCCCGGACTCGGCCCGTATAGTCCAAAGTATACAAAGAAAGTACCCAGGGAGTAAACTCATTTTCCGAACGATTTTTTAAATTATTTTTTCACCACTAAAACGCATGAGACTTGTAGTTTTCAAAATTGTTTTCCTATTTGATGAGACGCTTAATGAAAGAGGTTTAATTGCGGGCAAACGAAATCCCGCGATTTCCCGTAAATCCCGGGCTTGGCCCGTATAGTCGTATGTATACAAAGAAAGTACCTAGGGAGTAAACTCATTTCCCGAACGATTTTTTAATTTTGTTTTTCACCACTAAAACGCATGAGACTTGTAGTTTTTAAAAATGTTTTCATTTTTGATGAGACGCTGAATAAAAGAAGTTTAATCGCCGGCAAACGAAAACCTGCGATTTCCCGTAAATCCCGGACTCGGCCCGTATTGTCAAAAGTATAAAAAGAAAGTACCCAGGGAGTAAACTCATTTCCCGAACGATTTTTTAAATTATTTTTTCACCACTAAAACGCATGAGACTTGTAGTTTTTAAAAATGTTTTCATTTTTGATGAGACGCAGAATAAAAGAAGTTTATTCGCACTCAAACAAAAATCCGCGATTTCCCGTAAATCCCGGACTCGGCCCGTATTGTCAAAAGTATAAAAAGAAAGTACCCAGGGAGTAAACTCATTTCCCGAACGATTTTTTAAATTATTTTTTCACCACTAAAACGCATGAGACTTGTAGTTTTCAAAAATGTTTTCATTTTTGATGAGACGCAGAATAAAAGAAGTTTATTCGCACTCAAACAAAAATCCGCGATTTCCCGTAAATCCCGGACTCGGCCCGTATAGTCCAAAGTATACAAAGAAATTACCCAGGGAGTAAACTCATTTTCCGAACGATTTTTTAAATTATTTTTTCACAACTACAACGCTTGAGACTTGTAGTTTTTAAAAATGTTTTCATTTTTGATGAGACGCTGAATAAAAGAAGTTTAATTCCCGGCAAACGAAAACCCGCCATTTCCCGTAAACCCCAGACTCGGCCCGTATAGTCAAAAGTATACAAAGAAAGTACCCAGGGAGTAATCTCATTTTCCGAACGATTTTTTAAATTATTTTTTCACCACTACAACGCATGAGACTTGTAGTTTTCAAAAATGTTTTCATTTTTGATGAGACGCTGAATAAAAGAAGTTTATTCGCACTCAAACGAAAATCCGCGATTTCCCGTAAATCCCGGACTCGGCCCGTATAGTCCAAAGTATACAAAGAAAGTACCCAGGGAGTAAACTCATTTTCCGAACGATTTTTTAAATTATTTTTTCACCACTAAAACGCATGAGACTTGTAGTTTTCCAAAATGTTTTCATATTTGATGAGACGCTTAATGAAAGAGGTTTAATCGCCGGTAAACGAAATCCCGCGATTTCCCGTAAATCCCGGGCTTGGCCCGTATAGTCGAATGTATACAAAGAAAGTACCTAGGGAGTAAACTCATTTCCCGAACGATTTTTTAATTTTGTTTTTCACCACTAAAACGCATGAGACTTGTAGTTTTTAAAAATGTTTTCATTTTTGATGAGACGCTGAATAAAAGAAGTTTAATCGCCGGCAAACGAAAACCTGCGATTTCCCGTAAATCCCGGACTCGGCCCGTATTGTCAAAAGTATACAAAGAAAGTACCCAGGGAGTAAACTCATTTCCCGAACGATTTTTTAAATTATTTTTTCACCACTAAAACGCATGAGACTTGTAGTTTTCAAAAATGTTTTCATTTTTGATGAGACGCTGAATAAAGGAAGTTTATTCGCACTCAAACGAAAATCCGCGATTTCCCGTAAATCCCGGACTCGGCCCGTATAGTCCAAAGTATACAAAGAAACTACCCAGGGAGTAAACTCATTTTCCGAACGATTTTTTAAATTATTTTTTCACAACTACAACGCATGAGACTTGTAGTTTTTAAAAATGTTTTCATTTTTGATGAGACGCTGAATAAAAGAAGTTTAATCGCCGGCAAACGAAAACCCGCCATTTCCCGTAAACCCCGGACTCGGCCCGTATAGTCAAAAGTATGCAAAGAAAGTACCCAGGGAGTAAACTCATTTTCCGAACGATTTTTTAAATTATTTTTTCACCACTACAACGCATGAGACTTGTAGTTTTCCAAAATGTTTTCATATTTGATGAGACGCTTAATGAAAGAGGTTTAATCGCCGGCAAACGAAATCCCGCGATTTCCCGTAAATCCCGGGCTTGGCCCGTATAGTCGAATGTATACAAAGAAAGTACCTAGGGAGTAAACTCATTTCCCGAACGATTTTTTAATTTTGTTTTTCACCACTAAAACGCATGAGACTTGTAGTTTTTAAAAATGTTTTCATTTTTGATGAGACGCTGAATAAAAGAAGTTTAATCGCCAGCAAACGAAAACCTTCGATTTCCCGTAAATTCCGGACTTGGCCCGTATTGTCAAAAGTATACAAAGAAAGTACCCAGGGAGTAAACTCATTTCCCGAACGATTTTTTAATTTTGTTTTTCACAACTACAACGCATGAGACTTCTAGTTTTTAAAAATGTTTTCATTTTTGATGAGGCGCTGAATAAAAGAAGTTTAATCGCCGGCAAACGAAAACCTGCGATTTCCCGTAAATCCCGGACTCGGCCCGTATTGTCAAAAGTATACAAAGAAAGTACCCAGGGAGTAAACTCATTTTCCGAACGATTTTTTAAATTATTTTTTCACCACTACAACGCATGAGACTTGTAGTTTTCAAAAATGTTTTCATTTTTGATGAGACGCTGAATAAAAGAAGTTTATTCGCACTCAAACGAAAATCCGCGATTTCCCGTAAATCCCGGACTCGGCCCGTATAGTCCAAAGTATACATAGAAAGTACCCAGGGAGTAAACTCATTTTCCGAACGATTTTTTAAATTATTTTTTCACCACTAAAACGCATGAGACTTGTAGTTCTCCAAAATGTTTTCATATTTGATGAGACGCTTAATGAAAGAGGTTTAATCGCCGGCAAACGAAATCCCGCGATTTCCCGTAAATCCCGGGCTTGGCCCGTATAGTCGAATGTATACAAAGAAAGTACCTAGGGAGTAAACTCATTTCCCGAACGATTTTTTAATTTTGTTTTTCACCACTAAAACGCATGAGACTTGTAGTTTTTAAAAATGTTTTTATTTTTGATGAGACGCTGAATAAAAGAAGTTTATTCGCACTCAAACGAAAATCAGCGATTTCCCGTAAATCCCGGACTCGGCCCGTATAGTCCAAAGTATACAAAGAAAGTACCCAGGGAGTAAACTCATTTTCCGAACGATTTTTTAAATTATTTTTTCACCACTAAAACGCATGAGACTTGTAGTTTTCCAAAATGTTTTCATATTTGATGAGACGCTTAATGAAAGAGGTTTAATCGCCGGCAAACGAAATCCCGCGATTTCCCGTAAATCCCGGGCTTGGCCCGTATAGTCGAATGTATACAAAGAAAGTACCTAGGGAGTAAACTCATTTCCCGAACGATTTTTTAATTTTGTTTTTCACCACTAAAACGCATGAGACTTGTAGTTTTTAAAAATGTTTTTATTTTTGATGAGACGCTGAATAAAAGAAGTTTAATCGCCGGCAAACGAAAACCTGCGATTTCCCGTAAATCCCGGACTCGGCCCGTATTGTCAAAAGTATACAAAGAAAGTACCCAGGGAGTAAACTCATTTTCCGAACGATTTTTTAAATTATTTTTTCACCACTACAACGCATGAGACTTGTAGTTTTCAAAAATGTTTTCATTTTTGATGAGACGCTGAATAAAAGAAGTTTAATCGCCGGCAAAGGAAAACCTGCGATTTCCGTAAATCCCGAACTCGGCCCGTATAGTAAAGAAAGTGCCCGGGATGTAAACTCATTTCCCGAACGATTTTTTAAATTATTATTTCACCACTAAAACCCATGAGACTTATAGTTTTTAAAAATGTTTTCATTTTTGATGAGACGCTGAATAAAAGAAGTTTAATCGCCGGCAAACGGAAACCCGCCATTTCCCGTAAACCCCGGACTCGGCCCGTATTGTCAAAAGTATACAAAGAAAGTACCCAGGGAGTAAACTCATTTCCAGAACGATTTTTTAAATTATTTTTTCACCACTAAAACGCATGAGACTTGTAGTTTTCAAAAATGTTTTCATTTTTGATGAGACGCTGAATAAAAGAAGTTTATTCACACTCAAACGAAAATCCGCGATTTCCCGTAAATCCCGGACTCGGCCCGTATAGTCCAAAGTATACAAAGAAATTACCCAGGGAGTAAACTCATTTTCCGAACGATTTTTTAAATTATTTTTTCACAACTACAACGCATGAGACTTGTAGTTTTTAAAAATGTTTTCATTTTTGATGAGACGCTGAATAAAAGAAGTTTAATCGCCGGCAAACGAAAACCCGCCATTTCCCGTAAACCCCGGACTCGGCCCGTATAGTCAAAAGTATACAAAGAAAGTACCCAGGGAGTAAACTCATTTTCCGAACGATTTTTTAAATTATTTTTTCACCACTACAACGCATGAGACTTGTAGTTTTCAAAAATGTTTTCATTTTTGATGAGACGCTGAATAAAAGAAGTTTATTCGCACTCAAACGAAAATCCGCGATTTCCCGTAAATCCCGGACTCGGCCCGTATAGTCCAAAGTATACAAAGAAAGTACCCAGGGAGTAAACTCATTTTCCGAACGATTTTTTAAATTTTTTTTTCACCACTAAAACGCATGAGACTTGTAGTTTACCAAAATGTTTTCATATTTGATTAGACGCTTAATGAAAGAGGTGTAATCGCCGGCAAACGAAATCCCGCGATTTCCCGTAAATCCCGGGCTTGGCCCGTATAGTCGAATGTATACAAGGAAAGTACCTAGGGAGTAAACTCATTTCCCGAACGATTTTTTAATTTTGTTTTTCACCACTACAACGCATGAGACTTGTAGTTTTCAAAAATGTTTTCATTTTTGATGAGACGCTGAATAAAAGAAGTTTATTCGCACTCAAACGAAATCCCGCGATTTCCCGTAAATCCCGGGCTTGGCCCGTATTGTCAAAAGTATACAAAGAAAGTACCCAGGGAGTAAACTCATTTCCCGAACGATTTTTTAAATTATTTTTTCACCACTAAAACGCATGAGACTTGTAGTTTTCAAAAATGTTTTCATTTTTGATGAGACGCTGAATAAAAGAAGTTTAATCGTCGGCAAACGAAAACCTGCGATTTCAGTAAATCCCGAACTCGGCCCGTATAGTAAAGAAAGTACCCGGGATGTAAACTCATTTCCCGAACGACTTTTTAAATTATTATTTCACCACTAAAACCCATGAGACTTATAGTTTTTAAAAATGTTTTCATTTTTGATGAGACGCTGAATAAAAGAAGTTTAATCGCCGGCAAACGGAAACCCGCCATTTCCCGTAAACCCCGGACTCGGCCCGTATAGTCAAAAGTATACAAAGAAATTACCCAGGGAGTAAACTCATTTTCCGAACGATTTTTTAAATTATTTTTTCACCACTACAACGCATTAGACTTGTAGTTTTCAAAAATGTTTTCATTTTTGATGAGACGCTGAATAAAAGAAGTTTATTCGCACTCAAACGAAAATCCGCGATTTCCCGTAAATCCCGGACTCGTCCCGTATATTCCAAAGTATACAAAGAAAGTACCCAGGGAGTAAACTCATTTTCCGAACGATTTTTTAAATTATTTTTTCACCACTAAAACGCATGAGACTTGTAGTTTTCAAAAATGTTTTCATTTTTGATGAGACGCTGAATAAAAGAAGTTTAATCGTCGGCAAACGAAAACCTGCGATTTCCGTAAATCCCGAACTCGGCCCGTATAGTAAAGAAAGTACCCGGGATGTAAACTCATTTCCCGAACGATTTTTTAAATTATTATTTCACCACTAAAACCCATGAGACTTATAGTTTTTAAAAATGTTTTCATTTTTGATGAGACGCTGAATAAAAGAAGTTTAATCGCCGGCAAACGGAAACCCGCCATTTCCCGTAAACCCCGGACTCGGCCCGTATAGTCAAAAGTATACAAAGAAATTACCCAGGGAGTAAACTCATTTTCCGAACGATTTTTTAAATTATTTTTTCACCACTACAACGCATTAGACTTGTAGTTTTCAAAAATGTTTTCATTTTTGATGAGACGCTGAATAAAAGAAGTTTATTCGCACTCAAACGAAAATCCGCGATTTCCCGTAAATCCCGGACTCGTCCCGTGTAGTCCAAAGTATACAAAGAAAGTACCCAGGGAGTAAACTCATTTTCCGAACGATTTTTTAAATTATTTTTTCACGACTAAAACGCATGAGACTTGTAGTTTTCAAAAATGTTTTCATATTTGATGAGACGCTGAATAAAAGAAGTTTATTCGCACTCAAACGAAAATCCGCGATTTCCCGTAAATCCCGGACTCGGCCCGTATAGTCCAAAGTATACAAAGAAAGTGCCCAGGGAGTAAACCCATTTCCCGAACGATTTTTTAATTTTTTTTTTCACCACTAAAACGCATGAGACTTGTAGTTTTTAAAAATGTTTTCATTTTTGATGAGACGCTGAATAAAAGAAGTTTAATCGCCGGCAAACAAAAACCTGCGATTTCCCGTAAATCCCGGACTCGGCCCGTATTGTCAAAAGTATACAAAGAAAGTACCCAGGGAGTAAACTCATTTCCCGAACGATTTTTTAAATTATTTTTTCACCACTAAAACGCATGAGACTTGTAGTTTTCAAAAATGTTTTCATTTTTGATGAGACGCTGAATAAAAGAAGCTTAATCGCCGGCAAACGAAAACCTGCGATTTCCGTAAATCCCGGACTCGGCCCGTATAGTAAAGAAAGTACCCAGGATGTAAACTCATTTCCCGAACGATTTTTTAAATTATTATTTCACCACTAAAACCCATGAGACTTATAGTTTTTAAAAATATTTTCATTTTTGATGAGACGCTGAATAAAAGAAGTTTAATCGCCGGCAAACGAAAACCCGCCATTTCCCGTAAACCCCGGACTCGGCCCGTATAGTCAAAAGTATACAAAGGGAGGGAAACTCAAAGGGAAGTATACCCAGGGAGTAAACTCATTTTTCGAACGATTTTTTAAATTATTTTTTCACCACTACAACGCATGAGACTTGTAGTTTTCAAAAATGTTTTCATTTTTGATGAGACGCTGAATAAAAGAAGTTTATTCGCACTCAAACGAAAATCCGCGATTTCCCGTAAATCCCGGACTCGTCCCGTATAGTCCAAAGTATACAAAGAAAGTACCCAGGGAGTAAACTCATTTTCCGAACGATTTTTTAAATTATTTTTTCACGACTAAAACGCATGAGACTTGTAGTTTTCAAAAATGTTTTCATATTTGATGAGACGCTGAATAAAAGAAGTTTATTCGCACTCAAACGAAAATCCGCGATTTCCCGTAAATCCCGGACTCGGCCCGTATAGTCCAAAGTATACAAAGAAAGTGCCCAGGGAGTAAACTCATTTCCCGAACGATTTTTTAATTTTTTTTTTCACCACTAAAACGCATGAGACTTGTAGTTTATAAAAATGTTTTCATTTTTGATGAGACGCTGAATAAAAGAAGTTTAATCGCCGGCAAACAAAAACCTGCGATTTCCCGTAAATCCCGGACTCGGCCCGTATTGTCAAAAGTATACAAAGAAAGTACCCAGGGAGTAAACTCCATTCCCGAACGATTTTTTAAATTATTTTTTCACCACTAAAACGTATGAGACTTGTAGTTTTCAAAAATGTTTTCATTTCTGATGAGACGCTGAATAAAAGAAATTTAATAGCCGGCAAACGAAAACCTGCGATTTCCGTAAATCCCGGACTCGGCCCGTATAGTAAAGAAAGTACCCGGGATGTAAACTCATTTCCCGAACGATTTTTTAAATTATTATTTCACCACTAAAACCCATGAGACTTGTAGTTTTTAAAAATATTTTCATTTTTGATGAGACGCTGAATAAAAGAAGTTTAATCGCCGGCAAACGAAAACCCGCCATTTCCCGTAAACCCCGGACTCGGCCCGTATAGTCAAAAGTATACAAAGGGAGGGAAACTCAAAGGGAAGTATACCCAGGGAGTAAACTCATTTTTCGAACGATTTTTTAAATTATTTTTTCACCACTACAACGCATGAGACTTGTAGTTTTCAAAAATGTTTTCATTTTTGATGAGACGCTGAATAAAAGAAGTTTATTCGCACTCAAACGAAAATCCGCGATTTCCCGTAAATCCCGGACTCGTCCCGTATAGTCCAAAGTATACAAAGAAAGTACCCAGGGAGTAAACTCATTTTCCGAACGATTTTTTAAATTATTTTTTCACGACTAAAACGCATGAGACTTGTAGTTTTCAAAAATGTTTTCATATTTGATGAGACGCTGAATAAAAGAAGTTTATTCGCACTCAAACGAAAATCCGCGATTTCCCGTAAATCCCGGACTCGGCCCGTATAGTCCAAAGTATACAAAGAAAGTGCCCAGGGAGTAAACTCATTTCCCAAACGATTTTTTAATTTTTTTTTTCACCACTAAAACGCATGAGACTTGTAGTTTTTAAAAATGTTTTCATTTTTGATGAGACGCTGAATAAAAGAAGTTTAATCGCCGGCAAACAAAAACCTGCGATTTCCCGTAAATCCCGGACTCGGCCCGTATTGTCAAAAGTATACAAAGAAAGTACCCAGGGAGTAAACTCATTTCCCGAACGATTTTTTAAATTATTTTTTCACCACTAAAACGCATGAGACTTGTAGTTTTCAAAAATGTTTTCATTTCTGATGAGACGCTGAATAAAAGAAGTTTAATCGCCGGCAAACGAAAACCTGCGATTTCCGTAAATCCCGGACTCGGCCCGTATAGTAAAGAAAGTACCCGGGATGTAAACTCATTTCCCGAACGATTTTTTAAATTATTATTTCACCACTAAAACCCATGAGACTTATAGTTTTTAAAAATATTTTCATTTTTGATGAGACGCTGAATAAAAGAAGTTTAATCGCCGGCAAACGAAAACCCGCCATTTCCCGTAAACCCCGGACTCGGCCCGTATAGTCAAAAGTATACAAAGGGAGGGAAACTCAAAGAGAAGTATACCCAGGGAGTAAACTCATTTTTCGAACGATTTTTTAAATTATTTTTTCACCACTACAACGCATGAGACTTGTAGTTTTTAAAAATGTTTTCATTTTTGATGAGACGCTGAATAAAAGAAGTTTAATCGCCGGCAAACGAAAACCCGCCATTTCCCGTAAATCCCGGGCTTGGCCCGTATAGTCGAATATATACAAAGAAAGTACCCAGGGAGTAAACTCATTTCCCGAACGATTTTTTAAATTTTTCTTTCACCACTAAAACGCATGAGACTTGTAGTTTTCAAAAATGTTTTCATTTCTGATGAGACGCTGAATAAAAGAAGTTTAATCGCCGGCAAACGAAAACCTGCGATTTCCGTAAATCCCGGACTCGGCCCGTATAGTAAAGAAAGTACCCGGGATGTAAACTCATTTCCCGAACGATTTTTTAAATTATTATTTCACCACTAAAACCCATGAGACTTATAGTTTTTAAAAATATTTTCATTTTTGATGAGACGCTGAATAAAAGAAGTTTAATCGCCGGCAAACGAAAACCCGCCATTTCCCGTAAACCCCGGACTCGGCCCGTATAGTCAAAAGTATACAAAGGGAGGGAAACTCAAAGAGAAGTATACCCAGGGAGTAAACTCATTTTTCGAACGATTTTTTAAATTATTTTTTCACCACTACAACGCATGAGACTTGTAGTTTTTAAAAATGTTTTCATTTTTGATGAGACGCTGAATAAAAGAAGTTTAATCGCCGGCAAACGAAAACCCGCCATTTCCCGTAAATCCCGGGCTTGGCCCGTATAGTCGAATGTATACAAAGAAAGTACCCTGTGAGTAAACTCATTTCCCGAACGATTTTTTAAATTATTTCTTCACCACTAAAACGCATGAGACTTGTAGTTTTCGAAAATGTTTTCATATTTGATGAGACGCTTAATGAAAGAGGTTTAATCGCCGGCAAACGAAATCCCGCGATTTCCCCTAAATCCCGGGCTTGGCCCGTATAGTCGAATGTATACAAAGAAAGTACCTAGGGAGTAAACTCATTTCCCGAACGATTTTTTAATTTTGTTTTTCACCACTAAAACGCATGAGACTTGTAGTTTTTAAAAATGTTTTCATTTTTGATGAGACGCTGAATAAAAGAAGTTTAATCGCCGGCAAACGAAAACCTGCGATTTCCCGTAAATCCCGGACTCGGCCCGTATTGTCAAAAGTATACAAAGAAAGTACCCAGGGAGTAAACTCATTTCCCGAACGATTTTTTAAATTATTTTTTCACCACTAAAACGCATGAGACTTGTAGTTTTCAAAAATGTTTTCATTTTTGATGAGACGCTGAATAAAAGAAGTTTAATCGCCGGCAAACGAAAACCTGCGATTTCCCGTAAATCCCGGACTCGGCCCGTATAGTCAAAAGTATACAAAGAAAGTACCCAGGGAGTAAACTCATTTTCCGAACGATTTTTTAAATTATTTTTTCATCACTACAACGCATGAGACTTGTAGTTTTTAAAAATGTTTTCATTTTTGATGAGACGCTGAATAAAAGAAGTTTTTATCGCCGGCAAAAGAAAACCCGCGACGTCCCGTAAATCCTGAACTCGGCCCGTATAGTCAAATGTATACAAAGAAAGTACCCAGGGAGTAAACTCATTTCCCGAACGATTTCTTAAATTATTATTTCACCACTAAAACCCATGAGACTTATAGTTTTTAAAAATGTTTTCATTTTTGATGAGACGCTGAATAAAAGAAGTTTAATCGCCGGCAAACGGAAACCCGCCATTTCCCGTAAACCCCGGACTCGGCCCGTATAGTCAAAAGTATACAAAGAAATTACCCAGGGAGTAAACTCATTTTTCGAACGATTTTTTAAATTATTTTTTCACCACTACAACGCATGAGACTTGTAGTTTTTAAAAATGTTTTCATTTTTGATGAGACGCTGAATAAAAGAAGTTTAATCGCCGGCAAACGAAAACCCGCCATTTCCCGTAAATCCCGGGCTTGGCCCGTATAGTCGAATGTATACAAAGAAAGTACCCTGTGAGTAAACTCATTTCCCGAACGATTTTTTAAATTATTTCTTCACCACTAAAACGCATGAGACTTGTAGTTTTCGAAAATGTTTTCATATTTGATGAGACGCTTAATGAAAGAGGTTTAATCGCCGGCAAACGAAATCCCGCGATTTCCCGTAAATCCCGGGCTTGGCCGGTATAGTCGAATGTATACAAAGTAGTACCTAGGGAGTAAACTCATTTCCCGAACGATTTTTTAATTTTGTTTTTCACCACTAAAACGCATGAGACTTGTAGTTTTTAAAAATGTTTTCATTTTTAATGAGACGCTGAATAAAAGAAGTTTAATCGCCGGCAAACGAAAACCTGCGATTTCCCGTAAATCCCGGACTCGGCCCGTATTGTCAAAAGTATACAAAGAAAGTACCCAGGGAGTAAACTCATTTCCCGAACGATTTTTTAAATTATTTTTTCACCACTAAAACGCATGAGACTTGTAGTTTTCAAAAATGTTTTCATTTTTGATGAGACGCTGAATAAAAGAAGTTTAATCGCCGGCAAACGAAAACCTGCGATTTCCGTAAATCCCGGACTCGGCCCGTATAGTAAAGAAAGTACCCGGGATGTAAACTCATTTCCCGAACGATTTTTTAAATTATTATTTCACCACTAAAACCCATGAGACTTATAGTTTTTAAAAATATTTTCATTTTTGATGAGACGCTGAATAAAAGAAGTTTAATCGCCGGCAAACGAAAACCCGCCATTTCCCGTAAACCCCGGATTCGGCCCGTATAGTCAAAAGTATACAAAGAAATTACCCAGGGAGTAAACTCATTTTTCGAACGATTTTTTAAATTATTTTTTCACCACTACAACGCATGAGACTTGTAGTTTTTAAAAATGTTTTCATTTTTGATGAGACGCTGAATAAAAGAAGTTTAATCGCCGGCAAACGAAAACCCGCCATTTCCCGTAAATCCCGGGCTTGGCCCGTATAGTCGAATGTATACAAAGAAAGTACCCTGTGAGTAAACTCATTTCCCGAACGATTTTTTAAATTATTTCTTCACCACTAAAACGCATGAGACTTGTAGTTTTCGAAAATGTTTTCATATTTGATGAGACGCTTAATGAAAGAGGTTTAATCGCCGGCAAACGAAATCCCGCGATTTCCCGTAAATCCCGGGCTTGGCCCGTATAGTCGAATGTATACAAAGAAAGTACCTGGGGAGTAAACTCATTTCCCGAACGATTTTTTAATTTTGTTTTTCACCACTAAAACGCATGAGACTTGTAGTTTTTAAAAATGTTTTCATTTTTGATGAGACGCTGAATAAAAGAAGTTTAATCGCCGGCAAACGAAAACCTGCGATTTCCCGTAAATCCCGGACTCGGCCCGTATTGTCAAAAGTATACAAAGAAAGTACCCAGGGAGTAAACTCATTTCCCGAACGATTTTTTAAATTATTTTTTCACCACTAAAACGCATGAGACTTGTAGTTTTCAAAAATGTTTTCATTTTTGATGAGACGCTGAATAAAAGAAGTTTAATCGCCGGCAAACGAAAACCTGCGATTTCCCGTAAATCCCGGACTCGGTCCGTATTGTCAAAAGTATACAAAGAAAGTACCAAGGGAGTAAACTCATTTCCCGAACGATTTTTTAAATTATTTTTTCACCACTAAAACGCATGAGACTTGTAGTTTTCAAAAATGTTTTCATTTTTGATGAGACGCTGAATAAAAGAAGTTTATTCGCACTCAAACGAAAATCCGCGATTTCCCGTAAATCCCGGACTCGTCCCGTATAGTCCAAAGTATACAAAGAAAGTACCCAGGGAGTAAACTCATTTTCCGAACGATTTTTTGAATTATTTTTTCACGACTAAAACGCATGAGACTTGTAGTTTTCAAAAATGTTTTCATATTTGATGAGACGCTGAATAAAAGAAGTTTATTCGCACTCAAACGAAAATCCGCGATTTCCCGTAAATCCCGGACTCGGCCCGTATAGTCCAAAGTATACAAAGAAAGTACCCAGGGAGTAAACTCATTTCCCGAACGATTTTTTAATTTTTTTTTTCACCACTAAAACGCATGAGACTTGTAGTTTTTAAAAATGTTTTCATTTTTGATGAGACGCTGAATAAAAGAAGTTTAATCGCCGGCAAACGAAAACCTGCGATTTCCCGTAAATCCCGGACTCGGCCCGTATTGTCAAAAGTATACAAAGAAAGTACCCAGGGAGTAAACTCATTTCCCGAACGATTTTTTAAATTATTTTTTCACCACTAAAACGCATGAGACTTGTAGTTTTCAAAAATGTTTTCATTTTTGATGAGACGCTGAATAAAAGAAGTTTAATCGCCGGCAAACGAAAACCTGCGATTTCCGTAAATCCCGGACTCGGCCCGTATAGTAAAGAAAGTACCCGGGATGTAAACTCATTTCCCGAACGATTTTTTAAATTATTATTTCACCACTAAAACCCATGAGACTTATAGTTTTTAAAAATATTTTCATTTTTGATGAGACGCTGAATAAAAGAAGTTTAATCGCCGGCAAACGAAAACCCGCCATTTCCCGTAAACCCCGGACTCGGCCCGTATAGTCAAAAGTATACAAAGAAATTACTCAGGGAGTAAACTCATTTTTCGAACGATTTTTTAAATTATTTTTTCACCACTACAACGCATGAGACTTGTAGTTTTTAAAAATGTTTTCATTTTTGATGAGACGCTGAATAAAAGAAGTTTAATCGCCGGCAAACGAAAACCCGCCATTTCCCGTAAATCCCGGGCTTTGCCCGTATAGTCGAATGTATACAAAGAAAGTACCCTGTGAGTAAACTCATTTCCCGAACGATTTTTTAAATTATTTCTTCACCACTAAAACGCATGAGACTTGTAGTTTTCGAAAATGTTTTCATATTTGATGAGACGCTTAATGAAAGAGGTTTAATCGCCGGCAAACGAAATCCCGCGATTTCCCGTAAATCCCGGGCTTGGCCCGTATAGTCGAATGTATACAAAGAAAGTACCTAGGGAGTAAACTCATTTCCCGAACGATTTTTTAATTTTGTTTTTCACCACTAAAACGCATGAGACTTGTAGTTTTTAGAAATGTTTTCATTTTTGATGAGACGCTAAATAAAAGAAGTTTAATCGCCGGCAAACGAAAACCTGCGATTTCCCGTAAATCCCGGACTCGGCCCGTATTGTCAAAAGTATACAAAGAAAGTACCCAGGGAGTAAACTCATTTCCCGAACGATTTTTTAAATTTTTTTTTCACCACTAAAACGCATGAGACTTGTAGTTTTCAAAAATGTTTTCATTTTTGATGAGACGCTGAATAAAAGAAGTTTAATCGCCGGCAAACGAAAACCTGCGATTTCCGTAAATCCCGAACTCGGCCCGTATAGTAAAGAAAGTACCCGGGATGTAAACTCATTTCCCGAACGATTTTTTAAATTATTATTTCACCACTAAAACCCATGAGACTTATAGTTTTTATAAATGTTTTCATTTTTGATGAGACGCTGAATAAAAGAAGTTTAATCGCCGGCAAACGGAAACCCGCCATTTCCCGTAAACCCCGTACTCGGCCCGTATAGTCAAAAGTATACAAAGAAATTACCCAGGGAGTAAACTCATTTTCCAAACGATTTTTTAAATTATTTTTTCACCACTACAACGCATGAGACTTGTAGTTTTCAAAAATGTTTTCATTTTTGATGAGACGCTGAATAAAAGAAGTTTATTCGCACTCAAACGAAAATCCGCGATTTCCCGTAAATCCCGGACTCGTCCCGTATAGTCCAAAGTATACAAAGAAAGTACCCAGGGAGTAAACTCATTTTCCGAACGATTTTTTAAATTATTTTTTCACCACTAAAACGCATGAGACTTGTAGTTTTCAAAAATGTTTTCATTTTTGATGAGACGCTGAATAAAAGAAGTTTAATCGCCGGCAAACGAAAACCTGCGATTTCCCGTAAATCCCGGACTCGGTCCGTATTGTCAAAAGTATACAAAGAAAGTACCAAGGGAGTAAACTCATTTCCCGAACGATTTTTTAAATTATTTTTTCACCACTAAAACGCATGAGACTTGTAGTTTTCAAAAATGTTTTCATTTTTGATGAGACGCTGAATAAAAGAAGTTTATTCGCACTCAAACGAAAATCCGCGATTTCCCGTAAATCCCGGACTCGTCCCGTATAGTCCAAAGTATACAAAGAAAGTACCCAGGGAGTAAACTCATTTTCCGAACGATTTTTTGAATTATTTTTTCACGACTAAAACGCATGAGACTTGTAGTTTTCAAAAATGTTTTCATATTTGATGAGACGCTGAATAAAAGAAGTTTATTCGCACTCAAACGAAAATCCGCGATTTCCCGTAAATCCCGGACTCGGCCCGTATAGTCCAAAGTATACAAAGAAAGTACCCAGGGAGTAAACTCATTTCCCGAACGATTTTTTAATTTTTTTTTTCACCACTAAAACGCATGAGACTTGTAGTTTTTAAAAATGTTTTCATTTTTGATGAGACGCTGAATAAAAGAAGTTTAATCGCCGGCAAACGAAAACCTGCGATTTCCCGTAAATCCCGGACTCGGCCCGTATTGTCAAAAGTATACAAAGAAAGTACCCAGGGAGTAAACTCATTTCCCGAACGATTTTTTAAATTATTTTTTCACCACTAAAACGCATGAGACTTGTAGTTTTCAAAAATGTTTTCATTTTTGATGAGACGCTGAATAAAAGAAGTTTAATCGCCGGCAAACGAAAACCTGCGATTTCCGTAAATCCCGGACTCGGCCCGTATAGTAAAGAAAGTACCCGGGATGTAAACTCATTTCCCGAACGATTTTTTAAATTATTATTTCACCACTAAAACCCATGAGACTTATAGTTTTTAAAAATATTTTCATTTTTGATGAGACGCTGAATAAAAGAAGTTTAATCGCCGGCAAACGAAAACCCGCCATTTCCCGTAAACCCCGGACTCGGCCCGTATAGTCAAAAGTATACAAAGAAATTACCCAGGGAGTAAACTCATTTTTCGAACGATTTTTTAAATTATTTTTTCACCACTACAACGCATGAGACTTGTAGTTTTTAAAAATGTTTTCATTTTTGATGAGACGCTGAATAAAAGAAGTTTAATCGCCGGCAAACGAAAACCCGCCATTTCCCGTAAATCCCGGGCTTGGCCCGTATAGTCGAATGTATACAAAGAAAGTACCCTGTGAGTAAACTCATTTCCCGAACGATTTTTTAAATTATTTCTTCACCACTAAAACGCATGAGACTTGTAGTTTTCGAAAATGTTTTCATATTTGATGAGACGCTTAATGAAAGAGGTTTAATCGCCGGCAAACGAAATCCCGCGATTTCCCGTAAATCCCGGGCTTGGCCCGTATAGTCGAATGTATACAAAGAAAGTACCTAGGGAGTAAACTCATTTCCCGAACGATTTTTTAATTTTGTTTTTCACCACTAAAACGCATGAGACTTGTAGTTTTTAGAAATGTTTTCATTTTTGATGAGACGCTAAATAAAAGAAGTTTAATCGCCGGCAAACGAAAACCTGCGATTTCCCGTAAATCCCGGACTCGGCCCGTATTGTCAAAAGTATACAAAGAAAGTACCCAGGGAGTAAACTCATTTCCCGAACGATTTTTTAAATTATTTTTTCACCACTAAAACGCATGAGACTTGTAGTTTTCAAAAATGTTTTCATTTTTGATGAGACGCTGAATAAAAGAAGCTTAATCGCCGGCAAACGAAAACCTGCGATTTCCGTAAATCCCGGACTCGGCCCGTATAGTAAAGAAAGTACCCAGGATGTAAACTCATTTCCCGAACGATTTTTTAAATTATTATTTCACCACTAAAACCCATGAGACTTATAGTTTTTAAAAATATTTTCATTTTTGATGAGACGCTGAATAAAAGAAGTTTAATCGCCGGCAAACGAAAACCCGCCATTTCCCGTAAACCCCGGACTCGGCCCGTATAGTCAAAAGTATACAAAGGGAGGGAAACTCAAAGGGAAGTATACCCAGGGAGTAAACTCATTTTTCGAACGATTTTTTAAATTATTTTTTCACCACTACAACGCATGAGACTTGTAGTTTTCAAAAATGTTTTCATTTTTGATGAGACGCTGAATAAAAGAAGTTTATTCGCACTCAAACGAAAATCCGCGATTTCCCGTAAATCCCGGACTCGTCCCGTATAGTCCAAAGTATACAAAGAAAGTACCCAGGGAGTAAACTCATTTTCCGAACGATTTTTTAAATTATTTTTTCACGACTAAAACGCATGAGACTTGTAGTTTTCAAAAATGTTTTCATATTTGATGAGACGCTGAATAAAAGAAGTTTATTCGCACTCAAACGAAAATCCGCGATTTCCCGTAAATCCCGGACTCGGCCCGTATAGTCCAAAGTATACAAAGAAAGTGCCCAGGGAGTAAACTCATTTCCCGAACGATTTTTTAATTTTTTTTTTCACCACTAAAACGCATGAGACTTGTAGTTTATAAAAATGTTTTCATTTTTGATGAGACGCTGAATAAAAGAAGTTTAATCGCCGGCAAACAAAAACCTGCGATTTCCCGTAAATCCCGGACTCGGCCCGTATTGTCAAAAGTATACAAAGAAAGTACCCAGGGAGTAAACTCCATTCCCGAACGATTTTTTAAATTATTTTTTCACCACTAAAACGTATGAGACTTGTAGTTTTCAAAAATGTTTTCATTTCTGATGAGACGCTGAATAAAAGAAATTTAATAGCCGGCAAACGAAAACCTGCGATTTCCGTAAATCCCGGACTCGGCCCGTATAGTAAAGAAAGTACCCGGGATGTAAACTCATTTCCCGAACGATTTTTTAAATTATTATTTCACCACTAAAACCCATGAGACTTGTAGTTTTTAAAAATATTTTCATTTTTGATGAGACGCTGAATAAAAGAAGTTTAATCGCCGGCAAACGAAAACCCGCCATTTCCCGTAAACCCCGGACTCGGCCCGTATAGTCAAAAGTATACAAAGGGAGGGAAACTCAAAGGGAAGTATACCCAGGGAGTAAACTCATTTTTCGAACGATTTTTTAAATTATTTTTTCACCACTACAACGCATGAGACTTGTAGTTTTCAAAAATGTTTTCATTTTTGATGAGACGCTGAATAAAAGAAGTTTATTCGCACTCAAACGAAAATCCGCGATTTCCCGTAAATCCCGGACTCGTCCCGTATAGTCCAAAGTATACAAAGAAAGTACCCAGGGAGTAAACTCATTTTCCGAACGATTTTTTAAATTATTTTTTCACGACTAAAACGCATGAGACTTGTAGTTTTCAAAAATGTTTTCATATTTGATGAGACGCTGAATAAAAGAAGTTTATTCGCACTCAAACGAAAATCCGCGATTTCCCGTAAATCCCGGACTCGGCCCGTATAGTCCAAAGTATACAAAGAAAGTGCCCAGGGAGTAAACTCATTTCCCAAACGATTTTTTAATTTTTTTTTTCACCACTAAAACGCATGAGACTTGTAGTTTTTAAAAATGTTTTCATTTTTGATGAGACGCTGAATAAAAGAAGTTTAATCGCCGGCAAACAAAAACCTGCGATTTCCCGTAAATCCCGGACTCGGCCCGTATTGTCAAAAGTATACAAAGAAAGTACCCAGGGAGTAAACTCATTTCCCGAACGATTTTTTAAATTATTTTTTCACCACTAAAACGCATGAGACTTGTAGTTTTCAAAAATGTTTTCATTTCTGATGAGACGCTGAATAAAAGAAGTTTAATCGCCGGCAAACGAAAACCTGCGATTTCCGTAAATCCCGGACTCGGCCCGTATAGTAAAGAAAGTACCCGGGATGTAAACTCATTTCCCGAACGATTTTTTAAATTATTATTTCACCACTAAAACCCATGAGACTTATAGTTTTTAAAAATATTTTCATTTTTGATGAGACGCTGAATAAAAGAAGTTTAATCGCCGGCAAACGAAAACCCGCCATTTCCCGTAAACCCCGGACTCGGCCCGTATAGTCAAAAGTATACAAAGGGAGGGAAACTCAAAGAGAAGTATACCCAGGGAGTAAACTCATTTTTCGAACGATTTTTTAAATTATTTTTTCACCACTACAACGCATGAGACTTGTAGTTTTTAAAAATGTTTTCATTTTTGATGAGACGCTGAATAAAAGAAGTTTAATCGCCGGCAAACGAAAACCCGCCATTTCCCGTAAATCCCGGGCTTGGCCCGTATAGTCGAATATATACAAAGAAAGTACCCAGGGAGTAAACTCATTTCCCGAACGATTTTTTAAATTTTTCTTTCACCACTAAAACGCATGAGACTTGTAGTTTTCAAAAATGTTTTCATTTCTGATGAGACGCTGAATAAAAGA
This sequence comes from Hydractinia symbiolongicarpus, assembly GCF_029227915.1. Lineage (NCBI taxonomy): Eukaryota > Metazoa > Cnidaria > Hydrozoa > Anthoathecata > Hydractiniidae > Hydractinia > Hydractinia symbiolongicarpus. The sequence continues at coordinate 5,231,739 of NC_079880.1, read as the reverse complement.
AGTTTAATCGCCGGCAAACGAAAACCTGCGATTTCCGTAAATCCCGGACTCGGCCCGTATAGTAAAGAAAGTACCCGGGATGTAAACTCATTTCCCGAACGATTTTTTAAATTATTATTTCACCACTAAAACCCATGAGACTTATAGTTTTTAAAAATATTTTCATTTTTGATGAGACGCTGAATAAAAGAAGTTTAATCGCCGGCAAACGAAAACCCGCCATTTCCCGTAAACCCCGGACTCGGCCCGTATAGTCAAAAGTATACAAAGGGAGGGAAACTCAAAGAGAAGTATACCCAGGGAGTAAACTCATTTTTCGAACGATTTTTTAAATTATTTTTTCACCACTACAACGCATGAGACTTGTAGTTTTTAAAAATGTTTTCATTTTTGATGAGACGCTGAATAAAAGAAGTTTAATCGCCGGCAAACGAAAACCCGCCATTTCCCGTAAATCCCGGGCTTGGCCCGTATAGTCGAATGTATACAAAGAAAGTACCCTGTGAGTAAACTCATTTCCCGAACGATTTTTTAAATTATTTCTTCACCACTAAAACGCATGAGACTTGTAGTTTTCGAAAATGTTTTCATATTTGATGAGACGCTTAATGAAAGAGGTTTAATCGCCGGCAAACGAAATCCCGCGATTTCCCCTAAATCCCGGGCTTGGCCCGTATAGTCGAATGTATACAAAGAAAGTACCTAGGGAGTAAACTCATTTCCCGAACGATTTTTTAATTTTGTTTTTCACCACTAAAACGCATGAGACTTGTAGTTTTTAAAAATGTTTTCATTTTTGATGAGACGCTGAATAAAAGAAGTTTAATCGCCGGCAAACGAAAACCTGCGATTTCCCGTAAATCCCGGACTCGGCCCGTATTGTCAAAAGTATACAAAGAAAGTACCCAGGGAGTAAACTCATTTCCCGAACGATTTTTTAAATTATTTTTTCACCACTAAAACGCATGAGACTTGTAGTTTTCAAAAATGTTTTCATTTTTGATGAGACGCTGAATAAAAGAAGTTTAATCGCCGGCAAACGAAAACCTGCGATTTCCCGTAAATCCCGGACTCGGCCCGTATAGTCAAAAGTATACAAAGAAAGTACCCAGGGAGTAAACTCATTTTCCGAACGATTTTTTAAATTATTTTTTCATCACTACAACGCATGAGACTTGTAGTTTTTAAAAATGTTTTCATTTTTGATGAGACGCTGAATAAAAGAAGTTTTTATCGCCGGCAAAAGAAAACCCGCGACGTCCCGTAAATCCTGAACTCGGCCCGTATAGTCAAATGTATACAAAGAAAGTACCCAGGGAGTAAACTCATTTCCCGAACGATTTCTTAAATTATTATTTCACCACTAAAACCCATGAGACTTATAGTTTTTAAAAATGTTTTCATTTTTGATGAGACGCTGAATAAAAGAAGTTTAATCGCCGGCAAACGGAAACCCGCCATTTCCCGTAAACCCCGGACTCGGCCCGTATAGTCAAAAGTATACAAAGAAATTACCCAGGGAGTAAACTCATTTTTCGAACGATTTTTTAAATTATTTTTTCACCACTACAACGCATGAGACTTGTAGTTTTTAAAAATGTTTTCATTTTTGATGAGACGCTGAATAAAAGAAGTTTAATCGCCGGCAAACGAAAACCCGCCATTTCCCGTAAATCCCGGGCTTGGCCCGTATAGTCGAATGTATACAAAGAAAGTACCCTGTGAGTAAACTCATTTCCCGAACGATTTTTTAAATTATTTCTTCACCACTAAAACGCATGAGACTTGTAGTTTTCGAAAATGTTTTCATATTTGATGAGACGCTTAATGAAAGAGGTTTAATCGCCGGCAAACGAAATCCCGCGATTTCCCGTAAATCCCGGGCTTGGCCGGTATAGTCGAATGTATACAAAGTAGTACCTAGGGAGTAAACTCATTTCCCGAACGATTTTTTAATTTTGTTTTTCACCACTAAAACGCATGAGACTTGTAGTTTTTAAAAATGTTTTCATTTTTAATGAGACGCTGAATAAAAGAAGTTTAATCGCCGGCAAACGAAAACCTGCGATTTCCCGTAAATCCCGGACTCGGCCCGTATTGTCAAAAGTATACAAAGAAAGTACCCAGGGAGTAAACTCATTTCCCGAACGATTTTTTAAATTATTTTTTCACCACTAAAACGCATGAGACTTGTAGTTTTCAAAAATGTTTTCATTTTTGATGAGACGCTGAATAAAAGAAGTTTAATCGCCGGCAAACGAAAACCTGCGATTTCCGTAAATCCCGGACTCGGCCCGTATAGTAAAGAAAGTACCCGGGATGTAAACTCATTTCCCGAACGATTTTTTAAATTATTATTTCACCACTAAAACCCATGAGACTTATAGTTTTTAAAAATATTTTCATTTTTGATGAGACGCTGAATAAAAGAAGTTTAATCGCCGGCAAACGAAAACCCGCCATTTCCCGTAAACCCCGGATTCGGCCCGTATAGTCAAAAGTATACAAAGAAATTACCCAGGGAGTAAACTCATTTTTCGAACGATTTTTTAAATTATTTTTTCACCACTACAACGCATGAGACTTGTAGTTTTTAAAAATGTTTTCATTTTTGATGAGACGCTGAATAAAAGAAGTTTAATCGCCGGCAAACGAAAACCCGCCATTTCCCGTAAATCCCGGGCTTGGCCCGTATAGTCGAATGTATACAAAGAAAGTACCCTGTGAGTAAACTCATTTCCCGAACGATTTTTTAAATTATTTCTTCACCACTAAAACGCATGAGACTTGTAGTTTTCGAAAATGTTTTCATATTTGATGAGACGCTTAATGAAAGAGGTTTAATCGCCGGCAAACGAAATCCCGCGATTTCCCGTAAATCCCGGGCTTGGCCCGTATAGTCGAATGTATACAAAGAAAGTACCTGGGGAGTAAACTCATTTCCCGAACGATTTTTTAATTTTGTTTTTCACCACTAAAACGCATGAGACTTGTAGTTTTTAAAAATGTTTTCATTTTTGATGAGACGCTGAATAAAAGAAGTTTAATCGCCGGCAAACGAAAACCTGCGATTTCCCGTAAATCCCGGACTCGGCCCGTATTGTCAAAAGTATACAAAGAAAGTACCCAGGGAGTAAACTCATTTCCCGAACGATTTTTTAAATTATTTTTTCACCACTAAAACGCATGAGACTTGTAGTTTTCAAAAATGTTTTCATTTTTGATGAGACGCTGAATAAAAGAAGTTTAATCGCCGGCAAACGAAAACCTGCGATTTCCCGTAAATCCCGGACTCGGTCCGTATTGTCAAAAGTATACAAAGAAAGTACCAAGGGAGTAAACTCATTTCCCGAACGATTTTTTAAATTATTTTTTCACCACTAAAACGCATGAGACTTGTAGTTTTCAAAAATGTTTTCATTTTTGATGAGACGCTGAATAAAAGAAGTTTATTCGCACTCAAACGAAAATCCGCGATTTCCCGTAAATCCCGGACTCGTCCCGTATAGTCCAAAGTATACAAAGAAAGTACCCAGGGAGTAAACTCATTTTCCGAACGATTTTTTGAATTATTTTTTCACGACTAAAACGCATGAGACTTGTAGTTTTCAAAAATGTTTTCATATTTGATGAGACGCTGAATAAAAGAAGTTTATTCGCACTCAAACGAAAATCCGCGATTTCCCGTAAATCCCGGACTCGGCCCGTATAGTCCAAAGTATACAAAGAAAGTACCCAGGGAGTAAACTCATTTCCCGAACGATTTTTTAATTTTTTTTTTCACCACTAAAACGCATGAGACTTGTAGTTTTTAAAAATGTTTTCATTTTTGATGAGACGCTGAATAAAAGAAGTTTAATCGCCGGCAAACGAAAACCTGCGATTTCCCGTAAATCCCGGACTCGGCCCGTATTGTCAAAAGTATACAAAGAAAGTACCCAGGGAGTAAACTCATTTCCCGAACGATTTTTTAAATTATTTTTTCACCACTAAAACGCATGAGACTTGTAGTTTTCAAAAATGTTTTCATTTTTGATGAGACGCTGAATAAAAGAAGTTTAATCGCCGGCAAACGAAAACCTGCGATTTCCGTAAATCCCGGACTCGGCCCGTATAGTAAAGAAAGTACCCGGGATGTAAACTCATTTCCCGAACGATTTTTTAAATTATTATTTCACCACTAAAACCCATGAGACTTATAGTTTTTAAAAATATTTTCATTTTTGATGAGACGCTGAATAAAAGAAGTTTAATCGCCGGCAAACGAAAACCCGCCATTTCCCGTAAACCCCGGACTCGGCCCGTATAGTCAAAAGTATACAAAGAAATTACCCAGGGAGTAAACTCATTTTTCGAACGATTTTTTAAATTATTTTTTCACCACTACAACGCATGAGACTTGTAGTTTTTAAAAATGTTTTCATTTTTGATGAGACGCTGAATAAAAGAAGTTTAATCGCCGGCAAACGAAAACCCGCCATTTCCCGTAAATCCCGGGCTTGGCCCGTATAGTCGAATGTATACAAAGAAAGTACCCTGTGAGTAAACTCATTTCCCGAACGATTTTTTAAATTATTTCTTCACCACTAAAACGCATGAGATTTGTAGTTTTCGAAAATGTTTTCATATTTGATGAGACGCTTACTGAAAGAGGTTTAATCGCCGGCAAACGAAATCCCGCGATTTCCCGTAAATCCCGGGCTTGGCCCGTATAGTCGAATGTATACAAAGAAAGTACCTAGGGAGTAAACTCATTTCCCGAACGATTTTTTAATTTTGTTTTTCACCACAAAAACGCATGAGACTTGTAGTTTTTAGAAATGTTTTCATTTTTGATGAGACGCTAAATAAAAGAAGTTTAATCGCCGGCAAACGAAAACCTGCGATTTCCCGTAAATCCCGGACTCGGCCCGTATTGTCAAAAGTATACAAAGAAAGTACCCAGGGAGTAAACTCATTTCCCGAACGATTTTTTAAATTTTTTTTTCACCACTAAAACGCATGAGACTTGTAGTTTTCAAAAATGTTTTCATTTTTGATGAGACGCTGAATAAAAGAAGTTTAATCGCCGGCAAACGAAAACCTGCGATTTCCGTAAATCCCGAACTCGGCCCGTATAGTAAAGAAAGTACCCGGGATGTAAACTCATTTCCCGAACGATTTTTTAAATTATTATTTCACCACTAAAACCCATGAGACTTATAGTTTTTATAAATGTTTTCATTTTTGATGAGACGCTGAATAAAAGAAGTTTAATCGCCGGCAAACGGAAACCCGCCATTTCCCGTAAACCCCGGACTCGGCCCGTATAGTCAAAAGTATACAAAGAAATTACCCAGGGAGTAAACTCATTTTCCAAACGATTTTTTAAATTATTTTTTCACCACTACAACGCATGAGACTTGTAGTTTTCAAAAATGTTTTCATTTTTGATGAGACGCTGAATAAAAGAAGTTTATTCGCACTCAAACGAAAATCCGCGATTTCCCGTAAATCCCGGACTCGTCCCGTATAGTCCAAAGTATACAAAGAAAGTACCCAGGGAGTAAACTCATTTTCCGAACGATTTTTTAAATTATTTTTTCACCACTAAAACGCATGAGACTTGTAGTTTTCAAAAATGTTTTCATTTTTGATGAAACGCTGAATAAAAGAAGTTTAATCGCCGGCAAACGAAAACCTGCGATTTCCCGTAAATCCCGGACTCGGTCCGTATTGTCAAAAGTATACAAAGAAAGTACCAAGGGAGTAAACTCATTTCCCGAACGATTTTTTAAATTATTTTTTCACCACTAAAACGCATGAGACTTGTAGTTTTCAAAAATGTTTTCATTTTTGATGAGACGCTGAATAAAAGAAGTTTATTCGCACTCAAACGAAAATCCGCGATTTCCCGTAAATCCCGGACTCGTCCCGTATAGTCCAAAGTATACAAAGAAAGTACCCAGGGAGTAAACTCATTTTCCGAACGATTTTTTGAATTATTTTTTCACGACTAAAACGCATGAGACTTGTAGTTTTCAAAAATGTTTTCATATTTGATGAGACGCTGAATAAAAGAAGTTTATTCGCACTCAAACGAAAATCCGCGATTTCCCGTAAATCCCGGACTCGGCCCGTATAGTCCAAAGTATACAAAGAAAGTACCCAGGGAGTAAACTCATTTCCCGAACGATTTTTTAATTTTTTTTTTCACCACTAAAACGCATGAGACTTGTAGTTTTTAAAAATGTTTTCATTTTTGATGAGACGCTGAATAAAAGAAGTTTAATCGCCGGCAAACGAAAACCTGCGATTTCCCGTAAATCCCGGACTCGGCCCGTATTGTCAAAAGTATACAAAGAAAGTACCCAGGGAGTAAACTCATTTCCCGAACGATTTTTTAAATTATTTTTTCACCACTAAAACGCATGAGACTTGTAGTTTTCAAAAATGTTTTCATTTTTGATGAGACGCTGAATAAAAGAAGTTTAATCGCCGGCAAAGGAAAACCTGCGATTTCCGTAAATCCCGGACTCGGCCCGTATAGTAAAGAAAGTACCCGGGATGTAAACTCATTTCCCGAACGATTTTTTAAATTATTATTTCACCACTAAAACCCATGAGACTTATAGTTTTTAAAAATATTTTCATTTTTGATGAGACGCTGAATAAAAGAAGTTTAATCGCCGGCAAACGAAAACCCGCCATTTCCCGTAAACCCCGGACTCGGCCCGTATAGTCAAAAGTATACAAAGAAATTACCCAGGGAGTAAACTCATTTTTCGAACGATTTTTTAAATTATTTTTTCACCACTACAACGCATGAGACTTGTAGTTTTTAAAAATGTTTTCATTTTTGATGAGACGCTGAATAAAAGAAGTTTAATCGCCGGCAAACGAAAACCCGCCATTTCCCGTAAATCCCGGGCTTGGCCCGTATAGTCGAATGTATACAAAGAAAGTACCCTGTGAGTAAACTCATTTCCCGAACGATTTTTTAAATTATTTCTTCACCACTAAAACGCATGAGACTTGTAGTTTTCGAAAATGTTTTCATATTTGATGAGACGCTTAATGAAAGAGGTTTAATCGCCGGCAAACGAAATCCCGCGATTTCCCGTAAATCCCGGGCTTGGCCCGTATAGTCGAATGTATACAAAGAAAGTACCTAGGGAGTAAACTCATTTCCCGAACGATTTTTTAATTTTGTTTTTCACCACTAAAACGCATGAGACTTGTAGTTTTTAGAAATGTTTTCATTTTTGATGAGACGCTAAATAAAAGAAGTTTAATCGCCGGCAAACGAAAACCTGCGATTTCCCGTAAATCCCGGACTCGGCCCGTATTGTCAAAAGTATACAAAGAAAGTACCCAGGGAGTAAACTCATTTCCCGAACGATTTTTTAAATTTTTTTTTCACCACTAAAACGCATGAGACTTGTAGTTTTCAAAAATGTTTTCATTTTTGATGAGACGCTGAATAAAAGAAGTTTAATCGCCGGCAAACGAAAACCTGCGATTTCCGTAAATCCCGAACTCGGCCCGTATAGTAAAGAAAGTACCCGGGATGTAAACTCATTTCCCGAACGATTTTTTAAATTATTATTTCACCACTAAAACCCATGAGACTTATAGTTTTTAAAAATGTTTTCATTTTTGATGAGACGCTGAATAAAAGAAGTTTAATCGCCGGCAAACGGAAACCCGCCATTTCCCGTAAACCCCGGACTCGGCCCGTATAGTCAAAAGTATACAAAGAAATTACCCAGGGAGTAAACTCATTTTCCAAACGATTTTTTAAATTATTTTTTCACCACTACAACGCATGAGACTTGTAGTTTTCAAAAATGTTTTCATTTTTGATGAGACGCTGAATAAAAGAAGTTTATTCGCACTCAAACGAAAATCCGCGATTTCCCGTAAATCCCGGACTCGTCCCGTATAGTCCAAAGTATACAAAGAAAGTACCCAGGGAGTAAACTCATTTTCCGAACGATTTTTTAAATTATTTTTTCACCACTAAAACGCATGAGACTTGTAGTTTTCAAAAATGTTTTCATATTTGATGAGACGCTGAATAAAAGAAGTTTATTCGCACTCAAACGAAAATCCGCGATTTCCCGTAAATCCCGGACTCGGCCCGTATAGTCCAAGGTATACAAAGAAAGTACCCAGGGAGTAAACTCATTTCCCGAACGATTTTTTAATTTTTTTTTTCACCACTAAAACGCATGAGACTTGTAGTTTTTAAAAATGTTTTCATTTTTGATGAGACGCTGAATAAAAGAAGTTTAATCGCCGGCAAACGAAAACCTGCGATTTCCCGTAAATCCCGGACTCGGCCCGTATTGTCAAAAGTATACAAAGAAAGTACCCAGGGAGTAAACTCATTTCCCGAACGATTTTTTAAATTATTTTTTCACCACTAAAACGCATGAGACTTGTAGTTTTCAAAAATGTTTTCATTTTTGATGAGACGCTGAATAAAAGAAGTTTAATCGCCGGCAAACGAAAACCAGCGATTTCCGTAAATCCCGGACTCGGCCCGTATAGTAAAGAAAGTACCCGGGATGTAAACTCATTTCCCGAACGATTTTTTAAATTATTATTTCACCACTAAAACCCATGAGACTTATAGTTTTTAAAAATATTTTCATTTTTGATGAGACGCTGAATAAAAGAAGTTTAATCGCCGGCAAACGAAAACCCGCCATTTCCCGTAAACCCCGGACTCGGCCCGTATAGTCAAAAGTATACAAAGAAATTACCCAGGGAGTAAACTAATTTTTAGAACGATTTTTTAAATTATTTTTTCACCACTACAACGCATGAGACTTGTAGTTTTTAAAAATGTTTTCATTTTTGATGTGACGCTGAATAAAAGAAGTTTAATCGCCGGCAAACGAAAACCCGCCATTTCCCGTAAATCCCGGGCTTGGCCCGTATAGTCGAATGTATACAAAGAAAGTACCCTGTGAGTAAACTCATTTCCCGAACGATTTTTTAAATTATTTCTTCACCACTAAAACGCATGAGACTTGTAGTTTTCAGAAATGTTTTCATTTTTGATGAGACGCTTAATGAAAGTGGTTTAATCGCCAGCAAACGAAAACCCGCGATTTCCCGTAAATCCCGGGCTTGGCCCGTATAGTCGAATGTATACAAAGAAAGTACCCTGTGAGTAAACTCATTTCCAAAACGATTTTTTAAATTATCTTTTCACCACTAAAACGCATGAGACTTGTAGTTTTCAAAAATGTTTTCATTTTTGATGAGACGCTGAATAAAAGAAGTTTAATCGCCGGCAAACGAAAACCCGCGATTTCCTGTAAATCACGGGCTTTGCCCGTATAGTCGAATGTATACAAAGAAAGTACCCTGTGAGTAAACTCATTTCCCGAACGATTTTTTAAATTATTTTTTCACCACTAAAACGCATGAGACTTGTAGTTTTCAAAAATGTTTTCATATTTGATGAGACGCTGAATAAAAGAAGTTTATTCGCACTCAAACGAAAATCCGCGATTTCCCGTAAATCCCGGACTCGGCCCGTATAGTCCAAAGTATACAAAGAAAGTACCCAGGGAGTAAACTCATTTCCCGAACGATTTTTTAATTTTTTTTTTCACCACTAAAACGCCTGAGACTTCCAGTTTTCAAAAATGTTTTTATTTTTGATGAGGCGCTGAATAAAAGAAGTTTAATCCCCGGCAAACGAAAACCTGCGATTTCCGTAAATCCCGGACTCGGCCCGTATAGTAAAGAAAGTACCCGGGATGTAAACTCATTTCCCGAACGATTTTTTAAATTATTATTTCACCACTAAAACCCATGAGACTTATAGTTTTTAAAAATATTTTCATTTTTGATGAGACGCTGAATAAAAGAAGTTTAATCGCCAGCAAACGAAAACCCGCCATTTCCCGTAAACCCCGGACTCGGCCCGTATAGTCAAAAGTATACAAAGAAATTACCCAGGGAGTAAACTCATTTTTCGAACGATTTTTTAAATTATTTTTTCACCACTAAAACGCATGAGACTTGTAGTTTTTAAAAATGTTTTCATTTTTGATGAGACGCTGAATAAAAGAAGTTTAATCGCCGGCAAACGAAAACCCGCCATTTCCCGTAAATCCCGGGCTTGGCCCGTATAGTCGAATGTATACAAAGGAAGTACCCTGTGAGTAAACTCATTTCCCGAACGATTTTTGAAATTATTTCTTCACCACTAAAACGCATGAGACTTGTAGTTTTCAGAAATGTTTTCATTTTTGATGAGACGCTTAATGAAAGTGGTTTAATCGCCAGCAAACGAAAACCCGCGATTTCCCGTAAATCCCGGGCTTGGCCCGTATAGTCGAATGTATACAAAGAAAGTACCCTGTGAGTAAACTCATTTCCAAAACGATTTTTTAAATTATCTTTTCACCACTAAAACGCATGAGACTTGTAGTTTTCAAAAATGTTTTCATTTTTGATGAGACGCTGAATAAAAGAAGTTTAATCGCCGGCAAACGAAAACCCGCGATTTCCCGTAAATCACGGGCTTTGCCCGTATAGTCGAATGTATACAAAGAAAGTACCCTGTGAGTAAACTCATTTCCCGAAGGATTTTTTAAATTATTTTTTCACCACTAAAACGCATGAGACTTGTAGTTTTCAGAAATGGTTTCATTTTTGATGAGACGCTTAATGAAAGTGGTTTAATCGCCAGCAAACGAAAACCCGCGATTTCCCGTAAATCCCGGGCTTGGCCCGTATGGTCGAATGTTTACAAAGAAAGTACCCTGTAAGTAAACTCATTTCCAAAACGATTTTTTAAATTATCTTTTCACCACTAAAACGCATGAGACTTGTAGTTTTCAAAAATGTTTTCATTTTTGATGAGACGCTGAATAAAAAAAGTTTAATCGCCGGCAAACGAAAACCCGCGATTTCACGTAAGCCCCTGACTCGACCCGTATAGTCAAAAGTATACAGAGAAAGTACCCAGGGAGTAAACTCATTTCCCGAACGATTTTTTAAATTATTTTTTCACCAATAAAACGCATGAGACTTGTAGTTTTTAGAAATGTTTTCATTTTTGATGAGATGCTTAATGAAAGTGGTTTAATCGCCAGCAAATGAAAACCCGCGATTTCCCGTAAATCCCGGGCTTGGCCCGTATAGTCTAATGTTTACAAAGAAAGTACCCTTTGAGTAAACTCATTTCCAAAACGATTTTTTAAATTATCTTTTCACCACTAAAACGCATGAGACTTGTAGTTTTCAAAAATGTTTTCATTTTTGATGAGACGCTGAATAAAAGAAGTTTAATCGCCGGCAAACGAAAACCCGCCATTTCCCGTAAACCCCGGACTCGACCCGTGTAGTCAAAAGTATACAAAGAAAGTACCCTGTAAGTAAACTCATTTCCAAAACGATTTTTTAAATTATCTTTTCACCACTAAAACGCATGAGACTTGTAGTTTTCAAAAATGTTTTCATTTTTGATGAGACACTGAATAAAAAAAGTTTAATCGCCGGCAAACGAAAACCCGCGATTTCACGTAAGCCCCTGACTCGACCCGTATAGTCAAAAGTATACAGAGAAAGTACCCAGGGAGTAAACTCATTTCCCGAACGATTTTTTAAATTATTTTTTCACCAATAAAACGCATGAGACTTGTAGTTTTTAGAAATGTTTTCATTATTGATGAGATGCTTAATGAAAGTGGTTTAATCGCCAGCAAATGAAAACCCGCGATTTCCCGTAAATCCCGGGCTTGGCCCGTATAGTCTAATGTTTACAAAGAAAGTACCCTTTGAGTAAACTCATTTCCAAAACGATTTTTTAAATTATCTTTTCACCACTAAAACGCATGAGACTTGTAGTTTTCAAAAATGTTTTCATTTTTGATGAGACGCTGAATAAAAGAAGTTTAATCGCCGGCAAACGAAAACCCGCCATTTCCCGTAAACCCCGGACTCGACCCGTATAGTCAAAAGTATACAGAGAAAGTACCCAGGGAGTAAACTAATTTCCCGAACGATTTTTTATACTATTTTTTTACCACTAAACGCATGAGAATTGTAGTTTTCAAAAATATTTTCATATTTGATGGGACGCTAAATAAAAGAAGTTTAATCGCCGGCAAACGAAGATCCGCGATTTCCCGTAAATCCCGGACTCTGCCCGTATAGTCAAAAGTATACAAAGAAAGTACCCAGGGAGTAAACTCATTTTCCGAACGATTTTTTAAATTATTCTTTCACCACTACAACGCATGAGACTTGTAGTTTTTAAAAATGTTTTCATTTTCGATGAGACGCTGAATAAAAGAAGTTTAATCGCCGGCAAACGAAAACCCGCCATTTCCCGTAAACCCCAGACTCGGCCCGTATAGTCAAAAGTATACAAAGAAAGTACCCAGGGAGTAAACTCATTTTCCGAACGGTTTTTAAATTATTTTTTCACCACTACAACGCATGAGACTTGTAGTTTTCAAAAATGTTTTCATTTTTGATGAGACGCTGAATAAAAGAAGTTTATTCGCACTCAAACGAAAATCCGCGATTTCCCGTAAATCCGGGACTCGGCCCGTATAGTCCAAAGTATACAAAGAAAGTACCCAGGGAGTAAACTCATTTTCCGAACGATTTTTTAAATTATTTTTTCACCACTAAAACGCATGAGACTTGTAGTTTTCAAAAATGTTTTCATTTTTGATGAGACGCTGAATAAAAGAAGTTTATTCGCACTCAAACAAAAATCCGCGATTTGCCGTAAATCCCGGACTCGGCCCGTATAGTCGAATGTATACAAAGAAAGTACCCAGGGAGTAAACTCATTTCCCGAACGATTTTTTAAATTATTTTTTCACCACTAAAACGCATGAGACTTGTAGTTTTCAAAAATGTTTTCATTTTTGATGAGACGCTGAATAAAAGAAGTTTAATCGCCGGCAAACGAAAACCTGCGATTTCCGTAAATCCCAGACTCGGCCCGTATAGTAAAGAAAGTACCCGGGATGTAAACTCATTTCCCGAACGATTTTTTAAATTATTATTTCACCACTAAAACCCATGAGACTTATAGTTTTTAAAAATGTTTTCATTTTTGATGAGACGCTGAATAAAAGAAGTTTAATCGCCGGCAAACGAAAACCCGCCATTTCCCGTAAACCCCGGACTCGGCCCGTATAGTCAAAAGTATACAAAGAAATTACCCAGGGAGTAAACTCATTTTCTGAACGATTTTTTAAATTATTTTTTCACCACTACAACGCATGAGACTTGTAGTTTTCAAAAATGTTTTCATTTTTGAAGAGACGCTGAATAAAAGAAGTTTATTCGCACTCAAACGAAAATCCACGATTTCCCGTAAATCCCGGACTCGGCCCGTATAGTCCAAAGTATACAAAGAAAGTACCCAGGGAGTAAACTCATTTTCCGAACGATTTTTTAAATTATTTTTTCACCACTAAAACGCATGAGACTTGTAGTTTTCAAAAATGTTTTCATTTTTGATGAGACGCTGAATAAAAGAAGTTTAATCGCCGGCAAACGAAAACCCGCCATTTCCCGTAAACCCCGGACTCGGCCCGTATAGTCAAAAGTATACAAAGAAATTACCCAGGAAGTAAACTCATTTTTCGAACAATTTTTTAAATTATTTTTTCACCACTAAAACGCATGAGACTTGTAGTTTTCAGAAATGTTTTCATTTTTGATGAGACGCTTAATGAAAGTGGTTTAATCGCCAGCAAACGAAAGCCCGCGATTTCCCGTAAATCCCGGGCTTGGCCCGTATAGTCGAATGTATACAAAGAAAGTAACCTGTGAGGAAACTCATTTCCAAAACGATTTTTTAAATTATCTTTTCACCACTAAAACGCATGACGCTTGTAGTTTTCAAAAATGTTTTCATTTTTGATGAGACGCTGAATAAAAGAAGTTTAATCGCCGGCAAACGAAAACTCGCGATTTCCCGTAAATCACGGGCTTTGCCCGTATAGTCGAATGTATACAAAGAAAGTACCCTGTGAGTAAACTCATTTCCCGAACGACTTTTTAAATTATTTTTTCACCACTAAAACGCATGAGACTTGTAGTTTTCAGAAATGTTTTCATTTTTGATGAGACGCTGAATAAAAGAAGTTTAATCGCCGGCAAACGAAAACCTGCGATTTCCGTAAATCCCGGACTCGGCCCGTATAGTAAAGAAAGTACCCGGGATGTAAACTCATTTCCCGAACGATTTTTTAAATTATTATTTCACCACTAAAACCCATGAGACTTATAGTTTTTAAAAATGTTTTCATTTTTGATGAGACGCTGAATAAAAGAAGTTTAATCGCCGGCAAACGAAAACCCGCCATTTCCCGTAAACCCCGGACTCGGCCCGTATAGTCAAAAGTATACAAAGAAATTACCCAGGGAGTAAACTCATTTTCTGAACGATTTTTTAAATTATTTTTTCACCACTACAACGCATGAGACTTGTAGTTTTCAAAAATGTTTTCATTTTTGAAGAGACGCTGAATAAAAGAAGTTTATTCGCACTCAAACGAAAATCCGCGATTTCCCGTAAATCCCGTACTCGGCCCGTATAGTCCAAAGTATACAAAGAAAGTACCCAGGGAGTAAACTCATTTTCCGAACGATTTTTTAAATTATTTTTTCACCACTAAAACGCATGAGACTTGTAGTTTTCAAAAATGTTTTCATATTTGATGAGACGCTTAATGAAAGAGGTTTAATCGCCGGCAAACGAAATCCCGCGATTTCCCGTAAATCCCAGGCTTGGCCCGTATAGTCGAATGTAAACAAAGAAAGTACCTAGGGAGTAAACTCATTTCCCGAACGATTTTTTAATTTTTTTTTTCACCACTAAAACGCATGAGACTTGTAGTTTTTAAAAATGTTTTCATTCTTGATGAGACGCTGAATAAAAGAAGTTTAATCGCCGGCAAACGAAAACCTACGATTTCCCGTAAATCCCGGACTCGGCCCGTATTGTCAAAAGTATACAAAAGAAAGTACCCAGGAAGTAAACTCATTTTTCGAACAATTTTTTAAATTATCTTTTCACCACTAAAACGCATGACGCTTGTAGTTTTCAGAAATGTTTTCATTTTTGATGAGACGCTGAATAAAAGAAGTTTAATCGCCGGCAAACGAAAACTCGCGATTTCCCGTAAATCACGGGCTTTGCCCGTATAGTCGAATGTATACAAAGAAAGTACCCTGTGAGTAAACTCATTTCCAAAACGATTTTTTAAATTATCTTTTCACCACTAAAACGCATGGCGCTTGTAGTTTTCAAAAATGTTTTCATTTTTGATGAGACGCTGAATAAAAGAAGTTTAATCGCCGGCAAACGAAAACTCGCGATTTCCCGTAAATCACGGGCTTTGCCCGTATAGTCGAATGTATACAAAGAAAGTACCCTGTGAGTAAACTCATTTCCCGAACGACTTTTTAAATTATTTTTTCACCACTAAAACGCATGAGACTTGTAGTTTTCAGAAATGTTTTCATTTTTGATGAGACGCTGAATAAAAGAAGTTTAATCGCCGGCAAACGAAAACTCGCGATTTCCCGTAAATCACGGGCTTTGCCCGTATAGTCGAATGTATACAAAGAAAGTACCCTGTGAGTAAACTCATTTCCCGAACGACTTTTTAAATTATTTTTTCACCACTAAAACGCATGAGACTTGTAGTTTTCAGAAATGTTTTCATTTTTGATGAGACGCTGAATAAAAGAAGTTTAATCGCCGGCAAACGAAAACCCGCCATTTCCCGTAAACCCCGGACTCGGCCCGTATAGTCAAAAGTATACAAAGAAATTACCCAGGGAGTAAACTCATTTTCTGAACGATTTTTTAAATTATTTTTTCACCACTACAACGCATGAGACTTGTAGTTTTCAAAAATGTTTTCATTTTTGAAGAGACGCTGAATAAAAGAAGTTTATTCGCACTCAAACGAAAATCCGCGATTTCCCGTAAATCCCGGACTCGGCCCGTATAGTCCAAAGTATACAAAGAAAGTACCCAGGGAGTAAACTCATTTTCCGAACGATTTTTTAAATTATTTTTTCACCACTAAAACGCATGAGACTTGTAGTTTTCAAAAATGTTTTCATATTTGATGAGACGCTTAATGAAAGAGGTTTAATCGCCGGCAAACGAAATCCCGCGATTTCCCGTAAATCCCAGGCTTGGCCCGTATAGTCGAATGTAAACAAAGAAAGTACCTAGGGAGTAAACTCATTTCCCGAACGATTTTTTAATTTTTTTTTTCACCACTAAAACGCATGAGACTTGTAGTTTTTAAAAATGTTTTCATTCTTGATGAGACGCTGAATAAAAGAAGTTTAATCGCCGGCAAACGAAAACCTACGATTTCCCGTAAATCCCGGACTCGGCCCGTATTGTCAAAAGTATACAAAAGAAAGTACCCAGGGAGTAAACTCATTTCCCGAACGATTTTTTAAATTATTTTTTCACCACTAAAACGCATGAGACTTGTAGTTTTCAAAAATGTTTTCATTTTTGATGAGACGCTGAATAAAAGAAGTTTAATCGCCGGCAAACGAAAACCTGCGATTTCCGCAAATCCCGGACTCGGCCCGTATAGTAAAGAAAGTACCGGGATGTAAACTCAATTCCCGAACGATTTTTTAAATTATTATTTCACCACTAAAACCCATGAGACTTATAGTTTTTAAAAATGTTTTCATTTTTGATGAGACGCTGAATAAAAGAAGTTTAATCGCCGGCAAACGAAAACCCGCCATTTCCCGTAAACCCCGGACTCCGCCCGTATAGTCAAAAGTATACAAAGAAATTACCCAGGAAGTAAACTCATTTTTCGAACAATTTTTTAAATTATTTTTTCACCACTAAAACGCATGAGACTTGTAGTTTTCAGAAATGTTTTCATTTTTGATGAGACGCTTAATGAAAGTGGTTTAATCGCCAGCAAACGAAAGCCCGCGATTTCCCGTAAATCCCGGGCTTGGCCCGTATAGTCGAATGTATACAAAGAAAGTAACCTGTGAGTAAACTCATTTCCAAAACGATTTTTTAAATTATCTTTTCACCACTAAAACGCATGACGCTTGTAGTTTTCAAAAATGTTTTCATTTTTGATGAGACGCTGAATAAAAGAAGTTTAATCGCCGGCAAACGAAAACTCGCGATTTCCCGTAAATCACGGGCTTTGCCCGTATAGTCGAATGTATACAAAGAAAGTACCCTGTGAGTAAACTCATTTCCCGAACGACTTTTTAAATTATTTTTTCACCACTAAAACGCATGAGACTTGTAGTTTTTAGAAATGTTTTCATTTTTGATGAGACGCTTAATGAAAGTGGTTTAATCGCCAGCAAACGAAAACCCGCGATTTCCCGTAAATCCCGGGCTTGGCCCGTATAGTCGAATGTTTACAAAGAAAGTACCCTGTAAGTAAACTCATTTCCAAAACGATTTTTTAAATTATCTTTTCACCACTAAAACGCATGAGACTTGTAGTTTTCAGAAATGTTTTCATTTTTGATGAGACGCTTAATGAAAGTGGTTTAATCGCCAGCAAACGACAACCCGCGATTTCCCGTAAATCCCGGGCTTGGCCCGTATAGTCGAATGTTTACAAAGAAAGTACCCTGTAAGTAAACTCATTTCCAAAACGATTTTTTAAATTATCTTTTCACCACTAAAACGCATGAGACTTGTAGTTTTCAGAAATGTTTTCATTTTTGATGAGACGCTTAATGAAAGTGGTTTAATCGCCAGCAAACGAAAACCCGCGATTTCCCGTTAATCCCGGGCTTGGCCCGTATAGTCGAATGTTTACAAAGAAAGTACCCTGTGAGTAAACTCATTTCCAAAACGATTTTTTAAATTATTTTTTCACCACTAAAACGCATGAGACTTGTAGTTTTCAGAAATGTTTTCATTTTTGATGAGACGCTTAATGAAAGTGGTTTAATCGCCAGCAAACGAAAGCCCGCGATTTCCCGTAAATCCCGGGCTTGGCCCGTATAGTCGAATGTATACAAAGAAAGTAACCTGTGAGTAAACTCATTTCCAAAACGATTTTTTAAATTATTTTTTCACCACTAAAACGCATGAGACTTGTAGTTTTCAAAAATGTTTTCATTTTTGATGAGACGCTGAATAAAAGAAGTTTAATCGCCGGCAAACGAAAACCTGCGATTTCCGCAAATCCCGGACTCGGCCCGTATAGTAAAGAAAGTACCGGGATGTAAACTCATTTCCCGAACGATTTTTTAAATTATTATTTCACCACTAAAACCCATGAGACTTATAGTATTTAAAAATGTTTTCATTTTTGATGAGACGCTGAATAAAAGAAGTTTAATCGCCGGCAAACGAAAACCCGCCATTTCCCGTAAACCCCGGACTCGGCCCGTATAGTCAAAAGTATACAAAGAAATTACCCAGGAAGTAAACTCATTTTTCGAACAATTTTTTAAATTATTTTTTCACCACTAAAACGCATGACGCTTGTAGTTTTCAAAAATGTTTTCATTTTTGATGAGACGCTGAATAAAAGAAGTTTAATCGCCAGCAAACGAAAGCCCGCGATTTCCCGTAAATCCCGGGCTTGGCCCGTATAGTCGAATGTATACAAAGAAAGTAACCTGTGAGTAAACTCATTTCCAAAACGATTTTTTAAATTATCTTTTCACCACTAAAACGCATGACGCTTGTAGTTTTCAAAAATGTTTTCATTTTTGATGAGACGCTGAATAAAAGAAGTTTAATCGCCGGCAAACGAAAACTCGCGATTTCCCGTAAATCACGGGCTTTGCCCGTATAGTCGAATGTATACAAAGAAAGTACCCTGTGAGTAAACTCATTTCCCGAACGACTTTTTAAATTATTTTTTCACCACTAAAACGCATGAGACTTGTAGTTATCAGAAATGTTTTCATTTTTGATGAGACGCTTAAGGAAAGTGGTTTAATCGCCAGCAAACGAAAACCCGCGATTTCCCGTAAATCCCGGGCTTGGCCCGTATAGTCGAATGTTTACAAAGAAAGTACCCTGTAAGTAAACTCATTTCCAAAACGATTTTTTAAATTATCTTTTCACCACTAAAACGCATGAGACTTGTAGTTTTCAGAAATGTTTTCATTTTTGATGAGACGCTTAATGAAAGTGGTTTAATCGGCAGCAAACGAAAACCCGCGATTTCCCGTAAATCCCGGTCTTGGCCCGTATAGTCGAATGTTTACAAAGAAAGTACCCTGTAAGTAAACTCATTTCCAAAACGATTTTTTAAATTATCTTTTCACCACTAAAACGCATGAGACTTGTAGTTTTCAGAAATGTTTTCATTTTTGATGAGACGCTTAATGAAAGTGGTTTAATCGCCAGCAAACGAAAACCCGCGATTTCCCGTAAATCCCGGGCTTGGCCCGTATAGTCGAATGTTTACAAAGAAAGTACCCTGTGAGTAAACTCATTTCCAAAACGATTTTTTAAATTATCTTTTCACCACTAAAACGCATGAGACTTGTAGTTTTCAAAAATGTTTTCATTTTTGATGAGACGCTGAATAAAAGAAGTTTAATCGCCGGCAAACGAAAACCCGCCATTTCCCGTAAACCCCGGACTCGGCCCGTATAGTCAAAAGTATACAAATAAATTACCCAGGAAGTAAACTCATTTTTCGAACAATTTTTTAAATTATTTTTTCACCACTAAAACGCATGAGACTTGTAGTTTTCAGAAATGTTTTCATTTTTGATGAGACGCTTAATGAAAGTGGTTTAATCGCCAGCAAACGAAAGCCCGCGATTTCCCGTAAATCCCGGGCTTGGCCCGTATAGTCGAATGTATACAAAGAAAGTAACCTGTGAGTAAACTCATTTCCAAAACGATTTTTTAAATTATCTTTTCACCACTAAAACGCATGAGGCTTGTAGTTTTCAAAAATGTTTTCATTTTTGATGAGACGCTGAATAAAAGAAGTTTAATCGCCGGCAAACGAAAACTCGCGATTTCCCGTAAATCACGGGCTTTGCCCGTATAGTCGAATGTATACAAAGAAATTACCTGTGAGTAAACTCATTTCCCGAACGACTTTTTAAATTATTTTTTCACCACTAAAACGCATGAGACTTGTAGTTTTCAGAAATGTTTTCATTTTTGATGAGACGCTTAATGAAAGTGGTTTAATCGCCAGCAAACGAAAACCCGCGATTTCCCGTAAATCCCGGGCTTGGCCCGTATAGTCGAATGTTTACAAAGAAAGTACCCTGTAAGTAAACTCATTTCCAAAACGATTTTTTAAATTATCTTTTCACCACTAAAACGCATGAGACTTGTAGTTTTCAGAAATGTTTTCATTTTTGATGAGACGCTTAATGAAAGTGGTTTAATCGCCAGCAAACGAAAACCCGCGATTTCCCGTAAATCCCGGGCTTGGCCCGTATAGTCTAATGTTTACAAAGAAAGTACCCTGTAAGTAAACTCATTTCCAAAACGATTTTTTAAATTATCTTTTCACCACTAAAACGCATGAGATTTGTAGTTTTCAGAAATGTTTTCATTTTTGATGAGACGCTTAATGAAAGTGGTTTAATCGCCAGCAAACGAAAACCCGCGATTTCCCGTAAATCCCGGGCTTGGCCCGTATAGTCGAATGTTTACAAAGAAAGTACCCTGTGAGTAAACTCATTTCCAAAACGATTTTTTAAATTATCTTTTCACCACTAAAACGCATGAGACTTGTAGTTTTCAAAAATGTTTTCATTTTTGATGAGACGCTGAATAAAAGAAGTTTAATCGCCGGCAAACGAAAACCCGCCATTTCCCGTAAACCCCGGACTCGACCCGTATAGTCAAAAGTATACAGAGAAAGTACCCAGGGAGTAAACTCATTTCCCGAACGATTTTTTATATTATTTTTTTACCACTAAACGCATGAGACTTGTAGTTTTCAAAAATATTTTCATATTTGATGGGACGCTGAATAAAAGAAGTTTAATCGCCGGCAAACGAAGATCCGCGATTTCCCGTAAATCCCGGACTCGGCCCGTATAGTCAAAAGTATACAAAGAAAGTACCCAGGGAGTAAACTCATTTCCCGAACGATTTTTTAAATTATTTTTTCACCACTAAAACGCATGAGACTTGTAGTTTTCAAAAATGTTTTCATTTTTGATGAGACGCTTAATGAAAGAGGTTTAATCGCCGGCAAACGAAATCCCGCGTTTTCCCGTAAATCCGGGGCTTGGCCCGTATAGTCGAATGTATACAAAGAAAGTACCCAGGGAGTAAACTCATTTCCCGAACGATTTTTTGAATTATTTTTTCACCACTAAAACGCATGAGACTTGTAGTTTTTAAAAATGTTTTCATTTTTGATGAGACGCTTAATGAAAAATGTTTAATCGCCGGAAAACAAAAACCCGCGATTTCCCGTAAATCCCGGGCTTGGCCCGTATAGTCGAATGTATACAAAGAAAGTACCCTGTGAGTAAACTCATTTCCTGAACGATTTTGTAAATTATTTTTTCACCACTAAAACGCATAAGACTTGTAGTTTTTAAAAATGTTTTCATTTTTGATGAGACGCTGAAAAAAAGAAGTTAAATCGCCGGCAAACGAAAACCCGCCATTTCCCGTAAACCCCTGGCTCGGCCCGTATAGTCAAAAGTATACAAAGAAATTACCCAGGGAGTAAACTCATTTCCCGAACGATTTCTTAAATTATTTTTTCACCACTAAAACCCATGAGACTTATAGTTTTTAAAAATGTTTTCATTTTTGATGAGACGCTGAAAAAAAGAAGTTAAATCGCCGGTAAACGAAAACCCGCCATTTCCCGTAAACCCCTGACTCGGCCCGTATAGTCGAAAGTATACAAAGAAATTACCCAGGGAGTAAACTCATTTTCCGAACGATTTTTTAAATTATTTTTTTACCACTACAACGCATGAGACTTGTAGTTTTTAAAAATGTTTTCATTTTTGATGAGACGCTGAATAAAAGAAGTTTAATCGCCGGCAAACGAAAACCCGCCATTTCCCGTAAACCCCGGACTCGGCCCGTATAGTCAAAAGTATACAAAGAAAGTACGCAGGGAGTAAACTCATTTTCCGAACGATTTTTTAAATTATTTTTTCACCACTACAACGCATGAGACTTGTAGTTTTCAAAAATGTTTTCATTTTTGATGAGACGCTGAATAAAAGAAGTTTAATCGCCGGCAAACGAAATCCCGCGATTTCCCGTAAATCCCGGGCTTGGCCCGTATAGTCGAATGTATACAAAGAAAGTACCTAGGGAGTAAACTCATTTACCGAACGATTTTTTAATTTTTTTTTTCAACACTAAAACGCATGAGAGTTGTAGTTTTTAAAAATGTTTCCATTTTTGATGAGACGCTGAATAAAAGAAGTTTAATCGCCGGCAAACGAAAACCTGCGATTTCCCGTAAATCCCGGACTCGGCCCGTATTTTCAAAAGTATACAAAGAAAGTACCCAGGGAGTAAACTCATTTTCCGAACGATTTTTTGAATTATTTTTTCACCACTAAAACGCATGAGACTTGTAGTTTTCAAAAATGTTTTCATATTTGATGAGACACTTAATGAAAGAGGTTTAATCGCCGGCAAACGAAATCCCGCGATTTCCCGTAAATCTCGGGCTTGGCCCGTATAGTCGAATGTATACAAAGAAAGTACCTAGGGAGTAAACTCATTTCCCGAGCGATTTTTTAATTTTTTTTTTTTCACCACTAAAACGCATGAGACTTGTAGTTTTTAAAAATGTTTTCATTTTTGATGAGACGCCGAATAAAAGAAGTTTAATCGCCGGCAAACAAAATCCTGCGATTTCCCGTAAATCCCGGACTCGGCCCGTATTGTCAAAAGTATACAAAGAAAGTACCCAGGGAGTAAACTCATTTCCCGAACGATTTTTTAAATTATTTTTTCACCCCTAAAACGCATGAGACTTGTAGTTTTCAAAAATGTTTTCATTTTTGATGAGACGCTGAATAAAAGAAGTTTAATCGCCGGCAAACGAAAACCTGCGATTTCCGTAAATCCCGGACTCGACCCGTATAGTAAAGAAAGTACCCGGGATGTAAACTCATTTCCCGAACGATTTTTTAAATTATTATTTCACCACTAAAACCCATGAGACTTATAGTTTTTAAAAATGTTTTCATTTTTGATGAGACGCTGAATAAAAGAAGTTTAATCGCCGGCAAACGAAAACCAGCCATACCGCGCTTTGCCTGTATAGTTGAATGTATACAAAGAAAGTACCCTGTGAGTAAACTCATTTCCCGAACGATTTTTTAAATTATTTTTTCACCACTAAAACGCATAAGACTTGTAGTTTTTAAAAATGTTTTCATTTTTGATGAGACGCTGAAAAAAAGAAGTTAAATCGCCGGCAAACGAAAACCCGCCATTTCCCGTAAACCCCTGGCTCGGCCCGTATAGTCAAAAGTATACAAAGAAATTACCCAGGGAGTAAACTCATTTCCCGAACGATTTCTTAAATTATTTTTTTACCACTAAAACCCATGAGACTTATAGTTTTTAAAAAAGTTTTCATTTTTGATGAGACGCTGAAAAAAAGAAGTTAAATCGCCGGCAAACGAAAACCCGCCATTTCCCGTAAACCCCTGACTCGGCCCGTATAGTCAAAAGTATACAAAGAAAGTACGCAGGGAGTAAACTCATTTTCCGAACGATTTTTTAAATTATTTTTTCACCACTACAACGCATGAGACTTGTAGTTTTCAAAAATGTTTTCATTTTTGATGAGACGCTGAATAAAAGAAGTTTATTCGCACTCAAACGAAAATCCGCGATTTCCCGTAAATCCCGGACTCGGCCCGTATAGTCCAAAGTATACAAAGAAAGTACCCAGGGAGTAAACTCATTTTCCGAACGATTTTTTAAATTATTTTTTCACCACTAAAACGCATGAGACTTGTAGTTTTCAAAAATGTTTTCTTATTTGATGAGACGCTTAATGAAAGAGGTTTAATCGCCGGCAAACGAAATCCCGCGATTTCCCGTAAATCTCGGGCTTGGCCCGTATAGTCGAATGTATACAAAGAAAGTACCTAGGGAGTAAACTCATTTCCCGAGCGATTTTTTAATTTTTTTTTTTTCACCACTAAAACGCATGAGACTTGTAGTTTTTAAAAATGTTTTCATTTTTGATGAGACGCCGAATAAAAGAAGTTTAATCGCCGGCAAACAAAATCCTGCGATTTCCCGTAAATCCCGGACTCGGCCCGTATTGTCAAAAGTATACAAAGAAAGTACCCAGGGAGTAAACTCATTTCCCGAACGATTTTTTAAATTATTTTTTCACCCCTAAAACGCATGAGACTTGTAGTTTTCAAAAATGTTTTCATTTTTGATGAGACGCTAAATAAAAGAAGTTTAAT
Source organism: Hydractinia symbiolongicarpus (assembly GCF_029227915.1). Classification (NCBI taxonomy): domain Eukaryota; kingdom Metazoa; phylum Cnidaria; class Hydrozoa; order Anthoathecata; family Hydractiniidae; genus Hydractinia; species Hydractinia symbiolongicarpus. Next base: position 5,207,316 of record NC_079880.1, on the reverse strand, counting down.
CGCCGGCAAACGAAAACCTGCGATTTCCGTAAATCCCGGACTCGACCCGTATAGTAAAGAAAGTACCCGGGATGTAAACTCATTTCCCGAACGATTTTTTAAATTATTATTTCACCACTAAAACCCATGAGACTTATAGTTTTTAAAAATGTTTTCATTTTTGATGAGACGCTGAATAAAAGAAGTTTAATCGCCGGCAAACGAAAACCAGCCATACCGCGCTTTGCCTGTATAGTTGAATGTATACAAAGAAAGTACCCTGTGAGTAAACTCATTTCCCGAACGATTTTTTAAATTATTTTTTCACCACTAAAACGCATAAGACTTGTAGTTTTTAAAAATGTTTTCATTTTTGATGAGACGCTGAAAAAAAGAAGTTAAATCGCCGGCAAACGAAAACCCGCCATTTCCCGTAAACCCCTGGCTCGGCCCGTATAGTCAAAAGTATACAAAGAAATTACCCAGGGAGTAAACTCATTTCCCGAACGATTTCTTAAATTATTTTTTCACCACTAAAACCCATGAGACTTATAGTTTTTAAAAAAGTTTTCATTTTTGATGAGACGCTGAAAAAAAGAAGTTAAATCGCCGGCAAACGAAAACCCGCCATTTCCCGTAAACCCCTGACTCGGCCCGTATAGTCGAAAGTATACAAAGAAATTACCCAGGGAGTAAACTCATTTTCCGAACGATTTTTTAAATTATTTTTTCACCACTACAACGCATGAGACTTGTAGTTTTTAAAAATGTTTTCATTTTTGATGAGACGCTGAATAAAAGAAGTTTAATCGCCGGCAAACGAAAACCCGCCATTTCCCGTAAACCCCGGACTCGGCCCGTATAGTCAAAAGTATACAAAGAAAGTACGCAGGGAGTAAACTCATTTTCCGAACGATTTTTTAAATTATTTTTTCACCACTACAACGCATGAGACTTGTAGTTTTCAAAAATGTTTTCATTTTTGATGAGACGCTGAATAAAAGAAGTTTATTCGCACTCAAACGAAAATCCGCGATTTCCCGTAAATCCCGGACTCGGCCCGTATAGTCCAAAGTATACAAAGAAAGTACCCAGGGAGTAAACTCATTTTCCGAACGATTTTTTAAATTATTTTTTCACCACTAAAACGCATGAGACTTGTAGTTTTCAAAAATGTTTTCTTATTTGATGAGACGCTTAATGAAAGAGGTTTAATCGCCGGCAAACGAAATCCCGCGATTTCCCGTAAATCCCGGGCTTGGCCCGTATAGTCGAATGTATACAAAGAAAGTACCTAGGGAGTAAACTCATTTACCGAACGATTTTTTAATTTTTTTTTTCAACACTAAAACGCATGAGAGTTGTAGTTTTTAAAAATGTTTTCATTTTTGATGAGACGCTGAATAAAAGAAGTTTAATCGCCGGCAAACGAAAACCTGCGATTTCCCGTAAATCCCGGACTCGGCCCGTATTTTCAAAAGTATACAAAGAAAGTACCCAGGGAGTAAACTCATTTCCCGAACGATTTTTTAAATTATTTTTTCACCCCTAAAACGCATGAGACTTGTAGTTTTCAAAAATGTTTTCATTTTTGATGATACGCTAAATAAAAGAAGTTTAATCGCCGGCAAACGAAAACCTGCGATTTCCGTAAATCCCGGACTCGACCCGTATAGTAAAGAAAGTACCCGGGATGTAAACTCATTTCCCGAACGATTTTTTAAATTATTATTTCACCACTAAAACCCATGAGACTTATAGTTTTTAAAAATGTTTTCATTTTTGATGAGACGCTGAATAAAAGAAGTTTAATCGCCGGCAAACGAAAACCAGCCATACCGCGCTTTGCCTGTATAGTTGAATGTATACAAAGAAAGTACCCTGTGAGTAAACTCATTTCCCGAACGATTTTTTAAATTATTTTTTCACCACTAAAACGCATGAGACTTGTAGTTTTCAGAAATGTTTTCATTTTTGATGAGACGCTTAATGAAAGTGGTTTAATCGCCAGCAAACGAAAACCCGCGATTTCCCGTAAATCCCGGGCTTGGCCCGTATAGTCGAATGTTTACAAAGAAAGTACCCTGTGAGTAAACTCATTTCCAAAACGATTTTTTAAATTATCTTTGCACCACTAAAACGCATGAGACTTGTAGTTTTCAAAAATGTTTTCATTTTTGATGAGACGCTGAATAAAAGAAGTTTAATCGCCGGCAAACGAAAACCCGCGATTTCCCGTAAGCCCCTGACTCGACCCGTATAGTCAAAAGTATACAGAGAAAGTACCCAGGGAGTAAACTCATTTCCCGAACGATTTTTTAAATTATTTTTTCACCACTAAAACGCACGAGACTTGTAGTTTTCAGAAATGTTTTCATTTTTGATGAGACGCTTAATGAAAGTGGTTTAATCGTCAGCAAACGAAAACCCGCCCGTATAGTCGACCGTTTACAAAGAAAGTACCCTGTGAGTAAACTCATTTCCAAAACGATTTTTTAAATTGTCTTTTCACCACTAAAACGCATGAGACTTGTAGTTTTCAAAAATGTTTTCATTTTTGATGAGACGCTGAATAAAAGAAGTTTAATCGCCGGCAAACGAAAACCCGCGATTTCCCGTAAGCCCCTGACTCGACCCGTATAGTCAAAAGTATACAGAGAAAGTACCCAGTGAGTAAACTCATTTCCCGAACGATTTTTTAAATTATTTTTTCACCACTAAAACGCACGAGACTTGTAGTTTTCAGAAATGTTTTCATTTTTGATGAGACGCTTAATGAAAGTGGTTTAATCGTCAGCAAACGAAAACCCGCCCGTATAGTCGACCGTTTACAAAGAAAGTACCCTGTGAGTAAACTTATTTCCAAAACGATTTTTTAAATTATCTTTTCACCACTAAAACGCATGAGACTTGTAGTTTTCAAAAATGTTTTCATTTTTGATGAGACGCTGAATAAAAGAAGTTTAATCGCCGGCAAACGAAAACCAGCCATACCGCGCTTTGCCTGTATAGTTGAATGTATACAAAGAAAGTACCCTGTGAGTAAACTCATTTCCCGAACGATTTTTTAAATTATTTTTTCACCACTAAAACGCATGAGACTTGTAGTTTTCAGAAATGTTTTCATTTTTGATGAGACGCTTAATGAAAGTGGTTTAATCGCCAGCAAACGAAAACCCGCGATTTCCCGTAAATCCCGGGCTTGGCCCGTATAGTCGAATGTTTACAAAGAAAGTACCCTGTGAGTAAACTCATTTCCAAAACGATTTTTTAAATTATCTTTTCACCACTAAAACGCATGAGACTTGTAGTTTTCAAAAATGTTTTCATTTTTGATGAGACGCTGAATAAAAGAAGTTTAATCGCCGGCAAACGAAAACCCGCGATTTCCCGTAAGCCCCTGACTCGACTCGTATAGTCAAAAGTATACAGAGAAAGTACCCAGGGAGTAAACTCATTTCCCGAACGATTTTTTAAATTATTTTTTCACCACTAAAACGCACGAGACTTGTAGTTTTCAGAAATGTTTTCATTTTTGACGAGACGCTTAATGAAAGTGGTTTAATCGTCAGCAAACGAAAACCCGCGATTTCCCGTAAATCCCGGGCTTGGCCCGTATAGTCGACCGTTTACAAAGAAAGTACCCTGTGAGTAAACTCATTTCCAAAATGATTTTTTAAATTATCTTTTCACCACTAAAACGCATGAGACTTGTAGTTTTCAAAAATGTTTTCATTTTTGATGAGACGCTGAATAAAAGAAGTTTAATCGCCGGCAAACGAAAACCCGCCATTTCCTGTAAACCCCGGACTCGCCCCGTATAGTCAAAAGTATACAGAGAAAGTACCCAGGGAGTAAACTCATTTCCCGAACGATTTTTTATATTATTTTTTTACCACTAAACGCATGAGACTTGTAGTTTTCAAAAATATTTTCATATTTGATGGGACGCTGAATAAAAGAAGTTTAATCGCCGGCAAACGAAGATCCGCGATTTCCCGTAAATCCCGGACTCGGCGCGTATAGTCAAAAGTATACAAAGAAAGTACCCAGGGAGTAAACTCATTTCCCGAACGATTTTTTAAATTACTTTTTCACCACTAAAACGCATGAGACTTGTAGTTTTCAAAAATGTTTTCATTTTTGATGAGACGCTTAATGAAAGAGGTTTAATCGCCGGAAAACGAAAACCCGCGATTTCCCGTAAATCCCGGGCTTGGCCCGTATAGTCGAATGTATACAAAGAAAGTACCCTGTGAGTAAACTCATTTCCTGAACGATTTTTTAAATTATTTTTTCACCACTAAAACGCATAAGACTTGTAGTTTTTAAAAATGTTTTCATTTTTGATGAAACGCTGAATAAAAGAAGTTTAATCGCCGGCAAACGAAAACTTGCGATTTCCCGTAAATCCCGGCTTGGCCCGTATAGTCAAAAGTATACAAAGAAAGTACCCAGGGAGTAAACTCATTTCCCGAACGATTTTTTAAATTATTTTTTCACCACTAAAACCCATGAGACTTAAAGTTTTTAAAAATGTTTTCATTATTGATGAGACGCTGAAAAAAAGAAGTTAAATCGCCGGCAAACGAAAACCCGCCATTTCCCGTAAACCCCTGACTCGGCCCGTATAGTCAAAAGTATACAAAGAAATTACCCAGGGAGTAAACTCATTTTCCGAACGATTTTTTAAATTATTTTTTCACCACTACAACGCATGAGACTTGTAGTTTTTACAAATGTTTTCATTTTTGATGAGACGCTGAATAAAAGAAGTTTAATCGCCGGCAAACGAAAACCCGCCATTTCCCGTAAACCCCGGACTCGGCCCGTAAAGTCAAAAGTATACAAAGAAAGTACCCAGGGAGTAAACTCATTTTCCGAACGATTTTTTAAATTATTTTTTCCCCACTACAACGCATGAGACTTGTAGTTTTCAAAAATGTTTTCATTTTTGATGAGACGCTGAATAAAAGAAGTTTATTCGCACTCAAACGAAAATCCGCGATTTCCCGTAAATCCCGGACTCGGCCCGTATAGGCCAAAGTATACAAAGAGAATACCCAGGGAGTAAACTCATTTTCCGAACGATTTTTTAAATTATTTTTTCACCACTACAACGCATGAGACTTGTAGTTTTTAAAAACGTTTTCATTTTTGATGAGACGCTGAATAAAAGAAGTTTAATCGCCGGCAAACGAAAACCCGCCATTTCCCGTAAACCCCGGACTCGGCCCGTAAAGTCAAAATTATACAAAGAAAGTACCCAGGGAGTAAACTCATTTTCCGAACGATTTTTTAAATTATTTTTTCACCACTACAACGCATGAGACTTGTAGTTTTCAAAAATGTTTTCATTTTTGATGAGACGCTGAATAAAAGAAGTTTATTCGCACTCAAACGAAAATCCGCGATTTCCCGTAAATCCCGGACTCGGCCCGTATAGTCCAAAGTATACAAAGAAAGTACCCAGGGAGTAAACTCATTTTCCGAACGATTTTTTAAATTATTTTTCACCACTAAAACGCATGAGACTTGTAGTTTTCAAAAATGTTTTCATATTTGATGAGACGCTGAATAAAAGAAGTTTAATCGCCGGCAAACGAAAACCTGCGATTTCCCGTAAATCCCGGACTCGGCCCGTATTGTCAAAAGTATTCAAAGAGAGTACCCAGGGAGTAAACTCATTTCCCGAACGATTTTTTAAATTATTTTTTTACCACTAAAACGCACGAGACTTGTAGATTTCAAAAATGTTTTCATTTTTGATGAGACGCTGAATAAAAGAAGTTTAATCGCCGGCAAACGAAAACCCGCCATTTCCCGTAAACCCCGGACTCGGCCCGTAAAGTCAAAAGTATACAAAGAAAGTACCCAGGGAGTAAACTCATTTTCCGAACGATTTTTTAAATTATTTTTTCCCCACTACAACGCATGAGACTTGTAGTTTTCAAAAATGTTTTCATTTTTGATGAGACGCTGAATAAAAGAAGTTTATTCGCACTCAAACGAAAATCCGCGATTTCCCGTAAATCCCGGACTCGGCCCGTATAGGCCAAAGTATACAAAGAGAGTACCCAGGGAGTAAACTCATTTTCCGAACGATTTTTTAAATTATTTTTTCACCACTACAACGCATGAGACTTGTAGTTTTTAAAAACGTTTTCATTTTTGATGAGACGCTGAATAAAAGAAGTTTAATCGCCGGCAAACGAAAACCCGCCATTTCCCGTAAACCCCGGACTCGGCCCGTAAAGTCAAAATTATACAAAGAAAGTACCCAGGGAGTAAACTCATTTTCCGAACGATTTTTTAAATTATTTTTTCACCACTACAACGCATGAGACTTGTAGTTTTCAAAAATGTTTTCATTTTTGATGAGACGCTGAATAAAAGAAGTTTATTCGCACTCAAACGAAAATCCGCGATTTCCCGTAAATCCCGGACTCGGCCCGTATAGTCCAAAGTATACAAAGAAAGTACCCAGGGAGTAAACTCATTTTCCGAACGATTTTTTAAATTATTTTTCACCACTAAAACGCATGAGACTTGTAGTTTTCAAAAATGTTTTCATATTTGATGAGACGCTGAATAAAAGAAGTTTAATCGCCGGCAAACGAAAACCTGCGATTTCCCGTAAATCCCGGACTCGGCCCGTATTGTCAAAAGTATTCAAAGAGAGTACCCAGGGAGTAAACTCATTTCCCGAACGATTTTTTAAATTATTTTTTTACCACTAAAACGCACGAGACTTGTAGATTTCAAAAATGTTTTCATTTTTGATGAGACGCTGAATAAAAGAAGTTTAATCGCCGGCAAACGAAAACCCGCCATTTCCCGTAAACCCCGGACTCGGCCCGTAAAGTCAAAAGTATAAAAAGAAAGTACCCAGGGAGTAAACTCATTTTCCGAACGATTTTTTAAATTATTTTTTCACCACTACAACGCATGAGACTTGTAGTTTTCAAAAATGTTTTCATTTTTGATGAGACGCTGAATAAAAGAAGTTTATTCGCACTCAAACGAAAATCCGCGATTTCCCGTAAATCCCGGACTCGGCCCGTATAGTCCAAAGTATACAAAGAAAGTACCCAGGGAATAAACTCATTTTCCGAACGATTTTTTAAATTATTTTTTCACCACTAAAACGCATGAGACTTGTAGTTTTTAAAAATGTTTTCATATTTGATGAGACGCTGAATAAAAGAAGTTTAATCGCCGGCAAACGAAAACCTGTGATTTCCCGTAAATCCCGGACTCGACCCGTATTGTCAAAAGTATACAAAGAAAGTACCCAGGGAGTAAACTCATTTCCCGAACGATTTTTTAAATTATTTTTTTACCACTAAAACGCACGAGACTTGTAGATTTCAAAAATGTTTTCATTTTTGATGAGACGCTGAATAAAAGAAGTTTAATCGCCGGCAAACGAAAACCTGCGATTTCCCGTAAATCCCGGACTCGGCCCGTATAGTAAAGAAAGTACCCGGGATGTAAGCTCATTTCCCGAACGATTTTTTAAAATGTTTTTTCACCACTAAAACGCAAGAGACTTGTAGTTTTCAAAAATGTTTTCATTTTTGATGAGACGCTGAATAAAAGAAGTTTAATCGCCGGCAAACGAAAACCTGCGATTTCCCGTAAATCCCGGACTCGGCCCGTATAGTAAAGAAAGTACCCGGGATGTAAACTCATTTCCCGAACGATTTTTTAAATTATTTTTTCACCACTACAACGCATGAGACTTTAGTTTTCAAAAATGTTTTCATTTTTGATGAGACGCTGAATAAAAGAAGTTTATTCGCACTCAAACGAAAATCCGCGATTTCCCGTAAATCCCGGACTCGGCCCGTATAGTCCAAAGTATACAAAGAAAGTACCCAGGGAGTAAACTCATTTTCCGAACGATTTTTTAAATTATTTTTTCACCACTAAAACGCATGAGACTTGCAGTTTTCAAAAATGTTTTCATATTTGATGAGACGCTGAATAAAAGAAGTTTAATCGCCGGCAAACGAAAACCTGCGATTTCCCGTAAATCCCGGACTCGGCCCGTATTGTCAAAAGTATACAAAGAAAGTACCCAGGGAGTAAACTCATTTCCCGAACGATTTTTTAAATTATTTTTTTACCACTAAAACGCACGAGACTTGTAGATTTCAAAAATGTTTTCATTTTTGATGAGACGCTGAATAAAAGAAGTTTAATCGCCGGCAAACGAAAACCTGCGATTTCCCGTAAATCCCGGACTCGGCCCGTATAGTAAAAAAGTACCCGGGATGTAAGCTCATTTCCCGAACGATTTTTTAAAATATTTTTTCACCACTAAAACGCATGAGACTTGTAGTTTTTAAAAATGTTTTCATTTTTGATGAGACGCTGAATAAAAGAAGTTTAATCGCCGGCAAACGAAAACCTGCGATTTCCCGTACATCCCGGACTCGGCCCGTATAGTAAAGAAAGTACCCGGGATGTAAACTCATTTCCCGAACGATTTTTTAAATTATTATTTCACCACTAAAACCCATGAGACTTATAGTTTTTAAAAATGTTTTCATTTTTGTTGAGACGCTGAAAAAAAGAGGTTAAATCGCTGGCAAACGAAATCCCGCCATTTCCCGTAAACCCATGACTCGGCCCGTATAGTCAAAAGTATACAAAGAAATTACCGAGGGAGTAAACTCATTTTCCGAACGATTTTTTAAATTATTTTTTCACCACTACAACCCATGAGACTTGTAGTTTTTAAAAATGTTTTCATTTTTGATGAGACGCTGAATAAAAGAAGTTTAATCGCCGGCAAACGAAAACCCGCCATTTCCCGTAAACCCCGGACTCGGCCCGTATAGTCAAAAGTATACAAAGAAAGTACCCAGGGAGTAAACTCATTTTCCGAACGATTTTTTAAATTATTTTTTCACCACTACAACGCATGAGACTTGTAGTTTTCAAAAATATTTTTATTTTTGATGAGACGCTGAATAAAAGAAGTTTATTCGCACTCAAACGAAAATCCGCGATTTCCCGTAAATCCCGGACTTGGCCCGTATAGTCCAAAGTATACAAAGAAAGTACCCAGGGAGTAAACTCATTTTCCGAACGATTTTTTAAATTATATTTTCACCACTAAAACGCATGAGACTTGTAGTTTTCAAAAATGTTTTCATATTTGATGAGACGCTTAATGAAAGAGGTTTAATCGCCGGCAAACGAAATCCCGCGATTTCCCGTAAATCCCGGGCTTGGCCCGTATAGTCGAATGTATACAAAGAAAGTACCTAGGGAGTAAACTCATTTCCCGAGCGATTTTTTAATTTTTTTTTTCACCACTAAAACACATGAGACTTGTAGTTTTTAAAAATGTTTTCATTTTTGATGAGACGCTGAATAAAAGAAGTTTAATCGCCGGCAAACAAAAACCTGCGATTTCCCGTAAATCCCGGACTCGGCCCGTATTGTCAAAAGTATACAAAAAAAGTACCCAGGGAGTAAACTCATTTCCCGAACGATTTTTTAAATTATTTTTTCACCACTAAAACGCATGAGACTTGTAGTTTTTAAAAATGTTTTCATTTTTGTAAGACGCTGAATAAAAGAAGTTTAATCGCCGGCAAACGAAAACCTGCGATTTCCCGTAAATCCCGGACTCGGCCCGTATTGTCAAAAGTATACAAAGAAAGTACCCAGGGAGTAAACTCATTTCCCGAACGATTTTTTAAATTATTTTTTCACCACTAAAACGCACGAGACTTGTAGTTTTTAAAAATGTTTTCATTTTCGATGAGACGCTGAATGAAAGAAGTTTAATCGCCGGCAAACGAAAACCTGCGATTTCCAGTAAATCCCGGACTCGCCCGTATAGTAAAGAAAGTACCCGCGATGTAAGCTCATTTTCGAACGATTTTTTAAAATATTTTTTCACCACTAAAACGCATGAGACTTGTAGTTTTCAAAAATGTTTTCATTTTTGATGAGACGCTGAATAAAAGAAGTTTAATCGCCGGCAAACGAAAACCTGCGATTTCCCGTAAATCCCGGACTCGGCCCGTATAGTAAAGAAAGTACCCGGGATGTAAACTCATTTCCCGAACGATTTTTTAAATTATTATTTCACCACTAAAACCCATGAGACTTATAGTTTTTAAAAATGTTTTCATTTTTGTTGAGACGCTGAAAAAAAGAAGTTAAATGGCCGGCAAACGAAATCCCGCCATTTCCCGTAAACCCATGACTCGGCCCGTATAGTCAAAAGTATACAAAGAAATTACCCAGGGAGTAAACTCATTTTCCGAACGATTTTTTAAATTATTTTTTCACCACTACAACGCATGAGACTTGTAGTTTTTAAAAATGTTTTCATTTTTGATGAGACGCTGAATAAAAGAAGTGTAATCGCCGGCAAACGAAAACCCGCCATTTCCCGTAAACCCCGCACTCGGCCCGCATAGTCAAAAGTATACAAAGAAAGTACCCAGGGAGTAAACTCATTTTCCGAACGATTTTTTAAATTATTTTTTCACCACTACAACGCATGAGACTTGTAGTTTTCAAAAATATTTTTATTTTTGATGAGACGCTGAATAAAAGAAGTTTATTCGCACTCAAACGAAAATCCGCGATTTTCCGTAAATCCCGGACTTGGCCCGTATAGTCCAGAGTATACAAAGAAAGTACCCAGGGAGTAAACTCATTTTCCGAACGATTTTTTAAATTATTTTTTCACCACTAAAACGCATGAGACTTGTAGTTTTCAAAAATGTTTTCATATTTGATGAGACGCTGAATAAAAGAAGTTTAATCGCCGGCAAACGAAAACCTGCGATTTCCCGTAAATCCCGGACTCGGCCCGTTTTGTCAAAAGTATACAAAGAAAGTACCCAGGGAGTAAACTCATTTCCCGAACGATTTTTTAAATTATTTTTTCACCACTAAAACGCATGAGACTTGTAGTTTTCAAAAATGTTTTCATTTTTGATGAGACGCTGAATAAAAGAAGTTTAATCGCCGGCAAACGAAAACCTGCGATTTCCTGTAAATCCCGGACTCGGCCCGTATAGTCAAAAGTATACAAAGAAAGTACCCAGGGAGTAAACTCATTTCCCAAACGATTTTTTAAATTACTTTTTCACCACTAAAACGCATGAGACTTGTAGTTTTTAAAAATGTTTTCATTTTTGTTGAGACGCTGAAAAAAAGAAGTTAAATGGCCGGCAAACGAAATCCCGCCATTTCCCGTAAACCCATGACTCGGCCCGTATAGTCAAAAGTATACAAAGAAATTACCCAGGGAGTAAACTCATTTTCCGAACGATTTTTTAAATTATTTTTTCACCACTACAACGCATGAGACTTGTAGTTTTTAAAAATGTTTTCATTTTTGATGAGACGCTGAATAAAAGAAGTGTAATCGCCGGCAAACGAAAACCCGCCATTTCCCGTAAACCCCGGACTCGGCCCGCATAGTCAAAAGTATACAAAGAAAGTACCCAGGGAGTAAACTCATTTTCCGAACGATTTTTTAAATTATTTTTTCACCACTACAACGCATGAGACTTGTAGTTTTCAAAAATATTTTTATTTTTGATGAGACGCTGAATAAAAGAAGTTTATTCGCACTCAAACGAAAATCCGCGATTTTCCGTAAATCCCGGACTTGGCCCGTATAGTCCAGAGTATACAAAGAAAGTACCCAGGGAGTAAACTCATTTTCCGAACGATTTTTTAAATTATTTTTTCACCACTAAAACGCATGAGACTTGTAGTTTTCAAAAATGTTTTCATATTTGATGAGACGCTGAATAAAAGAAGTTTAATCGCCGGCAAACGAAAACCTGCGATTTCCCGTAAATCCCGGACTCGGCCCGTTTTGTCAAAAGTATACAAAGAAAGTACCCAGGGAGTAAACTCATTTCCCGAACGATTTTTTAAATTATTTTTTCACCACTAAAACGCATGAGACTTGTAGTTTTCAAAAATGTTTTCATTTTTGATGAGACGCTGAATAAAAGAAGTTTAATCGCCGGCAAACGAAAACCTGCGATTTCCTGTAAATCCCGGACTCGGCCCGTATAGTCAAAAGTATACAAAGAAAGTACCCAGGGAGTAAACTCATTTCCCAAACGATTTTTTAAATTACTTTTTCACCACTAAAACGCATGAGACTTGTAGTTTTTGAAAATGTTTTCATTTTTGATGAGACGCTGAATAAAAGAAGTTTAATCGCCGGCAAACGAAACCTGCGATTTCCCGTAAATCCTGGACTTGGCCCGTATAGTCAAAAGTATACAAAGAAAGTACCCAGGGAGTAAACTCATTTCCCAAACGATTTTTTAAATTATTATTTCACCACTAAAGCCCATGAGACTTGTAGTTTTTAAAAATGTTTTCATTTTTGATGAGACGCTTAATGAAAGTGGTTTAATCGCCAGCAAACAAAAACCCGCGATTTCCCGTAAATCCCGGGCTTGGCCCGTATAGTCGAATGTTTACAAAGAAAGTACCCTGTGAGTAAACTCATTTCCAAAACGATTTTTTAAATTATCTTTTCACCACTAAAACGCATGAGACTTATAGTTTTTAAAAATGTTTTCATTTTTGTTGAGGCGCTGAAAAAAAGAAGTTAAATTGCCGGCAAACGAAATCCCGCCATTTCCCGTAAACCCATGACTCGGCCCGTATAGTCAAAAGTATACAAAGAAAGTACCCAGGGAGTAAACTCATTTTCCGAACGATTTTTTAAATTATTTTTTCACCACTACAACGCATGAGACTTGTAGTTTTTAAAAATGTTTTCATTTTTGATGAGACGCTGAATAAAAGAAGTTTAATCGCCGGCAAACGAAAACCCGCCATTTCCCGTAAACCCCGGACTCGGCCCGTATAGTCAAAAGTATACAAAGAAAGTACCCAGGGAGTAAACTCATTTTCCGAACGATTTTTTAAATTATTTTTTCACCACTACAACGCATGAGACTTGTAGTTTTCAAAAATATTTTTATTTTTGATGAGACGCTGAAAAAAAGAAGTTTATTCGCACTCAAACGAAAATCCGCGATTTCCCGTAAATCCCGGACTTGGCCCGTATAGTCCAAAGTATACAAAGAAAGTACCCAGGGAGTAAACTCATTTTCCGAACGATTTTTTAAATTATTTTTTCACCACTAAAACGCATGAGACTTGTAGTTTTCAAAAATGTTTTCATATTTGATGAGACGCTGAATAAAAGAAGTTTAATCGCCGGCAAACGAAAACCTGCGATTTCCCGTAAATCCCGGACTCGGCCCGTATTGTCAAAAGTATACAAAGAAAGTACCCAGGGAGTAAACTCATTTCCCGAACGATTTTTTAAATTATTTTTTCACCACTAAAACGCATGAGACTTGTAGTTTTCAAAAATGTTTTCATTTTTGATGAGACGCTGAATAAAAGAAGTTTAATCGCCGGCAAACGAAAACCTGCGATTTCCCGTAAATCCCGGACTCGGCCCGTATAGTCAAAAGTATACAAAGAAAGTACCCAGGGAGTAAACTCATTTCTCAAACGATTTTTTAAATTACTTTTTCACCACTAAAACGCATGAGACTTGTAGTTTTTGAAAATGTTTTCATTTTTGATGAGACGCTGAATAAAAGAAGTTTAATCGCCGGCAAACGAAACCTGCGATTTCCCGTAAATCCTGGACTTGGCCCGTGTAGTCAAAAGTATACAAAGAAAGTACCCAGGGAGTAAACTCATTTCCCAAACGATTTTTTAAATTATTATTTCACCACTAAAGCCCATGAGACTTGTAGTTTTTAAAAATGTTTTCATTTTTGATGAGACGCTTAATGAAAGTGGTTTAATCGCCAGCAAACAAAAACCCGCGATTTCCCGTAAATCCCGGGCTTGGCCCGTATAGTCGAATGTTTACAAAGAAAGTACCCTGTGAGTAAACTCATTTCCAAAACGATTTTTTAAATTATCTTTTCACCACTAAAACGCATGAGACTTGTAGTTTTCAAAAATGTTTTCATATTTGATGAGACGCTTAATGAAAGAGGTTTAATCGCCGGCAAACGAAATCCCGCGATTTCCCGTAAATCCCGGGCTTGGCCCGTATTGTCAAAAGTATACAAAGAAAGTACCCAGGGAGTAAACTCATTTTCCGAACGATTTTTTAAATTATTTTTTCACCACTAAAACGCATGAGACTTGTAGTTTTCAAAAATGTTTTCATATTTGATGAGACGCTGAATAAAAGAAGTTTAATCGCCGGCAAACGAAAACCTGCGATTTCCCGTAAATCCCGGACTCGGCCCGTATTGTCAAAAGTATACAAAGAAAGTACCCAGGGAGTAAACTCATTTCCCGAACGATTTTTTAAATTATTTTTTCACCACTAAAACGCATGAGACTTGTAGTTTTCAAAAATGTTTTCATTTTTGATGAGACGCTGAATAAAAGAAGTTTAATCGCCGGCAAACGAAAACCTGCGATTTCCCGTAAATCCCGGACTCGGCCCGTATAGTCAAAAGTATACAAAGAAAGTACCCAGGGAGTAAACTCATTTCTCAAACGATTTTTTAAATTACTTTTTCACCACTAAAACGCATGAGACTTGTAGTTTTTGAAAATGTTTTCATTTTTGATGAGACGCTGAATAAAAGAAGTTTAATCGCCGGCAAACGAAACCTGCGATTTCCCGTAAATCCTGGACTTGGCCCGTGTAGTCAAAAGTATACAAAGAAAGTACCCAGGGAGTAAACTCATTTCCCAAACGATTTTTTAAATTATTATTTCACCACTAAAGCCCATGAGACTTGTAGTTTTTAAAAATGTTTTCATTTTTGATGAGACGCTTAATGAAAGTGGTTTAATCGCCAGCAAACAAAAACCCGCGATTTCCCGTAAATCCCGGGCTTGGCCCGTATAGTCGAATGTTTACAAAGAAAGTACCCTGTGAGTAAACTCATTTCCAAAACGATTTTTTAAATTATCTTTTCACCACTAAAACGCATGAGACTTGTAGTTTTCAAAAATGTTTTCATATTTGATGAGACGCTTAATGAAAGAGGTTTAATCGCCGGCAAACGAAATCCCGCGATTTCCCGTAAATCCCGGGCTTGGCCCGTATAGTCGAATGTATACAAAGAAAGTACCTAGGGAGTAAACTCATTTCCCGAACGATTTTTTAATTTTTTTTTTCACGACTAAAACGCATTAGACTTGTAGTTTTTAAAAATGTTTTCATTTTTGATGAGACGCTGAATAAAAGAAGTTTAATCGCCGGCAAACGAAAACCTGCGATTTCCCGTAAATCCCGGACTCGGCCCGTATTGTCAAAAGTATACAAAGAAAGTACCCAGGGAATAAACTCATTTCCCGAACGATTTTTTAAATTATTTTTTCACCACTAAAACGCATGACACTTGTAGTTTTCAAAAATGTTTTCATTTTTGATGAGACGCTGAATAAAAGAAGTTTAATCGCCGGCAATCGAAAACCTGCGATTTCCCGTAAATGCCGGACTCGGCACGTATAGTAAAGAAAGTACCCGGGATGTAATCTCATTTCGCGAACGATTTTTTAAATTATTATTTCACCACTAAAACCCATGAGACTTATAGTTTTTAAAAATGATTTCATTTTTGATGAGACGCTGAAAAAAAGAAGTTAAATCGCCGGCAAACGAAATCCCGCCATTTCCCGTAAACCCATGACTCGGCCCGTATAGTCAAAAGTATACAAAGAAATTACCCAGGGAGTAAACTCATTTTCCGAACGATTTTTTAAATTATTTTTTCACCACTACAACGCATGAGACTTGTAGTTTTTAAAAATGTTTTCATTTTTGATGAGACGCTGAATAAAAGAAGTTTAATCGCCGGTAAACGAAAACCCGCCATTTCCCGTAAACCCCGGACTCGGCCCGTATAGTCAAAAGTATACAAAGAAAGTACCCAGGGAGTAAACTCATTTTCCGAACGATTTTTTAAATTATTTTTTCACCACTACAACGCATGAGACTTGTAGTTTTCAAAAATATTTTCATTTTTGATGAGACGCTGAATAAAAGAAGTTTATTCGCACTCAAACGAAAATCCGCGATTTCCCGTAAATCCCGGACTCGGCCCGTATAGTCCAAAGTATACAAAGAAAGTACCCAGGGAGTAAACTCATTTTCCGAACGATTTTTTAAATTATATTTTCACCACTAAAACGCATGAGACTTGTAGTTTTCAAAAATGTTTTCATATTTGATGAGACGCTGAATAAAAGACGTTTAATCGCCGGCAAACGAAATCCCGCGATTTCCCGTAAATCCCGGGCTTGGCCCGTATAGTCGAATGCATACAAAGAAAGTACCTAGGAAGTAAACTCATTTCCCGAACGATTTTTTAATATTTTTTTTCACTACTAAAACGCATGAGACTTGTAGTTTTCAAAAATGTTTTCATTTTTGATGAGACGCTGAATAAAAGAAGTTTAATCGCCGGCAAACGAAAACCTGCGATTTCCCGTAAATCCCGGACTCGGCCCGTATTGTCAAAAGTATACAAAGAAAGTACCCAGGGAATAAACTCATTTCCCGAACGATTTTTTAAATTATTTTTTCACCACTAAAACGCATGACACTTGTAGTTTTCAAAAATGTTTTCATTTTTGATGAGACGCTGAATAAAAGAAGTTTAATCGCCGGCAAACGAAAACCTGCGATTTCCCGTAAATGCCGGACTCGGCACGTATAGTAAAGAAAGTACCCGGGATGTAAACTCATTTTCCGAACGATTTTTTAAAATATTATTTCACCACTAAAACCCATGAGACTTATAGTTTTTAAAAATGATTTCATTTTTGATGAGACGCTGAAAAAAAGAAGTTAAATCGCCGGCAAACGAAATCCCGCCATTTCCCGTAAACCCATGACTCGGCCCGTATAGTCAAAAGTATACAAAGAAATTATCCAGGGAGTAAACTCATTTTCCGAACGATTTTTTAAATTATTTTTTCACCACTACAACGCATGAGACTTGTAGTTTTTAAAAATGTTTTCATTTTTGATGAGACGCTGAATAAAAGAAGTTTAATCGCCGGCAAACGAAAACCCGCCATTTCAAGTAAACCCCGGACTTGGCCCGTATAGTCAAAAGTATACAAAGAAAGTACCCAGGGAGTAAACTCATTTTCCGAACGATTTTTTAAATTATTTTTTCACCACTACAACGCATGAGACTTGTAGTTTTCAAAAATATTTTCATTTTTGATGAGACGCTGAATAAAAGAAGTTTATTCGCACTCAAACGAAAATCCGCGATTTCCCGTAAATCCCGGACTCGGCCCGTATAGTCCAAAGTATACAAAGAAAGTACCCAGGGAGTAAACTCATTTTCCGAACGATTTTTTAAATTATATTTTCACCACTAAAACGCATGAGACTTGTAGTTTTCAAAAATGTTTTCATATTTGATGAGACGCTGAATAAAAGACGTTTAATCGCAGGCAAACGAAATCCCGCGATTTCCCGTAAATCCCGGGCTTGGCCTGTATAGTCGAATGTATACAAAGAAAGTACCTAGGGAGTAAACTCATTTCCCGAACGATTTTTTAATATTTTTTTTCAGCACTAAAACGCATGAGACTTGTAGTTTTTAAAAATGTTTTCATTTTTGATGAGACGCTGAATAAAAGAAGTTTAATAGCCGGCAAACGAAAACCTGCGATTTCCCGTAAATCCCTGACTCGGCCCGTATTGTCAAAAGTATACAAAGAAAGTACCCAGGGAGTAAACTCATTTCCCGAACGATTTTTTAAATTATTTTTTCACCACTAAAACGCATGAGACTTGTAGTTTTCAAAAATGTTTTCATTTTTGATGAGACGCTGAATAAAAGAAGTTTAATCGCCGGCAAACGAAAACCTGCGATTTCCCGTAAATCCCGGACTCGGCCTGTATAGTCAAATGTATACAAAGAAAGCACCCAGGGAGTAAACTCATTTCCCGAACGATTTTTTAAATTACTTTTTCCCCACTAAAACGCATGAGACTTGTAGTTTTCAAAAATGTTTTCATATTTGATGAGACGCTGAATAAAAGAGGTTTAATCGCCTACAAACGAAATCCCGCGATTTCCCGTAAATCCCGGGCTTGGCCCGTATAGTCGAATGTATACAAAGAAAGTACCTAGGTAGTAAACTCATTTCCCGAACGATTTTTTAATTTTTTTTTACACCACTAAAATGCATGAGACTTGTAGTTTTTAAAAATGTTTTCATTTTTGATGAGACGCTGAATAAAAGAAGTTTAATCGCCGGCAAACGAAAACCTGCGATTTCCCGTAAATCCCTGACTCGGCCCGTATTGTCAAAAGTATACAAAGAAAACACCCAGGGAGTAAACTCATTTCCCGAACGATTTTTTAAATTATTTTTTCACCACTAAAACGCATGAGACTTGTAGTTTTCAAAAATGTTTTCATTTTTGATGAGACGCTGAATAAAAGAAGTTTAATCGCCGGCAAACGAAAACCTGCGATTTCCCGTAAATCCTGGACTCGTCCCGTATAGTCAAAAGTATTCAAAGAAAGTACCCAGGGAGTAAACTCATTTCCCGAACGATTTTTTAAATTATTATTTCACCACTAAAGCCCATGAGACTTGTAGTTTTTAAAAATGTTTTCATTTTTGATGAGACGCTTAATGAAAGTGGCTTAATCGCCAGCAAACAAAAACCCGCGATTTCCCGTAAATACCGGGCTGGGCCCGTATAGTCGAATGTTTACAAAGAAAGTACCCTGTGAGTAAACTCATTTCCAAAACGATTTTTTAAATTATCTTTTCACCACTAAAACGCATGAGACTTGTAGTTTTCAAAAATGTTTTCATTTTAGATGAGACGCTGAATAAAAGAAGTTTCATCGCCGGCAAACGAAAACCCGCCATTTCCCGTAAACCCCGGACTCGACCCGTATAGTCAAAAGTATACAGAGAAAGTACCCAGGGAGTAAACTCATTTCCCGAACGATTTTTTATATTATTTTTTTACCACTAAACGCATGGGACTTGTAGTTTTCAAAAATATTTTCATTATTGATGGGACGCTGAATAAAAGAAGTGTAATCGCCGGCAAACGAAGATCCGCCATTTCCGGTAAATCCCGGACTCGGCCCGTATAGTCAAAAGTATACAAAGAAAGTACCCAGGGAGTAAACTCATTTCCCGAACGATTTTTTAAATTATTTTTTCACCACTAAAACGCATGAGACTTGTAGTTTTCCAAAATGTTTTCATTTTTGATGAGACGCCTAATGAAAGAGGTTTAATCGCCGGCAAACGAAATCCCGCGTTTTCCCGTAAATCTCGGCTTGGCCCGTATAGTCAAAAGTATACAAAGAAAGTACCCAGGGAGTAAACTCATTTCCCGAACGATTTTTTAAATTATTTTTTCACCACTAAAACCCATGAGACTTGTAGTTTTTAAAAATGTTTTCATTTTTGATGAGACGCTGAATAAAAGAAGTTTAATCGCCGGCAAATGAAAACCCGCCATTTCCCGTAAACCCCGGAATCGGCCCGTATAGTCAAAAGTATACAAAAAAGTACCCAGGGAGTAAACTCATTTTCCGAACGATTTTTTAAATTATTTTTTCACCACTACAACGCATGAGACTTGTAGTTTTCAAAAATGTTTTCATTTTTGATGAGAC
The DNA here is from genome assembly GCF_029227915.1 of Hydractinia symbiolongicarpus. Lineage (NCBI taxonomy): Eukaryota > Metazoa > Cnidaria > Hydrozoa > Anthoathecata > Hydractiniidae > Hydractinia > Hydractinia symbiolongicarpus. The sequence continues at coordinate 5,187,655 of NC_079880.1, read as the reverse complement.
GTTGAATAAAAGAAGTTTATTCGCACTCAAACGAAAATCCGCGATTTCCCGTAAATCCCGGACTCGGCCCGTATAGTCCAAAGTATACAAAGAAAGTACCCAGGGAGTAAACGCATTTTCCGAACGATTTTTTAAATTATTTTTTCACCACTAAAACGCATGAGACTTGTAGTTTTCAAAAATGTTTTCATATTTGATGAGACGCTTAATGAAAGAGGTTTAATCGCCGGCCAACGAAATCCCGCGATTTCCCGTAAATCCCCGGCTTGGCCCGTATAGTCGAATGTATACAAAGAAAGTACCTAGGGAGTAAAGTCATTTCCCGAACGATTTTTTAATTTTTTTTTTCACCACTAAAATGCATGAGACTTGTAGTTTTTAAAAATGTTTTCATTTTTGATGAGACGCTGAATAAAAGAAGTTTAATCGCCGGCAAACGAAAACCTGCGATTTCCCGTAAATCCCTGACTCGGCCCGTATTGTCAAAAGTATACAAAGAAAACACCCAGGGAGTAAACTCATTTCCCGAACGATTTTTTAAATTATTTTTTCACCACTAAAACGCATGAGACTTGTAGTTTTCAAAAATGTTTTCATTTTTGATGAGACGCTGAATAAAAGAAGTTTAATCGCCGGCAAACGAAAACCTGCGATTTCCCGTAAATCCTGGACTCGTCCCGTATAGTCAAAAGTATTCAAAGAAAGTACCCAGGGAGTAAACTCATTTCCCGAACGATTTTTTAAATTATTATTTCACCACTAAAGCCCATGAGACTTGTAGTTTTTAAAAATGTTTTCAATTTTGATGAGACGCTTAATGAAAGTGGCTTAATCGCCAGCAAACGAAAACCCGCGATTTCCCGTAAATACCGGGCTGGGCCCGTATAGTCGAATGTTTACAAAGAAAGTACCCTGTGAGTAAACTCATTTCCAAAACGATTTTTTAAATTATCTTTTCACCACTAAAACGCATGAGACTTGTAGTTTTCAAAAATGTTTTCATTTTAGATGAGACGCTGAATAAAAGAAGTTTAATCGCCGGCAAACGAAAACCCGCCATTTCCCGTAAACCCCGGACTCGACCCGTATAGTCAAAAGTATACAGAGAAAGTACCCAGGGAGTAAACTCATTTCCCGAACGATTTTTTATATTATTTTTTTACCACTAAACGCATGGGACTTGTAGTTTTCAAAAATATTTTCATTATTGATGGGACGCTGAATAAAAGAAGTGTAATCGCCGGCAAACGAAGATCCGCCATTTCCGGTAAATCCCGGACTCGGCCCGTATAGTCAAAAGTATACAAAGAAAGTACCCAGGGAGTAAACTCATTTCCCGAACGATTTTTTAAATTATTTTTTCACCACTAAAACGCATGAGACTTGTAGTTTTCCAAAATGTTTTCATTTTTGATGAGACGCCTAATGAAAGAGGTTTAATCGCCGGCAAACGAAATCCCGCGTTTTCCCGTAAATCTCGGCTTGGCCCGTATAGTCAAAAGTATACAAAGAAAGTACCCAGGGAGTAAACTCATTTCCCGAACGATTTTTTAAATTATTTTTTCACCACTAAAACCCATGAGACTTGTAGTTTTTAAAAATGTTTTCATTTTTGATGAGACGCTGAATAAAAGAAGTTTAATCGCCGGCAAATGAAAACCCGCCATTTCCCGTAAACCCCGGAATCGGCCCGTATAGTCAAAAGTATACAAAAAAGTACCCAGGGAGTAAACTCATTTTCCGAACGATTTTTTAAATTATTTTTTCACCACTACAACGCATGAGACTTGTAGTTTTCAAAAATGTTTTCATTTTTGATGAGACGTTGAATAAAAGAAGTTTATTCGCACTCAAACGAAAATCCGCGATTTCCCGTAAATCCCGGACTCGGCCCGTATAGTCCAAAGTATACAAAGAAAGTACCCAGGGAGTAAACGCATTTTCCGAACGATTTTTTAAATTATTTTTTCACCACTAAAATGCATGAGACTTGTAGTTTTCAAAAATGTTTTCATATTTGATGAGACGCTTAATGAAAGAGGTTTAATCGCCGGCCAACGAAATCCCGCGATTTCCCGTAAATCCCCGGCTTGGCCCGTATAGTCGAATGTATACAAAGAAAGTACCTAGGGAGTAAAGTCATTTCCCGAACGATTTTTTAATTTTTTTTTTTCACCACTAAAACGGCTGAGACTTGTAGTTGTCAAAAATGTTTTCATTTTTGATGAGACGCCTAATGAAAGAGGTTTAATCGCCGGCAAACGAAATCCCGCGTTTTCCCGTAAATCCGGGGCTTGGCCCGTATAGTTGAATGTATACAAAGAAAGTACCCTGTGAGTAAACTCATTTCCTGAACGATTTTTTAAATTATTTTTTCACCACTAAAACGCATAAGACTTGTAGTTTTTAAAAATGTTTTCATTTTTGATGAAACGCTGAATAAAAGAAGTTTAATCGCCGGCAAACGAAAACCCGCGATTTCCCGTAAATCTCGGCTTGGCCCGTATAGTCAAAAGTATACAAAGAAAGTACCCAGGGAGTAAACTCATTTCCCGAACGATTTTTTAAATTATTTTTTCACCACTAAAACCCATGAGACTTATAGTTTTTAAAAACGTTTTCATTTTTGATGAGACGCTGAAAAAAAGAAGTTAAATCGCCGGCAAACAAAAACCCGCCATTTCCCGTAAACCCCTGACTCGGCCCGTATAGTCAAAAGTATACAAAGAAATTACCCAGGGAGTAAACTCATTTTCCGAACGATTTTTTAAATTATTTTTTCACCACTACAACGCATGAGACTTGTAATTTTTAAAAATGTTTTCATTTTTGATGAGACGCTGAATAAAAGAAGTTTAATCGCCGGCAAATGAAAACCCGCCATTTCCCGTAAACCCCGGAATCGGCCCGTATAGTCAAAAGTATACAAAAAAGTACCCAGGGAGTAAACTCATTTTCCGAACGATTTTTTAAATTATTTTTTCACCACTACAACGCATGAGACTTGTAGTTTTTAAAAATGTTTTCATTTTTGATGAGACGCTGAATAAAAGAAGTTTATTCGCACTCAAACGAAAATCCGCGATTTCCCGTAAATCCCGGACTCGGCCCGTATAGTCCAAAGTATACAAAGAAAGTACCCAGGGAGTAAACGCATTTTCCGAACGATTTTTTAAATTATTTTTTCACCACTAAAACGCATGAGACTTGTAGTTTTCAAAAATGTTTTCATATTTGATGAGACGCTTAATGAAAGAGGTTTAATCGTCGGCAAACGAAATCCCGCGATTTCCCGTAAATCCCCGGCTTGGCCCGTATAGTCGAATGTATACAAAGAAAGTACCTAGGGAGTAAACTCATTTCCCGAACGATTTTTTAATTTTTTTTTTCACCACTAAAACGCATGAGACTTGTAGTTTTTAAAAATGTTTTAATTTTTGATGAGACGTTGAATAAAAGAAGTTTAATCGCTGGCAAGCGAAAACCTGCGATTTCCCGTAAATCCTGGACACGGCCCGTATTGTCAAAACTATACAAAGAAAGTACCCAGGGAGTAAACTCATTTCCCGAACGATTTTTTAAATTATTTTTTCACCACTAAAACGCATGAGACTTGTAGTTTTCAAAAATGTTTTCATTTTTGATGAGACGCTGAATAAAAGAAGTTTAATCGCCGGCAAACGAAAACCTGCGATTTCCCGTAAATCCCGGACACGGCCTGTATAGTAAAGAAAGTACCCGGGATGTAAACTCATTTCCCGAACGATTTTTTAAAATATTTTTTCACCACTAAAACGGCTGAGACTTGTAGTTTTCAAAAATGTTTTCATTTTTGATGAGACGCTGAATAAAAGAAGTTTAATCGCCGGCAATCGAAAACCTGCGATTTCCCGTAAATCCCGGACTCGGCCCGTGTAGTCAAAAGTATACAAAGAAAGTACCCAGGGAGTAAACTCATTTTCCGAACGATTTTTTAAATTATTTTTTCACCACTAAAACGCATGAGACTTGTACTTTTCAAAAATGTTTTCATATTTGATGAGACGCTTAATGAAAGAGGTTTAATCGCCGGAAAACGAAATCCTGCGATTTCCGGTAAATCCCGGGCTTGGCCCGTATAGTCGAATGTATACAAAGAAAGTACCTAGGGAGTAAACTCATTTCCCGAACGATTTTTTAATTTTTTTTTTCACCACTAAAACGCATGAGACTTGTAGTTTTTAAAAATGTTTTAATTTTTGATGAGACGTTGAATAAAAGAAGTTTAATCGCTGGCAAGCGAAAACCTGCGATTTCCCGTAAATCCTGGACACGGCCCGTATTGTCAAAACTATACAAAGAAAGTACCCAGGGAGTAAACTCATTTCCCGAACGATTTTTTAAATTATTTTTTCACCACTAAAACGCATGAGACTTGTAGTTTTCCAAAATGTTTTCATTTTTGATGAGACGCCTAATGAAAGAGGTTTAATCGCCGGCAAACGAAATCCCGCGTTTTCCCGTAAATCTCGGCTTGGCCCGTATAGTCAAAAGTATACAAAGAAAGTACCCAGGGAGTAAACTCATTTCCCGAACGATTTTTTAAATTATTTTTTCACCACTAAAACCCATGAGACTTGTAGTTTTTAAAAATGTTTTCATTTTTGATGAGACGCTGAATAAAAGAAGTTTAATCGCCGGCAAATGAAAACCCGCCATTTCCCGTAAACCCCGGAATCGGCCCGTATAGTCAAAAGTATACAAAAAAGTACCCAGGGAGTAAACTCATTTTCCGAACGATTTTTTAAATTATTTTTTCACCACTACAACGCATGAGACTTGTAGTTTTCAAAAATGTTTTCATTTTTGATGAGACGTTGAATAAAAGAAGTTTATTCGCACTCAAACGAAAATCCGCGATTTCCCGTAAATCCCGGACTCGGCCCGTATAGTCCAAAGTATACAAAGAAAGTACCCAGGGAGTAAACGCATTTTCCGAACGATTTTTTAAATTATTTTTTCACCACTAAAACGCATGAGACTTGTAGTTTTCAAAAATGTTTTCATATTTGATGAGACGCTTAATGAAAGAGGTTTAATCGCCGGCCAACGAAATCCCGCGATTTCCCGTAAATCCCCGGCTTGGCCCGTATAGTCGAATGTATACAAAGAAAGTACCTAGGGAGTAAAGTCATTTCCCGAACGATTTTTTAATTTTTTTTTTCACCACTAAAATGCATGAGACTTGTAGTTTTTAAAAATGTTTTCATTTTTGATGAGACGCTGAATAAAAGAAGTTTAATCGCCGGCAAACGAAAACCTGCGATTTCCCGTAAATCCCTGACTCGGCCCGTATTGTCAAAAGTATACAAAGAAAACACCCAGGGAGTAAACTCATTTCCCGAACGATTTTTTAAATTATTTTTTCACCACTAAAACGCATGAGACTTGTAGTTTTCAAAAATGTTTTCATTTTTGATGAGACGCTGAATAAAAGAAGTTTAATCGCCGGCAAACGAAAACCTGCGATTTCCCGTAAATCCTGGACTCGTCCCGTATAGTCAAAAGTATTCAAAGAAAGTACCCAGGGAGTAAACTCATTTCCCGAACGATTTTTTAAATTATTATTTCACCACTAAAGCCCATGAGACTTGTAGTTTTTAAAAATGTTTTCAATTTTGATGAGACGCTTAATGAAAGTGGCTTAATCGCCAGCAAACGAAAACCCGCGATTTCCCGTAAATACCGGGCTGGGCCCGTATAGTCGAATGTTTACAAAGAAAGTACCCTGTGAGTAAACTCATTTCCAAAACGATTTTTTAAATTATCTTTTCACCACTAAAACGCATGAGACTTGTAGTTTTCAAAAATGTTTTCATTTTAGATGAGACGCTGAATAAAAGAAGTTTAATCGCCGGCAAACGAAAACCCGCCATTTCCCGTAAACCCCGGACTCGACCCGTATAGTCAAAAGTATACAGAGAAAGTACCCAGGGAGTAAACTCATTTCCCGAACGATTTTTTATATTATTTTTTTACCACTAAACGCATGGGACTTGTAGTTTTCAAAAATATTTTCATTATTGATGGGACGCTGAATAAAAGAAGTGTAATCGCCGGCAAACGAAGATCCGCCATTTCCGGTAAATCCCGGACTCGGCCCGTATAGTCAAAAGTATACAAAGAAAGTACCCAGGGAGTAAACTCATTTCCCGAACGATTTTTTAAATTATTTTTTCACCACTAAAACGCATGAGACTTGTAGTTTTCCAAAATGTTTTCATTTTTGATGAGACGCCTAATGAAAGAGGTTTAATCGCCGGCAAACGAAATCCCGCGTTTTCCCGTAAATCTCGGCTTGGCCCGTATAGTCAAAAGTATACAAAGAAAGTACCCAGGGAGTAAACTCATTTCCCGAACGATTTTTTAAATTATTTTTTCACCACTAAAACCCATGAGACTTGTAGTTTTTAAAAATGTTTTCATTTTTGATGAGACGCTGAATAAAAGAAGTTTAATCGCCGGCAAATGAAAACCCGCCATTTCCCGTAAACCCCGGAATCGGCCCGTATAGTCAAAAGTATACAAAAAAGTACCCAGGGAGTAAACTCATTTTCCGAACGATTTTTTAAATTATTTTTTCACCACTACAACGCATGAGACTTGTAGTTTTCAAAAATGTTTTCATTTTTGATGAGACGTTGAATAAAAGAAGTTTATTCGCACTCAAACGAAAATCCGCGATTTCCCGTAAATCCCGGACTCGGCCCGTATAGTCCAAAGTATACAAAGAAAGTACCCAGGGAGTAAACGCATTTTCCGAACGATTTTTTAAATTATTTTTTCACCACTAAAATGCATGAGACTTGTAGTTTTCAAAAATGTTTTCATATTTGATGAGACGCTTAATGAAAGAGGTTTAATCGCCGGCCAACGAAATCCCGCGATTTCCCGTAAATCCCCGGCTTGGCCCGTATAGTCGAATGTATACAAAGAAAGTACCTAGGGAGTAAAGTCATTTCCCGAACGATTTTTTAATTTTTTTTTTTCACCACTAAAACGGCTGAGACTTGTAGTTGTCAAAAATGTTTTCATTTTTGATGAGACGCCTAATGAAAGAGGTTTAATCGCCGGCAAACGAAATCCCGCGTTTTCCCGTAAATCCGGGGCTTGGCCCGTATAGTTGAATGTATACAAAGAAAGTACCCTGTGAGTAAACTCATTTCCTGAACGATTTTTTAAATTATTTTTTCACCACTAAAACGCATAAGACTTGTAGTTTTTAAAAATGTTTTCATTTTTGATGAAACGCTGAATAAAAGAAGTTTAATCGCCGGCAAACGAAAACCCGCGATTTCCCGTAAATCTCGGCTTGGCCCGTATAGTCAAAAGTATACAAAGAAAGTACCCAGGGAGTAAACTCATTTCCCGAACGATTTTTTAAATTATTTTTTCACCACTAAAACCCATGAGACTTATAGTTTTTAAAAACGTTTTCATTTTTGATGAGACGCTGAAAAAAAGAAGTTAAATCGCCGGCAAACAAAAACCCGCCATTTCCCGTAAACCCCTGACTCGGCCCGTATAGTCAAAAGTATACAAAGAAATTACCCAGGGAGTAAACTCATTTTCCGAACGATTTTTTAAATTATTTTTTCACCACTACAACGCATGAGACTTGTAATTTTTAAAAATGTTTTCATTTTTGATGAGACGCTGAATAAAAGAAGTTTAATCGCCGGCAAATGAAAACCCGCCATTTCCCGTAAACCCCGGAATCGGCCCGTATAGTCAAAAGTATACAAAAAAGTACCCAGGGAGTAAACTCATTTTCCGAACGATTTTTTAAATTATTTTTTCACCACTACAACGCATGAGACTTGTAGTTTTTAAAAATGTTTTCATTTTTGATGAGACGCTGAATAAAAGAAGTTTATTCGCACTCAAACGAAAATCCGCGATTTCCCGTAAATCCCGGACTCGGCCCGTATAGTCCAAAGTATACAAAGAAAGTACCCAGGGAGTAAACGCATTTTCCGAACGATTTTTTAAATTATTTTTTCACCACTAAAACGCATGAGACTTGTAGTTTTCAAAAATGTTTTCATATTTGATGAGACGCTTAATGAAAGAGGTTTAATCGTCGGCAAACGAAATCCCGCGATTTCCCGTAAATCCCCGGCTTGGCCCGTATAGTCGAATGTATACAAAGAAAGTACCTAGGGAGTAAACTCATTTCCCGAACGATTTTTTAATTTTTTTTTTCACCACTAAAACGCATGAGACTTGTAGTTTTTAAAAATGTTTTAATTTTTGATGAGACGTTGAATAAAAGAAGTTTAATCGCTGGCAAGCGAAAACCTGCGATTTCCCGTAAATCCTGGACACGGCCCGTATTGTCAAAACTATACAAAGAAAGTACCCAGGGAGTAAACTCATTTCCCGAACGATTTTTTAAATTATTTTTTCACCACTAAAACGCATGAGACTTGTAGTTTTCAAAAATGTTTTCATTTTTGATGAGACGCTGAATAAAAGAAGTTTAATCGCCGGCAAACGAAAACCTGCGATTTCCCGTAAATCCCGGACACGGCCTGTATAGTAAAGAAAGTACCCGGGATGTAAACTCATTTCCCGAACGATTTTTTAAAATATTTTTTCACCACTAAAACGGCTGAGACTTGTAGTTTTCAAAAATGTTTTCATTTTTGATGAGACGCTGAATAAAAGAAGTTTAATCGCCGGCAATCGAAAACCTGCGATTTCCCGTAAATCCCGGACTCGGCCCGTGTAGTCAAAAGTATACAAAGAAAGTACCCAGGGAGTAAACTCATTTTCCGAACGATTTTTTAAATTATTTTTTCACCACTAAAACGCATGAGACTTGTACTTTTCAAAAATGTTTTCATATTTGATGAGACGCTTAATGAAAGAGGTTTAATCGCCGGAAAACGAAATCCTGCGATTTCCGGTAAATCCCGGGCTTGGCCCGTATAGTCGAATGTATACAAAGAAAGTACCTAGGGAGTAAACTCATTTCCCGAACGATTTTTTAATTTTTTTTTTCACCACTAAAACGCATGAGACTTGTAGTTTTTAAAAATGTTTTCATTTTTGATGAGACGCTGAATAAAAAAAGTTTAATCGCCGGCAAACGAAAACCTGCGATTTCCCGTAAATCCCGGACTCAGCCCGTATTGTCAAAAGTATACAAAGAAAGTACCCAGGGAGTAAACTCATTTCCCGAACGATTTTTTAAATTATTTTTTCACCACTAAAACGCATGAGACTTGTAGTTTTTAAAAATGTTTTCATTTTTGATGAGACGCTGAATAAAAGAAGTTTTATCGCCGGCAAACGAAACCTGCGATTTCCCGTAAATCCTGGACTCGGCCCGTATAGTCAAAAGTATACAAAGAAAGTACCCAGGGAGTAAACTCATTTCCCAAACGAATTTTTAAATTATTATTTCACCTCTAAAGCCCATGAGACATGTAGTTTTTAAAAACGTTTTCATTTTTGATGAGACGCTGAATAAAACAAGTTTAATCGCCGGCAAACGAAAACCCGCATATTCCCGTAAATCCCGGTCTCTGCCCGTATAGTCAAAAGTATACAAGGAAAGTACCCAGTGAGTAAACTCATTTCCCTAACGAATTTTTAAATTATTTTTTCACCACTAAAACGCACGAGACTTGTAGTTTTTAAAAATGTTTTCATTTTTGATGAGACGCTGAATAAAACAAGTTTAATCGCCGGCAAACGAAATCCTGCGATTTCCCGTAAATCCCGGGCTTGGCCCGTATAGTCGAATGTATACAAAGAAAGTACCTAGGGAGTAAACTCATTTCCCGAACGATTTTTTAATTTTTTTTTTCACCACTAAAACGCATGAGACTTGTAGTTTTTAAAAATGTTTTCATTTTTGATGAGACGCTGAATAAAAAAAGTTTAATCGCCGGCAAACGAAAACCTGCGATTTCCCGTAAATCCCGGACTCGGCCCGTATTGTCAAAAGTATACAAAGAAAGTACCCAGGGAGTAAACTCATTTCCCGAACGATTTTTTAAATTATTTTTTCACCACTAAAACGCATGAGACTTGTAGTTTTCAAAAATGTTTTCATTTTTGATGAGACGCTGAATAAAAGAAGTTTAATCGCCAGCAAACGAAAACCTGCGATTTCCCGTAAATCCCGGACTCGGCCCGTATAGTCAAAAGTATACAAAGAAAGTACCCAGTGAGTAAACTCATTTCCCGAACGATTTTTAAATTACTTTTTCACCACTAAAACGCATGAGACTTGTAGTTTTTAAAAATGTTTTCATTTTTGATGAGACGCTGAATAAAAGAAGTTTAATCGCCGGCAAACGAAACCTGCGATTTCCCGTAAATCCTGGACTCGGCCCGTATAGTCAAAAGTATACAAAGAAAGTACCCAGGGAGTAAACTCATTTCCCAAACGATTTTTTAAATTATTATTTCACCACTAAAGCCCATGAGACTTGTAGTTTTTAAAAACGTTTTCATTTTTGATGAGACGCTGAATAAAACAAGTTTAATCGCCGGCAAACGAAAACCCGCAATTTCCCGTAAATCCCGGTCTCTGCCCGTATAGTCAAAAGTATACAAGGAAAGTACCCAGTGAGTAAACTCATTTCCCAAACGAATTTTTAAATTATTTTTTCACCACTAAAACGCACGAGACTTGTAGTTTTCAAAAATGTTTTCATTTTTGATGAGACGCTGAATAAAACAAGTTTAATCGCCGGCAAACGAAATCCTGCGATTTCCCGTAAATCCCGGGCTTGGCCCGTATAGTCGAATGTATACAAAGAAAGTACCCTGTGAGTAAACTCATTTTCAAAACGATTTTTTAAATTATTTTTTCACCACTACAACGCATGAGACTTGTAGTTTTCAAAAATATTTTCATTTTTGATGAGACGCTGAATAAAAGACGTTTAATCGCCGGCAAACGAAATCCCGCGATTTCCCGTAAATCCCGGGCTTGGCCCGTATAGTCGAATGCATACAAAGAAAGTACCTAGGAAGTAAACTCATTTCCCGAACGATTTTTTAATATTTTTTTTCACCACTAAAACGCATGAGACTTGTAGTTTTAAAAAATGTTTTCATTTTTGATGAGACGCTGAATATAAGAAGTTTAATAGCCGGCAAACGAAAACCTGCGATTTCCCGTAAATGCCTGACTCGGCCCGTATTGTCAAAAGCATACAAAGAAAGTACCCAGGGAGTAAACTGATTTCCCGAACGATTTTTTAAATTATTTTTTCACTACTAAAACGCATGAGACTTGTAGTTTTCAAAAATGTTTTCATTTTTGATGAGACGCTGAATAAAAGAAGTTTAATCGCCGGCAAACGAAAACCTGCGATTTCCCGTAAATCCCGGACTCGGCCCGTATTGTCAAAAGTATACAAAGAAAGTACCCAGGGAATAAACTCATTTCCCGAACGATTTTTTAAATTATTTTTTCACCACTAAAACGCATGAGACTTGTAGTTTTCAAAAATGTTTTCATTTTTGATGAGACGCTGAATAAAAGAAGTTTAATCGCCGGCAAACGAAAACCTGCGATTTCCCGTAAATGCCGGACTCGGCACGTATAGTAAAGAAAGTACCCGGGATGTAAACTCATTTTCCGAACGATTTTTTAAAATATTATTTCACCACTAAAACCCATGAGACTTATAGTTTTTAAAAATGATTTCATTTTTGATGAGACGCTGAAAAAAAGAAGTTAAATCGCCGGCAAACGAAATCCCGCCATTTCCCGTAAACCCATGACTCGGCCCGTATAGTCAAAAGTATACAAAGAAATTACCCAGGGAGTAAACTCATTTTCCGAACGATTTTTTAAATTATTTTTTCACCACTACAACGCATGAGACTTGTAGTTTTTAAAAATGTTTTCATTTTTGATGAGACGCTGAATAAAAGAAGTTTAATCGCCGGCAAACGAAAACCCGCCATTTCAAGTAAACCCCGGACTTGGCCCGTATAGTCAAAAGTATACAAAGAAAGTACCCAGGGAGTAAACTCATTTTCCGAACGATTTTTTAAATTATTTTTTCACCACTACAACGCATGAGACTTGTAGTTTTCAAAAATATTTTCATTTTTGATGAGACGCTGAATAAAAGAAGTTTATTTGCACTCAAACGAAAATCCGCGATTTCCCGTAAATCCCGGACTCGGCCCGTATAGTCCAAAGTATACAAAGAAAGTACCCAGGGAGTAAACTCATTTTCCGAACGATTTTTTAAATTATATTTTCACCACTAAAACGCATGAGACTTGTAGTTTTCAAAAATGTTTTCATATTTGATGAGACGCTGAATAAAAGACGTTTAATCGCAGGCAAACGAAATCCCGCGATTTCCCGTAAATCCCGGGCTTGGCCTGTATAGTCGAATGTATACAAAGAAAGTACCTAGGGAGTAAACTCATTTCCCGAACGATTTTTTAATATTTTTTTTCAGCACTAAAACGCATGAGACTTGTAGTTTTTAAAAATGTTTTCATTTTTGATGAGACGCTGAATAAAAGAAGTTTAATAGCCGGCAAACGAAAACCTGCGATTTCCCGTAAATCCCTGACTCGGCCCGTATTGTCAAAAGTATACAAAGAAAGTACCCAGGGAGTAAACTCATTTCCCGAACGATTTTTTAAATTATTTTTTCACCACTAAAACGCATGAGACTTGTAGTTTTCAAAAATGTTTTCATTTTTGATGAGACGCTGAATAAAAGAAGTTTAATCGCCGGCAAACGAAAACCTGCGATTTCCCGTAAATCCTGGACTCGGCCTGTATAGTCAAATGTATACAAAGAAAGCACCCAGGGAGTAAACTCATTTCCCGAACGATTTTTTAAATTACTTTTTCCCCACTAAAACGCATGAGACTTGTAGTTTTCAAAAATGTTTTCATATTTGATGAGACGCTGAATAAAAGAGGTTTAATCGCCTACAAACGAAATCCCGCGATTTCCCGTAAATCCCGGGCTTGGCCCGTATAGTCGAATGTATACAAAGAAAGTACCTAGGTAGTAAACTCATTTCCCGAACGATTTTTTAATTTTTTTTTTCACCACTAAAATGCATGAGACTTGTAGTTTTTAAAAATGTTTTCATTTTTGATGAGACGCTGAATAAAAGAAGTTTAATCGCCGGCAAACGAAAACCTGCGATTTCGCGTAAATCCCTGACTCGGCCCGTATTGTCAAAAGTATACAAAGAAAACACCCAGGGAGTAAACTCATTTCCCGAACGATTTTTTAAATTATTTTTTCACCACTAAAACGCATGAGACTTGTAGTTTTCAAAAATGTTTTCATTTTTGATGAGACGCTGAATAAAAGAAGTTTAATCGCCGGCAAACGAAAACCTGCGATTTCCCGTAAATCCTGGACTCGTCCCGTATAGTCAAAAGTATTCAAAGAAAGTACCCAGGGAGTAAACTCATTTCCCGAACGATTTTTTAAATTATTATTTCACCACTAAAGCCCATGAGACTTGTAGTTTTTAAAAATGTTTTCATTTTTGATGAGACGCTTAATGAAAGTGGCTTAATCGCCAGCAAACGAAAACCCGCGATTTCCCGTAAATACCGGGCTGGGCCCGTATAGTCGAATGTTTACAAAGAAAGTACCCTGTGAGTAAACTCATTTCCAAAACGATTTTTTAAATTATCTTTTCACCACTAAAACGCATGAGACTTGTAGTTTTCAAAAATGTTTTCATTTTAGATGAGACGCTGAATAAAAGAAGTTTAATCGCCGGCAAACGAAAACCCGCCATTTCCCGTAAACCCCGGACTCGACCCGTATAGTCAAAAGTATACAGAGAAAGTACCCAGGGAGTAAACTCATTTCCCGAACGATTTTTTATATTATTTTTTTACCACTAAACGCATGGGACTTGTAGTTTTCAAAAATATTTTCATTATTGATGGGACGCTGAATAAAAGAAGTGTAATCGCCGGCAAACGAAGATCCGCCATTTCCGGTAAATCCCGGACTCGGCCCGTATAGTCAAAAGTATACAAAGAAAGTACCCAGGGAGTAAACTCATTTCCCGAACGATTTTTTAAATTATTTTTTCACCACTAAAACGCATGAGACTTGTAGTTTTCCAAAATGTTTTCATTTTTGATGAGACGCCTAATGAAAGAGGTTTAATCGCCGGCAAACGAAATCCCGCGTTTTCCCGTAAATCTCGGCTTGGCCCGTATAGTCAAAAGTATACAAAGAAAGTACCCAGGGAGTAAACTCATTTCCCGAACGATTTTTTAAATTATTTTTTCACCACTAAAACCCATGAGACTTGTAGTTTTTAAAAATGTTTTCATTTTTGATGAGACGCTGAATAAAAGAAGTTTAATCGCCGGCAAATGAAAACCCGCCATTTCCCGTAAACCCCGGAATCGGCCCGTATAGTCAAAAGTATACAAAAAAGTACCCAGGGAGTAAACTCATTTTCCGAACGATTTTTTAAATTATTTTTTCACCACTACAACGCGTGAGACTTGTAGTTTTCAAAAATGTTTTCATTTTTGATGAGACGTTGAATAAAAGAAGTTTATTCGCACTCAAACGAAAATCCGCGATTTCCCGTAAATCCCGGACTCGGCCCGTATAGTCCAAAGTATACAAAGAAAGTACCCAGGGAGTAAACGCATTTTCCGAACGATTTTTTAAATTATTTTTTCACCACTAAAACGCATGAGACTTGTAGTTTTCAAAAATGTTTTCATATTTGATGAGACGCTTAATGAAAGAGGTTTAATCGCCGGCCAACGAAATCCCGCGATTTCCCGTAAATCCCCGGCTTGGCCCGTATAGTCGAATGTATACAAAGAAAGTACCTAGGGAGTAAAGTCATTTCCCGAACGATTTTTTAATTTTTTTTTTTCACCACTAAAACGGCTGAGACTTGTAGTTGTCAAAAATGTTTTCATTTTTTATGAGACGCCTAATGAAAGAGGTTTAATCGCCGGCAAACGAAATCCCGCGTTTTCCCGTAAATCCGGGGCTTGGCCCGTATAGTTGAATGTATACAAAGAAAGTACCCTGTGAGTAAACTCATTTCCTGAACGATTTTTTAAATTATTTTTTCACCACTAAAACGCATAAGACTTGTAGTTTTTAAAAATGTTTTCATTTTTGATGAAACGCTGAATAAAAGAAGTTTAATCGCCGGCAAACGAAAACCCGCGATTTCCCGTAAATCTCGGCTTGGCCCGTATAGTCAAAAGTATACAAAGAAAGTACCCAGGGAGTAAACTCATTTCCCGAACGATTTTTTAAATTATTTTTTCACCACTAAAACCCATGAGACTTATAGTTTTTAAAAATGTTTTCATTTTTGATGAGACGCTGAAAAAAAGAAGTTAAATCGCCGGCAAACAAAAACCCGCCATTTCCCGTAAACCCCTGACTCGGCCCGTATAGTCAAAAGTATACAAAGAAATTACCCAGGGAGTAAACTCATTTTCCGAACGATTTTTTAAATTATTTTTTCACCACTACAACGCATGAGACTTGTAGTTTTTAAAAATGTTTTCATTTTTGATGAGACGCTGAATAAAAGAAGTTTAATCGCCGGCAAATGAAAACCCGCCATTTCCCGTAAACCCCGGAATCGGCCCGTATAGTCAAAAGTATACAAAAAAGTACCCAGGGAGTAAACTCATTTTCCGAACGATTTTTTAAATTATTTTTTCACCACTACAACGCATGAGACTTGTAGTTTTTAAAAATGTTTTTATTTTTGATGAGACGCTGAATAAAAGAAGTTTATTCGCACTCAAACGAAAATCCGCGATTTCCCGTAAATCCCGGACTCGGCCCGTATAGTCCAAAGTATACAAAGAAAGTACCCAGGGAGTAAACGCATTTTCCGAACGATTTTTTAAATTATTTTTTCACCACTAAAACGCATGAGACTTGTAGTTTTCAAAAATGTTTTCATATTTGATGAGACGCTTAATGAAAGAGGTTTAATCGTCGGCAAACGAAATCCCGCGATTTCCCGTAAATCCCCGGCTTGGCCCGTATAGTCGAATGTATACAAAGAAAGTACCTAGGGAGTAAACTCATTTCCCGAACGATTTTTTAATTTTTTTTTTTCACCACTAAAACGCATGAGACTTGTAGTTTTTAAAAATGTTTTAATTTTTGATGAGACGTTGAATAAAAGAAGTTTAATCGCTGGCAAGCGAAAACCTGCGATTTCCCGTAAATCCTGGACACGGCCCGTATTGTCAAAACTATACAAAGAAAGTACCCAGGGAGTAAACTCATTTCCCGAACGATTTTTTAAATTATTTTTTCACCACTAAAACGCATGAGACTTGTAGTTTTCAAAAATGTTTTCATTTTTGATGAGACGCTGAATAAAAGAAGTTTAATCGCCGGCAAACGAAAACCTGCGATTTCCCGTAAATCCCGGACACGGCCTGTATAGTAAAGAAAGTACCCGGGATGTAAACTCATTTCCCGAACGATTTTTTAAAATATTTTTTCACCACTAAAACGGCTGAGACTTGTAGTTTTCAAAAATGTTTTCATTTTTGATGAGACGCTGAATAAAAGAAGTTTAATCGCCGGCAATCGAAAACCTGCGATTTCCCGTAAATCCCGGACTCGGCCCGTGTAGTCAAAAGTATACAAAGAAAGTACCCAGGGAGTAAACTCATTTTCCGAACGATTTTTTAAATTATTTTTTCACCACTAAAACGCATGAGACTTGTACTTTTCAAAAATGTTTTCATATTTGATGAGACGCTTAATGAAAGAGGTTTAATCGCCGGAAAACGAAATCCTGCGATTTCCGGTAAATCCCGGGCTTGGCCCGTATAGTCGAATGTATACAAAGAAAGTACCTAGGGAGTAAACTCATTTCCCGAACGATTTTTTAATTTTTTTTTTCACCACTAAAACGCATGAGACTTGTAGTTTTTAAAAATGTTTTCATTTTTGATGAGACGCTGAATAAAAAAAGTTTAATCGCCGGCAAACGAAAACCTGCGATTTCCCGTAAATCCCGGACTCAGCCCGTATTGTCAAAAGTATACAAAGAAAGTACCCAGGGAGTAAACTCATTTCCCGAACGATTTTTTAAATTATTTTTTCACCACTAAAACGCATGAGACTTGTAGTTTTTAAAAATGTTTTCATTTTTGATGAGACGCTGAATAAAAGAAGTTTTATCGCCGGCAAACGAAACCTGCGATTTCCCGTAAATCCTGGACTCGGCCCGTATAGTCAAAAGTATACAAAGAAAGTACCCAGGGAGTAAACTCATTTCCCAAACGAATTTTTAAATTATTATTTCACCTCTAAAGCCCATGAGACATGTAGTTTTTAAAAACGTTTTCATTTTTGATGAGACGCTGAATAAAACAAGTTTAATCGCCGGCAAACGAAAACCCGCATATTCCCGTAAATCCCGGTCTCTGCCCGTATAGTCAAAAGTATACAAGGAAAGTACCCAGTGAGTAAACTCATTTCCCTAACGAATTTTTAAATTATTTTTTCACCACTAAAACGCACGAGACTTGTAGTTTTTAAAAATGTTTTCATTTTTGATGAGACGCTGAATAAAACAAGTTTAATCGCCGGCAAACGAAATCCTGCGATTTCCCGTAAATCCCGGGCTTGGCCCGTATAGTCGAATGTATACAAAGAAAGTACCTAGGGAGTAAACTCATTTCCCGAACGATTTTTTAATTTTTTTTTTCACCACTAAAACGCATGAGACTTGTAGTTTTTAAAAATGTTTTCATTTTTGATGAGACGCTGAATAAAAAAAGTTTAATCGCCGGCAAACGAAAACCTGCGATTTCCCGTAAATCCCGGACTCGGCCCGTATTGTCAAAAGTATACAAAGAAAGTACCCAGGGAGTAAACTCATTTCCCGAACGATTTTTTAAATTATTTTTTCACCACTAAAACGCATGAGACTTGTAGTTTTCAAAAATGTTTTCATTTTTGATGAGACGCTGAATAAAAGAAGTTTAATCGCCAGCAAACGAAAACCTGCGATTTCCCGTAAATCCCGGACTCGGCCCGTATAGTCAAAAGTATACAAAGAAAGTACCCAGTGAGTAAACTCATTTCCCGAACGATTTTTAAATTACTTTTTCACCACTAAAACGCATGAGACTTGTAGTTTTTAAAAACGTTTTCATTTTTGATGAGACGCTGAATAAAACAAGTTTAATCGCCGGCAAACGAAAACCCGCAATTTCCCGTAAATCCCGGTCTCTGCCCGTATAGTCAAAAGTATACAAGGAAAGTACCCAGTGAGTAAACTCATTTCCCTAACGAATTTTTAAATTATTTTTTCACCACTAAAACGCACGAGACTTGTAGTTTTCAAAAATGTTTTCATTTTTGATGAGACGCTGAATAAAACAAGTTTAATCGCCGGCAAACGAAATCCTGCGATTTCCCGTAAATCCCGGGCTTGGCCCGTATAGTCGAATGTATACAAAGAAAGTACCTAGGGAGTAAACTCATTTCCCGAACGATTTTTTAATTTTTTTTTTCACCACTAAAACGCATGAGACTTGTAGTTTTTAAAAATATTTTCATTTTTGATGAGACGCTGAATAAAAAAAGTTTAATCGCCGGCAAACGAAAACCTGCGATTTCCCGTAAATCCCGGACTCGGCCCGTATTGTCAAAAGTATACAAAGAAAGTACCCAGGGAGTAAACTGATTTCCCGAACGATTTTTTAAATTATTTTTTCACCACTAAAACGCATGAGACTTGTAGTTTTCAAAAATGTTTTCATTTTTGATGAGACGCTGAATAAAAGAAGTTTAATCGCCAGCAAACGAAAACCTGCGATTTCCCGTAAATCCCGGACTCGGCCCGTATAGTCAAAAGTATACAAAGAAAGTACCCAGTGAGTAAACTCATTTCCTGAACGATTTTTAAATTACTTTTTCACCACTAAAACGCATGAGACTTGTAGTTTTTAAAAATGTTTTCATTTTTGATGAGACGCTGAATAAAAGAAGTTTAATCGCCGGCAAACGAAACCTGCGATTTCCCGTAAATCCTGGACTCGGCCCGTATAGTCAAAAGTATACAAAGAAAGTACCCAGGGAGTAAACTCATTTCCCAAACGATTTTTTAAATTATTATTTCACCACTAAAGCCCATGAGACTTGTAGTTTTTAAAAACGTTTTCATTTTTGATGAGACGCTGAATAAAACAAGTTTAATCGCCGAAAAACGAAAACCCGCGATTTCCCGTAAATCCCGGGCTTGGCCCGTATAGTCGAATGTATACAAAGAAAGTACCCTGTGAGTAAACTCATTTCCAGAACGATTTTTTAAAATATTTTTTCACCACTAAAATGCATAAGACATGTAGTTTTTAAAAATGTTTTCATTTTTGATGAAACGCTGAATAAAAGAAGTTTAATCGCCGGCAAACGAAAACCCGCAATTTCCCGTAAATCCCGGGCTTAGCCCGTATACTCGAATGTATACAAAGAAAGTACCCTGAGTTTACTCCCTGGGTACTTTCTTTGTATACTTTTGACTATACGGGCCGAGTCCGGGATTTACGGGAAATCGCAGGTTTTCGTTTGCCGCCGATTAAACTGCTTTTGTTCAGCGTCTCATCAAAAATGAAAACATTTTTGACTACTACAAGTCTCACGCGTTTTAGTGGTGAAAAAATAATTTAAAAAATCGTTCGGGAAATGAGTTTACTTCCTGGGTACTTTCTTTGTATATTTTTGACTATACGGGCCGAGTCCGGGATTTACGGGAAATCGCGGATTTTCGTTTGCCGGCGATTAAACTTCTTTTATTCAGCGTCCCATCAAATATGAAAATATTTTTGAAAACTACAAGTCTCATGCGTTTAGTGGTAAAGAAAATAATATAAAAAATCGTTCGGGAAATGAGTTTACTACCTGGGTACTTTCTTTGTATACTTTTGACTATACGGGTCGAGTCCGGGGTTTACGGGAAATGCCGGGTTTTCGTTTGCCGTCGATTAAACTTCTTTTATTCAGCGTCTCATCAAAAATGAAAACATTTTTAAAAACTACAAGTCTCATGCGTTTTAGTGGTGAAAAGATAATTTAAAAAATCGTTTTGGAAATGAGTTTACTCACAGGGTACTTTCTTTGTATACATTCGACTATACGGGCCAACCCCGGGATTTACGGGAAATCGCGGGTTTTCGTTTGCTGTCGATTAAACCACGTTCATTAAGCGTCTCATCAAAAATGAAAACATTTCTGAAAACTACAAGTCTCATGCGTTTTAGTGGTAAAAAAATAATTTAAAAAATCGTTCGGGAAATGAGTTTACTCACAGGGTACTTTCTTTGTTTACATTCGACTACACGGGCCAAGCCCGGGATTTACTGGAAATCGCGGGATTTCGTTTGCTGGCGATTAAACTTCTTTCATCAACCCTCTCATCAAAAATGAAAACATTTTTGAAAACTTCAAGTCTCATGCGTTTTAGTGGTGAAAAAAAATATTAAAAAATCGTTCGGTAAATGAGTTTACTCCCTTGGTACTTTCTTTGTATACATTCGACTATACGGGCCAAGCCCGGGATTTACGGGAAATCGCGGGATTTCGTTTGCCGGCGATTAAACCTCTTTTAATAAGCGTCTCATCAAAAATGAAAACATTTTTGAAAACTACAAGTCTCATGCGTTTTATTGGTGAAAAAATAATTTAAAAAATCGTTCGGGAAATGAGTTTACTCCCTGGGTACTTTCTTTGTATACTTTGGACTATACGGGCCGAGTCCGGGGTTTACGGGAAATCGCGGATTTTTGTTTAAGGGCGATTAAACTTCTTTTATTCAGCGTCTCATCAAAAATAAAAACATTTTTGAAAACAACAAGTCTCATGCGTTTTAGTGGTGAAAAAAAAATTTAAAAAATCGTTCGGGAAATGAGTTTACTTCCTGGGTACTTTCTTTGTATACATTCGACTATACGGGCCAAGCCCCGGATTTACAGGAAAACGCGGGATTTCGTTTGCCGGCGATTAAACCTCTTTCATTAAGCGTCTCATCAAAAATGAAAACATTTTTGAAAACTACAAGTCTCATGCGTTTTAGTGGTGAAAAAAAAAATTAAAAAATCGTTTGGGAAATGAGTTTACTCACTTTGTACTTTCTTTGTATACATTCGACTATACGGGCCAAGCCCGGGATTTACGGGAAATCGCGGGATTTCGTTTGCCGGCGATTAAACTTCTTTTATTAACCGTCTCATCAAAAATGAAAACATTTTTGAAAACTTCAAGTCTCATGCGTTTTAGTGGTGAAAAAAAAAATTAAAAAATCGTTCGGAAAATGAGTTTACTCCCTGGGTACTTTCTTTGTATACTTTTGACTATACGGGCCGAGTCCGGGATTTACGGGAAATCGCAGGTTTTCGTTTGCCGGCGATTAAACTTCTTTTATTCAGCGTCTCATCAAAAATAAAAACATTTTTGAAAACTACAAGTCTCATGCGTTTTAGTGGTGAAAAAATAATTTAAAAAATCGTTCGGGAAATGAGTTTACTCCCTGGGTACTTTCTTTGTATACATTCGACTATACGGGCCAAGCCCCGGATTTACAGGAAAACGCGGGATTTCGTTTGCCGGCGATTAAACCTCTTTCATTAAGCGTCTCATCAAAAATAAAAACGTTTTTGAAAACTACAAGTCTCATGCGTTTTAGTGGTGAAAAAATAATTTAAAAAATCGTTCGGGAAATGAGTTTACTCCCTGGGTACTTTCTTTGTATACATTCGACTATACGGGCCAAGCCCCGGATTTACAGGAAAACGCGGGATTTCGTTTGCCGGCGATTAAACCTCTTTCATTAAGCGTCTCATCAAAAATAAAAACATTTTTGAAAACTACAAGTCTCATGCGTTTTAGTGGTGAAAAAATAATTTAAAAAATCGTTCGGGAAATGAGTTTACTCCCTGGGTACTTTCTTTGTATACATTCGACTATACGGGCCAAGCCCCGGATTTACAGGAAAACGCGGGATTTCGTTTGCCGGCGATTAAACCTCTTTCATTAAGCGTCTCATCAAAAATAAAAACATTTTTGAAAACTACAAGTCTCATGCGTTTTAGTGGTGAAAAAATAATTTAAAAAATCGTTTGGGAAATGAGTTTACTCACTTTGTACTTTCTTTGTATACATTCGACTATACGGGCCAAGCCCGGGATTTACGGGAAATTGCGGGATTTCGTTTGCCGGCGATTAAACTTCTTTCATTAAGCGTCTCATCAAAAATGAAAACATTTTTGAAAACTACAAGTCTCATGCGTTTTAGTGGTGAAAAAAAAAAATTAAAAAATCGTTTGGGAAATGAGTTTACTCACTTTGTACTTTCTTTGTATACATTCGACTATACGGGCCAAGCTCGGGATTTACGGGAAATCGCGGGATTTCGTTTGCCGGCGATTAAACTTCTTTCATTAACCGTCTCATCAAAAATGAAAACATTTTTGAAAACTTCAAGTCTCATGCGTTTTAGTGGTGAAAAAAAAAATTAAAAAATCGTTCGGAAAATGAGTTTACTCCCTGGGTACTTTCTTTGTATACTTTTGACTATACGGGCCGAGTCCGGGATTTACGGGAAATCGCAGGTTTTCGTTTGCCGGCGATTAACCTGCTTTTATTCAGCGTCTCATCAAAAATAAAAACATTTTTGAAAACTACAAGTCTCATGCGTTTTAGTGGTGAAAAAAAAATTTAAAAAATCGTTCGGGAAATGAGTTTACTCCCTGGGTACTTTCTTTGTATACATTCGACTATACGGGCCAAGCCCCGGATTTACAGGAAAACACGGGATTTCGTTTGCCGGCGATTAAACCTCTTTCATTAAGCGTCTCATCAAAAATGAAAACATTTTTGAAAACTACAAGTCTCATGCGTTTTAGTGGTGAAAAAAAAAAAAATTAAAAAATCGTTTGGGAAATGAGTTTACTCACTTTGTACTTTCTTTGTATACATTCGACTATACGGGCCAAGCCCGGGATTTACGGAAAATCGCGGGATTTCGTTTGCCGGCGATTAAACTTCTTTCATTAACCGTCTCATCAAAAATGAAAACATTTTTGAAAACTTCAAGTCTCATGCGTTTTAGTGGTGAAAAAAAAAATTAAAAAATCGTTCGGAAAATGAGTTTACTCCCTGGGTACTTTCTTTGTATACTTTTGACTATACGGGCCGAGTCCGGGATTTACGGGAAATCGCAGGTTTTCGTTTGCCGGCGATTAAACTGCTTTTATTCAGCGTCTCATCAAAAATAAAAACATTTTTGAAAACTACAAGTCTCATGCGTTTTAGTGGTGAAAAAATAATTTAAAAAATCGTTTGGGAAATGAGTTTACTCACTTTGTACTTTCTTTGTATACATTCGACTATACGGGCCAAGCCCGGGATTTACGGGAAATCGCGGGATTTCGTTTGCCGGCGATTAAACTTCTTTCATTAACCGTCTCATCAAAAATTAAAACATTTTTGAAAACTTCAAGTCTCATGCGTTTTAGTGGTGAAAAAAAAAATTAAAAAATCGTTCGGAAAATGAGTTTACTCCCTGGGTACTTTCTTTGTATACTTTTGACTATACGGGCCGAGTCCGGGATTTACGGGAAATCGCAGGTTTTCGTTTGCCGGCGATTAAACTGCTTTTATTCAGCGTCTCATCAAAAATAAAAACATTTTTGAAAACTACAAGTCTCATGCGTTTTAGTGGTGAAAAAATAATTTAAAAAATCGTTTGGGAAATGAGTTTACTCCCTGGGTACTTTCTTTGTATACTTTTGACTATACGGGCCAAGCCGGGATTTACGGGAAATCGCTGGTTTTCGTTTGCCGGCGATTAAACTTCTTTTATTCAGCGTTTCATCAAAAATGAAAATATTTTTAAAAACTACAAGTCTTATGCGTTTTAGTGGTGAAAAAATAATTTAAAAAATCGTTCTGGAAATGAGTTTACTCATAGGCTACTTTCTTTGTATACATTCGACTATACGGGCCAAGCCCGGGATTTACGGAAAATCGCGGGTATTCGTTTTTCGGCGATTAAACCTCTTTCATTAAGCGTCTCATCAAAAATGAAAACATTTTTGAAAACTACAAGTCTCATGCGTTTTAGTGGTAAAGAAAATAATATAAAAAATCGTTCGGGAAATGAGTTTACTCCCTGGGTACTTTCTTTGTATACTTTTGACTATACGGGTCGAGTCCGGGGTTTACGGGGAATGGCGGGTTTTCGTTTGCCGTCGATTAAACTTCTTTTATTCAGCGTCTCATCAAAAATGAAAACATTTTTAAAAACTACAAGTCTTATGCGTTTTATTGGTGAAAAAATAATTTAAAAAATCGTTCTGGAAATGAGTTTACTCACAGGGTACTTTCTTTGTATACATTCGACTATACGGGCCAAGCCCGGGATTTACGGTAAATAGCGGGTTTTCGTTTTCCGGCGATTAAACCTCTTTCATTAAGCGTCTCATCAAAAATGAAAACTATTTTGAAAACTACAAGTCTCATGCGTTTTAGTGGTGAAAGAAAAATTTAAAAAATCGTTCGGGAAATGAGTTTACTTCCTGGGTACTTTCTTTGTATACTTTTGACTATACGGGCCGAGTCCGGGATTTACGGGAAATCGCGGATTTTCGTTTGCCGGCGATTAAACTTCTTTTATTCAGCGTCCCATCAAATATGAAAATATTTTTGAAAACTACAAGTCTCATGCGTTTTAGTGGTGAAAAGATAATTTAAAAAATCGTTTTGGAAATGAGTTTACTCACAGGGTACTTTCTTTGTATACATTCGACTATACGGGCCAAGCCCGGGATTTACGGGAAATCGCGGGTTTTCGTTTGCTGGCGAATAACCACTTTCATTAAGCGTCTCATCAAAAATGAAAACATTTCTGAAAACTACAAGTCTCATGCGTTTTAGTGGTAAAAAAATAATTTAAAAAATCGTTCGGGAAATGAGTTTACTCACAGGGTACTTTCTTTGTATACATTCGACTACACGGGCCAAGCCCGGGATTTACGGGAAATCGCGGGATTTCGTTTGCTGACGAATAAACTTCTTTCATCAACCGTCTCATCAAAAATGAAAACATTTTTGAAAACTTCAAGTCTCATGCGTTTTAGTGGTGAAAAAACAAAATTAAAAAATCGTTCGGGAAATGAGTTTACTCCCTGGGTACTTTCTTTGTATACATCCGACTATACGAGCCAAGCCCGGGATTTACGGGAAATCGCGGGATTTCGTTTGCCGGCGATTAAACCTCTTTTAATAAGCGTCTCATCAAAAATGAAAACATTTTTGAAAACTACAAGTCTCATGCGTTTTAGTGGTGAAAAAATAATTTAAAAAATCGTTCGGGAAATGAGTTTACTCCCTGGGTACTTTCTTTGTATACTTTGGACTATACGGGCCGAGTCCGGGATTTAGGGGAAATCGCGGATTTTCGTTTGAGGGCGATTAAACTTCTTTTATTCAGCGTCTTATCAAAAATGAAAACATTTTTGAAAACTACAAGTCTCATGCGTTTTAGTGGTGAAAAAAAAAATTAAAAAATCGTTTGGGAAATGAGTTTACTCACTTTGTACTTTCTTTGTATACATTCGACTATACGGGCCAAGCCAGGGATTTACGGGAAATCGCGGGATTTCGTTTGCCGGCGATTAAACTTCTTTCATTAACCGTCTCATCAAAAATGAAAACATTTTTGAAAACTTCAAGTCTCATGCGTTTTAGTGGTGAAAAAAAAAATTAAAAAATCGTTCGGGAAATGAGTTTACTCGCTGGGTACTTTCTTTGTATACTTTTGACTATACGGGCCGAGTCCGGGATTTACGGGAAATCGCAGGTTTTCGTTTGCCGGCGATTAAACTGCTTTTATTCAGCGTCTCATCAAAAATAAAAACATTTTTGAAAACTACAAGTCTCATGCGTTTTAGTGGTGAAAAAATAATTTAAAAAATCGTTCGGGAAATGAGTTTACTCCCTGTGTACTTTCTTTGTATACTTTTGACTATACGGGCCAAGCCGGGATTTACGGGAAATCGCGGGTTTTCGTTTGCCGGCGATTAAACTTCTTTTATTCAGCGTTTCATCAAAAATGAAAATATTTTTAAAAACTGCAAGTCTTATGCGTTTTAGTGGTGAAAAAATAATTTAAAAAATCGTTCTGGAAATGAGTTTACTCACAGGCTACTTTCTTTGTATACATTCGACTATACGGGCAAGCCCGGGATTTACGGAAAATCGCGGGTATTCGTTTTTCGGCGATTAAACCTCTTTCATTAAGCGTCTCATCAAAAATGAAAACATTTTTGAAAACTACAAGTCTCATGCGTTTTAGTGGTAAAGAAAATAATATAAAAAATCGTTCGGGAAATGAGTTTACTCCCTGGGTACTTTCTTTGTATACTTTTGACTATACGGGTCGAGTCCGGGGTTTACGGGGAATGGCGGGTTTTCGTTCGCCGTCGATTAAACTTCTTTTATTCAGCGTCTCATCAAAAATGAAAACATTTTTAAAAACTACAAGTCTTATGCGTTTTAGTGGTAAAAAAATAATTTAAAAAATCGTTCTGGAAATGAGCTTACTCACAGGGTACTTTCTTTGTTTACATTCGACTACACGGGCCAAGCCCGGGATTTACTGGAAATCGCGGGATTTCGTTTGCTGGCGATTAAACTTCTTTCATCAACCCTCTCATCAAAAATGAAAACATTTTTGAAAACTTCAAGTCTCATGCGTTTTAGTGGTGAAAAAAAATATTAAAAAATCGTTCGGTAAATGAGTTTACTCCCTTGGTACTTTCTTTGTATACATTCGACTATACGGGCCAAGCCCGGGATTTACGGGAAATCGCGGGATTTCGTTTGCCGGCGATTAAACCTCTTTTAATAAGCGTCTCATCAAAAATGAAAACATTTTTGAAAACTACAAGTCTCATGCGTTTTATTGGTGAAAAAATAATTTAAAAAATCGTTCGGGAAATGAGTTTACTCCCTGGGTACTTTCTTTGTATACTTTGGACTATACGGGCCGAGTCCGGGGTTTACGGGAAATCGCGGATTTTTGTTTAAGGGCGATTAAACTTCTTTTATTCAGCGTCTCATCAAAAATAAAAACATTTTTGAAAACAACAAGTCTCATGCGTTTTAGTGGTGAAAAAAAAATTTAAAAAATCGTTCGGGAAATGAGTTTACTTCCTGGGTACTTTCTTTGTATACATTCGACTATACGGGCCAAGCCCCGGATTTACAGGAAAACGCGGGATTTCGTTTGCCGGCGATTAAACCTCTTTCATTAAGCGTCTCATCAAAAATGAAAACATTTTTGAAAACTACAAGTCTCATGCGTTTTAGTGGTGAAAAAAAAAATTAAAAAATCGTTTGGGAAATGAGTTTACTCACTTTGTACTTTCTTTGTATACATTCGACTATACGGGCCAAGCCCGGGATTTACGGGAAATCGCGGGATTTCGTTTGCCGGCGATTAAACTTCTTTTATTAACCGTCTCATCAAAAATGAAAACATTTTTGAAAACTTCAAGTCTCATGCGTTTTAGTGGTGAAAAAAAAAATTAAAAAATCGTTCGGAAAATGAGTTTACTCCCTGGGTACTTTCTTTGTATACTTTTGACTATACGGGCCGAGTCCGGGATTTACGGGAAATCGCAGGTTTTCGTTTGCCGGCGATTAAACTTCTTTTATTCAGCGTCTCATCAAAAATAAAAACATTTTTGAAAACTACAAGTCTCATGCGTTTTAGTGGTGAAAAAATAATTTAAAAAATCGTTCGGGAAATGAGTTTACTCCCTGGGTACTTTCTTTGTATACATTCGACTATACGGGCCAAGCCCCGGATTTACAGGAAAACGCGGGATTTCGTTTGCCGGCGATTAAACCTCTTTCATTAAGCGTCTCATCAAAAATAAAAACGTTTTTGAAAACTACAAGTCTCATGCGTTTTAGTGGTGAAAAAATAATTTAAAAAATCGTTCGGGAAATGAGTTTACTCCCTGGGTACTTTCTTTGTATACATTCGACTATACGGGCCAAGCCCCGGATTTACAGGAAAACGCGGGATTTCGTTTGCCGGCGATTAAACCTCTTTCATTAAGCGTCTCATCAAAAATAAAAACATTTTTGAAAACTACAAGTCTCATGCGTTTTAGTGGTGAAAAAATAATTTAAAAAATCGTTCGGGAAATGAGTTTACTCCCTGGGTACTTTCTTTGTATACATTCGACTATACGGGCCAAGCCCCGGATTTACAGGAAAACGCGGGATTTCGTTTGCCGGCGATTAAACCTCTTTCATTAAGCGTCTCATCAAAAATAAAAACATTTTTGAAAACTACAAGTCTCATGCGTTTTAGTGGTGAAAAAATAATTTAAAAAATCGTTTGGGAAATGAGTTTACTCACTTTGTACTTTCTTTGTATACATTCGACTATACGGGCCAAGCCCGGGATTTACGGGAAATTGCGGGATTTCGTTTGCCGGCGATTAAACTTCTTTCATTAAGCGTCTCATCAAAAATGAAAACATTTTTGAAAACTACAAGTCTCATGCGTTTTAGTGGTGAAAAAAAAAAATTAAAAAATCGTTTGGGAAATGAGTTTACTCACTTTGTACTTTCTTTGTATACATTCGACTATACGGGCCAAGCTCGGGATTTACGGGAAATCGCGGGATTTCGTTTGCCGGCGATTAAACTTCTTTCATTAACCGTCTCATCAAAAATGAAAACATTTTTGAAAACTTCAAGTCTCATGCGTTTTAGTGGTGAAAAAAAAAATTAAAAAATCGTTCGGAAAATGAGTTTACTCCCTGGGTACTTTCTTTGTATACTTTTGACTATACGGGCCGAGTCCGGGATTTACGGGAAATCGCAGGTTTTCGTTTGCCGGCGATTAACCTGCTTTTATTCAGCGTCTCATCAAAAATAAAAACATTTTTGAAAACTACAAGTCTCATGCGTTTTAGTGGTGAAAAAAAAATTTAAAAAATCGTTCGGGAAATGAGTTTACTCCCTGGGTACTTTCTTTGTATACATTCGACTATACGGGCCAAGCCCCGGATTTACAGGAAAACACGGGATTTCGTTTGCCGGCGATTAAACCTCTTTCATTAAGCGTCTCATCAAAAATGAAAACATTTTTGAAAACTACAAGTCTCATGCGTTTTAGTGGTGAAAAAAAAAAAAATTAAAAAATCGTTTGGGAAATGAGTTTACTCACTTTGTACTTTCTTTGTATACATTCGACTATACGGGCCAAGCCCGGGATTTACGGAAAATCGCGGGATTTCGTTTGCCGGCGATTAAACTTCTTTCATTAACCGTCTCATCAAAAATGAAAACATTTTTGAAAACTTCAAGTCTCATGCGTTTTAGTGGTGAAAAAAAAAATTAAAAAATCGTTCGGAAAATGAGTTTACTCCCTGGGTACTTTCTTTGTATACTTTTGACTATACGGGCCGAGTCCGGGATTTACGGGAAATCGCAGGTTTTCGTTTGCCGGCGATTAAACTGCTTTTATTCAGCGTCTCATCAAAAATAAAAACATTTTTGAAAACTACAAGTCTCATGCGTTTTAGTGGTGAAAAAATAATTTAAAAAATCGTTTGGGAAATGAGTTTACTCACTTTGTACTTTCTTTGTATACATTCGACTATACGGGCCAAGCCCGGGATTTACGGGAAATCGCGGGATTTCGTTTGCCGGCGATTAAACTTCTTTCATTAACCGTCTCATCAAAAATTAAAACATTTTTGAAAACTTCAAGTCTCATGCGTTTTAGTGGTGAAAAAAAAAATTAAAAAATCGTTCGGAAAATGAGTTTACTCCCTGGGTACTTTCTTTGTATACTTTTGACTATACGGGCCGAGTCCGGGATTTACGGCAAATCGCAGGTTTTCGTTTGCCGGCGATTAAACTGCTTTTATTCAGCGTCTCATCAAAAATAAAAACATTTTTGAAAACTACAAGTCTCATGCGTTTTAGTGGTGAAAAAATAATTTAAAAAATCGTTTGGGAAATGAGTTTACTCCCTGGGTACTTTCTTTGTATACTTTTGACTATACGGGCCAAGCCGGGATTTACGGGAAATCGCTGGTTTTCGTTTGCCGGCGATTAAACTTCTTTTATTCAGCGTTTCATCAAAAATGAAAATATTTTTAAAAACTACAAGTCTTATGCGTTTTAGTGGTGAAAAAATAATTTAAAAAATCGTTCTGGAAATGAGTTTACTCATAGGCTACTTTCTTTGTATACATTCGACTATACGGGCCAAGCCCGGGATTTACGGAAAATCGCGGGTATTCGTTTTTCGGCGATTAAACCTCTTTCATTAAGCGTCTCATCAAAAATGAAAACATTTTTGAAAACTACAAGTCTCATGCGTTTTAGTGGTAAAGAAAATAATATAAAAAATCGTTCGGGAAATGAGTTTACTCCCTGGGTACTTTCTTTGTATACTTTTGACTATACGGGTCGAGTCCGGGGTTTACGGGGAATGGCGGGTTTTCGTTTGCCGTCGATTAAACTTCTTTTATTCAGCGTCTCATCAAAAATGAAAACATTTTTAAAAACTACAAGTCTTATGCGTTTTATTGGTGAAAAAATAATTTAAAAAATCGTTCTGGAAATGAGTTTACTCACAGGGTACTTTCTTTGTATACATTCGACTATACGGGCCAAGCCCGGGATTTACGGTAAATAGCGGGTTTTCGTTTTCCGGCGATTAAACCTCTTTCATTAAGCGTCTCATCAAAAATGAAAACTATTTTGAAAACTACAAGTCTCATGCGTTTTAGTGGTGAAAGAAAAATTTAAAAAATCGTTCGGGAAATGAGTTTACTTCCTGGGTACTTTCTTTGTATACTTTTGACTATACGGGCCGAGTCCGGGATTTACGGGAAATCGCGGATTTTCGTTTGCCGGCGATTAAACTTCTTTTATTCAGCGTCCCATCAAATATGAAAATATTTTTGAAAACTACAAGTCTCATGCGTTTTAGTGGTGAAAAGATAATTTAAAAAATCGTTTTGGAAATGAGTTTACTCACAGGGTACTTTCTTTGTATACATTCGACTATACGGGCCAAGCCCGGGATTTACGGGAAATCGCGGGTTTTCGTTTGCTGGCGAATAACCACTTTCATTAAGCGTCTCATCAAAAATGAAAACATTTCTGAAAACTACAAGTCTCATGCGTTTTAGTGGTAAAAAAATAATTTAAAAAATCGTTCGGGAAATGAGTTTACTCACAGGGTACTTTCTTTGTATACATTCGACTACACGGGCCAAGCCCGGGATTTACGGGAAATCGCGGGATTTCGTTTGCTGACGAATAAACTTCTTTCATCAACCGTCTCATCAAAAATGAAAACATTTTTGAAAACTTCAAGTCTCATGCGTTTTAGTGGTGAAAAAACAAAATTAAAAAATCGTTCGGGAAATGAGTTTACTCCCTGGGTACTTTCTTTGTATACATCCGACTATACGAGCCAAGCCCGGGATTTACGGGAAATCGCGGGATTTCGTTTGCCGGCGATTAAACCTCTTTTAATAAGCGTCTCATCAAAAATGAAAACATTTTTGAAAACTACAAGTCTCATGCGTTTTAGTGGTGAAAAAATAATTTAAAAAATCGTTCGGGAAATGAGTTTACTCCCTGGGTACTTTCTTTGTATACTTTGGACTATACGGGCCGAGTCCGGGATTTAGGGGAAATCGCGGATTTTCGTTTGAGGGCGATTAAACTTCTTTTATTCAGCGTCTTATCAAAAATGAAAACATTTTTGAAAACTACAAGTCTCATGCGTTTTAGTGGTGAAAAAAAAAATTAAAAAATCGTTTGGGAAATGAGTTTACTCACTTTGTACTTTCTTTGTATACATTCGACTATACGGGCCAAGCCAGGGATTTACGGGAAATCGCGGGATTTCGTTTGCCGGCGATTAAACTTCTTTCATTAACCGTCTCATCAAAAATGAAAACATTTTTGAAAACTTCAAGTCTCATGCGTTTTAGTGGTGAAAAAAAAAATTAAAAAATCGTTCGGGAAATGAGTTTACTCGCTGGGTACTTTCTTTGTATACTTTTGACTATACGGGCCGAGTCCGGGATTTACGGGAAATCGCAGGTTTTCGTTTGCCGGCGATTAAACTGCTTTTATTCAGCGTCTCATCAAAAATAAAAACATTTTTGAAAACTACAAGTCTCATGCGTTTTAGTGGTGAAAAAATAATTTAAAAAATCGTTCGGGAAATGAGTTTACTCCCTGTGTACTTTCTTTGTATACTTTTGACTATACGGGCCAAGCCGGGATTTACGGGAAATCGCGGGTTTTCGTTTGCCGGCGATTAAACTTCTTTTATTCAGCGTTTCATCAAAAATGAAAATATTTTTAAAAACTGCAAGTCTTATGCGTTTTAGTGGTGAAAAAATAATTTAAAAAATCGTTCTGGAAATGAGTTTACTCACAGGCTACTTTCTTTGTATACATTCGACTATACGGGCAAGCCCGGGATTTACGGAAAATCGCGGGTATTCGTTTTTCGGCGATTAAACCTCTTTCATTAAGCGTCTCATCAAAAATGAAAACATTTTTGAAAACTACAAGTCTCATGCGTTTTAGTGGTAAAGAAAATAATATAAAAAATCGTTCGGGAAATGAGTTTACTCCCTGGGTACTTTCTTTGTATACTTTTGACTATACGGGTCGAGTCCGGGGTTTACGGGGAATGGCGGGTTTTCGTTCGCCGTCGATTAAACTTCTTTTATTCAGCGTCTCATCAAAAATGAAAACATTTTTAAAAACTACAAGTCTTATGCGTTTTAGTGGTAAAAAAATAATTTAAAAAATCGTTCTGGAAATGAGCTTACTCACAGGGTACTTTCTTTGTATACATTCGACTATACGGGCCAAGCCCGGGATTTACGGTAAACCGCGGGTTTTCGTTTTCCGGCGATTAAACCTCTTTCATTAAGCGTCTCATCAAAAATGAAAACTATTTTGAAAACTACAAGTCTCATGCGTTTTAGTGGTGAAAGAAAAATTTAAAAAATCGTTCGGAAAATGAGTTTACTCCCTGGGTATTTTCTTTGTATAGTTTTGACTATACGGGCCGAGTCCGGGATTTACGGGAAATCGCGGTTTTTCGTTTGCCGGCGATTAAACTTCTTTTATTCAGCGTCCCATCAAATATGAAAATATTTTTGAAAACTACAAGTCTCATGCGTTTAGTGGTAAAGAAAATAATATAAAAAAATCGTTCGGGAAATGAGTTTACTCCCTGGGTACTTTCTTTGTATACTTTTGACTATACGGGTCGAGTCCGGGGTTTACGGGAAATGGCGGGTTTTCGTTTGCCGTCGATTAAACTTCTTTTATTCAGCGTCTCATCACAAATGAAAACATTTTTAAAAACTACAAGTCTCATGCGTTTTAGTGGTGAAAAGATAATTTAAAGTATCGTTTTGGAAATGAGTTTACTCACAGGGTACTTTCTTTGTATACATTCGACTATACGGGCCAAGCCCGGGATTTACGGGAAATCGCGGGTTTTCGTTTGCTGGCGATTAAACCACTTTCATTAAGCGTCTCATCAAAAATGAAAACATTTCTGAAAACTAAAAGTCTCATGCGTTTTAGTGGTAAAAAAATAATTTAAAAAATCGTTCGGGAAATGAGTTTACTCACAGGGTACTTTCTTTGTATACATTCGACTACACGGGCCAAGCCCGGGATTTACGGGAAATCGCGGGATTTCGTGTGCTGACGATTAAACTTCTTTCATCAACCGTCTCATCAAAAATGAAAACATTTTTGAAAACTTCAAGTCTCATGCGTTTTAGTGGTGAAAAAAAAATTAAAAAATCGTTCGGGAAATGAGTTTACTCTCTGGGTACTTTCTTTGTATACATTCGACTATACGGGCCAAGCCTGGGATTTACGGGAAATCGCGGGATTTCGTTTGCCGGCGATTAAACCTCTTTTAATAAGCGTCTCATCAAAAATGAAAACATTTTTGAAAACTACAAGTCTCATGCGTTTTAGTGGTGAAAAAATAATTTAAAAAATCGTTCGGGAAATGAGTTTACTCCCTGGGTACTTTCTTTGTATACATTCGACTATACGGGCCAAGCCCGGTATTTACGGGAAATCGCGGGATTTCGTTTGCCGGCGATTAAACCTCTTTTAATAAGCGTCTCATCAAAAATGAAAACATTTTTGAAAACTACAAGTCTCATGCGTTTTAGTGGTGAAAAAATACTTTAAAAAATCGTTCGGGAAATGAGTTTACTCCCTGGGTACTTTCTTTGTATACTTTGGACTATACGGGCCGAGTCCGGGATTTACGGGAAATCGCGGATTTTCGTTTGAGGGCGAATAAACTTCTTTTATTCAGCGTCTCATCAAAAAAGAAAACATTTTTGAAAACTACAAGTCTCATGCGTTGTAGTGGTGAAAAAATAATTTAAAAAATCGTTCGGAAAATGAGTTTATTCCCTGGGTACTTTCTTTGTGTAATTTTGACTATACTGGCCGAGTCCGGGGTTTACGGGAAACGGTGGGTTTTCGTTTGCCGGCGATTAAAGTTCTTTTATTCAGCGTCTCATCAAAAATAAAAATATTTTTAAAAACTACACGTCTCGTGCGTTGTAGTGGTGAAAAAATAATTTAAAAAATCGTTCGGAAAATGAGTTTACTCCCTGGGTAATTCCTTTGTATACTTTTGACTATACGGGCCGAGTCCAGGGTTTACGGGAAATGGCGGGTTTTCGTTTGCCGGCGATTACACTTCTTTTATTCAGCGTCTCATCAAAAATGAAAACATTTTTAAAAACTACACGTCTCGTGCGTTGTAGTGGTGAAAAAATAATTTAAAAAATCGTTCGGAAAATGAGTTTACTCCCTGGGTAATTTCTTTGTATACTTTTGACTATACGGGCCAAGCCCGGGATTTACGGGAAATCGCGGGTTTTCGTTTACTGGCGATTAAACCACTTTCATTAAGCGTCTCATCAAAAATGAAAACATTTTTGAAAACTAAAAGTCTTATGCGTTTTAGTGGTGAAAAAATAATTTAAAAAATCGTTCTGGAAATGCGTTTACTCACTGGGTACTTTCTTTGTATACATTCGACTATACGGGCCAAGACCGGGATTAACGGGAAATCGCGGGTTTTCGTTTTCCGGCGATTAAACCTCTTTCATTAAGCGTCTCATCAAAAATGAAAACATTTTTGAAAACTACAAGTCTCATGCGTTTTAGTGGTGAAAGAAAAATTTAAAAAATCGTTCGGGAAATGAGTTTACTCCCTGGGTACTTTCTTTGTATATATTCGACTATACGGGCCAAGCCCCGGATTTACGGGAAAACGCGGGATTTCGTTTGCCGGCGATTAAACCTCTTTCATTAAGCGTCTCATCAAAAATGAAAACATTTTTGAAAACTACAAGTCTCATGCGTTTTATTGGTGAAAAAATAATTTAAAAAATCGTTCGGGAAATGAGTTTGCTCCCTGGGTACTTTCTTTGTATACTTTTGACTATACGGGCCGAGTCTGGGATTTACGGGAAATCGCGGATTTTCGTTTGCCGGCGATTAAACTTCTTTAATTCAGCGTCCCATCAAATATGAAAACATTTTTGAAAACTACAAGTCTCATGCGTTTAGTAGTAAAGAAAATAATATAAAAAATCGTTCAAGAAATGAGTTTACTCCCTGGGTACTTTCTTTGTATACTTTTGACTATACGGGTCGAGTCCGGGGTTTAAGGCAAATAGCGGGTTTTCGTTTGCCGTCGATTAAACTTCTTTCATTAAGCGTCTCATCAAAAATGAAAAAATTTTTGAAAACTACAAGTCTCATGCGTTTTATTGGTGAAAAAATAATTTAAGAAATCGTTCGGGAAATGAGTTTACTCACAGGGTACTTTCTTTGTATACATTCGACTACACGGGCCAAGCCCGGGATTTACGGGAAATCGCGGGATTTCGTTTGCCGGCGATTAAACTTCTTTCATTAACCCTCTCATCAAAAATGAAAACATTTTTGAAAACTTCAAGTCTCATGCGTTTTTGTGGTGAAAAAAAAAATTAAAAAATCGTTCGGGAAATGAGTTTACTCCCTGGGTACTTTCTTTGTATACATTCGACTATACGGGCCAAGCCCGGGATTTACGGGAAATCGCGGGATTTTGTTTGCCGGCGATTAAACCTCTTTTAATAAGCGTCTCAGCAAAAATGAAAACATTTTTGAAAACTACAAGTCTCATGCGTTTTAGTGGTGAAAAAATAATTTAAAAAATCGTTCGGGAAATGAGTTTACTCCCTGGGTATTTTCTCTGTATACTTTGGACTATACGGGCCGAGTCCGGGATTTACGGGAAATCGCGGATTTTCATTTGAGGGCGATTAAACTTCTTTTACTCAGCGTCTCATCAAAAATGAAAACATTTTTGAAAACTACAAGTCTCATGCGTTTTAGTGGTGAAAAAAAAATTTAAAAAATCGTTCGGGAAATGAGTTTACTCCCTGGGTACTTTCTTTGTATACATTCGACTATACGGGCCAAGCCCCGGATTTACGGGAAAACGCGGGATTTCGTTTGCCGGCGATTAAACCTCTTTCATTAAGCGTCTCATCAAAAATGAAAACATTTTTGAAAACTACAAGTCTCATGCGTTTTAGTGGTGAAAAAAAATAATTAAAAAATCGTTCGGGAAATGAGTTTACTTACTGGGTACTTTCTTTGTATACATTCGACTATACGGGCCAAGCCCGCGATTTACGGGAAATCGCGGGATTTCGTTTCCCGGCGATTAAACTTCTTTCATTAACCGTCTCATCAAAAATTAAAACATTTTTGAAAACTTCAAGTCTCATGCGTTTTAGTGGTGAAAAAAAAAATTAAAAAATCGTTCGGGAAATGAGTTTACTCCCTGGGTACTTTCTTTGTATACATTCGACAATACGGGCCAAGCCCGGGATTTACGGGAAATCGCGGGATTTCGTTTGCCGGGGATTAAACCTCTTTTAATAAGCGTCTCATCAAAAATGAAAAGAATTTTGAAAACTACAAGTCTCATGCGTTTTAGTGGTGAAAAAATACTTTAAAAAATCGTTCGGGAAATGAGTTTACTCCCTGGGTACTTTCTTTATATACTTTGGACTATACGGGCCGAGTCCGGGATTTACGGGAAATCGCGGATTTTCGTTTGAGGGCGATTAAACTTCTTTTATTCAGCGTCTCATCAAAAATGAAAATATTTTTGAAAACTACAAGTCTCATGCGTTTTAGTGGTGAAAAGATAATTTAAAGTATCGTTTTGGAAATGAGTTTACTCACAGGGTACTTTCTTTGTAT
The DNA here is from genome assembly GCF_029227915.1 of Hydractinia symbiolongicarpus. Lineage (NCBI taxonomy): Eukaryota > Metazoa > Cnidaria > Hydrozoa > Anthoathecata > Hydractiniidae > Hydractinia > Hydractinia symbiolongicarpus. The sequence continues at coordinate 5,150,228 of NC_079880.1, read as the reverse complement.
ACATTCGACTATACGGGCCAAGCCCGGGATTTACGGGAAATCGCGGGTTTTCGTTTGCTGGCGATTAAACCACTTTCATTAAGCGTCTCATCAAAAATGAAAACATTTCTGAAAACTAAAAGTCTCATGCGTTTTAGTGGTAAAAAAATAATTTAAAAAATCGTTCGGGAAATGAGTTTACTCACAGGGTACTTTCTTTGTATACATTTGACTACACGGGCCAAGCCCGGGATTTACGGGAAATCGCGGGATTTCGTTTGCTGACGATTAAACTTCTTTCATCAACCGTCTCATCAAAAATGAAAACATTTTTGAAAACTTCAAGTCTCATGCGTTTTAGTGGTGAAAAAAAAAATTAAAAAATCGTTCGGGAAATGAGTTTACTCTCTGGGTACTTTCTTTGTATACATTCGACTATACGGGCCAAGCCTGGGATTTACGGGAAATCGCGGGATTTCGTTTGCCGGCGATTAAACCTCTTTTAATAAGCGTCTCATCAAAAATGAAAACATTTTTGAAAACTACAAGTCTCATGCGTTTTAGTGGTGAAAAAATAATTTAAAAAATCGTTCGGGAAATGAGTTTACTCCCTGGGTACTTTCTTTGTATACATTCGACTATACGGGCCAAGCCCGGTATTTACGGGAAATCGCGGGATTTGGTTTGCCGGCGATTAAACCTCTTTTAATAAGCGTCTCATCAAAAATGAAAACATTTTTGAAAACTACAAGTCTCATGCGTTTTAGTGGTGAAAAAATACTTTAAAAAATCGTTCGGGAAATGAGTTTACTCCCTGGGTACTTTCTTTGTATACTTTGGACTATACGGGCCGAGCTTGGGATTTACGGGAAATCGCGGATTTTCGTTTGAGGGCGAATAAACTTCTTTTATTCAGCGTCTCATCAAAAAAGAAAACATTTTTGAAAACTACAAGTCTCATGCGTTGTAGTGGTGAAAAAATAATTTAAAAAATCGTTCGGAAAATGAGTTTATTCCCTGGGTACTTTCTTTGTGTACTTTTGACTATACTGGCCGAGTCCGGGGTTTACGGGAAACGGTGGGTTTTCGTTTGCCGGCGATTAAAGTTCTTTTATTCAGCATCTCATCAAAAATAAAAATATTTTTAAAAACTACACGTCTCGTGCGTTGTAGTGGTGAAAAAATAATTTAAAAAATCGTTCGGAAAATGAGTTTACTCCCTGGGTAATTCCTTTGTATACTTTTGACTATACGGGCCGAGTCCAGGGTTTACGGGAAATGGCGGGTTTTCGTTTGCCGGCGATTACACTTCTTTTATTCAGCGTCTCATCAAAAATGAAAACATTTTTAAAAACTACACGTCTCGTGCGTTGTAGTGGTGAAAAAATAATTTAAAAAATCGTTCGGAAAATGAGTTTACTCCCTGGGTAATTTCTTTGTATACTTTTGACTATACGGGCCAAGCCCGGGATTTACGGGAAATCGCGGGTTTTCGTTTACTGGCGATTAAACCACTTTCATTAAGCGTCTCATCAAAAATGAAAACATTTTTGAAAACTAAAAGTCTTATGCGTTTTAGTGGTGAAAAAATAATTTAAAAAATCGTTCTGGAAATGAGTTTACTCACTGGGTACTTTCTTTGTATACATTCGACTATACGGGCCAAGACCGGGATTAACGGGAAATCGCGGGTTTTCGTTTTCCGGCGATTAAACCTCTTTCATTAAGCGTCTCATCAAAAATGAAAACATTTTTGAAAACTACAAGTCTCATGCGTTTTAGTGGTGAAAGAAAAATTTAAAAAATCGTTCGGGAAATGAGTTTACTCCCTGGGTACTTTCTTTGTATATATTCGACTATACGGGCCAAGCCCCGGATTTACGGGAAAACGCGGGATTTCGTTTGCCGGCGATGAAACCTCTTTCATTAAGCGTCTCATCAAAAATGAAAACATTTTTGAAAACTACAAGTCTCATGCGTTTTATTGGTGAAAAAATAATTTAAAAAATCGTTCGGGAAATGAGTTTGCTCCCTGGGTACTTTCTTTGTATACTTTTGACTATACGGGCCGAGTCCGGGATTTACGGGAAATCGCGGATTTTCGTTTGCCGGCGATTAAACTTCTTTAATTCAGCGTCCCATCAAATATGAAAACATTTTTGAAAACTACAAGTCTCATGCGTTTAGTAGTAAAGAAAATAATATAAAAAATCGTTCAAGAAATGAGTTTACTCCCTGGGTACTTTCTTTGTATACTTTTGACTATACGGGTCGAGTCCGGGGTTTAAGGCAAATAGCGGGTTTTCGTTTGCCGTCGATTAAACTTCTTTCATTAAGCGTCTCATCAAAAATGAAAAAATTTTTGAAAACTACAAGTCTCATGCGTTTTATTGGTGAAAAAATAATTTAAGAAATCGTTCGGGAAATGAGTTTACTCACAGGGTACTTTCTTTGTATACATTCGACTACACGGGCCAAGCCCGGGATTTACGGGAAATCGCGGGATTTCGTTTGCCGGCGATTAAACTTCTTTCATTAACCCTCTCATCAAAAATGAAAACATTTTTGAAAACTTCAAGTCTCATGCGTTTTTGTGGTGAAAAAAAAAATTAAAAAATCGTTCGGGAAATGAGTTTACTCCCTGGGTACTTTCTTTGTATACATTCGACTATACGGGCCAAGCCCGGGATTTACGGGAAATCGCGGGATTTTGTTTGCCGGCGATTAAACCTCTTTTAATAAGCGTCTCAGCAAAAATGAAAACATTTTTGAAAACTACAAGTCTCATGCGTTTTAGTGGTGAAAAAATAATTTAAAAAATCGTTCGGGAAATGAGTTTACTCCCTGGGTATTTTCTCTGTATACTTTGGACTATACGGGCCGAGTCCGGGATTTACGGGAAATCGCGGATTTTCATTTGAGGGCGATTAAACTTCTTTTACTCAGCGTCTCATCAAAAATGAAAACATTTTTGAAAACTACAAGTCTCATGCGTTTTAGTGGTGAAAAAAAAATTTAAAAAATCGTTCGGGAAATGAGTTTACTCCCTGGGTACTTTCTTTGTATACATTCGACTATACGGGCCAAGCCCCGGATTTACGGGAAAACGCGGGATTTCGTTTGCCGGCGATTAAACCTCTTTCATTAAGCGTCTCATCAAAAATGAAAACATTTTTGAAAACTACAAGTCTCATGCGTTTTAGTGGTAAAAAAAAATAATTAAAAAATCGTTCGGGAAATGAGTTTACTTACTGGGTACTTTCTTTGTATACATTCGACTATACGGGCCAAGCCCGCGATTTACGGGAAATCGCGGGATTTCGTTTCCCGGCGATTAAACTTCTTTCATTAACCGTCTCATCAAAAATTAAAACATTTTTGAAAACTTCAAGTCTCATGCGTTTTAGTGGTGAAAAAAAAAATTAAAAAATCGTTCGGGAAATGAGTTTACTCCCTGGGTACTTTCTTTGTATACATTCGACAATACGGGCCAAGCCCGGGATTTACGGGAAATCGCGGGATTTCGTTTGCCGGGGATTAAACCTCTTTTAATAAGCGTCTCATCAAAAATGAAAAGAATTTTGAAAACTACAAGTCTCATGCGTTTTAGTGGTGAAAAAATACTTTAAAAAATCGTTCGGGAAATGAGTTTACTCCCTGGGTACTTTCTTTGTATACTTTGGACTATACGGGCCGAGTCCGGGATTTACGGGAAATCGCGGATTTTCGTTTGAGGGCGATTAAACTTCTTTTATTCAGCGTCTCATCAAAAATGAAAATATTTTTGAAAACTACAAGTCTCATGCGTTGTAGTGGTGAAAAAATAATTTAAAAAATCGTTCGGAAAATAAGTTTACTCCCGGGGTACTTTCTTTGTATACTTTTGACTATACGGGCCGAGTCCGGGGTTTACGGGAAATGGCGGGTTTTCGTTTGCCGGCGATTACACTTCTTTTATTCAGCGTCTCATCAAAAATGAAAACATTTTTAAAAACTACAAGTCTCATGCGTTTTAGTGGTGAAAAGATAATTTAAAAAATCGTTTTGGAAATGAGTTTACTCACAGGGTACTTTCTTTGTATACATTCGACTATACGGGCCAAGACCGGGATTTACGGGAAATCGCGGGTTTTCGTTTGCTGGCGATTAAACCACTTTCATTAAGCGTCTCATCAAAAATGAAAACATTTTTGAAAACTAAAAGTCTTATGCATTTTAGTGGTGAAAAAATAATTTAAAAAATCGTTCTGGAAATGAGTTTACTCACTGGGTACTTTCTTTGTATACATTCGACTATACGGGCCAAGACCGGGATTTACGGGAAATCGCGGGTTTTCGTTTTCTGGCGATTAAACCTCTTTCATTAAGCGTCTCATCAAAAATGAAAACATTTTTGAAAACTACAAGTCTCATGCGTTTTAGTGGTGAAAGAAAAATTTAAAAAATCGTTCGGAAAATGAGTTTACTCCCTGGGTACTTTCTTTGTATATATTCGACTATACGGGCCAAGCCCCGGATTTAGGGAAAACGCGGGATTTCGTTTGCCTGCGATTAAACCTCTTTCATTAAGCGTCTCATCAAAAATGAAAACATTTTTGAAAACTACAAGTCTCATGCGTTTTAGTGGTGAAAAAATAATTTAAAAAATCGTTCGGGAAATGAGTTTACTCCCTGGGTACTTTCTTTGTATATTTTTGACTATACGGGCCGAGTCCGAGATTTACGGGAAATCGCGGATTTTCGTTTGCCGGCGATTAAACTTCTTTTATTCAGCGTCCCATCAAGTATGAAAATATTTTTGAAAACTACAAGTCTCATGCGTTTAGTGGTAAAGAAAATAATATAAAAAATCGTTCGGGAAATGAGTTTACTCCCTGGGTACTTTCTTTGTATACTTTTGACTATACGAGTCGAGTCCGGGGTTTACGGGAAATGGTGGGTTTTCGTTTGCCGTCGATTAAACTTCTTTTATTCAGCGTCTCATCAAAAATGAAAGCATTTTTAAAAACTACAAGTCTCATGCGTTTTAGTGGTGAAAAGATAATTTAAAAAATCGTTTTGGAAATGAGTTTACTCACAGGGTACTTTCTTTGTATACATTCGACTATACGGGCCAAGCCCGGGATTTACGGGAAATCGCGGGTTTTCGTTTGCTGGCGATTAAACCACTTTCATTAAGCGTCTCATCAAAAATGAAAACATTTTTGAAAACTTCAAGTCTCATGCGTTTTAGTGGTGAAAAAAAAAATTAAAAAATCGTTCGGGAAATGAGTTTACTCCCTGGGTACTTTCTTTGTATACATTCGACTATACGGGCCAAGCCCGGGATTTACGGGAAATCGCGGGATTTCGTTTGCCGGGGATTAAACCTCTTTTAATAAGCGTCTCATCAAAAATGAAAAGAATTTTGAAAACTACAAGTCTCATGCGTTTTAGTGGTGAAAAAATACTTTAAAAAATCGTTCGGGAAATGAGTTTACTCCCTGGGTACTTTCTTTGTATACTTTGGACTATACGGGCCGAGTCCGGGATTTACGGGAAATCGCGGATTTTCGTTTGAGGGCGATTAAACTTCTTTTATTCAGCGTCTCATCAAAAATGAAAATATTTTTGAAAACTACAAGTCTCATGCGTTGTAGTGGTGAAAAAATAATTTAAAAAATCGTTCGGAAAATGAGTTTACTCCCGGGGTATTTACTTTGTATACTTTTGACTATACGGGCCGAGTCCGGGGTTTACGGGAAATGGCGGGTTTTCGTTTGCCGGCGATTACACTTCTTTTATTCAGCATCTCATCAAAAATGAAAACATTTTTAAAAACTACAAGTCTCATGCGTTTTAGTGGTGAAAAGATAATTTAAAAAATCGTTTTGGAAATGAGTTTACTCACAGGGTACTTTCTTTGTATACATTCGACTATACGGACCAAGCCCGGGATTTACGGGAAATCGCGGGTTTTCGTTTGCTGGCGATTAAACCACTTTCATTAAGCGTCTCATCAAAAATGAAAACATTTTTGAAAACTAAAAGTCTTATGCGTTTTAGTGGTGAAAAAATAATTTAAAAAATCGTTCTGGAAATGAGTTTACTCACTGGGTACTTTCTTTGTATACTTTTGACTATACGGGCCAAGACCGGGATTTACGGGAAATCGCGGGTTTTCGTTTTCCGGCGATTAAACCTCTTTCATTAAGCGTCTCATCAAAAATGAAAACATTTTTGAAAACTACAAGTCTCATGCGTTTTAGTGGTGAAAGAAAAATTTAAAAAATCGTTCGGAAAATGAGTTTACTCCCTGGGTACTTTCTTTGTATATATTCGACTATACGGGCCAAGCCCCGGATTTAGGGAAAACGCGGGATTTCGTTTGCCTGCGATTAAACCTCTTTCATTAAGCGTCTCATCAAAAATGAAAACATTTTTGAAAACTACAAGTCTCATGCGTTTTAGTGGTGAAAAAATAATTTAAAAAATCGTTCGGGAAATGAGTTTACTCCCTGGGTACTTTCTTTGTATACTTTTGACTATACGGGCCGAGTCCGAGATTTACGGGAAATCGCGGATTTTCGTTTGCCGGCGATTAAACTTCTTTTATTCAGCGTCCCATCAAGTATGAAAATATTTTTGAAAACTACAAGTCTCATGCGTTTAGTGGTAAAGAAAATAATATAAAAAATCGTTCGGGAAATGAGTTTACTCCCTGGGTACTTTCTTTGTATACTTTTGATTATACGAGTCGAGTCCGGGGTTTACGGGAAATGGTGGGTTTTCGTTTGCCGTCGATTAAACTTCTTTTATTCAGCGTCTCATCAAAAATGAAAGCATTTTTAAAAACTACAAGTCTCATGCGTTTTAGTGGTGAAAAGATAATTTAAAAAATCGTTTTGGAAATGAGTTTACTCACAGGGTACTTTCTTTGTATACATTCGACTATACGGGCCAAGCCCGGGATTTACGGGAAATCGCGGGTTTTCGTTTGCTGGCGATTAAACCACTTTCATTAAGCGTCTCATCAAAAATGAAAACATTTTTAAAAACTACAAGTCTCATGCGTTTTATTGGTGAAAAAATAATTTAAAAAATCGTTCGGGAAATGAGTTTACTCCCTGGGTACTTTCTTTGTATATATTCGACTATACGGGCCAAGCCCCGCATTTACGGGAAAACGCGGGATTTCGTTTGCCGGCGATTAAACCTCTTTCATTAAGCGTCTCATCAAAAATGAAAACATTTTTGAAAACTACAAGTCTCATGCGTTTTATTGGTGAAAAAATAATTTAAAAAATCGTTTGGGAAATGAGTTTACTCACAGGGTACTTTCTTTGTATACATTCGACTACACGGGCCAAGCCCGGGATTTACGGGAAATCGCGGGATTTCGTTTGTCGGCGATTAAACTTCTTTCATTAACCCTCTCATCAAAAATGAAAACATTTTTGAAAACTTCAAGTCTCATGCGTTTTTGTGGTGAAAAAAAAAATTAAAAAATCGTTCGGGAAATGAATTTACTCCCTGAGTACTTTCTTTGTATACATTCGACTATACGGGCCAAGCCCGGGATTTACGGGAAATCGCGGGATTTTGTTTTCCGGCGATTAAACCTCTTTTAATAAGCGTCTCAGCAAAAATGAAAACATTTTTGAAAACTACAAGTCTCATGCGTTTTAGTGGTGAAAAAATAATTTAAAAAATCGTTCGGGAAATGAGTTTACTCCCTGGGTAGTTTCTCTGTATACTTTGGACTATACGGGCCGAGTCCGGGATTTACGGGAAATCGCGGATTTTCGTTTGAGGGCGATTAAACTTCTTTTACTCAGCGTCTCATCAAAAATGAAAACATTTTTGAAAACTACAAGTCTCATGCGTTTTAGTGGTAAAAAAAAAATTTAAAAAATCGTTCGGGAAATGAGTTTACTCACTGGGTACTTTCTTTGTATACATTCGACTATACGGGCCAAGCCCGCGATTTACGGGAAATCGCGGGATTTCGTTTCCCGGCGATTAAACTTCTTTCATTAACCGTCTCATCAAAAATGAAAACATTTTTGAAAACTTCAAGTCTCATGCGTTTTAGTGGTGAAAAAAAAATTAAAAAATCGTTCGGGAAATGAGTTTACTCCCTGGGTACTTTCTTTGTATACATTCGACTATACGGGCCAAGCCCGGGATTTGCGGGAAATCGTGGGATTTCGTTTGCCGGCGATTAAACCTCTTTTAATAAGCGTCTCATCAAAAATGAAAAGAATTTTGAAAAGTACAAGTCTCATGCGTTTTAGTGGTGAAAAAATACTTTAAAAAATCGTTCGGGAAATGAGTTTACTCCCTGGGTACTTTCTTTGTATACTTTGGACTATACGGGCCGAGTCCGGGATTTACGGGAAATCGCGGATTTTCGTTTGCCGGCGATTAAACCTCTTTCATTAAGCGTCTCATCAAAAATGAAAACATTTTTGAAAACTACAAGTCTCATGCGTTTTATTGGTGAAAAAATAATTTAAAAAATCGTTCGGGAAATGAGTTTACTCACAGGGTACTTTCTTTGTATACATTCGACTACACGGGCCAAGCCCGGGATATACGGGAAATCGCGGGATTTCGTTTGTCGGCGATTAAACTTCTTTCATTAACCCTCTCATCAAAAATGAAAACATTTTTGAAAACTTCAAGTCTCATGCGTTTTTGTGGTGAAAAAAAAAATTAAAAAATCGTTCGGGAAATGAATTTACTCCCTGAGTACTTTCTTTGTATACATTCGACTATACGGGCCAAGCCCGGGATTTACGGGAAACCGCGGGATTTTGTTTGCCGGCGATTAAACCTCTTTTAATAATCGTCTCAGCAAAAATGAAAACATTTTTGAAAACTACAAGTCTCATGCGTTTTAGTGGTGAAAAAATAATTTAAAAAATCGTTCGGGAAATGAGTTTACTCCCTGGGTAGTTTCTCTGTATACTTTGGACTATACGGGCCGAGTCCGGGATTTACGGGAAATCGCGGATTTTCGTTTGAGGGCGATTAAACTTCTTTTACTCAGCGTCTCATCAAAAATGAAAACATTTTTGAAAACTACAAGTCTCATGCGTTTTAGTGGTAAAAAAAAAATTTAAAAAATCGTTCGGGAAATGAGTTTACTCACTGGGTACTTTCTTTGTATACATTCGACTACACGGGCCAAGCCCGCGATTTACGGGAAATCGCGGGATTTCGTTTCCCGGCGATTAAACTTCTTTCATTAACCGTCTCATCAAAAATGAAAACATTTTTGAAAACTTCAAGTCTCATGCGTTTTAGTGGTGAAAAAAAAATTAAAAAATCGTTCGGGAAATGAGTTTACTCCCTGGGTACTTTCTTTGTATACATTCGACTATACGGGCCAAGCCCGGGATTTGCGGGAAATCGTGGGATTTCGTTTGCCGGCGATTAAACCTCTTTTAATAAGCGTCTCATCAAAAATGAAAAGAATTTTGAAAAGTACAAGTCTCATGCGTTTTAGTGGTGAAAAAATACTTTAAAAAATCGTTCGGGAAATGAGTTTACTCCCTGGGTACTTTCTTTGTATACTTTGGACTATACGGGCCGAGTCCGGGATTTACGGGAAATCGCGGATTTTCGTTTGAGGGCGATTAAACTTCTTTTATTCAGCGTCTCATCAAAAATGAAAATATTTTGGAAAACTACAAGTCTCATGCGTTGTAGTGGTGAAAAAATATTTTAAAAAATCGTTCGGAAAATGAGTTTACTCCCTGGGTACTTTCTTTGTATACTTTTGACTATACGGGCCGAGTCCCGGGTTTACGGGAAATGGCGGGTTTTCGTTTGCTGGCGATTACACTTCTTTTATTCAGCGTCTCATCAAAAATGAAAACATTTTTATAAACTACAAGTCTCATGCGTTTTAGTGGTGAAAAGATAATTTAAAAAATCGTTTTGGAAATGAGTTTACTCACAGGGTACTTTCTTTGTATACATTCGACTATACGGGCCAAGCCCGGGATTTACGGGAAATCGCGGGTTTTCGTTTGCTGGCGATTAAACCACTTTCATTAAGCGTCTCATCAAAAATGAAAACATTTTTGAAAACTAAAAGTCTTATGCGTTTTAGTGGTGAAAAAATAATTTAAAAAATCGTTCTGGAAATGAGTTTACTCACTGGGTACTTTCTTTGTATACATTCGACTATACGGGCCAAGACCGGGATTTACGGGAAATCGCGGGTTTTCGTTTTCCGGCGATTAAACCTCTTTCATTCAGCGTCTCATCAAAAATGAAAACATTTTTGAAAACTACAAGTCTCATGCGTTTTAGTGGTGAAAGAAAAATTTAAAAAATCGTTCGTAAAAAGAGTTTACTCCCTGGGTACTTTCTTTGTATATATTCGACTATACGGGCCAAGCCCCGGATTTAGGGAAAACGGGGGAATTCGTTTGCCGGCGATTAAACCTCTTTCATTAAGCGTCTCATCAAAAATGAAAACATTTTTGAAAACTACAAGTCTCATGCGTTTTAGTGGTGAAAAACTAATTTAAAAAATCGTTCGGGAAATGAGTTTACTGCCTGGGTACTTTCTTTGTATACTTTTGACTATACGGGCCGAGTCCGGGATTTACGGGAAATCGCGGATTTTCGTTTGCCGGCGATTAAACTTCTTTTATTCAGCGTCCCATCAAATATGAAAATATTTTTGAAAACTACAAGTCTCATGCGTTTAGTGGTAAAGAAAATAATATAAAAAATCGTTCGGGAAATGAGTTTACTTCCTGGGTACTTTCTTTGTATACTTTTGACTATACGGGTCGAGTCCGGGGTTTACGGGAAATGGTGGGTTTTCGTTTGCCGTCGATTAAACTTCTTTTATTCAGCGTCTCATCAAAAATGAAAGCATTTTTAAAAACTACAAGTCTCATGCGTTTTAGTGGTGAAAAGATAATTTAAAAAATCGTTTTGGAAATGAGTTTACTCACAGGGTACTTTCTTTGTATACATTCGACTATACGGGCCAAGCCCGGGATTTACGGGAAATCGCGGGTTTTCGTTTGCTGGCGATTAAACCACTTTCATTAGGCGTCTCATCAAAAATGAAAACATTTCTGAAAACTACAAGTCTCATGCGTTTAGTGGTAAAGAAAATAATATAAAAAATCGTTCGGGAAATGAGTTTACTTCCTTGGTACTTTCTTTGTATACTTTTGACTATACGGGTCGAGTCCGGGGTTTACGGGAAATGGTGGGTTTTCGTTTGCCGTCGATTAAACTTCTTTTATTCAGCGTCTCATCAAAAATGAAAGCATTTTTAAAAACTACAAGTCTCATGCGTTTTAGTGGTGAAAAGATAATTTAAAAAATCGTTTTGGAAATGAGTTTACTCACAGGGTACTTTCTTTGTATACATTCGACTATACGGGCCAAGCCCGGGATTTACGGGAAATCGCAGGTTTTCGTTTGCTGGCGATTAAACCACTTTCATTAGGCGTCTCATCAAAAATGAAAACATTTCTGAAAACTACAAGTCTCATGCGTTTTAGTGGTAAAAAAATAATTTAAAAAATCGTTCGGGAAATGAGTTTACTCACAGGGTACTTTCTTTGTATACATTCGACTACACGGGCCAAGCCCGGGATTTACGGGAAATTGCGGGATTTCGTTTGCCGGCGATTAAACTTCTTTCATTAACCCTCTCATCAAAAATGAAAACATTTTTGAAAATTTCAAGTCTTATGCGTTTTAGTGGTGAAAAAATAATTTAAAAAATCGTTCTGGAAATGAGTTTACTCACTGGGTACTTTCTTTGTATACATTCGACTATACGGGCCAAGACCGGGATTTACGGGAAATCGCGGGTTTTCGTTTTCCGGCGATTAAACCTCTTTCATTAAGCGTCTCATCAAAAATGAAAACATTTTTGAAAACTACAAGTCTCATGCGTTTTAGTGGTGAAAGAAAAATTTAAAAAATCGTTCGGAAAATGAGTTTACTCCCTGGGTACTTTCTTTGTATATATTCGACTATACGGGCCAAGCCCCGGATTTAGGGAAAACGCGGGATTTCGTTTGCCGTCGATTAAACTTCTTTTATTCAGCGTCTCATCAAAAATGAAAGCATTTTTAAAAACTACAAGTCTCATGCGTTTTAGTGGTGAAAAGATAATTTAAAAAATCGTTTTGGAAATGAGTTTACTCACAGGGTACTTTCTTTGTATACATTCGCCTATACGGGCCAAGCCCGGGATTTACGGGAAATCGCGGGTTTTCGTTTGCTGGCGATTAAACCACTTTCATTAAGCGTCTCATCAAAAATGAAAACATTTTTAAAAACTACAAGTCTCATGCGTTTTATTGGTGAAAAAATAATTTAAAAAATCGTTCGGGAAATGAGTTTACTCACAGGGTACTTTCTTTGTATACATTCGACTACACGGGCCGAGTCTGGGATTTACGGGAAATCGCAGGTTTTCGTTTGCCGGCGATTAAACCACTTTCATTAAGCGTCTCATCAAAAATGAAAAGATTTCTGAAAACTACAAGTCTCATGCGTTTTAGTGGTGAAAAAATAATTTAAAAAATTGTTCGGGAAATGAGTTTACTCCCTGGGTAGTTTCTCTGTATACTTTGGACTATACGGGCCGAGTCCGGGATTTACGGGAAATTGCGGATTTTCGTTTGAGGGCGATTAAACTTCTTTTACTCAGCGTCTCATCAAAAATGAAAACATTTTTGAAAACTACAAGTCTCATGCGTTTTAGTGGTGAAAAAAAAATTTAAAAAATCGTTCGGGAAATGAGTTTACTCCCTGGGTACTTTCTTTGTATACATTCGACTATACGGGCCAAGCCCCGGATTTACGGGAAAACGCGGGATTTCGTTTGCCGGCGATTAAACCACTTTCATTAAGCGTCTCATCAAAAATGAAAAGATTTCTGAAAACTACAAGTCTCATGCGTTTTAGTGGTGAAAAAATAATTTAAAAAATCGTTCGGGAAATGAGTTTACTCCCTGGGTAGTTTCTCTGTATTCTCTGGACTATACGGGCCGAGTCCGGGATTTACGGGAAATCGCGGATTTTCGTTTGAGGGCGATTAAACTTCTTTTACTCAGCGTCTCATCAAAAATGAAAACATTTTTGAAAACTACAAGTCTCATGCGTTTTATTGGTGAAAAAATAATTTAAAAAATCGTTCGGGAAATGAGTTTACTCACAGGGTACTTTCTTTGTATACATTCGACTACACGGGCCGAGTCTGGGATTTACGGGAAATCGCAGGTTTTCGTTTGCCGGCGATTAAACCACTTTCATTAAGCGTCTCATCAAAAATGAAAAGATTTCTGAAAACTACAAGTCTCATGCGTTTTAGTGGTGAAAAAATAATTTAAAAAATCGTTCGGGAAATGAGTTTACTCCCTGGGTAGTTTCTCTGTATACTTTGGACTATACGGGCCGAGTCCGGGATTTACGGGAAATCGCGGATTTTCGTTTGAGGGCGATTAAACTTCTTTTACTCAGCGTCTCATCAAAAATGAAAACATTTTTGAAAACTACAAGTCTCATGCGTTTTAGTGGTGAAAAAAAAATTTAAAAAATCGTTCGGGAAATGAGTTTACTCCCTGGGTACTTTCTTTGTATACATTCGACTATATGGGCCAAGCCCCGGATTTACGGGAAAACGCGGGATTTCGTTTGCCGGCGATTAAACCTCTTTCATTAAGCGTCTCATCAAAAATGAAAACATTTTTGAAAACTACAAGTCTCATGCGTTTTAGTGGTGAAAAAAAATAATTAAAAAATCGTTTGGGAAATGAGTTTACTCACTGGGTACTTTCTTTGTATACATTCGACTATAAGGGCCAAGCCCGCTATTTACGGGAAATCGCGGGATTTCGTTTCCCGGCGATTAAACTTCTTTCATTAACCGTCTCATCTAAAATGAAAACATTTTTGAAAACTTCAAGTCTCATGCGTTTTAGTGGTGAAAAAAAAATTAAAAAATCGTTCGGGAAATGAGTTTACTCCCTGGGTACTTTCTTTGTATACATTCGACTATACGGGCCAAGCCCGGGATTTGCGGGAAATCGCGGGATTTCGTTTGCCGGCGATTAAACCTCTTTTAATAAGCGTCTCATCAAAAATGAAAAGAATTTTGAAAACTACAAGTCTCATGCGTTTTAGTGGTGAAAAAATACTTTAAAAAATCGTTCGGGAAATGAGTTTACTCCCTGGGTACTTTCTTTGTATACTTTGGACTATACGGGCCGAGTCCGGGATTTACGGGAAATCGCGGATTTTCGTTTGAGGGCGATTAAACTTCTTTTATTCAGCGTCTCATCAAAAATGAAAATATTTTGGAAAACTACAAGTCTCATGCGTTGTAGTGGTGAAAAAATAATTTAAAAAATCGTTCGGAAAATGAGTTTACTCCCTGGGTACTTTCTTTGTATACTTTTGACTATACGGGCCGAGTCCGGGGTTTACGGGAAATGGCGGGTTTTCGTTTGCCGGCGATTACACTTCTTTTATTCAGCGTCTCATCAAAAATGAAAACATTTTTAAAAACTACAAGTCTCATGCGTTTTAGTGGTGAAAAGATAATTTAAAAAATCGTTTTGGAAATGAGTTTACTCACAGGGTACTTTCTTTGTATACATTCGACTATACGGGCCAAGCCCGGGATTTACGGGAAATCGCGGGTTTTCGTTTGCTGGCGATTAAACCACTTTCATTAAGCGTCTCATCAAAAATGAAAACATTTTTGAAAACTAAAAGTCTTATGCGTTTTAGTGGTGAAAAAATAATTTAAAATATCGTTCTGGAAATGAGTTTACTCACTGGGTACTTTCTTTGTATACATTCGACTATACGGGCCAAGACCGGGATTTACGGGAAATCGCGGGTTTTCGTTTTCCGGCGATTAAACCTCTTTCATTAAGCGTCTCATCAAAAATGAAAACATTTTTGAAAACTACAAGTCGCATGCGTTTTAGTGGTGAAAGAAAAATTTAAAAAATCGTTCGGAAAATGAGTTTACTCCCTGGGTACTTTCTTTGTATATATTCGACTATACGGGCCAAGCCCCGGATTTAGTCAAAACGCGGGAATTCGTTTGCCGGCGATTAAACCTCTTTCATTAAGCGTCTCATCAAAAATGAAAACATTTTTGAAAACTACAAGTCTCATGCGTTTTAGTGGTGAAAAACTCATTTAAAAAATCGTTCGGGAAATGAGTTTACTGCCTGGGTACTTTCTTTGTATACTTTTGACTATACGGGCCGAGTCCGGGATTTACGGGAAATCGCGGATTTTCGTTTGCCGGCGATTAAACTTCTTTTATTCAGCGTCCCATCAAATATGAAAATATTTTTGAAAACTACAAGTCTCATGCGTTTAGTGGTAAAGAAAATAATATAAAAAATCGTTCGGGAAATGAGTTTACTCCCTGGGTACTTTCTTTGTATACTTTTGACTATACGGGTCGAGTCCGGGGTTTACGGGAAATGGTGGGTTTTCGTTTGCCGTCGATTAAACTTCTTTTATTCAGCGTCTCATCAAAAATGAAAGCATTTTTAAAAACTACAAGTCTCATGCGTTTTAGTGGTGAAAAGATAATTTAAAAAATCGTTTTGGAAATGAGTTTACTCACAGGGTACTTTCTTTGTATACATTCGACTATACGGGCCAAGCCCGGGATTTACGGGAAATCGCAGGTTTTCGTTTGCTGGCGATTAAACCACTTTCATTAAGCGTCTCATCAAAAATGAAAACATTTCTGAAAACTACAAGTCTCATGCGTTTTAGTGGTAAAAAAATAATTTAAAAAATCGTTCGGGAAATGAGTTTACTCACAGGGTACTTTCTTTGTATACATTCGACTACACGGGCCAAGCCCGGGATTTACGGGAAATTGCGGGATTTCGTTTGCCGGCGATTAAACTTCTTTCATTAACCCTCTCATCAAAAATGAAAACATTTTTGAAAACTTCAAGTCTCATGCGTTTTTGTGGTAAAAAAATAATTTAAAAAATCGTTCGGGAAATGAGTTTACTCACACGGTACTTTCTTTGTATACATTCGACTACACGGGCCAAGCCCGGGATTTACGGGAAATCGCGGGATTTCGTTTGCCGGCGATTAAACTTCTTTTACTCAGCGTCTCATCAAAAATGAAAACATTTTTGAAAACTACAAGTCTCATGCGTTTTATTGGTGAAAAAATAATTTAAAAAATCGTTCGGGAAATGAGTTTACTCACAGGGTACTTTCTTTGTATACATTCGACTACACGGGCCGAGTCTGGGATTTACGGGAAATCGCAGGTTTTCGTTTGCCGGCGATTAAACCACTTTCATTAAGCGTCTCATCAAAAATGAAAAGATTTCTGAAAACTACAAGTCTCATGCGTTTTAGTGGTGAAAAAATAATTTAAAAAATCGTTCGGGAAATGAGTTTACTCACAGGGTACTTTCTTTGTATACATTCGACTATACGGGCCAAGCCCGGGATTTACGGGAAATCGCGGGTTTTCGTTTGCTGGCGATTAAACCACTTTCATTAAGCGTCTCATCAAAAATGAAAACATTTTTGAAAACTAAAAGTCTTATGCGTTTTAGTGGTGAAAAAATAATTTAAAAAATCGTTCTGGAAATGAGTTTACTCACTGGGTACTTTCTTTGTATATATTCGACTATACGGGCCAAGACCGGGATTTACGGGAAATCGCGGGTTTTCGTTTTCCGGCGATTAAACCTCTTTCATTCAGCGTCTCATCAAAAATGAAAACATTTTTGAAAACTACAAGTCTCATGCGTTTTAGTGGTGAAAGAAAAATTTAAAAAATCGTTCGTAAAAAGAGTTTACTCCCTGGGTACTTTCTTTGTATATATTCGACTATACGGGCCAAGCCCCGGATTTAGGGAAAACGGGGGAATTCGTTTGCCGGCGATTAAACCTCTTTCATTAAGCGTCTCATCAAAAATGAAAACATTTTTGAAAACTACAAGTCTCATGCGTTTTAGTGGTGAAAAACTAATTTAAAAAATCGTTCGGGAAATGAGTTTACTGCCTGGGTACTTTCTTTGTATACTTTTGACTATACGGGCCGAGTCCGGGATTTACGGGAAATCGCGGATTTTCGTTTGCCGGCGATTAAACTTCTTTTATTCAGCGTCCCATCAAATATGAAAATATTTTTGAAAACTACAAGTCTCATGCGTTTAGTGGTAAAGAAAATAATATAAAAAATCGTTCGGGAAATGAGTTTACTTCCTGGGTACTTTCTTTGTATACTTTTGACTATACGGGTCGAGTCCGGGGTTTACGGGAAATGGTGGGTTTTCGTTTGCCGTCGATTAAACTTCTTTTATTCAGCGTCTCATCAAAAATGAAAGCATTTTTAAAAACTACAAGTCTCATGCGTTTTAGTGGTGAAAAGATAATTTAAAAAATCGTTTTGGAAATGAGTTTACTCACAGGGTTCTTTCTTTGTATACATTCGACTATACGGGCCAAGCCCGGGATTTACGGGAAATCGCGGGTTTTCGTTTGCTGGCGATTAAACCACTTTCATTAGGCGTCTCATCAAAAATGAAAACATTTCTGAAAACTACAAGTCTCATGCGTTTAGTGGTAAAGAAAATAATATAAAAAATCGTTCGGGAAATGAGTTTACTTCCTTGGTACTTTCTTTGTATACTTTTGACTATACGGGTCGAGTCCGGGGTTTACGGGAAATGGTGGGTTTTCGTTTGCCGTCGATTAAACTTCTTTTATTCAGCGTCTCATCAAAAATGAAAGCATTTTTAAAAACTACAAGTCTCATGCGTTTTAGTGGTGAAAAGATAATTTAAAAAATCGTTTTGGAAATGAGTTTACTCACAGGGTACTTTCTTTGTATACATTCGACTATACGGGCCAAGCCCGGGATTTACGGGAAATCGCGGGTTTTCGTTTGCTGGCGATTAAACCACTTTCATTAGGCGTCTCATCAAAAATGAAAACATTTCTGAAAACTACAAGTCTCATGCGTTTTAGTGGTAAAAAAATAATTTAAAAAATCGTTCGGGAAATGAGTTTACTCACAGGGTACTTTCTTTGTATACATTCGACTACACGGGCCAAGCCCGGGATTTACGGGAAATTGCGGGATTTCGTTTGCCGGCGATTAAACTTCTTTCATTAACCCTCTCATCAAAAATGAAAACATTTTTGAAAATTTCAAGTCTTATGCGTTTTAGTGGTGAAAAAATAATTTAAAAAATCGTTCTGGAAATGAGTTTACTCACTGGGTACTTTCTTTGTATACATTCGACTATACGGGCCAAGACCGGGATTTACGGGAAATCGCGGGTTTTCGTTTTCCGGCGATTAAACCTCTTTCATTAAGCGTCTCATCAAAAATGAAAACATTTTTGAAAACTACAAGTCTCATGCGTTTTAGTGGTGAAAGAAAAATTTAAAAAATCGTTCGGAAAATGAGTTTACTCCCTGGGTACTTTCTTTGTATATATTCGACTATACGGGCCAAGCCCCGGATTTAGGGAAAACGCGGGATTTCGTTTGCCGTCGATTAAACTTCTTTTATTCAGCGTCTCATCAAAAATGAAAGCATTTTTAAAAACTACAAGTCTCATGCGTTTTAGTGGTGAAAAGATAATTTAAAAAATCGTTTTGGAAATGAGTTTACTCACAGGGTACTTTCTTTGTATACATTCGACTATACGGGCCAAGCCCGGGATTTACGGGAAATCGCGGGTTTTCGTTTGCTGGCGATTAAACCACTTTCATTAAGCGTCTCATCAAAAATGAAAACATTTTTAAAAACTACAAGTCTCATGCGTTTTATTGGTGAAAAAATAATTTAAAAAATCGTTCGGGAAATGAGTTTACTCCCTGGGTACTTTCTTTGTATATATTCGACTATACGGGCCAAGCCCCGGATTTACGGGAAAACGCGGGATTTCGTTTGCCGGCGATTAAACCTCTTTCATTAAGCGTCTCATCAAAAATGAAAACATTTTTGAAAACTACAAGTCTCATGCGTTTTAGTGGTGAAAAAATAATTTAAAAAATCGTTCGAGAAATGAGTTTACTCCCTGGGTACTTTCTTTGTATACTTTTGACTATACGGGCCGAGTCCGGGATTTACGGGAAATCGCGGATTTTCGTTTGCCGGCGATTAAACTTCTTTTATTCAGCGTCCCATCAAGTATGAAAATATTTTTGAAAACTACAAGTCTCATGCGTTTAGTGGTAAAGAAAATAATATAAAAAATCGTTCGGGAAATGAGTTTACTCCCTGGGTACTTTCTTTGTATACTTTTGACTATACGGGTCGAGTCCGGGGTTTACGGGAAATGGTGGGTTTTCGTTTGCCGTCGATTAAACTTCTTTTATTCAGCGTCTCATCAAAAATGAAAGCATTTTTAAAAACTACAAGTCTCATGCGTTTTAGTGGTGAAAAAATAATTTAAAAAATCGTTTTGGAAATGAGTTTACTCACAGGGTACTTTCTTTGTATACATTCGACTATACGGGCCAAGCCCGGGATTTACGGGAAATCGCGGGTTTTCGTTTGCTGGCGATTAAACCACTTTCATTAAGCGTCTCATCAAAAATGAAAACATTTTTAAAAACTACAAGTCTCATGCGTTTTATTGGTGAAAAAATAATTTAAAAAATCGTTCGGGAAATGAGTTTACTCCCTGGGTACTTTCTTTGTATATATTCGACTATACGGGCCAAGCCCCGGATTTACGGGAAAACGCGGGATTTCGTTTGCCGGCGATTAAACCTCTTTCATTAAGCGTCTCATCAAAAATGAAAACATTTTTGAAAACTACAAGTCTCATGCGTTTTATTGGTGAAAAAATAATTTAAAAAATCGTTCGGGAAATGAGTTTACTCACAGGGTACTTTCTTTGTATACATTCGACTACACGGGCCGAGTCTGGGATTTACGGGAAATCGCAGGTTTTCGTTTGCCGGCGATTAAACCACTTTCATTAAGCGTCTCATCAAAAATGAAAAGATTTCTGAAAACTACAAGTCTCATGCGTTTTAGTGGTGAAAAAATAATTTAAAAAATTGTTCGGGAAATGAGTTTACTCCCTGGGTAGTTTCTCTGTATACTTTGGACTATACGGGCCGAGTCCGGGATTTACGGGAAATTGCGGATTTTCGTTTGAGGGCGATTAAACTTCTTTTACTCAGCGTCTCATCAAAAATGAAAACATTTTTGAAAACTACAAGTCTCATGCGTTTTAGTGGTGAAAAAAAAATTTAAAAAATCGTTCGGGAAATGAGTTTACTCCCTGGGTACTTTCTTTGTATACATTCGACTATACGGGCCAAGCCCCGGATTTACGGGAAAACGCGGGATTTCGTTTGCCGGCGATTAAACCACTTTCATTAAGCGTCTCATCAAAAATGAAAAGATTTCTGAAAACTACAAGTCTCATGCGTTTTAGTGGTGAAAAAATAATTTAAAAAATCGTTCGGGAAATGAGTTTACTCCCTGGGTAGTTTCTCTGTATTCTCTGGACTATACGGGCCGAGTCCGGGATTTACGGGAAATCGCGGATTTTCGTTTGAGGGCGATTAAACTTCTTTTACTCAGCGTCTCATCAAAAATGAAAACATTTTTGAAAACTACAAGTCTCATGCGTTTTATTGGTGAAAAAATAATTTAAAAAATCGTTCGGGAAATGAGTTTACTCACAGGGTACTTTCTTTGTATACATTCGACTACACGGGCCGAGTCTGGGATTTACGGGAAATCGCAGGTTTTCGTTTGCCGGCGATTAAACCACTTTCATTAAGCGTCTCATCAAAAATGAAAAGATTTCTGAAAACTACAAGTCTCATGCGTTTTAGTGGTGAAAAAATAATTTAAAAAATCGTTCGGGAAATGAGTTTACTCCCTGGGTAGTTTCTCTGTATACTTTGGACTATACGGGCCGAGTCCGGGATTTACGGGAAATCGCGGATTTTCGTTTGAGGGCGATTAAACTTCTTTTACTCAGCGTCTCATCAAAAATGAAAACATTTTTGAAAACTACAAGTCTCATGCGTTTTAGTGGTGAAAAAAAAATTTAAAAAATCGTTCGGGAAATGAGTTTACTCCCTGGGTACTTTCTTTGTATACATTCGACTATATGGGCCAAGCCCCGGATTTACGGGAAAACGCGGGATTTCGTTTGCCGGCGATTAAACCTCTTTCATTAAGCGTCTCATCAAAAATGAAAACATTTTTGAAAACTACAAGTCTCATGCGTTTTAGTGGTGAAAAAAAATAATTAAAAAATCGTTTGGGAAATGAGTTTACTCACTGGGTACTTTCTTTGTATACATTCGACTATAAGGGCCAAGCCCGCTATTTACGGGAAATCGCGGGATTTCGTTTCCCGGCGATTAAACTTCTTTCATTAACCGTCTCATCTAAAATGAAAACATTTTTGAAAACTTCAAGTCTCATGCGTTTTAGTGGTGAAAAAAAAATTAAAAAATCGTTCGGGAAATGAGTTTACTCCCTGGGTACTTTCTTTGTATACATTCGACTATACGGGCCAAGCCCGGGATTTGCGGGAAATCGCGGGATTTCGTTTGCCGGCGATTAAACCTCTTTTAATAAGCGTCTCATCAAAAATGAAAAGAATTTTGAAAACTACAAGTCTCATGCGTTTTAGTGGTGAAAAAATACTTTAAAAAATCGTTCGGGAAATGAGTTTACTCCCTGGGTACTTTCTTTGTATACTTTGGACTATACGGGCCGAGTCCGGGATTTACGGGAAATCGCGGATTTTCGTTTGAGGGCGATTAAACTTCTTTTATTCAGCGTCTCATCAAAAATGAAAATATTTTGGAAAACTACAAGTCTCATGCGTTGTAGTGGTGAAAAAATAATTTAAAAAATCGTTCGGAAAATGAGTTTACTCCCTGGGTACTTTCTTTGTATACTTTTGACTATACGGGCCGAGTCCGGGGTTTACGGGAAATGGCGGGTTTTCGTTTGCCGGCGATTACACTTCTTTTATTCAGCGTCTCATCAAAAATGAAAACATTTTTAAAAACTACAAGTCTCATGCGTTTTAGTGGTGAAAAGATAATTTAAAAAATCGTTTTGGAAATGAGTTTACTCACAGGGTACTTTCTTTGTATACATTCGACTATACGGGCCAAGCCCGGGATTTACGGGAAATCGCGGGTTTTCGTTTGCTGGCGATTAAACCACTTTCATTAAGCGTCTCATCAAAAATGAAAACATTTTTGAAAACTAAAAGTCTTATGCGTTTTAGTGGTGAAAAAATAATTTAAAATATCGTTCTGGAAATGAGTTTACTCACTGGGTACTTTCTTTGTATACATTCGACTATACGGGCCAAGACCGGGATTTACGGGAAATCGCGGGTTTTCGTTTTCCGGCGATTAAACCTCTTTCATTAAGCGTCTCATCAAAAATGAAAACATTTTTGAAAACTACAAGTCGCATGCGTTTTAGTGGTGAAAGAAAAATTTAAAAAATCGTTCGGAAAATGAGTTTACTCCCTGGGTACTTTCTTTGTATATATTCGACTATACGGGCCAAGCCCCGGATTTAGTCAAAACGCGGGAATTCGTTTGCCGGCGATTAAACCTCTTTCATTAAGCGTCTCATCAAAAATGAAAACATTTTTGAAAACTACAAGTCTCATGCGTTTTAGTGGTGAAAAACTAATTTAAAAAATCGTTCGGGAAATGAGTTTACTGCCTGGGTACTTTCTTTGTATACTTTTGACTATACGGGCCGAGTCCGGGATTTACGGGAAATCGCGGATTTTCGTTTGCCGGCGATTAAACTTCTTTTATTCAGCGTCCCATCAAATATGAAAATATTTTTGAAAACTACAAGTCTCATGCGTTTAGTGGTAAAGAAAATAATATAAAAAATCGTTCGGGAAATGAGTTTACTCCCTGGGTACTTTCTTTGTATACTTTTGACTATACGGGTCGAGTCCGGGGTTTACGGGAAATGGTGGGTTTTCGTTTGCCGTCGATTAAACTTCTTTTATTCAGCGTCTCATCAAAAATGAAAGCATTTTTAAAAACTACAAGTCTCATGCGTTTTAGTGGTGAAAAGATAATTTAAAAAATCGTTTTGGAAATGAGTTTACTCACAGGGTACTTTCTTTGTATACATTCGACTATACGGGCCAAGCCCGGGATTTACGGGAAATCGCAGGTTTTCGTTTGCTGGCGATTAAACCACTTTCATTAAGCGTCTCATCAAAAATGAAAACATTTCTGAAAACTACAAGTCTCATGCGTTTTAGTGGTAAAAAAATAATTTAAAAAATCGTTCGGGAAATGAGTTTACTCACAGGGTACTTTCTTTGTATACATTCGACTACACGGGCCAAGCCCGGGATTTACGGGAAATTGCGGGATTTCGTTTGCCGGCGATTAAACTTCTTTCATTAACCCTCTCATCAAAAATGAAAACATTTTTGAAAACTTCAAGTCTCATGCGTTTTTGTGGTAAAAAAATAATTTAAAAAATCGTTCGGGAAATGAGTTTACTCACACGGTACTTTCTTTGTATACATTCGACTACACGGGCCAAGCCCGGGATTTACGGGAAATCGCGGGATTTCGTTTGCCGGCGATTAAACTTCTTTTACTCAGCGTCTCATCAAAAATGAAAACATTTTTGAAAACTACAAGTCTCATGCGTTTTATTGGTGAAAAAATAATTTAAAAAATCGTTCGGGAAATGAGTTTACTCACAGGGTACTTTCTTTGTATACATTCGACTACACGGGCCGAGTCTGGGATTTACGGGAAATCGCAGGTTTTCGTTTGCCGGCGATTAAACCACTTTCATTAAGCGTCTCATCAAAAATGAAAAGATTTCTGAAAACTACAAGTCTCATGCGTTTTAGTGGTGAAAAAATAATTTAAAAAATCGTTCGGGAAATGAGTTTACTCCCTGGGTAGTTTCTCTGTATACTTTGGACTATACGGGCCGAGTCCGGGATTTACGGGAAATCGCGGATTTTCGTTTGAGGGCGATTAAACTTCTTTTACTCAGCGTCTCATCAAAAATGAAAACATTTTTGAAAACTACAAGTCTCATGCGTTTTAGTGGTGAAAAAAAAATTTAAAAAATCGTTCGGGAAATGAGTTTACTTCCTGGGTACTTTCTTTGTATACATTCGACTATATGGGCCAAGCCCCGGATTTACGGGAAAACGCGGGATTTCGTTTGCCGGCGATTAAACCTCTTTCATTAAGCGTCTCATCAAAAATGAAAACATTTTTGAAAACTACAAGTCTCATGCGTTTTAGTGGTGAAAAAAAATAATTAAAAAATCGTTTGGGAAATGAGTTTACTCACTGGGTACTTTCTTTGTATACATTCGACTATAAGGGCCAAGCCCGCTATTTACGGGAAATCGCGGGATTTCGTTTCCCGGCGATTAAACTTCTTTCATTAACCGTCTCATCTAAAATGAAAACATTTTTGAAAACTTCAAGTCTCATGCGTTTTAGTGGTGAAAAAAAAATTAAAAAATCGTTCGGGAAATGAGTTTACTCCCTGGGTACTTTCTTTGTATACATTCGACTATACGGGCCAAGCCCGGGATTTGCGGGAAATCGCGGGATTTCGTTTGCCGGCGATTAAACCTCTTTTAATAAGCGTCTCATCAAAAATGAAAAGAATTTTGAAAACTACAAGTCTCATGCGTTTTAGTGGTGAAAAAATACTTTAAAAAATCGTTCGGGAAATGAGTTTACTCCCTGGGTACTTTCTTTGTATACTTTGGACTATACGGGCCGAGTCCGGGATTTACGGGAAATCGCGGATTTTCGTTTGAGGGCGATTAAACTTCTTTTATTCAGCGTCTCATCAAAAATGAAAATATTTTGGAAAACTACAAGTCTCATGCGTTGTAGTGGTGAAAAAATAATTTAAAAAATCGTTCGGAAAATGAGTTTACTCCCTGGGTACTTTCTTTGTATACTTTTGACTATACGGGCCGAGTCCGGGGTTTACGGGAAATGGCGGGTTTTCGTTTGCCGGCGATTACACTTCTTTTATTCAGCGTCTCATCAAAAATGAAAACATTTTTAAAAACTACAAGTCTCATGCGTTTTAGTGGTGAAAAGATAATTTAAAAAATCGTTTTGGAAATGAGTTTACTCACAGGGTACTTTCTTTGTATACATTCGACTATACGGGCCAAGCCCGGGATTTACGGGAAATCGCGGGTTTTCGTTTGCTGGCGATTAAACCACTTTCATTAAGCGTCTCATCAAAAATGAAAACATTTTTGAAAACTAAAAGTCTTATGCGTTTTAGTGGTGAAAAAATAATTTAAAATATCGTTCTGGAAATGAGTTTACTCACTGGGTACTTTCTTTGTATACATTCGACTATACGGGCCAAGACCGGGATTTACGGGAAATCGCGGGTTTTCGTTTTCCGGCGATTAAACCTCTTTCATTAAGCGTCTCATCAAAAATGAAAACATTTTTGAAAACTACAAGTCGCATGCGTTTTAGTGGTGAAAGAAAAATTTAAAAAATCGTTCGGAAAATGAGTTTACTCCCTGGGTACTTTCTTTGTATATATTCGACTATACGGGCCAAGCCCCGGATTTAGTCAAAACGCGGGAATTCGTTTGCCGGCGATTAAACCTCTTTCATTAAGCGTCTCATCAAAAATGAAAACATTTTTGAAAACTACAAGTCTCATGCGTTTTAGTGGTGAAAAACTAATTTAAAAAATCGTTCGGGAAATGAGTTTACTGCCTGGGTACTTTCTTTGTATACTTTTGACTATACGGGCCGAGTCCGGGATTTACGGGAAATCGCGGATTTTCGTTTGCCGGCGATTAAACTTCTTTTATTCAGCGTCCCATCAAATATGAAAATATTTTTGAAAACTACAAGTCTCATGCGTTTAGTGGTAAAGAAAATAATATAAAAAATCGTTCGGGAAATGAGTTTACTCCCTGGGTACTTTCTTTGTATACTTTTGACTATACGGGTCGAGTCCGGGGTTTACGGGAAATGGTGGGTTTTCGTTTGCCGTCGATTAAACTTCTTTTATTCAGCGTCTCATCAAAAATGAAAGCATTTTTAAAAACTACAAGTCTCATGCGTTTTAGTGGTGAAAAGATAATTTAAAAAATCGTTTTGGAAATGAGTTTACTCACAGGGTACTTTCTTTGTATACATTCGACTATACGGGCCAAGCCCGGGATTTACGGGAAATCGCAGGTTTTCGTTTGCTGGCGATTAAACCACTTTCATTAAGCGTCTCATCAAAAATGAAAACATTTCTGAAAACTACAAGTCTCATGCGTTTTAGTGGTAAAAAAATAATTTAAAAAATCGTTCGGGAAATGAGTTTACTCACAGGGTACTTTCTTTGTATACATTCGACTACACGGGCCAAGCCCGGGATTTACGGGAAATTGCGGGATTTCGTTTGCCGGCGATTAAACTTCTTTCATTAACCCTCTCATCAAAAATGAAAACATTTTTGAAAACTTCAATTCTCATGCGTTTTTGTGGTAAAAAAATAATTTAAAAAATCGTTCGGGAAATGAGTTTACTCACAGGGTACTTTCTTTGTATACATTCGACTACACGGGCCAAGCCCGGGATTTACGGGAAATCGCGGGATTTCGTTTGCCGGCGATTAAACTTCTTTCATTAACCCTCTCATCAAAAATGAAAACATTTTTGAAAACTTCAAGTCTCATGCGTTTTTGTGGTGAAAAAAAAATTAAAAAATCGTTCGGGAAATGAGTTTACTCCCTGGGTACTTTCTTTGTATACATTCGACTATACGGGCCAAGCCCGGGATTTACGGGAAATCGCGGGATTTGGTTTGCCGGCGATTAAACCTCTTTTAATAAGCGTCTCAGCAAAAATGAAAACATTTTTGAAAACTACAAGTCTCATGCGTTTTAGTGGTGAAAAAATAATTTAAAAAATCGTTCGGGAAATAAAGTTTACTCCCTGGGTACTTTCTTTGTATACTTTGGACTATACGGGCCGAGTCCGGGATTTACGGGAAATCGCTGAATTTCGTTTGAGGGCGATTAAACTTCTTTTACTCAGCGTCTCATCAAAAATGAAAACATTTTTGAAAACTACAAGTCTCATGCGTTTTAGTGGTGAAAAAAAAATTTAAAAAATCGTTCGGGAAATGAGTTTACTCCCTAGGTACTTTCTTTGTATACATTCGACTATACGGGCCAAGCCCCGGATTTACGGGAAAACGCGGGATTTCGTTTGCCGGCGATTAAACCTCTTTTATTAAGCGTCTCATCAAAAATGAAAACATTTTTGAAAACTACAATTCTCAAGCGTTTTAGTGGTGAAAAAAAAAAATTAAAAAATCGTTCGGGAAATGAGTTTACTCACTGGGTACTTTCTTTGTATACATTCGACCATACGGGCCAAGCCCGGGATTTACGGGAAATCGCGGGATTTGGTTTGCCGGCGATTAAACCTCTTTTAATAAGCGTCTCAGCAAAAATGAAAACATTTTTGAAAACTACAAGTCTCATGCGTTTTACTGGTGAAAAAATAATTTAAAAAATCGTTCGGGAAATAAAGTTTACTCCCTGGGTACTTTCTTTGTATATTTTGGACTATACGGGCCGAGTCCGGGATTTACGGGAAATCGCTGAATTTCGTTTGAGGGCGATTAAACTTCTTTTACTCAGCGTCTCATCAAAAATGAAAACATTTTTAAAAACTACAAGTCTCATGCGTTTTAGTGGTGAAAAAAAAATTTAAAAAATCGTTCGGGAAATGAGTTTACTCCCTAGGTACTTTCTTTGTATACATTCGACTATACGGGCCAAGCCCCGGATTTACGGGAAAACGCGGGATTTCGTTTGCCGGCGATTAAACCTCTTTTATTAAGCGTCTCATCAAAAATGAAAACATTTTTGAAAACTACAATTCTCATGCGTTTTAGTGGTGAAAAAAAATAATTAAAAAATCGTTCGGGAAATGAGTTTACTCACTGGGTACTTTCTTTGTATACATTCAACTATACGGGCCAAGCCCGGGATTTACGGGAAATCGCGGGATTTCGTTTTCCGGCGATTAAACTTCTTTCATTAACCGTCTCATCAAAAATGAAAACATTTTTGAAAACTTCAAGTCTCATCCTTTTTAGTGGTGAAAAAAAAATTAAAAAATCGTTCGGGAAATGAGTTTACTCCCTGGGTACTTTCTTTGTGTACAATCGACTATACGGGCCAAGCCCGGGATTTACGGGAAATCGCGGGATTTCGTTTGCCGGCGATTAAACCTCTTTTAATAAGCGTCTCATCAAAAATGAAAACATTTTTGAAAACTACAAGTCTCATGCGTTTTAGTGGTGAAAAAATACTTTAAAAAATCGTTCGGGAAATGAGTTTACTCCCTGGGTACTTTCTTTGTATACTTTGGACTATACGGGCCGAGTCCGGGATTTACGGGAAATCGCGGATTTTCGTTTGTGGGCCATTAAACTTCTTTTATTCAGCGTCCCATCAAATATGAAAATATTTTTGAAAACTACAAGTCTCATGCGTTTAGTGGTAAAGAAAATAATATAAAAAATCGTTCGGGAAATGAGTTTACTCCCTGGGTACTTTCTTTGTATACTTTTGACTATACGGGTCGAGTCCGGGGTTTACGGGAAATCGCGGATTTTCGTTTGAGGGCGATTAAACTTCTTTTATTCAGCGTCTCATCAAAAATGAAAACATTTTTGAAAACTACATTTCTCATGCGTTTTAGTGGTGAAAAAAAATAATTAAAAAATCGTTCGGGAAATGAGTTTACTCACTGGGTACTTTCTTTGTATACATTCAACTATACGGGCCAAGCCCGGGATTTACGGGAAATCGCGGGATTTCGTTTTCCGGCGATTAAACTTCTTTCATTAACCGTCTCATCAAAAATGAAAACATTTTTGAAAACTTTAAGTCTCATCCGTTTTAGTGGTGAAAAAAAAATTAAAAAATCGTTCGGGAAATGAGTTTACTCCCTGGGTACTTTCTTTGTATACAATCGACTATACGGGCCAAGCCCGGGATTTACGGGAAATCGCGGGATTTCGTTTGCCGGCGATGAAACCTTTTTTAATAAGCGTCTCATCAAAAATGAAAACATTTTTGAAAACTACAAGTCTCATGCGTTTTAGTGGTGAAAAAATACTTTAAAAAATCGTTCGGGAAATGAGTTTACTCCCTGGGTACTTTCTTTGTATACTTTGGACTATACGGGCCGAGTCCGGGATTTACGGGAAATCGCGGATTTTCGTTTGAGGGCCATTAAACTTCTTTTATTCAGCGTCCCATCAAATATGCAAATATTTTTGAAAACTACAAGTCTCATGCGTTTAGTGGTAAAGAAAATAATATAAAAAATCGTTCGGGAAATGAGTTTACTCCCTGGGTACTTTCTTTGTATACTTTTGACTATACGGGTCAAGTCCGGGGTTTACGGGAAATCGCGGATTTTCGTTTGAGGGCGATTAAACTTCTTTTATTCAGTGTCTCATCAAAAATGAAAACATTTTTGAAAACTACAAGTCTCATGCGTTGTAGTGGTGAAAAAATAATTTAAGAAATCGTTCGGAAAATGAGTTTACTCCCTGGGTACTTTCTTTGTATACTTTTGACTATACGGGCCGAGTCCGGGGTTTACGGGAAATGGCGGGTTTTCGTTTGCCGGCGATTAAACTTTTTTTATTCAGTGTCTCATCAAAAATGAAAACATTTTTGAAAACTACAAGTCTCATGCGTTGTAGTGGTGAAAAAATAATTTAAAAAATCGTTCGGAAAATGAGTTTACTCACAGGGTACTGTCTTTGTATACATTTGACTATACGGGCCAAGCCCCGGATTTACGGGAAAACGCGGGATTTCGTTTCCCGGCGATTAAACCTCTTTCATTAAGCGTCTCATCAAAAATGAAAACATTTTCGAAAACTACAAGTCTCATGCGTTTTAGTGGTGAAACAATAATTTAAAAAATCGTTCGGGAAATGAGTTTACTCCCTGGGTACTTTTTTTGTATACTTTTGACTATACGGGCCGAGTCCGGGATTTACGGGAAATCGCGGATTTTCGTTTGCCGGCGATTAAACTTCTTTTATTCAGCGTCCCATCAAATATGAAAATATTTTTGAAAACTACAAGTCTCATGCGTTTAGTGGTAAAGAAAATAATATAAAAAATCGTTCGGGAAATGAGTTTACTCCCTGGGTACTTTCTTTGTATACTTTTGACCATACGGGTCGAGTCTGGGGTTTACGGGAAATCGCGGGTTTTCGTTTGCTGGCGATTAAACCACTTTCATTAAGCGTCTCATCAAAAATGAAAACATTTCTGAAAACTACAAGTCTCATGCGTTTTAGTGGTAAAAAATAATTTAAAAAATCGTTCGGGAAATGAGTTTACTCACAGGGTACTTTCTTTGTATACATTCGACTACACGGGCCAAGCCCGGGATTTACGGGAAATCGCGGGATTTCGTTTGCCGGCGATTAAACTTCTTTTATTCAGTGTCTCATCAAAAATGAAAACATTTTTGAAAACTACAAGTCTCATGCGTTGTAGCGGTAAAAAAATAATTTAAAAAATCGTTCCGAAAATGAGTTTACTCACAGGGTACTTTCTTTGTATACATTCGACTATACGGGCCAAGCCCCGGATTTACGGGAAAACGCGGGATTTCGTTTGCCGGCAATTAAACCTCTTTCATTAAGCGTCTCATCAAAAATGAAAACATTTTTGAAAACTACAAGTCTCATGCGTTTTAGTGGTGAAAAAATAATTTAAAAAATCGTTCGGGAAATGAGTTTACTCCCTGGGTACTTTCTTTGTATACTTTTGACCATACGGGCCGAGTCCGGGATTTACGGGAAATCGCAGATTTTCGTTTGCCGGTGATTAAACTTCTTTTATTCAGCGTCCCATCAAATATGAAAATATTTTTGAAAACTACAAGTCTCATGCGTTTAGTGGTAAAGAAAATAATATAAAAAATCGTTCGGGAAATGAGTTTACTCCCTAGGTACTTTCTTTGTATACTTTTGACTATACGGGTCGAGTCCGGGATTTACGGGAAATCGCAGGATTTCGTTTGCCGGCGATTAAACTTCTTTTATTCAGTGTCTCATCAAAAATGAAAACATTTTTGAAAACTACAAGTCTCATGCGTTGTAGCGGTAAAAAAATAATTTAAAAAATCGTTCCGAAAATGAGTTTACCCACAGGGTACTTTCTTTGTATACATTCGACTATACGGGCCAAGCCCCGGATTTACGGGAAAACGCGGGATTTCGTTTGCCGGCAATTAAACCTCTTTCATTAAGCGTCTCATCAAAAATGAAAACATTTTTGAAAACTACAAGTCTCATGCGTTTTAGTGGTGAAAAAATAATTTAAAAAATCGTTCGGGAAATGAGTTTACTCCCTGGGTACTTTCTTTGTATACTTTTGACCATACGGGCCGAGTCCGGGATTTACGGGAAATCGCAGATTTTCGTTTGCCGGTGATTAAACTTCTTTTATTCAGCGTCCCATCAAATATGAAAATATTTTTGAAAACTACAAGTCTCATGCGTTTAGTGGTAAAGAAAATAATATAAAAAATCGTTCGGGAAATGAGTTTACTCCCTAGGTACTTTCTTTGTATACTTTTGACTATACGGGTCGAGTCCGGGGTTTACGGGAAATGGCGGGTTTTCGTTTGCCGTGGATTAAACTTCTTTTATTCAGCGTCTCATCAAAAATGAAAACATTTTTAAAAACTACAAGTCTCATGCGTTTTAGTGGTGAAAAGATAATTTAAAAAATCGTTTTGGAAATGAGTTTACTCACAGGGTACTTTCTTTGTATACATTCGACTATACGGGCCAAGCCCGGGATTTACGGGAAATCGCGGGTTTTCGTTTGCTGGCGATTAAACCACTTTCATTAAGCGTCTCATCAAAAATGAAAACATTTCTGAAAACTACAAGTCTCATGCGTTTTAGTGGTAAAAAAATAATTTAAAAAATCGTTCGGGAAATGAGTTTACTCACAGGGTACTTTCTTTGTATACATTCGACTACACGGGCCAAGCCCGGGATTTACGGGAAATCGCGGGATTTCGTTTGCCGGCGATTAAACTTCTTTCATTAACCCTCTCATCAAAAATGAAAACATTTTTGAAAACTTCAAGTCTCACGCATTTTTGTGGTGAAAAAAAATATTAAAAAATCGTTCGGGAAATGAGTTTACTCCCTGGGTACTTTCTTTGTATACTTTGGACTATACGGGCCGAGTCCGGGATTTACGGGAAATCGCGGATTTTCGTTTGAGGGCGATTAAACTTCTTTTACTCAGCGTCTCATCAAAAATGAAAACATTTTTGAAAACTACAAGTCTCATGCGTTTTAGTGGTGAAAAAAAATAATTAAAAAATCGTTCGGGAAATGAGTTTACTCACTGGGTACTTTCTTTGTATACATTCAACTATACGGGCCAAGCCCGGGATTTACGGGAAATCGCGGGATTTCGTTTGCCGGCGATTAAACTTCTTTCATTAACCGTCTCATCAAAAATGAAAACATTTTTGAAAACTTCAAGTCTCATGCGTTTTAGTGGTGAAAAAAAAAATTAAAAAATCGTTCGGGAAATAAGTTTACTCCCTGGGTACTTTCTTTGTATACAATCGACTATACGGGCCAAGCCCGGGATTTACGGGAAATCGCGGGATTTCGTTTGCCGGCGATTAAACCTCTTTTAATAAGCGTCTCATCAAAAATGAAAACATTTCTGAAAACTACAAGTCTCATGCGTTTTAGTGGTAAAAAATAATTTAAAAAATCGTTCGGGAAATGAGTTTACTCACAGGGTACTTTCTTTGTATACATTCAACTACACGGGCCAAGCCCGGGATTTACGGGAAATCGCGGGATTTCGTTTTCCGGCGATTAAACTTCTTTTATTCAGCGTCTCACCAAAAATGAAAATATTTTTGAAAACTACGAGTCTCATGCGTTGTAGTGGTGAAAAAATAATTTAAAAAATCGTTCGGAAAATGAGTTTACTCCCTGGGTACTTTCTTTGTATACTTTTGACTATACGGCCGAGTCCGGGGTTTACGGGAAATGGCGGGTTTTCGTTAGCCGGCGATTAAACTTCTTTTATTCAGTGTCTCATCAAAAATGAAAACATTTTTGAAAACTACCATTCTCATGCGTTGTAGTGGTGAAAAAATAATTTAAAAAATCGTTCGGAAAATGAGTTTACTCACAGGGTACTTTCTTTGTATACATTCGACTATACGGGCCAAGCCCCGGATTTACGGGAAAACGCGGGATTTCGTTTGCCGGCGATTAAACCTCTTTCATTAAGCGTCTCATCAAAAATGAAAACATTTTTGAAAACTACAAGTCCCATGCGTTTTAGTGGTGAAAAAATAATTTAAAAAATCGTTCGGGAAATGAGTTTACTCCATGGGTACTTTCTTTGTATACTTTTAAATATACGGGCCGAGTCCGGGATTTACGGGAAATCGCGGATTTTTGTTTGCCGGCGATTAAACTTCTTTTATTCAGCGTCCCATCAAATATGAAAATATTTTTGAAAACTACAAGTCTCATGCGTTTAGTGGTAAAGAAAATAATATAAAAAATCGTTCGGGAAATGAGTTTACTCCCTGGGTACTTTCTTTGTATACTTTTGACTATACGGGTCGAGTCCGGGGTTTACGGGAAATGGCGGGTTTTCGTTTGCCGTCGATTAAACTTCTTTTATTCAACGTCTCATCAAAAATGAAAACATTTTTAAAAACTACAAGTCTCATGCGTTTTAGTGGTGAAAAGATAATTTAAAAAATCGTTTTGAAAATGAGTTTACTCACAGGGTACTTTCTTTGTATACATTCGACTATACGGGCCAAGCCCGGGATTTACGGGAAATCGCGGGATTTCGTTTGCCGGCGATTAAACTTCTTTCATTGACCCTCTCATCAAAAATGAAAATATTTTTGAAAACTACAAGTCTCATGCGTTGTAGTGGTGAAAAAATAATTTAAAAAATCGTTCGGAAAATGAGTTTACTCCCTGGGTACTTTCTTTGTATACTTTTGACTATACGGGCCGAGTCCGGGGTTTACGGGAAATGGCGGGTTTTCGTTTGCCGGCGATTAAACTTCTTTTATTCAGTGTCTCATCAAAAATGAAAACATTTTTGAAAACTACAAGTCTCATGCGTTGTAGTGGTGAAAAAATAATTTAAAAAATCGTTTTGAAAATGAGTTTACTCACAGGGTACTTTCTTTGTATACATTCGACTATACGGGCCAAGCCCGGGATTTACGGGAAATCGCGGGATTTCGTTTGCCGGCGATTAAACTTCTTTCATTAACCCTCTCATCAAAAATGAAAATATTTTTGAAAACTACAAGTCTCATGCGTTGTAGTGGTGAAAAAATAATTTAAAAAATCGTTCGGAAAATGAGTTTACTCCCTGGGTACTTTCTTTGTATACTTTTGACTATACCGGCCGAGTCCGGGGTTTACGGAAATGGCGGGTTTTCGTTTGCCGGCGATTAAACTTCTTTTATTCAGTGTCTCATCAAAAATGAAAACATTTTTGAAAACTACAAGTCTCATGCGTTGTAGTGGTGAAAAAATAATTTAAAAAATCGTTCCGAAAATGAGTTTACTCACAGGGTACTTTCTTTGTATACATTCGACTATACGGGCCAAGCCCCAGATTTACGGGAAAACGCGGGATTTCGTTTGTCGGCGATTAAACCTCTTTCATTAAGCGTCTCATCAAAAATGAAAACATTTTTGAAAACTACAAGTCTCATGCGTTTTAGTGGTGAAAAAATAATTTAAAAAATCGTTCGGGAAATGAGTTTACTCCCTGGGTACTTTCTTTGTATACTTTTGACTATACGGGCCGAGTCCGGGATTTACGGGAAATCGCGGATTTTCGTTTGCCGGCGATTAAACTTCTTTTATTCAGCGTCCCATCAAATATGAAAATATTTTTGAAAACTACAAGTCTCATGCGTTTAGTGGTAAAGAAAATAATATAAAAAATCGTTCGGGAAATGAGTTTACTCCCTAGGTACTTTCTTTGTATACTTTTGACTATACGGGTCGAGTCCGGGGTTTACGGGAAATGGCGGGTTTTCGTTTGCCGGCGATTAAACTTCTTTTATTCAGTGTCTCATCAAAAATGAAAACATTTTTGAAAACTACAAGTCTCATGCGTTGTAGTGGTGAAAAAATAATTTAAAAAATCGTTCGGAAAATGAGTTTACTCACAGGGTACTTTCTTTGTATACATTCGACTATACGGGCCAAGCCCCGGATTTACGGGAAAACGCGGGATTTCGTTTGCCGGCGATTAAACCTCTTTCATAAAGCGTCTCATCAAAAATGAAAACATTTTTGAAAACTACAAGTCTCATGCGTTTTAGTGGTGAAAAAATAATTTAAAAAATCGTTCGGGAAATGAGTTTACTCCCTGGGTACTTTCTTTGTATACTTTTGACTATACGGGCCGAGTCCGGGATTTACGGGAAATCGCGGATTTTTGTTTGCCGGCGATTAAACTTCTTTTATTCAGCGTCCCATCAAATATGAAAATATTTTTGAAAACTACAAGTCTCATGCGTTTAGTGGTAAAGAAAATAATATAAAAAATCGTTCGGGAAATGAGTTTACTCCCTGGGTACTTTCTTTGTATACTTTTGACTATACGGGTCGAGTCCGGGGTTTACGGGAAATGGCGGGTTTTCGTTTGCCGTCGATTAAACTTCTTTTATTCAACGTCTCATCAAAAATGAAATCATTTTTAAAAACTACAAGTCTCATGCGTTTTAGTGGTGAAAAGATAATTTAAAAAATCGTTTTGAAAATGAGTTTACTCACAGGGTACTTTCTTTGTATACATTCGACTATACGGGCCAAGCCCGGGATTTACGGGAAATCGCGGGATTTCGTTTGCCGGCGATTAAACTTCTTTCATTAACCCTCTCATCAAAAATGAAAATATTTTTGAAAACTACAAGTCTCATGCGTTGTAGTGGTGAAAAAATAATTTAAAAAATCGTTCGGAAAATGAGTTTACTCCCTGGGTACTTTCTTTGTATACTTTTGACTATACGGGCCGAGTCCGGGGTTTACGGGAAATGGCGGGTTTTCGTTTGCCGGCGATTAAACTTCTTTTATTCAGTGTCTCATCAAAAATGAAAACATTTTTGAAAACTACAAGTCTCATGCGTTGTAGTGGTGAAAAAATAATTTAAAAAATCGTTTTGAAAATGAGTTTACTCACAGGGTACTTTCTTTGTATACATTCGACTATTTGGGCCAAGCCCGGGATTTACGGGAAATCGCGGGATTTCGTTTGCCGGCGATTAAACTTCTTTCATTAACCCTCTCATCAAAAATGAAAATATTTTTGAAAACTACAAGTCTCATGCGTTGTAGTGGTGAAAAAATAATTTAAAAAATCGTTCGGAAAGTGAGTTTACTCCCTGGGTACTTTCTTTGTATACTTTTGACTATACGGGCCGAGTCCGGGGTTTACGGGAAATGGCGGGTTTTCGTTTGCCGGCGATTAAACTTCTTTTATTCAGTGTCTCATCAAAAATGAAAACATTTTTGAAAACTACAAGTCTCATGCGTTGTAGTGGTGAAAAAATAATTTAAAAACTCGTTCCGAAAATGAGTTTACTCACAGGGTACTTTCTTTGTATACATTCGACTATACGGGCCAAGCCCCAGATTTACGGGAAAACGCGGGATTTCGTTTGCCGGCGATTAAACCTCTTTCATTAAGCGTCTCATCAAAAATGAAAACATTTTTGAAAACTACAAGTCTCATGCGTTTTAGTGGTGAAAAAATAATTTAAAAAATCGTTCGGGAAATGAGTTTACTCCCTGGGTACTTTCTTTGTATACTTTTGACTATACGGGCCGAGTCCGGGATTTACGGGAAATCGCGGATTTTCGTTTGCCGGCGATTAAACTTCTTTTATTCAGCGTCCCATCAAATATGAAAATATTTTTGAAAACTACAAGTCTCATGCGTTTAGTGGTAAAGAAAATAATATAAAAAATCGTTCGGGAAATGAGTTTACTCCCTAGGTACTTTCTTTGTATACTTTTGACTATACGGGTCGAGTCCGGGGTTTACGGGAAATGGCGGGTTTTCGTTTGCCGGCGATTAAACTTCTTTTATTCAGTGTCTCATCAAAAATGAAAACATTTTTGAAAACTACAAGTCTCATGCGTTGTAGTGGTGAAAAAATAATTTAAAAAATCGTTCGGAAAATGAGTTTACTCACAGGGTACTTTCTTTGTATACATTCGACTATACGGGCCAAGCCCCGGATTTACGGGAAAACGCGGGATTTCGTTTGCCGGCGATTAAACCTCTTTCATAAAGCGTCTCATCAAAAATGAAAACATTTTTGAAAACTACAAGTCTCATGCGTTTTAGCGGTGAAAAAATAATTTAAAAAATCGTTCGGGAAATGAGTTTACTTCCTGGGTACTTTCTTTGTATACTTTTGACTATACGGGCCGAGTCCGGGATTTACGGGAAATCGCGGATTTTTGTTTGTCGGCGATTAAACTTCCTTTATTCAGCATCCCATCAAATATGAAAATATTTTTGAAAACTACAAGTCTCATGCGTTTAGTGGTAAAGAAAATAATATAAAAAATCGTTCGGGAAATGAGTTTACTCCCTGGGTACTTTCTTTGTATACTTTTGACTATACGGGTCGAGTCCGGGGTTTACGGGAAATGGCGGGTTTTCGTTTGCCGTCGATTAAAATTCTTTTATTCAACGCCTCATCAAAAATGAAAACATTTTTAAAAACTACAAGTCTCATGCGTTTTAGTGGTGAAAAGATAATTTAAAAAATCGTTTTGAAAATGAGTTTCCTCACAGGGTACTTTCTTTGTATACATTCGACTATACGGGCCAAGCCCGGGATTTACGGGAAATCGCGGGATTTCGTTTGCCGGCGATTAAACTTCTTTCATTAACCCTCTCATCAAAAATGAAAATATTTTTGAAAACTACAAGTCTCATGCGTTGTAGTGGTGAAAAAATAAT
Source organism: Hydractinia symbiolongicarpus (assembly GCF_029227915.1). Taxonomy (NCBI): domain Eukaryota; kingdom Metazoa; phylum Cnidaria; class Hydrozoa; order Anthoathecata; family Hydractiniidae; genus Hydractinia; species Hydractinia symbiolongicarpus. The sequence goes on along the minus strand of NC_079880.1, from coordinate 5,112,126 downwards.
TTAAAAAACCGTTCGGAAAATGAGTTTACTTCCTGGGTACTTTCTTTGTATACTTTTGACTATACGGGCCGAGTCCGGGATTTACGGGAAATGGCGGGTTTTCGTTTGCCGGCGATTAAACTTCTTTTATTCAGTGTCTCATCAAAAATGAAAACATTTTTGAAAACTACAAGTCTCATGCGTTGTAGTGGTGAAAAAATAATTTAAAAAATCGTTCCGAAAATGAGTTTACTCACAGGGTACTTTCTTTGTATACATTCGACTATACGGGCCAAGCCCCAGATTTACGGGAAAACGCGGGATTTCGTTTGCCGGCGATTAAACCTCTTTCATTAAGCGTCTCATCAAAAATGAAAACATTTTTAAAAACTACAAGTCTCATGCGTTTTAGTGGTGAAAAAATAATTTAAAAAATCGTTCGGGAAATGAGTTTACTCCCTGGGTACTTTCTTTGTATACATTTGACTATACGGGCCGAGTCCGGGATTTACGGGAAATCGCGGATTTTCGTTTGCCGGCGATTAAACTTCTTTTATTCAGCGTCCCATCAAATATGAAAATATTTTTGAAAACTACAAGTCTCATGCGTTTAGTGGTAAAGAAAATAATATAAAAAATCGTTCGGGAAATGAGTTTACTCCCTAGGTACTTTCTTTGTATACTTTTGACTATACGGGTCGAGTCCGGGGTTTACGGGAAATGGCGGGTTTTCGTTTGCCGTCGATTAAACTTCTTCTATTCAGCGTCTCATCAAAAATGAAAACATTTTTAAAAACTACACGTCTCATGCGTTTTAGTGGTGAAAAGATAATTTAAAAAATCGTTTTGGAAATGAGTTTACTCACAGGGTACTTTCTTTGTAAACATTCGACTATACGGGCCAAGCCCGGGATTTACGGAAAATCGCGGGTTTTCGTTTGCTGGCGATTAAACCACTTTCATTAAGCGTCTCATCAAAAATGAAAACATTTCTGAAAACTACAAGTCTCATGCGTTTTAGTGGTAAAAAAATAATTTAAAAAATCGTTCGGGAAATGAGTTTACTCACAGGGTACTTTCTTTGTATACATTGGACTACACGGGCCAAGCCCGGGATTTACGGGAAATCGCGGGATTTCGTTTGCCGGCGATTAAACTTCTTTCATTAACCCTCTCATCAAAAATAAAAACATTTTTGAAAACTTCAAGTCTCATGCGTTTTTGGGGTGAAAAAAAATATTAAAAAATCGTTCGGGAAATGAGTTTACTCCCTGGGTACTTTCTTTGTATACTTTGGACTATACGGGCCGAGTCCGGGATTTACGGGAAATCGCGGATTTTCGTTTGAGGGCGATTAAACTTCTTTTACTCAGCGTCTCATCAAAAATGAAAACATTTTTGAAAACTTCAAGTCTCATGCGTTTTTGTGGTGAAAAAAAAATTTAAAAAATCGTTCGGGAAATGAGTTTACTCCCTGGGTACTTTCTTTGTATACTTTGGACTATACAGGCCGAGTCCGGGATTTACGGGAAATCGCGGATTTTCGTTTGAGGGCGATTAAACTTCTTTTACTCAGCGTCTCATCAAAAATGAAAAGATTTTTGAAAACTAAAAGTCTCATGCGTTTTAGTGGTGAAAAAAAATTTAAAAAATCGTTCGGGAAATGAGTTTACTCCCTGGGTACTTTCTTTGTATACATTCGACTATACGGGCCAAGCCCGCGATTTACGGGAAATCGCGGGATTTCGTTTGCCGGCGATTAAACTTCTTTCATTAACCGTCTCATCAAAAATGAAAACATTTTTGAAAACTTCAAGTCTCATGCGTTTTAGTGGTGAAAAAAAAAATTAAAAAATCGTTCGGGAAATGAGTTTACTCCCTGGGTACTTTCTTTGTATACATTCGACTATACGGGTCAAGCCCGGGATTTACGGGAAATCGCGGGATTTCGTTTGCCGGCGATTAAACATCTTTTAATAAGCGTGTCATCAAAAATGAAAACATTTTTGAAAACTACAAGTCTCATGCGTTGTAGTGGTGAAAAAATAATTTAAAAAATCGTTCGGAAAATGAGTTTACTCCCTGGGTACTTTCTTTGTATACTTTTGACTATACGGGCCGAGTCCGGGGTTTACGGGAAATGGCGGGTTTTCGTTTGCCGGCGATTACACTTCTTTTATTCAGCGTCTCATCAAAAATGAAAACATTTTTAAAAACTACAAGTCTCATGCGTTTTAGTGGCGAAAAGATAATTTAAAAAATCGTTTTGGAAATGAGTTTACTCACAGGGTACTTTCTTTGTATACATTCGACTATACGGGCCAAGCCCGGGATTTACGGGAAATCGCGGGTTTTCGTTTGCTGGCGATTAAACCACTTTCATTAAGCGTCTCATCAAAAATGAAAACATTTTTGAAAACTAAAAGTCTCATGCGTTTTAGTGGTGAAAAAAAATTTAAAAAATCGTTTTGGAAATGAGTTTACTCACAGGGTACTTTCTTTGTATACATTCGACTATACGGGCCAAGCCCGGGATTTACGGAAAATCGCGGGTTTTCGTTTGCTGGCGATTAAACCACTTTCATTAAGCGTCTCATCAAAAATGAAAACATTTCTGAAAACTACAAGTCTCATGCGTTTTAGTGGTAAAAAAATAATTTAAAAAATCGTTCGGGAAATGAGTTTACTCACAGGGTACTTTCTTTGTATACATTGGACTACACGGGCCAAGCCCGGGATTTACGGGAAATCGCGGGATTTCGTTTGCCGGCGATTAAACTTCTTTCATTAACCCTCTCATCAAAAATAAAAACATTTTTGAAAACTTCAAGTCTCATGCGTTTTTGGGGTGAAAAAAAATATTAAAAAATCGTTCGGGAAATGAGTTTACTCCCTGGGTACTTTCTTTGTATACTTTGGACTATACGGGCCGAGTCCGGGATTTACGGGAAATCGCGGATTTTCGTTTGAGGGCGATTAAACTTCTTTTACTCAGCGTCTCATCAAAAATGAAAACATTTTTGAAAACTTCAAGTCTCATGCGTTTTTGTGGTGAAAAAAAAATTTAAAAAATCGTTCGAGAAATGAGTTTACTCCCTGGGTACTTTCTTTGTATACTTTGGACTATACGGGCCGAGTCCGGGATTTACGGGAAATCGCGGATTTTCGTTTGAGGGCGATTAAACTTCTTTTACTCAGCGTCTCATCAAAAATGAAAACATTTTTGAAAACTAAAAGTCTCATGCGTTTTAGTGGTGAAAAAAAATTTAAAAAATCGTTCGGGAAATGAGTTTACTCCCTGGGTACTTTCTTTGTATACATTCGACTATACGGGCCAAGCCCGCGATTTACGGGAAATCGCGGGATTTCGTTTGCCGGCGATTAAACTTCTTTCATTAACCGTCTCATCAAAAATGAAAACATTTTTGAAAACTTCAAGTCTCATGCGTTTTAGTGGTGAAAAAAAAAATTAAAAAATCGTTCGGGAAATGAGTTTACTCCCTGGGTACTTTCTTTGTATACATTCGACTATACGGGTCAAGCCCGGGATTTACGGGAAATCGCGGGATTTCGTTTGCCGGCGATTAAACATCTTTTAATAAGCGTGTCATCAAAAATGAAAACATTTTTGAAAACTACAAGTCTCATGCGTTGTAGTGGTGAAAAAATAATTTAAAAAATCGTTCGGAAAATGAGTTTACTCCCTGGGTACTTTCTTTGTATACTTTTGACTATACGGGCCGAGTCCGGGGTTTACGGGAAATGGCGGGTTTTCGTTTGCCGGCGATTACACTTCTTTTATTCAGCGTCTCATCAAAAATGAAAACATTTTTAAAAACTACAAGTCTCATGCGTTTTAGTGGCGAAAAGATAATTTAAAAAATCGTTTTGGAAATGAGTTTACTCACAGGGTACTTTCTTTGTATACATTCGACTATACGGGCCAAGCCCGGGATTTACGGGAAATCGCGGGTTTTCGTTTGCTGGCGATTAAACCACTTTCATTAAGCGTCTCATCAAAAATGAAAACATTTTTGAAAACTAAAAGTCTCATGCGTTTTAGTGGTGAAAAAAAATTTAAAAAATCGTTCGGGAAATGAGTTTACTCCCTGGGTACTTTCTTTGTATACATTCGACTATACGGGCCAAGCCCCGGATTTACGGGAAAACGCGGGATTTCGTTTGCCGGCGATTAAACCTCTTTCATTAAGCGTCTCATCAAAAATGAAAACATTTTTGAAAACTACAAGTCTCATGCGTTTTAGTGGTGACAAAAAATAATTAAAAATTCGTTCGGGAAATGAGTTTACTCACTGGGTACTTTCTTTGTATACATTCGACTATGCGGGCCAAGCCCGCGATTTACGGGAAATCGCGGGATTTCGTTTGCCGGCGATTAAACTTCTTTCATTAACCGTCTCATCAAAAATGAAAACATTTTTGAAAACTTCAAGTCTCATGCGTTTTAGTGGTGAAAAAAAAAAAAAAAAAAATCGTTCGGGAAATGAGTTTACTCCCTGGGTACTTTCTTTGTATACATTCGACTATACGGGTCAAGCCCGGGATTTACGGGAAATCGCGGGATTTCGTTTGCCGGCGATTAAACATCTTTTAATAAGCGTGTCATCAAAAATGAAAACATTTTTGAAAACTACAAGTCTCATGCGTTGTAGTGGTGAAAAAATAATTTAAAAAATCGTTCGGAAAATGAGTTTACTCCCTGGGTACTTTCTTTGTATACTTTTGACTATACGGGCCGAGTCCGGGGTTTACGGGAAATGGCGGGTTTTCGTTTGCCGTCGATTAAACTTCTTTTATTCAGCGTCTCATCAAAAATGAAAACATTTTTAAAAACTACAAGTCTCATGCGTTTTAGTGGCGAAAAGATAATTTAAAAAATCGTTTTGGAAATGAGTTTACTCACAGGGTACTTTCTTTGTATACATTCGACTAAACGGGCCAAGCCCGGGATTTACGGGAAATCGCGGGTTTTCGTTTGCTGGCGATTAAACCACTTTCATTAAGCGTCTCATCAAAAATGAAAACATTTTTGAAAACTAAAAGTCTCATGCGTTTTAGTGGTGAAAAAATAATTTATAAAATCGTTCTGGAAATGAGTTTACTCACTGGGTACTTTCTTTGTATACATTCGACTATACGGGCCAAGACCGGGATTTACGGGAAATCGCGGGTTTTCGTTTTCCGGCGATTAAACCTCTTTCATTAAGCGTCTCATCAAAAATGAAAACATTTTTGAAAACTACAAGTCTCATGCGTTTTAGTGGTGAAAGAAAAATTTAAAAAATCGTTCGGAAAATGAGTTTACTCCCTGGGTACTTTCTTTGTATATATTCGACTATACGGGCCCAGCCCCGGATTTACGGGAAAACGCGGGATTTCTTTTGCCGGCGATTAAACCTCTTTCATTAAGCGTGTCATCAAAAATGAAAACATTTTTGAAAACTACAAGTCTCATGCGTTTTAGTGGTGAAAAAATAATTTAAAAAATCGTTCGGGAAATGAGTTTACTCCCTGGGTACTTTCTTTGTATACTTTTGACTATACGGGCCGAGTCCGGGATTTACGGGAAATCGCGGATTTTCGTTTGCTGGCGATTAAACTTCTTTTATTCAGCGTCCCATCAAATATGAAAATATTTTTGAAAACTACAAGTCTCATGCGTTTAGTGGTAAAGAAAATAATATAAAAAATCGTTCGGGAAATGAGTTTACTCCCAGGGTACTTTCTTTGTATACTTTTGACTATACAGGTCGAGTCCGGGGTTTACGGGAAATGGCGGGTTTTCGTTTGCCGTCGATTAAACTTCTTTTATTCAGCGTCTCATCAAAAATGAAAACATTTTTAAAAACTACAAGTCTCATGCGTTTTAGTGGTGAAAAGATAATTTAAAAAATCGTTTTGGAAATGAGTTTACTCACAGGATACTTTCTTTGTATACATTCGACTATACGGGCCAAGCCCGGGATTTACGGGAAATCGCGAGATTTCGTTTGCCGGCGATTAAACTTCTTTTATTCAGCGTCTCATCAAAAATGAAAACATTTTTAAAAACTACAAGTCTCATGCGTTTTAGTGGTAAAAAAATAATTTAAAAAATCGTTCGGGAAATGAGTTTACTCACAGGGTACTTTCTTTGTATACATTCGACTACACGGGACAAGCCCGGGATTTACGGGAAATCGCGGGATTTCGTTTGCCGGCGATTAAACTTCCTTCATTAACCCTCTCATCAAAAATGAGAACATTTTTGAAAACTTCAAGTCTCATGCGTTTTTGTGGTGAAAAAAAAAATTAAAAAATCGTTCGGGAAATGAGTTTACTCCCTGGGTACTTTCTTTGTATGCATTCGACTATACGGGCCAAGCCCGGGATTTACGGGAAATCGCGGGATTTCGTTTGCCGGCGATTAAACCTCTTTTAATAAGCGTCTCAGCAAAAATGAAAACATTTTTGAAAACTACAAGTCTCATGCGTTTTAGTGGTGAAAAAATAATTTAAAAAATCGTTCGGGAAATGAGTTTACTCCCTGGGTACTTTCTTTGTATACTTTGGACTATACGGGCCGAGTCCGGGATTTACGGGAAATCGCGGATTTTCGTTTGAGGGCGATTAAACTTCTTTCATTAAGCGTCTCATCAAAAATGAAAACATTTTTGAAAACTAAAGGTCTTATGCGTTTTAGTGGTGAAAAAATAATTTAAAAAATCGTTCTGGAAATGAGTTTACTCACTGGGTACTTTCTTTGTATACATTCGACTATACGGGCCAAGACCGGGATTTACGGAAAATCGCGGGTTTTCTTTTTCCGGCGATTAAACCTCTTTCATTAAGCGTCTCATCAAAAATGAAAACATTTTTGAAAACTACAAGTCTCATGCGTTTTAGTGGTGAAAGAAAAATTTAAAAAATCGTTCGGGAAATGAGTTTACTCCCTGGGTACTTTCTTTGTATATATTCGACTATACGGGCCAAGCCCCGGATTTACGGGAAAACGCGGGATTTCGTTTGCCGGCGATTAAACCTCTTTCATTAAGCGTCTCATCAAAAATGAAAACATTTTTGAAAACTACAAGTCTCATGCGTTTTAGTGGTGAAAAAATAATTTAAAAAATCGTTCGGGAAATGAGTTTACTCCCTGGGTACTTTCTTTGTATACTTTTGACTATACGGGCCGAGTCCGGAATTTACGGGAAATCGCGGATTTTCGTTTGCCGGCGATTAAACTTCTTTTATTCAGCGTCCCATCAAATATGAAAATATTTTTGAAAACTACAAGTCTCATGCGTTTAGTGGTAAAGAAAATAATATAAAAAATCGTTCGGGAAATGAGTTTACTCCCTGGGTACTTTCTTTGCATACTTTTGACTATACGGGTCGAGTCCGGGGTTTACGGGAAATGGCGGGTTTTCGTTTGCCGTCGATTAAACTTCTTTTATTCAGCGTCTCATCAAAAATGAAAACATTTTTAAAAACTACAAGTCTCATGCGTTTTAGTGGTGAAAAGATAATTTAAAAAATCGTTCGGGAAATGAGTTTACTCACAGGGTACTTTCTTTGTATACATTCGACTACACGGGCCAAGCCCGGGATTTACGGGAAATCGCGGGATTTCGTTTGCCGGCGATTAAACTTCTTTCATTAACCCTCTCATCAAAAATGAAAACATTTTTGAAAACTTCAAGTCTCATGCGTTTTTGTGGTGAAAAAAAAAATTAAAAAATCGTTCGGGAAATGAGTTTACTCCCTGGGTACTTTCTTTGTATACATTCGACTATACCGGCCAAGCCCGGGATTTACGGGAAATCGCGGGATTTTGTTTGCCGGCGATTAAACCTCTTTTAATAAGCGTCTCAGCAAAAATGAAAACATTTTTGAAAACTACAAGTCTCATGCGTTTTAGTGGTGAAAAAATAATTTAAAAAATCGTTCGGGAAATGAGTTTACTCCCTGGGTACTTTCTTTGTATACTTTGGACTATACGGGCCGAGTCCGGGATTTACGGGAAATCGCGGATTTTCGTTTGAGGGCGATTAAACTTCTTTTACTCAGCGTCTCATCAAAAATGAAAACATTTTTGAAAACTACAAGTCTCATGCGTTTTAGTGGTGAAAAAAAAATTTGAAAAATTGTTCATGAAATGAGTTTACTCCCTGGGTACTTTCTTTGTATACATTCGACTATACGGGCCAAGCCCCGGATTTACGGGAAAACGCGGGATTTCGTTTGCCGGCGATTAAACCTCTTTCATTAAGCGTCTCATCAAAAATGAAAACATTTTTTAAATTATTTTTTCACCACTAAATCGCATGAAACTTGTAGTTTTCAAAAATGTTTTCATTTTTGCTGAGACGCTTATTAAAAGAGGTTTAATCGCCGGCAAACGAAATCCCGCGATTTCCCGTAAATCCCGGGCTTGGCCCGTATAGTCGAATGTATACAAAGAAAGTACCCAGGGAGTAAACTCAGTTCCCGAACGATTTTTTAATTTTTTTTTTCACCACAAAAACGCATGAGACTTGAAGTTTTCAAAAATGTTTTCATTTTTGATGAGATGGTTAATGAAAGAAGTTTATTCGCCGGCAAACGAAATCCTGCGATTTCCCGTAAATCCCGGGCTTGGCCCGTGTAGTCGAATGTATACAAAGAAAGTACCCTGTGAGTAAACTCATTTCCCGAACGATTTTTTAAATTATTTTTTTACCACTAAAACGCATGAGACTTGTAGTTTTCAGAAAAGTTTTCATTTTTGATGAGACGCTTAATGAAAGTGGTTTAATCGCCAGCAAACGAAAACCCGCGATTTCCCGTAAATCCCGGGCTTGGCCCGTATAGTCGAATGTATACAAAGAAAGTATCCTGTGAGTAAACTCATTTCCAAAACGATTTTTTAAATTATCTTTTCACCACTAAAACGCATGAGACTTGTAGTTTTCAAAAATATTTTCATATTTGATGGGACGCTGAATAAAAGAAGTTTAATCGCCGGCAAACGAAAATCCGCGATTTCCCGTAAATCGCGGACTCGGCCCGTATAGTCAAAAGTATACAAAGAAAGTACCCAGGGAGTAAACTCATTTCCCGAACGATTTTTTAAATTATTTTTTCACCACTAAAACGCATGAGACTTGTAGTTTTCAAAAATATTTTCATTATTGATGAGACGCTTAATGAAAGAGGTTTAATCGCCGGCAAACGAAATCCCGCGTTTTCCCGTAAATCCGGGGCTTGGCCCGTATAGTCGAATATATACAAAGAAAGTACCCAGGGAGTAAACTCATTTCCCTAACGATTTTTTAAATTTTTTTTTCACCACTAAAACGCATGAGACTTGTAGTTTTCAAAAATGTTTTCATTTTTGATGAGACGCTTAATGAAAGAGGTTTAATCGCCGGAAAACGAAAACCCGCGATTTCCCGTAAATCCCGGTCTTGGCCCGTATAGTCGAATGTATACAAAGAAAGTACCCAGTGAGTAAATTCATTTCCAGAACGATTTTTTAAATTATTTTTTCACCACTAAAACGCATAAGACTTTTAGTTTTCAAAAATGTTTTCATTTTTGATGAGACGCTTAATGAAAGTGGTTTAATCGCCAGCAAACGAAAACCAGCGATTTCCCGTAAATCCCGGGCTTGGCCCGTATAGTTGAATGTATACAAAGAAAGTACCCTGTGAGTAAACTCATTTCCAAAACGATTTTTTAAATTATCTTTTCACCACTAAAACGCATGAGACTTGTAGTTTTTAAAAATGTTTTCATTTTTGATGAGACGCTGAATAAAAGAAGTGTAATCGCCGGCAAACGAAAAACCGCCATTTCCCGTAAACCCCGGACTCGGCCCGTATAGTAAAAAGTATACAAAGAAAGTACCCAGGGAGTAAACTCATTTTCCGAACGATTTTTTAAATTATTTTTTCACCACTACAACGCATGAGACTTGTAGTTTTCAAAAATGTTTTCATTTTTGATGAGACGCTTATTAACAGAAGTTTAATCGCCGGCAAACGAAATCCCGCGATTTCCCGTAAATCCCGGGCTTGGCCCGTATAGTCGAATGTATACAAAGAAAGTACCCAGGGAGTAAACTCATTTCCCGAACGATTTTTTAATTATTTTTTTTCACCACTACAACGCATGAGACTTGTAGTTTTCAAAAATGTTTTCATTTTTGATGAGACGCTTATTAACAGAAGTTTAATCGCCGGCAAACGAAATCCCGCGATTTCCCGTAAATCCCGGGCTTGGCCCGTATAGTCGAATGTATACAAAGAAAGTACCCAGGGAGTAAACTCATTTCCCGAACGATTTTTTAATTATTTTTTTTCACCACTAAAACGCATGAGACTTGTAGTTTTCAAAAATGTTTTCATTTTTGATGAGACGCTTAATGAAAGAGGTTTAATCGCCGGCAAACGAAATCCCGCGTTTTCCCGTAAATCCGGGGCTTGGCCCGTATAGTCGAATGTATACAAAGAAAGTACCCAGGAAGTAAACTCATTTCCCGAACGATTTTTTAAATTTTTTTTCACCACTAAAACGCATGAGACTTGTAGTTTTCAAAAATGTTTTCATTTTTGATGAGACGCTTAATGAAAGAGGTTTAATCGCCGGCAAACGAAATCCCGCGGTTTCCCGTAAATCCGGGGCTTGGCCCGTATAGTCGAATGTATACAAAGAAAGTACCCAGGAAGTAAACTCATTTCCCGAACGATTTTTTAAATTTTTTTTCACCACTAAAACGCATGAGACTTGTAGTTTTCAAAAATGTTTTCATTTTTGATGAGACGCTGAGTAAAAGAGTCCGGGGTTTACGGGAAATGGCGGGTTTTTGTTTGCCGGCGATTAAACTTCTTTTATTCAGCGTCTCATCAAAAATGAAAACATTTTTGAAAACTACAAGTCTCATGCGTTTTAGTGGTAAAAAAATAATTTAAAAAATCGTTCGGGAAATGAGTTTACTCACAGGGTACTTTCTTTGTATACATTCGACTACACGGGCCAAGCCCGGGATTTACGGGAAATCGCGGGATTTCGTTTGCCGGCGATTAAACTTCTTTCATTAACCCTCTCATCAAAAATGAAAACATTTTTGAAAACTTCAAGTCTCATGCGTTTTTGTGGTGAAAAAAAAAATTAAAAAATCGTTCTGGAAATAAGTTTACTCCCTGGGTACTTTCTTTGTATACATTCGACTATACGGGCCAAGCCCGGGATTTACGGGAAATCGCGGGATTTTGTTTGCCGGCGATTAAACCTCTTTTAATAAGCGTCTCAGCAAAAATGAAAACATTTTTGAAAACTACAAGTCTCATGCGTTTTATTGGTGAAAAAATAATTTAAAAAATCGTTCGGGAAATGTGTTTACTCCCTGGGTACTTTCTTTGTATACTTTGGACTATACGGGCCGAGTCCGGGATTTACGGGAAATCGCGGATTTTCGTTTGAGGGCGATTAAACTTCTTTTACTCAGCGTCTCATCAAAAATGAAAACATTTTTGAAAACTACAAGTCTCATGCGTTTTAGTGGTGAAAAAAAAATTTGAAAAATTGTTCGGGAAATGAGTTTACTCCCTGGGTACTTTCTTTGTATACATTCGACTATACGGGCCAAGCCCCGGATTTACGGGAAAACGCGGGATTTCGTTTGCCGGCGATTAAACCTCTTTCATTAAGCGTCTCATCAAAAATGAAAACATTTTTTAAATTATTTTTTCACCACTAAATCGCATGAAACTTGTAGTTTTCAAAAATGTTTTCATTTTTGCTGAGACGCTTATTAAAAGAGGTTTAATCGCCGGCAAACGAAATCCCGCGATTTCCCGTAAATCCCGGGCTTGGCCCGTATAATCGAATGTATACAAAGAAAGTACCCAGGGAGTAAACTCAGTTCCCGAACGATTTTTTAATTTTTTTTTTCACCACAAAAACGCATGAGACTTGAAGTTTTCAAAAATGTTTTCATTTTTGATGAGAGGGTTAATGAAAGAAGTTTATTCGCCGGCAAACGAAATCCCGCGATTTCCCGTAAATCCCGGGCTTGGCCCGTGTAGTCGAATGTATACAAAGAAAGTACCCTGTGAGTAAACTCATTTCCCGAACGATTTTTTAAATTATTTTTTTACCACTAAAACGCATGAGACTTGTAGTTTTCAGAAAAGTTTTCATTTTTGATGAGACGCTTAATGAAAGTGGTTTAATCGCCAGCAAACGAAAACCTGCGATTTCCCGTAAATCCCGGGCTTGGCCCGTATAGTCGAATGTATACAAAGAAAGTATCCTGTGAGTAAACTCATTTCCAAAACGATTTTTTAAATTATCTTTTCACCACTAAAACGCATGAGACTTGTAGTTTTCAAAAATATTTTCATATTTGATGGGACGCTGAATAAAAGAAGTTTAATCGCCGGCAAACGAAAATCCGCGATTTCCCGTAAATCGCGGACTCGGCCTGTATAGTCAAAAGTATACAAAGAAAGTACCCAGGGAGTAAACTCATTTCCCGAACGATTTTTTAAATTATTTTTTCACCACTAAAACGCATAAGACTTGTAGTTTTCAAAAATATTTTCATTATTGATGAGACGCTTAATGAAAGAGGTTTAATCGCCGGCAAACGAAATCCCGCGTTTTCCCGTAAATCCGGGGCTTGGCCCGTTTAGTCGAATATATACAAAGAAAGTACCCAGGGAGTAAACTCATTTCCCGAACGATTTTTTAAATTTTTTTTTCACCACTAAAACGCATGAGACTTGTAGTTTTTAAAAATGTTTTCATTTTTGATGAGACGCTTAATGAAAGAGGTTTAATCGCCGGAAAACGAAAACCCGCGATTTCCCGTAAATCCCGGTCTTGGCCCGTATAGTCGAATGTATACAAAGAAAGTACCCAGTGAGTAAATTCATTTCCAGAACGATTTTTTAAATTATTTTTTCACCACTAAAACGCATAAGACTTTTAGTTTTCAAAAATGTTTTAATTTTTGATGAGACGCTTAATGAAAGTGGTTTAATCGCCAGCAAACGAAAACCCGCGATTTCCCGTAAATCCCGGGCTTGGCCCGTATAGTCGAATGTATACAAAGAAAGTACCCTGTGAGTAAACTCATTTCCAAAACGATTTTTTAAATTATCTTTTCACCACTAAAACGCATGAGACTTGTAGTTTTTAAAAATGTTTTCATTTTTGATGAGACGCTGAATAAAAGAAGTGTAAACGCCGGCAAACGAAAAACCGCCATTTCCCGTAAACCCCGGACTCGGCCCGTATAGTAAAAAGTATACAAAGAAAGTACCCAGGGAGTAAACTCATTTTCCGAACGATTTTTTAAATTATTTTTTCACCACTACAACGCATGAGACTTGTAGTTTTCAAAAATGCTTTCATTTTTGATGAGACGCTTATTAAAAGAAGTTTAATCGCCGGCAAACGAAATCCCGCGATTTCCCGTAAATCCCGGGCTTGGCCCGTATAGTCGAATGTATACAAAGAAAGTACCCAGGGAGTAAACTCATTTCCCGAACGATTTTTTAATTTTTTTTTTCACCACTAAAACGCATGAGACTTGAAGTTTTCAAAAATGTTTTCATTTTTGATGAGACGGTTAATGAAAGAAGTTTAACCGCCGGCAAACGAAATCCCGCGATTTCCCGTAAATTGCGAGCTTGGCCCGTATAGTCGAATGTATACAAAGAAAGTACCCAGTGAGTAAACTCATTTCCCGAACGATTTTTTAATTATTTTTTTTCACCACTAAAACGCATGAGACTTGTAGTTTTCAAAAATGTTTTCATTTTTGATGAGACGCTTAATGAAAGAGGTTTAATCGCCGGCAAACGAAATCCCGCGTTTTCCCGTAAATCCGGGGCTTGGCCCGTATAGTCGAATGTATACAAAGAAAGTACCCAGGAAGTAAACTCATTATCTCTCCCGAACGATTTTTTAAATTTTTTTTCACCACTAAAACGCATGAGACTTGTAGTTTTCAAAAATTTTTTCATTTTTGATGAGACGCTGAGTAAAAGAAGTTTAATCGCCCTCAAACGAAAATCCGCGATTTTCCGTGAATCCCGGGCTTGGCCCGTATAGTCGAATGTATACAAAGAAAGTACCCTGTGAGTAAACTCATTTCCAAAACGATTTTTTAAATTATCTTTTCACCACTAAAACGCATGAGACTTGTAGTTTTTAAAAATGTTTTCATTTTTGATGAGACGCTGAATAAAAGAAGTGTAAACGCCGGCAAACGAAAAACCGCCATTTCCCGTAAACCCCGGACTCGGCCCGTATAGTAAAAAGTATACAAAGAAAGTACCCAGGGAGTAAACTCATTTTCCGAACGATTTTTTAAATTATTTTTTCACCACTACAACGCATGAGACTTGTAGTTTTCAAAAATGCTTTCATTTTTGATGAGACGCTTATTAAAAGAAGTTTAATCGCCGGCAAACGAAATCCCGCGATTTCCCGTAAATCCCGGGCTTGGCCCGTATAGTCGAATGTATACAAAGAAAGTACCCAGGGAGTAAACTCATTTCCCGAACGATTTTTTAATTTTTTTTTTCACCACTAAAACGCATGAGACTTGAAGTTTTCAAAAATGTTTTCATTTTTGATGAGACGGTTAATGAAAGAAGTTTAACCGCCGGCAAACGAAATCCCGCGATTTCCCGTAAATTGCGAGCTTGGCCCGTATAGTCGAATGTATACAAAGAAAGTACCCAGTGAGTAAACTCATTTCCCGAACGATTTTTTAATTATTTTTTTTCACCACTAAAACGCATGAGACTTGTAGTTTTCAAAAATGTTTTCATTTTTGATGAGACGCTTAATGAAAGAGGTTTAATCGCCGGCAAACGAAATCCCGCGTTTTCCCGTAAATCCGGGGCTTGGCCCGTATAGTCGAATGTATACAAAGAAAGTACCCAGGAAGTAAACTCATTATCTCTCCCGAACGATTTTTTAAATTTTTTTTCACCACTAAAACGCATGAGACTTGTAGTTTTCAAAAATTTTTTCATTTTTGATGAGACGCTGAGTAAAAGAAGTTTAATCGCCCTCAAACGAAAATCCGCGATTTTCCGTGAATCCCGGACTTGGCCCGTATAGTCCAAAGTATACAAAGAAAGTACTCAGGGAGTAAACTCATTTCCCGAACGTTTTTTTAATTTTTTTTTTCACCACAAAAACGCATGAGACTTGAAGTTTTCAAAAATGTTTTCATTTTTGATGAGAGGGTTATTGAAAGAAGTTTAATTGCCGGCAAACGAAATCCCGCGATTTCCCGTAAATCCCAGGCTTGGCCCGTGTAGTCGAATGTATACAAAGAAAGTACCCTGTGAGTAAACTCATTTCCCGAACGATTTTTTAAATTATTTTTTTACCACTAAAACGCATGAGACTTGTAGTTTTCAGAAAAGTTTTCATTTTTGATGAGACGCTTAATGAAAGTGGTTTAATTGCCAGCAAACGAAAACCCGCGATTTCCCGTAAATCCCGGGCTTGGCCCGTATAGTCGAATGTATACAAAGAAAGTATCCTGTGAGTAAACTCATTTCCAAAACGATTTTTTAAATTATCTTTTCACCACTAAAACGCATGAGACTTGTAGTTTTCAAAAATATTTTCATATTTGATGGGACGCTGAATAAAAGAAGTTTAATCGCCGGCAAACGAAAATCCGCGATTTCCCGTAAATCGCGGACTCGGCCCGTATAGTCAAAAGTATACAAAGAAAGTACCCAGGGAGTAAACTCATTTCCCGAACGATTTTTTAAATTATTTTTTCACCACTAAAACGCATGAGACTTGTAGTTTTCAAAAATATTTTCATTATTGATGAGACGCTTAATGAAAGAGGTTTAATCGCCGGCAAACGAAATCCCGCGTTTTCCCGTAAATCCGGGGCTTGGCCCGTATAGTCGAATATATACAAAGAAAGTACCCAGGAAGTAAACTCATTTCCCGAACGATTTTTTAATTTTTTTTTTCACCACTAAAACGCATGAGACTTGTAGTTTTCAAAAATGTTTTCATTTTTGATGAGACGCTTAATGAAAGAGGTTTAATCGCCGGAAAACGAAAACCCGCGATTTCCCGTAAATCCCGGTCTTGGCCCGTATAGTCGAATGTATACAAAGAAAGTACCCAGTGAGTAAATTCATTTCCAGAACGATTTTTTAAATTATTTTTTAACCACTAAAACGCATAAGACTTTTAGTTTTCAAAAATGTTTTCATTTTTGATGAGACGCTTAATGAAAGAAGTTTAACCGCCGGCAAACGAAATCCCGCGATTTCCCGTAAATCGCGAGCATGGCCCGTATAGTCGAATGTATACAAAGAAAGTACCCAGTGAGTAAACTCATTTCCCGAACGATTTTTTAATTATTTTATTTTCACCACTAAAACGCATGAGACTTGTAGTTTTCAAAAATGTTTTCATTTTTGATGAGACGCTTAATGAAAGAGGTTTAATCGCCGGCAAACGAAATCCAGTGTTTTCCCGTAAATCCGGGGCTTGGCCCGTATAGTCGAATGTATACAAAGAAAGTACCCAGGAAGTAAACTCATTTCCCGAACGATTTTTTAATTTTTTTTTCACCACTAAAACGCATGAGACTTGTAGTTTTCAAAAATGTTTTCATTTTTGATGAGACGCTGAGTAAAAGAAGTTTAATCGCCCTCAAACGAAAATCCGCGATTTTCCGTAAATCCCGGACTTGGCCCGTATAGTCCAAAGTATACAAAGAAAGTACCCAGGGAGTAAACTCATTTCCCGAACGATTTTTTAATTTTTTTTTTCACCACAAAAAATGCATGAGACTTGAAGTTTTCAAAAATGTTTTCATTTTTGATGAGAGGGTTATTGAAAGAAGTTTAATCGCCGGCAAACGAAATCCCGCGATTTCCCGTAAATCCCAGGCTTGGCCCGTGTAGTCGAATGTATACAAAGAAAGTACCCTGTGAGTAAACTCATTTCCCGAACGATTTTTTAAATTATTTTTTTACCACTAAAACGCATGAGACTTGTAGTTTTCAAAAATTTTTTCATTTTTGATGAGACGCTTAATGAAAGTGGTTTAATCGCCAGCAAACCAAAACCCGCGATTTCCCGTAAATCCCGGGCTTTGCCCGTATAGTCGAATGTATACAAAGAAAGTACCCTGTGAGTAAACTCATTTCCAAAACGATTTTTTAAATTATCTTTTCACCATTAAAACGCATGAGACTTGTAGTTTTTAAAAATGTTTTCATTTTTGATGAGACGCTGAATAAAAGAAGTTTAATCGACGGCAAACGAAAACCCGCCATTTCCCGTAAACCCCGGACTCGACCCGTATAGTCAAAAGTATACAAAGAAAGTACCCAGGGAGTAAACTCATTTCCCGAACGATTTTTTATATTATTTTCTTTACCACTAAACGCATGAGACTTGTAGTTTTCAAAAATATTTTCATATTTGATGGGACGCTGAATAAAAGAAGTTTAATCGCCGGCAAACGAAAACCCGCGATTTCCCGTAAATCCCGGGCTTTGCCCGTATAGTCGAATGTATACAAAGAAAGTAACCTGTGAGTAAACTCATTTCCAAAACGATTTTTTAAATTATCTTTTCACCACTAAAACGCATGAGACTTGTAGTTTTTAGAAATGTTTTCATTTTTGATGAGACGCTGAATAAAAGAAGTTTAATCGACGGCAAACGAAAACCCGCCATTTCCCGTAAACCCCGGACTCGACCCGTATAGTCAAAAGTATACAAAGAAAGTACCCAGGGAGTAAACTCATTTCCCGAACGATTTTTTATATTATTTTCTTTACCACTAAACGCATGAGACTTGTAGTTTTCAAAAATATTTTCATATTTGATGGGACGCTGAATAAAAGAAGTTTAATCGCCGGCAAACGAAAATCCGCGATTTCCCGTAAATCCCGGACTCGGCCCGTATAGTCAAAAGTATACAAAGAAAGTACCCAGGGAGTAAACTCATTTCCCGAACGATTTTTTAAATTATTTTTTCACCACTAAAACGCATGAGACTTGTAGTTTTCAAAATTGTTTTCATTTTTGATGAGACGCTTAATGAAAGAGGTTTAATCGCCGGCAAACGAAATCCCGCGTTTTCCCGTAAATCCGGGGCTTGGCCCGTATAGTCGAATGTATACAAAGAAAGTACCCTGTGAGTAAACTCATTTTCCGAACGATTTTTTAAATTTATTTTTCACCACTACAACGCATGAGACTTGTAGTTTTCAAAAATGTTTTCATTTTTGATGAGACACTGAATAAAAGAAGTTTAATCGCCGGCAAACGAAAAGCCGCCATTTCCCGTAAACCCCGGACTCGGCCCGTATAGTCAAAAGTATACAAAGAAAGTACCCTGTGAGTAAACTCATTTCCCGAACGATTTTTTAAATTATTTTTTTACCACTAAAACGCATGAGACTTGTAGTTTTCAGAAATGTTTTCATTTTTGATGAGACGCTTAATGAAAGTGGTTTAATCGCCAGCAAACGAAAACCCGCGATTTCCCGTAAATCCCGGGCTTGGCCCGTATAGTCGAATGTATACAAAGAAAGTACCCTGTGAGTAAACTCATTTCCAAAACGATTTTTTAAATTATCTTTTCACCATTAAAACGCATGAGACTTGTAGTTTTTAAAAATGTTTTCATTTTTGATGAGACGCTGAATAAAAGAAGTTTAATCGACGGCAAACGAAAACCCGCCATTTCCCGTAAACCCCGGACTCGACCCGTATAGTCAAAAGTATACAAAGAAAGTACCCAGGGAGTAAACTCATTTCCCGAACGATTTTTTATATTATTTTCTTTACCACTAAACGCATGAGACTTGTAGTTTTCAAAAATATTTTCATATTTGATGGGACGCTGAATAAAAGAAGTTTAATCGCCGGCAAACGAAAACCCGCGATTTCCCGTAAATCCCGGGCTTTGCCCGTATAGTCGAATGTATACAAAGAAAGTAACCTGTGAGTAAACTCATTTCCAAAACGATTTTTTAAATTATCTTTTCACCACTAAAACGCATGAGACTTGTAGTTTTTAGAAATGTTTTCATTTTTGATGAGACGCTGAATAAAAGAAGTTTAATCGACGGCAAACGAAAACCCGCCATTTCCCGTAAACCCCGGACTCGACCCGTATAGTCAAAAGTATACAAAGAAAGTACCCAGGGAGTAAACTCATTTCCCGAACGATTTTTTATATTATTTTCTTTACCACTAAACGCATGAGACTTGTAGTTTTCAAAAATATTTTCATATTTGATGGGACGCTGAATAAAAGAAGTTTAATCGCCGGCAAACGAAAATCCGCGATTTCCCGTAAATCCCGGACTCGGCCCGTATAGTCAAAAGTATACAAAGAAAGTACCCAGGGAGTAAACTCATTTCCCGAACGATTTTTTAAATTATTTTTTCACCACTAAAACGCATGAGACTTGTAGTTTTCAAAATTGTTTTCATTTTTGATGAGACGCTTAATGAAAGAGGTTTAATCGCCGGCAAACGAAATCCCGCGTTTTCCCGTAAATCCGGGGCTTGGCCCGTATAGTCGAATGTATACAAAGAAAGTACCCTGTGAGTAAACTCATTTTCCGAACGATTTTTTAAATTTATTTTTCACCACTACAACGCATGAGACTTGTAGTTTTCAAAAATGTTTTCATTTTTGATGAGACACTGAATAAAAGAAGTTTAATCGCCGGCAAACGAAAAGCCGCCATTTCCCGTAAACCCCGGACTCGGCCCGTATAGTCAAAAGTATACAAAGAAAGTACCCTGTGAGTAAACTCATTTCCCGAACGATTTTTTAAATTATTTTTTTACCACTAAAACGCATGAGACTTGTAGTTTTCAGAAATGTTTTCATTTTTGATGAGACGCTTAATGAAAGTGGTTTAATCGCCAGCAAACGAAAACCCGCGATTTCCCGTAAATCCCGGGCTTGGCCCGTATAGTCGAATGTATACAAAGAAAGTACCCTGTGAGTAAACTCATTTCCAAAACGATTTTTTAAATTATCTTTTCACCATTAAAACGCATGAGACTTGTAGTTTTTAAAAATGTTTTCATTTTTGATGAGACGCTGAATAAAAGAAGTTTAATCGACGGCAAACGAAAACCCGCCATTTCCCGTAAACCCCGGACTCGACCCGTATAGTCAAAAGTATACAAAGAAAGTACCCAGGGAGTAAACTCATTTCCCGAACGATTTTTTATATTATTTTCTTTACCACTAAACGCATGAGACTTGTAGTTTTCAAAAATATTTTCATATTTGATGGGACGCTGAATAAAAGAAGTTTAATCGCCGGCAAACGAAAACCCGCGATTTCCCGTAAATCCCGGGCTTTGCCCGTATAGTCGAATGTATACAAAGAAAGTAACCTGTGAGTAAACTCATTTCCAAAACGATTTTTTAAATTATCTTTTCACCACTAAAACGCATGAGACTTGTAGTTTTTAGAAATGTTTTCATTTTTGATGAGACGCTGAATAAAAGAAGTTTAATCGACGGCAAACGAAAACCCGCCATTTCCCGTAAACCCCGGACTCGACCCGTATAGTCAAAAGTATACAAAGAAAGTACCCAGGGAGTAAACTCATTTCCCGAACGATTTTTTATATTATTTTCTTTACCACTAAACGCATGAGACTTGAAGTTTTCAAAAATATTTTCATATTTGATGGGACGCTGAATAAAAGAAGTTTAATCGCCGGCAAACGAAAATCCGCGATTTCCCGTAAATCCCGGACTCGGCCCGTATAGTCAAAAGTATACAAAGAAAGTACCCAGGGAGTAAACTCATTTCCCGAACGATTTTTTAAATTATTTTTTCACCACTAAAACGCATGAGACTTGTAGTTTTCAAAAATGTTTTCATTTTTGATGAGACGCTTAATGAAAGAGGTTTAATCGCCGGCAAACGAAATCCCGCGTTTTCCCGTAAATCCGGGGCTTGGCCCGTATAGTCGAATGTATACAAAGAAAGTACCCTGTGAGTAAACTTATTTTCCGAACGATTTTTTAAATTTATTTTTCACCACTACAACGCATGAGACTTGTAGTTTTCAAAAATGTTTTCATTTTTGATGAGACACTGAATAAAAGAAGTTTAATCGCCGGCAAACGAAAAGCCGCCATTTCCCGTAAACCCCGGACTCGGCCCGTATAGTCAAAAGTATACAAAGAAAGTACCCTGTGAGTAAACTCATTTCCCGAACGATTTTTTAAATTATTTTTTTACCACTAAAACGCATGAGACTTGTAGTTTTCAGAAATGTTTTCATTTTTGATGAGACGCTTAATGAAAGTGGTTTAATCGCCAGCAAACGAAAACCCGCGATTTCCCGTAAATCCCGGGCTTGGCCCGTATAGTCGAATGTATACAAAGAAAGTACCCTGTGAGTAAACTCATTTCCAAAACGATTTTTTAAATTATCTTTTCACCACTAAAACGCATGAGACTTGTAGTTTTTAAAAATGTTTTCATTTTTGATGAGACGCTGAATAAAAGAAGTTTAATCGACGGCAAACGAAAACCCGCCATTTCCCGTAAACCCCGGACTCGACCCGTATAGTCAAAAGTATACAAAGAAAGTACCCAGGGAGTAAACTAATTTCCCGAACGATTTTTTATATTATTTTCTTTACCACTAAACGCATGAGACTTGTAGTTTTTAAAAATATTTTCATATTTGATGGGACGCTGAATAAAAGAAGTTTAATCGCCGGCAAACGAAAATCCGCGATTTCCCGTAAATCCCGGACTCGGCCCGTATAGTCAAAAGTATACAAAGAAAGAACCCAGGGAGTAAACTCATTTCCCGAACGATTTTTTAAATTATTTTTTCACCACTAAAACGCATGAGACTTGTAGTTTTCAAAAATGTTTTCATTTTTGATGAGACGCTTAATGAAAGAGGTTTAATCGCCGGCAAACGAAATCCCGCGTTTTCCCGTAAATCCGGGGCTTGGCCCGTATAGTCGAATGTATACAAAGAAAGTACCCTGTGAGTAAACTCATTTTCCGAACGATTTTTTAAATTTATTTTTCACCACTACAACGCATGAGACTTGTAGTTTTCAAAAATGTTTTCATTTTTGATGAGACACTGAAAAAAAGAAGTTTAATCGCCGGCAAACGAAAACCCGCCATTTCCCGTAAACCCCGGACTCGGCCCGTATAGTCAAAAGTATACAAAGAAAGTACCCAGGGAGTAAACTCATTTTCCGAACGATTTTTTAAATTATTTTTTCACCACTACAACGCATGAGACTTGTAGTTTTCAAAAATATTTTCATTTTTGATGAGAGGGTTAATGAAAGAAGTTTAATCGCCGGCAAACGAAATCCTGCGATTTCCCGTAAATCCCGGGCTTGGCCCGTGTAGTCGAATGTATACAAAGAAAGTACCCTGTGAGTAATCTCATTTCCCGAACGATTTTTTAAATTATTTTTTACCCCTAAAACGCATGAGACTTGTAGTTTTCAGAAATGTTTTCATTTTTGATGAGACGCCTAATGAAAGTGGTTTAATCGCCAGCAAACGAAAATCCGCGATTTCCCGTAAATCCCGGGCTTGGCCCGTATAGTCGAATGTATACAAAGAAAGTACCCTGTGAGTAAACTCATTTCCAAAACGATTTTTTAAATTATCTTTTCACCACTAAAACGCATGAGACTTGTAGTTTTTAAAAATGTTTTCATTTTTGATGAGACGCTGAATAAAAGAAGTTTATTCGACGGCAAACGAAAACCCGCCATTTCCCGTAAACCCCGGACTCGACCCGTATAGTCAAAAGTATACAAAGAAAGTACCCAGGGAGTAAACTCATTTCCCGAACGATTTTTTATATTATTTTCTTTACCACTAAACGCATGAGACTTGTAGTTTTCAAAAATATTTTCATATTTGATGGGACGCTGAATAAAAGAAGTTTAATCGCCGGCAAACGAAAATCCGCGATTTCCCGGAATTCATTTTCGGAACGATTTTTTAAATTATTTTTTCACCACTACAACGCATGAGACTTGTAGTTTTCAAAATTGTTTTCATTTTTGATGAGACACTGAATAAAAGCAGTTTAATCGCCGGCAAACGAAAACCCGCCATTTCCCGTAAACCCCGGACTCGGCCCGTATAGTCAAAAGTATACAAAGAAAGTACCCAGGGAGTAAACTCATTTTCCGAACGATTTTTTAAATTATTTTTTCACCACTACAACGCATGAGACTTAAAGTTTTCAAAAATATTTTCAATTTTGATGAGAGGGTTAATGAAAGAAGTTTAATCGCCGGCAAACGAAATCCTGCGATTTCCCGTAAATCCCGGGCTTGGCCCGTGTAGTCGAATGTATACAAAGAAAGTACCCTGTGAGTAAACTCATTTCCCGAACGATTTTTTAAATTATTTTTTACCACTAAAACGCATGTGACTTGTAGTTTTCAGAAATGTTTTCATTTTTGATGAGACGCTTAATGAAAGTGGTTTAATCGCCAGCAAACGAAAACCCGCGATTTCCCGTAAATCCCGGGCTTGGCCCGTATAGTCGAATGTATACAAAGAAAGTACCCTGTGAGTAAACTCATTTCCAAATCGATTTTTTAAATTATCTTTTCACCACTAAAACGCATGAGACTTGTAGTTTTTAAGAATGTTTTCATTTTTGATGAGACGCTGAATAAAAGAAGTTTAATCGACGGCAAACGAAAACCCGCCATTTCCCGTAAACCCCGGACTTGACCCGTATAGTCAAAAGTATACAAAGAAAGTACCCAGGGAGTAAACTCATTTCCCGAACGATTTTTTATATTATTTTCTTTACCACTAAAACGCATGAGACTTGTAGTTTTCAAAAATGTTTTCATTTTTGATGGGACGCTTAATGAAAGAGGTTTAATCGCCGGCAAACGAAATCCCGCGTTTTCCCGTAAATCCGGGGCTTGGCCCGTATAGTCGAATGTATACAAAGAAAGTACCCTGTGAGTAAACTCATTTTCGGAACGATTTTTTAAATTATTTTTTCACCACTACAACGCATGAGACTTGTAGTTTTCAAAAATGTTTTCATTTTTGATGAGACACTGAATAAAAGAAGTTTAATCGCCGGCAAACGAAAACCCGCCATTTCCCGTAAACCCCGGACTCGCCCCGTATAGTCAAAAGTATGCAAAGAAAGTTCCCAGGGAGTAAACTCATTTTCCGAACGATTTTTTAAATTATTTTTTCACCACTACAACGCATGAGACTTGTAGTTTTCCAGAATATTTTCATTTTTGATGAGAGGGTTAATGAAAGAAGTTTAATCGCTGGCAAACGAAATCCCGCGATTTCCCGTAAATCCCGGGCTTGGCCCGTGTAGTCGAATGTATACAAAGAAAGTACCCTGTGAGTAAACTCCTTTCCCGAACGATTTTTTAAATTATTTTTTACCACTAAACGCATGAGACTTGTAGTTTTCAAAAATGTTTTCATTTTTGATGAGACGCTTAATGAAAGAGGTTTAATCGCCGGCAAACGAAATCCCGCGTTTTCCCGTAAATCCGGGGCTTGGCCCGTATAGTCGAATGTATACAAAGAAAGTACCCTGTGAGTAAACTCATTTTCGGAACGATTTTTTAAATTATTTTTTCACCACTACAACGCATGAGACTTGTAGTTTTCAAAAATGTTTTCATTTTTGATGAGACACTGAATAAAAGAAGTTTAATCGCCGGCAAACGAAAACCCGCCATTTCCCGTAAACCCCGGACTCGCCCCGTATAGTCAAAAGTATGCAAAGAAAGTTCCCAGGGAGTAAACTCATTTTCCGAACGATTTTTTAAATTATTTTTTCACCACTACAACGCATGAGACTTGTAGTTTTCCAGAATATTTTCATTTTTGATGAGAGGGTTAATGAAAGAAGTTTAATCGCTGGCAAACGAAATCCCGCGATTTCCCGTAAATCCCGGGCTTGGCCCGTGTAGTCGAATGTATACAAAGAAAGTACCCTGTGAGTAAACTCCTTTCCCGAACGATTTTTTAAATTATTTTTTACCACTAAACGCATGAGACTTGTAGTTTTCAAAAATGTTTTCATTTTTGATGAGACGCTTAATGAAAGAGGTTTAATCGCCGGCAAACGAAATCCCGCGTTTTCCCGTAAATCCGGGGCTTGGCCCGTATAGTCGAATGTATACAAAGAAAGTACCCTGTGAGTAAACTCATTTTCGGAACGATTTTTTAAATTATTTTTTCACCACTACAACGCATGAGACTTGTAGTTTTCAAAAATGTTTTCATTTTTGATGAGACACTGAATAAAAAAAGTTTAATCGCCGGCAAACGAAAACCCGCCATTTCCCGTAAACCCCGGACTCGGCCCGTATAGTCAAAAGTATACAAAGAAAGTTCCCAGGGAGTAAACTCATTTTCCGAACGATTTTTTAAATTATTTTTTCACCACTACAACGCATGAGACTTGTATTTTCAAAAATATTTTCATTTTTGATGAGAGGGTTAATGAAAGAAGTTTAATCGCTGGCAAACGAAATCCCGCGATTTCCCGTAAATCCCGGGCTTGGCCCGTGTAGTCGAATGTATACAAAGAAAGTACCCTGTGAGTAAACTCATTTCCAAAACGATTTTTTAAATTATATTTTCACCACTAAAACGCATGAGACTTGTAGTTTTTAAAAATGTTTTCATTTTTGATGAGACGCTGAATAAAAGAAGTTTAATCGACGGCAAACGAAAACCCGCCATTTCCCGTAAACCCCGGACTCGACCCGTATAGTCAAAAGACGAAATCCCGCGTTTTCCCGTAAATCCGGGGCTTGGCCCGTATAGTCGAATGTATACAAAGAAAGTACCCTGTGAGTAAACTCATTTTCCGAACGATTTTTTAAATTATTTTTTCACCACTACAACGCATGAGACTTGTAGTTTTCAAAAATATTTTCATTTTTGATGAGACGCTGAATAAAAGAAGTTTAATCGCCCTCAAACGAAAATCCGCGATTTCCCGTAAATTCCGGACTCGGCCCGTATAGTCCAAAGTATACAAAGAAAGTACCCAGGAAGTAAACTCATTTCCCGAACGATTTTTTAAAGTATTTTTTCACCACTAAAACGCATGAGACTTGTAGTTTTCAAAAATGTTTTCATTTTTGATGAGACGCTTAATGAAAGAGGTTTAATTGCCGGCAAACGAAATCCCACGTTTTCCCGTAAATCCAGGGCTTTGCCCGTATAGTCGAATGTATACAAAGAAAGTACCCAGGGAGTAAACTCATTTCCCGAACGATTTTTTAAATTTTTTTTCACCACTAAAACGCATGAGTCTTGTAGTTTTCAAAAATGTTTTTATTTTTGATGAGACGCTGAGTAAAAGAAGTTTAATCGCCCTCACAAGAAAATCCACGATTTCCCGTAAATCCCGGACTCGGCCCGTATAGTCCAAAGTATACAAAGAAAGTACCCTGTGAGTAAACTCATTTCCAGAACGATATTTTAAATTATTTTTTCATCACTAAAACGCATAAGACTTGTAGTTTTTAAAAATGTTTTCATTTTTGATGAGACGCTGAATAAAAGAAGTTTAATCGCCGCCAAACTAAAACCCGCGATTTCCCGTAAATCCCGGCTTGGCCCGTATAGTCAAAAGTATACAAAGAAAGTACCCAGGAAGTAAACTCATTTCCCGAACGATTTTTTAAATTATTTTTTCACCACTAAAACGCATGAGAATTGTAGTTTTCAAAAATGTTTTCATTTTTGCTGAGACGCTTATTAAAAGAGGTTTAATCGCCGGCAAACGAAATCCCGCGATTTCCCGTAAATCCCGGGCTTGGCCCATATAGTCGAATGTATACAAAGAAAGTACCCAGGGAGTAAACTCATTTCCCGAACGATTTTTTAATTTTTTTTTTCACCAAAAAAACGCATGAGACTTGATGTTTTCAAAAATGTTTTCATTTTTGATGAGAGGATTAATGAAAGAAGTTTAATCGCCGGCAAACGAAATCCCGCGATTTCCCGTAAATCCCGGGCTTGGCCCGTGTAGTCGAATGTATACAAAGAAAGTACCCTGTGAGTAAACTCATTTCCCGAACGATTGTTTAAATTATTTTTTTACCACAAAAACGCATGAAACTTGAAGTTTTCAAAAATGTTTTCATTTTTGATGACACGGTTAATGAAAGAAGTTTAATCGCCGGCAAACGAAATCCCGCGATTTCCCGTAAATCCCGGGCTTGGCCCGTATAGTCGAATGTATACAAAGAAAGTACCCAGTGAGTAAACTCATTTCCCGAACGATTTTTTAATTATTTTTTTTCCCCACTAAAACGCATGAGACTTGTAGTTTTCAAAAATGTTTTCATTTTTGATGATACGCTTAATGAAAGAGGTTTAATCGCCGGCAAACGAAATCCCACGTTTTCCCGTAAATCCGGGGCTTGGCCCGTATAGTCGAATGTATACATAGAAAGTACCCAGGGAGTAAACTCATTTCTCGAACGATTTTTTGAATTTTTTTTTCACCACTAAAACGCATGAGAGTTGTAGTTTTCAAAAATGTTTTCATTTTTGATGAGACGCTTATTAAAAGAGGTTTACTCGCCGGCAAACGAAATCCCGCGATTTCCCGTAAATCCCGGGCTTGGCCCGTATAGTCGAATGTATACAAAGAAAGTACCCAGGGAGTAAACTCATTTCCCGAACGATTTTTTAATTATTTTTTTTCACCAAAAAAACCCATGAGACTTGAAGTTTTCAAAAATGTTTTCATTTTTGATGAGAGGATTAATGAAAGAAGTTTAATCGCCGGCAAACGAAATCCCGCGATTTCCCGTAAATCCCGGGCTTGGCCCGTGTAGTCGAATGTATACAAAGAAAGTACCCTGTGAGTAAACTCATTTCCCGAAGGATTGTTTAAATTATTTTTTTACCACAAAAACGCATGAGACTTGAAGTTTTCAAAAATGTTTTCATTTTTGATGAGACGCTTAATGAAAGAGGTTTAATCGCCGGCAAACGAAATCCCGCGTTTTCCCGTAAATCCGGGGCTTGGCCCGTATAGTCGAATGTATACAAAGAAAGTACCCTGTGAGTAAACTTATTTTCCGAACGATTTTTTAAATTTATTTTTCACCACTACAACGCATGAGACTTGTAGTTTTCAAAAATGTTTTCATTTTTGATGAGACACTGAATAAAAGAAGTTTAATCGCCGGCAAACGAAAAGCCGCCATTTCCCGTAAACCCCGGACTCGGCCCGTATAGTCAAAAGTATACAAAGAAAGTACCCTGTGAGTAAACTCATTTCCCGAACGATTTTTTAAATTATTTTTTTACCACTAAAACGCATGAGACTTGTAGTTTTCAGAAATGTTTTCATTTTTGATGAGACGCTTAATGAAAGTGGTTTAATCGCCAGCAAACGAAAACCCGCGATTTCCCGTAAATCCCGGGCTTGGCCCGTATAGTCGAATGTATACAAAGAAAGTACCCTGTGAGTAAACTCATTTCCAAAACGATTTTTTAAATTATCTTTTCACCACTAAAACGCATGAGACTTGTAGTTTTTAAAAATGTTTTCATTTTTGATGAGACGCTGAATAAAAGAAGTTTAATCGACGGCAAACGAAAACCCGCCATTTCCCGTAAACCCCGGACTCGACCCGTATAGTCAAAAGTATACAAAGAAAGTACCCAGGGAGTAAACTAATTTCCCGAACGATTTTTTATATTATTTTCTTTACCACTAAACGCATGAGACTTGTAGTTTTTAAAAATATTTTCATATTTGATGGGACGCTGAATAAAAGAAGTTTAATCGCCGGCAAACGAAAATCCGCGATTTCCCGTAAATCCCGGACTCGGCCCGTATAGTCAAAAGTATACAAAGAAAGAACCCAGGGAGTAAACTCATTTCCCGAACGATTTTTTAAATTATTTTTTCACCACTAAAACGCATGAGACTTGTAGTTTTCAAAAATGTTTTCATTTTTGATGAGACGCTTAATGAAAGAGGTTTAATCGCCGGCAAACGAAATCCCGCGTTTTCCCGTAAATCCGGGGCTTGGCCCGTATAGTCGAATGTATACAAAGAAAGTACCCTGTGAGTAAACTCATTTTCCGAACGATTTTTTAAATTTATTTTTCACCACTACAACGCATGAGACTTGTAGTTTTCAAAAATGTTTTCATTTTTGATGAGACACTGAAAAAAAGAAGTTTAATCGCCGGCAAACGAAAACCCGCCATTTCCCGTAAACCCCGGACTCGGCCCGTATAGTCAAAAGTATACAAAGAAAGTACCCAGGGAGTAAACTCATTTTCCGAACGATTTTTTAAATTATTTTTTCACCACTACAACGCATGAGACTTGTAGTTTTCAAAAATATTTTCATTTTTGATGAGAGGGTTAATGAAAGAAGTTTAATCGCCGGCAAACGAAATCCTGCGATTTCCCGTAAATCCCGGGCTTGGCCCGTGTAGTCGAATGTATACAAAGAAAGTACCCTGTGAGTAATCTCATTTCCCGAACGATTTTTTAAATTATTTTTTACCCCTAAAACGCATGAGACTTGTAGTTTTCAGAAATGTTTTCATTTTTGATGAGACGCCTAATGAAAGTGGTTTAATCGCCAGCAAACGAAAATCCGCGATTTCCCGTAAATCCCGGGCTTGGCCCGTATAGTCGAATGTATACAAAGAAAGTACCCTGTGAGTAAACTCATTTCCAAAACGATTTTTTAAATTATCTTTTCACCACTAAAACGCATGAGACTTGTAGTTTTTAAAAATGTTTTCATTTTTGATGAGACGCTGAATAAAAGAAGTTTATTCGACGGCAAACGAAAACCCGCCATTT
This sequence comes from Hydractinia symbiolongicarpus, assembly GCF_029227915.1. NCBI lineage: Eukaryota > Metazoa > Cnidaria > Hydrozoa > Anthoathecata > Hydractiniidae > Hydractinia > Hydractinia symbiolongicarpus. Next base: position 5,082,240 of record NC_079880.1, on the reverse strand, counting down.
CCCGTAAACCCCGGACTCGACCCGTATAGTCAAACGTATACAAAGAAAGTACCCAGGGAGTAAACTCATTTCCCGAACGATTTTTTATATTATTTTCTTTACCACTAAACGCATGAGACTTGTAGTTTTCAAAAATATTTTCATATTTGATGGGACGCTGAATAAAAGAAGTTTAATCGCCGGCAAACGAAAATCCGCGATTTCCCGGAATTCATTTTCGGAACGATTTTTTAAATTATTTTTTCACCACTACAACGCATGAGACTTGTAGTTTTCAAAATTGTTTTCATTTTTGATGAGACACTGAATAAAAGCAGTTTAATCGCCGGCAAACGAAAACCCGCCATTTCCCGTAAACCCCGGACTCGGCCCGTATAGTCAAAAGTATACAAAGAAAGTACCCAGGGAGTAAACTCATTTTCCGAACGATTTTTTAAATTATTTTTTCACCACTACAACGCATGAGACTTAAAGTTTTCAAAAATATTTTCAATTTTGATGAGAGGGTTAATGAAAGAAGTTTAATCGCCGGCAAACGAAATCCTGCGATTTCCCGTAAATCCCGGGCTTGGCCCGTGTAGTCGAATGTATACAAAGAAAGTACCCTGTGAGTAAACTCATTTCCCGAACGATTTTTTAAATTATTTTTTACCACTAAAACGCATGTGACTTGTAGTTTTCAGAAATGTTTTCATTTTTGATGAGACGCTTAATGAAAGTGGTTTAATCGCCAGCAAACGAAAACCCGCGATTTCCCGTAAATCCCGGGCTTGGCCCGTATAGTCGAATGTATACAAAGAAAGTACCCTGTGAGTAAACTCATTTCCAAATCGATTTTTTAAATTATCTTTTCACCACTAAAACGCATGAGACTTGTAGTTTTTAAGAATGTTTTCATTTTTGATGAGACGCTGAATAAAAGAAGTTTAATCGACGGCAAACGAAAACCCGCCATTTCCCGTAAACCCCGGACTTGACCCGTATAGTCAAAAGTATACAAAGAAAGTACCCAGGGAGTAAACTCATTTCCCGAACGATTTTTTATATTATTTTCTTTACCACTAAAACGCATGAGACTTGTAGTTTTCAAAAATGTTTTCATTTTTGATGGGACGCTTAATGAAAGAGGTTTAATTGCCGGCAAACGAAATCCCGCGTTTTCCCGTAAATCCGGGGCTTGGCCCGTATAGTCGAATGTATACAAAGAAAGTACCCTGTGAGTAAACTCATTTTCGGAACGATTTTTTAAATTATTTTTTCACCACTACAACGCATGAGACTTGTAGTTTTCAAAAATGTTTTCATTTTTGATGAGACACTGAATAAAAGAAGTTTAATCGCCGGCAAACGAAAACCCGCCATTTCCCGTAAACCCCGGACTCGCCCCGTATAGTCAAAAGTATGCAAAGAAAGTTCCCAGGGAGTAAACTCATTTTCCGAACGATTTTTTAAATTATTTTTTCACCACTACAACGCATGAGACTTGTAGTTTTCCAGAATATTTTCATTTTTGATGAGAGGGTTAATGAAAGAAGTTTAATCGCTGGCAAACGAAATCCCGCGATTTCCCGTAAATCCCGGGCTTGGCCCGTGTAGTCGAATGTATACAAAGAAAGTACCCTGTGAGTAAACTCCTTTCCCGAACGATTTTTTAAATTATTTTTTACCACTAAACGCATGAGACTTGTAGTTTTCAAAAATGTTTTCATTTTTGATGAGACGCTTAATGAAAGAGGTTTAATCGCCGGCAAACGAAATCCCGCGTTTTCCCGTAAATCCGGGGCTTGGCCCGTATAGTCGAATGTATACAAAGAAAGTACCCTGTGAGTAAACTCATTTTCGGAACGATTTTTTAAATTATTTTTTCACCACTACAACGCATGAGACTTGTAGTTTTCAAAAATGTTTTCATTTTTGATGAGACACTGAATAAAAAAAGTTTAATCGCCGGCAAACGAAAACCCGCCATTTCCCGTAAACCCCGGACTCGGCCCGTATAGTCAAAAGTATACAAAGAAAGTTCCCAGGGAGTAAACTCATTTTCCGAACGATTTTTTAAATTATTTTTTCACCACTACAACGCATGAGACTTGTATTTTCAAAAATATTTTCATTTTTGATGAGAGGGTTAATGAAAGAAGTTTAATCGCTGGCAAACGAAATCCCGCGATTTCCCGTAAATCCCGGGCTTGGCCCGTGTAGTCGAATGTATACAAAGAAAGTACCCTGTGAGTAAACTCATTTCCAAAACGATTTTTTAAATTATATTTTCACCACTAAAACGCATGAGACTTGTAGTTTTTAAAAATGTTTTCATTTTTGATGAGACGCTGAATAAAAGAAGTTTAATCGACGGCAAACGAAAACCCGCCATTTCCCGTAAACCCCGGACTCGACCCGTATAGTCAAAAGACGAAATCCCGCGTTTTCCCGTAAATCCGGGGCTTGGCCCGTATAGTCGAATGTATACAAAGAAAGTACCCTGTGAGTAAACTCATTTTCCGAACGATTTTTTAAATTATTTTTTCACCACTACAACGCATGAGACTTGTAGTTTTCAAAAATATTTTCATTTTTGATGAGACGCTGAATAAAAGAAGTTTAATCGCCCTCAAACGAAAATCCGCGATTTCCCGTAAATTCCGGACTCGGCCCGTATAGTCCAAAGTATACAAAGAAAGTACCCAGGAAGTAAACTCATTTCCCGAACGATTTTTTAAAGTATTTTTTCACCACTAAAACGCATGAGACTTGTAGTTTTCAAAAATGTTTTCATTTTTGATGAGACGCTTAATGAAAGAGGTTTAATTGCCGGCAAACGAAATCCCACGTTTTCCCGTAAATCCAGGGCTTTGCCCGTATAGTCGAATGTATACAAAGAAAGTACCCAGGGAGTAAACTCATTTCCCGAACGATTTTTTAAATTTTTTTTCACCACTAAAACGCATGAGTCTTGTAGTTTTCAAAAATGTTTTTATTTTTGATGAGACGCTGAGTAAAAGAAGTTTAATCGCCCTCACAAGAAAATCCACGATTTCCCGTAAATCCCGGACTCGGCCCGTATAGTCCAAAGTATACAAAGAAAGTACCCTGTGAGTAAACTCATTTCCAGAACGATATTTTAAATTATTTTTTCATCACTAAAACGCATAAGACTTGTAGTTTTTAAAAATGTTTTCATTTTTGATGAGACGCTGAATAAAAGAAGTTTAATCGCCGCCAAACTAAAACCCGCGATTTCCCGTAAATCCCGGCTTGGCCCGTATAGTCAAAAGTATACAAAGAAAGTACCCAGGAAGTAAACTCATTTCCCGAACGATTTTTTAAATTATTTTTTCACCACTAAAACGCATGAGAATTGTAGTTTTCAAAAATGTTTTCATTTTTGCTGAGACGCTTATTAAAAGAGGTTTAATCGCCGGCAAACGAAATCCCGCGATTTCCCGTAAATCCCGGGCTTGGCCCATATAGTCGAATGTATACAAAGAAAGTACCCAGGGAGTAAACTCATTTCCCGAACGATTTTTTAATTTTTTTTTTCACCAAAAAAACGCATGAGACTTGATGTTTTCAAAAATGTTTTCATTTTTGATGAGAGGATTAATGAAAGAAGTTTAATCGCCGGCAAACGAAATCCCGCGATTTCCCGTAAATCCCGGGCTTGGCCCGTGTAGTCGAATGTATACAAAGAAAGTACCCTGTGAGTAAACTCATTTCCCGAACGATTGTTTAAATTATTTTTTTACCACAAAAACGCATGAAACTTGAAGTTTTCAAAAATGTTTTCATTTTTGATGACACGGTTAATGAAAGAAGTTTAATCGCCGGCAAACGAAATCCCGCGATTTCCCGTAAATCCCGGGCTTGGCCCGTACAGTCGAATGTATACAAAGAAAGTACCCAGTGAGTAAACTCATTTCCCGAACGATTTTTTAATTATTTTTTTTCCCCACTAAAACGCATGAGACTTGTAGTTTTCAAAAATGTTTTCATTTTTGATGATACGCTTAATGAAAGAGGTTTAATCGCCGGCAAACGAAATCCCACGTTTTCCCGTAAATCCGGGGCTTGGCCCGTATAGTCGAATGTATACATAGAAAGTACCCAGGGAGTAAACTCATTTCTCGAACGATTTTTTGAATTTTTTTTTCACCACTAAAACGCATGAGAGTTGTAGTTTTCAAAAATGTTTTCATTTTTGATGAGACGCTTATTAAAAGAGGTTTACTCGCCGGCAAACGAAATCCCGCGATTTCCCGTAAATCCCGGGCTTGGCCCGTATAGTCGAATGTATACAAAGAAAGTACCCAGGGAGTAAACTCATTTCCCGAACGATTTTTTAATTATTTTTTTTCACCAAAAAAACCCATGAGACTTGAAGTTTTCAAAAATGTTTTCATTTTTGATGAGAGGATTAATGAAAGAAGTTTAATCGCCGGCAAACGAAATCCCGCGATTTCCCGTAAATCCCGGGCTTGGCCCGTGTAGTCGAATGTATACAAAGAAAGTACCCTGTGAGTAAACTCATTTCCCGAAGGATTGTTTAAATTATTTTTTTACCACAAAAACGCATGAGACTTGAAGTTTTCAAAAATGTTTTCATTTTTGATGAGAGGGTTAATGAAAGAAGTTTAATCGCCGGCAAACGAAATCCCGCGATTTCCCGTAAATCCCGGGCTTGGCCCGTGTAGTCGAATGTATACAAAGAAAGTACCCTGTGAGTAAACTCATTTCCCGAACGATTTTTTAATTTATTTTTTTACCACTAAAACGCATGAGACTTGTAGTTTTCAGAAATGTTTTCATTTTTGATGAGACGCTTAATGAAAGTGGTTTAATCGCCAGCAAACGAAAACCCGCGATTTCCCGTAAATCCCGGGCTTGGCCCGTATAGTCGAATGTATACAAAGAAAGTACCCTGTGAGTAAACTCATTTCCAAAACGATTTTTTAAATTATCTTTTCACCACTAAAACGCATGAGACTTGTAGTTTTTAAAAATGCTTTCATTTTTGATGAGACGCTGAATAAAAGAAGTTTAATCAACGGCAAACGAAAACCCGCCATTTCCCGTAAACCCCGGACTCGAACCGTATAGTCAAAAGTATACAAAGAAAGTACCCAGGGAGTAAACTCATTTCCCGAACGATTTTTTATATTATTTTCTTTACCACTAAACGCATGAGACTTGTAGTTTTCAAAAATATTTTCATATTTGATGGGACGCTGAGTAAAAGAAGTTTAATCGCCCTCAAACGAAAATCCGCGATTTCCCGTAAATCCCGGACTCGGCCCGTATAGTCAAAAGTATACAAAGAAAGTACCCAGGGAGTAAACTCATTTCCCGAACGATTTTTTAAATTATTTTTTCAACACTAAAACGCATGAGACTTGTAGTTTTCAAAAATGTTTTCATTTTTGATGAGACGCTTAATGAAAGAGGTTTAATCGCCGGCAAACGAAATCCCGCGTTTTCCCGTAAATCCGGGGCTTGGCCCGTATAGTCGAATATATACAAAGAAAGTACCCAGGGAGTAAACTCATTTCCCGAACGATTTTTTAAAGTATTTTTTCACCACTAAAACGCATGAGACTTGTAGTTTTTAAAAATGCTTTCATTTTTGATGAGACGCTTATTAAAAGAGGTTTAATCGCCGGCAAACGAAATCCCGCGATTTCCCGTAAATCCCGGGCTTGGCCCGTATAGTCAAATGTATACAAAGAAAGTACCCAGGGAGTAAACTCATTTCCCGAACGATTTTTTAATTTTTTTTTTCACCACTAAAACGCAGAGACTTGAAGTTTTCAAAAATCTTTTCATTTTTGATGAGACGGTTAATGAAAGAAGTTTAATCGCCGGGAAACGAAATCCCGCGATTTCCCGTAAGTCGCGGGCTTGGCCCGTATAGTCGAATGTATACAAAGAAAGTACCCAGTGAGTAAACTCATTTCCCGAACGATTTTTTAATTATTTTTTTTCACCACTAAAACGCATGAGACTTGTAGTTTTCAAAAATGTTTTCATTTTTGATGAGACGCTTAATGAAAGAGGTTTAATCGCCGGCAAACGAAATCCCGCGTTTTCCCGTAAATCCGGGGCTTGGCCCGTATAGTCGAATGTATACAAAGAAAGTACCCAGGGAGTGAACTCATTTCCCGAACGATTTTTTAAATTTTTCTTTCACCACTAAAACGCATGAGACTTGTAGTTTTCAAAAATGTTTTCATTTTTGATGAGACGCTTAATTAAAGAGGTTTAATCGCCGGAAAACGAAAATCCGCGATTTCCCGTAAATCCCGGACTCGGCCCGTATAGTCCAAAGTATACAAAGAAAGTACCCAGGGAGTAAACTCATTTCCCGAACGATTTTTTAAAGTATTTTTTCACCACTAAAACGCATGAGACTTGTAGTTTTCAAAAATGCTTTCATTTTTGATGAGACGGTTATTAAAAGAGGTTTAATCGCCCGCAAACGAAATCCCGCGATTTCCCGTAAATCCCGGGTTTGGCCCGTATAGTCAAATGTATACAAAGAAAGTACCCAGGGAGTAAACTCATTTCCCGAACGATTTTTTAATTTTTTTTTTCACCACTAAAACGCATGAGACTTGAAGTTTTCAAAAATCTTTTCATTTTTGATGAGACGGTTAATGAAAGAAGTTTAATCGCCGGGAAACGAAATCCCGCGATTTCCCGTAAGTCGCGGGCTTGGCCCGTATAGTCGAATGTATACAAAGAAAGTACCCAGTGAGTAAACTCATTTCCCGAATGATTTTTTAATTATTTTTTTTCACCACTAAACGCATGAGACTTGTAGTTTTCAAAAAATTTTTCATATTTGATGGGACGCTGAGTAAAAGAAGTTTAATCGCCCTCAAACGAAAATCCGCGATTTCCCGTAAATCCCGGACTCGGCCCGTATAGTCAAAAGTATACAAAGAAAGTACCCAGGGAGTAAACTCATTTCCCGAACGATTTTTTAAATTATTTTTTCACCACTAAAACGCATGAGACTTGTAGTTTTCAAAAATGTTTTCATTTTTGATGAGACGCTTAATGAAAGAGGTTTAATCGCCGGCAAACGAAATCCCGCGTTTTCCCGTAAATCCGGGGCTTGGCCCGTATAGTCCAAAGTATACAGAGAAAGTACCCAGGGAGTAAATTCATTTTCCGAACGATTTTTTAAATTTTTCTTTCATCACTAAAACGCATGAGACTTGTAGTTTTCAAAAATGTTTTCATTTTTGATGAGACGCTTAATGAAAGTGGTTTAATCGCCAGCAAACGAAAACCCACGATTTTCCGTAAATCCCGGGCTTGGCCCGTATAGTCGAATGTATACAAAGAAAGTACCCTGTGAGTTAACTCATTTCCAAAACGATTTTTTAAATTATCTTTTCACCACTAAAACGCATGAGACTTGTAGTTTTTAAAAATGTTTTCATTTTTGATGAGACGCTGAATAAAAGAAGTGTAATCGCCGGCAAACGAAAACCCGCCATTTCCCGTAAACCCCGGACTCAGCCCGTATAGTCAAAAGTATACAAAGAAAGTACCCAGGGAGTAAACTCATTTCCCGAACGATTTTTTATATTATTTTCTTTACCACTAAACGCATGAGACTTGTAGTTTTCAAAAATATTTTCATATTTGATGGGACGCTGAGTAAAAGAAGTTTAATCGCCCTCAAACGAAAATCCGCGATTTCCCGTAAATCCCGGTCTTGGCCCGTATAGTCAAAAGTATACAAAGAAAGTACCCAGTGAGTAAACTCATTTCCAGAACGATTTTTTAAATTATTTTTTCACCACTAAAAGGCATGAGACTTTTAGTTTTCAAAAATGTTTTCATTTTTGATGAGACGCTTAATGAATGTGGTTTAATCGCCAGCAAACGAAAACCCGCGATTTCCCGTAAATCCCGGGCTTGGCCCGTATAGTCGAATGTATACAAAGAAAGTACCCTGTGAGTAAACTCATTTCCAAAACGATTTTTTAAATTATCTTTTCACCACTAAAACGCATGAGACTTGTAGTTTTTAAAAATGTTTTCATTTTTGATGAGACGCTGAATAAAAGAAGTGTAATCGCCGGCAAACGAAAACCCGCCATTTCCCGTAAACCCCGGACTCGGCCCGTATAGTAAAAAGTATACAAAGAAATTACCCAGGGAGTAAACTCATTTTCCGAACAATTTTTTAAATTATTTTTTCACCACTACAACGCATGAGACTTGTAGTTTTCAAAAATGTTTTCATTTTTGATGAGACGCTGAATAAAAGAAGTTTAATCGCCCTCAAACGAAAATCCGCGATTTTCCGTAAATCCCGGACTCGGCCCGTATAGTCCAAAGTATACAAAGAAAGTACCCAGGGAGTAAACTCATTTCCCGAACGATTTTTTAAGGGTATTTTTTCACCACTAAAACGCATGAGACTTGTAGTTTTCAAAAATGTTTTCATTTTTGATGAGATGCTTATTAAAAGAGGTTTAATCGCCGGCAACCGAAATCCAGCGATTTCCCGTAAATACCGGGCTTGACCCGTATAGTCAAATGTATACAAAGAAAGTACCCAGGGAGTAAACTCATTTCCCGAACGATTTTTTAATTTTTTTTTCACCACTAAAACGCATGAGACTTGAAGTTTTCAAAAATGTTTTCATTTTTGATGAGACGGTTAATGAAAGAAGTTTAATCGCCGTCAAACGAAATCCCGCGATTTCCCGTAAATCCCGGTCTTGGCCCGTATAGTCGAATGTATACAAAGAAAGTACCCAGTGAGTAAACTCATTTCCAGAACGATTTTTTAAATTATTTTTTCACCACTAAAACGCATAAGACTTTTAGTTTTCAAAAATGTTTTCATTTTTGATGAGACGCTTAATGAATGTGGTTTAATCGCCAGCAAACGAAAACCCGCGATTTCCCGTAAATCCCGGGCTTGGCCCGTATAGTCGAATGTATACAAAGAAAGTACCCTCTGAGTAAACTCATTTCCAAAACGATTTTTTAAATTATCTTTTCACCACTAAAACGCATGAGACTTGTAGTTTTTAAAAATGTTTTCATTTTTGATGAGACGCTGAATAAAAGAAGTGTAATCGACAGCAAACGAAAACCCGCCATTTCCCGTAAACCCCGGAGTCGGCCCGTATAGTCAAAAGTATACAAAGAAATTACCCAGGGAGTAAACTCATTTTCCGAACATTTTTTTAAATTATTTTTTCACCACTACAACGCATGAGACTTGTAGTTTTCAAAAATGTTTTCATTTTTGATGAGACGCTGAATAAAAGAAGTTTAATCGCCCTCAAACGAAAATCCGCGATTTTCCGTAAATCCCGGACTCGGCCCGTATAGTCCAAAGTATACAAAGAAAGTACCCTGTGAGTAAACTCATTTCCAAAACGATTTTTTAAATTATCTTTTCACCACTAAAACGCATGAGACTTGTAGTTTTTAAAAATGTTTTCATTTTTGATGAGACGCTGAATAAAAGAAGTGTAATCGCCGGCAAACGAAAACCCGCCATTTCCCGTAAACCCCGGACTCGGCCCGTATAGTCAAAAGTATACAAAGAAATTACCCAGGGAGTAAACTCATTTTCCGAACAATTTTTTAAATTATTTTTTCACCACTACAACGCATGAGACTTGTAGTTTTCAAAAATGTTTTCATTTTTGATGAGACGCTGAATAAAAGAAGTTTAATCGCCCTAAAACGAAAATCCGCGATTTTCCGTAAATCCCGGACTCGGCCCGTATAGTCCAAAGTATACAAAGAAAGTACCCAGGGAGTAAACTCATTTCCCGAACGATTTTTTAAAGTATTTTTTCACCACTAAAACGCATGAGACTTGTAGTTTTCAAAAATGTTTTCATTTTTGATGAGACGCTTATTAAAAGAGGTTTAATCGCCGGCAAACGAAATCCAGCGATTTCCCGTAAATACCGGGCTTGACCCGTATAGTCAAATGTATACAAAGAAAGTACCCAGGGAGTAAAATCATTTCCCGAACGATTTTTTAATTTTTTTTTCACCACTAAAACGCATGAGACTTGAAGTTTTCAAAAATGTTTTCATTTTTGATGAGACGGTTAATGAAAGAAGTTTAATCGCCGTCAAACGAAATCCCGCGATTTCCCGTAAATCCCGGGCTTGGCCCGTATAGTCGAATGTATACAAAGAAAGTACAAAGTGAGTAAACCCATTTCCCAAACGATTTTTTAAATTATTTTTTCACTACTAAAACGCATGAGACTTGAAGTTTTCAAAAATGTTTTCATTTTTGATGAGAGGGTTAATGAAAGAAGTTTAATCGCCGGCAAACGAAATCCCGCGATTTCCCGTAAATCCCGGGCTTGGCCCGTGTAGTCGAATGTATACAAAGAAAGTACCCTGTGAGTAAACTCATTTCCCGAACGATTTTTAAAATTATTTTTTTACCACTAAAACGCATGAGACTTGTAGTTTTTAAAAATGTTTTCATTTTTGATGAGACGCTAAATAAAAGAAGTTTAATCGACGGCAAACGAAAACCCGCCATTTCCCTTAAACCCCGGACTCGACCCGTATAGTCAAAAGTATACAAAGAAAGTACCCAGGGAGTAAACTCATTTCCCGAACGATTTTCTATATTATTTTCTTTACCACTAAACGCATGAGACTTGTAGTTTTTAAAAATATTTTCATATTTGATGGGACGCTGAATAAAAGAAGTTTAATCGCCGGCAAACGAAAATCCGCGATTTCCGGTAAATCCCGGACTCGGCCCGTATAGTCAAAAGTATACAAAGAAAGTACCCAGGGAGTAAACTCATTTCCCGAACGATTTTTTAAATTATTTTTTCACCAATAAAACGCATGAGACTTGTAGTTTTCAAAAATGTTTTCATTTTTGATGAGACGCTTAATGAAAGAGGTTTAATCGCCGGCAAACGAAATCCCGCGTTTTCCCGTAAATCCGGGGCTTGGCCCGTATAGTCGCATATATACAAAGAAAGTACCCAGGGAGTATACTCATTTCCCGAACGATTTTTTAAATTTTTCTTTCACCACTAAAACGCACGAGACTTGTAGTTTTCAAGAATGTTTTCATTTTTGATGAGACGCTGAATAAAAGCAGTTTAATCGCCGGCAAACGAAAACCTGCGATTTCCCGTAAATCCCGGACTCGGCCCGTATAGTCAAAAGTATACAAAGAAAGTACCCAGGGAGTAAACTCATTTCCCGAACGATTTTTTAAATTACTTTTTCACCACTAAAACGCATGAGACTTGAAGTTTTCAAAAATGTTTTCATTTTTGATGAGACGGTTAATGAAAGAAGTTTAATCGCCGTCAAACGAAATCATGCGATTTCCCGTAAATCCCGGTCTTGGCCCGTATAGTCGAATGTATACAAAGAAAGTACCCAGTGAGTAAACTCATTTCCAGAACGATTTTTTAAATTATTTTTTCACCACTAAAACGCATAAGACTTTTAGTTTTCAAAAATGTTTTCATTTTTGATGAGACGCTTAATGAATGTGGTTTAATCGCCAGCAAACGAAAACCCGCGATTTCCCGTAAATCCCGGGCTTGGCCCGTATAGTCGAATGTATACAAAGAAAGTACCCTCTGAGTAAACTCATTTCCAAAACGATTTTTTAAATTATCTTTTCACCACTAAAACGCATGAGACTTGTAGTTTTTAAAAATGTTTTCATTTTTGATGAGACGCTGAATAAAAGAAGTGTAATCGCCGGCAAACGAAAACCCGCCATTTCCCGTAAACCCCGGACTCGGCCCGTATAGTCAAAAGTATACAAAGAAATTACCCAGGGAGTAAACTCATTTTCCGAACATTTTTTTAAATTATTTTTTCACCACTACAACGCATGAGACTTGTAGTTTTCAAAAATGTTTTCATTTTTGATGAGACGCTGAATAAAAGAAGTTTAATCGCCCTCAAACGAAAATCCGCGATTTTCCGTAAATCCCGGACTCGGCCCGTATAGTCCAAAGTATACAAAGAAAGTACCCTGTGAGTAAACTCATTTCCAAAACGATTTTTTAAATTATCTTTTCACCACTAAAACGCATGAGACTTGTAGTTTTTAAAAATGTTTTCATTTTTGATGAGACGCTGAATAAAAGAAGTGTAATCGCCGGCAAACGAAAACCCGCCATTTCCCGTAAACCCCGGACTCGGCCCGTATAGTCAAAAGTATACAAAGAAATTACCCAGGGAGTAAACTCATTTTCCGAACAATTTTTTAAATTATTTTTTCACCACTACAACGCATGAGACTTGTAGTTTTCAAAAATGTTTTCATTTTTGATGAGACGCTGAATAAAAGAAGTTTAATCGCCCTAAAACGAAAATCCGCGATTTTCCGTAAATCCCGGACTCGGCCCGTATAGTCCAAAGTATACAAAGAAAGTACCCAGGGAGTAAACTCATTTCCCGAACGATTTTTTAAAGTATTTTTTCACCACTAAAACGCCTGAGACTTGAAGTTTTCAAAAATGTTTTCATTTTTGATGAGACGGTTAATGAAAGAAGTTTAATCGCCGTCAAACGAAATCCCGCGATTTCCCGTAAATCCCGGGCTTGGCCCGTATAGTCGAATGTATACAAAGAAAGTACAAAGTGAGTAAACCCATTTCCCAAACGATTTTTTAAATTATTTTTTCACCACTAAAACGCATGAGACTTGAAGTTTTCAAAAATGTTTTCATTTTTGATGAGAGGGTTAATGAAAGAAGTTTAATCGCCGGCAAACGAAATCCCGCGATTTCCCGTAAATCCCGGGCTTGGCCCGTGTAGTCGAATGTATACAAAGAAAGTACCCTGTGAGTAAACTCATTTCCCGAACGATTTTTAAAATTATTTTTTTACCACTAAAACGCATGAGACTTGTAGTTTTTAAAAATGTTTTCATTTTTGATGAGACGCTAAATAAAAGAAGTTTAATCGACGGCAAACGAAAACCCGCCATTTCCCTTAAACCCCGGACTCGACCCGTATAGTCAAAAGTATACAAAGAAAGTACCCAGGGACTAAACTCATTTCCCGAACGATTTTCTATATTATTTTCTTTACCACTAAACGCATGAGACTTGTAGTTTTTAAAAATATTTTCATATTTGATGGGACGCTGAATAAAAGAAGTTTAATCGCCGGCAAACGAAAATCCGCGATTTCCGGTAAATCCCGGACTCGGCCCGTATAGTCAAAAGTATACAAAGAAAGTACCCAGGGAGTAAACTCATTTCCCGAACGATTTTTTAAATTATTTTTTCACCAATAAAACGCATGAGACTTGTAGTTTTCAAAAATGTTTTCATTTTTGATGAGACGCTTAATGAAAGAGGTTTAATCGCCGGCAAACGAAATCCCGCGTTTTCCCGTAAATCCGGGGCTTGGCCCGTATAGTCGAATATATACAAAGAAAGTACCCAGGGAGTATACTCATTTCCCGAACGATTTTTTAAATTTTTCTTTCACCACTAAAACGCACGAGACTTGTAGTTTTCAAGAATGTTTTCATTTTTGATGAGACGCTGAATAAAAGCAGTTTAATCGCCGGCAAACGAAAACCTGCGATTTCCCGTAAATCCCGGACTCGGCCCGTATAGTCAAAAGTATACAAAGAAAGTACCCAGGGAGTAAACTCATTTCCCGAACGATTTTTTAAATTACTTTTTCACCACTAAAACGCATGAGACTTGCAGTTTTTAAAAATGTTTTCATTTTTGATGAGACGCTTAATGAAAGAGGTTTAATCGCCGGAAAACGAAAACCCGCGATTTCCCGTAAATCCCGGTCTTGGCCCGTATAGTCGAATGTATACAAAGAAAGTACCCAGTGAGTAAACTCATTTCCAGAACAATTTTTTAAATTATTTTTTCACCACTAAAACGCATAAGACTTTTAGTTTACAAAAATGTTTTCATTTTTGATGAGACGCTTAATGAAGGTGGTTTAATCGCCAGCAAACGAAAACCCGCGATTTCCCGTAAATTCCGGGCTTGGCCCGTATAGTCGAATGTATACAAAGAAAGTACCCTGTGAGTAAACTCATTTCCAAAACGATTTTTTAAATTATCTTTTCACCACTAAAACGCATGAGACTTGTAGTTTTTAAAAATGTTTTCATTTTTGATGAGACGCTGAATAAAAGAAGTGTAATCGCCGGCAAACGAAAATCCGCCATTTCCCGTAAACCCCGGACTCGGCCCGTATAGTCAAAAGCATACAAAGAAATTACCCAGGGAGTAAACTCATTTTCCGAACGATTTTTTAAATTATTTTTTCACCACTAAAACGCATGAGACTTGTAGTTTTCAAAAATGTTTTCATTTTTGATGAGACGCTTATTAAAAGAGGTTTAATCGCCGGCAAACGAAATCCAGCGATTTCCCGTAAATACCGGGCTTGACCCGTATAGTCAAATGTATACAAAGAAAGTACCAAGGGAGTAAAATCATTTCCCGAACGATTTTTTAATTTTTTTTTCACCACTAAAACGCATGAGACTTGAAGTTTTCAAAAATGTTTTCATTTTTGATGAGACGGTTAATGAAAGAAGTTTAATCGCCGTCAAACGAAATCCCGCGATTTCCCGTAAATCCCGGGCTTGGCCCGTATAGTCGAATGTATACAAAGAAAGTACAAAGTGAGTAAACCCATTTCCCAAACGATTTTTTAAATTATTTTTTCACCACTAAAACGCATGAGACTTGAAGTTTTCAAAAATGTTTTCATTTTTGATGAGAGGGTTAATGAAAGAAGTTTAATCGCCGGCAAACGAAATCCCGCGATTTCCCGTAAATCCCGGGCTTGGCCCGTGTAGTCGAATGTATACAAAGAAAGTACCCTGTGAGTAAACTCATTTCCCGAACGATTTTTAAAATTATTTTTTTACCACTAAAACGCATGAGACTTGTAGTTTTTAAAAATGTTTTCATTTTTGATGAGACGCTAAATAAAAGAAGTTTAATCGACGGCAAACGAAAACCCGCCATTTCCCTTAAACCCCGGACTCGACCCGTATAGTCAAAAGTATACAAAGAAAGTACCCAGGGAGTAAACTTATTTCCCGAACGATTTTCTATATTATTTTCTTTACCACTAAACGCATGAGACTTGTAGTTTTTAAAAATATTTTCATATTTGATGGGACGCTGAATAAAAGAAGTTTAATCGCCGGCAAACGAAAATCCGCGATTTCCGGTAAATCCCGGACTCGGCCCGTATAGTCAAAAGTATACAAAGAAAGTACCCAGGGAGTAAACTCATTTCCCGAACGATTTTTTAAATTATTTTTTCACCAATAAAACGCATGAGACTTGTAGTTTTCAAAAATGTTTTCATTTTTGATGAGACGCTTAATGAAAGAGGTTTAATCGCCGGCAAACGAAATCCCGCGTTTTCCCGTAAATCCGGGGCTTGGCCCGTATAGTCGAATATATACAAAGAAAGTACCCAGGGAGTATACTCATTTCCCGAACGATTTTTTAAATTTTTCTTTCACCACTAAAACGCACGAGACTTGTAGTTTTCAAGAATGTTTTCATTTTTGATGAGACGCTGAATAAAAGCAGTTTAATCGCCGGCAAACGAAAACCTGCGATTTCCCGTAAATCCCGGACTCGGCCCGTATAGTCAAAAGTATACAAAGAAAGTACCCAGGGAGTAAACTCATTTCCCGAACGATTTTTTAAATTACTTTTTCACCACTAAAACGCATGAGACTTGCAGTTTTTAAAAATGTTTTCATTTTTGATGAGACGCTTAATGAAAGAGGTTTAATCGCCGGAAAACGAAAACCCGCGATTTCCCGTAAATCCCGGTCTTGGCCCGTATAGTCGAATGTATACAAAGAAAGTACCCAGTGAGTAAACTCATTTCCAGAACAATTTTTTAAATTATTTTTTCACCACTAAAACGCATAAGACTTTTAGTTTACAAAAATGTTTTCATTTTTGATGAGACGCTTAATGAAAGTGGTTTAATCGCCAGCAAACGAAAACCCGCGATTTCCCGTAAATCCCGGGCTTGGCCCGTATAGTCGAATGTATACAAAGAAAGTACCCTGTGAGTAAACTCATTTCCAAAACGATTTTTTAAATTATCTTTTCACCACTAAAACGCATGAGACTTGTAGTTTTTAAAAATGTTTTCATTTTTGATGAGACGCTGAATAAAAGAAGTGTAATCGCCGGCAAACGAAAATCCGCCATTTCCCGTAAACCCCGGACTCGGCCCGTATAGTCAAAAGCATACAAATAAATTACCCAGGGAGTAAACTCATTTTCCGAACGATTTTTTAAATTATTTTTTCACCACTACAACGCATGAGACTTGTAGTTTTCAAAAATGTTTTCATTTTTGATGAGACGCTGAATAAAAGAAGTTTAATCGCTCTCAAACGAAAATCCGCGATTTTCCGTAAATCCCGGACTCGGCCCGTATAGTCCAAAGTATACAAAGAAAGTACCCAGGGAGTAAAGTCATTTCCCGAACGATTTTTTAAAGTATTGTTTCACCACTAAAACGCATGAGACTTGTAGTTTTTAAAAATGTTTTCATTTTTGATGAGACGCTTATTAAAAGAGGTTTAATCGCCGGCAAACGAAATCCCGCGATTTCCCGTAAATACCGGGCTTGGCCCGTATAGTCAAATGTATACAAAGAAAGTACCCAGGGAGTAAACTCATTCCCCGAACGATTTTTTAATTTTTTTTTCACCACTAAAACGCATGAGACTTGAAGTTTTCAAAAATGTTTTCATTTTTGATGAGACGGTTAATGAAAGAAGTTTAATCGCCGGCAAACGAAATCCCGCGATTTCCCGTAAATCCCGGGCTTGGCCCGTATAGTCGAATGTATACAAAGAAAGTACAAAGTGAGTAAACTCATTTCCCAAACGATTTTTTAATTTTTTTTTTCACCACTAAAACGCATGAGACTTGTAGTTTTCAAAAATGTTTTCATTTTTGATGAGACGCTTAATGAAAGAGGTTTAATCGCCGGCAAACGAAATCCCGCGTTTTCCCGTAAATCCGGGGCTTGGCCCGTATAGTCGCATGTATACAAAGAAAGTACCCAGGCAGTAAACTCATTTCCCGAACGATTTTTTAAATTTTTTTTCCACCACTAAAACGCATGAGACTTGTAGTTTTCAAAAATGTTTTCATTTTTGATGAGACGCTTATTAAAAGAGGTTTAATCGCCGGCAAACGAAATTCCGCGATTTCCCGTAAATCCCGGGCTTGGCCCGTATAGTCGAATGTATACAAAGAAAGTACCCAGGGAGTAAACTCATTTCCCGAACGATTTTTTAATTTTTTTTTTCACCACTAAAACGCATAAGACTTGAAGTTTTCAAAAATGTTTTCATTTTTGATTAGACGGTTGATGAAAAAAGTTTAATCGCCAGCAAACGAAATCCCGCGATTTCCCGTAAATCCCGGGCTTGGCCCGTGTAGTCGAATGTATACAAAGAAAGTACCCTGTGAGTAAACTCATTTCCCAAACGATTTTTTAATTTTTTTTTTCACCAAAAAAAAAGGAATGAGACTTGTAGTTTTCAAAAATGTTTTCATTTTTGATGAGACGCTGAATAAAAGAAGTTTAATCGCCCTCAAACGAAAATCCGCGATTTCCCGTAAATCCCGGACTCGGCCCGTATAGTCCAAAGTATACAAAGGAAGTACCCAGGGAGTAAACTCATTTCCCGAACGATTTTTTAAATTATTTTTTCACCACTAAAACGCATGAGACTTGTAGTTTTCAAAAATGTTTTCATTTTTGATGAGACGCTTATTAAAAGAGGTTTAATCGCCGGCAAACGAAATCCCGCGATTTCCCGTAAATCCCGGGCTTGGCCCGTATAGTCGAATGTATACAAAGAAAGTACCCAGGGAGTAAACTTATTTCCCGAACGATTTTTTAATTTTTTTTTACACCACTAAAACGCATGAGACTTGTAGTTTTCAAAAATGTTTTCATTTTTGATGAGACGCTGAATAAAAGAAGTTTAATCGCCCTCAAACGAAAATCCGCGATTTCCCGTAAATCCCGGACTCGGCCCGTATAGTCCAAAGTATACAAAGGAAGTACCCAGGGAGTAAACTCATTTCCCGAACGATTTTTTAAATTATTTTTTCACCACTAAAACGCATGAGACTTGTAGTTTTCAAAAATGTTTTCAATTTTGATGAAACGCTTATTAAAAGAGGTTTAATCGCCGGCAAACGAAATCCCGCGATTTCCCGTAAATCCCGGGCTTGGCCCGTATAGTCGAATGTATACAAAGAAAGTACCCAGGGAGTAAACTTATTTCCCGAACGATTTTTTAATTTTTTTTTACACCACTAAAACGCATGAGACTTGAAGTTTTCAAAAATGTTTTCATTTTTGATGAGACGGTTGATGAAAGAAGTTTAATCGCCAGCAAACGAAATCCCGCGATTTCCCGTAAATCCCGGGCTTGGCCCGTGCAGTCGAATGTATACAAAGAAAGTACCCTGTGAGTAAACTCATTTCCCAAACGATTTTTTAATTTTTTTTTTCACCACTAAAACGCATGAGACTTGAAGTTTTCAAAAATGTTTTCATTTTTGATGAGACGGTTGATGATGGAAGTTTAATCGCCACCAAACGAAATCCCGCGATTTCCCGTAAATCCCGGGCTTGGCCCGTGCAGTCGAATGTATACAAAGAAAGTACCCTGTGAGAAAACTCATTTCCCAAACGATTTTTTAATTTTTTTTTTCACCACTAAAACGCATGAGACTTGTAGTTTTCAAAAATGTTTTCATTTTTGATGAGACGCTTAATGAAAGAGGTTTAATCGCCGGCAAACGAAATCCCGCGTTTTCCCGTAAATCCGGGGCTTGGCCCGTATAGTCGAATGTATACAAAGAAAGTACCCTGTGAGTAAACTCATTTCCAAAACGATTTTTTAAATTATCTTTTCACCACTAAAACGCATGAGACTTGTAGTTTTTAAAAATGTTTTCATTTTTGATGAGACGCTGAATAAAAGAAGATTAATCGACGGCAAACGAAAACCCGCCAATTCCCGTAAACCCCGGAGTCGGCCCGTATAGTCCAAAGTATACAAAGAAAGTACCCAGGGAGTAAACTCATTTCCCGAACGATTTTTTAAATTATCTTTTCACCACTAAAACGCATGAGACTTGTAGTTTTTAAAAATGTTTTCATTTTTGATGGGACGCTAAATAAAAGAAGTTTAATCGCCGGCAAACGAAAATCCGCGATTTCCCGTAAATCCCGGACTCGGCCCGTATAGTCCAAAGTATACAAAGGAAGTACCCAGGGAGTAAACTCATTTCCCGAACGATTTTTTAAATTATTTTTTCACCACTAAAACGCATGAGACTTGTAGTTTTCAAAAATGTTTTCATTTTTGATGAGACGCTTATTAAAAGAGGTTTAATCGCCGGCAAACGAAATCCCGCGATTTCCCGTAAATCCCGGGCTTGGACCGTATAGTCGAATGTATACAAAGAAAGTACCCAGGGAGTAAACTTATTTCACGAACGATTTTTTAATTTTTTTTTACACCACTAAAACGCATGAGACTTGTAGTTTTCAAAAATGTTTTCATTTTTGATGAGACGCTTAATGAAAGAGGTTTAATCGCCGGAAAACGAAAACCCGCGATTTACCGTAAATCCCGAGCTTGGCCCGTATAGTCGAATGTATACAAAGAAAGTACCCTGTGAGTAAACTCATTTCCAGAACGATTTTTTAAATTATTTTTTC
This sequence comes from Hydractinia symbiolongicarpus, assembly GCF_029227915.1. Classification (NCBI taxonomy): domain Eukaryota; kingdom Metazoa; phylum Cnidaria; class Hydrozoa; order Anthoathecata; family Hydractiniidae; genus Hydractinia; species Hydractinia symbiolongicarpus. The sequence continues at coordinate 5,062,458 of NC_079880.1, read as the reverse complement.
ACCACTAAAACGCATAAGACTTGTAGTTTTTAAAAATGTTTTCATTTTTGATGAGACGCTGAATAAAAGAAGTTTAATCGACGGCAAACGAAAACCCGCCATTCCCCGTAAACCCCGGGCTTGGCCCGTATAGTCGAATGTATACAAAGAAAGTTTTCAGGGAGTAAACTTATTTCCCGAACGATTTTTTAATTTTTTTTTACACCACTAAAACGCATGAGACTTGAAGTTTTCAAAAATGTTTTCATTTTTGATGAGACGGTTGATGAAAGAAGTTTAATCGCCAGCAAACGAAATCCCGCGATTTCCCGTAAATCCCGGGCTTGGCCCGTGCAGTCGAATGTATACAAAGAAAGTACCCTGTGAGTAAACTCATTTCCCAAACGATTTTTTAATTTTTTTTTTCACCACTAAAACGCATGAGACTTGAAGTTTTCAAAAATGTTTTCATTTTTGATGAGACGGTTGATGATGGAAGTTTAATCGCCACCAAACGAAATCCCGCGATTTCCCGTAAATCCCGGGCTTGGCCCGTGCAGTCGAATGTATACAAAGAAAGTACCCTGTGAGAAAACTCATTTCCCAAACGATTTTTTAATTTTTTTTTTCACCACTAAAACGCATGAGACTTGTAGTTTTCAAAAATGTTTTCATTTTTGATGAGACGCTTAATGAAAGAGGTTTAATCGCCGGCAAACGAAATCCCGCGTTTTCCCGTAAATCCGGGGCTTGGCCCGTATAGTCGAATGTATACAAAGAAAGTACCCTGTGAGTAAACTCATTTCCAAAACGATTTTTTAAATTATCTTTTCACCACTAAAACGCATGAGACTTGTAGTTTTTAAAAATGTTTTCATTTTTGATGAGACGCTGAATAAAAGAAGATTAATCGACGGCAAACGAAAACCCGCCAATTCCCGTAAACCCCGGACTCGACCCGTATAGTCAAAAGTATACAAAGAAAGTACCCAGGGAGTAAACTTATTTCCCGAACGATTTTTTAATTTTTTTTTACACCACTAAAACGCATGAGACTTGAAGTTTTCAAAAATGTTTTCATTTTTGATGAGACGCTTAATGAAAGAGGTTTAATCGCCGGCAAACGAAATCCCGCGTTTTCCCGTAAATCCGGGGCTTGGCCCGTATAGTCGAATGTATACAAAGAAAGTACCCTGTGAGTAAACTCATTTCCAAAACGATTTTTTAAATTATCTTTTCACCACTAAAACGCATGAGACTTGTAGTTTTTAAAAATGTTTTCATTTTTGATGAGACGGTTGATGAAAGAAGTTTAATCGCCAGCAAACGAAATCCCGCGATTTCCCGTAAATCCCGGGCTTGGCCCGTGCAGTCGAATGTATACAAAGAAAGTACCCTGTGAGTAAACTCATTTCCCAAACGATTTTTTAATTTTTTTTTTCACCACTAAAACGCATGAGACTTGAAGTTTTCAAAAATGTTTTCATTTTTGATGAGACGGTTGATGATGGAAGTTTAATCGCCACCAAACGAAATCCCGCGATTTCCCGTAAATCCCGGGCTTGGCCCGTGCAGTCGAATGTATACAAAGAAAGTACCCTGTGAGAAAACTCATTTCCCAAACGATTTTTTAATTTTTTTTTTCACCACTAAAACGCATGAGACTTGTAGTTTTCAAAAATGTTTTCATTTTTGATGAGACGCTTAATGAAAGAGGTTTAATCGCCGGCAAACGAAATCCCGCGTTTTCCCGTAAATCCGGGGCTTGGCCCGTATAGTCGAATGTATACAAAGAAAGTACCCTGTGAGTAAACTCATTTCCAAAACGATTTTTTAAATTATCTTTTCACCACTAAAACGCATGAGACTTGTAGTTTTTAAAAATGTTTTCATTTTTGATGAGACGCTGAATAAAAGAAGATTAATCGACGGCAAACGAAAACCCGCCAATTCCCGTAAACCCCGGACTCGGCCCGTATAGTCCAAAGTATACAAAGAAAGTACCCAGGGAGTAAACTCATTTCCCGAACGATTTTTTAAATTATCTTTTCACCACTAAAACGCATGAGACTTGTAGTTTTTAAAAATGTTTTCATTTTTGATGGGACGCTAAATAAAAGAAGTTTAATCGCCGGCAAACGAAAATCCGCGATTTCCCGTAAATCCCGGACTCGGCCCGTATAGTCCAAAGTATACAAAGGAAGTACCCAGGGAGTAAACTCATTTCCCGAACGATTTTTTAAATTATTTTTTCACCACTAAAACGCATGAGACTTGTAGTTTTCAAAAATGTTTTCATTTTTGATGAGACGCTTATTAAAAGAGGTTTAATCGCCGGCAAACGAAATCCCGCGATTTCCCGTAAATCCCGGGCTTGGACCGTATAGTCGAATGTATACAAAGAAAGTACCCAGGGAGTAAACTTATTTCACGAACGATTTTTTAATTTTTTTTTACACCACTAAAACGCATGAGACTTGTAGTTTTCAAAAATGTTTTCATTTTTGATGAGACGCTTAATGAAAGAGGTTTAATCGCCGGAAAACGAAAACCCGCGATTTACCGTAAATCCCGAGCTTGGCCCGTATAGTCGAATGTATACAAAGAAAGTACCCTGTGAGTAAACTCATTTCCAGAACGATTTTTTAAATTATTTTTTCACCACTAAAACGCATAAGACTTGTAGTTTTTAAAAATGTTTTCATTTTTGATGAGACGCTGAATAAAAGAAGTTTAATCGACGGCAAACGAAAACCCGCCATTCCCCGTAAACCCCGGGCTTGGCCCGTATAGTCGAATGTATACAAAGAAAGTTTTCAGGGAGTAAACTTATTTCCCGAACGATTTTTTAATTTTTTTTTACACCACTAAAACGCATGAGACTTGAAGTTTTCAAAAATGTTTTCATTTTTGATGAGACGGTTGATGAAAGAAGTTTAATCGCCAGCAAACGAAATCCCGCGATTTCCCGTAAATCCCGGGCTTGGCCCGTGCAGTCGAATGTATACAAAGAAAGTACCCTGTGAGTAAACTCATTTCCCAAACGATTTTTTAATTTTTTTTTTCACCACTAAAACGCATGAGACTTGAAGTTTTCAAAAATGTTTTCATTTTTGATGAGACGGTTGATGATGGAAGTTTAATCGCCACCAAACGAAATCCCGCGATTTCCCGTAAATCCCGGGCTTGGCCCGTGCAGTCGAATGTATACAAAGAAAGTACCCTGTGAGAAAACTCATTTCCCAAACGATTTTTTAATTTTTTTTTTCACCACTAAAACGCATGAGACTTGTAGTTTTCAAAAATGTTTTCATTTTTGATGAGACGCTTAATGAAAGAGGTTTAATCGCCGGCAAACGAAATCCCGCGTTTTCCCGTAAATCCGGGGCTTGGCCCGTATAGTCGAATGTATACAAAGAAAGTACCCTGTGAGTAAACTCATTTCCAAAACGATTTTTTAAATTATCTTTTCACCACTAAAACGCATGAGACTTGTAGTTTTTAAAAATGTTTTCATTTTTGATGAGACGCTGAATAAAAGAAGATTAATCGACGGCAAACGAAAACCCGCCAATTCCCGTAAACCCCGGACTCGACCCGTATAGTCAAAAGTATACAAAGAAAGTACCCAGGGAGTAAACTTATTTCCCGAACGATTTTTTAATTTTTTTTTACACCACTAAAACGCATGAGACTTGAAGTTTTCAAAAATGTTTTCATTTTTGATGAGACGGTTGATGAAAGAAGTTTAATCGCCAGCAAACGAAATCCCGCGATTTCCCGTAAATCCCGGGCTTGGCCCGTGCAGTCGAATGTATACAAAGAAAGTACCCTGTGAGTAAACTCATTTCCCAAACGATTTTTTAATTTTTTTTTTCACCACTAAAACGCATGAGACTTGAAATTTTCAAAAATGTTTTCATTTTTGATGAGACGGTTGATGATGGAAGTTTAATCGCCACCAAACGAAATCCCGCTATTTCCCGTAAATCCCGGGCTTGGCCCGTGCAGTCGAATGTATACAAAGAAAGTACCCTGTGAGAAAACTCATTTCCCAAACGATTTTTTAATTTTTTTTTTCACCACTAAAACGCATGAGACTTGTAGTTTTCAAAAATGTTTTCATTTTTGATGAGACGCTTAATGAAAGAGGTTTAATCGCCGGCAAACGAAATCCCGCGTTTTCCCGTAAATCCGGGGCTTGGCCCGTATAGTCGAATGTATACAAAGAAAGTACCCTGTGAGTAAACTCATTTCCAAAACGATTTTTTAAATTATCTTTTCACCACTAAAACGCATGAGACTTGTAGTTTTTAAAAATGTTTTCATTTTTGATGAGACGCTGAATAAAAGAAGATTAATCGACGGCAAACGAAAACCCGCCAATTCCCGTAAACCCCGGACTCGGCCCGTATATTCCAAAGTATACAAAGAAAGTACCCAGGGAGTAAACTCATTTCCCGAACGATTTTTTAAATTATCTTTTCACCACTAAAACGCATGAGACTTGTAGTTTTTAAAAATGTTTTCATTTTTGATGGGACGCTAAATAAAAGAAGTTTAATCGCCGGCAAACGAAAATCCGCGATTTCCCGTAAATCCCGGACTCGGCCCGTATAGTCCAAAGTATACAAAGGAAGTACCCAGGGAGTAAACTCATTTCCCGAACGATTTTTTAAATTATTTTTTCACCACTAAAACGCATGAGACTTGTAGTTTTCAAAAATGTTTTCATTTTTGATGAGACGCTTATTAAAAGAGGTTTAATCGCCGGCAAACGAAATCCCGCGATTTCCCGTAAATCTCGGGCTTGGCCCGTATAGTCGAATGTATACAAAGAAAGTACCCAGGGAGTAAACTTATTTCCCGAACGATTTTTTAATTTTTTTTTACACCACTAAAACGCATGAGACTTGTAGTTTTCAAAAATGTTTTCATTTTTGATGAGACGCTTAATGAAAGAGGTTTAATCGCCGGAAAACGAAAACCCGCGATTTACCGTAAATCCCGAGCTTGGCCCGTATAGTCGAATGTATACAAAGAAAGTACCCTGTGAGTAAACTCATTTCCAGAACGATTTTTTAAATTATTTTTTCACCACTAAAACGCATAAGACTTGTAGTTTTTAAAAATGTTTTCATTTTTCATGAGACGCTGAATAAAAGAAGTTTAATCGACGGCAAACGAAAACCCGCCATTCCCCGTAAACCCCGGGCTTGGCCCGTATAGTCGAATGTATAAAAAGAAAGTTTTCAGGGAGTAAACTTATTTCCCGAACGATTTTTTAATTTTTTTTTACACCACTAAAACGCATGAGACTTGAAGTTTTCAAAAATGTTTTCATTTTTGATGAGACGGTTGATGAAAGAAGTTTAATCGCCAGCAAACGAAATCCCGCGATTTCCCGTAAATCCCGGGCTTGGCCCGTGCAGTCGAATGTATACAAAGAAAGTACCCTGTGAGTAAACTCATTTCCCAAACGATTTTTTAATTTTTTTTTTCACCACTAAAACGCATGAGACTTGAAGTTTTCAAAAATGTTTTCATTTTTGATGAGACGGTTGATGATGGAAGTTTAATCGCCACCAAACGAAATCCCGCGATTTCCCGTAAATCCCGGGCTTGGCCCGTGCAGTCGAATGTATACAAAGAAAGTACCCTGTGAGAAAACTCATTTCCCAAACGATTTTTTAATTTTTTTTTTCACCACTAAAACGCATGAGACTTGTAGTTTTCAAAAATGTTTTCATTTTTGATGAGACGCTTAATGAAAGAGGTTTAATCGCCGGCAAACGAAATCCCGCGTTTTCCCGTAAATCCGGGGCTTGGCCCGTATAGTCGAATGTATACAAAGAAAGTACCCTGTGAGTAAACTCATTTCCAAAACGATTTTTTAAATTATCTTTTCACCACTAAAACGCATGAGACTTGTAGTTTTTAAAAATGTTTTCATTTTTGATGAGACGCTGAATAAAAGAAGATTAATCGACGGCAAACGAAAACCCGCCAATTCCCGTAAACCCCGGACTCGACCCGTATAGTCAAAAGTATACAAAGAAAGTACCCAGGGAGTAAACTCATTTCCCGAACGATTTTTTATATTATTTTCTTTACCACTAAACGCATGAGACTTGTAGTTTTCAAAAATATTTTCATATTTGATGGGACGCTAAATAAAAGAAGTTTAATCGCCGGCAAACGAAAATCCGCGATTTCCCGTAAATCCCGGACTCGGCCCGTATAGTCCAAAGTATACAAAGGAAGTACCCAGGGAGTAAACTCATTTCCCGAACGATTTTTTAAATTATTTTTTCACCACTAAAACGCATGAGACTTGTAGTTTTCAAAAATGTTTTCATTTTTGATGAGACGCTTATTAAAAGAGGTTTAATCGCCGGCAAACGAAATCCCGCGATTTCCCGTAAATCCCAGGCTTGGCCCGTATAGTCGAATGTATACAAAGAAAGTACCCAGGGAGTAAACTTATTTCCCGAACGATTTTTTAATTTTTTTTACACCACTAAAACGCATGAGACTTGTAGTTTTCAAAAATGTTTTCATTTTTGATGAGACGCTGAATAAAAGAAGTTTAATCGCCCTCAAACGAAAATCCGCGATTTCCCGTAAATCCCGGACTCGGCCCGTATAGTCGAATGTATACAAAGGAAGTACCCAGGGAGTAAACTCATTTCCCGAACGATTTTTTAAATTATTTTTTCACCACTAAAACGCATGAGACTTGAAGTTTTCAAAAATGTTTTCATTTTTGATGAGACGGTTGATGAAAGAAGTTTAATCGCCAGCAAACGAAATACCGCGATTTCCCGTAAATCCCGGGCTTGGCCCGTGCAGTCGAATGTATACAAAGAAAGTACCCTGTGAGTAAACTCATTTCCCAAACGATTTTTTAATTTTTTTTTTCACCACTAAAACGCATGAGACTTGAAGTTTTTAAAAATGTTTTCATTTTTGATGAGACGGTTGATGATGGAAGTTTAATCGCCACCAAACGAAATCCCGCGATTTCCCGTAAATCCCGGGCTTGGCCCGTGCAGTCGAATGTATACAAAGAAAGTACCCTGTGAGAAAACTCATTTCCCAAACGATTTTTTAATTTTTTTTTTCACCACTAAAACGCATGAGACTTGTAGTTTTCAAAAATGTTTTCATTTTTGATGAGACGCTTAATGAAAGAGGTTTAATCGCCGGCAAACGAAATCCCGCGTTTTCCTGTAAATCCGGGGCTTGGCCCGTATAGTCGAATGTATACAAAGAAAGTACCCTGTGAGTAAACTCATTTCCAAAACGATTTTTTAAATTATCTTTTCACCACTAAAACGCATGAGACTTGTAGTTTTTAAAAATGTTTTCATTTTTGATGAGACGCTGAATAAAAGAAGATTAATCGACGGCAAACGAAAACCCGCCAATTCCCGTAAACCCCGGACTCGACCCGTATAGTCAAAAGTATACAAAGAAAGTACCCAGGGAGTAAACTCATTTCCCGAACGATTTTTTATATTATTTTCTTTACCACTAAACGCATGAGACTTGTAGTTTTCAAAAATATTTTCATATTTGATGGGACGCTAAATAAAAGAAGTTTAATCGCCGGCAAACGAAAATCCGCGATTTCCCGTAAATCCCGGACTCGGCCCGTATAGTCCAAAGTATACAAAGGAAGTACCCAGGGAGTAAACTCATTTCCGGAACGATTTTTTAAATTATTTTTTCACCACTAAAACGCATGAGACTTGTAGTTTTCAAAAATGTTTTCATTTTTGATGAGACGCTTATTAAAAGAGGTTTAATCGCCGGCAAACGAAATCCCGCGATTTCCCGTAAATCCCGGGCTTGGCCCGTATAGTCGAATGTATACAAAGAAAGTACCCAGGGAGTAAACTTATTTCCCGAACGATTTTTTAATTTTTTTTTACACCACTAAAACGCATGAGACTTGTAGTTTTCAAAAATGTTTTCATTTTTGATGAGACGCTGAATAAAAGAGTTTAATCGCCCTCAAACGAAAATCCGCGATTTCCCGTAAATCCCGGACTCGGCCCGTATAGTCCAAAGTATACAAAGGAAGTACCCAGGGAGTAAACTCATTTCCCGAACGATTTTTTAAATTATTTTTTCACCACTAAAACGCATGAGACTTGTAGTTTTCAAAAATGTTTTCATTTTTGATGAGACGCTTATTAAAAGAGGTTTAATCGCCGGCAAACGAAATCCCGCGATTTCCCGTAAATCCCGGGCTTGGCCCGTATAGTCGAATGTATACAAAGAAAGTACCCAGGGAGTAAACTTATTTCCCGAACGATTTTTTAATTTTTTTTTACACCACTAAAACGCATGAGACTTGAAGTTTTCAAAAATGTTTTCATTTTTGATGAGACGGTTGATGAAAGAAGTTTAATCGCCAGCAAACGAAATCCCGCGATTTCCCGTAAATCCCGGGCTTGGCCCGTGCAGTCGAATGTATACAAAGAAAGTACCCTGTGAGTAAACTCATTTCCCAAACGATTTTTTAATTTTTTTTTTCACCACTAAAACGCATGAGACTTGAAGTTTTCAAAAATGTTTTCATTTTTGATGAGACGGTTGATGAAGGAAGTTTAATCGCCAGCAAACGAAATCCCGCGATTTCCCGTAAATCCCGGGCTTGGCCGTGCAGTCGAATGTATACAAAGAAAGTACCCTGTGAGTAAACTCATTTCCCAAACGATTTTTTAATTTTTTTTTTCACCACTAAAACGCATGAGACTTGTAGTTTTCAAAAATGTTTTCATTTTTGATGAGACGCTTAATGAAAGAGGTTTAATCGCCGGCAAACGAAATCCCGCGTTTTCCCGTAAATCCGGGGCTTGGCCCGTATAGTCGAATGTATACAAAGAAAGTACCCTGTAAGTAAACTCATTTCCAAAACGATTTTTTAAATTATCTTTTCACCACTAAAACGCATGAGACTTGTAGTTTTTAAAAATGTTTTCATTTTTGATGAGACGCTGAATAAAAGAAGATTAATCGACGGCAAACGAAAACCCGCCAATTCCCGTAAACCCCGGACTCGACCCGTATAGTCAAAAGTATACAAAGAAAGTACCCAGGGAGTAAACTCATTTCCCGAACGATTTTTTATATTATTTTCTTTACCACTAAACGCATGAGACTTGTAGTTTTCAAAAATATTTTCATATTTGATGGGACGCTAAATAAAAGAAGTTTAATCGCCGGCAAACGAAAATCCGCGATTTCCCGTAAATCCCGGACTCGGCCCGTATAGTCAAAAGTATACAAAGAAAGTACCCAGGGAGTAAACTCATTTCCCGAACGACTTTTTAAATTTTTCTTTCACCACTAAAACGCATGAGACTTGTAGTTTTCAAAATAGTTTTCATTTTTGATGAGACGCTTAATGAAAGAGGTTTAATCGCCGGAAAACGAAAACCCGCGATTTACCGTAAATCCCGAGCTTGGCCCGTATAGTCAAAAGTATACAAAGAAAGTACCCAGGGAGTAAACTCATTTCCAGAACGATTTTTTAAATTATTTTTTCACCACTAAAACGCATAAGACTTGTAGTTTTTAAAAATGTTTTCATTTTTGATGAGACGCTGAATAAAAGAAGTTTAATCGACGGCAAACGAAAACCCGCCATTCCCCGTAAACTCCGAACTCGACCCGTATAGTTAAAAGTATACAAAGAAAGTACCCAGGGAGTAAACTCATTTCCCGAACGATTTTTTATATTATTTTCTTTACCACTAAAACGCATGAGACTTGTAGTTTTTAAAAATGTTTTCATTTTTGATGAAACGCTGAATAAAAGAAGTTTAATCGCCGGCAAACGAAAACCCGCGATTTCCCGTAAATCCCGGCTTGGCCCGTATAGTCAAAAGTATACAAAGAAAGTACCCAGGGAGTAAACTCATTTCCCGAACGATTTTTTAAATTATTTTTTCACCACTAAAACGCATGAGACTTGTAGTTTTCAAAAATGTTTTCATTTTTGATGAGACGCTGAATAAAAGCAGTTTAATCGCCGGCAAACGAAAACCTGCGATTACCCGTAAATCCCGGACTCGGCCCGTATAGTCAAAAGTATACAAAGAAAGTACCCAGGGAGTAAACCCATTTCCCGAACGATTTTTTAATTTTTTTTTTCACCACTAAAACGCATGAGACTTGATGTTTTCAAAAATGTTTTCATTTTTGATGAGACGCTTAATGAAAGAGGTTTATTCGCCGGCAAACGAAATCCTGCGCTTTCCTGTAAATCCGGGGCTTGGCCGTATAGTCGAATGTATACAAAGAAAGTACCCAGGGAGTAAACTCATTTCCCGAACGCTTTTTTAATTTTTTTTTTCACCACTAAAACGCATGAGACTTGTAGTTTTCAAAAATGTTTTCATTTTTGATGAGACGCGGAATAAAAGAAGTTTAATCGCCCTCAAACGAAAATCCGCGATTTCCCGTAAACCCCGGACTCGGCCCGTATAGTCCAAAGTATACAAAGAAAGTACCCAGGGAGTAAACTCATTTCCCGAACGATTTTTTAAATTATTTTTTCACCACTAAAACGCATGAGACTGGTAGTTTTCAAAAATGTTTTCATTTTTGATGAGACGCTTATTAAAAGAGGTTTAATCGCCGGCAAACGAAATCCCGCGATTTCCCGTAAATCCCGGGCTTGGCCCGTATAGTCGAATGTATACAAAGAAAGTACCCAGGGAGTAAACTTATTTCCCGAACGATTTTTTAATTTTTTTTTACACCACTAAAACGCATGAGACTTGTAGTTTTCAAAAATGTTTTCAATTTTGATGAGACGCTTAATGAAAGAGGTTTAATCGCCGGAAAACGAAAACCCGCGATTTACCGTAAATCCCGAGCTTGGCCCGTATAGTCGAATGTATACAAAGAAAGTACCCTGTGAGTAAACTCATTTCCAGAACGATTTTTTAAATTATTTTTTCACCACTAAAACGCATAAGACTTGTAGTTTTTAAAAATGTTTTCATTTTTGATGAGACGCTGAATAAAAGAAGTTTAATCGACGGCAAACGAAAACCCGCCATTCCCCGTAAACCCCGGGCTTGGCCCGTATAGTCGAATGTATACAAAGAAAGTTTTCAGGGAGTAAACTTATTTCCCGAACGATTTTTTAATTTTTTTTTACACCACTAAAACGCATGAGACTTGAAGTTTTGAAAAATGTTTTCATTTTTGATGAGACGGTTGATGAAAGAAGTTTAATCGCCAGCAAACGAAATCCCGCGATTTCCCGTAAATCCCGGGCTTGGCCCGTGCAGTCGAATGTATACAAAGAAAGTACCCTGTGAGTAAACTCATTTCCCAAACGATTTTTTAATTTTTTTTTTCACCACTAAAACGCATGAGACTTGAAGTTTTCAAAAATGTTTTCATTTTTGATGAGACGGTTGATGATGGAAGTTTAATCGCCACCAAACGAAATCCCGCGATTTCCCGTAAATCCCGGGCTTGGCCCGTGCAGTCGAATGTATACAAAGAAAGTACCCTGTGAGAAAACTCATTTCCCAAACGATTTTTTAATTTTTTTTTTCACCACTAAAACGCATGAGACTTGTAGTTTTCAAAAATGTTTTCATTTTTGATGAGACGCTTAATGAAAGAGGTTTAATCGCCGGCAAACGAAATCCCGCGTTTTCCCGTAAATCCGGGGCTTGGCTTGTATAGTCGAATGTATACAAAGAAAGTACCCTGTGAGTAAACTCATTTCCAAAACGATTTTTTAAATTATCTTTTCACCACTAAAACGCATGAGACTTGTAGTTTTTAAAAATGTTTTCATTTTTGATGAGACACTGAATAAAAGAAGATTAATCGACGGCAAACGAAAACCCGCCAATTCCCGTAAACCCCGGACTCGACCCGTATAGTCAAAAGTATACAAAGAAAGTACCCAGGTAGTAAACTCATTTCCCGAACGATTTTTTATATTATTTTCTTTACCACTAAACGCATGAGACTTGTAGTTTTCAAAAATATTTTCATATTTGATGGGACGCTAAATAAAAGAAGTTTAATCGCCGGCAAACGAAAATCCGCGATTTCCCGTAAATCCCGGACTCGGCCCGTATAGTCCAAAGTATACAAAGGAAGTACCCAGGGAGTAAACTCATTTCCCGAACGATTTTTTAAATTATTTTTTCACCACTAAAACGCATGAGACTTGTAGTTTTCAAAAATGTTTTCATTTTTGATGAGACGCTTATTAAAAGAGGTTTAATCGCCGGCAAACGAAATCCCGCGATTTCCCGTAAATCCCGGGCTTGGCCCGTATAGTCGAATGTATACAAAGAAAGTACCCAGGGAGTAAACTTATTTCCCGAACGATTTTTTAATTTTTTTTTACACCACTAAAACGCATGAGACTTGTAGTTTTCAAAAATGTTTTCATTTTTGATGAGACGCTGAATAAAAGAAGTTTAATCGCCCTCAAACGAAAATCTGCGATTTCCCGTAAATCCCGGACTCGGCCCGTATAGTCGAATGTATACAAAGGAAGTACCCAGGGAGTAAACTCATTTCCCGAACGATTTTTTAAATTATTTTTTCACCACTAAAACGCATGAGACTTGAAGTTTTCAAAAATGTTTTCATTTTTGATGAGACGGTTGATGAAAGAAGTTTAATCGCCAGCAAACGAAATCCCGCGATTTCCCGTAAATCCCGGGCTTGGCCCGTGCAGTCGAATGTATACAAAGAAAGTACCCTGTGAGTAAACTCATTTCCCAAACGATTTTTTAATTTTTTTTTTCACCACTAAAACGCATGAGACTTGAAGTTTTCAAAAATGTTTTCATTTTTGATGAGACGGTTGATGATGGAAGTTTAATCGCCACCAAACGAAATCCCGCGATTTCCCGTAAATCCCGGGCTTGGCCCGTGCAGTCGAATGTATACAAAGAAAGTACCCTGTGAGAAAACTCATTTCCCAAACGATTTTTTAATTTTTTTTTTTCACCACTAAAACGCATGAGACTTGTAGTTTTCAAAAATGTTTTCATTTTTGATGAGACGCTTAATGAAAGAGGTTTAATCGCCGGCAAACGAAATCCCGCGTTTTCCCGTAAATCCGGGGCTTGGCCCGTATAGTCGAATGTATACAAAGAAAGTACACTGTGAGTAAACTCATTTCCAAAACGATTTTTTAAATTATCTTTTCACCACTAAAACGCATGAGACTTGTAGTTTTTAAAAATGTTTTCATTTTTGATGAGACGCTGAATAAAAGAAGATTAATCGACGGCAAACGAAAACCCGCCAATTCCCGTAAACCCCGGACTCGACCCGTATAGTCAAAAGTATACAAAGAAAGTACCCAGGGAGTAAACTCATTTCCCGAACGATTTTTTATATTATTTTCTTTACCACTAAACGCATGAGACTTGTAGTTTTCAAAAATATTTTCATATTTGATGGGACGCTAAATAAAAGAAGTTTAATCGCCGGCAAACGAAAATCCGCGATTTCCCGTAAATCCCGGACTCGGCCCGTATAGTCCAAAGTATACAAAGTAAGTACCCAGGGAGTAAACTCATTTCCCGAACGATTTTTTAAATTATTTTTTCACCACTAAAACGCATGAGACTTGTAGTTTTCAAAAATGTTTTCATTTTTGATGAGACGCTTATTAAAAGAGGTTTAATCGCCGGCAAACGAAATCCCGCGATTTCCCGTAAATCCCGGGCTTGGCCCGTATAGTCGAATGTATACAAAGAAAGTACCCAGGGAGTAAACTTATTTCCCGAACGATTTTTTAATTTTTTTTTACACCACTAAAACGCATGAGACTTGTAGTTTTCAAAAATGTTTTCATTTTTGATGAGACGCTGAATAAAAGAAGTTTAATCGCCCTCAAACGAAACTCCGCGATTTCCCGTAAATCCCGGACTCGGCCCGCATAGTCCAAAGTATACAAAGGAAGTACCCAGGGAGTAAACTCATTTCCCGAACGATTTTTTAAATTATTTTTTCACCACTAAAACGCATGAGACTTGTAGTTTTCAAAAATGTTTTCATTTTTGATGAGACGCTTATTAAAAGAGGTTTAATCGCCGGCAAACGAAATCCCGCGATTTCCCGTTAATCCCGGGCTTGGCCCGTATAGTCGAATGTATACAAAGAAAGTACCCAGGGAGTAAACTTATTTCCCGAACGATTTTTTAATTTTTTTTTACACCACTAAAACGCATGAGACTTGAAGTTTTCAAAAATGTTTTCATTTTTGATGAGACGGTTGATGAAAGAAGTTTAATCGCCAGCAAACGAAATCCCGCGATTTCCCGTAAATCCCGGGCTTGGCCCGTGCAGTCGAATGTATACAAAGAAAGTACCCTGTGAGTAAACTCATTTCCCAAACGATTTTTTAATTTTTTTTTTCACCACTAAAACGCATGAGACTTGAAGTTTTCAAAAATGTTTTCATTTTTGATGAGACGGTTGATGAAGGAAGTTTAATCGCCAGCAAACGAAATCCCGCGATTTCCCGTAAATCCCGGGCTTGGCCGTGCAGTCGAATGTATACAAAGAAAGTACCCTGTGAGTAAACTCATTTCCCAAACGATTTTTTAATTTTATTTTTCACCACTAAAACGCATGAGACTTGTAGTTTTCAAAAATGTTTTCATTTTTGATGAGACGCTTAATGAAAGAGGTTTAATCGCCGGCAAACGAAATCCCGCGTTTTCCCGTAAATCCGGGGCTTGGCCCGTATAGTCGAATGTATACAAAGAAAGTACCCTGTGAGTAAACTCATTTCCAAAACGATTTTTTAAATTATCTTTTCACCACTAAAACGCATGAGACTTGTAGTTTTTAAAAATGTTTTCATTTTTCATGAGACGCTGAATAAAAGAAGATTAATCGACGGCAAACGAAAACCCGCCAATTCCCGTAAACCCCGGACTCGACCCGTATAGTCAAAAGTATACAAAGAAAGTACCCAGGGAGTAAACTCATTTCCCGAACGATTTTTTATATTATTTTCTTTACCACTAAACGCATGAGACTTGTAGTTTTCAAAAATATTTTCATATTTGATGGGACGCTAAATAAAAGAAGTTTAATCGCCGGCAAACGAAAATCCGCGATTTCCCGTAAATCCCGGACTCGGCCCGTATAGTCAAAAGTATACAAAGAAAGTACCCAGGGAGTAAACTCATTTCCCGAACGACTTTTTAAATTTTTCTTTCACCACTAAAACGCATGAGACTTGTAGTTTTCAAAATAGTTTTCATTTTTGATGAGACGCCTAATGAAAGAGGTTTAATCGCCGGAAAACGAAAACCCGCGATTTACCGTAAATCCCGAGCTTGGCCCGTATAGTCGAATGTATACAAAGAAAGTACCCTGTGAGTAAACTCATTTCCAGAACGATTTTTTAAATTATTTTTTCACCACTAAAACGCATAAGACTTGCAGTTTTTAAAAATGTTTTCATTTTTGATGAGACGCTGAATAAAAGAAGTTTAATCGACGGCAAACGAAAACCCGCCATTCCCCGTAAACTCCGGACTCGACCCATATAGTTAAAAGTATACAAAGAAAGTACCCAGGGAGTAAACTCATTTCCCGAACGATTTTTTATATTATTTTCTTTACCACTAAAACGCATGAGACTTGTAGTTTTTAAAAATGTTTTCATTTTTGATGAAACGCTGAATAAAAGAAGTTTAATCGCCGGCAAACGAAAATCCGCGATTTCCCGTAAATCCCGGCTTGGCCCGTATAGTCAAAAGTATACAAAGAAAGTACCCAGGGAGTAAACTCATTTCCCGAACGATTTTTTAAATTATTTTTTCACCACTAAAACGCACGAGACTTGTAGTTTTCAAAAATGTTTTCATTTTTGATGAGACGCTGAATAAAAGCAGTTTAATCGCCGGCAAACGAAAACCTGCGATTACCCGTAAATCCCGGACTCGGCCCGTATAGTCAAAAGTATACAAAGAAAGTACCCAGGGAGTAAACCCATTTCCCGAACGATTTTTTAATTTTTTTTTTCACCACTAAAACGCATGAGACTTGAAGTTTTCAAAAATGTTTTCGTTTTTGATGAGACGCTTAATGAAAGAGGTTTATTCGCCGGCAAACGAAATCCTGCGCTTTCCTGTAAATCCGGGGCTTGGCCGTATAGTCGAATGTATACAAAGAAAGTACCCAGGGAGTAAACTCATTTCCCGAACGATTTTTTAATTTTTTTTTTCACCACTAAAACGCATGAGACTTGTAGTTTTCAAAAATGTTTTCATTTTTGATGAGACGCGGAATAAAAGAAGTTTAATCGCCCTCAAACGAAAATCCGCGATTTCCCGTAAACCCCGCACTCGGCCCGTATAGTCCAAAGTATACAAAGAAAGTACCCAGGGAGTAAACTCATTTCCCGAACGATTTTTTAAATAATTTTTTCACCACTAAAACGCATGAGACTGGTAGTTTTTAAAAATGTTTTCATTTTTGATGAGACGCTTATTAAAAGAGGTTTAATCGCCGGCAAACGAAATTCCGCGATTTCCCGTAAATCCCGGGCTTGGCCCGTATAGTCGAATGTATACAAAGAAAGTACCCAGGGAGTAAACTTATTTCCCGAACGATTTTTTAATTTTTTTTTACACCACTAAAACGCATGAGACTTGTAGTTTTCAAAAATGTTTTCATTTTTGATGAGACGCTGAATAAAAGAAGTTTAATCGCCCTCAAACGAAAATCCGCGATTTCCCGTAAATCCCGGACTCGGCCCGTATAGTCCAAAGTATACAAAGGAAGTACCCAGGGAGTAAACTCATTTCCCGAACGATTTTTTAAATTATTTTTTCACCACTAAAACGCATGAGACTTGTAGTTTTCAAAAATGTTTTCATTTTTGATGAGACGCTTATTGAAAGAGGTTTAATCGCCGGCAAACGAAATCCCGCGATTTCCCGTAAATCCCGGGCTTGGCCCGTATAGTCGAATGTATACAAAGAAAGTACCCAGGGAGTAATCTTATTTCCCGAACGATTTTTTAATTTTTTTTTACACCACTAAAACGCATGAGACTTGAAGTTTTCAAAAATGTTTTCATTTTTGATGAGACGGTTGATGAAAGAAGTTTATTCGCCAGCAAACGAAATCCCGCGATTTCCCGTAAATCCCGGGATTGGCCCGTGCAGTCGAATGTATACAAAGAAAGTACCCTGTGAGTAAACTCATTTCCCAAACGATTTTTTAATTTTTTTTTTCACCACTAAAACGCATGAGACTTGAAGTTTTCAAAAATGTTTTCATTTTTGATGAGACGGTTGATGAAGGAAGTTTAATCGCCAGCAAACGAAATCCCGCGATTTCCCGTAAATCCCGGGCTTGGCCGTGCAGTCGAATGTATACAAAGAAAGTACCCTGTGAGTAAACTCATTTCCCAAACGATTTTTTAATTTTTTTTTTCACCACTAAAACGCATGAGACTTGTAATTTTCAAAAATGTTTTCATTTTTGATGAGACGCTTAATGAAAGAGGTTTAATCGCCGGCAAACGAAATCCCGCGTTTTCCCGTAAATCCGGGGCTTGGCCCGTATAGTCGAATGTATACAAAGAAAGTACCCTGTGAGTAAACTCATTTCCAAAACGATTTTTTAAATTATCTTTTCACCACTAAAACGCATGAGACTTGTAGTTTTTAAAAATGTTTTCATTTTTGATGAGACGCTGAATAAAAGAAGATTAATCGACGGCAAACGAAAACCCGCCAATTCCCGTAAACCCCGGACTCGACCCGTAAAGTCAAAAGTATACAAAGAAAGTACCCAGGGAGTAAACTCATTTCCCGAACGATTTTTTATATTATTTTCTTTACCACTAAAACGCATGAGACTTGTAGTTTTTAAAAATGTTTTCATTTTTGATGAGACGCTTATTAAAAGAGGTTTAATCGCCGGCAAACGAAATTCCGCGATTTCCCGTAAATCCCGGGCTTGGCCCGTATAGTCGAATGTATACAAAGAAAGTACCCAGGGAGTAAACTTATTTCCCGAACGATTTTTTAATTTTTTTTTACACCACTAAAACGCATGAGACTTGTAGTTTTCAAAAATGTTTTCATTTTTGATGAGACGCTGAATAAAAGAAGTTTAATCGCCCTCAAACGAAAATCCGCGATTTCCCGTAAATCCCGGACTCGGCCCGTATAGTCCAAAGTATACAAAGGAAGTACCCAGGGAGTAAACTCATTTCCCGAACGATTTTTTAAATTATTTTTTCACCACTAAAACGCATGAGACTTGTAGTTTTCAAAAATGTTTTCATTTTTGATGAGACGCTTATTGAAAGAGGTTTAATCGCCGGCAAACGAAATCCCGCGATTTCCCGTAAATCCCGGGCTTGGCCCGTATAGTCGAATGTATACAAAGAAAGTACCCAGGGAGTAATCTTATTTCCCGAACGATTTTTTAATTTTTTTTTACACCACTAAAACGCATGAGACTTGAAGTTTTCAAAAATGTTTTCATTTTTGATGAGACGGTTGATGAAAGAAGTTTATTCGCCAGCAAACGAAATCCCGCGATTTCCCGTAAATCCCGGGATTGGCCCGTGCAGTCGAATGTATACAAAGAAAGTACCCTGTGAGTAAACTCATTTCCCAAACGATTTTTTAATATTTTTTTTCACCACTAAAACGCATGAGACTTGTAGTTTTCAAAAATGTTTTCATTTTTGATGAGACGCTGAATAAAAGCAGTTTAATCGCCGGCAAACGAAAACCTGCGATTACCCGTAAATCCCGGACTCGGCCCGTATAGTCAAAAGTATACAAAGAAAGTACCCAGGGAGTAAACTCATTTCCCGAACGATTTTTTAATTTTTTTTTTCACCACTAAAACGCATGAGACTTGTAGTTTTCAAAAATGTTTTCATTTTTGATGAGACGCGGAATAAAAGAAGTTTAATCGCCCTCAAACGAAAATCCGCGATTTCCCGTAAACCCCGCACTCGGCCCGTATAGTCCAAAGTATACAAAGAAAGTACCCAGGGAGTAAACTCATTTCCCGAACGATTTTTTAAATTATTTTTTCACCACTAAAACGCATGAGACTGGTAGTTTTCAAAAATGTTTTCATTTTTGATGAGACGCTTATTAAAAGAGGTTTAATCGCCGGCAAACGAAATTCCGCGATTTCCCGTAAATCCCGGGCTTGGCCCGTATAGTCGAATGTATACAAAGAAAGTACCCAGGGAGTAAACTTATTTCCCGAACGATTTTTTAATTTTTTTTTACACCACTAAAACGCATGAGACTTGTAGTTTTCAAAAATGTTTTCATTTTTGATGAGACGCTGAATAAAAGAAGTTTAATCGCCCTCAAACGAAAATCCGCGATTTCCCGTAAATCCCGGACTCGGCCCGTATAGTCCAAAGTATACAAAGGAAGTACCCAGGGAGTAAACTCATTTCCCGAACGATTTTTTAAATTATTTTTTCACCACTAAAACGCATGAGACTTGTAGTTTTCAAAAATGTTTTCATTTTTGATGAGACGCTTATTGAAAGAGGTTTAATCGCCGGCAAACGAAATCCCGCGATTTCCCGTAAATCCCGGGCTTGGCCCGTATAGTCGAATGTATACAAAGAAAGTACCCAGGGAGTAATCTTATTTCCCGAACGATTTTTTAATTTTTTTTTACACCACTAAAACGCATGAGACTTGAAGTTTTCAAAAATGTTTTCATTTTTGATGAGACGGTTGATGAAAGAAGTTTATTCGCCAGCAAACGAAATCCCGCGATTTCCCGTAAATCCCGGGATTGGCCCGTGCAGTCGAATGTATACAAAGAAAGTACCCTGTGAGTAAACTCATTTCCCAAACGATTTTTTAATATTTTTTTTCACCACTAAAACGCATGAGACTTGTAGTTTTCAAAAATGTTTTCATTTTTGATGAGACGCTGAATAAAAGCAGTTTAATCGCCGGCAAACGAAAACCTGCGATTACCCGTAAATCCCGGACTCGGCCCGTATAGTCAAAAGTATACAAAGAAAGTACCCAGGGAGTAAACCCATTTCCCGAACGATTTTTTAATTTTTTTTTTCACCACTAAAACGCATGAGACTTGAAGTTTTCAAAAATGTTTTCATTTTTGATGAGACGCTTAATGAAAGAGGTTTATTCGCCGGCAAACGAAATCCTGCGCTTTCCTGTAAATCCGGGGCTTGGCCGTATAGTCGAATGTATACAAAGAAAGTACCCAGGGAGTAAACTCATTTCCCGAACGATTTTTTAATTTTTTTTTTCACCACTAAAACGCATGAGACTTGTAGTTTTCAAAAATGTTTTCATTTTTGATGAGACGCGGAATAAAAGAAGTTTAATCGCCCTCAAACGAAAATCCGCGATTTCCCGTAAACCCCGCACTCGGCCCGTATAGTCCAAAGTATACAAAGAAAGTACCCAGGGAGTAAACTCATTTCCCGAACGATTTTTTAAATTATTTTTTCACCACTAAAACGCATGAGACTGGTAGTTTTCAAAAATGTTTTCATTTTTGATGAGACGCTTATTAAAAGAGGTTTAATCGCCGGCAAACGAAATTCCGCGATTTCCCGTAAATCCCGGGCTTGGCCCGTATAGTCGAATGTATACAAAGAAAGTACCCAGGGAGTAAACTTATTTCCCGAACGATTTTTTAATTTTTTTTTACACCACTAAAACGCATGAGACTTGTAGTTTTCAAAAATGTTTTCATTTTTGATGAGACGCTGAATAAAAGAAGTTTAATCGCCCTCAAACGAAAATCCGCGATTTCTCGTAAATCCCGGACTCGGCCCGTATAGTCCAAAGTATACAAAGGAAGTACCCAGGGAGTAAACTCATTTCCCGAACGATTTTTTAAATTATTTTTTCACCACTAAAACGCATGAGACTTGTAGTTTTCAAAAATGTTTTCATTTTTGATGAGACGCTTATTGAAAGAGGTTTAATCGCCGGCAAACGAAATCCCGCGATTTCCCGTAAATCCCGGGCTTGGCCCGTATAGTCGAATGTATACAAAGAAAGTACCCAGGGAGTAATCTTATTTCCCGAACGATTTTTTAATTTTTTTTTACACCACTAAAACGCATGAGACTTGAAGTTTTCAAAAATGTTTTCATTTTTGATGAGACGGTTGATGAAAGAAGTTTATTCGCCAGCAAACGAAATCCCGCGATTTCCCGTAAATCCCGGGATTGGCCCGTGCAGTCGAATGTATACAAAGAAAGTACCCTGTGAGTAAACTCATTTCCCAAACGATTTTTTAATTTTTTTTTTCACCACTAAAACGCATGAGACTTGAAGTTTTCAAAAATGTTTTCATTTTTGATGAGACGGTTGATGAAGGAAGTTTAATCGCCAGCAAACGAAATCCCGCGATTTCCCGTAAATCCCGGGCTTGGCCGTGCAGTCGAATGTATACAAAGAAAGTACCCAGGGAGTAAACTCATTTCCCGAACGATTTTTTAATTTTTTTTTTCACCACTAAAACGCATGAGACTTGTAGTTTTCAAAAATGTTTTCATTTTTGATGAGACGCGGAATAAAAGAAGTTTAATCGCCCTCAAACGAAAATCCGCGATTTCCCGTAAACCCCGCACTCGGCCCGTATAGTCCAAAGTATACAAAGAAAGTACCCAGGGAGTAAACTCATTTCCCGAACGATTTTTTAAATTATTTTTTCACCACTAAAACGCATGAGACTGGTAGTTTTCAAAAATGTTTTTATTTTTGATGAGACGCTTATTAAAAGAGGTTTAATCGCCGGCAAACGAAATTCCGCGATTTCCCGTAAATCCCGGGCTTGGCCCGTATAGTCGAATGTATACAAAGAAAGTACCCAGGGAGTAAACTTATTTCCCGAACGATTTTTTAATTTTTTTTTACACCACTAAAACGCATGAGACTTGTAGTTTTCAAAAATGTTTTCATTTTTGATGAGACGCTGAATAAAAGAAGTTTAATCGCCCTCAAACGAAAATCCGCGATTTCCCGTAAATCCCGGACTCGGCCCGTATAGTCCAAAGTATACAAAGGAAGTACCCAGGGAGTAAACTCATTTCCCGAACGATTTTTTAAATTATTTTTTCACCACTAAAACGCATGAGACTTGTAGTTTTCAAAAATGTTTTCATTTTTGATGAGACGCTTATTGAAAGAGGTTTAATCGCCGGCAAACGAAATCCCGCGATTTCCCGTAAATCCCGGGCTTGGCCCGTATAGTCGAATGTATACAAAGAAAGTACCCAGGGAGTAATCTTATTTCCCGAACGATTTTTTAATTTTTTTTTACACCACTAAAACGCATGAGACTTGAAGTTTTCAAAAATGTTTTCATTTTTGATGAGACGGTTGATGAAAGAAGTTTATTCGCCAGCAAACGAAATCCCGCGATTTCCCGTAAATCCCGGGATTGGCCCGTGCAGTCGAATGTATACAAAGAAAGTACCCTGTGAGTAAACTCATTTCCCAAACGATTTTTTAATTTTTTTTTTCACCACTAAAACGCATGAGACTTGAAGTTTTCAAAAATGTTTTCATTTTTGATGAGACGGTTGATGAAGGAAGTTTAATCGCCAGCAAACGAAATCCCGCGATTTCCCGTAAATCCCGGGCTTGGCCGTGCAGTCGAATGTATACAAAGAAAGTACCCTGTGAGTAAACTCATTTCCCAAACGATTTTTTAATTTTTTTTTTCACCACTAAAACGCATGAGACTTGTAATTTTCAAAAATGTTTTCATTTTTGATGAGACGCTTAATGAAAGAGGTTTAATCGCCGGCAAACGAAATCCCGCGTTTTCCCGTAAATCCGGGGCTTGGCCCGTATAGTCGAATGTATACAAAGAAAGTACCCTGTGAGTAAACTCATTTCCAAAACGATTTTTTAAATTATCTTTTCACCACTAAAACGCATGAGACTTGTAGTTTTTAAAAATGTTTTCATTTTTGATGAGACGCTGAATAAAAGAAGATTAATCGACGGCAAACGAAAACCCGCCAATTCCCGTAAACCCCGGACTCGACCCGTAAAGTCAAAAGTATACAAAGAAAGTACCCAGGGAGTAAACTCATTTCCCGAACGATTTTTTATATTATTTTCTTTACCACTAAAACGCATGAGACTTGTAGTTTTCAAAAATGTTTTCATTTTTGATGAGACGCTTATTAAAAGAGGTTTAATCGCCGGCAAACGAAATTCCGCGATTTCCCGTAAATCCCGGGCTTGGCCCGTATAGTCGAATGTATACAAAGAAAGTACCCAGGGAGTAAACTTATTTCCCGAACGATTTTTTAATTTTTTTTTACACCACTAAAACGCATGAGACTTGTAGTTTTCAAAAATGTTTTCATTTTTGATGAGACGCTGAATAAAAGAAGTTTAATCGCCCTCAAACGAAAATCCGCGATTTCCCGTAAATCCCGGACTCGGCCCGTATAGTCCAAAGTATACAAAGGAAGTACCCAGGGAGTAAACTCATTTCCCGAACGATTTTTTAAATTATTTTTTCACCACTAAAACGCATGAGACTTGTAGTTTTCAAAAATGTTTTCATTTTTGATGAGACGCTTATTGAAAGAGGTTTAATCGCCGGCAAACGAAATCCCGCGATTTCCCGTAAATCCCGGGCTTGGCCCGTATAGTCGAATGTATACAAAGAAAGTACCCAGGGAGTAATCTTATTTCCCGAACGATTTTTTAATTTTTTTTTACACCACTAAAACGCATGAGACTTGAAGTTTTCAAAAATGTTTTCATTTTTGATGAGACGGTTGATGAAAGAAGTTTATTCGCCAGCAAACGAAATCCCGCGATTTCCCGTAAATCCCGGGATTGGCCCGTGCAGTCGAATGTATACAAAGAAAGTACCCTGTGAGTAAACTCATTTCCCAAACGATTTTTTAATTTTTTTTTTCACCACTAAAACGCATGAGACTTGAAGTTTTCAAAAATGTTTTCATTTTTGATGAGACGGTTGATGAAGGAAGTTTAATCGCCAGCAAACGAAATCCCGCGATTTCCCGTAAATCCCGGGCTTGGCCGTGCAGTCGAATGTATACAAAGAAAGTACCCTGTGAGTAAACTCATTTCCCAAACGATTTTTTAATTTTTTTTTTCACCACTAAAACGCATGAGACTTGTAATTTTCAAAAATGTTTTCATTTTTGATGAGACGCTTAATGAAAGAGGTTTAATCGCCGGCAAACGAAATCCCGCGTTTTCCCGTAAATCCGGGGCTTGGCCCGTATAGTCGAATGTATACAAAGAAAGTACCCTGTGAGTAAACTCATTTCCAAAACGATTTTTTAAATTATCTTTTCACCACTAAAACGCATGAGACTTGTAGTTTTTAAAAATGTTTTCATTTTTGATGAGACGCTGAATAAAAGAAGATTAATCGACGGCAAACGAAAACCCGCCAATTCCCGTAAACCCCGGACTCGACCCGTAAAGTCAAAAGTATACAAAGAAAGTACCCAGGGAGTAAACTCATTTCCCGAACGATTTTTTATATTATTTTCTTTACCACTAAAACGCATGAGACTTGTAGTTTTTAAAAATGTTTTCATTTTTGATGAAACGCTGAATAAAAGAAGTTTAATCGCCGGCAAACGAAAACCCGCGATTTCCCGTAAATCCCGGCTTGGCCCGTATAGTCAAAAGTATACAAAGAAAGTACCCAGGGAGTAAACTCATTTCCCGAACGATTTTTTAAATTATTTTTTCACCACTAAAACGCATGAGACTTGTAGTTTTCAAAAATGTTTTCATTTTTGATGAGACGCTGAATAAAAGCAGTTTAATCGCCGGCAAACGAAAACCTGCGATTACCCGTAAATCCCGGACTCGGCCCGTATAGTCAAAAGTATACAAAGAAAGTACCCAGGGAGTAAACCCATTTCCCGAACGATTTTTTAATTTTTTTTTTCACCACTAAAACGCATGAGACTTGAAGTTTTCAAAAATGTTTTCATTTTTGATGAGACGCTTAATGAAAGAGGTTTATTCGCCGGCAAACGAAATCCTGCGCTTTCCTGTAAATCCGGGGCTTGGCCGTATAGTCGAATGTATACAAAGAAAGTACCCAGGGAGTAAACTCATTTCCCGAACGATTTTTTAATTTTTTTTTTCACCACTAAAACGCATGAGACTTGTAGTTTTCAAAAATGTTTTCATTTTTGATGAGACGCTGAATAAAAGAAGTTTAATCGCCCTCAAACGAAAATCCGCGATTTCCCGTAAACCCCGGACTCGGCCCGTATAGTCCAAAGTATACAAAGAAAGTACCCAGGGAGTAAACTCATTTCCCGAACGATTTTTTAAATTAGTTTTTCACCACTAAAACGCATGAGACTGGTAGTTTTCAAAAATGTTTTCATTTTTGATGAGACGCTTATTAAAAGAGGTTTAATCGCCGGCAAACGAAATCCCGCGATTTCCCGTAAATCCCGGGCTTGGCCCGTATAGTCGAATGTATACAAAGAAAGTACCCAGGGAGTAAACTCATTTTCCGAACGATTTTTTAATTTTTTTTTTCACCACTAAAACGCATGAGACTGGTAGTTTTCAAAAATGTTTTCATTTTTGATGAGACGCTTATTAAAAGAGGTTTAATCGCCGGCAAACGAAATCCCGCGATTTCCCGTAAATCCCGGGCTTGGCCCGTATAGTCCAAAGTATACAAAGAAAGTACCCAGGGAGTAAACTCATTTCCCGAACGATTTTTTAAATTATTTTTTCACCACTAAAACGCATGAGACTGGTAGTTTTCAAAAATGTTTTCATTTTTGATGAGACGCTTATTAAAAGAGGTTTAATCGCCGGCAAACGAAATCCCGCAATTTCCCGTAAATCCCGGGCTTGGCCCGTATAGTCGAATGTATACAAAGAAAGTACCCAGGGAGTAAACTCATTTCCCGAACGATTTCTTAATTTTTTTTTTCACCACTAAAACGCATGAGACTTGAAGTTTTCAAAAATGTTTTCATTTTTGATGAGACGGTTGATGAAAGAAGTTTAATCGCCAGCAAACGAAATCCCGCGATTTCCCGTAAATCCCGGGCTTGGCCCGTGTAGTCGAATGTATACAAAGAAAGTAACCTGTGAGTAAACTCATTTCCCGAACGATTTTTTAAATTATTTTTTTACCACTAAAACGCATGAGACTTGTAGTTTTCAGAAATGTTTTCATTTTTGATGAGACGCTTAATGAACGTGGTTTAATCGCCAGCAAACGAAAACCCGCGATTTCCAGTAAATCCCGGGGTTGGCCCGTATAGTCGAATGTATACAAAGAAAGTACCCTGTGAGTAAACTCATTTCCAAAACGATTTTTTAAATTATCTTTTCACCACTAAAACGCATGAGACGTGTAGTTTTTAAAAATGTTTTCATTTTTGATGAGACGCTTAATGAACGTGGTTTAATCGCCAGCAAACGAAAACCCGCGATTTCCAGTAAATCCCGGGGTTGGCCCGTATAGTCGAATGTATACAAAGAAAGTACCCTGTGAGTAAACTCATTTCCAAAGCGATTTTTTAAATTATCTTTTCACCACTAAAACGCATGAGACTTGTAGTTTTCAAAAATGTTTTCATTTTTGATGAGACGCTGAATAAAAGCAGTTTAATCGCCGGCAAACGAAAACCTGCGATTACCCGTAAATCCCGGACTCGGCCCGTATAGTCAAAAGTATACAAAGAAAGTACCCAGGGAGTAAACCCATTTCCCGAACGATTTTTTAATTTTTTTTTTCACCACTAAAACGCATGAGACTTGAAGTTTTCAAAAATGTTTTCATTTTTGATGAGACGCTTAATGAAAGAGGTTTATTCGCCGGCAAACGAAATCCTGCGCTTTCCTGTAAATCCGGGGCTTGGCCGTATAGTCGAATGTATACAAAGAAAGTACCCAGGGAGTAAACTCATTTCCCGAACGATTTTTTAATTTTTTTTTTCACCACTAAAACGCATGAGACTTGTAGTTTTCAAAAATGTTTTCATTTTTGATGAGACGCTGAATAAAAGAAATTTAATCGCCCTCAAACGAAAATCCGCGATTTCCCGTAAACCCCGGACTCGGCCCGTATAGTCCAAAGTATACAAAGAAAGTACCCAGGGAGTAAACTCATTTCCCGAACGATTTTTTAAATTATTTTTTCACCACTAAAACGCATGAGACTGGTAGTTTTCAAAAGTGTTTTCATTTTTGATGAGACCCTTATTAAAAGAGGTTTAATCGCCGGCAAACGAAATCCCGCGATTTCCCGTAAATCCCGGGCTTGGCCCGTATAGTCGAATGTATACAAAGAAAGTACCCAGGGAGTAAACTCATTTCCCGAACGATTTTTTAAATTTTTTTTTCACCACTAAAAGGCATGAGACTGGTAGTTTTCAAAAATGTTTTCATTTTTGATGAGACGCTTATTAAAAGAGGTTTAATCGCCGGCAAACGAAATCCCGCGATTTCCCGTAAATCCCGGGCTTGGCCCGTATAGTCCAAAGTATACAAAGAAAGTACCCAGGGAGTAAACTCATTTCCCGAACGATTTTTTAAATTATTTTTTCACCACTAAAACGCATGAGACTGGTAGTTTTCAAAAATGTTTTCATTTTTGATGAGACGCTTATTAAAAGAGGTTTAATCGCCGGCAAACGAAATCCCGCGATTTCCCGTAAATCCCGGGCTTGGCCCGTATAGTCGAATGTATACAAAGAAAGTACCCAGGGAGTAAACTCATTTCCCGAACGATTTTTTAATTTTTTTTTTCACCACTAAAACGCATGAGACTTGAAGTTTTCAAAAATGTTTTCATTTTTGATGAGACGGTTGATGAAAGAAGTTTAATCGCCAGCAAACGAAATCCCGCGATTTCCCGTAAATCCCGGGCTTGGCCCGTGTAGTCGAATGTATACAAAGAAAGTACCCTGTGAGTAAACTCATTTCCCGAACGATTTTTTAAATTATTTTTTTACCACTAAAACGCATGAGACTTGTAGTTTTCAGAAATGTTTTCATTTTTGATGAGACGCTTAATGAACGTGGTTTAATCGCCAGCAAACGAAAACCCGCGATTTCCAGTAAATCCCGGGGTTGGCCCGTATAGTCGAATGTATACAAAGAAAGTACCCTGTGAGTAAACTCATTTCCAAAACGATTTTTTAAATTATCTTTTCACCACTAAAACGCATGAGACGTGTAGTTTTTAAAAATGTTTTCATTTTTGATGAGACGCTTAATGAACGTGGTTTAATCGCCAGCAAACGAAAACCCGCGATTTCCAGTAAATCCCGGGGTTGGCCCGTAAAGTCGAATGTATACAAAGAAAGTACCCAGGAAGTAAACTCATTTCCCGAACGATTTTTTAATTTTTTTTTTCACCACTAAAACGCATGAGACTTGAAGTTTTCAAAAATGTTTTCATTTTTGATGAGACGGTTGATGAAAGAGGTTTAATCGCCAGCAAACGAAATCCCGCGATTTCCCGTAAATCCCGGGCTTGGCCAGTGTAGTCGAATGTATACAAAGAAAGTACCCTGTGAGTAAACTCATTTCCTGAACGATTTTTTAAAATATTTTTTTACCACTAAAACGCATGAGACTTGTAGTTTTCAGAAATGTTTTCATTTTTGATGAGACGCCTAATGAACGTGGTTTAATCGCCAGCAAACGAAAACCCGCGATTTCCAGTAAATCCCGGGGTTGGCCCGTATAGTCGAATGTATACAAAGAAAGTACCCTGTGAGTAAACTCATTTCCAAAACGATTTTTTAAATTATCTTTTCACCACTAAAACGCATGAGACGTGTAGTTTTTAAAAATGTTTTCATTTTTGATGAGACGCTTAATTAACGTGGTTTAATCGCCAGCAAACGAAAACCCGCGATTTCCAGTAAATCCCGGGGTTGGCCCGTATAGTCGAATGTATACAAAGAAAGTACCCTGTGAGTAAACTCATTTCCAAAACGATTTTTTAAATTATCTTTTCACCACTAAAACGCATGAGACTTGTAGTTTTTAAAAATGTTTTCATTTTTGATGAGACGCTGAATAAAAGAAGTTTAATCGACGGCAAACAAAAACCCGCCATTTCCCGTAAACCCCGGACTCGACCCGTATAGTCAAAAGTATACAAAGAAAGTACCCAGGGAGTAAACTCATTTCCCGAACGATTTTTTATATTATTTTCTTTACCACTAAACGCATGAGACTTGTAGTTTTCAAAAATATTTTCATATTTGATGGGACGCTGAATAAAAGAAGTTTAATCGCCGGCAAACAAAAATCCGCGATTTCCCGTAAATCCCGGACTCGGCCCGTATAGTCAAAAGTATACAAAGAAAGTACCCAGGGAGTAAACTCATTTCCCGAACGATTTTGTAAATTATTTTTTCACCACTAAAACGCACAAGACTTGTAGTTTTTAAAAATGTTTTCATTTTTGATGAAACGCTGAATAAAAGAAGTTTAATCGCCGGCAAACGAAAACCCGCGATTTCCCGTAAATTCCGGCTTGGCCCGTATAGTCAAAAGTATACAAAGAAAGTACCCAGGAAGTAAACTCATTTCCCGAACGATTTTTTAAATTATTTTTTCACCACTAAAACGCATGAGACTTGTAGTTTTCAAAAATGTTTTCATTTTTGATGAGACGCTGAACAAAAGCAGTTTAATTGCCGGCAAACGAAAACCTGCGATTTCCCGTAAATCCCAGACTCGGCCCGTATAGTCAAAAGTATACAAAGAAAGTACCCAGGGAGTA
Organism: Hydractinia symbiolongicarpus; assembly: GCF_029227915.1. Lineage (NCBI taxonomy): Eukaryota > Metazoa > Cnidaria > Hydrozoa > Anthoathecata > Hydractiniidae > Hydractinia > Hydractinia symbiolongicarpus. Next base: position 5,032,665 of record NC_079880.1, on the reverse strand, counting down.
AACTCATTTCCCAAACGATTTTTTAAATTATTATTTCACCACTTAAGCCCATGAGACTTGTAGTTTTCAAAAATGTTTTCATTTTTGATGAGACGCTGAATAAAACAAGTTTAATCGCCGGCAAACGAAAACCCGCAATTTCCCGTAAATCCCGGTCTCTGCCCGTATAGTCAAAAGTATACAAGGAAAGTACCCAGTGAGTAAACTCATTTCCCTAACGAATTTTTAAATTATTTTTTCACCACTAAAACGCACGAGACTTGTAGTTTTCAAAAATGTTTTCATTTTTGATGAGACGCTGAATAAAACAAGTTTAATCGCCGGCAAACGAAAACCTGCGATTTCCCGTAAATCCCGGACTCGGCCCGTATAGTCAAAAGTACACAAAGAGAGTACCCAGGGTGTAAACCCATTTCCTGAACGATTTTTTAAATTATTTTTTTACTACTAAAACGCATGAGACTTGTAGTTTTTAAAAATGTTTTCATTTTTGATGGAACGCTGAATAAAAGAAGTTTAATCGCCGGCAAACGAAAACCCGCGATTTCCCGTAAATCCCGGACTCAGCCCGTATAGTCAAAAGTATACAAAGAAAGTACCGAGGGAGTAAACTCATTTCCCAAACGATTTTTTAAATTATTATTTCACCACTTAAGCCCATGAGACTTGTAGTTTTCAAAAATGTTTTCATTTTTGATGAGACGCTTAATGAAAGAGGTTTAATCGCCGAAAAACGAAAACCCGCGATTTCCCGTAAATCCCGGGCTTGGCCCGTATAGTCAAATGTATACAAAGAAAGTACCCTGTGAGTAAATTCATTTCCAGAACGATTTTTTAAATTATTTTTTCACCACTAAAACGCATGAGACTGGTAGTTTTCAAAAATGTTTTCATTTTTGATGAGACGCTTATTAAAAGAGGTTTAATCGCCGGCAAACGAAATCCCGCGATTTCCCGTAAATCCCGGGCTTGGCCCGTATAGTCGAATGTATACAAAGAAAGTACCCAGGGAGTAAACTCATTTCCCGAACGATTTTTTAATTTTTTTTTTCACCACTAAAACGCATGAGACTTGAAGTTTTCAGAAATGTTTTCATTTTTGATGAGACGCTTAATGAACGTGGTTTAATCGCCAGCAAACGAAAACCTGCGATTTCCAGTAAATCCCGGGGTTGGCCCGTATAGTCGAATGTATACAAAGAAAGTACCCTGTGAGTAAACTCATTTCCAAAACGATTTTTTAAATTATCTTTTCACCACTAAAACGCATGAGACTTGTAGTTTTTAAAAATGTTTTCATTTTTGATGAGACGCTGAATAAAAGAAGTTTAATCGACGGCAAACAAAAACCCGCCATTTCCCGTAAACCCCGGACTCGACCCGTATAGTCAAAAGTATACAAAGAAAGTACCTAGGGAGTAAACTCATTTCCCGAACGATTTTTTATATTATTTTCTTTACCACTAAACGCATGAGACTTGTAGTTTTCAAAAATATTTTCATATTTTATGGGACGCTGAATAAAAGAAGTTTAATCGCCGGCAAACAAAAATCCGCGATTTCCCGTAAATCCCGGACTCGGCCCGTATAGTCAAAAGTATACAAAGAAAGTACCCAGGGAGTAAACTCATTTCCCGAACGATTTTTTAAATTTTTCTTACACCACTAAAACGCATGAGACTTGTAGTTTTCAAAATAGTTTTCATTTTTGATGGGACGCTTGATGAAAGAGGTTTAATCGCCGGAAAACGAAAACCCGCGATTTCCCGTAAATCCCGGGCTTGGCCCGTATAGTCGAATGTATACAAAGAAAGTACCCTGTGAGTAAACTCATTTCCAGAACGATTTTTTAAATTATTTTTTCACCAATAAAACGCATAAGACTTGTAGTTTTTAAAAATGTTTTCATTTTTGATGGAACGCTGAATAAAAGAAGTTTAATCGCCGGCAAACGAAAACCCGCGATTTCCCGTAAATCCCGGACTCAGCCCGTATAGTCAAAAGTATACAAAGAAAGTACCGAGGGAGTAAACTCATTTCCCACACGATTTTTTAAATTATTATTTCACCACTTAAGCCCATGAGACTTGTAGTTTTCAAAAATGTTTTCATTTTTGATGAGACGCTTAATGAAAGAGGTTTAATCGCTGAAAAACGAAAACCCGCAATTTCCCGTAAATCCCGGGCTTGGCCCGTATAGTCAAATGTATACAAAGAAAGTACCCTGTGAGTAAACTCATTTCCAGAGCGATTTTTTAAATTATTTTTTCACCACTAAAACGCATGAGACTGGTAGTTTTCAAAAATGTTTTCATTTTTGATGGAACGCTGAATAAAAGAAGTTTAATCGCCGGCAAACGAAAACCCGCGATTTCCCGTTAATCCCGGACTCAGCCCGTATAGTCAAAAGTATACAAAGAAAGTACCGAGGGAGTAAACTCATTTCCCACACGATTTTTTAAATTATTATTTCACCACTTAAGCCCATGAGACTTGTAGTTTTCAAAAATGTTTTCATTTTTGATGAGACGCTTAATGAAAGAGGTTTAATCGCCGGAAAACGAAAACCCGCGATTTCCCGTAAATCCCGGGCTTGGCCCGTATAGTCGAATGTATACAAAGAAAGTACCCTGTGAGTAAACTCATTTCCAGAACGATTTTTTAAATTATTTTTTCACCACTAAAACGCATAAGACTTGTAGTTTTTAAAAATGTTTTCATTTTTGATGGAACGCTGAATAAAAGAAGTTTAATCGCCGGCAAACGAAAACCCGCGATTTCCCGTTAATCCCGGACTCAGCCCGTATAGTCAAAAGTATACAAAGAAAGTACCGAGGGAGTAAACTCATTTCCCACACGATTTTTTAAATTATTATTTCACCACTTAAGCCCATGAGACTTGTAGTTTTCAAAAATGTTTTCATTTTTGATGAGACGCTTAATGAAAGAGGTTTAATCGCCGAAAAACGAAAACCCGCGATTTCCCGTAAATCCCGGGCTTGGCCCGTATAGTCAAATGTATACAAAGAAAGTACCCTGTGAGTAAACCCATTTCCAGAACGATTTTTTAAATTATTTTTTCACCACTAAAACGCATGAGACTGGTAGTTTTCAAAAATGTTTTCATTTTTGATGAGACGCTTATTAAAAGAGGTTTAATCGCCAGCAAACGAAATCCCGCGATTTCCCGTAAATCCCGGGCTTGGCCCGTGTAGTCGAATGTATACAAAGAAAGTACCCTGTGAGTAAACTCATTTCCCGAACGATTTTTTAAATTATTTTTTTACCACTAAAACGCATGAGACTGGTAGTTTTCAAAAATGTTTTCATTTTTGATGAGACGCTTATTAAAAGAGGTTTAATCGCCGGCAAACGAAATCCCGCGATTTCCCGTAAATCCCGGGCTTGGCCCGTATAGTCGAATGTATACAAAGAAAGTACCCAGGGAGTAAACTCATTTCCCGAACGATTTTTTAATTTTTTTTTTCACCACTAAAACGCATGAGACTTGAAGTTTTCAAAAATGTTTTCATTTTTGATGAGACGGTTGATGAAAGAAGTTTAATCGCCAGCAAACGAAATCCCGCGATTTCCCGTAAATCCCGGGCTTGGCCCGTGTAGTCGAATGTATACAAAGAAAGTACCCTGTGAGTAAACTCATTTCCTGAACGATTTTTTAAATTATTTTTTTACCACTAAAACGCATGAGACTTGTAGTTTTCAGAAATGTTTTCATTTTTGATGAGACGCTTAATGAACGTGGTTTAATCGCCAGCAAACGAAAACCCGCGATTTCCAGTAAATCCCGGGGTTGGCCCGTATAGTCGAATGTATACAAAGAAAGTACCCTGTGAGTAAACTCATTTCCAAAACGATTTTTTAAATTATCTTTTCACCACTAAAACGCATGAGACTTGTAGTTTTTAAAAATGTTTTCATTTTTGATGAGACGCTGAATAAAAGAAGTTTAATCGACGGCAAACAAAAACCCGCCATTTCCCGTAAACCCCGGACTCGACCCGTATAGTCAAAAGTATACAAAGAAAGTACCCAGGGAGTAAACTCATTTCCCGAACGATTTTTTATATTATTTTCTTTACCACTAAACGCATGAGACTTGTAGTTTTCAAAAATATTTTCATATTTGATGGGACGCTGAATAAAAGAAGTTTAATCGCCGGCAAACAAAAATCCGCGATTTCCCGTAAATCCCGGACTCGGCCCGTATAGTCAAAAGTATACAAAGAAAGTACCCAGGGAGTAAACTCATTTCCCGAACGATTTTTTAAATTTTTCTTTCGCCACTAAAACGCATGAGACTTGTAGTTTTCAAAATAGTTTTCATTTTTGATGGGACGCTTGATGAAAGAGGTTTAATCGCCGGAAAACGAAAACCCGCGATTTCCCGTAAATCCCGGGCTTGGCCCGTATAGTCGAATGTATACAAAGAAAGTACCCTGTGAGTAAACTCATTTCCAGAACGATTTTTTAAATTATTTTTTCACCACTAAAACGCAAAAGACTTGTAGTTTTTAAAAATGTTTTCATTTTTGATGAGACGCTGAATAAAAGAAGTTTAATCGACGGCAAACGAAAACCCGCCATTTCCCGTAAACCCCGGACTCGACCCGAATAGTCAAAAGTATACAAAGAAAGTACCCAGGGAGTAAACTCATTTCCCGAACGATTTTTTATATTATTTTCTTTACCACTAAAACGCATGAGACTTGTAGTTTTCAAAAATGTTTTCATTTTTGATGAGACGCTTAATGAAAGAGGTTTAATCGCCGAAAAACGAAAACCCGCGATTTCCCGTAAATCCCAGGCTTGGCCCGTATAGTCGAATGTATACAAAGAAAGTACCCTGTGAGTAAACTCATTTCCAGAACGATTTTTTAAATTATTTTTTCACCACTAAAACGCACAAGACTTGTAGTTTTTAAAAATGTTTTCATTTTTGATGAAACGCTGAATAAAAGAAGTTTAATCGCCTGCAAACGAAAACCCGCGATTTCCCGTAAATCCCGGCTTGGCCCGTATAGTCAAAAGTATACAAAGAAAGTACCCAGGGAGTAAACTCATTTCCCGAACGATTTTTTAAATTATTTTTTCACCACTAAAACGCATGAGACTTGTAGTTTTCAAAAATGTTTTCATTTTTGATGAGACGCTGAACAAAAGCAGTTTAATTGCCGGCAAACGAAAACCTGCGATTTCCCGTAAATCCCGGACTCGGCCCGTATAGTCAAAAGTATACAAAGAAAGTACCCAGGGAGTAAACTCATTTCCCAAACGATTTTTTAAATTATTATTTCACCACTTAAGCCCATGAGACTTGTAGTTTTCAAAAATGTTTTCATTTTTGATGAGACGCTGAATAAAACAAGTTTAATCGCCGGCAAACGAAAACCCGCAATTTCCCGTAAATCCCGGTCTCTGCCCGTATAGTCAAAAGTATACAAGGAAAGTACCCAGTGAGTAAACTCATTTCCTTAACGAATTTTTAAATTATTTTTTCACCACTAAAACGCACGAGACTTGTAGTTTTCAAAAATGTTTTCATTTTTGATGAGACGCTGAATAAAACAAGTTTAATCGCCGGCAAACGAAAACCTGCGATTTCCCGTAAATCCCGGACTCGGCCCGTATAGTCAAAAGTACACAAAGAGAGTACCCAGGGTGTAAACCCATTTCCTGAACGATTTTTTAAATTATTTTTTTACTACTAAAACGCATGAGATTTGTAGTTTTTAAAAATGTTTTCATTTTTGATGGAACGCTGAATAAAAGAAGTTTAATCGCCGGCAAACGAAAACCCGCGATTTCCCGTAAATCCCGGACTCAGCCCGTATATTCAAAAGTATACAAAGAAAGTACCGAGGGAGTAAACTCATTTCCCAAACGATTTTTTAAATTATTATTTCACCACTTAAGCCCATGAGACTTGTAGTTTTCAAAAATGTTTTCATTTTTGATGAGACGCTTAATGAAAGAGGTTTAATCGCCGAAAAACGAAAACCCGCGATTTCCCGTAAATCCCGGGCTTGGCCCGTATAGTCAAATGTATACAAAGAAAGTACCCTGTGAGTAAACTCATTTCCAGAACGATTTTTTAAATTATTTTTTCACCACTAAAACGCATAAGACTTGTAGTTTTTAAAAATGTTTTCATTTTTGATGAAACGCTGAATAAAAGAAGTTTAATCGCCGGCAAACGAAAACCCGCGATTTCCCGTAAATCCCGGGCTTGGCCCGTATAGTCGAATGTATACAAAGAAAGTACCCTGAGTTTACTCCCTGGGTACTTTCTTTGTATACTTTTGACTATACGGGCAGAGTCCGGGATTTACGGGAAATCGCAGGTTTTCGTTTGCCGGCGATTAAACTGCTTTTGTTCAGCGTCTCATCAAAAATGAAAACATTTTTGAAAACTACAAGTCTCATGCGTTTTAGTGGTGAAAAAATAATTTAAAAAATCGTTCGGGAAATGAGTTTACTCCCTGGGTACTTTCTTTGTATACTTTTGACTATACGGGCCAAGCCGGGATTTACGGCAAATCGCGGGTTTTCGTTTGCCGGCGATTAAACTTCTTTTATTCAGCGTTTCATCAAAAATGAAAACATTTTTAAAAACTACAAGTCTTGTGCGTTTTAGTGGTGAAAAAATAATTTAAAAAATCGTTCTGGAAATGAGTTTACTCACAGGGTACTTTCTTTGTATACATTCGACTATACGGGCCAAGCCTGGGATTTACGGGAAATCGCGGATTTTCGTTTGCCGGCGATTAAACTTCTTTTATTCAGCGTCCCATCAAATATTAAAATATTTTTGAAAACTACAAGTCTCATGCGTTTTAGTGGTGAAAAAATAATTTAAAAAATCGTTCGGGAAATGAGTTTACTCCCTGGGTACTTTCTTTGTATACTTTTGACTATACGGGCCAAGCCGGGATTTACGGGAAATCGCGGGTTTTCGTTTGCCGGCGATTAAACTTCTTTTATTCAGCGTTTCATCAAAAATGAAAACATTTTTAAAAACTACAAGTCTCATGCGTTTTAGTGGTGAAAAAATAATTTAAAAAATCGTTCTGGAAATGAGTTTACTCACAGGGTACTTTCTTTGTATACATTCGACTATACGGGCCAAGCCTGGGATTTACGGGAAATCGCGGATTTTCGTTTGCCGGCGATTAAACTTCTTTTATTCAGCGTCCCATCAAATATGAAAATATTTTTGAAAACTACAAGTCTCATGCGTTTAGTGGTAAAGAAAATAATATAAAAAATCGTTCGGGAAATGATTTTACTCCCTGGGTACTTTCTTTGTATACTTTTGACTATACGGGTCGAGTCCGGGGTTTACGGGAAATGGCGGGTTTTCGTTTGCCGTCGATTAAACTTCTTTTATTCAGCGTCTCATCAAAAATGAAAACATTTTTAAAAACTACAAGTCTCATGCGTTTTAGTGGTGAAAAGATTATTTAAAAAATCGTTTTGGAAATGAGTTTACTCACAGGGTACTTTCTTTGTATACATTCAAATATACGGGCCAACCCCGGGATTTACGGGAAATCGCGGGTTTTCGTTTGCTGGCGATTAAACCACGTTCATTAAGCGTCTCATCAAAAATGAAAACATTTCTGAAAACTACAAGTCTCATGCGTTTTAGTGGTAAAAAAATAATTTAAAAAATCGTTCGGGAAATGAGTTTACTCACAGGGTACTTTCTTTGTATACATTCGACTACACGGGCCAAGCCCGGGATTTACGGGAAATCGCAGGTTTTCGTTTGCCGGCGATTAAACTGCTTTTGTTCAGCGTCTCATCAAAAATGAAAACATTTTTGAAAACTACAAGTCTCATGTGTTTTAGTGGTGAAAAAATAATTTAAAAAATCGTTCGGGAAATGAGTTTACTCCCTGGGTACTTTCTTTGTATACTTTTGACTATACGGGCCAAGCCGGGATTTACGGGAAATCGCGGGTTTTCGTTTGCCGGCGATTAAACTTCTTTTATTCAGCGTTTCATCAAAAATGAAAACATTTTTAAAAACTACAAGTATTGTGCGTTTTAGTGGTGAAAAAATAATTTAAAAAATCGTTCTGGAAATGAGTTTACTCACAGGGTACTTTCTTTGTATACATTCGACTATACGGGCCAAGCCTGGGATTTACGGGAAATCGCGGATTTTCGTTTGCCGGCGATTAAACTTCTTTTATTCAGCGTCCCATCAAATATGAAAATATTTTTGAAAACTACAAGTCTCATGCGTTTTAGTGGTGAAAAAATAATTTAAAAAATCGTTCGGGAAATGAGTTTACTCCCTGGGTACTTTCTTTGTATACTTTTGACTATACGGGCCAAGCCGGGATTTACGGGAAATCGCGGGTTTTCGTTTGCCGGCGATTAAACTTCTTTTATTCAGCGTTTCATCAAAAGTGAAAACATTTTTAAAAACTACAAGTCTTGTGCGTTTTAGTGGTGAAAAAATAATTTAAAAAATCGTTCTGGAAATGAGTTTACTCACAGGGTACTTTCTTTGTATACATTCGACTATACGGGCCAAGCCTGGGATTTACGGGAAATCGCGGATTTTCGTTTGCCGGCGATTAAACTTCTTTTATTCAGCGTCCCATCAAATATGAAAATATTTTTGAAAACTACAAGTCTCATGCGTTTAGTGGTAAAGAAAATAATATAAAAAATCGTTCGGGAAATGATTTTACTTCCTGGGTACTTTCTTTGTATACTTTTGACTATACGGGTCGAGTCCGGGGTTTACGGGAAATGGCGGGTTTTCGTTTGCCGTCGATTAAACTTCTTTTATTCAGCGTCTCATCAAAAATGAAAACATTTTTAAAAACTACAAGTCTCATGCGTTTTAGTGGTGAAAAGATAATTTAAAAAATCGTTTTGGAAATGAGTTTACTCACAGGGTACTTTCTTTGTATACATTCAAATATACGGGCCAACCCCGGGATTTACGGGAAATCGCGGGTTTTCGTTTGCTGGCGATTAAACCACGTTCATTAAGCGTCTCATCAAAAATGAAAACATTTCTGAAAACTACAAGTCTCATGCGTTTTAGTGGTAAAAAAATAATTTAAAAAATCGTTCGGGAAATGAGTTTACTCACAGGGTACTTTCTTTGTATACATTCGACTACACGGGCCAAGCCCGGGATTTACGGGAAATCGCGGGATTTCGTTTGCTGGCGATTAAACTTCTTTTATCAACCGTCTCATCAAAAATGAAAACATTTTTGAAAACTTCAAGTCTCATGCGTTTTAGTGGTGAAAAAATAATTTAAAAAATCGTTCGGGAAATGAGTTTACTCCCTGGGTACTTTCTTTGTATACTTTGGACTATACGGGCCGAGTCCGGGGTTTACGGGAAATCGCGGATTTTTGTTTGAGGGCGATTAAACTTTTTTTATTCAGCGTCTCATCAAAAATGAAAACATTTTTGAAAACTACAAGTCTCATGCGTTTTAGTGGTGAAAAAAAAATTTAAAAAATCGTTCGGGAAATGAGTTTACTCCCTTGGTACTTTCTTTGTATACATTCGACTATACGGGCCAAGCCCCGGATTTACAGGAAAACGCGGGATTTCGTTTGCCGGCGATTAAACCTCTTTCATTAAGCGTCTCATCAAAAATGAAAACATTTTTGAAAACTACAAGTCTCATGCGTTTTAGTGGTGACAAAAAAAATTAAAAAATCGTTTGGGAAATGAGTTTACTCACTTTGTACTTTCTTTGTATACATTCGACTACACGGGCCAAGCCCGGGATTTACGGGAAATCGCGGGATTTCGTTTGCCGGCGATTAAACTTCTTTCATTAACCGTCTCATCAAGAATGAAAACATTTTTGAAAACTTCAAGTCTCATGCGTTTTAGTGGTGAAAAAAAAAATTAAAAAATCGTTCGGGAAATGAGTTTACTCCCAGGGTACTTTCTTTGTATACTTTTGACTATACGGGCCGAGTCCGGGATTTACGGGAAATCGCAGGTTTTCGTTTGCCGGCGATTAAACTGCTTTTATTCAGCGTCTCATCAAAAATGAAAACATTATTGTAAACTACAAGTCTCATGCGTTTTAGTGGTGAAAAAATAATTTAAAAAATCGTTCGGGAAATGAATTTACTCCCTGGGTACTTTCTTTGTATACTTTTGACTATACGGGACAAGCCGGGATTTACGGGAAATCGCGGGTTTTCGTTTGCCGGCGATTAAACTTCTTTTATTCAGCGTTTCATCAAAAATGAAAACATTTTTAAAAACTACAAGTCTTATGCGTTTTAGTGGTGAAAAAATAATTTAAAAAATCGTTCTGGAAATGAGTTTACTCATAGGGTACTTTCTTTGTATACATTCGACTATACGGGCCAAGCCCGGGATTTACGGAAAATCGCGGGTATTCGTTTTTCGGCGATTAAACCTCTTTCATTAAGCGTCTCATCAAAAATGAAAATATTTTTGAAAACTACAAGTCTCATGCGTTTAGTGGTAAAGAAAATAATATAAAAAATCGTTCGGGAAATGAGTTTACTCCCTGGGTACTTTCTTTGTATACTTTTGACTATACGGGATAAGCCGGGATTTACGGGAAATCGCGGGTTTTCGTTTTCCGGCGATTAAACCTCTTTCATCAAGCGTCCCATCAAAAATGAAAACTATTTTGAAAACTACAAGTCTCATGCGTTTTAGTGGTGAAAGAAAAATTTAAAAAATCGTTCGGGAAATGAGTTTACTCCCTGGGTACTTTCTTTGTATACTTTTGACTATACATGCCGAGTCCGGGATTTACGGGAAATCGCGGATTTTTGTTTGCCGGCGATTAAACTTCTTTTATTCAGCGTCCCATCAAATATGAAAATATTTTTGAAAACTACAAGTCTCATGCGTTTAGTGGTAAAGAAAATAATATAAAAAATCGTTCGGGAAATGGGTTTACTGCCTGGGTACTTTCTTTGTATACTTTTGACTATACGGGTCGAGTCCGGGGTTTACGGGAAATGGAGGGTTTTTGTTTGCCGTCGATTAAACTTCTTTTATTCAGCGTCTCATCAAAAATGAAAACATTTTTAAAAACTACAAGTCTCATGCGTTTTAGTGGTGAAAAGATAATTTGAAAAATCGTTTTGGAAATGAGTTTACTCACAGGGTACTTTCTTTGTATACATTCGACTATACGGGCCAACCCCGGGATTTACTGGAAATCGCGGGTTTTCGTTTGCTGGCGATTAAACCACGTTCATTAAGCGTCTCATCAAAAATGAAAACATTTCTGAAAAGTACAAGTCTCATGCGTTTTAGTGGTAAAAAAATAATTTAAAAAATCGTTCCGGAAATGAGTTTACTCACAGGGTACTTTCTTTGTATACATTCGACTACACGGGCCAAGCCCGGGATTTACGGGAAATCGCGGGATTTCGTTTGCTGGCGATTAAACTTCTTTTATCAACCGTCTCATCAAAAATGAAAACATTTTTGAAAACTTCAAGTCTCATGCGTTTTAGTGGTGAAAAAAAAAATTAGAAAATCGTTCGGGAAGTGAGTTTACTCCCTGGGTACTTTCTTTGTATACATTCGACTATACGGGCCAAGCCCGGGATTTACGGGAAATCGCGGGATTTCGTTTGCCGGCGATTAAACCTCTTTTAATAAGCGTCTCATCAAAAATGAAAACATTTTTGAAAACTACAAGTCTCATGCGTTTTAGTGGTGAAAAAATAATTTAAAAAATCGTTCGGGAAATGAGTTTACTCCCTGGGTACTTTCTTTGTATACTTTGGACTATACGGGCCGAGTCCGGGGTTTACGGGAAATCGCGGATTTTTGTTTGAGGGCGATTAAACTTCTTTTATTCAGCGTCTCATCAAAAATGAAAACATTTTTGAAAACTACAAGTCTCATGCGTTTTAGTGGTGAAAAAAAAAATTAAAAAATCGTTCGGGAAATGAGTTTACTCCCTGGGTACTTTCTTTGTATACATTCGACTATACGGGCAAAGCCTCGGATTTACAGGAAAACGCGGGATTTCGTTTGCCGGCGATTAAACCTCTTTCATTAAGCGTCTCATCAAAAATGTAAACATTTCTGAAAACTACAAGTCTCATGCGTTTTAGTGGTAAAAAAATAATTTAAAAAATCGTTCGGGAAATGAGTTTACTCACAGGGTACTTTCTTTGTATACATTCGACTACACGGGCCAAGCCCGGGATTTACGGGAAATCGCGGGATTTCGTTTGCTGGCGATTAAACTTCTTTTATCAACCGTCTCATCAAAAATGAAAACATTTTTAAAAACTTCAAGTCTCATGCGTTTTAGTGGTGAAAAAAAAATTTAAAAAATCGTTCGGGAAATGAGTTTACTCCCTGGGTACTTTCTTTGTATACTTTGGACTATACGGGCCGAGTCCGGGGTTTACGGGAAATCGCGGATTTTTGTTTGAGGGCGATTAAACTTTTTTTATTCAGCGTCTCATCAAAAATGAAAACATTTTTGAAAACTACAAGTCTCATGCGTTTTAGTGGTGAAAAAAAAATTTAAAAAATCGTTCGGGAAATGAGTTTACTCCCTGGGTACTTTCTTTGTATACATTCGACTATACGGGCCAAGCCCCGGATTTACAGGAAAACGCGGGATTTCGTTTGCCGGCGATTAAACCTCTTTCATTAAGCGTCTCATCAAAAATGAAAACATTTTTGAAAACTACAAGTCTCATGCGTTTTAGTGGTGACAAAAAAATTAAAAAATCGTTTGGGAAATGAGTTTACTCACTTTGTTCTTTCTTTGTATACATTCGACTATACGGGCCAAGCCCGGGATTTACGGGAAATCGCGGGATTTCGTTTGCCGGCGATTAAACCTCTTTTAATAAGCGTCTCATCAAAAATGAAAACATTTTTGAAAACTACAAGTCTCATGCGTTTTAGTGGTGAAAAAATAATTTAAAAAATCGTTCGGGAAATGAGTTTACTCCCTGGGTACTTTCTTTGTATACTTTGGACTATACGGGCCGAGTCCGGGGTTTACGGGAAATCGCGGATTTTTGTTTGAGGGCGATTAAACTTCTTTTATTCAGCGTCTCATCAAAAATGAAAACATTTTTGAAAACTACAAGTCTCATGCGTTTTAGTGGTGAAAAAAAAATTTAAAAAATCGTTCGGGAAATGAGTTTACTCCCTGGGTACTTTCTTTGTATACATTCGACTATACGGGAAAAGCCCCGGATTTACAGGAAAACGCGGGATTTCGTTTGCCGGCGATTAAACCTCTTTCATTAAGCGTCTCATCAAAAATGAAAACATTTCTGAAAACTACAAGTCTCATGCGTTTTAGTGGTAAAAAAATAATTTAAAAAATCGTTCGGGAAATGAGTTTACTCATAGGGTACTTTCTTTGTATACATTCGACTATACGGGCCAAGCCCGTGATTTACGGAAAATCGCGGGTATTCGTTTTTCGGCGATTAAACCTCTTTCATTAAGCGTTTCATGCGTTTTAGTGGTAAAAAAATAATTTAAAAAATCGTTCCGGAAATGAGTTTACTCACAGGGTACTTTCTTTGTATACATTCGACTACACGGGCCAAGCCCGGGATTTACGGGAAATCGCGGGATTTCGTTTGCTGGCGATTAAACTTCTTTTATCAACCGTCTCATCAAAAATGAAAACATTTTTGAAAACTTCAAGTCTCATGCGTTTTAGTGGTGAAAAAAAAAATTAGAAAATCGTTCGGGAAGTGAGTTTACTCCCTGGGTACTTTCTTTGTATACATTCGACTATACGGGCCAAGCCCGGGATTTACGGGAAATCGCGGGATTTCGTTTGCTGGCGATTAAACCTCTTTTAATAAGCGTCTCATCAAAAATGAAAACATTTTTGAAAACTACAAGTCTCATGCGTTTTAGTGGTGAAAAAATAATTTAAAAAATCGTTCGGGAAATGAGTTTACTCCCTGGGTACTTTCTTTGTATACTTTGGACTATACGGGCCGAGTCCGGGGTTTACGGGAAATCGCGGATTTTTGTTTGAGGGCGATTAAACTTCTTTTATTCAGCGTCTCATCAAAAATGAAAACATTTTTGAAAACTACAAGTCTCATGCGTTTTAGTGGTGAAAAAAAAAATTAAAAAATCGTTCGGGAAATGAGTTTACTCCCTGGGTACTTTCTTTGTATACATTCGACTATACGGGCAAAGCCTCGGATTTACAGGAAAACGCGGGATTTCGTTTGCCGGCGATTAAACCTCTTTCATTAAGCGTCTCATCAAAAATGAAAACATTTCTGAAAACTACAAGTCTCATGCGTTTTAGTGGTAAAAAAATAATTTAAAAAATCGTTCGGGAAATGAGTTTACTCACAGGGTACTTTCTTTGTATACATTCGACTACACGGGCCAAGCCCGGGATTTACGGGAAATCGCGGGATTTCGTTTGCTGGCGATTAAACTTCTTTTATCAACCGTCTCATCAAAAATGAAAACATTTTTAAAAACTTCAAGTCTCATGCGTTTTAGTGGTGAAAAAAAAATTTAAAAAATCGTTCGGGAAATGAGTTTACTCCCTGGGTACTTTCTTTGTATACTTTGGACTATACGGGCCGAGTCCGGGGTTTACGGGAAATCGCGGATTTTTGTTTGAGGGCGATTAAACTTTTTTTATTCAGCGTCTCATCAAAAATGAAAACATTTTTGAAAACTACAAGTCTCATGCGTTTTAGTGGTGAAAAAAAAATTTAAAAAATCGTTCGGGAAATGAGTTTACTCCCTGGGTACTTTCTTTGTATACATTCGACTATACGGGCCAAGCCCCGGATTTACAGGAAAACGCGGGATTTCGTTTGCCGGCGATTAAACCTCTTTCATTAAGCGTCTCATCAAAAATGAAAACATTTTTGAAAACTACAAGTCTCATGCGTTTTAGTGGTGACAAAAAAATTAAAAAATCGTTTGGGAAATGAGTTTACTCACTTTGTACTTTCTTTGTATACATTCGACTATACGGGCCAAGCCCGGGATTTACGGGAAATCGCGGGATTTCGTTTGCCGGCGATTAAACCTCTTTTAATAAGCGTCTCATCAAAAATGAAAACATTTTTGAAAACTACAAGTCTCATGCGTTTTAGTGGTGAAAAAATAATTTAAAAAATCGTTCGGGAAATGAGTTTACTCCCTGGGTACTTTCTTTGTATACTTTGGACTATACGGGCCGAGTCCGGGGTTTACGGGAAATCGCGGATTTTTGTTTGAGGGCGATTAAACTTCTTTTATTCAGCGTCTCATCAAAAATGAAAACATTTTTGAAAACTACAAGTCTCATGCGTTTTAGTGGTGAAAAAAAAATTTAAAAAATCGTTCGGGAAATGAGTTTACTCCCTGGGTACTTTCTTTGTATACATTCGACTATACGGGCAAAGCCCCGGATTTACAGGAAAACGCGGGATTTCGTTTGCCGGCGATTAAACCTCTTTCATTAAGCGTCTCATCAAAAATGAAAACATTTCTGAAAACTACAAGTCTCATGCGTTTTAGTGGTAAAAAAATAATTTAAAAAATCGTTCGGGAAATGAGTTTACTCACTTTGTACTTTTTTTGTATACATTCGACTATACGGGCCAAGCCCGGGATTTACGGGAAATCGCGGGATTTCGTTTGCCGGCGATTAAACTTCTTTCATTAACCGTCTCATCAAGAATGAAAACATTTTTGAAAACTTCAAGTCTCATGCGTTTTAGTGGTGAAAAAAAAAAATTAAAAAATCGTTCGGGAAATGAGTTTACTCCCAGGGTACTTTCTTTGTCTACTTTTGACTATACGGGCCGAGTCCGGGATTTACGGGAAATCGCAGGTTTTCGTTTGCCGGCGATTAAACTGCTTTTATTCAGCGTCTCATCAAAAATGAAAACATTATTGTAAACTACAAGTCTCATGCGTTTTAGTGGTGAAAAAATAATTTAAAAAATCGTTCGGGAAATGAGTTTACTCCCTGGGTACTTTCTTTGTATACTTTTGACTATATGGGACAAGCCGGGATTTACGGGAAATCGCGGGTTTTCGTTTGCCGGCGATTAAACTTCTTTTATTCAGCGTTTCATCAAAAATGAAAACATTTTTAAAAACTACAAGTCTTATGCGTTTTAGTGGTGAAAAAATAATTTAAAAAATCGTTCTGGAAATGAGTTTACTCATAGGGTACTTTCTTTGTATACATTCGACTATACGGGCCAAGCCCGGGATTTACGGAAAATCGCGGGTATTCGTTTTTCGGCGATTAAACCTCTTTCATTAAGCGTCTCATCAAAAATGAAAACATTTTTGAAAACTACAAGTCTCATGCGTTTTAGTGGTAAAGAAAAAAATATAAAAAATCGTTCGGGAAATGAGTTTACTCCCTGGGTACTTTCTTTGTATACTTTTGACTATACGGGTCGAGTCCGGGGTTTACGGGAAATCGCGGGATTTCGTTTGCCGGCGATTAAACTTCTTTCATTAACCGTCTCATCAAGAATGAAAACATTTTTGAAAACTTCAAGTCTCATGCGTTTTAGTGGTGAAAAAAAAAAATTAAAAAATCGTTCGGGAAATGAGTTTACTCCCAGGGTACTTTCTTTGTATACTTTTGACTATACGGGCCGAGTCCGGGATTTACGGGAAATCGCAGGTTTTCGTTTGCCGGCGATTAAACTGCTTTTATTCAGCGTCTCATCAAAAATGAAAACATTATTGTAAACTACAAGTCTCATGCGTTTTAGTGGTGAAAAAATAATTTAAAAAATCGTTCGGGAAATCAGTTTACTCCCTGGGTACTTTCTTTGTATACTTTTGACTATATGGGACAAGCCGGGATTTACGGGAAATCGCGGGTTTTCGTTTCCCGGCGATTAAACTTCTTTTATTCAGCGTTTCATCAAAAATGAAAACATTTTTAAAAACTACAAGTCTTATGCGTTTTAGTGGTGAAAAAATAATTTCAAAAATCGTTCTGGAAATGAGTTTACTCATAGGGTACTTTCTTTGTATACATTCGACTATACGGGCCAAGCCCGGGATTTACGGAAAATCGCGGGTATTCGTTTTTCGGCGATTAAACCTCTTTCATTAAGCGTCTCATCAAAAATGAAAACATTTTTGAAAACTACAAGTCTCATGCGTTTTAGTGGTAAAGAAAAAAATATAAAAAATCGTTCGGGAAATGAGTTTACTCCCTGGGTACTTTCTTTGTATACTTTTGACTATACGGGTCGAGTCCGGGGTTTACGGGAAATGGCGGGTTTTCGTTTGCCGGCGATTAAACTTCTTTTATTCAGCGTTTCATCAAAAATGAAAACATTTTTAAAAACTACAAGTCTTATGCGTTTTAGTGGTGAAAAAATAATTTAAAAAATCGTTCTGGAAATGAGTTTACTCATAGGGTACTTTCTTTGTATACATTCGACTATACGGGCCAAGCCCGGGATTTACGGAAAATCGCGGGTATTCGTTTTTCGGCGATTAAACCTCTTTCATTAAGCGTCTCATCAAAAATGAAAACATTTTTGAAAACTACAAGTCTCATGCGTTTTAGTGGTAAAGAAAAAAATATAAAAAATCGTTCGGGAAATGAGTTTACTCCCTGGGTACTTTCTTTGTATACTTTTGACTATACGGGTCGAGTCCGGGGTTTACGGGAAATCGCGGGATTTCGTTTGCCGGCGATTAAACTTCTTTCATTAACCGTCTCATCAAGAATGAAAACATTTTTGAAAACTTCAAGTCTCATGCGTTTTAGTGGTGAAAAAAGAAAATTAAAAAATCGTTCGGGAAATGAGTTTACTCCCAGGGTACTTTCTTTGTATACTTTTGACTATACGGGCCGAGTCCGGGATTTACGGGAAATCGCAGGTTTTCGTTTGCCGGCGATTAAACTGCTTTTATTCAGCGTCTCATCAAAAATGAAAACATTATTGTAAACTACAAGTCTCATGCGTTTTAGTGGTGAAAAAATAATTTAAAAAATCGTTCGGGAAATCAGTTTACTCCCTGGGTACTTTCTTTGTATACTTTTGACTATATGGGACAAGCCGGGATTTACGGGAAATCGCGGGTTTTCGTTTCCCGGCGATTAAACTTCTTTTATTCAGCGTTTCATCAAAAATGAAAACATTTTTAAAAACTACAAGTCTTTTGCGTTTTAGTGGTGAAAAAATAATTTAAAAAATCGTTCTGGAAATGAGTTTACTCATAGGGTACTTTCTTTGTATACATTCGACTATACGGGCCAAGCCCGGGATTTACGGAAAATCGCGGGTATTCGTTTTTCGGCGATTAAACCTCTTTCATTAAGCGTCTCATCAAAAATGAAAACATTTTTGAAAACTACAAGTCTCATGCGTTTTAGTGGTAAAGAAAAAAATATAAAAAATCGTTCGGGAAATGAGTTTACTCCCTGGGTACTTTCTTTGTATACTTTTGACTATACGGGTCGAGTCCGGGGTTTACGGGAAATGGCGGGTTTTCGTTTGCCGGCGATTAAACTTCTTTTATTCAGCGTTTCATCAAAAATGAAAACATTTTTAAAAACTACAAGTCTTATGCGTTTTAGTGGTGAAAAAATAATTTAAAAAATCGTTCTGGAAATGAGTTTACTCATAGGGTACTTTCTTTGTATACATTCGACTATACGGGCCAAGCCCGGGATTTACGGAAAATCGCGGGTATTCGTTTTTCGGCGATTAAACCTCTTTCATTAAGCGTCTCATCAAAAATGAAAACATTTTTGAAAACTACAAGTCTCATGCGTTTTAGTGGTAAAGAAAAAAATATAAAAAATCGTTCGGGAAATGAGTTTACTCCCTGGGTACTTTCTTTGTATACTTTTGACTATACGGGTCGAGTCCGGGGTTTACGGGAAATGGCGGGTTTTCGTTTGCCGGCGATTAAACTTCTTTTATTCAGCGTTTCATCAAAAATGAAAACATTTTTAAAAACTACAAGTCTTATGCGTTTTAGTGGTGAAAAAATAATTTAAAAAATCGTTCTGGAAATGAGTTTACTCATAGGGTACTTTCTTTGTATACATTCGACTATACGGGCCAAGCCCGGGATTTACGGAAAATCGCGGGTATTCGTTTTTCGGCGATTAAACCTCTTTCATTAAGCGTCTCATCAAAAATGAAAACATTTTTGAAAACTACAAGTCTCATGCGTTTTAGTGGTAAAGAAAAAAATATAAAAAATCGTTCGGGAAATGAGTTTACTCCCTGGGTACTTTCTTTGTATACTTTTGACTATACGGGTCGAGTCCGGGGTTTACGGGAAATGGCGGGTTTTTGTTTGAGGGCGATTAAACTTCTTTTATTCAGCGTCTCATCAAAAATGAAAACATTTTTCAAAACTACAAGTCTCATGCGTTTTAGTGGTGAAAAAAAATTTAAAAAATCGTTCGGGAAATGAGTTTACTCCCTAGGTACTTTCTTTGTATACATTCGACTATACGGGCCAAGCCCCGGATTTACAGGAAAACGCGGGATTTCGTTTGCCGGCGATTAAACCTCTTTCATTAAGCGTCTCATCAAAAATGAAAACATTTCTGAAAACTACAAGTCTCATGCGTTTTAGTGGTAAAAAAATAATTTAAAAAATCGTTCATGAAATGAGTTTACTCACAGGGTACTTTCTTTGTATACATTCGACTACACGGGCCAAGCCCGGGATTTACGGGAAATCGCGGGATTTCGTTTGCTGGCGATTAAACTTCTTTTATCAACCGTCTCATCAAAAATGAAAACATTTTTGAAAACTTCAAGTCTCATGCGTTTTAGTGGTGAAAAAAAAAATTAGAAAATCGTTCGGGAAATGAGTTTACTCCCTGGGTACTTTCTTTGTATACATTCGACTATACGGGCCAAGCCCGGGATTTACGGGAAATCGCGGGATTTCGTTTGCCGGCGATTAAACCTCTTTTAATAAGCGTCTCATCAAAAATGAAAACATTTTTGAAAACTACAAGTCTCATGCGTTTTAGTGGTGAAAAAATAATTTAAAAAATCGTTCGGGAAATGAGTTTACTCCCTGGGTACTTTCTTTGTATACTTTGGACTATACGGGCCGAGTCCGGGGTTTACAGGAAATCGCGGATTTTTGTTTGAGGGCGATTAAACTTCTTTTATTCGGCGTCTCATCAAAAATGAAAACATTTTTGAAAACTACAAGTCTCATGCAATTTAGTGGTGAAAAAAAAATTTAAAAAATCGTTCGGGAAATGAATTTACTCCCTGGGTACTTTCTTTGTATACATTCGACTATACGGGCCAAGCCCCGGATTTACAGGAAAACGCGGGATTTCGTTTGCCGGCGATTAAACCTCTTTCATTAAGCGTCTCATCAAAAATGAAAACATTTTTGAAAACTACAAGTCTCATGCGTTTTAGTGGTGACAAAAAAAATTAAAAAATCGTTTGGGAAATGAGTTTACTCACTTTGTACTTTCTTTGTATACATTTGACTATACGGGCCAAGCCCGGGATTTACGGGAAATCGCGGGATTTCGTTTGCCGGCGATTAAACTTCTTTCATTGACCGTTTCATCAAGAATGAAAACATTTTTGAAAACTTCAAGTCTCATGCGTTTTAGTGGTGAAAAAAAAAATTAAAAAATCGTTCGGGAAATGAGTTTACTCCCAGATTACTTTCTTTGTATACTTTTGACTATACGGGCCGAGTCCGGGATTTACGGGAAATCGCAGGTTTTCGTTTGCCGGCGATTAAACTGCTTTTATTCAGCGTCTCATCAAAAATGAAAACATTATTGTAAACTACAAGTCTCATGCGTTTTAGTGGTGAAAAAATAATTTAAAAAATCGTTCGGGAAATGAGTTTACTCCCTGGGTACTTTCTTTGTATACTTTTGACTATATGGGACAAGCCGGGATTTACGGGAAATCGCGGGTTTTCTTTTGCCGGCGATTAAACTTCTTTTATTCAGCGTTTCATCAAAAATGAAAACATTTTTAAAAACTACAAGTCTTATGCGTTTTAGTGGTGAAAAAATAATTTAAAAAATTGTTCTGGAAATGAGTCTACTCATAGGGTACTTTCTTTGTATACATTCGACTATACGGGCCAAGCCCGGGATTTACGGAAAATCGCGGGTATTCGTTTTTCGGCGATTAAACCTCTTTCATTAAGCGTCTCATCAAAAATGAAAACATTTTTGAAAACTACAAGTCTCATGCGTTTTAGTGGTAAAGAAAAAAATATAAAAAATCGTTCGGGAAATGAGTTTACTCCCTGGGTACTTTCTTTGTATACTTTTGACTATACGGGTCGAGTCCGGGGTTTACGGGAAATGGCGGGTTTTCGTTTGCCGGCGATTAAACTTTTTTATTCAGCGTTTCATCAAAAATGAAAACATTTTTAAAAACTACAAGTCTTATGCGTTTTAGTGGTGAAAAAATAATTTAAAAAATCGTTCTGGAAATGAGTTTACTCATAGGGTACTTTCTTTGTATACATTCGACTATACGGGCCAAGCCCGGGATTTACGGAAAATCGCGGGTATTCGTTTTTCGGCGATTAAACCTCTTTCATTAAGCGTCTTATCAAAAATGAAAACATTTTTGAAAACTACAAGTCTCATGCGTTTTAGTGGTAAAGAAAAAAATATAAAAAATCGTTCGGGAAATGAGTTTACTCCCTGGGTACTTTCTTTGTATACTTTTGACTATACGGGTCGAGTCCGGGGTTTACGGGAAATGGCGGGTTTTCGTTTGCCGTCGATTAAACTTATTTTATTCAGCGTCTCATCAAAAATGAAAACATTTTTAAAAACTACAAGTCTCATGCGTTTTAGTGGTGAAAAGATAATTTAAAAAATCGTTTTGGAAATGAGTTTACTCACAGGGTACTTTCTTTCTATACATTCGACTATACGGGCCAACCCCGGGATTTACGGGAAATCGCGGGTTTTCGTTTGCTGGCGATTAAGCCACGTTCATTAAGCGTCTCATCAAAAATGAAAACATTTCTGAAAACTACAAGTCTCATGCGTTTTAGTGGTAAAAAAATAATTTAAAAAATCGTTCGGGAAATGAGTTTACTCACAGGGTACTTTCTTTGTATACTTTGGACTATACGGGCCGAGTCCGGGGTTTACGGGAAATCGCGGATTTTTGTTTGAGGGCGATTAAACTTCTTTTATTCAGCGTCTCATCAAAAATGAAAACATTTTTGAAAACTACAAGTCTCATGCGTTTTAGTGGTAAAGAAAAAAATATAAAAAATCGTTCGGGAAATGAGTTTACTCCCTGGGTACTTTCTTTGTATACTTTTGACTATACGGGTCGAGTCCGGGGTTTACGGGAAATGGCGGGTTTTCGTTTGCCGGCGATTAAACTTTTTTATTCAGCGTTTCATCAAAAATGAAAACATTTTTAAAAACTACAAGTCTTATGCGTTTTAGTGGTGAAAAAATAATTTAAAAAATCGTTCTGGAAATGAGTTTACTCATAGGGTACTTTCTTTGTATACATTCGACTATACGGGCCAAGCCCGGGATTTACGGAAAATCGCGGGTATTCGTTTTTCGGCGATTAAACCTCTTTCATTAAGCGTCTTATCAAAAATGAAAACATTTTTGAAAACTACAAGTCTCATGCGTTTTAGTGGTAAAGAAAAAAATATAAAAAATCGTTCGGGAAATGAGTTTACTCCCTGGGTACTTTCTTTGTATACTTTTGACTATACGGGTCGAGTCCGGGGTTTACGGGAAATGGCGGGTTTTCGTTTGCCGTCGATTAAACTTATTTTATTCAGCGTCTCATCAAAAATGAAAACATTTTTAAAAACTACAAGTCTCATGCGTTTTAGTGGTGAAAAGATAATTTAAAAAATCGTTTTGGAAATGAGTTTACTCACAGGGTACTTTCTTTCTATACATTCGACTATACGGGCCAACCCCGGGATTTACGGGAAATCGCGGGTTTTCGTTTGCTGGCGATTAAGCCACGTTCATTAAGCGTCTCATCAAAAATGAAAACATTTCTGAAAACTACAAGTCTCATGCGTTTTAGTGGTAAAAAAATAATTTAAAAAATCGTTCGGGAAATGAGTTTACTCACAGGGTACTTTCTTTGTATACTTTGGACTATACGGGCCGAGTCCGGGGTTTACGGGAAATCGCGGATTTTTGTTTGAGGGCGATTAAACTTCTTTTATTCAGCGTCTCATCAAAAATGAAAACATTTTTGAAAACTACAAGTCTCATGCGTTTTGGTGGTGAAAAAAAAATTTAAAAAATCGTTCGGGAAATGAGTTTACTCCCTGGGTACTTTCTTTGTATACATTCGACTATACGGGCCAAGCCCCGGATTTACAGGAAAACGCGGGATTTCGTTTGCCGGCGATTAAACTTCTTTCATTAACCGTCTCATCAAAAATGAAAACATTTTTGAAAACTTCAAGTCTCATGCGTTTTAGTGGTGAAAAAAAAAATTAAAAAATCGTTTGGGAAATAAGTTTACTCCCAGGGTACTTTCTTTGTATACTTTTGACTATACGGGCTGAGTCCGGAATTTACGGGAAATCGCAGGTTTTCGTTTGCCGGCGATTAAACTGCTTTTATTCAGCGTCTCATCAAAAATGAAAACATTTTTGAAAACTACAAGTCTCATGCGTTTTAGTGGTGAAAAAATAATTTAAAAAATCGTTCGGGAAATGAGTTTACTCCCTGGGTACTTTCTTTGTATACTTTTGACTATACGGGACAAGCCGGGATTTACGGGAAATCGCGGGTTTTCGTTTGCCGGCGATTAAACTTCTTTGATTCAGCGTTTCATCAAAAATGAAAACATTTTTAAAAACTACAAGTCTTATGCGTTTTAGTGGTGAAAAAATAATTTAAAAAATCGTTCTGGAAATGAGTTTACTCATAGGGTACTTTCTTTGTATACATTCGACTATACGGGCCAAGCCCGGGATTTACGGAAAATCGCGGTATTCGTTTTTCGGCGATTAAACCTCTTTCATTAAGCGTCTCATCAAAAATGAAAACATTTTTGAAAACTACAAGTCTCATGCGTTTTAATGGTAAAGAAAAAAATATAAAAAATCGTTCGGGAAATGAGTTTACTCCCTGGGTACTTTCTTTGCATACTTTTGACTATACGGGTCGAGTCCGGGGTTTACGGGGAATGGCGGGTTTTCGTTTGCCGTCGATTAAACTTCTTTTATTCAGCGTCTCATCAAAAATGAAAACATTTTTAAAAACTACAAGTCTTATGCGTTTTAGTGGTGAAAAAATAATTTAAAAAATCGTTCTGGAAATGAGTTTACTCACAGGGTACTTTCTTTGTATACATTCGACTATACGGGCCAAGCCTGGGATTTACGGTAAATCGCGGGTTTTCGTTTTCCGGCGATTAAACTTCTTTTATTCAGCGTCTCATCAAAAATGAAAAAAATGAAAACATTTTTGAAAACTACAAGTCTCATGCGTTTTAGTGGTGAAAAAAAAAAAATTAAAAAATCGTTTGGGAAATGAGTTTACTCACTTTGTACTTTCTTTGTATACATTCGACTATACGGGCCAAGCCCGGGATTTACGGGAAATCGCGGGATTTCGTTTGCCGGCGATTAAACTTCTTTCATTAACCGTCTCATCAAAAATGAAAACATTTTTGAAAACTTCAAGTCTCATGCGTTTTAGTGGTGAAAAAAAAAATTAAAAAATCGCTCGGGAAATGAGTTTACTCCCTGGGTACTTTCTTTGTATACTTTTGACTATACGGGCCGAGTCCGGGATTTACGGGAAATCGCAGGTTTTCGTTTGCCGGCGATTAAACTGCTTTTATTCAGCGTCTCATCAAAAATAAAAACATTTTTGAAAACTACAAGTCTCATGCGTTTTAGTGGTGAAAAAATAATTTAAAAAATCGTTCGGGAAATGAGTTTACTCCCTGGGTACTTTCTTTGTATACTTTTGACTATACGGGCCGAGTCCGGGATTTACGGGAAATCGCGGATTTTCGTTTGCCGGCGATTAAACTTCTTTTATTCAGCGTCCCATCAAATATGAAAATATTTTTGAAAACTACAAGTCTTATGCGTTTAGTGGTAAAAAAAATAATATAAAAAATCGTTCGGGAAATGAGTTTACTCCCTGGGTACTTTCTTTGTATACATTTGACTATACGGGTCGAGTCCGGGGTTTACGGGAAATGGCGGGTTTTCGTTTGCCGTCGATTAAACTTCTTTTATTCAGCGTCTCATCAAAAATGAAAACATTTTTAAAAACTACAAGTCTCATGCGTTGTAGTGGTGAAAAGATAATTTAAAAAATCGTTTTGGAAATGAGTTTACTCACAGGGTACTTTCTTTGTATACATTCGACTATACGGGCCAAGCCCGGGATTTACGGGAAATCGCGGGTTTTTGTTTGCTGGCGATTAAACCACTTTCATTAAGCGTCTCATCAAAAATGAAAACATTTCTGAAAACTACAAGTCTCATGCGTTTTAGTGGTAAAAAAATATAAAAAATCGTTCGGGAAATAAGTTTACTCCCTGGGTACTTTCTTTGTATACTTTTGACTATACGGGTCGAGTCCGGGGTTTACGGGAAATGGCGGGTTTTCGTTTGCCGGCGATTAAACTTCTTTTATTCAGCGTTTCATCAAAAATGAAAACATTTTTAAAAACTACAAGTCTCATGCGTTTTAGTGGTGAAAAAATAATTTAAAAAATCGTTCGGGAAATGAGTTTACTCCCTGGGTACTTTCTTTGTATACATTCGACTATACGGGCCAAGCCCCGGATTTACGGGAAAATGCGGGATTTCGTTTGCCGGCGATTAAACCTCTTTCATTAAGCGTCTCATCAAAAATAAAAACATTTTTTAAAACTACAAGTCTCATGCGTTTTAGTGGTGAAAAAAAAATTAAAAAATCGTTTGGGAAATGAGTTTACTCACAGGGTACTTTCTTTGTATACATTCGACTACACGGGCCAAGCCCGGGATTTACGGGAAATCGCGGGATTTCGTTTGCTGGCGATTAAACTTCTTTCATCAACCGTCTCATCAAAAATGAAAACATTTTTGAAAACTTCAAGTCTCATGCGTTTTAGTGGTGAAAAAAAAAATTAAAAAATCGTTCGGGAAATGAGTTTACTCCCTGGGAACTTTCTTTGTATACAATCGACTATACGGGCCAAGCCCGGGATTTACGGGAAATCGCGGGATTTCGTTTGCCGGCGATTAAACCTCTTTTAATAAGCGTCTCATCAAAAATGAAAACATTTTTGAAAACTACAAGTCTCATGCGTTTTAGTGGTGAAAAAATAATTTAAAAAATCGTTCGGGAAATGAGTTTCCTCCCTGGGTACTTTCTTTGTATACTTTGGACTATACGGGCCGAGTCCGGGATTTACGGGAAATCGCGGATTTTCGTTTGAGGGCGATTAAACTTCTTTTATTCAGCGTCTCATCAAAAATGAAAACATTTTTGAAACTACAAGTCTCATGCGTTTTTGTGGTGAAAAAAAAAATTAAAAAATCGTTTGGGAAATGAGTTTACTCACTTTGTACTTTCTTTCTATACATTCGACTATACGGGCCAACCCCGGGATTTACGGGAAATCGCGGGTTTTCGTTTGCTGGCGATTAAGCCACGTTCATTAAGCGTCTCATCAAAAATGAAAACATTTTTAAAAACTACAAGTCTCATGCGTTTTAGTGGTGAAAAGATAATTTAAAAAATCGTTTTGGAAATGAGTTTACTCACAGGGTACTTTCTTTGTATACATTCGACTATACGGGCCAAGCCCGGGATTTACGGGAAATCGCGGTTTTTGTTTGCTGGCGATTAAACCACTTTCATTAAGCGTCTCATCAAAAATGAAAACATTTCTGAAAACTACAAGTCTCATGCGTTTTAGTGGTAAAAAAATATAAAAATCGTTCGGGAAATAAGTTTACTCCCTGGGTACTTTCTTTGTATACTTTTGACTATACGGGTCGAGTCCGGGGTTTACGGGAAATGGCGGGTTTTCGTTTGCCGGCGATTAAACTTCTTTTATTCAGCGTTTCATCAAAAATGAAAACATTTTTAAAAACTACAAGTCTCATGCGTTTTAGTGGTGAAAAAATAATTTAAAAAATCGTTCGGGAAATGAGTTTACTCCCTGGGTACTTTCTTTGTATACTTTGGACTATACGAGCCGAGTCCGGGATTTACGGGAAATCGCGAATTTTCGTTTGAGGGCGATTAAACTTCTTTTATTCAGCGTCTCATCAAACATGAAAACATTTTTGAAAACTACAAGTCTCATGCGTTTTAGTGGTGAAAAAAAAATTTAAAAAATCGTTCGGGAAATGAGTTTACTCACAGGGTACTTTCTTTGTATACATTCGACTACACGGGCCAAGCCCGGGATTTACGGGAAATCGCGGGATTTCGTTTGCTGGCGATTAAACTTCTTTCATCAACCGTCTCATCAAAAATGAAAACATTTTTGAAAACTTCAAGTCTCATGCGTTTTAGTGGTGAAAAAAAAAATTAAAAAATCGTTCGGGAAATGAGTTTACTCCCTGGGAACTTTCTTTGTATACATTCGACTATACGGGCCAAGCCCGGGATTTACGGGAAATCGCGGGATTTCGTTTGCCGGCGAATAAACCTATTTTAATAAGCGTCTCATCAAAAATGAAAACATTTTTGAAAACTACAAGTCTCATGCGTTTTAGTGGTGAAAAAATAATTTAAAAAATCGTTCGGGAAATGAGTTTCCTCCCTGGGTACTTTCTTTGTATACTTTGGACTATACGGGCCGAGTCCGGGATTTACGGGAAATCGCGGATTTTCGTTTGAGGGCGATTAAACTTCTTTTATTCAGCGTCTCATCAAAAATGAAAACATTTTTGAAACTACAAGTCTCATGCGTTTTTGTGGTGAAAAAAAAAATTAAAAAATCGTTTGGGAAATGAGTTTACTCACTTTGTACTTTCTTTCTATACATTCGACTATACGGGCCAACCCCGGGATTTACGGGAAATCGCGGGTTTTCGTTTGCTGGCGATTAAGCCACGTTCATTAAGCGTCTCATCAAAAATGAAAACATTTTTAAAAACTACAAGTCTCATGCGTTTTAGTGGTGAAAAGATAATTTAAAAAATCGTTTTGGAAATGAGTTTACTCACAGGGTACTTTCTTTGTATACATTCGACTATACGGGCCAAGCCCGGGATTTACGGGAAATCGCGGGTTTTTGTTTGCTGGCGATTAAACCACTTTCATTAAGCGTCTCATCAAAAATGAAAACATTTCTGAAAACTACAAGTCTCATGCGTTTTAGTGGTAAAAAAATATAAAAAATCGTTCGGGAAATAAGTTTACTCCCTGGGTACTTTCTTTGAATACTTTTGACTATACGGGTCGAGTCCGGGGTTTACGGGAAATGGCGGGTTTTCGTTTGCCGGCGATTAAACTTCTTTTATTCAGCGTTTCATCAAAAATGAAAACATTTTTAAAAACTACAAGTCTCATGCGTTTTAGTGGTGAAAAAATAATTTAAAAAATCGTTCGGGAAATGAGTTTACTCCCTGGGTACTTTCTTTGTATACTTTGGACTATACGAGCCGAGTCCGGGATTTACGGGAAATCGCGAATTTTCGTTTGAGGGCGATTAAACTTCTTTTATTCAGCGTCTCATCAAACATGAAAACATTTTTGAAAACTACAAGTCTCATGCGTTTTAGTGGTGAAAAAAAAATTTAAAAAATCGTTCGGGAAATGAGTTTACTCCCTGGGTACTTTCTTTGTATACATTCGACTATACGGGCCAAGCCCCGGATTTACGGGAAAATGCGGGATTTCGTTTGCCGGCGATTAAACCTCTTTCATTAAGCGTCTCATCAAAAATAAAAACATTTTTAAAAACTACAAGTCTCATGCGCTTTAGTGGTGAAAAAAAAATTAAAAAATCGTTTGGGAAATGAGTTTACTCACAGGGTACTTTCTTTGTATACATTCGACTACACGGGCCAAGCCCGGGATTTACGGGAAATCGCGGGATTTCGTTTGCTGGCGATTAAACTTCTTTCATCAACCGTCTCATCAAAAATGAAAACATTTTTGAAAACTTCAAGTCTCATGCGTTTTAGTGGTGAAAAAAAAAATTAAAAAATCGTTCGGGAAATGAGTTTACTCCCTGGGAACTTTCTTTGTATACATTCGACTATACGGGCCAAGCCCGGGATTTACGGGAAATCGCGGGATTTCGTTTGCCGGCGATTAAACTTCTTTTATCAACCGTCTCATCAAAAATGAAAACATTTTTGAAAACTTCAAGTCTCATGCGTTTTAGTGGTGAAAAAAAAAATTAGAAAATCGTTCGGGAAATGAGTTTACTCCCTGGGTACTTTCTTTGTATACATTCGACTATACGGGCCAAGCCCGGGATTTACGGGAAATCGCGGGATTTCGTTTGCCGGCGATTAAACCTCTTTTAATAAGCGTCTCATCAAAAATGAAAACATTTTTGAAAACTACAAGTCTCATGCGTTTTAGTGGTGAAAAAATAATTTAAAAAATTGTTCGGGAAATGAGTTTACTCCCTGGGTACTTTCTTTGTATACTTTGGACTATACGGGCCGAGTCCGGGGTTTACGGGAAATCGCGGATTTTTGTTTGAGGGCGATTAAACTTCTTTTATTCAGCGTCTCATCAAAAATGAAAACATTTTTGAAAACTACAAGTCTCATGCGTTTTAGTGGTGAAAAAAAAATTTAAAAAATCGTTCGGGAAATGAGTTTACTCCCTGGGTACTTTCTTTGTATACATTCGACTATACGGGCCAAGCCCCGGATTTACAGGAAAACGCGGGATTTCGTTTGCCGGCGATTAAACCTCTTTCATTAAGCGTCTCATCAAAAATGAAAACATTTTTGAAAACTACAAGTCTCATGCGTTTTAGTGGTGACAAAAAAAATTAAAAAATCGTTTGGGAAATGAGTTTACTCACTTTGTACTTTCTTTGTATACATTCGACTATACGGGCCAAGCCCGGGATTTACGGGAAATCGCGGGATTTCGTTTGCCGGCGATTAAACTTCTTTCATTAACCGTCTCATCAAAAATGAAAACATTTTTGAAAACTTCAAGTCTCATGCGTTTTAGTGGTGAAAAAAAAAATTAAAAAATCGTTTGGGAAATGAGTTTACTCCCAGGGTACTTTCTTTGTATACTTTTGACTATACGGGCCGAGTCCGGGATTTACGGGAAATCGCAGGTTTTCGTTTGCCGGCGATTAAACTGCTTTTATTCAGCGTCTCATCAAAAATGAAAACATTTTTGAAAACTACAAGTCTCATGCGTTTTAGTGGTGAAAAAATAATTTAAAAAATCGTTCGGGAAATGAGTTTACTCCCTGGGTACTTTCTTTGTATACTTTTGACTATACGGGACAAGCCGGGATTTACGGGAAATCGCGGGTTTTCGTTTGCCGGCGATTAAACTTCTTTTATTCAGCGTTTCATCAAAAATGAAAACATTTTTAAAAACTACAAATCTTATGCGTTTTAGTGGTGAAAAAATAATTTAAAAAATCGTTCTGGAAATGAGTTTACTCATAGGGTACTTTCTTTGTATACATTCGACTATACGGGCCAAGCCCGGGATTTACGGAAAATCGCGGGTATTCGTTTTTCGGCGATTAAACCTCTTTCATTAAGCGTCTCATCAAAAATGAAAACATTTTTGAAAACTACAAGTCTCATGCGTTTTAATGGTAAAGAAAAAAATATAAAAAATCGTTCGGGAAATGAGTTTACTCCCTGGGTACTTTCTTTGCATACTTTTGACTATACGGGTCGAGTCCGGGGTTTACGGGGAATGGCGGGTTTTCGTTTGCCGTCGATTAAACTTCTTTTATTCAGCGTCTCACCAAAAATGAAAACATTTTTAAAAACTACAAGTCTTATGCGTTTTAGTGGTGAAAAAATAATTTAAAAAATCGTTCGGGAAATGAGTTTACTCCCTGGGTACTTTCTTTGTATACTTTTGACTATACGGGACAAGCCGGGATTTACGGGAAATCGCGGGTTTTCGTTTGCCGGCGATTAAACTTCTTTTATTCAGCGTTTCATCAAAAATGAAAACATTTTTAAAAACTACAAATCTTATGCGTTTTAGTGGTGAAAAAATAATTTAAAAAATCGTTCTGGAAATGAGTTTACTCATAGGGTACTTTCTTTGTATACATTCGACTATACGGGCCAAGCCCGGGATTTACGGAAAATCGCGGGTATTCGTTTTTCGGCGATTAAACCTCTTTCATTAAGCGTCTCATCAAAAATGAAAACATTTTTGAAAACTACAAGTCTCATGCGTTTTAATGGTAAAGAAAAAAATATAAAAAATCGTTCGGGAAATGAGTTTACTCCCTGGGTACTTTCTTTGCATACTTTTGACTATACGGGTCGAGTCCGGGGTTTACGGGGAATGGCGGGTTTTCGTTTGCCGTCGATTAAACTTCTTTTATTCAGCGTCTCACCAAAAATGAAAACATTTTTAAAAACTACAAGTCTTATGCGTTTTAGTGGTGAAAAAATAATTTAAAAAATCGTTCTGGAAATGAGTTTACTCACAGGGTACTTTCTTTGTATACATTCGACTATACGGGCCAAGCCTGGGATTTACGGTAAATCGCGGGTTTTCGTTTTCCGGCGATTAAACTTCTTTTATTCAGCGTCTCATCAAAAATGAAAAAAATGAAAACATTTTTGAAAACTACAAGTCTCATGCGTTTTAGTGGTGAAAAAAAAAATAAAAAAATCGTTTGGGAAATGAGTTTACTCACTTTGTACTTTCTTTGTATACATTCGACTATACGGGCCAAGCCCGGGATTTACGGGAAATCGCGGGATTTCGTTTGCCGGCGATTAAACTTCTTTCATTAACCGTCTCATCAAAAATGAAAACATTTTTGAAAACTTCAATTCTCATGCGTTTTAGTGGTGAAAAAAAAAATTAAAAAATCGCTCGGGAAATGAGTTTACTCCCTGGGTACTTTCTTTGTATACTTTTGACTATACGGGCCGAGTCCGGGATTTACGGGAAATCGCAGGTTTTCGTTTGCCGGCGATTAAACTGCTTTTATTCAGCGTCTCATCAAAAATAAAAACATTTTTGAAAACTACAAGTCTCATGCGTTTTAGTGGTGAAAAAATAATTTAAAAAATCGTTCGGGAAATGAGTTTACTCCCTGGGTACTTTCTTTGTATACTTTTGACTATACGGGCCAAGCCGGGATTTACGGGAAATCGCGGGTTTTCGTTTGCCGGCGATTAAACTTCTTTTATTCAGCGTTTCATCAAAAATGAAAACATTTTTGAAAACTTCAAGTCTCATGCGTTTTAGTGTTGAAAAAAAAATTAAAAAATCGTTCGGGAAATGAGTTTACTCCCTGGGTACTTTCTTTGTATATATTCGACTATACGGGCCAAGCCCGGTATTTACGGGAAATCGCGGGATTTCGTTTGCCGGCGATTAAACCTCTTTTAAGAAGCGTCTCATCAAAAATGAAAACATTTTTGAAAACTACAAGTCTCATGCGTTTTAGTGGTGAAAAAATACTTTAAAAAATCGTTCGGGAAATGAGTTTACTCCCTGGGTACTTTCTTTGTATACTTTGGACTATACGGGCCGAGTCCGGGATTTACGGGAAATCGCGGATTTTCGTTTGAGGGCGATTAAACTTCTTTTATTCAGCGTCTCATCAAAAATGAAAACATTTTTGAAAACTACAAATCTCATGCGTTGTAGTGGTGAAAAAATAATTTAAAAAATCGTTCGGAAAATGAGTTTATTCCCTGGGTACTTTCTTTGTATACTTTTGACTATACTGGCCGAGTCTGGGGTTTACGGGAAATTGCGGGTTTTCGTTTGCCGGCGATTAAACTTCTTTTATTCAGCGTCTCATCAAAAATGAAAACATTTTTAAAAACTACAAGTCTCATGCGTTGTAGTGGTGAAAAAATAATTTAAAAAATCGTTCGGAAAATGAGTTTACTCCCTGGGTAATTTCTTTGTATACTTTTGACTATACGGGCCGAGTCCGGGGTTTACGGGAAATGGCGGGTTTTCGTTTGCCGGCGATTACACTTCTTTTATTCAGCGTCTCATCAAAAATGAAAACATTTTTAAAAACTACAAGTCTCATGCGTTTTAGTGGTGAAAAGATAATTTAAAAAATCGTTTTGGAAATGAGTTTACTCACAGGGTACTTTCTTTGTATACATTCGACTATACGGGCCAAGCCCGGGATTTACGGGAAATCGCGGGTTTTCGTTTGCTGGCGATTAAACCACTTTCATTAAGCGTCTCATCAAAAATGAAAACATTTTTGAAAACTAAAAGTCTTATGCGTTTTAGTGGTGAAAAAATAATTTAAAAAATCGTTCTGGAAATGAGTTTACTCACAGGGTACTTTCTTTGTATACATTCGACTACACGGGCCAAGCCCGGGATTTACGGGAAATCGCGGGATTTCGTTTGCTGGCGATTAAACTTCTTTCATCAACCGTCTCATCAAAAATGAAAACATTTTTGAAAACTTCAAGTCTCATGCGTTTTAGTGGTGAAAAAAAAAATAAAAAAATCGTTTGGGAAATGAGTTTACTCACTTTGTACTTTCTTTGTATACATTCGACTATACGGGCCAAGCCCGGGATTTACGGGAAATCGCGGGATTTCGTTTGCCGGCGATTAAACTTCTTTCATTAACCGTCTCATCAAAAATGAAAACATTTTTGAAAACTTCAATTCTCATGCGTTTTAGTGGTGAAAAAAAAAATTAAAAAATCGCTCGGGAAATGAGTTTACTCCCTGGGTACTTTCTTTGTATACTTTTGACTATACGGGCCGAGTCCGGGAT
The DNA here is from genome assembly GCF_029227915.1 of Hydractinia symbiolongicarpus. Lineage (NCBI taxonomy): Eukaryota > Metazoa > Cnidaria > Hydrozoa > Anthoathecata > Hydractiniidae > Hydractinia > Hydractinia symbiolongicarpus. The sequence goes on along the minus strand of NC_079880.1, from coordinate 4,998,748 downwards.
TTACGGGAAATCGCAGGTTTTCGTTTGCCGGCGATTAAACTGCTTTTATTCAGCGTCTCATCAAAAATAAAAACATTTTTGAAAACTACAAGTCTCATGCGTTTTAGTGGTGAAAAAATAATTTAAAAAATCGTTCGGGAAATGAGTTTACTCCCTGGGTACTTTCTTTGTATACTTTTGACTATACGGGCCAAGCCGGGATTTACGGGAAATCGCGGGTTTTCGTTTGCCGGCGATTAAACTTCTTTTATTCAGCGTTTCATCAAAAATGAAAACATTTTTGAAAACTTCAAGTCTCATGCGTTTTAGTGTTGAAAAAAAAATTAAAAAATCGTTCGGGAAATGAGTTTACTCCCTGGGTACTTTCTTTGTATATATTCGACTATACGGGCCAAGCCCGGTATTTACGGGAAATCGCGGGATTTCGTTTTCCGGCGATTAAACCTCTTTTAAGAAGCGTCTCATCAAAAATGAAAACATTTTTGAAAACTACAAGTCTCATGCGTTTTAGTGGTGAAAAAATACTTTAAAAAATCGTTCGGGAAATGAGTTTACTCCCTGGGTACTTTCTTTGTATACTTTGGACTATACGGGCCGAGTCCGGGATTTACGGGAAATCGCGGATTTTCGTTTGAGGGCGATTAAACTTCTTTTATTCAGCGTCTCATCAAAAATGAAAACATTTTTGAAAACTACAAATCTCATGCGTTGTAGTGGTGAAAAAATAATTTAAAAAATCGTTCGGAAAATGAGTTTATTCCCTGGGTACTTTCTTTGTATACTTTTGACTATACTGGCCGAGTCTGGGGTTTACGGGAAATTGCGGGTTTTCGTTTGCCGGCGATTAAACTTCTTTTATTCAGCGTCTCATCAAAAATGAAAACATTTTTAAAAACTACAAGTCTCATGCGTTGTAGTGGTGAAAAAATAATTTAAAAAATCGTTCGGAAAATGAGTTTACTCCCTGGGTAATTTCTTTGTATACTTTTGACTATACGGGCCGAGTCCGGGGTTTACGGGAAATGGCGGGTTTTCGTTTGCCGGCGATTACACTTCTTTTATTCAGCGTCTCATCAAAAATGAAAACATTTTTAAAAACTACAAGTCTCATGCGTTTTAGTGGTGAAAAGATAATTTAAAAAATCGTTTTGGAAATGAGTTTACTCACAGGGTACTTTCTTTGTATACATTCGACTATACGGGCCAAGCCCGGGATTTACGGGAAATCGCGGGTTTTCGTTTGCTGGCGATTAAACCACTTTCATTAAGCGTCTCATCAAAAATGAAAACATTTTTGAAAACTAAAAGTCTTATGCGTTTTAGTGGTGAAAAAATAATTTAAAAAATCGTTCTGGAAATGAGTTTACTCACAGGGTACTTTCTTTGTATACATTCGACTATACGGGCCAAGCCGGGATTTACGGGAAATCGCGGGTTTTCGTTTGCCGGCGATTAAACTTCTTTTATTCAGCGTTTCATCAAAAATGAAAACATTTTTGAAAACTTCAAGTCTCATGCGTTTTAGTGTTGAAAAAAAAATTAAAAAATCGTTCGGGAAATGAGTTTACTCCCTGGGTACTTTCTTTGTATATATTCGACTATACGGGCCAAGCCCGGTATTTACGGGAAATCGCGGGATTTCGTTTGCCGGCGATTAAACCTCTTTTAAGAAGCGTCTCATCAAAAATGAAAACATTTTTGAAAACTACAAGTCTCATGCGTTTTAGTGGTGAAAAAATACTTTAAAAAATCGTTCGGGAAATGAGTTTACTCCCTGGGTACTTTCTTTGTATACTTTGGACTATACGGGCCGAGTCCGGGATTTACGGGAAATCGCGGATTTTCGTTTGAGGGCGATTAAACTTCTTTTATTCAGCGTCTCATCAAAAATGAAAACATTTTTGAAAACTACAAGTCTCATGCGTTGTAGTGGTGAAAAAATAATTTAAAAAATCGTTCGGAAAATGAGTTTATTCCCTGGGTACTTTCTTTGTATACTTTTGACTATACTGGCCGAGTCTGGGGTTTACGGGAAATTGCGGGTTTTCGTTTGCCGGCGATTAAACTTCTTTTATTCAGCGTCTCATCAAAAATGAAAACATTTTTAAAAACTACAAGTCTCATGCGTTGTAGTGGTGAAAAAATAATTTAAAAAATCGTTCGGAAAATGAGTTTACTCCCTGGGTAATTTCTTTTTATACTTTTGACTATACGGGCCGAGTCCGGGGTTTACGGGAAATGGCGGGTTTTCGTTTGCCGGCGATTACACTTCTTTTATTCAGCGTCTCATCAAAAATGAAAACATTTTTAAAAACTACAAGTCTCATGCGTTTTAGTGGTGAAAAGATAATTTAAAAAATCGTTTTGGAAATGAGTTTACTCACAGGGTACTTTCTTTGTATACATTCGACTATACGGGCCAAGCCCGGGATTTACGGGAAATCGCGGGTTTTCGTTTGCTGGCGATTAAACCACTTTCATTAAGCGTCTCATCAAAAATGAAAACATTTTTGAAAACTAAAAGTCTTATGCGTTTTAGTGGTGAAAAAATAATTTAAAAAATCGTTCTGGAAATGAGTTTACTCACAGGGTACTTTCTTTGTATACATTCGACTACACGGGCCAAGCCCGGGATTTACGGGAAATCGCGGGATTTCGTTTGCTGGCGATTAAACTTCTTTCATCAACCGTCTCATCAAAAATGAAAACATTTTTGAAAACTTCAAGTCTCATGCGTTTTAGTGGTGAAAAAAAAAATTAAAAAATCGTTCGGGAAATGAGTTTACTCCCTGGGAACTTTCTTTGTATACATTCGACTATACGGGCCAAGCCCGGGATTTACAGGAAAACGCGGGATTTCGTTTGCCGGCGATTAAACCTCTTTCATTAAGCGTCTCATCAAAAATGAAAACATTTTTGAAAACTACAAGTCTCATGCGTTTTAGTGGTGACAAAAAAAATTAAAAAATCGTTTGGGAAATGAGTTTACTCACTTTGTACTTTCTTTGTATACATTCGACTATACGGGCCAAGCCCGGGATTTACGGGAAATCGCGGGATTTCGTTTGCCGGCGATTAAACTTCTTTCATTAACCGTCTCATCAAAAATGAAAACATTTTTGAAAACTTCAAGTCTCATGCGTTTTAGTGGTGAAAAAAAAAATTAAAAAATCGTTTGGGAAATGAGTTTACTCCCAGGGTACTTTCTTTGTATACTTTTGACTATACGGGCCGAGTCCGGGATTTACGGGAAATCGCAGGTTTTCGTTTGCCGGCGATTAAACTGCTTTTATTCAGCGTCTCATCAAAAATGAAAACATTTTTGAAAACTACAAGTCTCATGCGTTTTAGTGGTGAAAAAATAATTTAAAAAATCGTTCGGGAAATGAGTTTACTCCCTGGGTACTTTCTTTGTATACATTCGACTATACGGGCCAAGCCCGGGATTTACGGGAAATCGCGGGTTTTCGTTTGCTGGCGATTAAACCACTTTCATTAAGCGTCTCATCAAAAATGAAAACATTTTTGAAAACTAAAAGTCTTATGCGTTTTAGTGGTGAAAAAATAATTTAAAAAATCGTTCTGGAAATGAGTTTACTCACAGGGTACTTTCTTTGTATACATTCGACTACACGGGCCAAGCCCGGGATTTACGGGAAATCGCGGGATTTCGTTTGCTGGCGATTAAACTTCTTTCATCAACCGTCTCATCAAAAATGAAAACATTTTTGAAAACTTCAAGTCTCATGCGTTTTAGTGGTGAAAAAAAAAATTAAAAAATCGTTCGGGAAATGAGTTTACTCCCTGGGAACTTTCTTTGTATACATTCGACTATACGGGCCAAGCCCGGGATTTACGGGAAATCGCGGGATTTCGTTTGCCGGTGATTAAACCTCTTTTAATAAGCGTCTCATCAAAAATGAAAACATTTTTGAAAACTACAAGTCTTATGCGTTTTAGTGGTGAAAAAATAATTTAAAAAATCGTTCGGGAAATGAGTTTCCTCCCTGGGTACTTTCTTTGTATACTTTGGACTATACGGGCCGAGTCCGGGATTTACGGGAAATCGCGGATTTTCGTTTGAGGGCGATTAAACTTCTTTTATTCAGCGTCTCATCAAAAATGAAAACATTTTTGAAACTACAAGTCTCATGCGTTTTTGTGGTGAAAAAAAAAATTAAAAAATCGTTTAGGAAATGAGTTTACTCACTTTGTACTTTCTTTCTATACAATGGACTATACGGGCCAACACCGGGATTTACGGGAAATCGCGGGTTTTCGTTTGCTGGCGATTAAGCCACGTTCATTAAGCGTCTCATCAAAAATGAAAACATTTCTGAAAACTACAAGTCTCATGCGTTTTAGTGGTAAAAAAATAATTTAAAAAATCGTTCGGGAAATGAGTTTACTCACAGGGTACTTTCTTTGTATACATTCGACTACACGGGCCAAGCCCGGGATTTACGGGAAATCGCGGGATTTCGTTTGCTGGCGATTAAACTTCTTTTATCAACCGTCTCATCAAAAATGAAAACATTTTTGAAAACTTCAAGTCTCATGCGTTTTAGTGGTGAAAAAAAAAATTAGAAAATCGTTCGGGAAATGAGTTTACTCCCTGGGTACTTTCTTTGTATACATTCGACTATACGGGCCAAGCCCGGGATTTACGGGAAATCGCGGGATTTCGTTTGCCGGCGATTAAACCTCTTTTAATAAGCGTCTCATCAAAAATGAAAACATTTTTGAAAACTACAAGTCTCATGCGTTTTAGTGGTGAAAAAATAATTTAAAAAATTGTTCGGGAAATGAGTTTACTCCCTGGGTACTTTCTTTGTATACTTTGGACTATACGGGCCGAGTCCGGGGTTTACGGGAAATCGCGGATTTTTGTTTGAGGGCGATTAAACTTCTTTTATTCAGCGTCTCATCAAAAATGGAAACATTTTTGAAAACTACAAGTCTCATGCGTTTTAGTGGTGAAAAAAAAATTTAAAAAATCGTTCGGGAAATGAGTTTACTCCCTGGGTACTTTCTTTGTATACATTCGACTATACGGGCCAAGCCCCGGATTTACAGGAAAACGCGGGATTTCGTTTGCCAGCGATTAAACCTCTTTCATTAAGTGTCTCATCAAAAATGAAAACATTTTTGAAAACTACAAGTCTCATGCGTTTTAGTGGTGACAAAAAAAATTAAAAAATCGTTTGGGAAATGAGTTTACTCACTTTGTACTTTCTTTGTATACATTCGACTATACGGGCCAAGCCCGGGATTTACGGGAAATCGCGGGATTTCGTTTGCCGGCGATTAAACTTCTTTCATTAACCGTCTCATCAAAAATGAAAACATTTTTGAAAACTTCAAGTCTCATGCGTTTTAGTGGTGAAAAAAAAAATTAAAAAATCGTTTGGGAAATGAGTTTACTCCCAGGGTACTTTCTTTGTATACTTTTGACTATCCGGGCCGAGTCCGGGATTTACGGGAAATCGCGGGTTTTCGTTTGCTGGCGATTAAGCCACGTTCATTAAGCGTCTCATCAAAAATGAAAACATTTCTGAAAACTACAAGTCTCATGCGTTTTAGTGGTAAAAAAATAATTTAAAAAATCGTTCGGGAAATGAGTTTACTCACAGGGTACTTTCTTTGTATACATTCGACTACACGGGCCAAGCCCGGGATTTACGGGAAATCGCGGGATTTCGTTTGCTGGCGATTAAACTTCTTTTATCAACCGTCTCATCAAAAATGAAAACATTTTTGAAAACTTCAAGTCTCATGCGTTTTAGTGGTGAAAAAAAAAATTAGAAAATCGTTCGGGAAATGAGTTTACTCCCTGGGTACTTTCTTTGTATACATTCGACTATACGGGCCAAGCCCGGGATTTACGGGAAATCGCGGGATTTCGTTTGCCGGCGATTAAACCTCTTTTAATAAGCGTCTCATCAAAAATGAAAACATTTTTGAAAACTACAAGTCTCATGCGTTTTAGTGGTGAAAAAATAATTTAAAAAATTGTTCGGGAAATGAGTTTACTCCCTGGGTACTTTCTTTGTATACTTTGGACTATACGGGCCGAGTCCGGGGTTTACGGGAAATCGCGGATTTTTGTTTGAGGGCGATTAAACTTCTTTTATTCAGCGTCTCATCAAAAATGGAAACATTTTTGAAAACTACAAGTCTCATGCGTTTTAGTGGTGAAAAAAAAATTTAAAAAATCGTTCGGGAAATGAGTTTACTCCCTGGGTACTTTCTTTGTATACATTCGACTATACGGGCCAAGCCCCGGATTTACAGGAAAACGCGGGATTTCGTTTGCCAGCGATTAAACCTCTTTCATTAAGTGTCTCATCAAAAATGAAAACATTTTTGAAAACTACAAGTCTCATGCGTTTTAGTGGTGACAAAAAAAATTAAAAAATCGTTTGGGAAATGAGTTTACTCACTTTGTACTTTCTTTGTATACATTCGACTATACGGGCCAAGCCCGGGATTTACGGGAAATCGCGGGATTTCGTTTGCCGGCGATTAAACTTCTTTCATTAACCGTCTCATCAAAAATGAAAACATTTTTGAAAACTTCAAGTCTCATGCGTTTTAGTGGTGAAAAAAAAAATTAAAAAATCGTTTGGGAAATGAGTTTACTCCCAGGGTACTTTCTTTGTATACTTTTGACTATCCGGGCCGAGTCCGGGATTTACGGGAAATCGCAGGTTTTCGTTTGCCGGCGATTAAACTGCTTTTATTCAGCGTCTCATCAAAATTGAAAACATTTTTGAAAACTACAAGTCTCATGCGTTTTAATGGTAAAGAAAAAAATATAAAAAATCGTTTGGGAAATGAGTTTACTCCCTGGGTACTTTCTTTGCATACTTTTGACTATACGGGTCGAGTCCGGGGTTTACAGGGAATGGCGGGTTTTCGTTTGCCGTCGATTAAACTTCTTTTATTCAGCGTCTCACCAAAAATGAAAACATTTTTGAAAACTACAAGTCTCATGCGCTTTAGTGTTGAAAAAATAAATTAAAAAATCGTTCTGGAAATGAGTTTACTCACAGGGTACTTTCTTTGTATACATTCGACTATACGGGCCAAGCCTGGGATTTACGGTAAATCGCGGGTTTTCGTTTTCCGGCGATTAAACTTCTTTTATTCAGCGTCTCATCAAAAATGAAAAAAATGAAAACATTTTTGAAAACTACAAGTCTCATGCGTTTTAGTGGTGAAAAAAAAAAATTAAAAAATCGTTTGGGAAATGAGTTTACTCACTTTGTACTTTCTTTGTATACATTCGACTATACGGGCCAAGCCCGGGATTTACGGGAAATCGCGGGATTTCGTTTGCCGGCGATTAAACTTCTTTCATTAACCGTCTCATCAAAAATGAAAACATTTTTATAAACTTCAAGTCTCATGCGTTTTAGTGGTGAAAAAAAAAATTAAAAAATCGCTCGGGAAATGAGTTTACTCCCTGGGTACTTTCTTTGTATACTTTTGACTATACGGGCCGAGTCCGGGATTTACGGGAAATCGCAGGTTTTCGTTTGCCGGCGATTAAACTGCTTTTATTCAGCGTCTCATCAAAAATAAAAACATTTTTGAAAACTACAAGTCTCATGCGTTTTAGTGGTGAAAAAATAATTTAAAAAATCGTTCGGGAAATGAGTTTACTCCCTGGGTACTTTCTTTGTATACTTTTGACTATACGGGCCAAGCCGGGATTTACGGGAAATCGCGGGTTTTCGTTTGCCGGCGATTAAACTTCTTTTATTCAGCGTTTCATCAAAAATGAAAACATTTTTAAAAACTACAAGTCTTATGCGTTTTAGTGGTGAAAAAATAATTTAAAAAATCGTTCTGGAAATGAGTTTACTCATAGGGTATTTTCTTTGTATACATTCGACTATACGGGCCAAGTCCGGGATTTACGGAAAATCGCGGGTATTCGTTTTTCGGCGATTAAACCTCTTTCATTAAGCGTCTCATCAAAAATGAAAACATTTTTGAAAACTACAAGTCTCATGCGTTTTAGTGGTAAAGAAAAAAATATAAAAAATCGTTCGGGAAATGAGTTTACTCCCTGGGTACTTTCTTTGTATACTTTTGACTATACGGGTCGAGTCCGGGGTTTACGGGGAATGGCGGGTTTTCGTTTGCCGTCGATTAAACTTCTTTTATTCAGCGTCTCATCAAAAATGAAAACATTTTTAAAAACTACAAGTCTTATGCGTTTTAGTGGTGAAAAAATAATTTAAAAAATCGTTCTGGAAATGAGTTTACTCACAGGGTACTTTCTTTGTATACATTCGACTATACGGGCCAAGCCTGGGATTTACGGTAAATCGCGGGTTTTCGTTTTCCGGCGATTAAACCTCTTTCATTAAGCGTCTCATCAAAAATGAAAACATTTCTGAAAACTACAAGTCTCATGCGTTTTAGCGGTAAAAAAATATAAAAAATCGTTCGGGAAATAAGTTTACTCCCTGGGTACTTTCTTTGTATACTTTTGACTATACGGGTCGAGTCCGGGGTTTACGGGAAATGGCGGGTTTTCGTTTGCCGGCGATTAAACTTCTTTTATTCAGCGTTTCATCAAAAATGAAAACATTTTTAAAAACTACAAGTCTCATGCGTTTTAGTGGTGAAAAAAAAATTTAAAAAATCGTTCGGGAAATGAGTTTACTCCCTGGGTACTTTCTTTGTATACATTCGACTATACGGGCCAAGCCCCGGATTTACGGGAAAACGCGGGATTTCGTTTGCCGGCGATTAAACCTCTTTCATTAAGCGTCTCATCAAAAATAAAAACATTTTTAAAAACTACAAGTCTCATGCGTTTTAGTGTTGAAAAATAAATTAAAAAATCGTTTGGGAAATGAGTTTACTCACAGGGTACTTTCTTTGTATACATTCAACTACACGGGGCAAGCCCGGGATTTACGGGAAATCGCGGGATTTCGTTTGCTGGCGATTAAACTTCTTTCATCAACCGTCTCATCAAAAATGAAAACATTTTTGAAAACTTCAAGTCTCATGCGTTTTAGTGGTGAAAAAAAAATTTAAAAAATCGTTCGGGAAATGAGTTTACTCCCTGGGAACTTTCTTTGTATACATTAGACTATACGGGCCAAGCCCGGGATTTACGGGAAATCGCGGGATTTCGTTTGCCGGAGATTAAACCTCTTTTAATAAGCGTCTCATCAAAAATGAAAACATTTTTGAAAACTACAAGTCTCATGCGTTTTAGTGGTGAAAAAATAATTTAAAAAATCGTTCGGGAAATGAGTTTCCTCCCTGGGTACTTTCTTTGTATACTTTGGACTATACGGGCCGAGTCCGGGATTTACGGGAAATCGCGGATTTTCGTTTGAGGGCGATTAAACTTCTTTTATTCAGCGTCTCATCAAAAATGAAAACATTTTTGAAACTACAAGTCTCATGCGTTTTTGTGGTGAAAAAAAAAATTAAAAAATCGTTTGGGAAATGAGTTTACTCACTTTGTACTTTCTTTGTATACATTCGACTATACGGGCCAAGCCCGGGATTTACGGGAAATCGCGGGATTTCGTTTGCCGGCGATTAAACTTCTTTCATTAACCGTCTCATCAAAAATGAAAACATTTTTGAAAACTTCAAGTCTCATGCGTTTTAGTGTTGAAAAAAAAATTAAAAAATCGTTCGGGAAATGAGTTTACTCCCTGGGTACTTTCTTTGTATATATTCGACTATACGGGCCAAGCCCGGTATTTACGGGAAATCGCGGGATTTCGTTTGCCGGCGATTAAACCTCTTTTAATAAGCGTCTCATCAAAAATGAAAACATTTTTGAAAACTACAAGTCTCATGCGTTTTAGTGGTGAAAAAATACTTTAAAAAATCGTTCGGGAAATGAGTTTACTCCCTGGGTACTTTCTTTGTATACTTTGGACTATACGGGCCGAGTCCGGGATTTACGGGAAATCGCGGATTTTCGTTTGAGGGCGATTAAACTTCTTTTACTCAGCGTCTCATCAAAAATGAAAACATTTTTGAAAACTACAAGTCTCATGCGTTGTAGTGGTGAAAAAATAATTTAAAAAATCGTTCGGAAAATGAGTTTATTCCCTGGGTACTTTCTTTGTATACTTTTGACTATACTGGCCGAGTCTGGGGTTTACGGGAAATTGCGGGTTTTCGTTTGCCGGCGATTAAACTTCTTTTATTCAGCGTCTCATCAAAAATGAAAACATTTTTAAAAACTACAAGTATCATGCGTTGTAGTGGTGAAAAAATAATTTAAAAAATCGTTCGGAAAAAGAGTTTACTCCCTGGGTAATTTCTTTGTATACTTTTGACTATACGGGCCGAGTCCGGGGTTTACGGGAAATGGCGGGTTTTCGTTTGCCGGCGATTACACTTCTTTTATTCAGCGTCTCATCAAAAATGAAAACATTTTTAAAAACTACAAGTCTCATGCGTTTTAGTGGTGAAAAGATAATTTAAAAAATCGTTTTGGAAATGAGTTTACTCACAGGGTACTTTCTTTGTATACATTCGACTATACGGGCCAAGCCCGGGATTTACGGGAAATCGCGGGTTTTCGTTTGCTGGCGATTAAACCACTTTCATTAAGCGTCTCATCAAAAATGAAAACATTTTTGAAAACTAAAAGTCTTATGCGTTTTAGTGGTGAAAAAATAATTTAAAAAATCGTTCTGGAAATGAGTTTACTCACTGGGTACTTTCTTTGTATACATTCGACTATACGGGCCAAGACCGGGATTTACGGGAAATCGCGGGTTTTCGTTTTCCGGCGATTAAACCTCTTTCATTAAGCGTCTCATCAAAAATGAAAACATTTTTGAAAACTACAAGTCTCATGCGTTTTAGTGGTGAAAGAAAAATTTAAAAAATCGTTCGGGAAATGAGTTTACTCCCTGGGTACTTTCTTTGTATATATTCGACTATACGGGCCAAGCCCCGGATTTACGGGAAAACGCGGGATTTCGTTTGCCGGCGATTAAACCTCTTTCATTAAGCGTCTCATCAAAAATGAAAACATTTTTGAAAACTACAAGTCTCATGCGTTTTATTGGTGAAAAAATAATTTAAAAAATCGTTCGGGAAATGAGTTTACTCCCTGGGTATTTTCTTTGTATACTTTTGACTATACGGGCCGAGTCCGGGATTTACGGGAAATCGCGGATTTTCGTTTGCCGGCGATTAAACTTCTTTTATTCAGCGTCCCATCAAATATGAAAATATTTTTGAAAACTACAAGTCTCATGCGTTTAGTGGTAAAGAAAATAATAAAAAAAATCGTTCGGGAAATGAGTTTACTCTCTGGGTACTTTCTTTTTATACTTTTGACTATACGGGTCGAGTCCGGGGTTTAAGGGAAATGGCGGGTTTTCGTTTGCCGTCGATTAAACTTCTTTTATTCAGCGTCTCATCAAAAATGAAAACATTTTTAAAAACTACAAGTCTCATGCGTTTTAGTGGTAAAAAAATAATTTTAAAAATCGTTCGGGAAATGAGTTTACTCACAGGGTACTTTCTTTGTATACATTCGACTACACGGGCCAAGCCCGGGATTTACGGGAAATCGCGGGATTTCGTTTGTCGGCGATTAAACTTCTTTCATTAACCCTCTCATCAAAAATGAAAACATTTTTGAAAACTTCAAGTCTCATGCGTTTTTGTGGTGAAAAAAAAATTAAAAAATCGTTCGGGAAATGAGTTTACTCCCTGGGTACTTTCTTTGTATACATTCGACTATACGGGCCAAGCCCGGGATTTACGGGAAATCGCGGGATTTCGTTTGCCGGCGATTAAACCTCTTTTAATAAGCGTCTCAGCAAAAATGAAAACATTTTTGAAAACTACAAGTCTCATGCGTTTAGTGGTGAAGAAAATAATATAAAAAATCGTTCGGGAAATGAGTTTACTCCCTGGGTACTTTCTTTGTATACATTCGACTATACGGGCCAAGCCCGGGATTTACGGGAAATCGCGGGATTTCGTTTGCCAGCGATTAAACTTCTTTTAATAAGCGTCTCATCAAAAATGAAAACATTTTTGAAAACTAAAAGTCTCATGCGTTTTAGTGGTGAAAAAATAATTTAAAAAATCGTTCGGGAAATGAGTTTACTCCCTGGGTACTTTCTTTGTATACATTCGACTATACGGGCCAAGACCGGGATTTACGGGAAATCGCGGGTTTTCGTTTTCCGGCGATTAAACCTCTTTCATTAAGCGTCTCATCAAAAATGAAAACATTTTTGAAAACTACAAGTCTCATGCGTTTTAGTGGTTAAAGAAAAATTTAAAAAATCGTTCGGGAAATGAGTTTACTCCCTGGGTACTTTCTTTGTATATATTCGACTATACGGGCCAAGCCCCGGATTTACGGGAAAACGCGGGATTTCGTTTGCCGGCGATTAAACCTCTTTCATTAAGCGTCTCATCAAAAATGAAAACATTTTTAAAAACTACAAGTCTCATGCGTTTTATTGGTGAAAAAATAATTTAAAAAATCGTTCGGGAAATGAGTTTACTCCCTGGGTACTTTCTTTGTATACTTTTGACTATACGGGCCGAGTCCGGGATTTACGGGAAATCGCGGATTTTCGTTTGCCGGCGATTAAACTTCTTTTATTCAGCGTCCCATCAAATATGAAAATATTTTTGAAAACTACAAGTCTCATGCGTTTAGTGGTAAAGAAAATAATAAAAAAAATCGTTCGGGAAATGAGTTTACTCCCTGGGTACTTTCTTTGTATACTTTTGACTATACGGGTCGAGTCCGAGGTTTAAGGGAAATGGCGGGTTTTCGTTTGCCGTCGATTAAACTTCTTTTATTCAGCGTCTCATCAAAAATGAAAACATTTTTAAAAACTACAAGTCTCATGCGTTTTAGTGGTAAAAAAATAATTTTAAAAATCGTTCGGGAAATGAGTTTACTCACAGGGTACTTTCTTTGTATACATTCGACTACACGGGCCAAGCCCGGGATTTACGGGAAATCGCGGGATTTCGTTTGTCGGCGATTAAACTTCTTTCATTAACCCTCTCATCAAAAATGAAAACATTTTTGAAAACTTCAAGTCTCATGCGTTTTTGTGGTGAAAAAAAAAATTAAAAAATCGTTCGGGAAATGAGTTTACTCCCTGGGTACTTTCTTTGTATACATTCAACTATACGGGCCAAGCCCGGGATTTACGGGAAATCGCGGGATTTCGTTTGCCGGCGATTAAACCTCTTTTAATAAGCGTCTCAGCAAAAATGAAAACATTTTTGAAAACTACAAGTCTCATGCGTTTAGTGGTGAAGAAAATAATATAAAAAATCGTTCGGGAAATGAGTTTACTCCCTGGGTACTTTCTTTGTATACATTCGACTATACGGGCCAAGCCCGGGATTTACGGGAAATCGCGGGATTTCGTTTGCCGGCGATTAAACCTCTTTTAATAAGCGTCTCATCAAAAATGAAAACATTTTTGAAAACTACAAGTCTCATGCGTTTTAGTGGTGAAAAAATAATTTAAAAAATCGTTCGGGAAATGAGTTTACTCCCTGGGTATTTTCTTTGTATACATTCGACTATACGGGCCAAGACCGGGATTTACGGGAAATCGCGGGTTTTCGTTTTCCGGCGATTAAACCTCTTTCATTAAGCGTCTCATCAAAAATGAAAACATTTTTGAAAACTACAAGTCTCATGCGTTTTAGTGGTGAAAGAAAAATTTAAAAAATCGTTCGGGAAATGAGTTTACTCCCTGGGTACTTTCTTTGTATATATTCGACTATACGGGCCAAGCCCCGGATTTACGGGAAAACGCGGGATTTCGTTTGCCGGCGATTAAACCTCTTTCATTAAGCGTCTCATCAAAAATGAAAACATTTTTGAAAACTACAAGTCTCATGCGTTTTATTGGTGAAAAAATAATTTAAAAAATCGTTCGGGAAATGAGTTTACTCCCTGGGTATTTTCTTTGTATACTTTTGACTATACGGGCCGAGTCCGGGATTTACGGGAAATCGCGGATTTTCGTTTGCCGGCGATTAAACTTCTTTTATTCAGCGTCCCATCAAATATGAAAATATTTTTGAAAACTACAAGTCTCATGCGTTTAGTGGTAAAGAAAATAATAAAAAAAATCGTTCGGGAAATGAGTTTACTCTCTGGGTACTTTCTTTTTATACTTTTGACTATACGGGTCGAGTCCGGGGTTTAAGGGAAATGGCGGGTTTTCGTTTGCCGTCGATTAAACTTCTTTTATTCAGCGTCTCATCAAAAATGAAAACATTTTTAAAAACTACAAGTCTCATGCGTTTTAGTGGTAAAAAAATAATTTTAAAAATCGTTCGGGAAATGAGTTTACTCACAGGGTACTTTCTTTGTATACATTCGACTACACGGGCCAAGCCCGGGATTTACGGGAAATCGCGGGATTTCGTTTGTCGGCGATTAAACTTCTTTCATTAACCCTCTCATCAAAAATGAAAACATTTTTGAAAACTTCAAGTCTCATGCGTTTTTGTGGTGAAAAAAAAATTAAAAAATCGTTCGGGAAATGAGTTTACTCCCTGGGTACTTTCTTTGTATACATTCGACTATACGGGCCAAGCCCGGGATTTACGGGAAATCGCGGGATTTCGTTTGCCGGCGATTAAACCTCTTTTAATAAGCGTCTCAGCAAAAATGAAAACATTTTTGAAAACTACAAGTCTCATGCGTTTAGTGGTGAAGAAAATAATATAAAAAATCGTTCGGGAAATGAGTTTACTCCCTGGGTACTTTCTTTGTATACATTCGACTATACGGGCCAAGCCCGGGATTTACGGGAAATCGCGGGATTTCGTTTGCCAGCGATTAAACTTCTTTTAATAAGCGTCTCATCAAAAATGAAAACATTTTTGAAAACTAAAAGTCTCATGCGTTTTAGTGGTGAAAAAATAATTTAAAAAATCGTTCGGGAAATGAGTTTACTCCCTGGGTACTTTCTTTGTATACATTCGACTATACGGGCCAAGACCGGGATTTACGGGAAATCGCGGGTTTTCGTTTTCCGGCGATTAAACCTCTTTCATTAAGCGTCTCATCAAAAATGAAAACATTTTTGAAAACTACAAGTCTCATGCGTTTTAGTGGTTAAAGAAAAATTTAAAAAATCGTTCGGGAAATGAGTTTACTCCCTGGGTACTTTCTTTGTATATATTCGACTATACGGGCCAAGCCCCGGATTTACGGGAAAACGCGGGATTTCGTTTGCCGGCGATTAAACCTCTTTCATTAAGCGTCTCATCAAAAATGAAAACATTTTTAAAAACTACAAGTCTCATGCGTTTTATTGGTGAAAAAATAATTTAAAAAATCGTTCGGGAAATGAGTTTACTCCCTGGGTACTTTCTTTGTATACTTTTGACTATACGGGCCGAGTCCGGGATTTACGGGAAATCGCGGATTTTCGTTTGCCGGCGATTAAACTTCTTTTATTCAGCGTCCCATCAAATATGAAAATATTTTTGAAAACTACAAGTCTCATGCGTTTAGTGGTAAAGAAAATAATAAAAAAAATCGTTCGGGAAATGAGTTTACTCCCTGGGTACTTTCTTTGTATACTTTTGACTATACGGGTCGAGTCCGAGGTTTAAGGGAAATGGCGGGTTTTCGTTTGCCGTCGATTAAACTTCTTTTATTCAGCGTCTCATCAAAAATGAAAACATTTTTAAAAACTACAAGTCTCATGCGTTTTAGTGGTAAAAAAATAATTTTAAAAATCGTTCGGGAAATGAGTTTACTCACAGGGTACTTTCTTTGTATACATTCGACTACACGGGCCAAGCCCGGGATTTACGGGAAATCGCGGGATTTCGTTTGTCGGCGATTAAACTTCTTTCATTAACCCTCTCATCAAAAATGAAAACATTTTTGAAAACTTCAAGTCTCATGCGTTTTTGTGGTGAAAAAAAAAATTAAAAAATCGTTCGGGAAATGAGTTTACTCCCTGGGTACTTTCTTTGTATACATTCAACTATACGGGCCAAGCCCGGGATTTACGGGAAATCGCGGGATTTCGTTTGCCGGCGATTAAACCTCTTTTAATAAGCGTCTCAGCAAAAATGAAAACATTTTTGAAAACTACAAGTCTCATGCGTTTAGTGGTGAAGAAAATAATATAAAAAATCGTTCGGGAAATGAGTTTACTCCCTGGGTACTTTCTTTGTATACATTCGACTATACGGGCCAAGCCCGGGATTTACGGGAAATCGCGGGATTTCGTTTGCCGGCGATTAAACCTCTTTTAATAAGCGTCTCATCAAAAATGAAAACATTTTTGAAAACTACAAGTCTCATGCGTTTTAGTGGTGAAAAAATAATTTAAAAAATCGTTCGGGAAATGAGTTTACTCCCTGGGTATTTTCTTTGTATACATTCGACTATACGGGCCAAGACCGGGATTTACGGGAAATCGCGGGTTTTCGTTTTCCGGCGATTAAACCTCTTTCATTAAGCGTCTCATCAAAAATGAAAACATTTTTGAAAACTACAAGTCTCATGCGTTTAGGTGGTGAAAGAAAAATTTAAAAAATCGTTCGGGAAATGAGTTTACTCCCTGGGTACTTTCTTTGTATATATTCGACTATACGGGCCAAGCCCCGGATTTACGGGAAAACGCGGGATTTCGTTTGCCGGCGATTAAACCTCTTTCATTAAGCGTCTCATCAAAAATGAAAACATTTTTGAAAACTACAAGTCTCATGCGTTTTATTGGTGAAAAAATAATTTAAAAAATCGTTCGGGAAATGAGTTTACTCCCTGGGTACTTTTTTTGTATACTTTTGACTATACGGGCCGAGTCCGGGATTTACGGGAAATCGCGGATTTTCGTTTGCCGGCGATTAAACTTCTTTTATTCAGCGTCCCATCAAATATGAAAATATTTTTGAAAACTACAAGTCTCATGCGTTTAGTGGTAAAGAAAATAATAAAAAAAATCGTTCGGGAAATGAGTTTACTCCCTGGGTACTTTCTTTGTATACTTTTGACTATACGGGTCGAGTCCGGGGTTTAAGGGAAATGGCGGGTTTTCGTTTGCCGTCGATTAAACTTCTTTTATTCAGTGTCTCATCAAAAATGAAAACATTTTTAAAAACTACAAGTCTCATGCGTTTTAGTGGTAAAAAAATAATTTTAAAAATCGTTCGGGAAATGAGTTTACTCACAGGGTACTTTCTTTGTATACATTCGACTACACGGGCCAAGCCCGGGATTTACGGGAAATCGCGGGTTTTCGTTTTCCGGCGATTAAACCTCTTTCATTAAGCGTCTCATCAAAAATGAAAACATTTTTGAAAACTACAAGTCTCATGCGTTTTTGTGGTGAAAAAAAAAATTAAAAAATCGTTCGGGAAATGAGTTTACTCCCTGGGTACTTTCTTTGTATACATTCGACTATACGGGGCAAGCCCGGAATTTACGGGAAATCGCGGGATTTCGTTTGCCGGCGATTAAACCTCTTTTAATAAGCGTCTCAGAAAAAATGAAAACATTTTTGAAAACTACAAGTCTCATGCGTTTAGTGGTGAAGAAAATAATATAAAAAATCGTTCGGGAAATGAGTTTACTCCCTGGGTACTTTCTTTGTATACATTCGACTATACGGGCCAAGCCCGGGATTTACGGGAAATCGCGGGATTTCGTTTGCCGGCGATTAAACCTCTTTTAATAAGCGTCTCATCAAAAATGAAAACATTTTTGAAAACTACAAGTCTCATGCGTTTTAGTGGTGAAAAAATAATTTAAAAAATCGTTCGGGAAATGAGTTTACTCCCTGGGTACTTTCTTTATATACATTCGACTATACGGGCCAAGACCGGGATTTACGGGAAATCGCGGGTTTTCGTTTTCCGGCGATTAAACCTCTTTCATTAAGCGTCTCATCAAAAATGAAAACATTTTTGAAAACTACAAGTCTCATGCGTTTTAGTGGTGAAAGAAAAATTTAAAAAATCGTTCGGGAAATGAGTTTACCCCCTGGGTACTTTCTTTGTATATATTCGACTATACGGGCCAAGCCCTGGATTTACGGGAAAACGTGGGATTTCGTTTGCCGGCGATTAAACCTCTTTCATTAAGCGTCTCATCAAAAATGAAAACATTTTTGAAAACTACAAGTCTCATGCGTTTTATTGGTGAAAAAATAATTTAAAAAATCGTTCGGGAAATGAGTTTACTCCCTGGGTACTTTCTTTGTATACTTTTGACTATACGGGCCGAGTCCGGGATTTACGGGAAATCGCATATTTTCGTTTGCCGGCGATTAAACTTCTTTTATTCAGCGTCCCATCAAATATGAAAATATTTTTGAAAACTACAAGTCTCATGCGTTTAGTGGTAAAGAAAATAATAAAAAAAATCGTTCGGGAAATGAGTTTACTCCCTGGGTACTTTCTTTGTATACTTTTGACTATACGGGTCGAGTCCGGGGTTTAAGGGAAATGGCGGGTTTTCGTTTGCCGTCGATTAAACTTCTTTTATTCAGCGTCTCATCAAAAATGAAAACATTTTTAAAAACTACAAGTCTCATGCGTTTTAGTGGTAAAAAAATAATTTTAAAAATCGTTCGTGAAATGAGTTTACTCACAGGGTACTTTCTTTGTATACATTCGACTACACGGGCCAAGCCCGGGATTTACGGGAAATTGCGGGATTTCGTTTGTCGGCGATTAAACTTCTTTCATTAACCCTCTCATCAAAAATGAAAACATTTTTGAAAACTTCAAGTCTCATGCGTTTCTGTGGTGAAAAAAAAAATTAAAAAATCGTTCGGGAAATGAGTTTACTCCCTGGGTACTTTCTTTGTATACATTCGACTATACGGGCCAAGCCCGGGATTTACGGGAAATCGCGGGATTTCGTTTGCCGGCGATTAAACCTCTTTTAATAAGCGTCTCATCAAACATGAAAACATTTTTGAAAACTACAAGTCTCATGCGTTTTAGTGGTGAAAAAAAAATTAAAAAATCGTTCGAGAAATGAGTTTACTCCCTGGGTACTTTCTTTGTATATATTCGACTATACGGGCCAGGCCCGGTATTTACGGGAAATCGCGAGATTTCGTTTGCCGGCGATTAAACCTCTTTTAATAAGCGTCTCATCAAAAATGAAAACATTTTTGAAAACTACAAGTCTCATGCGTTTTAGTGGTGAAAAAATACTTTAAAAAATCGTTCGGGAAATCAGTTTACTCCCTGGGTACTTTCTTTGTATACTTTGGACTATACGGGCCGAGTCCGGGATTTACGGGAAATCGCGGATTTTTGTTTGCTGGCGATTAAACCACTTTCATTAAGCGTCTCATCAAAAATGAAAACATTTTTGAAAACTAAAAGTCTTATGCGTTTTAGTGGTGAAAAAATAATTTAAAAAATCGTTCTGGAAATGAGTTTACTCCCTGGGTACTTTCTTTGTATATATTCGACTATACGGGCCAAGCCCCGGATTTACGGGAAAACGCGGGATTTTGTTTGCCGGCAATTAAACCTCTTTCATTAAGCATCTCATCAAAAATGAAAACATTTTTGAAAACTACAAGTCTCATGCGTTTTATTGGTGAAAAAATAATTTAAAAAATCGTTCGGGAAATGAGTTTACTCCCTGGGTACTTTCTTTGTATACTTTTGACTATACGGGCCGAGTCCGGGATTTACGGGAAATCGCGGATTTTCGTTTGCCGGCGATTAAACTTCTTTTATTCAGCGTCCCATCAAATATGAAAATATTTTTGAAAACTACAAGTCTCATGCGTTTAGTGGTAAAGAAAATAATAAAAAAAATCGTTCGGGAAATGAGTTTACTCCCTGGGTACTTTCTTTGTATACTTTTGACTATACGGGTTGAGTCCGGGGTTTAAGGGAAATGGCGGGTTTTCGTTTGCCGTCGATTAAACTTCTTTTATTCAGCGTCTCATCAAAAATGAAAACATTTTTAAAAACTACAAGTCTCATGCGTTTTAGTGGTAAAAAAATAATTTTAAAAATCGTTCGGGAAATGAGTTTACTCACAGGGTACTTTCTTTGTATACATTCGACTACACGGGCCAAGCCCGGGATTTACGGGAAATCGCGGGATTTCGTTTGCCGGCGATTAAACTTCTTTCATTAACCCTCTCATCAAAAATGAAAACACTTTTGAAAACTTCAAGTCTCATGCGTTTTTGTGGTGAAAAAAAAAATTAAAAAATCGTTCGGGAAATGAGTTTACTCCCTGGGTACTTTCTTTGTATACATTCGACTATACGGGCCAAGCCCGGGATTTACGGGAAATCGCGGGATTTCGTTTGCCGGCGATTAAACCTCTTTTAATAAGCGTCTCAGCAAAAATGAAAACATTTTTGAAAACTACAAGTCTCATGCGTTTAGTGGTGAAGAAAATAATATAAAAAATCGTTCGGGAAATGAGTTTACTCCCTGGGTATTTTCTTTGTATACTATTGACTATACGGGTTGAGTCCGGGGTTTAAGGGAAATGGCGGGTTTTCGTTTGCCGTCGATTAAACTTCTTTTATTCAGCGTCTCATCAAAAATGAAAACATTTTTAAAAACTACAAGTCTCATGCGTTTTATTGGTGAAAAAATAATTTAAAAAATCGTTCGGGAAATGAGTTTACTCCCTGGGTACTTTCTTTGTATACTTTTGACTATACGGGCCGAGTCCGGGATTTACGGGAAATCGCGGATTTTCGTTTGCCGGCGATTAAACTTCTTTTATTCAGCGTCCCATCAAATATGAAAATATTTTTGAAAACTACAAGTCTCATGCGTTTAGTAGTAAACAAAATAATAAAAAAAATCGTTCGGGAAATGAGTTTACTCCCTGGGTACTTTCTTTGTATACTTTTGACTATACGGGTTGAGTCCGGGGTTTAAGGGAAATGGCGGGTTTTCGTTTGCCGTCGATTAAACTTCTTTTATTCAGCGTCTCATCAAAAATGAAAACATTTTTAAAAACTACAAGTCTCATGCGTTTTAGTGGTAAAAAAATAATTTTAAAAATCGTTCGGGAAATGAGTTTACTCACAGGGTACTTTCTTTGTATACATTCGACTACACGGGCCAAGCCAGGGATTTACGGGAAATCGCGGGATTTCGTTTGCCGGCGATTAAACTTCTTTCATTAACCCTCTCATCAAAAATGAAAACACTTTTGAAAACTTCAAGTCTCATGCGTTTTTGTGGTGAAAAAAAAAATTAAAAAATCGTTCGGGAAATGAGTTTACTCCCTGGGTACTTTCTTTGTATACATTCGACTATACGGGCCAAGCCCGGGATTTACGGGAAATCGCGGGATTTCGTTTGCCGGCGATTAAACCTCTTTTAATAAGCGTCTCAGCAAAAATGAAAACATTTTTGAAAACTACAAGTCTCGTGCGTTTAGTGGTGAAGAAAATAATATAAAAAATCGTTCGGGAAATGAGTTTACTCCCTGGGTATTTTCTTTGTATACTATTGACTATACGGGTTGAGTCCGGGGTTTAAGGGAAATGGCGGGTTTTCGTTTGCCGTCGATTAAACTTCTTTTATTCAGCGTCTCATCAAAAATGAAAACATTTTTGAAAACTACAAGTCTCATGCGTTTTAGTGGTGAAAGAAAAATTTAAAAAATCGTTCGGGAAATGAGTTTACTCCCTGGGTACTTTCTTTGTATATATTCGACTATACGGGCCAAGCCCCGGATTTACGGGAAAACGCGGGATTTCGTTTGCCGGCGATTAAACCTCTTTCATTAAGCGTCTCATCAAAAATGAAAACATTTTTGAAAACTACAAGTCTCATGCGTTTTATTGGTGAAAAAATAATTTAAAAAATCGTTCGGGAAATGAGTTTACTCCCTGGGTACTTTCTTTGTATACTTTTGACTATACGGGCCGAGTCCGGGATTTACGGGAAATCGCGGATTTTCGTTTGCCGGCGATTAAACTTCTTTTATTCAGCGTCCCATCAAATATGAAAATATTTTTGAAAACTACAAGTCTCATGCGTTTAGTGGTAAAGAAAATAATAAAAAAAATCGTTCGGGAAATGAGTTTACTCCCTGGGTACTTTCTTTGTATACTTTTGACTATACGGGTTGAGTCCGGGGTTTAAGGGAAATGGCGGGTTTTCGTTTGCCGTCGATTAAACTTCTTTTATTCAGCGTCTCATCAAAAATGAAAACATTTTTAAAAACTACAAGTCTCATGCGTTTTAGTGGTAAAAAAATAATTTTAAAAATCGTTCGGGAAATGAGTTTACTCACAGGGTACTTTCTTTGTATACATTCGACTACACGGGCCAAGCCCGGGATTTACGGGAAATCGCGGGATTTCGTTTGCCGGCGATTAAACTTCTTTCATTAACCCTCTCATCAAAAATGAAAACACTTTTGAAAACTTCAAGTCTCATGCGTTTTTGTGGTGAAAAAAAAAATTAAAAAATCGTTCGGGAAATGAGTTTACTCCCTGGGTACTTTCTTTGTATACATTCGACTATACGGGCCAAGCCCGGGATTTACGGGAAATCGCGGGATTTCGTTTGCCGGCGATTAAACCTCTTTTAATAAGCGTCTCAGCAAAAATGAAAACATTTTTGAAAACTACAAGTCTCATGCGTTTAGTGGTGAAGAAAATAATATAAAAAATCGTTCGGGAAATGAGTTTACTCCCTGGGTATTTTCTTTGTATACTATTGACTATACGGGTCGAGTCCGGGGTTTAAGGGAAATGGCGGGTTTTCGTTTGCCGTCGATTAAACTTCTTTTATTCAGCGTCTCATCAAAAATGGAAACATTTTTGAAAACTAAATGTCTCATGCGTTTTAGTGGTGAAAAAAAAATTTAAAAAATCGCTCGGGAAATGAGTTTACTCCCTGGGTACTTTCTTTGTATACATTCGACTATACGGGCCAAGCCCCGGATTTACGGGAAAACGCGGGATTTCGTTTGCCGGCGATTAAACCTCTTTCATTAAGCGTCTCATCAAAAATGAAAACATTTTTGAAAACTACAAGTCTCATGCGTTTTAGTGGTGAAAAAAAATAATTAAAAAATCGTTCGGGAAATGAGTTTACTCACTGGGTACTTTCTTTGTATATATTCGACTATACGGGCCAGGCCCGGTATTTACGGGAAATCGCGGGATTTCGTTTGCCGGCGATTAAACCTCTTTTAATAAGCGTCTCATCAAAAATGAAAACATTTTTGAAAACTACAAGTCTCATGCGTTTTAGTGGTGAAAAAATACTTTAAAAAATCGTTCGGGAAATGAGTTTACTCCCTGGGTACTTTCTTTGTATACTTTGGACTATACGGGCCGAGTCCGGGATTTACGGGAAATCGCGGATTTTTGTTTGAGGGCGATTAAACTTCTTTCATTAAGCGTCTCATCAAAAATGAAAACATTTTTGAAAACTAAAAGTCTTATGCGTTTTAGTGGTGAAAAAATAATTTAAAAAATCGTTCTGGAAATGAGTTTACTCACTGGGTACTTTCTTTGTATACATTCGACTATACGGGCCAAGACCGGGATTTACGGGAAATCGCGGGTTTTCGTTTTCCGGCGATTAAACTTCTTTCATTAAGCGTCTCATCAAAAATGAAAACATTTTTGAAAACTACAAGTCTCATGCGTTTTAGTGGTGAAAGAAAAATTTAAAAAATCGTTCGGGAAATGAGTTTACTCCCTGGGTACTTTCTTTGTATATATTCGACTATACGGGCCAAGCCCCGGATTTACGGGAAAACGCGGGATTTCGTTTGCCGGCGATTAAACCTCTTTCATTAAGCGTCTCATCAAAAATGAAAACATTTTTGAAAACTACAAGTCTCATGCGTTTTATTGGTGAAAAAATAATTTAAAAAATCGTTCGGGAAATGAGTTTACTCCCTGGGTACTTTCTTTGTATACTTTTGACTATACGGGCCGAGTCCGGGATTTACGGGAAATCGCGGATTTTCGTTTGCCGGCGATTAAACTTCTTTTATTCAGCGTCCCATCAAATATGAAAATATTTTTGAAAACTACAAGTCTCATGCGTTTAGTGGTAAAGAAAATAATAAAAAAAATCGTTCGGGAAATGAGTTTACTCCCTGGGTACTTTCTTTGTATACTTTTGACTATACGGGTCGAGTCCGGGGTTTAAGGGAAATGGCGGGTTTTCGTTTGCCGTCGATTAAACTTCTTTTATTCAGCGTCTCATCAAAAATGAAAACATTTTTAAAAACTACAAGTCTCATGCGTTTTAGTGGTAAAAAAATAATTTTAAAAATCGTTCGGGAAATGAGTTTACTCACAGGGTACTTTCTTTGTATACATTCGACTACACGGGCCAAGCCCGGGATTTACGGGAAATCGCGGGATTTCGTTTGCCGGCGATTAAACTTCTTTCATTAACCCTCTCATCAAAAATGAAAACACTTTTGAAAACTTCAAGTCTCATGCGTTTTTGTGGTGAAAAAAAAAATTAAAAAATCGTTCGGGAAATGAGTTTACTCCCTGGGTACTTTCTTTGTATACATTCGACTATACGGGCCAAGCCCCGGATTTACGGGAAAACGCGGGATTTCGTTTGCCGGCGATTAAACCTCTTTCATTAAGCGTCTCATCAAAAATGAAAACATTTTTGAAAACTACAAGTCTCATGCGTTTTAGTGGTGAAAAAAAATAATTAAAAAATCGTTCGGGAAATGAGTTTACTCACTGGGTACTTTCTTTGTATACATTCGACTATACGGGCCAAGCCCGCGATTTACGGGAAATCGCGGGATTTCGTTTCCCGGCGATTAAACTTCTTTCATTAACCGTCTCATCAAAAATGAAAACATTTTTGAAAACTTCAAGTCTCATGCGTTTTAGTGGTGAAAAAAAAAATAAAAAATCGTTCGGAAAATGAGTTTACTCCCTGGGTACTTTCTTTGTATACATTCGACTATACGGGCCAAGCCCGGGATTTACGGGAAATCGCGGGATTTCGTTTGACGGCGATTAAACCTCTTTTAATATGCGTCTCATCAAAAATGAAAACATTTTTGAAAACTACAAGTCTCATGCGTTTTAGTGTTGAAAAAATACTTTAAAAAATCGTTCGGGAAATGAGTTTACTCCCTGGGTACTTTCTATGTATACTTTGGACTATACGGGCCGAGTCCGGGATTTACGGGAAATCGCGGATTTTCGTTTGAGGGCGATTAAACTTCTTTTATTCAGCGTCTCATCAAAAATGAAAATATTTTTGAAAACTACAAGTCTCATGCGTTGTAGTGGTGAAAAAATAATTTAAAAAATCGTTCGGAAAATGAGTTTACTCCCTGGGTACTTTCTTTGTATACTTTTGACTATACGGGCCGAGTCCGGGGTTTACGGGAAATGGCGAGTTTTCGTTTGCTGGTGATTAAACCACTTTCATTAAGCGTCTCATCAAAAATGAAAACATTTTTGAAGACTAAAAGTCTTATGCGTTTTAGTGGTGAAAAAATAATTTAAAAAATCGTTCTGGAAATGAGTTTACTCACTGGGTACTTTTTTTGTATTTATTCGACTATACGGGCCAAGACCGGGATTTATGGGAAATCGCGGGTTTTCGTTTTCCGGCGATTAAACCTCCTTCATTAAGCGTCTCATCAAAAATGAAAACATTTTTAAAAACTACAAGTCTCATGCGTTTTAGTGGTGAAAGAAAAATTTAAAAAATCGTTCGGAAAATGAGTTTACTCCCTGGGTACTTTCTTTGTATATATTCGACTATACGGGCCAAGCCCCGGATTTACAGGAAAACGCGGGATTTCGTTTGCCGGCGATTAAACCTCCTTCATTAAGCGTCTCATCAAAAATGAAAACATTTTTGAAAACTACAAGTCTCATGCGTTTTAGTGGTGAACAAATAATTTAAAAAATCGTTCGGGAAATGAGTTTACTCCCTGGGTACTTTCTTTGTATACTTTTGACTATACGGGCCGAGTCCGGGATTTACGGGAAATCGCGGATTTTCGTTTGCCGGCGATTAAACTTCTTTTATTCAGCGTCCCATCAAATATGAAAATATTTTTGAAAACTACAAGTCTCATGCGTTTAGTGGTAAAGAAAATAATGTAAAAAATCGTTCGGGAAATGAGTTTACTCCCTGGGTACTTTCTTTGTATACTTTTGACTATACGGGTCGAGTCCGGGGTTTACGGGAAATGGCGGGTTTTCGTTTGCCGTCGATTAAACTTCTTTTATTCAGCGTCTCATCAAAAATGAAAGCATTTTTAAAAACTACAAGTCTCATGCGTTTTAGTGGTGAAAAGATAATTTAAAAAATCGTTTTGGAAATGAGTTTACTCACAGGGTACTTTCTTTGTATACATTCGACTATACGGGCCAAGCCCGGGATTTACGGGAAATCGCGGGTTTTCGTTTGCTGGCGATTAAACCACTTTCATTAAGCGTCTCATCAAAAATGAAAACATTTCTAAAAACTACAAGTCTCATGCGTTTTAGTGGTAAAAAAATAATTTAAAAAATCGTTCGGGAAATGAGTTTACTCACAGGGTACTTTCTTTGTATACATTCGACTACACGGGCCAAGCCCGGGATTTACGGGAAATTGCGGGATTTCGTTTGCCGGCGATTAAACTTCTTTCATTAACCCTCTCATCAAAAATGAAAACATTTTTGAAAACTTCAAGTCTCATGCGTTTTTGTGGTATAAAAATAATTTAAAAAATCGTTCAGGAAATGAGTTTACTCACAGGGTACTTTCTTTGTATACATTCGACTACACGGGCCAAGCCCGGGATTTACGGGAAATCGCGGGATTTCGTTTGCCTGCGATTAAACTTCTTTCATTAACCCTCTCATCAAAAATGAAAACATTTTTGAAAACTTCAAGTCTCATGCGTTTTTGTGGTGAAAAAAAAAATTAAAAAATCGTTCGGGAAATGAGTTTACTCCCTGGGTACTTTCTTTGTATACATTCGACCATACGGGCCAAGCCCGGGATTTACG
Source organism: Hydractinia symbiolongicarpus (assembly GCF_029227915.1). NCBI lineage: Eukaryota > Metazoa > Cnidaria > Hydrozoa > Anthoathecata > Hydractiniidae > Hydractinia > Hydractinia symbiolongicarpus. The sequence continues at coordinate 4,971,746 of NC_079880.1, read as the reverse complement.
GGAAATCGCGGGATTTCGTTTGCCGGCGATTAAACCTCTTTTAATAAGCGTCTCAGCAAAAATGAAAACATTTTTGAAAACTACAAGGCTCATGCATTTTAGTGGTGAAAAAATAATTTAAAAAATCGTTCGAGAAATGAGTTTACTCCCTGGGTACTTTCTTTGTATACTTTGGACTATACGGGCCGAGTCGAAGCAATTGATTTAACTTTCAAGCACAATATTGATGTTCTGCTTCTAACTGAAACGAAAATAGATGAATCGTTCACTGATGCTCAATTTAAGTTAGATAATTACGCAATTCTGAGGAAAGATAGAAATTGACATGGTGGCGGTATTTTACTCTATATAAATGAAAATATTCACTTCAAAGTGTTGCGAAAATATACTTTACCGGATGATATCGAAGTTTTAGTTGTCGAAATAAATCTTCGAAAACGCAAATGGCTTTTAATCGGTGCATATAAACCACCGTTACAAAAAAATTACTACTTTTTAACTCAAATCGCAAATGTATTGATTTCACATCTCAACTATCACGAAAACATCATAATTATGGGTGATTTAAACATGGAAATAAGTGACACAGATTTCGATAACTTCATTTCAACATACGACCTCCATAGACTAATCAAATCACCAACCTGCTTTAAGTCAAGTACTTCGCCTTCTTGCATTGATCACATATTAACAAATCAACCAAATTTCTTTAAAAATAGTGTAACAATCGAAACTGGCATATCAGATTGGCATTTATTTGTTGGAAGTGTGATGAGAATGAACGTGATTAAAGGCGACCCAATTGTGAAACACTACAGAAATTACAACAAAATTGACTACTTTGATTTTGAAAGAACATTATCAATGAACTTTTTGAAATTACTTGAGAACAATTACGACTTTAACCAATTCAATTTATGCATCACGTCTACGCTAAACCATTTTGCACCATTGAAAAAGAAAATACTAAGATTCAATAACGCACCTTTTATCACCAAGGAGCTTCGCAAAGCTATTATGCACAGATCCAAACTTCGTCGCATATATAACAAACCACGATCAAAAGAAAATTGGTCCAACTTCACTAGACAGAGAAACTACTGTGTTTCCTTATTACGAAAAACCAGACGTTCGTATTTCAAGGGTTTACGTATGACAAGCATTACTGATAATAAAAAGTTCTGGAAGTCTGTCAAGCCATTGTTTTCAAACGTTAGTTATAACACCAACAAAATTATCTTAATCGAGAAAGAAAAGATAGTCACCGACGAACAAAAATTATGCAAAATCTTCAATGAATATTACACCAACATCACGAAAAATTTACCAATCAAACCAAACGATGATACACATACAGCAACCATTCACGATGCAATCCACTCGTATACTAATCACATCAGTATTTTGAAAATTCGTGAAAATGTGGGTTATGATGAAAAGTTCTATTTTTCGCTGGTTGAACAGCCTGATGTTCTCAAAGTCATCAAAGACATGGATGCAAAGAAATCTTCTGTTAGTGGTGATTTTCCAGTTTTTATGTTGAAAAAGTTTATTCATATCTTTGTTCCTATCCTCACTAATATTATAAATTTTTGTTTACAGTCTAATATTTTTCCTGATGATTTAAAACTTGCAGAGGTTATACCTGTTTTTAAGAAGGATGACTGTAATGATAAGGAGAACTATAGACCTGTTAGCTTGCTTCCCTGTTTATCAAAGGTTTCTGAAAGAATTATTCTTAATCAAATGCACACTTTTATGCATGACAAACTCAGCCCTCATCTATCAGGCTTCAGAAAGGGTTATAATACACAATATGCTCTCATTCGAATGATTGAACAATGGAAAAGCACACTTGATAATAAGGGTGTAGTTGGAGCAGTGCTAATGGACCTTTCAAAAGCTTTTGATACTATCAACCATGATTTGCTTATTGCAAAGCTGCATGCCTATGGTTTTTCTGAATCTTCTTTATTATTTATTCACTCATACATGAAAAATCGTTTTCAGAGAACCAGAATAAATTCTTCTTTTAGCGAATGGCTTCCTCTTCAAGTTGGAGTTCCACAAGGATCAATCTTAGGACCTCCTTTCTTCAATTATTCTATAAACGATTTATTCTGGTTCATTATTCAATCATCCCTTTGTAACTTTGCAGATGATAACACCTTATATGCTTGTGAAAATTCATTAGAAGATGTAAAACAAACACTGCTTACTAATTTGGTCATAGTTAATAATTGGTTTTATGAAAATTACTTAGCAATAAATTTGAAAAAGTATCAATATATTGTATTAGGTCATCACGATGAAAGTTTGATATTTAACCATTTGAAAATTGCGTGTAAATCGTCTGTAGTGCTTCTTGGTGTTACGATTGACTCGAGACTAAACTTTCATTCGCATGTCAAAAACATCTGTAATAAGGCTAGTAGGAAACTCAACGTGCTTCAAAGGATATCTTCCTTTTTGACACCCAAGATGAAGCGTTTTCTCTTCAATTCATTTATTTTGTCTCAGTTTTCTTACTGTCCCTTAGTATGGATGTTTTGTGGAAAAGTTGCGAATAATCGAATCAATCGTATTCATGAACGTTGTCTAAGAATCATACAGGACGATATAAATGGCAGTTACGATGAACTTTTATCTTTATGTAATGTTAAAAATATTCACATCATCAATTTACAGAATTTAATGAAAGAGGTTTACAAATTTTTAAATGGATTGTCACCTCTATATATGAACGAGATATTTTCTGTTAGGGAAAACATGTACAACCTTCGTTGCTTTAATTTGATCAGGCGACCAACTTGTCGGACAACGTACTATGGCTTAAATACTTTATCAAATATTGCAGGGAAGCTATGGATATCTGTGCCTGACGCTACAAAGAATGCTCCTTCTCTCGAAGCCTTCCGTAGCTCAATAAAATTTTGGGAAGGTGATGTTTGCACCTGTAAAATATGCATGATATACCATACATATTTTAACTTTACTTATTTATTTATTTATTTTTCTTATTCTTTATCGCTGTTTGCCTTGTTTTAAGTTTTGTTGTCGATTTAAATTAGTTATTTAAATACTATTGTATCTATCGACGTTAAATAAAGAGAAAATCAAAAATCAAAAAAAAAAAAAATCCGGGATTTACGAGAAATCGCGGATTTTCGTTTGAGGGCGATTAAACTTCTTTTACTCAGCGTCTCATCAAAAATGAAAACATTTTTGAAAACTACAAGTCTCATGCGTTTTAGTGGTGAAAAAAAAAAATTAAAAAATCGTTCGGGAAATGAGTTTACTCCCTGGGTACTTTCTTTGTATACATTCGACTATACGGGCCAAGCCCGGGATTTACGGGAAATCGCGGGATTTCGTTTGCCGGCGATTAAACCTTTTTTAATAAGCGTCTCATCAAAAATGAAAACATTTTTGAAAACTACAAGTCTCATGCGTTTTAGTGGTGAAAAAATACTTTAAAAAATCGTTCGGAAAATGAGTTTACTCCCTGGGTACTTTCTTTGTATACTTTGGACTATACGGGCCGAGTCCGGGATTTACGGGAAATCGCGGATTTTCGTTTGAGGGCGATTAAACTTCTTTTATTCAGCGTCTCATCAAAAATGAAAATATTTTTGAAAACTACAAGTCTCATGCGTTGTAGTGGTGAAAAAATAATATAAAAAATCGTTCGGAAAATGAGTTTACTCGCTGGGTACTTTCTTTGTATACTTTTGACTATACGGGCCGAGTCCGGGGTTTACGGGAAATGGCGGGTTTTCGTTTGCCGGCGATTAAACTTCTTTTATTCAGTGTCTCATCAAAAATGAAAACATTTTTGAAAACTACAAGTCTCATGCGTTGTAGTGGTGAAAAAATAATTTAAAAAATCGTTCGGAAAATGAGTTTACTCACAGGGTACTTTCTTTGTATACATTCGACTATACAGGCCAAGCCCCGGATTTACGGGAAAACGCGGGATTTCGTTTGCCGGCGATTAAACCTCTTTCATTAAGCGTCTCATCAAAAATGAAAACATTTTTGAAAACTACAAGTCTCATGCGTTTTAGTGGTGAAAAAATAATTTAAAAAATCGTTCGGGAAATGAGTTTACTCCCTGGGTACTTTCTTTGTATACTTTTGACTATACGGGTCGAGTCCGGGATTTACGGGAAATCGCGGATTTTCGTTTGCCGGCGATTAAACTTCTTTTATTCAGCGTCCCATCAAATATGAAAATATTTTTAAAAACTACACGTCTCATGCGTTTAGTGGTAAAGAAAATAATATAAAAAATCGTTCGGGAAATGAGTTTACTCCCTGGGTACTTTCTTTGTATACTTTTGACTATACGGGTCGAGTCCGGGGTTTACGGGAAATGGCGGGTTTTCGTTTGCCGTCGATTAAACTTCTTTTATTCAGCGTCTCATCAAAAATGAAAACATTTTTAAAAACTACAAGTCTCATGCGTTTTAGTGGTGAAAAGATAATTTAAAAAATCGTTTTGGAAATAAGTTTACTCACAGGGTACTTTCTTTGTATACACTCGACTACACGGGCCAAGCCCGGGATTTACGGGAAATCGCGGGATTTCGTTTGCCGGCGATTAAACCTCTTTTAATAAGCGTCTCATCAAAAATGAAAACATTTTTGAAAACTACAAGTCTCATGCGTTTTAGTGGTGAAAAAATACTTTAAAAAATCGTTCGGGAAATGAGTTTACTCCCTGGGTACTTTCTTTGTATACTTTGGACTATACGGGCCGAGTCCGGGATTTACGGGAAATCGCGGATTTTCGTTTGTGGGCGAATAAACTTCTTTTATTCAGCGTCTCATCAAAAATGAAAATATTTTTGAAAACTACAAGTCTCATGCGTTGTAGTGGTGAAAAAATAATATAAAAAATCGTTCGGAAAATGAGTTTACTCGCTGGGTACTTTCTTTGTATACTTTTGACTATACGGGCCGAGTCCGGGGTTTACGGGAAATGGCGGGTTTTCGTTTGCCGGCGATTAAACTTCTTTTATTCAGTGTCTCATCAAAAATGAAAACATTTTTGAAAACTACAAGTCTAATGCGTTGTAGTGGTGAAAAAATAATTTAAAAAATCGTTCGGAAAATGAGTTTACTCACAGGGTACTTTCTTTGTATACATTCGACTATACGGGCCAAGCCCCGGATTTACGGGAAAACGCGGGATTTCGTTTGCCGGCGATTAAACCTCTTTCATTAAGCGTCTCATCAAAAATGAAAACATTTTTGAAAACTACAAGTCTCATGCGTTTTAGTGGTGAAAAAATAATTTAAAAAATCGTTCGGGAAATGAGTTTACTCCCTTTGTACTTTCTTTGTATACTTTTGACTATACGGGTCGAGTCCGGGATTTACGGGAAATCGCGGATTTTCGTTTGCCGGCGATTAAACTTCTTTTATTCAGCGTCCCATCAAATATGAAAATATTTTTAAAAACTACACGTCTCATGCGTTTAGTGGTAAAGAAAATAATATAAAAAATCGTTCGGGAAATGAGTTTACTCCCTGGGTACTTTCTTTGTATACTTTTGACTATACGGGTCGAGTCCGGGGTTTACGGGAAATGGCGGGTTTTCCTTTGCCGTCGATTAAACTTCTTTTATTCAGCGTCTCATCGAAAATGAAAACATTTTTAAAAACTACAAGTCTCATGCGTTTTAGTGCTGAAAAGATAATTTAAAAAATCGTTTTGGAAATAAGTTTACTCACAGGGTACTTTCTTTGTATACATTCGACTACACGGGCCAAGCCCGGGATTTACGGGAAATCGCGGGATTTCGTTTGCCGGCGATTAAACTTCTTTCATTAACCCTCTCATCAAAAATGAAAATATTTTTGAAAACTACAAGTCTCATGCGTTGTAGTGGTGAAAAAATAATTTAAAAATCGTTCGGAAAATGAGTTTACTCCCTGGGTACTTTCTTTGTATACTTTTGAATATACGGGCCGAGTCCGGGGTTTACGGGAAATGGCGGGTTTTCGTTTGCCGGCGATTAAACTTCTTTTATTCAGTGTCTCATCAAAAATGAAAACATTTTTGAAAACTACAAGTCTCATGCGTTGTAGTGGTGAAAAAATAATTTAAAAAATCGTTCGGAAAATGAGTTTACTCACAGGGTACTTTCTTTGTATACATTCGACTATACGGGCCAAGCCCCGGATTTACGGGAAAACGCGGGATTTCGTTTGCCGGCGATTAAACCTCTTTCATTAAGCGTCTCATCAAAAATGAAAACATTTTTGAAAACTACAAGTCTCATGCGTTTTAGTGGTGAAAAAATAATTTAAAAAATCGTTCGGGAAATGAGTTTACTCCCTGGGTACTTTCTTTGTATACTTTTGACTATACGGGTCGAGTCCGGGATTTACGGGAAATCGCGGATTTTCGTTTGCCGGCGATTAAACTTCTTTTATTCAGCGTCCCATCAAATATGAAAATATTTTTAAAAACTACACGTCTCATGCGTTTAGTGGTAAAGAAAATAATATAAAAAATCGTTCGGGAAATGAGTTTACTCCCTGGGTACTTTCTTTGTATACTTTTGACTATACGGGTCGAGTCCGGGGTTTACGGGAAATGGCGGGTTTTCGTTTGCCGTCGATTAAACTTCTTTTATTCAGCGTCTCATCAAAAATGAAAACATTTTTAAAAACTACAAGTCTCATGCGTTTTAGTGGTGAAAAGATAATTTAAAAAATCGTTTTGGAAATAAGTTTACTCACAGGGTACTTTCTTTGTATACACTCGACTACACGGGCCAAGCCCGGGATTTACGGGAAATCGCGGGATTTCGTTTGCCGGCGATTAAACCTCTTTTAATAAGCGTCTCATCAAAAATGAAAACATTTTTGAAAACTACAAGTCTCATGCGTTTTAGTGGTGAAAAAATACTTTAAAAAATCGTTCGGGAAATGAGTTTACTCCCTGGGTACTTTCTTTGTATACTTTGGACTATACGGGCCGAGTCCGGGATTTACGGGAAATCGCGGATTTTCGTTTGTGGGCGAATAAACTTCTTTTATTCAGCGTCTCATCAAAAATGAAAATATTTTTGAAAACTACAAGTCTCATGCGTTGTAGTGGTGAAAAAATAATATAAAAAATCGTTCGGAAAATGAGTTTACTCGCTGGGTACTTTCTTTGTATACTTTTGACTATACGGGCCGAGTCCGGGGTTTACGGGAAATGGCGGGTTTTCGTTTGCCGGCGATTAAACTTCTTTTATTCAGTGTCTCATCAAAAATGAAAACATTTTTGAAAACTACAAGTCTAATGCGTTGTAGTGGTGAAAAAATAATTTAAAAAATCGTTCGGAAAATGAGTTTACTCACAGGGTACTTTCTTTGTATACATTCGACTATACGGGCCAAGCCCCGGATTTACGGGAAAACGCGGGATTTCGTTTGCCGGCGATTAAACCTCTTTCATTAAGCGTCTCATCAAAAATGAAAACATTTTTGAAAACTACAAGTCTCATGCGTTTTAGTGGTGAAAAAATAATTTAAAAAATCGTTCGGGAAATGAGTTTACTCCCTGGGTACTTTCTTTGTATACTTTTGACTATACGGGTCGAGTCCGGGATTTACGGGAAATCGCAGATTTTCGTTTGCCGGCGATTAAACTTCTTTTATTCAGCGTCCCATCAAATATGAAAATATTTTTAAAAACTACACGTCTCATGCGTTTAGTGGTAAAGAAAATAATATAAAAAATCGTTCGGGAAATGAGTTTACTCCCTGGGTACTTTCTTTGTATACTTTTGACTATACGGGTCGAGTCCGGGGTTTACGGGAAATGGCGGGTTTTCCTTTGCCGTCGATTAAACTTCTTTTATTCAGCGTCTCATCGAAAATGAAAACATTTTTAAAAACTACAAGTCTCATGCGTTTTAGTGCTGAAAAGATAATTTAAAAAATCGTTTTGGAAATAAGTTTACTCACAGGGTACTTTCTTTGTATACATTCGACTACACGGGCCAAGCCCGGGATTTACGGGAAATCGCGGGATTTCGTTTGCCGGCGATTAAACTTCTTTCATTAACCCTCTCATCAAAAATGAAAATATTTTTGAAAACTACAAGTCTCATGCGTTGTAGTGGTGAAAAAATAATTTAAAAATCGTTCGGAAAATGAGTTTACTCCCTGGGTACTTTCTTTGTATACTTTTGAATATACGGGCCGAGTCCGGGGTTTACGGGAAATGGCGGGTTTTCGTTTGCCGGCGATTAAACTTCTTTTATTCAGTGTCTCATCAAAAATGAAAACATTTTTGAAAACTACAAGTCTCATGCGTTGTAGTGGTGAAAAAATAATTTAAAAAATCGTTCCGAAAATGAGTTTACTCACAGGGTACTTTCTTTGTATACATTCGACTATACGGGCCAAGCCCCGGATTTACGGGAAAACGCGGGATTTCGTTTGCCGGCGATTAAACCTCTTTCATTAAGCGTCTCATCAAAAATGAAAACATTTTTGAAAACTACAAGTCTCATGCGTTTTAGTGGTGAAAAAATAATTTAAAAAATCGTTCGGGAAATGAGTTTACTCCCTGGGTACTTTCTTTGTATACTTTTGACTTTACGGGCCGAGTCCGGGATTTACGGGAAATCACGGATTTTCGTTTGCCGGCGATTAAACTTCTTTTATTCAGTGTCCCATCAAATATGAAAATATTTTTGAAAACTACAAGTCTCATGCGTTTAGTGGTAAAGAAAATAATATAAAAAATCGTTCGGGAAATGAGTTTACTCCCTGGGTTCTTTCTTTGTATACTTTTGACTATACGGGTCGAGTCCGGGGTTTACGGGAAATGGCGGGTTTTCGTTTGCCGTCGATTAAACTTCTTTTATTCAGCGTCTCATCAAAAATGAAAACATTTTTAAAAACTACAAGTCTCATGCGTTTTAGTGGTGAAAAGATAATTTAAAAAATCGTTTTGGAAATGAGTTTACTCACAGGGTACTTTCTTTGTATACATTCGACTATACGGGCCAAGCCCGGGATTTACGGGAAATCGCGGGTTTTCGTTTGCTGGCGATTAAACCACTTTCATTAAGCGTCTCACCAAAATGAAAACATTTTTGAAAACTACAAGTCTCATGCGTTTTAGTGGTGAAAGAAAAATTTAAAAATCCGTTCGGGAAATGAGTTCACTCCCTGGGTACTTTCTTTGTATATATTCGACTATACGGGCCAAGCCCCGGATTTACGGAAAAACGCGGGATTTCGTTTGCCGGCGATTAAACCTCTTTCATTAAGCGTCTCATCAAAAATGAAAACATTTCTGAAAACTACAAGTCTCATGCGTTTTAGTGGTGAAAAAAAATAATTAAGAAATCGTTCCGGAAATGAGTTTACTCACTGGGTACTTTCTTTGTATACTTTTGACTATACGGGCCGAGTCCGGGGTTTACGGGAAATGGCGGGTTTTCGTTTGCCGGCGATTAAACTTCTTTTATTCAGTGTCTCATCAAAAATGAAAACATTTTTGAAAACTACAAGTCTCATGCGTTGTAGTGGTGAAAAAATAATTTAAAAAATCGTTCCGAAAATGAGTTTACTCACAGGGTACTTTCTTTGTATACATTCGACTATACGGGCCAAGCCCCGGATTTACGGGAAAACGCGGGATTTCGTTTGCCGGCGATTAAACATCTTTCATTAAGCGTCTCATCAAAAATGAAAACATTTTTGAAAACTACAAGTCTCATGCGTTTTAGTGGTGAAAAAATAATTTAAAAAATCGTTCGGGAAATGAGTTTACTCCCTGGGTACTTTCTTTGTATACATTCGACTACACGGGCCAAGCCCGGGATTTACGGGAAATCGCGGGATTTCGTTTGCCGGCGATTAAACTTCTTTCATTAACCCTCTCATCAAAAATGAAAATATTTTTGAAAACTACAAGTCTCATGCGTTGTAGTGGTAAAAAAATAATTTAAAAATCGTTCGGAAAATGAGTTTACTCCCTGGGTACTTTCTTTGTATACTTTTGAATATACGGGCCGAGTCCGGGGTTTACGGGAAATGGCGGGTTTTCGTTTGCCGGCGATTAAACTTCTTTTATTCAGTGTCTCATCAAAAATGAAAACATTTTTGAAAACTACAAGTCTCATGCGTTGTAGTGGTGAAAAAATAATTTAAAAAATCGTTCCGAAAATGAGTTTACTCACAGGGTACTTTCTTTGTATACATTCGACTATACGGGCCAAGCCCCGGATTTACGGGAAAACGCGGGATTTCGTTTGCCGGCGATTAAACCTCTTTCATTAAGCGTCTCATCAAAAATGAAAACATTTTTGAAAACTACAAGTCTCATGCGTTTTAGTGGTGAAAAAATAATTTAAAAAATCGTTCGGGAAATGAGTTTACTCCCTGGGTACTTTCTTTGTATACTTTTGACTTTACGGGCCGAGTCCGGGATTTACGGGAAATCACGGATTTTCGTTTGCCGGCGATTAAACTTCTTTTATTCAGTGTCCCATCAAATATGAAAATATTTTTGAAAACTACAAGTCTCATGCGTTTAGTGGTAAAGAAAATAATATAAAAAATCGTTCGGGAAATGAGTTTACTCCCTGGGTTCTTTCTTTGTATACTTTTGACTATACGGGTCGAGTCCGGGGTTTACGGGAAATGGCGGGTTTTCGTTTGCCGTCGATTAAACTTCTTTTATTCAGCGTCTCATCAAAAATGAAAACATTTTTAAAAACTACAAGTCTCATGCGTTTTAGTGGTGAAAAGATAATTTAAAAAATCGTTTTGGAAATGAGTTTACTCACAGGGTACTTTCTTTGTATACATTCGACTATACGGGCCAAGCCCGGGATTTACGGGAAATCGCGGGTTTTCGTTTGCTGGCGATTAAACCACTTTCATTAAGCGTCTCACCAAAATGAAAACATTTTTGAAAACTACAAGTCTCATGCGTTTTAGTGGTGAAAGAAAAATTTAAAAATCCGTTCGGGAAATGAGTTCACTCCCTGGGTACTTTCTTTGTATATATTCGACTATACGGGCCAAGCCCCGGATTTACGGAAAAACGCGGGATTTCGTTTGCCGGCGATTAAACCTCTTTCATTAAGCGTCTCATCAAAAATGAAAACATTTCTGAAAACTACAAGTCTCATGCGTTTTAGTGGTGAAAAAAAATAATTAAGAAATCGTTCCGGAAATGAGTTTACTCACTGGGTACTTTCTTTGTATACTTTTGACTATACGGGCCGAGTCCGGGGTTTACGGGAAATGGCGGGTTTTCGTTTGCCGGCGATTAAACTTCTTTTATTCAGTGTCTCATCAAAAATGAAAACATTTTTGAAAACTACAAGTCTCATGCGTTGTAGTGGTGAAAAAATAATTTAAAAAATCGTTCCGAAAATGAGTTTACTCACAGGGTACTTTCTTTGTATACATTCGACTATACGGGCCAAGCCCCGGATTTACGGGAAAACGCGGGATTTCGTTTGCCGGCGATTAAACCTCTTTCATTAAGCGTCTCATCAAAAATGAAAACATTTTTGAAAACTACAAGTCTCATGCGTTTTAGTGGTGAAAAAATAATTTAAAAAATCGTTCGGGAAATGAGTTTACTCCCTGGGTACTTTCTTTGTATACTTTTGACTTTACGGGCCGAGTCCGGGATTTACGGGAAATCGCGGATTTTCGTTTGCCGGCGATTAAACTTCTTTTATTCAGTGTCCCATCAAATATGAAAATATTTTTGAAAACTACAAGTCTCATGCGTTTAGTGGTAAAGAAAATAATATAAAAAATCGTTCGGGAAATGAGTTTACTCCCTGGGTTCTTTCTTTGTATACTTTTGACTATACGGGTCGAGTCCGGGGTTTACGGGAAATGGCGGGTTTTCGTTTGCCGTCGATTAAACTTCTTTTATTCAGCGTCTCATCAAAAATGAAAACATTTTTAAAAACTACAAGTCTCATGCGTTTTAGTGGTGAAAAGATAATTTAAAAAATCGTTTTGGAAATGAGTTTACTCACAGGGTACTTTCTTTGTATACATTCGACTATACGGGCCAAGCCCGGGATTTACGGGAAATCGCGGGTTTTCGTTTGCTGGCGATTAAACCACTTTCATTAAGCGTCTCACCAAAATGAAAACATTTTTGAAAACTACAAGTCTCATGCGTTTTAGTGGTGAAAGAAAAATTTAAAAAATCGTTCGGGAAATGAGTTCACTCCCTGGGTACTTTCTTTGTATATATTCGACTATACGGGCCAAGCCCCGGATTTACGGAAAAACGCGGGATTTCGTTTGCCGGCGATTAAACCTCTTTCATTAAGCGTCTCATCAAAAATGAAAACATTTCTGAAAACTACAAGTCTCATGCGTTTTAGTGGTGAAAAAAAATAATTAAGAAATCGTTCCGGAAATGAGTTTACTCACTGGGTACTTTCTTTGTATACATTCGACTATACGGGCCAAGCCCGCGATTTACGGGAAATCGCGGGATTTCGTTTGCCGGCGATTAAACTTCTTTCATTAAACGTCTCATCAAAAATGAAAACATTTTTGAAAACTTCAAGTCTCATGCGTTTTAGTGGTGAAAAGATAATTTAAAAAATCGTTTTGGAAATGAGTTTACTCACAGGGTACTTTCTTTGTATACATTCGACTATACGGGCCAAGCCCGGGATTTACGGGAAATCGCGGGTTTTCGTTTGCTGGCGATTAAACCACTTTCATTAAGCGTCTCATCAAAAATGAAAACATTTCTGAAAACTACAAGTCTCATGCGTTTTAGTGGTGAAAAAAAATAATTAAGAAATCGTTCGGGAAATGAGTTTACTCACTGGGTACTTTCTTTGTATACATTCGACTATACGGGCCAAGCCCGCGATTTAAGGGAAATCGCGGGATTTCGTTTGCCGGCGATTAAACTTCTTTCATTAAACGTCTCATCAAAAATGAAAAAATTTTTGAAAACTTCAAGTCTCATGCGTTTTAGTGGTGAAAAAAAAAATTAAAAAATCGTTCGGGAAATGAGTTTACTCCCTGGGTACTTTCTTTGTATACATTCGACTATACGGGCCAAGCCCGGCATTTACGGGAAATCGCGGGATTTCGTTTGCCGGCGATTAAACCTCTTTTAATAAGCGTCTCATCAAAAATGAAAACATTTTTGAAAACTACAAGTCTCATGCGTTGTAGTGGTGAAAAAATAATTGAAAAAATCGTTCGGAAAATGAGTTTACTCCCTGGGTACTTTCTTTGTATACTTTTGACTATACGGGCCGAGTCCGGGGTTTACGGGAAATGGCGGGTTTTCGTTTGCCGGCGATTAAACTTCTTTTATTCAGCGTCTCATCAAAAATGAAAACATTTTTAAAAACTACAAGTCTCATGCGTTTTAGTGGTGAAAAGATAATTTAAAAAATCGTTTTGGAAATGAGTTTACTCACAGGGTACTTTCTTTGTATACATTCGACTATACGGGCCAAGCCCGGGATTTACGGGAAATCGCGGGTTTTCGTTTGCTGGCGATTAAACCACTTTCATTAAGCGTCTCATCAAAAATGAAAACATTTCTGAAAACTACAAGTCTCATGCGTTTTAGTGGTGAAAAAAAATAATTAAGAAATCGTTCGGGAAATGAGTTTACTCACTGGGTACTTTCTTTGTATACATTCGACTATACGGGCCAAGCCCGCGATTTACGGGAAATCGCGGGATTTCGTTTGCCGGCGATTAAACTTCTTTCATTAAACGTCTCATCAAAAATGAAAACATTTTTGAAAACTTCAAGTCTCATGCGTTTTAGTGGTGAAAAAAAAAATTAAAAAATCGTTCGGGAAATGAGTTTACTCCCTGGGTACTTTCTTTGTATACATTCGACTATACGGGCCAAGCCCGGCATTTACGGGAAATCGCGGGATTTCGTTTGCCGGCGATTAAACCTCTTTTAATAAGCGTCTCATCAAAAATGAAAACATTTTTGAAAACTACAAGTCTCATGCGTTGTAGTGGTGAAAAAATAATTGAAAAAATCGTTCGGAAAATGAGTTTACTCCCTGGGTACTTTCTTTGTATACTTTTGACTATACGGGCCGAGTCCGGGGTTTACGGGAAATGGCGGGTTTTCGTTTGCCGGCGATTAAACTTCTTTTATTCAGCGTCTCATCAAAAATGAAAACATTTTTAAAAACTACAAGTCTCATGCGTTTTAGTGGTGAAAAGATAATTTAAAAAATCGTTTTGGAAATGAGTTTACTCACAGGGTACTTTCTTTGTATACATTCGACTATACGGGCCAAGCCCGGGATTTACGGGAAATCGCGGGTTTTCGTTTGCTGGCGATTAAACCACTTTCATTAAGCGTCTCATCAAAAATGAAAACATTTTTGAAAACTAAAAGTCTTATGCGTTTTAGTGGTGAAAAAATAATTTAAAAAATCGTTCTGGAAATGAGTTTACTCACTGGGTACTTTCTTTGTATACATTCGACTATACGGGCCAAGACCGGGATTTACGGGAAATCGAGGGTTTTCGTTTTCCGGCGATTAAACCTCTTTCATTAAGCGTCTCATCAAAAATGAAAACATTTTTGAAAACTACAAGTCTCATGCGTTTTAGTGGTGAAAGAAAAATTTAAAAAATCGTTCGGGAAATGAGTTTACTCCCTGGGTACTTTCTTTGTATATATTCGACTATACGGGCCAAGCCCCGGATTTACGGGAAAACGCGGATTTCGTTTGCCGGCGATTAAACCTCTTTCATTAAGCGTATCATCAAAAATGAAAACATTTTTGAAAACTACAAGTCTCATGCGTTTTAGTGGTGAAAAAATAATTTAAAAAATCGTTCGGGAAATGAGTTTACTCCCTGGGTACTTTCTTTGTATACTTTTGACTATACGGGCCGAGTCCGGGATTTACGGGAAATCGCGGATTTTCGTTTGCCGGCGATTAAACTTCTTTTATTCAGCGTCCCATCAAATATGAAAATATTTTTGAAAACTACAAGTCTCATGCGTTTAGTGGTAAAGAAAATAATATAAAAAATCGTTCGGGAAATAAGTTTACTCCCTGGGTACTTTCTTTGTATACTTTTGACTATACGGGTCGAGTCCGGGGTTTACGGGAAATGGCGGGTTTTCGTTTGCCGTCGATTAAACTTCTTTTATTCAGCGTCTCATCAAAAATGAAAACATTTTTAAAAACTACAAGTCTCATGCGTTTTAGTGGTGAAAAGATAATTTAAAAAATCGTTTTGGAAATGAGTTTACTCACAGGATACTTTCTTTGTATACATTCGACTATACAGGCCAAGCCCGGGATTTACGGGAAATCGCGGGTTTTCGTTTGCTGGCGATTAAACCACTTTCATTAAGCGTCTCATCAAAAATGAAAACATTTCTAAAAACTACAAGTCTCATGCGTTTTAGTGGTAAAAAAATAATTTAAAAAATCGTTCGGGAAATGAGTTTACTCACAGGGTACTTTCTTTGTATACATTCGACTACACGGGCCAAGCCCGATATTTACGGGAAATCGCGGGATTTCGTTTGCCGGCGATTAAACTTCTTTCATTAACCCTCTCATCAAAAATGAAAACATTTTTGAAAACTACAAGTCTCATGCGTTTTAGTGGTGAAAAAAAAATTTAAAAAATTGTTCGGGAAATGAGTTTACTCCCTGGGTACTTTCTTTGTATACATTCGACTATACGGGCCAAGCCCCGGATTTACGGGAAAACGCGGGATTTCGTTTGCCGGCGATTAAACCTCTTTCATTAAGCGTCTCATCAAAAATAAAAACATTTTTTAAATTATTTTTTCACCACTAAAACGCATGAGACTTGTAGTTTTCAAAAATGCTTTCATTTTTGCTGAGACGCTTATTAAAAGAGGTTTAATCGCCGGCAAACGAAATCCCGCGATTTCCCGTAAATCCCGGGCTTGGCCCGTATAGTCGAATGTATACAAAGAAAGTACCCAGGGAGTAAACTCATTTCCCGAACGATTTTTTAATTTTTTTTTTTCACCACAAAAACGCATGAGACTTGAAGTTTTCAAAAATGTTTTCATTTTTGATGAGAGGGTTAATGAAAGATGTTTAATCGCCGGCAAACGAAATCCCGCGATTTCCCGTAAATCCCGGGTTTGGCCCGTGTAGTCGAATGTATACAAAGAAAGTACCCTGTGAGTAAACTCATTTCTCGAACGATTTTTTAAATTATTTTTTTACCACTAAAACGCATGAGACTTGTAGTTTTCAGAAATGTTTTCATTTTTGATGAGACGCTTAATGAAAGTGGTTTAATCGACAGCAAACGAAAACCCGCGATTTCCCGTAAATCCCGGGCTTGGCCCGTATAGTTGAATGTATACAAAGAAAGTATCCTGTGAGTAAACTCATTTCCAAAACGATATTTTAAATTATCTTTTCACCACTAAAACGCATGAGACGTGTAGTTTTTAAAAATGTTTTCATTTTTTATGAGACGCTGAATAAAAGAAGTTTAATCGACGGCAAACGAAAACCCGCCATTTCCCGTAAACCCCGGACTCGACCCGTATAGTCAAAAGTATACAAAGGAAGTACCCAGGGAGTAAACTCATTTCCCGAAAGATTTTTTAAATTATTTTTTCACCACTAAAACGCATGAGACTTGTAGTTTTCAAAAATGTTTTCATTTTTGCTGAAAAGCTTATTAAAAGAGGTTTAACCGCCGGCAAACGAAATCCCGCGATTTCCCGAAAATCGCGGGCTTGGCCCGTATAGTCGAATGTATACAAAGAAAGTACCCAGGGAGTAAACTCATTTCCCGAACGATTTTTTAATTTTTTTTTTCACCACAAAAACGCATGAGACTTGAAGTTTTCAAAAATGTTTTCATTTTTGATGAGAGGGTTAATGAAAGAAGTTTAATCGCCGGCAAACGAAATCCCGCGATTTCCCGTAAATCCCGGGCTTGGCCCGTATAGTCAAATGTATACAAAGAAAGTACCCTGTGAGTAAACTCATTTCCCGAACGATTTTTTAAATTATTTTTTTACCACTAAAACGCATGAGAATTGTAGTTTTCAGAAATGTTTTCATTTTTGATGAGACGCTTAATGAAAGTGGTTTAATCGCCGGCAAACGAAAATCCGCGATTTCCCGCAAATCCCGGACTCGGCCCGTATAGTCAAAAGTATACAAAGAAAGTACCCAGGGAGTAAACTCATTTCCCGAACGATTTTTTAAATTATTTTTTCACCACTAAAACGCATAAGACTTGTAGTTTTCAAAAATGTTTTCATTTTTTATGAGACGCTTAATGAAAGAGGTTTAATCGCCGGCAAACGAAATCCCGCGTTTTCCCGTAAATCCGGGGCTTGGCCCGTATAGTCGAATATATACAAAGAAAGTACCCAGGGAGTAAACTCATTTCGCGAACGATTTTTTAAATTTTTCTTTCACCACTAAAACGCATGAGACTTGTAGTTTTTAAAAATGTTTTCATTTTTGATGAGACTCTGAATGAAAGAGGTTTAATCGCCGGCAAACGAAAACCCGCCATTTCCCGTAAACCCCGGACTCGGCCCGTATAGTCAAAAGTATACAAAGAAAGTACCCAGGGAGTAAACTCATTTCCCGAACGATTTTTTAATTATTTTTTTTCACCACTAAAACGCATGAGACTTGTAGTTTTCAAAAATGTTTTCATTTTTGATGAGACGCTTATTAAAAGAGGTTTAATCGCCGGCAAACGAAATCCCGCGATTTCCCGTAAATCGCGGGCTTGGCCCGTATAGTCGAATGTATACAAAGAAAGTACCCAGTGAGTAAACTCATTTCCCGAACGATTTTTTAAATTTTTTTTTCACCACTAAAACGCATGAGACTTGTAGTTTTCAAATATGTTTTCATTTTTGATGAGACGCTGAGTAAAAGAAGTTTAATCGCCCTCAAACGAAAATCCGCGATTTCCCGTAAATCGCGGGCTTGGCCCGTATAGTTGAATGTATACAAAGAAAGTACCCAGTGAGTAAACTCATTTCCCGAACGATTTTTTAATTATTTTTTTTCACCACTAAAACGCATGAGACTTGTAGTTTTCAAAAATGTTTTCATTTTTGATGAGACGCTTAATGAAAGAGGTTTAATCGCCGGCAAACGAAATCCCGCGTTTTCCCGTAAATCCGGGGCTTGGCCCGTATAGTCGAATGTATACAAAGAAAGTACCCAGGGAGTAAACTCATTTCCCGAACGATTTTTTAAATTTTTTTTTCACCACTAAAACGCATGAGACTTGTAGTTTTCAAATATGTTTTCATTTTTGATGAGACGCTGAGTAAAAGAAGTTTAATCGCCCTCAAACGAAAATCCGCGATTTCCCGTAAATCCCGGACTCGGCCCGTATAGTCCAAAGTATACAAAGAAAGTACCCAGGGAGTAAACTCATTTCCCGAACGATTTTTTAAATTATTTTTTTACCACTAAAACGCATGAGACTTGTAGTTTTCAGAAATGTTTTCATTTTTGATGAGACGCTTAATGAAAGTGGTTTAATCGCCAGCAAACGAAAACCCGCGAATTCCCGTAAATCCCGGGCTTGGCCCGTATAGTCGAATGTATACAAAGAAAGTACCCTGTGAGTAAACTCATTTCCAAAACGATTTTTTAAATTATCTTTTAACCACTAAAACGCATGAGACTTGTAGTTTTTAAAAATGTTTTCATTTTTGATGAGACGCTGAATAAAAGAAGTTTAATCGACGGCAAACGAAAACCCGCCATTTCCCGTAAACCCCGGACTCGACCCGTATAGTCAAAAGTATACAAAGAAAGTACCCAGTGAGTAAACTCATTTCCCGAACGATTTTTTATATTATTTTCTTTACCACTAAACGCATGAGACTTGTAGTTTTCAAAAATATTTTCATATTTGATGGGACCCTGAATAAAAGAAGTTTAATCGCCGGCAAACGAAAATCCGCGATTTCCCGTAAATCCCGGACTCGGCCCGTATAGTCAAAAGTATACAAAGAAAGTACCCAGGGAGTAAACTCATTTCCCGAACGATTTTTTAAATTATTTTTTCACCACTAAAACGCATGAGACTTGTAGTTTTCAAAAATGTTTTCATTTTTGATGAGACGCTTAATGAAAGAGGTTTAATCGCCGGCAAACGAAATCCCGCGTTTTTCCGTAAATCCGAGGCTTGGCCCGTATAGTCGAATATATACAAAGAAAGTACCCTGTGAGTAAACTCATTTTCAGAACGATTTTTTAAATTATTTTTTCACCACTACAACGCATGAGACTTGTAGTTTTCAAAAATGTTTTCATTTTTGATGAGACACGGTATAAAAGAAGTTTAATCGCCGGCAAACGAAATCCCGCGTTTTCCCGTAAATCCGGGGCTTGGCCCGTATAGTCGAATGTATACAAAGAAAGTACCCAGGGAGTAAACTCATTTCCCGAACGATTTTTTAAATTTTTTTTTCACCACTAAAACGCATGAGACTTGTAGTTTTCAAATATGTTTTCATTTTTGATGAGACGCTGAGTAAAAGAAGTTTAATCGCCCTCAAACGAAAATCCGCGATTTCCCGTAAATCGCGGGCTTGGCCCGTATAGTTGAATGTATACAAAGAAAGTACCCAGTGAGTAAACTCATTTCCCGAACGATTTTTTAATTATTTTTTTTCACCACTAAAACGCATGAGACTTGTAGTTTTCAAAAATGTTTTCATTTTTGATGAGACGCTTAATGAAAGAGGTTTAATCGCCGGCAAACGAAATCCCGCGTTTTCCCGTAAATCTGGGGCTTGGCCCGTATAGTCGAATGTATACAAAGAAAGTACCCAGGGAGTAAACTCATTTCCCGAACGATTTTTTAAATTTTTTTTTCACCACTAAAACGCATGAGACTTGTAGTTTTCAAATATGTTTTCATTTTTGATGAGACGCTGAGTAAAAGAAGTTTAATCGCCCTCAAACGAAAATCCGCGATTTCCCGTAAATCCCGGACTCGGCCCGTATAGTCCAAAGTATACAAAGAAAGTACCCAGGGAGTAAACTCATTTCCCGAACGATTTTTTAAATTATTTTTTTACCACTAAAACGCATGAGACTTGTAGTTTTCAGAAATGTTTTCATTTTTGATGAGACGCTTAATGAAAGTGGTTTAATCGCCAGCAAACGAAAACCCGCGAATTCCCGTAAATCCCGGGCTTGGCCCGTATAGTCGAATGTATACAAAGAAAGTACCCTGTGAGTAAACTCATTTCCAAAACGATTTTTTAAATTATCTTTTAACCACTAAAACGCATGAGACTTGTAGTTTTTAAAAATGTTTTCATTTTTGATGAGACGCTGAATAAAAGAAGTTTAATCGACGGCAAACGAAAACCCGCCATTTCCCGTAAACCCCGGACTCGACCCGTATAGTCAAAAGTATACAAAGAAAGTACCCAGTGAGTAAACTCATTTCCCGAACGATTTTTTATATTATTTTCTTTACCACTAAACGCATGAGACTTGTAGTTTTCAAAAATATTTTCATATTTGATGGGACCCTGAATAAAAGAAGTTTAATCGCCGGCAAACGAAAATCCGCGATTTCCCGTAAATCCCGGACTCGGCCCGTATAGTCAAAAGTATACAAAGAAAGTACCCAGGGAGTAAACTCATTTCCCGAACGATTTTTTAAATTATTTTTTCACCACTACAACGCATGAGACTTGTAGTTTTCAAAAATGTTTTTATTTTTGATGAGACGCTTAATGAAAGAGGTTTAATCGCCGGCAAACGAAATCCCGCGTTTTTCCGTAAATCCGAGGCTTGGCCCGTATAGTCGAATATATACAAAGAAAGTACCCTGTGAGTAAACTCATTTTCGGAACGATTTTTTAAATTATTTTTTCACCACTACAACGCATGAGACTTGTAGTTTTCAAAAATGTTTTCATTTTTGATGAGACACTGTATAAAAGAAGTTTAATCGCCGGCAAACGAAATCTCGCGATTTCCCGTAAATCCCGGGCTTGGCCCGTGTAGTCGAATGTATACAAAGAAAGTACCCTGTGAGTAAACTCATTTCCCGAACGATTTTTTAAATTATTTTTTACCACTAAAACGCATGAGACTTGTAGTTTTCAGAAATGTTTTCATTTTTGATGAGACGCTTAATGAAAGTGGTTTAATCGCCAGCAAACGAAAACCCGCGATTTCCCGTAAATCCCGGGCTTGGCCCGTATAGTCGAATGTATACAAAGAAAGTACCCTGTGAGTAAACTCATTTCCAAAACGATTTTTTAAATTATCTTTTCACCACTAAAACGCATGAGACTTGTAGTTTTTAAAAATGTTTTCATTTTTGATGAGACGCTGAATAAAAGAAGTTTAATCGCCGGCAAACGAAATCTCGCGATTTCCCGTAAATCCCGGGCTTGGCCCGTGTAGTCGAATGTATACAAAGAAAGTACCCTGTGAGTAAACTCATTTCCCGAACGATTTTTTAAATTATTTTTTACCACTAAAACGCATGAGACTTGTAGTTTTCAGAAATGTTTTCATTTTTGATGAGACGCTTAATGAAAGTGGTTTAATCGCCAGCAAACGAAAACCCGCGATTTCCCGTAAATCCCGGGCTTGGCCCGTATAGTCGAATGTATACAAAGAAAGTACCCTGTGAGTAAACTCATTTCCAAAACGATTTTTTAAATTATCTTTTCACCACTAAAACGCATGAGACTTGTAGTTTTTAAAAATGTTTTCATTTTTGATGAGACGCTGAATAAAAGAAGTTTAATCGACGGCAAACGAAAACCCGCCATTTCCCGTAAACCCCGGACTCGACCCGTATAGTCAAAAGTATACAAAGAAAGTACCCAGGGAGTAAACTCATTTTCCGAACGATTTTTTAAATTATTTTTTCACCACTACAACGCATGAGACTTGTAGTTTTCAAAAATGTTTTAATTTTTGGTGAGACACTGAATAAAAGAAGTTTAATCGCCGGGAAACGAAAACCCGCCATTTCCCGTAAACCCCGGACTCGGCCCGTATAGTCAAAAGTATACAAAGAAAGTACCCAGGGAGTAAACTCATTTTCCGAACGATTTTTTAAATTATTTTTTCACCACTACAACGCATGAGACTTGTAGTTTTCAAAAATATTTTCATTTTTGATGAGACGCTTAATGAAAGAGGTTTAATCGCCGGCAAACGAAATCCCGCGTTTTCCCGTAAATCCGGGGCTTGGCCCGTATAGTCGAATGTATACAAAGAAAGTACCCTGTGAGTAAACTCATTTTCGGAACGATTTTTTAAATTATTTTTTCACCAATACAACGCATGAGACTTGTAGTTTTCAAAAATGTTTTCATTTTTGATGAGACACTGAATAAAAGAAGTTTAATCGCCGGCAAACGAAAACCCGCCATTTCCCGTAAACCCCGGACTCGGCCCGTATAGTCAAAAGTATACAAAGAAAGTACCCAGGGAGTAAACTCATTTTCCGAACGATTTTTTAAATTATTTTTTCACCACTACAACTAATGAGACTTGTAGTTTTCAAAAATATTTTCATTTTTGATGAGAGGGTTAATGAAAGAAGTTTAATCGCCGGCAAACGAAATCCCGCGTTTTCCCGTAAATCCCGGGCTTGGCCTGTGTAGTCGAATGTATACAAAGAAAGTACCCTGTGAGTAAACTCATTTCCCGAACGATTTTTTAAATTATTTTTTACCACTAAAACGCATGAGACTTGTAGTTTTCAGAAATGTTTTCATTTTTGATGAGACGCTTAATGAAAGTGGTTTAATCGCCAGCAAACGAAAACCCGCGATTTCCCGTAAATCCCGGGCTTGGCCCGTATAGTCGAATGTATACAAAGAAAGTACCTTGTGAGTAAACTCATTTCCAAAACGATTTTTTAAATTATTTTTTCACCACTACAACGCATGAGACTTGTAGTTTTCAAAAATATTTTCATTTTTGATGAGACGCTTAATGAAAGAGGTTTAATCGCCGGCAAACGAAATCCCGCGTTTTCCCGTAAATCCGGGGCTTGGCCCGTATAGTCAAATGTATACAAAGAAAGTACCCTGTGAGTAAACTCATTTCCCGAACGATTTTTTAAATTATTTTTTCACCACTAAAACGCATGAGACTTGTAGTTTTCAAAAATGTTTTCATTTTTCATGAGACGCTTAATGAAAGAGGTTTAATCGCCGGCAAACGAAATCCCACGTTTTCCCGTAAATCCGGGGCTTGGCCCGTATAGTCAAATGTATACAAAGAAAGTACCCTGTGAGTAAACTCATTTTCCGAACGATTTTTTAAATTATTTTTTCACCACTACAACGCATGAGACTTGTAGTTTTCAAAAATGTTTTCATTTTTGATGAGACACTGAATAAAAGAAGTTTAATCGCCGGCAAACGAAAACCCGCCATTTCCCGTAAACCCCGGACTCGGCCCGTATAGTCAAAAGTATACAAAGAAAGTACCCAGGGAGTAAACTCATTTTCCGAACGATTTTTTAAATTATTTTTTCACCACTACAACGCATGAGACTTTTAGTTTTCAAAAATATTTTCATTTTTGATGAGACGCTGAATAAAAGAAGTTTAATCGCCCTCAAACGAAAATCCGCGATTTCCCGTAAATCCCGGACTCGGCCCGTATAGTCCAAAGTATGCAAAGAAAATACCCAGGGAGTAAACTCATTTCCCGAACGATTTTTTAAAGTATTTTTTCACCACTAAAACGCATGAGACTTGTAGTTTTCAAAAATGTTTTCATTTTTGATGAGACGCTTATTAAAAGAGGTTTAATCGCCGGCAAACGAAATCCCGCGATTTCCCGTAAATCCCGGGCTTGGCCCGTATAGTCGAATGTATACAAAGAAAGTACCCAGGGAGTAAACTTATTTCCCGAACGATTTTTTAATTTTTTTCTTCACCACTAAAACGCATGAGACTTGAAGTTTTGAAAAATGTTTTCATTTTTGATGAGACGGTTAATGAAAGAAGTTTAATCGCCGGCAAACGAAATCCCGCGATTTCCCGTAAATCCCGGGCTTGGCCCGTATAGTCGAATGTATACAAAGAAAGTACCCAGTGAGTAAACTCATTTCCCGAACGAATTTTTAATTATTTTTTTTCACCACTAAAACGCATGAGACTTGTAGTTTTCAAAAATGTTTTCATTTTTGATGAGACGCTTAATGAAAGAGCTTTAATCGCCCTCAAACGAAAATCCGCGATTTCCCGTAAATCCCGGACTCGGCCCGTATAGTCCAAAGTATACAAAGAAAGTACCCAGGGAGTAAACTCATTTCCCGAACGATATTTTCAATTATTTTTTCACCACTAAAACGCATGAGACTTGTAGTTTTCAAAAATGTTTTCATTTTTGCTGAGACGCTTATTAAAAGAGGTTTAATCGCCGGCAAACGAAATCCCGCGATTTCCCGTAAATCCCGGGCTTGGCCCGTATAGTCGAATGTATACAAAGAAAGTACCCAGGCAGTAAACTCATTTCCCGAACGATTTTTTAATTTTTTTTTTCACCACAAAAACGCATGAGACTTGAAGTTTTCAAAAATGTTTTCACTTTTGATGAGAGGGTTAATGAAAGAAGTTTAATCGCCGGCAAACGAAATCCCGCAATTTCCCGTAAATCCCGGGCTTGGCCCGTGTAGTCGAATGTATACAAAGAAAGTACCCTGTGAGTAAACTCATTTCCCGAACGATTTTTTAAATTATTTTTTTACCACAAAAACGCATGAGACTTGAAGTTTTCAAAAATGTTTTCATTTTTGATGAGAGGGTTAATGAAAGAAGTTTAATCGCCGGCAAACGAAATCCCGCAATTTCCCGTAAATCCCGGGCTTGGCCCGTGTAGTCGAATGTATACAAAGAAAGTACCCTGTGAGTAAACTCATTTCCCGAACGATTTTTTAAATTATTTTTTTACCACTAAAACGCATGAGACTTGTAGTTTTCAGAAATGTTTTCATTTTTGATGAGACGCTTAATGAAAGTGGTTTAATCGCCAGCAAACGAAAACCCGCGATTTCCCGTAAATCCCGGGCTTGGCCCGTATAGTCGAATGTATACAAAGAGAGTACCCTGTGAGTAAACTCATTTCCAAAACGATTTTTTAAATTATCTTTTCACCACTAAAACGCATGAGACTTGTAGTTTTTAAAAATGCTTTCATTTTTGATGAGACGCTGAATAAAAGAAGTTTAATCGACGGCAAAAGAAAACCCGCGATTTCCCGTAAATCCCGGTCTTGGCCCGTATAGTCGAATGTATACAAAGAAAGTACCCAGTGAGTAAACTCATTTCCAGAACGATTTTTTAAATTATTTTTTCACCACTAAAACGCCTAAGACTTTTAGTTTTCAAAAATGTTTTCATTTTTGATGAGACGCTTAATGAAAGTGGTTTAATCGCCAGCAAACGAAAACCCGCGATTTCCCGTAAATCCCGGGCTTGGCCCGTATAGTCGAATGTATACAAAGAAAGTACCCTGTGAGTAAACTCATTTCCAAAACGATTTTTTAAATTATCTTTTCACCACTAAAACGCATGAGACTTGTAGTTTTTAAAAATGTTTTCATTTTTGATGAGACGCTGAATAAAAGATGTGTAATCGCCGGCAAACGAAAACCCGCCATTTCCCGTAAACGCCGGACTCGGCCCGTATAGTCAAAAGTATACAAAGAAAGTACCCAGGGAGTAAACTCATTTTCCGAACGATTTTTTAAATTATTTTTTCACCACTACAACGCATGAGACTTGTAGTTTTCAAAAATATTTTCATTTTTTATGAGACGCTGAATAAAAGAAGTTTAATCGCCCTCAAACGAAAATCCACGATTTCACGTAAATCCCGGACTCGGCCCGTATAGTCCAAAGTATACAAAGAAAGTACCCAGGGAGTAAACTCATTTCCCGAACGATTTTTTAAAGTATTTTTTCACCACTAAAACGCATGAGACTTGTAGTTTTCAAAAATGTTTTCATTTTTGAGGAGACGCTTATTAAAAGAGGTTTAATCGCCGGCAAACGAAATCCCGCGATTTCCCGTAAATCCCGGGCTTGGCCCGTATAGTCGAATGTATACAAAGAAAGTACCCAGGGAGTAAACTCATTTCCCGAACGATTTTTTAATTTTTTTTTTCACCACTAAAACGCACGAGACTTGAAGTTTTCAAAAATGTTTTCATTTTTGATGAGACGGTTAATAAAAGAAGTTTAATCGCCGGGAAACGAAATCCCGCGATTTCCCGTAAATCGCGGGCTTCGCCCTATAGTCGAATGTATACAAAGAAAGTACCCAGTGAGTAAACTCATTTCCCGAACGATTTTTTAATTATTTTTTTTCACCACTAAAACGCATGAGACTTGTAGTTTTCAAAAATGTTTTCATTTTTGATGAGACGCTTAATGAAAGAGGTTTAATCGCCGGCAAACGAAATACCGCGTTTTCCCGTAAATCCGGGGCTTGGCCCGTATAGTCGAATGTATACAAAGAAAGTACCCAGGGAGTAAACTCATTTCCCGAACGATTTTTTAAATTTTTTTTTCACCACTAAAACGCATGAGACTTGTAGTTTTCAAAAATGTTTTCATTTTTGATGAGACGCTGAGTAAAAGAAGTTTAATCGCCCTCAAACGAAAATCCGTGATTTCCCGTAAATCCCGGACTCGGCCCGCATAGTCCAAAGTATACAGAGAAAGTACCCAGGGAGTAAACTCATTTCCCGAACGATTTTTTAAATTATTTTTTCACCACTAAAACGCATGAGACTTGTAGTTTTCAAAAATGTTTTCATTTTTGCTGAGACGCTTATTAAAAGAGGTTTAATCGCCGGCAAACGAAATCCCACGTTTTCCCGTAAATCCGGGGCTTGGCCCGTATAGTCAAATGTATACAAAGAAAGTACCCTGTGAGTAAACTCATTTCCCGAACGATTTTTTAAATTATTTTTTCACCACTAAAACGCATGAGACTTGTAGCTTTCAAAAATGTTTTCATTTTTGATGAGACGCTTAATGAAAGAGGTTTAATCGCCGGCAAACGAAATCCCACGTTTTCCCGTAAATCCGGGGCTTGGCCCGTATAGTCAAATGTATACAAAGAAAGTACCCTGTGAGTAAACTCATTTTCCGAACGATTTTTTAAATTATTTTTTCACCACTACAACGCATGAGACTTGTAGTTTTCAAAAATGTTTTCATTTTTGATGAGACACTGAATAAAAGAAGTTTAATCGCCGGCAAACGAAAACCCGCCATTTCCCGTAAACCCCGGACTCGGCCCGTATAGTCAAAAGTATACAAAGAAAGTACCCAGGGAGTAAACTCATTTTCCGAACGATTTTTTAAATTATTTTTTCACCACTACAACGCATGAGACTTTTAGTTTTCAAAAATATTTTCATTTTTGATGAGACGCTGAATAAAAGAAGTTTAATCGCCCTCAAACGAAAATCCGCGATTTCCTGTAAATCCCGGACTCGGCCCGTATAGTCCAAAGTATGCAAAGAAAGTACCCAGGGAGTAAACTCATTTCCCGAACGATTTTTTAAAGTATTTTTTCACCACTAAAACGCATGAGACTTGTAGTTTTCAAAAATGTTTTTATTTTTGATGAGACGCTTATTAAAAGAGGTTTAATCGCCGGCAAACGAAATCCCGCGATTTCCCGTAAATCCCGGGCTTGGCCCGTATAGTCGAATGTATACAAAGAAAGTACCCAGGGAGTAAACTTATTTCCCGAACGATTTTTTAATTTTTTTCTTCACCACTAAAACGCATGAGACTTGAAGTTTTGAAAAATGTTTTCATTTTTGATGAGACGGTTAATGAAAGAAGTTTAATCACCGGCAAACGAAATCCCGCGATTTCCCGTAAATCCCGGGCTTGGCCCGTATAGTCGAATGTATACAAAGAAAGTACCCAGTGAGTAAACTCATTTCCAGAACGAATTTTTAATTATTTTTTTTCACCACTAAAACGCATGAGACTTGTAGTTTTCAAAAATGTTTTCATTTTTGATGAGACGCTTAATGAAAGAGCTTTAATCGCCCTCAAACGAAAATCCGCGATTTCCCGTAAATCCCGGACTCGGCCCGTATAGTCCAAAGTATACAAAGAAAGTACCCAGGGAGTAAACTCATTTCCCGAACGATATTTTCAATTATTTTTTCACCACTAAAACGCATGAGACTTGTAGTTTTCAAAAATGTTTTCATTTTTGCTGAGACGCTTATTAAAAGAGGTTTAATCGCCGGCAAACGAAATCCCGCGATTTCCCGTAAATCCCGGGCTTGGCCCGTATAGTCGAATGTATACAAAGAAAGTACCCAGGCAGTAAACTCATTTCCCGAACGATTTTTTAATTTTTTTTTTCACCACAAAAACGCATGAGACTTGAAGTTTTCAAAAATGTTTTCATTTTTGATGAGAGGGTTAATGAAAGAAGTTTAGCCGGCAAACGAAATCCCGCGATTTCCCGTAAATCCCGGGCTTGGCCCGTGTAGTCGAATGTATACAAAGAAAGTACCCAGGGAGTAAACTCATTTTCCGAACGATTTTTTAAATTATTTTTTCACCACTACAACGCATGAGACTTTTAGTTTTCAAAAATATTTTCATTTTTGATGAGACGCTGAATAAAAGAAGTTTAATCGCCCTCAAACGAAAATCCGCGATTTCCTGTAAATCCCGGACTCGGCCCGTATAGTCCAAAGTATGCAAAGAAAGTACCCAGGGAGTAAACTCATTTCCCGAACGATTTTTTAAAGTATTTTTTCACCACTAAAACGCATGAGACTTGTAGTTTTCAAAAATGTTTTTATTTTTGATGAGACGCTTATTAAAAGAGGTTTAATCGCCGGCAAACGAAATCCCGCGATTTCCCGTAAATCCCGGGCTTGGCCCGTATAGTCGAATGTATACAAAGAAAGTACCCAGGGAGTAAACTTATTTCCCGAACGATTTTTTAATTTTTTTCTTCACCACTAAAACGCATGAGACTTGAAGTTTTGAAAAATGTTTTCATTTTTGATGAGACGGTTAATGAAAGAAGTTTAATCACCGGCAAACGAAATCCCGCGATTTCCCGTAAATCCCGGGCTTGGCCCGTATAGTCGAATGTATACAAAGAAAGTACCCAGTGAGTAAACTCATTTCCAGAACGAATTTTTAATTATTTTTTTTCACCACTAAAACGCATGAGACTTGTAGTTTTCAAAAATGTTTTCATTTTTGATGAGACGCTTAATGAAAGAGCTTTAATCGCCCTCAAACGAAAATCCGCGATTTCCCGTAAATCCCGGACTCGGCCCGTATAGTCCAAAGTATACAAAGAAAGTACCCAGGGAGTAAACTCATTTCCCGAACGATATTTTCAATTATTTTTTCACCACTAAAACGCATGAGACTTGTAGTTTTCAAAAATGTTTTCATTTTTGCTGAGACGCTTATTAAAAGAGGTTTAATCGCCGGCAAACGAAATCCCGCGATTTCCCGTAAATCCCGGGCTTGGCCCGTATAGTCGAATGTATACAAAGAAAGTACCCAGGCAGTAAACTCATTTCCCGAACGATTTTTTAATTTTTTTTTTCACCACAAAAACGCATGAGACTTGAAGTTTTCAAAAATGTTTTCATTTTTGATGAGAGGGTTAATGAAAGAAGTTTAGCCGGCAAACGAAATCCCGCGATTTCCCGTAAATCCCGGGCTTGGCCCGTGTAGTCGAATGTATACAAAGAAAGTACCCTGTGAGTAAACTCATTTCCCGAACGATTTTTTAAATTATTTTTTTACCACAAAAACGCATGAGACTTGAAGTTTTCAAAAATGTTTTCATTTTTGATGAGAGGGTTAATGAAAGAAGTTTAATCGCCGGCAAACGAAATCCCGCGATTTCCCGTAAATCCCGGGCTTGGCCCGTGTAGTCGAATGTATACAAAGAAAGTACCCTGTGAGTAAACTCATTTCCCGAACGATTTTTTAAATTATTTTTTTACCACTAAAACGCATGAGACTTGTAGTTTTCAGAAATGTTTTCATTTTTGATGAGACGCTTAATGAAAGTGGTTTAATCGCCAGCAAACGAAAACCCGCGATTTCCCGTAAATCCCGGGCTTGGCCCGTATAGTCGAATGTATACAAAGAGAGTACCCTGTGAGTAAACTCATTTCCAAAACAATTTTTTAAATTATCTTTTCACCACTAAAACGCATGAGACTTGTAGTTTTCAGAAATGTTTTCATTTTTGATGAGACGCTTAATGAAAGTGGTTTAATCGCCAGCAAACGAAAACCCGCGATTTCCCGTAAATCCCGGGCTTGGCCCGTATAGTCGAATGTATACAAAGAGAGTACCCTGTGAGTAAACTCATTTCCAAAACAATTTTTTAAATTATCTTTTCACCACTAAAACGCATGAGACTTGTAGTTTTTAAAAATGTTTTCATTTTTGATGAGACGCTGAATAAAAGATGTGTAATCGCCGGCAAACGAAAACCCGCCATTTCCCGTAAACGCCGGACTCGGCCCGTATAGTCAAAAGTATACAAAGAAAGTACCCAGGGAGTAAACTCATTTTCCGAACGATTTTTTAAATTATTTTTTCACCACTACAACGCATGAGACTTGTAGTTTTCAAAAATATTTTCATTTTTGATGAGACGCTGAATAAAAGAAGTTTAATCGCCCTCAAACGAAAATCCACGATTTCACGTAAATCCCGGACTCGGCCCGTATAGTCCAAAGTATACAAAGAAAGTACCCAGGGAGTAAACTCATTTCCCGAACGATTTTTTAAAGTATTTTTTCACCACTAAAACGCATGAGACTTGTAGTTTTCAAAAATGTTTTCATTTTTGAGGAGACGCTTATTAAAAGAGGTTTAATCGCCGGCAAACGAAATCCCGCGATTTCCCGTAAATCCCGGGCTTGGCCCGTATAGTCGAATGTATACAAAGAAAGTACCCAGGGAGTAAACTCATTTCCCGAACGATTTTTTAATTTTTTTTTTCGCCACTAAAACGCACGAGACTTGAAGTTTTCAAAAATGTTTTCATTTTTGATGAGACGGTTAATGAAAGAAGTTTAATCGCCGGGAAACGAAATCCCGCGATTTCCCGTAAATCGCGGGCTTGGCCCTATAGTCGAATGTATACAAAGAAAGTACCCAGTGAGTAAACTCATTTCCCGAACGATTTTTTAATTATTTTTTTTCACCACTAAAACGCATGAGACTTGCAGTTTTCAAAAATGTTTTCATTTTTGATGAGACGCTTAATGAAAGAGGTTTAATCGCCGGCAAACGAAATACCGCGTTTTCCCGTAAATCCGGGGCTTGGCCCGTATAGTCGAATGTATACAAAGAAAGTACCCAGGGAGTAAACTCATTTCCCGAACGATTTTTTAAATTTTTTTTTCACCACTAAAACACATGAGACTTGTAGTTTTCAAAAATGTTTTCATTTTTGATGAGACGCTGAGTAAAAGAAGTTTAATCGCCCTCAAACGAAAATCCGTGATTTCCCGTAAATCCCGGACTCGGCCCGCATAGTCCAAAGTATACAGAGAAAGTACCCAGGGAGTAAACTCATTTCCCGAACGATTTTTTAAATTATTTTTTCACCACTAAAACGCATGAGACTTGTAGTTTTCAAAAATGTTTTCATTTTTGCTGAGACGCTTATTAAAAGAGGTTTAATCGCCGGCAAACGAAATCCCGCGATTTCCCGTAAATCCCGGGCTTGGCCCGTATAGTCGAATGTATACAAAGAAAGTACCCAGGGAGTAAACTCATTTCCCGAACGATTTTTTAATTTTTTTTTTCACCACAAAAACGCATGAGACTTGAAGTTTTAAAAAATGTTTTCATTTTTGATGAGACGGTTAATGAAAGAAGTTTAATCGCCGGGAAACGAAATCCCGCGATTTCCCGTAAATCGCGGGCTTGGCCCTATAGTCAAATGTATACAAAGAAAGTACCCAGTGAGTAAACTCATTTCCCGAACGATTTTTTAATTATTTTTTTTCACCACTAAAACGCATGAGACTTGCAGTTTTCAAAAATGTTTTCATTTTTGATGAGACGCTTAATGAAAGAGGTTTAATCGCCGGCAAACGAAATACCGCGTTTTCCCGTAAATCCGGTGCTTGGCCCGTATAGTCGAATGTATACAAAGAAAGTACCCAGGGAGTAAACTCATTTCCCGAACGATTTTTTAAATTTTTTTTTCACCACTAAAACGCATGAGACTTGTAGTTTTCAAAAATGTTTTCATTTTTGATGAGACGCTGAGTAAAAGAAGTTTAATCGCCCTCAAACGAAAATCCGTGATTTCCCGTAAATCCCGGACTCGGCCCGCATAGTCCAAAGTATACAGAGAAAGTACCCAGGGAGTAAACTCATTTCCCGAACGATTTTTTAAATTATTTTTTCACCACTAAAACGCATGAGACTTGTAGTTTTCAAAAATGTTTTCATTTTTGCGGAGACGCTTATTAAAAGAGGTTTAATCGCCGGCAAACGAAATCCCGCGATTTCCCGTAAATCCCGGGCTTGGCCCGTATAGTCGAATGTATACAAAGAAAGTACCCAGGGAGTAAACTCATTTCCCGAACGATTTTTTAATTTTTTTTTTCACCACAAAAACGCATGAGACTTGAAGTTTTAAAAAATGTTTTCATTTTTGATGAGAGGGTTAATGAAAGAAGTTTAATCGCCGGCAAACGAAATCCCGCGATTTCCCGTAAATCCCGGGCTTGGCCCGTGTAGTCGAATGTATACAAAGAAAGTACCCTGTGAGAAAACTCATTTCCCGAACGATTTTTAAAATTATTTTTTTACCACTAAAACGCATGAGACTTGTAGTTTTTAAAAATGTTTTCATTTTTGATGAGACGCTGAATAAAAGAAGTTTAATCGACGGCAAACGAAAACCCGCCATTTGCCGTAAATCACGGGCTTGGCCCTATAGTCGAATGTATACAAAGAAAGTACCCAGTGAGTAAACTCATTTCCCGAACGATTTTTTAATTATTTTTTTTCACCACTAAAACGCATGAGACTTGCAGTTTTCAAAAATGTTTTCATTTTTGATGAGACGCTTAATGAAAGAGGTTTAATCGCCGGCAAACGAAATACCGCGTTTTCCCGTAAATCCGGGGCTTGGCCCGTATAGTCGAATGTATACAAAGAAAGTACCCAGGGAGTAAACTCATTTCCCGAACGATTTTTTAAATTTTTTTTTCACCACTAAAACACATGAGACTTGTAGTTTTCAAAAATGTTTTCATTTTTGATGAGACGCTGAGTAAAAGAAGTTTAATCGCCCTCAAACGAAAATCCGTGATTTCCCGTAAATCCCGGACTCGGCCCGCATAGTCCAAAGTATACAGAGAAAGTACCCAGGGAGTAAACTCATTTCCCGAACGATTTTTTAAATTATTTTTTCACCACTAAAACGCATGAGACTTGTAGTTTTCAAAAATGTTTTCATTTTTGCTGAGACGCTTATTAAAAGAGGTTTAATCGCCGGCAAACGAAATCCCGCGATTTCCCGTAAATCCCGGGCTTGGCCCGTATAGTCGAATGTATACAAAGAAAGTACCCAGGGAGTAAACTCATTTCCCGAACGATTTTTTAATTTTTTTTTTCACCACAAAAACGCATGAGACTTGAAGTTTTAAAAAATGTTTTCATTTTTGATGAGACGGTTAATGAAAGAAGTTTAATCGCCGGGAAACGAAATCCCGCGATTTCCCGTAAATCGCGGGCTTGGCCCTATAGTCAAATGTATACAAAGAAAGTACCCAGTGAGTAAACTCATTTCCCGAACGATTTTTTAATTATTTTTTTTCACCACTAAAACGCATGAGACTTGCAGTTTTCAAAAATGTTTTCATTTTTGATGAGACGCTTAATGAAAGAGGTTTAATCGCCGGCAAACGAAATACCGCGTTTTCCCGTAAATCCGGTGCTTGGCCCGTATAGTCGAATGTATACAAAGAAAGTACCCAGGGAGTAAACTCATTTCCCGAACGATTTTTTAAATTTTTTTTTCACCACTAAAACGCATGAGACTTGTAGTTTTCAAAAATGTTTTCATTTTTGATGAGACGCTGAGTAAAAGAAGTTTAATCGCCCTCAAACGAAAATCCGTGATTTCCCGTAAATCCCGGACTCGGCCCGCATAGTCCAAAGTATACAGAGAAAGTACCCAGGGAGTAAACTCATTTCCCGAACGATTTTTTAAATTATTTTTTCACCACTAAAACGCATGAGACTTGTAGTTTTCAAAAATGTTTTCATTTTTGCGGAGACGCTTATTAAAAGAGGTTTAATCGCCGGCAAACGAAATCCCGCGATTTCCCGTAAATCCCGGGCTTGGCCCGTATAGTCGAATGTATACAAAGAAAGTACCCAGGGAGTAAACTCATTTCCCGAACGATTTTTTAATTTTTTTTTTCACCACAAAAACGCATGAGACTTGAAGTTTTAAAAAATGTTTTCATTTTTGATGAGAGGGTTAATGAAAGAAGTTTAATCGCCGGCAAACGAAATCCCGCGATTTCCCGTAAATCCCGGGCTTGGCCCGTGTAGTCGAATGTATACAAAGAAAGTACCCTGTGAGAAAACTCATTTCCCGAACGATTTTTAAAATTATTTTTTTACCACTAAAACGCATGAGACTTGTAGTTTTTAAAAATGTTTTCATTTTTGATGAGACGCTGAATAAAAGAAGTTTAATCGACGGCAAACGAAAACCCGCCATTTGCCGTAAATCACGGGCTTGGCCCTATAGTCGAATGTATACAAAGAAAGTACCCAGTGAGTAAACTCATTTCCCGAACGATTTTTTAATTATTTTTTTTCACCACTAAAACGCATGAGACTTGTAGTTTTCAAAAATGTTTTCATTTTTGATGAGACGCTTAATGAAAGAGGTTTAATCGCCGGCAAACGAAATACCGCGTTTTCCCGTAAATCGGGGGCTTGGCCCGTATAGTCGAATGTATACAAAGAAAGTACCCAGGGAGTAAACTCATTTCCCGAACGATTTTTTAAATTTTTTTTTCACCACTAAAACGCATGAGACTTGTAGTTTTCAAAAATGTTTTCATTTTTGATGAGACGCTGAGTAAAAGAAGTTTAATCGCCCTCAAACGAAAATCCGTGATTTCCCGTAAATCCCGGACTCGGCCCGCATAGTCCAAAGTATACAGAGAAAGTACCCAGGGAGTAAACTCATTTCCCGAACGATTTTTTAAATTATTTTTTCACCACTAAAACGCATGAGACTTGTAGTTTTCAAAAATGTTTTCATTTTTGCTGAGACGCTTATTAAAAGAGGTTTAATCGCCGGCAAACGAAATCCCGCGATTTCCCGTAAATCCCGGGCTTGGCCCGTATAGTCGAATGTATACAAAGAAAGTACCCAGGGAGTAAACTCATTTCCCGAACGATTTTTTAATATTTTTTTTCACCACAAAAACGCATGAGACTTGAAGTTTTCAAAAATGTTTTCATTTTTGATGAGAGGGTTAATGAAAGAAGTTTAATCGCCGGCAAACGAAATCCCGCGATTTCCCGTAAATCCCGGGCTTGGCCCGTGTAGTCGAATGTATACAAAGAAAGTACCCTGTGAGTAAACTAATTTCCCGAACGATTTTTAAAATTATTTTTTTACCACTAAAACGCATGAGACTTGTAGTTTTTAAAAATGTTTACATTTTTGATGAGACGCTGAATAAAAGAAGTTTAATCGACGGCAAACGAAA
This sequence comes from Hydractinia symbiolongicarpus, assembly GCF_029227915.1. NCBI lineage: Eukaryota > Metazoa > Cnidaria > Hydrozoa > Anthoathecata > Hydractiniidae > Hydractinia > Hydractinia symbiolongicarpus. Next base: position 4,935,935 of record NC_079880.1, on the reverse strand, counting down.
ACCCGCCATTTGGCGTAAATCACCGCCTTGGCCCTATAGTCGAATGTATACAAAGAAAGTACCCAGTGAGTAAACTCATTTCCCGAACGATTTTTTAATTATTTTTTTTCACCACTAAAACGCATGAGACTTGTAGTTTTCAAAAATGCTTTCATTTTTGATGAGACGCTTAATGAAAGAGGTTTAATCGCCGGCAAACGAAATACCGCGTTTTCCCGTAAATCCGGGGCTTGGCCCGTATAGTCGAATGTATACAAAGAAAGTACCCAGGGAATAAACTCATTTCCCGAACGATTTTTTAAATTTTTTTTTCACCACTAAAACGCATGAGACTTGTAGTTTTCAAAAATGTTTTCATTTTTGATGAGACGCTGAGTAAAAGAAGTTTAATCGCCCTCAAACGAAAATCCGTGATTTCCCGTAAATCCCGGACTCGGCCCGCATAGTCCAAAGTATACAGAGAAAGTACCCAGGGAGTAAACTCATTTCCCGAACGATTTTTTAAATTATTTTTTCACCACTAAAACGCATGAGACTTGTAGTTTTCAAAAATGTTTTCATTTTTGCTGAGACGCTTATTAAAAGAGGTTTAATCGCCGGCAAACGAAATCCCGCGATTTCCCGTAAATCCCGGGCTTGGCCCGTATAGTCGAATGTATACAAAGAAAGTACCCAGGGAGTAAACTCATTTCCCGAACGATTTTTTAATTTTTTTTTTCACCACAAAAACGCATGAGACTTGAAGTTTTCAAAAATGTTTTCATTTTTGATGAGAGGGTTAATGAAAGAAGTTTAATCGCCGGCAAACGAAATCCCGCGATTTCCCGTAAATCCCGGGCTTGGCCCGTGAATGGAATGTATACAAAGAAAGTACCCTGTGAGTAAACTCATTTCCCGAACGATTTTTTAAATTATTTTTTTACCACTAAAACGCATGAGACTTGTAGTTTTTAAAAATGTTTTCATTTTTGATGAGACGCTGAATAAAAGAAGTTTAATCGACGGCAAACGAAAACCCGCCATTTCCCTTAAACCCCGGACTCGACCCGTATAGTCAAAAGTATACAAAGAAAGTACCCAGGGAGTAAACTCATTTCCCGAACGATTTTTTATATTATTTTCTTTACCACTAAACGCATGAGACTTGTAGTTTTCAAAAATATTTTCATATTTGATGGGACGCTGAATAAAAGAAGTTTAATCGCCGGCAAACGAAAATCCGCGATTTCCCGTAAATCCCGGACTCGGCCCGTATAGTCAAAAGTATACAAAGAAAGTACCCAGGGAGTAAACTCATTTCCCAAACGATTTTTTAAATTATTTTTTCACCAATAAAACGCATGAGACTTGTAGTTTTCAAAAATGTTTTCATTTTTGATGAGACGCTTAATGAAAGAGGTTTAATCGCCGGCAAACGAAATCCCGCGTTTTCCCGTAAATCCGGGGCTTGGCCCGTATAGTCGAATATATACAAAGAAAGTACCCAGGGAGTAAACTCATTTCCCGAACGATTTTTTAAATTTTTCTTTCACCACTAAAACGCATGAGACTTGTAGTTTTCAAAATAGTTTTCATTTTTGATGAGACGCTTAATGAAAGTGGTTTAATCGCCGGAAAACGAAAACCCGCGATTTACCGTAAATCCCGGGCTTGGCCCGTATAGTCGAATGTATACAAAGAAAGTACCCTGTGAGTAAACTCATTTCCAGAACGATTTTTTAAATTATTTTTTCACCACTAAAAGGCATGAGACTTGTAGTTTTTAAAAATGTTTTCATTTTTGATGAGACGCTGAATAAAAGAAGTGTATTCGCCGGCAAACGAAAACCCGCCATTTCCCGTAAACCCCGGACTCAGCCCGTATAGTCGAATTTATACAAAGAAAGTACCCAGGGAGTAAACTCATTTCCCGAACGATTTTTTAATTTTTTTTTCACCACTAAAACGCATGAGACTTGAAGTTTTCAAAAATGTTTTCATTTTTGATGAGACGGTTAATGAAAGAAGTTTAATCGCCGGCAAACGAAATCCCGCGATTTCCCGTAAATCCCGGGCTTGGCCCGTATAGTCGAATGTATACAAAGAAAGTACAAAGTGAGTAAACTCATTTCCCAAACGATTTTTTAATTTTTTTTTTCACCACTAAAACCCATGAGACTTGTAGTTTTTAAAAATGTTTTCATTTTTGATGAGACGCTTAATGAAAGAGGTTTAATCGCTGGCAAACGAAATCCCGCGTTTTCCCGTAAATCCGGGGCTTGGCCCGTATAGTCGAATGTATACAAAGAAAGTACCCAGGGAGTAAACTCATTTCCCGAACGATTTTTTAAATTTTTTTTTCACCACTAAAACGCATGAGACTTGTTGTTTTCAAAAATGTTTTCATTTTTGATGAGACGCTGAATAAAAGAAGTTTAATCGCCCTCAAACGAAAATCCGCGATTTCCCGTAAATCCCGGACTCGGCCCGTATAGTCCAAAGTATACAAAGAAAGTACCCAAGGAGTAAACTCATTTCCCGAACGATTTTTTAAATTATTTTTTCACCACTAAAACGCATGAGACTTGTAGTTTTCAAAAATGTTTTCATTTTTGATGAGACGCGTATTAAAAGAGGTTTAATCGCCGGCAAACGAAATCCCGCGATTTCCCGTAAATCCCGGGCTTGGCCCGTATAGTCGAATGTATACAAAGAAAGTACCCAGGGAGTAAACTCATTTCCCGAACGATTTTTTAATTTTTTTTTTCACCACTAAAACGCATGAGACTTGAAGTTTTCAAAAATGTTTTCATTTTTGATGAGACGGTTGATGAAAGAAGTTTAATCGCCAGCAAACGAAATCCCGCAACTTCCCGTAAATCCCGGGCTTGGCCCGTGTAGTCGAATGTATACAAAGAAAGTACCCTGTGAGTAAACTCATTTCCCGAACGATTTTTTAAATTATTTTTTTACCACTAAAACGCATGAGACTTGTAGTTTTTAAAAATGTTTTCATTTTTGATGAGACGCTTAATGAAAGAGGTTTAATCGCCGGCAAACGAAATCCCGCGTTTTCCCGTAAATCCGGGGCTTGGCCCGTATAGTCGAATGTATACAAAGAAAGTACCCAGGGAGTAAACTCATTTCCCGAACGATTTTTTAAATTTTTTTTTCACCACTAAAACGCATGAGACTTGTAGTTTTCAAAAATGTTTTCATTTTTGATGAGACGCTGAATAAAAGAAGTTTAATCGCCCTCAAACAAAATTCCGCGATTTCCCGTAAATCCCGGACTCGGCCCGTATAGTCCAAAGTATACAAAGAAAGTACCCAGGGAGTAAACTCATTTCCCGAACGATTTTTTAAATTATTTTTTCACCACTAAAACGCATGAGACTTGTAGTTTTCAAAAATGTTTTCATTTTTGATGAGACGCTTATTAAAAGAGGTTTAATCGCCGGCAAACGAAATCCCGCAATTTCCCGTAAATCCCGGGCTTGGCCCGTATAGTCGAATGTATACAAAGAAAGTACCCAGGGAGTAAACTCATTTCCCGAACGATTTTTTAATTTTTTTTTTCACCACTAAAACGCATGAGACTTGAAGTTTTCAAAAATGTTTTCATTGTTGATGAGACGGTTGATGAAAGAAGTTTAATCGCCAGCAAACGAAATCCCGCGATTTCCCGTAAATCCCGGGCTTGGCCCGTGTAGTCGAATGTATACAAAGAAAGTACCCTGTGAGTAAACTCATTTCCCGAACGATTTTTTAAATTATTTTTTTACCACTAAAACGCATGAGACTTGTAGTTTTCAGAAATGTTTTCAATTTTGATGAGACGCTTAATGAAAGTGGTTTAATCGCCAGCAAACGAAAACCCGCGATTTCCCGTAAATCCCGGGCTTGGCCCGTATAGTCGAATGTATACAAAGAAAGTACCCAGGGAGTAAACTCATTTCCCGAACGATTTTTTATATTATTTTCTTTACCACTAAACGCATGAGACTTGTAGTTTTCAAAAATATTTTCATATTTGATGGGACGCTGAATAAAAGAAGTTTAATCGCCGGCAAACGAAAATCCGCGATTTCCCGTAAATCCTTGACTCGGCCCGTATAGTCAAAAGTATACAAAGAAAGTACCCAGGGAGTAAACTCATTTCCCGAACGATTTTTTAAATTTTTCTTTCACCACTAAAACGCATGAGACTTGTAGTTTTCAAAATAGTTTTCATTTTTGATGAGACGCTTAATGAAAGAGGTTTAATCGCCGGAAAACGAAAACCCGCGATTTACCGTAAATCCCGGGCTTGGCCCGTATAGTCGAATGTATACAAAGAAAGTACCCTGTGAGTAAACTCATTTCCAGAACGATTTTTTAAATTATTTTTTCACCACTAAAACGCATAAGACTTGTAGTTTTTAAAAATGTTTTCATTTTTGATGAGACGCTGAATAAAAGAAGTTTAATCGACGGCAAACGAAAACCCGCCATTCCCCATAAACCCCGGACTCGACACGTATAGTCAAAAGTATACAAAGAAAGTACCCAGGGAGTAAACTCATTTCCCGAACGATTTTTTATATTATTTTCTTTACCACTAAAACGCATGAGACTTGTAGTTTTCAAAAATGTTTTCATTTTTGATGAGACGCTTAATGAAAGAGGTTTAATCGCCGAAAAACGAATACCCGCGATTTTCCGTAAATCCCGGGCTTGGCCCGTATAGTCGAATGTATACAAAGAAAGTACCCTGTGAGTAAACTCATTTCCAGAACGATTTTTTAAATTATTTTTTCACCACTAAAACGCATAAGACTTGTAGTTTTTAAAAATGTTTTCATTTTTGATGAGACGCTGAATAAAAGAAGTTTAATCGCCGGCAAACGAAAATCCGCGATTTCCCGTAAATCCCGGACTCGGCCCGTATAGTCAAAAGTATACAAAGAAAGTACCCAGGGAGTAAACTCATTTCCCGAACGATTTTTTAAATTTTTCTTTCACCACTAAAACGCATGAGACTTGTAGTTTTCAAAATAGTTTTCATTTTTGATGAGACGCTTAATGAAAGAGGTTTAATCGCCGGAAAACGAAAACCCGCGATTTACCGTAAATCGCGGCCTCGGCCCGTATAGTCGAATGTATACAAAGAAAGTACCCTGTGAGTAAACTCATTTCCAGAACGATTTTTTAAATTATTTTTTCACCACTAAAACGCATAAGACTTGTAGTTTTTAAAAATGTTTTCATTTTTGATGAGACGCTGAATAAAAGAAGTTTAATCGACGGCAAACGAAAACCCGCCATTCCCCGTAAACCCCGGACTCGACCCGTATAGTCAAAAGTATACAAAGAAAGTACCCAGGGAGTAAACTCATTTCCCGAACGATTTTTTAAATTTTTCTTTCACCACTAAAACGCATGAGACTTGTAGTTTTCAAAAATGTTTTCATTTTTGATGAGACGCCTAATGAAAGAGGTTTAATCGCCGAAAAACGAATACCCGCGATTTTCCGTAAATCCCGGGCTTGGCCCGTATAGTCGAATGTATACAAAGAAAGTACCCTGTGAGTAAACTCATTTCCAGAACGATTTTTTAAATTATTTTTTCACCACTAAAACGCATAAGACTTGTAGTTTTTAGAAATGTTTTCATTTTTGATGAAACGCTGAATAAAAGAAGTTTAATCGCCGGCAAACGAAAACCCGCGATTTCCCGTAAATCCCGGCTTGGCCCGTATAGTCAAAAGTATACAAAGAAAGTACCCAAGGAGTAAACTCATTTCCCGAACGATTTTTTAAATTATTTTTTCACCACTAAAACGCATGAGACTTGAAGTTTTCAAAAATTGTTTCATTTTTGATGAGACGCTTAATGAAAGAGGTTTAATCGCCGAAAAACGAATACCCGCGATTTTCCGTAAATCCCGGGCTTGGCCCGTATAGTCGAATGTATACAAAGAAAGTACCCTGTGAGTAAACTCATTTCCAGAACGATTTTTTAAATTATTTTTTCACCACTAAAACGCATAAGACTTGTAGTTTTTAAAAATGCTTTCATTTTTGATGAAACGCTGAATAAAAGAAGTTTAATCGCCGGCAAACGAAAATCCGCGATTTCCCGTAAATCCCGGACTCGGCCCGTATAGTCAAAAGTATACAAAGAAAGTACCCAGGGAGTAAACTCATTTCCCGAACGATTTTTTAAATTTTTCTTTCACCACTAAAACGCATGAGACTTGTAGTTTTCAAAATAGTTTTCATTTTTGATGAGACGCTTAATGAAAGAGGTTTAATCGCCGGAAAACGAAAACCCGCGACTTACCGTAAATCCCGGCCTTGGCCCGTATAGTCGAATGTTTACAAAGAAAGTACCCTGTGAGTAAACTCATTTCCAGAACGATTTTTTAAATTATTTTTTCACCACTAAAACGCATAAGACTTGTAGTTTTTAAAAATATTTTCATTTTTGATGAGACGTTGAATAAAAGAAGTTTAATCGACGGCAAACGAAAACCTGCGATTCCCCGTAAACCCCGGACTCGACCCGTATAGTCAAAAGTATACAAAGAAAGTACCCAGGGAGTAAACTCATTTCCCGAATGATTTTTTATATTATTTTCTTTACCACTAAAACGCATGAGACTTGTAGTTTTCAAAAATGTTTTCATTTTTGATGAGACGCTTAATGAAAGAGGTTTAATCGCCGAAAAACGAATACCCGCGATTTTCCGTAAATCCCAGGCTTGGCCCGTATAGTCGAATGTATACAAAGAAAGTACCCTGTGAGTAAACTCATTTCCAGAACGATTTTTTAAATTATTTTTTCACCACTAAAACGCATGAGACTTGTAGTTTTTAAAAATGTTTTCATTTTTGATGAGACGTTGAATAAAAGAAGTTTAATCGACGGCAAACGAAAACCCGCCATTTGCCGTAAATCACCGCCTTGGCATTATAGTCGAATGTATACAAAGAAAGTACCCAGTGAGTAAACTCATTTCCCGAACGATTTTTTAATTATTTTTTTTCACCACTAAAACGCATGAGACTTGTAGTTTTCAAAAATGCTTTCATTTTTGATGAGACGCTTAATGAAAGAGGTTTAATAGCCGGCAAACGAAATACCGCGTTTTCCCGTAAATCCGGGGCTTGGCCCGTATAGTCGAATGTATACAAAGAAAGTACCCAGGGAGTAAACTCATTTCCCGAACGATTTTTTAAATTTTTTTTTCACCACTAAAACGCATGAGACTTGTAGTTTTCAAAAATGTTTTCATTTTTGATGAGACGCTGAGTAAAAGAAGTTTAATCGCCCTCAAACGAAAATCCGTGATTTCCCGTAAATCCCGGACTCGGCCCGCATAGTCCAAAGTATACAGAGAAAGTACCCAGGGAGTAAACTCATTTCCCGAACGATTTTTTAAATTATTTTTTCACCACTAAAACGCATGAGACTTGTAGTTTTCAAAAATGTTTTCATTTTTGCTGAGACGCTTATTAAAAGAGGTTTAATCGCCGGCAAACGAAATCCCGCGATTTCCCGTAAATCCCGGGCTTGGCCCGTATAGTCGAATGTATACAAAGAAAGTACCCAGGGAGTAAACTCATTTCCCGAACGATTTTTTAATTTTTTTTTTCACCACAAAAACGCATGAGACTTGAAGTTTTCAAAAATGTTTTCATTTTTGATGAGAGGGTTAATGAAAGAAGTTTAATCGCCGGCAAACGAAATCCCGCGATTTCCCGTAAATCCCGGGCTTGGCCCGTGAATCGAATGTATACAAAGAAAGTACCCTGTGAGTAAACTCATTTCCCGAACGATTTTTAAAATTATTTTTTTACCACTAAAACGCATGAGACTTGTAGTTTTTAAAAATGTTTTCATTTTTGATGAGACGCTGAATAAAAGAAGTTTAATCGACAGCAAACGAAAACCCGCCATTTCCCTTAAACCCCGGACTCGGCCCGTATAGTCAAAAGTATACAAAGAAAGTACCCAGGGAGTAAACTCATTTCCCGAACGATTTTTTAAATTATTTTTTCACCAATAAAACGCATGAGACTTGTAGTTTTCAAAAATGTTTTCATTTTTGATGAGACGCTTAATGAAAGAGGTTTAATCGCCGGCAAACGAAATCCCGCGTTTTCCCGTAAATCCAGGGCTTGGCCCGTATAGTCGAATATATACAAAGAAAGTACCCAGGGAGTAAACTCATTTCCCGAACGATTTTTTAAATTTTTCTTTCACCACTAAAACGCATGAGACTTGTAGTTTTCAAAATAGTTTTCATTTTTGATGAGACGCTTAATGAAAGTGGTTTAATCGCCGGAAAACGAAAACCCGCGATTTACCGTAAATCCCGGGCTTGGCCCGTATAGTCGAATGTATACAAAGAAAGTACCCTGTGAGTAAACTCATTTCCAGAACGATTTTTTAAATTATTTTTTCACCACTAAAAAGCATGAGACTTGTAGTTTTTAAAAATGTTTTCATTTTTGATGAGACGCTGAATAAAAGAAGTGTATTCGCCGGCAAACGAAAACCCGCCATTTCCCGTAAACCCTGGACTCGGCCCGTATAGTCGAATGTATACAAAGAAAGTACCCAGGGAGTAAACTCATTTCCCGAACGATTTTTTAATTTTTTTTTCACCACTAAAACGCATGAGACTTGAAGTTTTCAAAAATGTTTTCATTTTTGATGAGACGGTTAATGAAAGAAGTTTAATCGCCGGCAAACGAAATCCCGCGATTTCCCGTAAATCCCGGGCTTGGCCCGTATAGTCGAATGTATACAAAGAAAGTACCAAGTGAGTAAACTCATTTCCCAAACGATTTTTTAATTTTTTTTTTCACCACTAAAACCCATGAGACTTGTAGTTTTCAAAAATGTTTTCATTTTTGATGAGACGCTTAATGAAAGAGGTTTAATCGCCGGCAAACGAAATCCCGCGTTTTCCCGTAAATCCGGGGCTTGGCCCGTATAGTCGAATGTATACAAAGAAAGTACCCAGGGAGTAAACTCATTTCCCGAACGATTTTTTAAATTTTTTTTTCACCACTAAAACGCATGAGACTTGTTGTTTTCAAAAATGTTTTCATTTTTGATGAGACGCTGAATAAAAGAAGTTTAATCGCCCTCAAACGAAAATCTGCGATTTCCCGTAAATCCCGGACTCGGCCCGTATAGTCCAAAGTATACAAAGAAAGTACCCAAGGAGTAAACTCATTTTCCGAACGATTTTTTATATTATTTTTTCACCACTAAAACGCATGAGACTTGTAGTTTTCAAAAATGTTTTCATTTTTGATGAGACGCGTATTAAAAGAGGTTTAATCGCCGGCAAACGAAATCCCGCGATTTCCCGTAAATCCCGGGCTTGGCCCGTATAGTCGAATGTATACAAAGAAAGTACCCAGGGAGTAAACTCATTTCCCGAACGATTTTTTAATTTTTTTTTTCACCACTAAAACGCATGAGACTTGAAGTTTTCAAAAATGTTTTCATTTTTGATGAGACGGTTGATGAAAGAAGTTTAATCGCCAGCAAACGAAATCCCGCGACTTCCCGTAAATCCCGGGCTTGGCCCGTGTAGTCGAATGTATACAAAGAAAGTACCCTGTGAGTAAACTCATTTCCCGAACGATTTTTTAAATTATTTTTTTACCACTAAAACGCATGAGACTTGTAGTTTTCAGAAATGTTTTCATTTTTGATGAGACGGTTAATGAAAGAAGTTTAATCGCCAGCAAACGAAATCCCGCTATTTCCCGTAAATCCCGGGCTTGGCCCGTGTAGTCGAATGTATACAAAGAAAGTACCCTGTGAGTAAACTCATTTCCCAAACGATTTTTTAATTTTTTTTTCACCACTAAAACGCATGAGACTTGTAGTTTTTAAAAATGTTTTCATTTTTGATGAGACGCTTAATGAAAGAGGTTTAACCCTATTCGGTCCGGGGGGGGGGGGGGCGGATTCCGCCCCCCCTGACGGTTTTTTTTTAATAACTCCTGATTGCTTTGTTATATGGCTATGATACTTACTGAGTTTCAACATTTATCTATTAGACACCTGCATGCTAATTTTTTAGGTCCCATACCTTTCAGAGGCTTTGATATTGGCCATTACTCGAAACTACCCCTAAAAATCTCTATGAAATCCTTATAATGGGGAAAATATAATAACTCCTGTTAGGATTATCCTTAGAACTTGAAACTTGCACCACAACTTGTTTTCATCAAGAAGAATCATTTTGAATAATGTGAACACGTGACTAATCCGATTTCCCGATTTTGTCGGATTTTACCCGATAATCGGAAAAAAAACGGATTTTCGGGCAATTTTTGGCAATTTTTCATCCGATCCATGTAAAAACCGGAAGATATGTTAAATAACTTTTATTTAGCTTTCAGAAACTTTAAACAGAATGTAAAAATTCGCTCTAGAACAAAAGTAATTATATTTTAAGCAGATAGTGGCATTTTTAACAATTTTCAAGCTTTTGATGACGTCACAGAAAATGTGCTGACGCAAACAAATTTTTTTTGACGCCATTTTGTTCCTTTTATGACGTACTATAAGTGTGCCAAGTTTTATTCAATTTGAACAACCCTATGAAAACTTATTGAGGGGGGGCGGAATCCGCCCCCCCCCCCGGTCATAGTATGTTCGAAAAACCCCGGACCGAATAGGGTTAATCGCCGGCAAACGAAATCCCGCGTTTTCCCGTAAATCCGGGGCTTGGCCCGTATAGTCGAATGTATACAAAGAAAGTACCCAGGGAGTAAACTCATTTCCCGAACGATTTTTTAAATTTTTTTTTCACCACTAAAACGCATGAGACTTGTAGTTTTCAAAAATGTTTTCATTTTTGATGAGACGCTGAATAAAAGAAGTTTAATCGCCCTCAAACAAAATTCCGCGACTTCTCGTAATTCCCGGACTCGGCCCGTATAGTCCAAAGTATACAAAGAAAGTACCCAGGGAGTAAACTCATTTCCCGAACGATTTTTTAAATTATTTTTTCACCACTAAAACGCATGAGACTTGTAGTTTTCAAAAATGTTTTCATTTTTGATGAGACGCTTATTAAAAGAGGTTTAATCGCCGGCAAACGAAATCCCGCGATTTCCCGTAAATCCCGGGCTTGGCCCGTATAGTCGAATGTATACAAAGAAAGTACCCAGGGAGTAAACTCATTTCACGAACGATTTTTTAATTTTTTTTTTCACCACTAAAACGCATGAGACTTGAAGTTTTCAAAAATGTTTTCATTTTTGATGAGACGGTTGATGAAAGAAGTTTAATCGCCAGCAAACGAAATCCCGCGATTTCCCGTAAATCCCGGGCTTGGCCCGTGTAGTCGAATGTATACAAAGAAAGTACCCTGTGAGTAAACTCATTTCCCGAACGATTTTTTAAATTATTTTTTTACCACTAAAACGCATGAGACTTGTAGTTTTCAGAAATGTTTTCATTTTTGATGAGACGCTTAATGAAAGTGGTTTAATCGCCAGCAAACGAAAACCCGCGATTTCCCGTAAATCCCGGGCTTGGCCCGTATAGTCGAATGTATACAAAGAAAGTACCCAGGGAGTAAACTCATTTCCCGAACGATTTTTTATATTATTTTCTTTACCACTAAACGCATGAGACTTGTAGTTTTCAAAAATATTTTCATATTTGATGGGACGCTGAATAAAAGAAGTTTAATCGCCGGCAAACGAAAATCCGCGATTTCCCGTAAATCCTTGACTCGGCCCGTATAGTCAAAAGTATACAAAGAAAGTACCCAGGGAGTAAACTCATTTCCCCAACGATTTTTTAAATTTTTCTTTCACCACTAAAACGCATCAGACTTGTAGTTTTCAAAATAGTTTTCATTTTTGATGAGACGCTTAATGAAAGAGGTTTAATCGCAGGAAAACAAAAACCCGCGATTTACCGTAAATCCCGGGCTTTGCCCGTATAGTCGAATGTATACAAAGAAAGTACCCTGTGAGTAAACTCTTTTTCCAGAACGATTTTTTAAATTATTTTTTCACCACTAAAACGCATAAGACTTGTAGTTTTTAAAAATGTTTTCATTTTTGATGAGACGCTGAATAAAAGAAGTTTAATCGACGGCAAACGAAAACCCGCCATTCCCCGTAAACCCCGGACTCGACACGTATAGTCAAAAGTATACAAAGAAAGTACCCAGGGAGTAAACTCATTTCCCGAACGATTTTTTATATTATTTTCTTTACCACTAAAACGCATAAGACTTGTAGTTTTTAAAAATGTTTTCATTTTTGATGAGACGCTGAATAAAAGAAGTTTAATCGCCGGCAAACGAAAATCCGCGATTTCCCGTAAATCCCGGACTCGGCCTGTATAGTCAAAAGTATACAAAGAAAGTACCCAGGGAGTAAACTCATTTCCCGAACGATTTTTTAAATTTTTCTTTCACCACTAAAACGCATGAGACTTGTAGTTTTCAAAATAGTTTTCATTTTTGATGAGACGCTTAATGAAAGAGGTTTAATCGCCGGAAAACGAAAACCCGCGATTTACCGTAAATCGCGGCCTCGGCCCGTATAGTCGAATGTATACAAAGAAAGTACCCTGTGAGTAAACTCATTTCCAGAACGATTTTTTAAATTATTTTTTCACCACTAAAACGCATAAGACTTGTAGTTTTTAAAAATGTTTTCATTTTTGATGAGACGCTGAATAAAAGAAGTTTAATCGACGGCAAACGAAAACCCGCCATTCCCTGTAAACCCCGGACTCGACCCGTATAGTCAAAAGTATACAAAGAAAGTACCCAGGGAGTAAACTCATTTCCCGAACGATTTTTTATATTATTTTCTTTACCACTAAAACGCATGAGATTTGTAGTTTTCAAAAATGTTTTCATTTTTGATGAGACGCTTAATGAAAGAGGTTTAATCGCCGAAAAACGAATACCCGCGATTTTCCGTAAATCCCGGGCTTGGCCCGTATAGTCGAATGTATACAAAGAAAGTACCCTGTGAGTAAACTCATTTCCAGAACGATTTTTTAAATTATTTTTTCACCACTAAAACGCATAAGACTTGTAGTTTTTAGAAATGTTTTCATTTTTGATGAAACGCTGAATAAAAGAAGTTTAATCGCCGGCAAACGAAAACCCGCGATTTCCCGTAAATCCCGGCTTGGCCCGTATAGTCAAAAGTATACAAAGAAAGTACCCAAGGAGTAAACTCATTTCCCGAACGATTTTTTAAATTATTTTTTCACCACTAAAACGCATGAGACTTGAAGTTTTCAAAAATTGTTTCATTTTTGATGAGACGCTTAATGAAAGAGGTTTAATCGCCGAAAAACGAATACCCGCGATTTTCCGTAAATCCCGGGCTTGGCCCGTATAGTCGAATGTATACAAAGAAAGTACCCTGTGAGTAAACTCATTTCCAGAACGATTTTTTAAATTATTTTTTCACCACTAAAACGCATAAGACTTGTAGTTTTTAAAAATGTTTTCATTTTTGATGAAACGCTGAATAAAAGAAGTTTAATCGCCGGCAAACGAAAATCCGCGATTTCCCGTAAATCCCGGACTCGGCCCGTATAGTCAAAAGTATACAAAGAAAGTACCCAGGGAGTAAACTCATTTCCCGAACGATTTTTTAAATTTTTCTTTCACCACTAAAACGCATGAGACTTGTAGTTTTCAAAATAGTTTTCATTTTTGATGAGACGCTTAATGAAAGAGGTTTAATCGCCGGAAAACGAAAACCCGCGACTTACCGTAAATCCCGGCCTTGGCCCGTATAGTCGAATGTTTACAAAGAAAGTACCCTGTGAGTAAACTCATTTCCAGAACGATTTTTTAAATTATTTTTTCACCACTAAAACGCATAAGACTTGTAGTTTTTAAAAATGTTTTCATTTTTGATGAGACGCTGAATAAAAGAAGTTTAATCGACGGCAAACGAAAACCCGCGATTCCCCGTAAACCCCGGACTCGACCCGTATAGTCAAAAGTATACAAAGAAAGTACCCAGGGAGTAAACTCATTTCCCGAATGATTTTTTATATTATTTTCTTTACCACTAAAACGCATGAGACTTGTAGTTTTCAAAAATGTTTTCATTTTTGATGAGACGCTTAATGAAAGAGGTTTAATCGCCGAAAAACGAATACCCGCGATTTTCCGTAAATCCCGGGCTTGGCCCGTATAGTCGAATGTATACAAAGAAAGTACCCTGTGAGTAAACTCATTTCCAGAACGATTTTTTAAATTATTTTTTCACCACTAAAACGCATAAGACTTGTAGTTTTTAGAAATGTTTTCATTTTTGATGAAACGCTGAATAAAAGAAGTTTAATCGCCGGCAAACGAAAACCCGCGATTTCCCGTAAATCCCGGCTTGGCCCGTATAGTAAAAAGTATACAAAGAAAGTACCCAAGGAGTAAACTCATTTCCCGAACGATTTTTTAAATTATTTTTTCACCACTAAAACGCATGAGACTTGTAGTTTTCAAAATTGTTTCCATTTTTGATGAGACGCTGAATAAAAGCAGTTTAATCGCCGGCAAACGAAAACCTGCGATTTCCCGTAAATCCCGGACTCGGCCCGTATAGTCAAAAGTATACAAAGAAAGTACCCAGGGAGTAAACTCATTTCCCGAACGATTTATTAATTTTTTTTTTCACCACTAAAACGCATGAGACTTGAAGTTTTCAAAAATGTTTTCATTTTTGATGAGACGGTTAATGAAAGAAGTTTAATCGCCGGCAAGCGAAATCCCGCGATTTCCCGTAAATCCCGGGCTTGGCCCGTATAGTCGAATGTATACAAAGAAAGTACAAAGTGAGTAAACTCATTTCCCAAACGATTTTTTAATTTTTTTTTTCACCACTAAAACGCATGAGACTTGTAGTTTTCAAAATTGTTTCCATTTTTGATGAGACGCTGAATAAAAGCAGTTTAATCGCCGGCAAACGAAAACCTGCGATTTCCCGTAAATCCCGGACTCGGCCCGTATAGTCAAAAGTATACAAAGAAAGTACCCAGGGAGTAAACTCATTTCCCGAACGATTTTTTAATTTTTTTTTTCACCACTAAAACGCATGAGACTTGAAGTTTTCAAAAATGTTTTCATTTATGATGAGACGGTTAATGAAAGAAGTTTAATCGCCGGCAAGCGAAATCCCGCGATTTCCCGTAAATCCCGGGCTTGGCCCGTATAGTCGAATGTATACAAAGAAAGTACAAAGTGAGTAAACTCATTTCCCAAACGATTTTTTAATTTTTTTTTTCACCACTAAAACGCATGAGACTTGTAGTTTTCAAAAATGTTTTCATTTTTGATGAGACGCTTAATGAAAGAGGTTTAATCGCCGGCAAACGAAATCCCGCGTTTTCCTGTAAATCCGGGGCTTGGCCCGTATAGTCGAATGTATACAAAGAAAGTACCCAGGGAGTAAACTCATTTCCCGAACGATTTTTTAAATTTTTTTTTCACCACTAAAACGCATGAGACTTGTAGTTTTCAAAAATGTTTTCATTTTTGATGAGACGCTGAATAAAAGAGGTTTAATCGCCGGCAAACGAAATCCCGCGATTTCCCGTAAATCCCGGGCTTGGCCCGTAATGTCGAATGTATACAAAGAAAGTACCCAGGGAGTAAACTCATTTGCCGAACGATTTTTTTATTTTTTTTTTCACCACTAAAACGCATGAGACTTGAAGTTTTCAAAAATGTTTTCATTTTTGATGAGACGGTTGATGAAAGAAGTTTAATCGCCAGCAAACGAAATCCCATGATTTCCCGTAAATCCCGGGCTTGGCCCGTGTAGTCGAATGTATACAAAGAAAGTACCCTGTGAGTAAACTCATTTCCCGAACGATTTTTTAAATTATTTTTTTACCACTAAAACGCATGAGACTTGTAGTTTTCAGAAATGTTTTCATTTTTGATGAGACGCTTAATGAACGTGGTTTAATCGCCAGCAAACGAAAACCCGCGATTTCCCGTAAATCCCGGGGTTGGCCCGTATAGTCAAAAGTATACAAAGGAAGTACCCAGGGAGTAAACTCATTTCCCGAACGATTTTTTAAATTTTTTTTTCACCACTAAAACGCATAAGACTTGTAGTTTTCAAAAATGTTTTCATTTTTGATGAGACGCTGAATAAAAGAAGTTTAATCGCCCTCAAACGAAAATCCGCGATTTCACGTAAACCCTGGACTCGGCCTGTATAGTCCAAAGTATACAAAGAAAGTACCCAGGGAGTAAACTCATTTCCCGAACGATTTTTTAAATTATTTTTCACCACTGAAACGCATGAGGCTTGTAGTTTTCAAAAATGTTTTCATTTTTGATGAGACGCTTATTAAAAGAGGTTTAATCGCCGGCAAACGAAATCCCGCGATTTCCCGTAAATCCCGGGCTTGGCCCGTATAGTCGAATGCATACAAAGAAAGTACCCAGGGAGTAAACTCATTTGCCGAACGATTTTTTAATTTTTTTTTTCACCACTAAAACGCATGAGACTTGAAGTTTTCAAAAATGTTTTCATTTTTGATGAGACGGTTGATGAAAGAAGTTTAATCGCCAGCAAACGAAATCCCATGATTTCCCGTAAATCCCGGGCTTGGCCCGTGTAGTCGAATGTATACAAATAAAGTACCCTGTGAGTAAACTCATTTCCCGAACGATTTTTTAAATTATTTTTTTACCACTAAAACGCATGAGACTTGTAGTTTTCAGAAATGTTTTCATTTTTGAAGAGACGCTTAATGAACGTGGTTTAATCGCCAGCAAACGAAAACCCGCGATTTCCCGTAAATCCCGGGGTTGGCCCGTATAGTCAAAAGTATACAAAGGAAGTACCCAGGAAGTAAACTCATTTCCCGAA
The DNA here is from genome assembly GCF_029227915.1 of Hydractinia symbiolongicarpus. NCBI lineage: Eukaryota > Metazoa > Cnidaria > Hydrozoa > Anthoathecata > Hydractiniidae > Hydractinia > Hydractinia symbiolongicarpus. The sequence continues at coordinate 4,919,060 of NC_079880.1, read as the reverse complement.
CAATTTTTTAAATTTTTATTTCACCACTAAAACGCATGAGACTTGTAGTTTTCAAAATAGTTTTCATTTTTGATGAGACGCCTAATGAAAGAGGTTTAATCGCCGGAAAACGAAAACCCGCGATTTCCCGTAAATCCCGGCTTGGCCCGTATAGTCAAAAGTATACAAAGAAAGTACCCAAGGAGTAAACTCATTTCCCGAACGATTTTTTAAATTATTTTTTCACCACTAAAACGCATGGGACTTGAAGTTTTCAAAAATTGTTTCATTTTTGATGAAACGCTTAATGAAAGAGGTTTAATCGCCGAAAAACGAATACCCGCGATTTTCCGTAAATCCCGGGCTTGGCCCGTATAGTCGAATGTATACAAAGAAAGTACCCTGTGAGTAAACTCATTTCCAGAACGATTTTTTAAATTATTTTTTCACCACTAAAACGCATAAGACTTGTAGTTTTTAAAAATGTTTTCATTTTTGATGAAACGCTGAATAAAAGAAGTTTAATCGCCGGCAAACGAAAATCCGCGATTTCCCGTAAATCCCGGACTCGGCCCGTATAGTCAAAAGAATACAAAGAAAGTACCCAGGGAGTAAACTCATTTCCCGAACGATTTTTTAAATTTTTCTTTCACCACTAAAACGCATGAGACTTGTAGTTTTCAAAATAGTTTTCATTTTTGATGAGACGCTTAATGAAAGAGGTTTAATCGCCGGAAAACGAAAACCCGCGACTTACCGTAAATCCCGGCCTTGGCCCGTATAGTCGAATGTTTACAAAGAAAGTACCCTGTGAGTAAACTCATTTCCAGAACGATTTTTTAAATTATTTTTTCACCACTAAAACGCATAAGACTTGTAGTTTTTAAAAATGTTTTCATTTTTGATGAGACGCTGAATAAAAGAAGTTTATTCGACGGCAAACGAAAACCCGCGATTCCCCGTAAACCCCGGACTCGACCCGTATAGTCAAAAGTATACAAAGAATGTACCCAGGGAGTAAACTCATTTCCCGAATGATTTTTTATATTATTTTCTTTACCACTAAAACGCATGAGACTTGTAGTTTTCAAAAATGTTTTCATTTTTGATGAGACGCTTAATGAAAGAGGTTTAATCGCCGAAAAACGAATACCCGCGATTTTCCGTAAATCCCGGGCTTGGCCCGTATAGTCGAATGTATAAAAAGAAAGTACCCTGTGAGTAAACTCATTTCCAGAACGATTTTTTAAATTATTTTTTCACCACTAAAACGCATAAGACTTGTAGTTTTTAGAAATGTTTTCATTTTTGATGAAACGCTGAATAAAAGAAGTTTAATCGCCGGCAAACGAAAACCCGCGATTTCCCGTAAATCCCGGCTTGGCCCGTATAGTCAAAAGTATACAAAGAAAGTACCCAAGGAGTAAACTCATTTCCCGAACGATTTTTTAAATTATTTTTTCACCACTAAAACGCATGAGACTTGAAGTTTTCAAAAATTGTTTCATTTTTGATGAGACGCTTAATGAAAGAGGTTTAATCGCCGAAAAACGAATACCCGCGATTTTCCGTAAATCCCGGGCTTGGCCCGTATAGTCGAATGTATACAAAGAAAGTACCCTGTGAGTAAACTCATTTCCAGAACGATTTTTTAAATTATTTTTTCACCACTAAAACGCATAAGACTTGTAGTTTTTAAAAATGTTTTCATTTTTGATGAAACGCTGAATAAAAGAAGTTTAATCGCCAGCAAACGAAATCCCATGATTTCCCGTAAATCCCGGGCTTGGCCCGTGTAGTCGAATGTATACAAATAAAGTACCCTGTGAGTAAACTCATTTCCCGAACGATTTTTTAAATTATTTTTTTACCACTAAAACGCATGAGACTTGTAGTTTTCAGAAATGTTTTCATTTTTGATGAGACGCTTAATGAACGTGGTTTAATCGCCAGCAAACGAAAACCCGCGATTTCCCGTAAATCCCGGGGTTGGCCCGTATAGTCAAAAGTACACAAAGGAAGTACCCAGGAAGTAAACTCATTTCCCGAACGATTTTTTAAATTTTTCTTTCACCACTAAAACGCATGAGACTTGTAGTTTTCAAAATAGTTTTCATTTTTGATGAGACGCTTAATGAAAGAGGTTTAATCGCCGGAAAACGAAAACCCGCGATTTCCCGTAAATCCCGGCTTGGCCCGTATAGTCAAAAGTATACAAAGAAAGTACCCAAGGAGTAAACTCATTTCCCGAACGATTTTTTAAATTATTTTTTCACCACTAAAACGCATGGGACTTGAAGTTTTCAAAAATTGTTTCATTTTTGATGAAACGCTTAATGAAAGAGGTTTAATCGCCGAAAAACGAATACCCGCGATTTTCCGTAAATCCCGGGCTTGGCCCGTATAGTCGAATGTATACAAAGAAAGTACCCTGTGAGTAAACTCATTTCCAGAACGATTTTTTAAATTATTTTTTCACCACTAAAACGCATAAGACTTGTAGTTTTTAAAAATGTTTTCATTTTTGATGAAACGCTGAATAAAAGAAGTTTAATCGCCGGCAAACGAAAATCCGCGATTTCCCGTAAATCCCGGACTCGGCCCGTATAGTCAAAAGTATACAAAGAAAGTACCCAGGGAGTAAACTCATTTCCCGAACGATTTTTTAAATTTTTCTTTCACCACTAAAACGCATGAGACTTGTAGTTTTCAAAATAGTTTTCATTTTTGATGAGACGCTTAATGAAAGAGGTTTAATCGCCGGAAAACGAAAACCCGCGACTTACCGTAAATCCCGGCCTTGGCCCGTATAGTCGAATGTTTACAAAGAAAGTACCCTGTGAGTAAACTCATTTCCAGAACGATTTTTTAAATTATTTTTTCACCACTAAAACGCATAAGACTTGTAGTTTTTAAAAATGTTTTCATTTTTGATGAGACGCTGAATAAAAGAAGTTTATTCGACGGCAAACGAAAACCCGCAATTCCCCGTAAACCCCGGACTCGACCCGTATAGTCAAAAGTATACAAAGAATGTACCCAGGGAGTAAACTCATTTCCCGAATGATTTTTTATATTATTTTCTTTACCACTAAAACGCATGAGACTTGTAGTTTTCAAAAATGTTTTCATTTTTGATGAGACGCTTAATGAAAGAGGTTTAATCGCCGAAAAACGAATACCCGCGATTTTCCGTAAATCCCGGGCTTGGCCCGTATAGTCGAATGTATACAAAGAAAGTACCCTGTGAGTAAACTCATTTCCAGAACGATTTTTTAAATTATTTTTTCACCACTAAAACGCATAAGACTTGTAGTTTTTAGAAATGTTTTCATTTTTGATGAAACGCTGAATAAAAGAAGTTTAATCGCCGGCAAACGAAAACCCGCGATTTCCCGTAAATCCCGGCTTGGCCCGTATAGTCAAAAGTATACAAAGAAAGTACCCAAGGAGTAAACTCATTTCCCGAACGATTTTTTAAATTATTTTTTCACCACTAAAACGCATGAGACTTGAAGTTTTCAAAAATTGTTTCATTTTTGATGAGACGCTTAATGAAAGAGGTTTAATCGCCGAAAAACGAATACCCGCGATTTTCCGTAAATCCCGGGCTTGGCCCGTATAGTCGAATGTATACAAAGAAAGTACCCTGTGAGTAAACTCATTTCCAGAACGATTTTTTAAATTATTTTTTCACCACTAAAACGCATAAGACTTGTAGTTTTTAAAAATGTTTTCATTTTTGATGAAACGCTGAATAAAAGAAGTTTAATCGCCGGCAAACGAAAATCCGCGATTTCCCGTAAATCCCGGACTCGGCCCGTATAGTCAAAAGTATACAAAGAAAGTACCCAGGGAGTAAACTCATTTCCCGAACGATTTTTTAAATTTTTCTTTCACCACTAAAACGCATGAGACTTGTAGTTTTCAAAATAGTTTTCATTTTTGATGAGACGCTTAATGAAAGAGGTTTAATCGCCGGAAAACGAAAACCCGCGACTTACCGTAAATCCCGGCCTTGGCCCGTATAGTCGAATGTTTACAAAGAAAGTACCCTGTGAGTAAACTCATTTCCAGAACGATTTTTTAAATTATTTTTTCACCACTAAAACGCATAAGACTTGTAGTTTTTAAAAATGTTTTCATTTTTGATGAGACGCTGAATAAAAGAAGTTTAATCGACGGCAAACGAAAACCCGCGATTCCCCGTAAACCCCGGACTCGACCCGTATAGTCAAAAGTATACAAAGAAAGTACCCAGGGAGTAAACTCATTTCCCGAATGATTTTTTATATTATTTTCTTTACCACTAAAACGCATGAGACTTGTAGTTTTCAAAAATGTTTTCATTTTTGATGAGGCGCTTAATGAAAGAGGTTTAATCGCCGAAAAACGAATACCCGCGATTTTCCGTAAATCCCGGGCTTGGCCCGTATAGTCGAATGTATACAAAGAAAGTACCCTGTGAGTAAACTCATTTCCAGAACGATTTTTTAAATTATTTTTTCACCACTAAAACGCATAAGACTTGTAGTTTTTAGAAATGTTTTCATTTTTGATGAAACGCTGAATAAAAGAAGTTTAATCGCCGGCAAACGAAAACCCGCGATTTCCCGTAAATCCCGGCTTGGCCCGTATAGTCAAAAGTATACAAAGAAAGTACCCAAGGAGTAAACTCATTTCCCGAACGATTTTTTAAATTATTTTTTCACCACTAAAACGCATGAGACTTGTAGTTTTCAAAAATGTTTTCATTTTTGATGAGACGCTGAATAAAAGCAGTTTAATCGCAGGCAAACGAAAACCTGCGATTTCCCGTAAATCCCGGACTCGGCCCGTATAGTCAAAAGTATACAAAGAAAGTACCCAGGGAGTAAACTCATTTCCCGAACGATTTTTTAAATTTTTCTTTCACCACTAAAACGCATGAGACTTGTAGTTTTCAAAATAGTTTTCATTTTTGATGAGACGCTTAATGAAAGAGGTTTAATCGCCGGAAAACGAAAACCCGCGACTTACCGTAAATCCCGGCCTTGGCCCGTATAGTCGAATGTTTACAAAGAAAGTACCCTGTGAGTAAACTCATTTCCAGAACGATTTTTTAAATTATTTTTTCACCACTAAAACGCATAAGACTTGTAGTTTTTCTAAATGTTTTCATTTTTGATGAGACGCTGAATAAAAGAAGTTTAATCGACGGCAAACGAAAACCCGCGATTCCCCGTAAACCCCGGACTCGACCCGTATAGTCAAAAGTATACAAAGAAAGTACCCAGGGAGTAAACTCATTTCCCGAATGATTTTTTATATTATTTTCTTTACCACTAAAACGCATGAGACTTGTAGTTTTCAAAAATGTTTTCATTTTTGATGAGGCGCTTAATGAAAGAGGTTTAATCGCCGAAAAACGAATACCCGCGATTTTCCGTAAATCCCGGGCTTGGCCCGTATAGTCGAATGTATACAAAGAAAGTACCCTGTGAGTAAACTCATTTCCAGAACGATTTTTTAAATTATTTTTTCACCACTAAAACGCATAAGACTTGTAGTTTTTAGAAATGTTTTCATTTTTGATGAAACGCTGAATAAAAGAAGTTTAATCGCCGGCAAACGAAAACCCGCGATTTCCCGTAAATCCCGGCTTGGCCCGTATAGTCAAAAGTATACAAAGAAAGTACCCAAGGAGTAAACTCATTTCCCGAACGATTTTTTAAATTATTTTTTCACCACTAAAACGCATGAGACTTGTAGTTTTCAAAAATGTTTTCATTTTTGATGAGACGCTGAATAAAAGCAGTTTAATCGCAGGCAAACGAAAACCTGCGATTTCCCGTAAATCCCGGACTCGGCCCGTATAGTCAAAAGTATACAAAGAAAGTACCCAGGGAGTAAACTCATTTCCCGAACGATTTTTTAATTTTTTTTTTCACCACTAAAACGCATGAGACTTGAAGTTTTCAAAAATGTTTTCATTTTTGATGAGACGGTTAATGAAAGAAGTTTAATCGCCGGCAAGCGAAATCCCGCGATTTCCCGTAAATCCCGGGCTTGGCCCGTATAGTCGAATGTATACAAAGAAAGTACAAAGTGAGTAAACTCATTTCCCAAACGATTTTTTAATTATTTTTTTCACCACTAAAACGCATGAGACTTGTAGTTTTCAAAAATGTTTTCATTTTTGATGAGACGCTTAATGAAAGAGGTTTAATCGCCGGCAAACGAAATCCCGCGTTTTCCTGTAAATCCGGGGCTTGGCCCGTATAGTCGAATGTATACAAAGAAAGTACCCAGGGAGTAAACTCATTTCCCGAACGATTTTTTAAATTTTTTATTCACCACTAAAACGCATGAGACTTGTAGTTTTCAAAAATGTTTTCATTTTTGATGAGACGCTGAATAAAAGAGGTTTAATGGCCGGCAAACGAAATCCCGCGATTTCCCGTAAATCCCGGGCTTGGCCCGTATAGTCGAATGTATACAAAGAAAGTACCCAGGGAGTAAACTCATTTGCCGAACGATTTTTTTATTTTTTTTTTCACCACTAAAACGCATGAGACTTGAAGTTTTCAAAAATGTTTTCATTTTTGATGAGACGGTTGATGAAAGAAGTTTAATCGCCAGCAAACGAAATCCCATGATTTCCCGTAAATCCCGGGCTTGGCCCGTGTAGTCGAATGTATACAAAGAAAGTACCCTGTGAGTAAACTCATTTCCCGAACGATTTTTTAAATTATTTTTTTACCACTAAAACGCATGAGACTTGTAGTTTTCAGAAATGTTTTCATTTTTGATGAGACGCTTAATGAACGTGGTTTAATCGCCAGCAAACGAAAACCCGCGATTTCCCGTAAATCCCGGGGTTGGCCCGTATAGTCAAAAGTATACAAAGAAAGTACAAAGTGAGTAAACTCATTTCCCAAACGATTTTTTAATTATTTTTTTCACCACTAAAACGCATGAGACTTGTAGTTTTCAAAAATGTTTTCATTTTTGATGAGACGCTTAATGAAAGAGGTTTAATCGCCGGCAAACGAAATCCCGCGTTTTCCTGTAAATCCGGGGCTTGGCCCGTATAGTCGAATGTATACAAAGAAAGTACCCAGGGAGTAAACTCATTTCCCGAACGATTTTTTAAATTTTTTTTTCACCACTAAAACGCATGAGACTTGTAGTTTTCAAAAATGTTTTCATTTTTGATGAGACGCTGAATAAAAGAGGTTTAATCGCCGGCAAACGAAATCCCGCGATTTCCCGTAAATCCCGGGCTTGGCCCGTATAGTCGAATGTATACAAAGAAAGTACCCAGGGAGTAAACTCATTTGCCGAACGATTTTTTTATTTTTTTTTTCACCACTAAAACGCATGAGACTTGAAGTTTTTAAAAATGTTTTCATTTTTGATGAGGCGGTTGATGAAAGAAGTTTAATCGCCAGCAAACGAAATCCCATGATTTCCCGTAAATCCCGGGCTTGGCCCGTGTAGTCGAATGTATACAAAGAAAGTACCCTGTGAGTAAACTCATTTCCCGAACGATTTTTTAAATTATTTTTTTACCACTAAAACGCATGAGACTTGTAGTTTTCAGAAATGTTTTCATTTTTGATGAGACGCTTAATGAACGTGGTTTAATCGCCAGCAAACGAAAACCCGCGATTTCCCGTAAATCCCGGGGTTGGCCCGTATAGTCAAAAGTATACAAAGGAAGTACCCAGGGAGTAAACTCATTTCCCGAACGATTTTTTAAATTTTTTTTTCACCACTAAAACGCATGAGACTTGTAGTTTTCAAAAATGTTTTCATTTTTGATGAGACGCTGAATAAAAGAAGTTTAATCGCCCTCAAACGAAAATCCGCGATTTCCCGTAAACCCTTGACTCGGCCCGTATAGTCCAAAGTATACAAAGAAAGTACCCAGGGAGTAAACTCATTTCCCGAACGATTTTTTAAATTATTTTTCACCACTAAAACGCATGAGGCTTGTAGTTTTCAAAAATGTTTTCATTTTTGATGAGACGCTTATTAAAAGAGGTTTAATCGCCGGCAAACGAAATCCCGCGATTTCCCGTAAATCCCGGGCTTGGCCCGTATAGTCGAATGCATACAAAGAAAGTACCCAGGGAGTAAACTCATTTGCCGAACGATTTTTTAATTTTTTTTTTCACCACTAAAACGCATGAGACTTGAAGTTTTCAAAAATGTTTTCATTTTTGATGAGACGGTTGATGAAAGAAGTTTAATCGCCAGCAAACGAAATCCCATGATTTCCCGTAAATCCCGGGCTTGGCCCGTGTAGTCGAATGTATACAAATAAAGTACCCTGTGAGTAAACTCATTTCCCGAACGATTTTTTAAATTATTTTTTTACCACTAAAACGCATGAGACTTGTAGTTTTCAGAAATGTTTTCATTTTTGATGAGACGCTTAATGAACGTGGTTTAATCGCCAGCAAACGAAAACCCGCGATTTCCCGTAAATCCCGGGGTTGGCCCGTATAGTCAAAAGTATACAAAGGAAGTACCCAGGAAGTAAACTCATTTCCCGAACAATTTTTTAAATTTTTCTTTCACCACTAAAACGCATGAGACTTGTAGTTTTCAAAATAGTTTTCATTTTTGATGAGACGCTTAATGAAAGAGGTTTAATCGCCGGAAAACGAAAACCCGCGATTTCCCGTAAATCCCGGCTTGGCCCGTATAGTCAAAAGTATACAAAGAAAGTACCCAAGGAGTAAACTCATTTCCCGAACGATTTTTTAAATTATTTTTTCACCACTAAAACGCATGGGACTTGAAGTTTTCAAAAATTGTTTCATTTTTGATGAAACGCTTAATGAAAGAGGTTTAATCGCCGAAAAACGAATACCCGCGATTTTCCGTAAATCCCGGGCTTGGCCCGTATAGTCGAATGTATACAAAGAAAGTACCCTGTGAGTAAACTCATTTCCAGAACGATTTTTTAAATTATTTTTTCACCACTAAAACGCATAAGACTTGTAGTTTTTAAAAATGTTTTCATTTTTGATGAAACGCTGAATAAAAGAAGTTTAATCGCCGGCAAACGAAAATCTGCGATTTCCCGTAAATCCCGGACTCGGCCCGTATAGTCAAAAGTATACAAAGAAAGTACCCAGGGAGTAAACTCATTTCCCGAACGATTTTTTAAATTTTTCTTTCACCACTAAAACGCATGAGACTTGTAGTTTTCAAAATAGTTTTCATTTTTGATGAGACGCTTAATGAAAGAGGTTTAATCGCCGGAAAACGAAAACCCGCAACTTACCGTAAATCCCGGCCTTTGGCCCGTATAGTCGAATGTTTACAAAGAAAGTACCCTGTGAGTAAACTCATTTCCAGAACGATTTTTTAAATTATTTTTTCACCACTAAAACGCATAAGACTTGTAGTTTTTAAAAATGTTTTCATTTTTGATGAGACGCTGAATAAAAGAAGTTTAATCGACGGCAAACGAAAACCCGCGATTCCCCGTAAACCCCGGACTCGACCCGTATAGTCAAAAGTATACAAAGAATGTACCCAGGGAGTAAACTCATTTCCCGAATGATTTTTTATATTATTTTCTTTACCACTAAAACGCATGAGACTTGTAGTTTTCAAAAATGTTTTCATTTTTGATGAGACGCTTAATGAAAGAGGTTTAATCGCCGAAAAACGAATACCCGCGATTTTCCGTAAATCCCGGGCTTGGCCCGTATAGTCGAATGTATACAAAGAAAGTACCCTGTGAGTAAACTCATTTCCAGAACGATTTTTTAAATTATTTTTTCACCACTAAAACGCATAAGACTTGTAGTTTTTAGAAATGTTTTCATTTTTGATGAAACGCTGAATAAAAGAAGTTTAATCGCCGGCAAACGAAAACCCGCGATTTCCCGTAAATCCCGGCTTGGCCCGTATAGTCAAAAGTATACAAAGAAAGTACCCAAGGAGTAAACTCATTTCCCGAACGATTTTTTAAATTATTTTTTCACCACTAAAACGCATGAGACTTGTAGTTTTCAAAAATGTTTTCATTTTTGATGAGACGCTGAATAAAAGAAGTTTAATCGCCCTCAAACGAAAATCCGCGATTTTCCGTAAACCCTGGACTCGGCCCGTATAGTCCAAAGTATACAAAGAAAGTACCCAGGGAGTAAACTCATTTCCCGAACGATTTTTTAAATTATTTTTCACCACTAAAACGCATGAGGCTTGTAGTTTTCAAAAATGTTTTCATTTTTGATGAGACGCTTATTAAAAGAGGTTTAATCGCCGGCAAACGAAATCCCGCGATTTCCCGTAAATCCCGGGCTTGGCCCGTATAGTCGAATGCATACAAAGAAAGTACCCAGGGAGTAAACTCATTTGCCGAACGATTTTTTAATTTTTTTTTTCACCACTAAAACGCATGAGACTTGAAGTTTTCAAAAATGTTTTCATTTTTGATGAGACGGTTGATGAAAGAAGTTTAATCGCCAGCAAACGAAATCCCATGATTTCCCGTAAATCCCGGGCTTGGCCCGTGTAGTCGAATGTACACAAATAAAGTACCCTGTGAGTAAACTCATTTCCCGAACGATTTTTTAAATTATTTTTTTACCACTAAAACGCATGAGACTTGTAGTTTTCAGAAATGTTTTCATTTTTGATGAGACGCTTAATGAACGTGGTTTAATCGCCAGCAAACGAAAACCCGCGATTTCCCGTAAATCCCGGGGTTGGCCCGTATAGTCAAAAGTATACAAAGGAAGTACCCAGGAAGTAAACTCATTTCCCGAACAATTTTTTAAATTTTTCTTTCACCACTAAAACGCATGAGACTTGTAGTTTTCAAAATAGTTTTCATTTTTGATGAGACGCTTAATGAAAGAGGTTTAATCGCCGGAAAACGAAAACCCGCGATTTCCCGTAAATCACGGCTTGGCCCGTATAGTCAAAAGTATACAAAGAAAGTACCCAAGGAGTAAACTCATTTCCCGAACGATTTTTTAAATTATTTTTTCACCACTAAAACGCATGGGACTTGAAGTTTTCAAAAATTGTTTCATTTTTGATGAAACGCTTAATGAAAGAGGTTTAATCGCCGAAAAACGAATACCCGCGATTTTCCGTAAATCCCGGGCTTGGCCCGTATAGTCGAATGTATACAAAGAAAGTACCCTGTGAGTAAACTCATTTCCAGAACGATTTTTTAAATTATTTTTTCACCACTAAAACGCATAAGACTTGTAGTTTTTAAAAATGTTTTCATTTTTGATGAAACGCTGAATAAAAGAAGTTTAATCGCCGGCAAACGAAAATCCGCGATTTCCCGTAAATCCCGGACTCGGCCCGTATAGTCAAAAGTATACAAAGAAAGTACCCAGGGAGTAAACTCATTTCCCGAACGATTTTTTAAATTTTTCTTTCACCACTAAAACGCATGAGACTTGTAGTTTTCAAAATAGTTTTCATTTTTGATGAGACGCTTAATGAAAGAGGTTTAATCGCCGGAAAACGAAAACCCGCAACTTACCGTAAATCCCGGCCTTGGCCCGTATAGTCGAATGTTTACAAAGAAAGTACCCTGTGAGTAAACTCATTTCCAGAACGATTTTTTAAATTATTTTTTCACCACTAAAACGGATAAGACTTGTAGTTTTTAAAAATGTTTTCATTTTTGATGAGACGCTGAATAAAAGAAGTTTAATCGACGGCAAACGAAAACCCGCGATTCCCCGTAAACCCCGGACTCGACCCGTATAGTCAAAAGTATACAAAGAATGTACCCAGGGAGTAAACTCATTTCCCGAATGATTTTTTATATTATTTTCTTTACCACTAAAACGCATGAGACTTGTAGTTTTCAAAAATGTTTTCATTTTTGATGAGACGCTTAATGAAAGAGGTTTAATCGCCGAAAAACGAATACCCGCGATTTTCCGTAAATCCCGGGCTTGGCCCGTATAGTCGAATGTATACAAAGAAAGTACCCTGTGAGTAAACTCATTTCCAGAACGATTTTTTAAATTATTTTTTCACCACTAAAACGCATAAGACTTGTAGTTTTTAGAAATGTTTTCATTTTTGATGAAACGCTGAATAAAAGAAGTTTAATCGCCGGCAAACGAAAACCCGCGATTTCCCGTAAATCCCGGCTTGGCCCGTATAGTCAAAAGTATACAAAGAAAGTACCCAAGGAGTAAACTCATTTCCCGAACGATTTTTTAAATTATTTTTTCACCACTAAAACGCATGAGACTTGTAGTTTTCAAAAATGTTTTCATTTTTGATGAGACGCTGAATAAAAGCAGTTTAATCGCCGGCAAACGAAAACCTGCGATTTCCCGTAAATCCCGGACTCGGCCCGTATAGTCAAAAGTATACAAAGAAAGTACCCAGGGAGTAAACTCATTTCCCGAACGATTTTTTAATTTTTTTTTCACCACTAAAACGCATGAGACTTGAAGTTTTCAAAAATGTTTTCATTTTTGATGAGACGGTTAATGAAAGAAGTTTAATCGCCGGCAAGCGAAATCCCGCGATTTCCCGTAAATCCCGGGCTTGGCCCGTATAGTCGAATGTATACAAAGAAAGTACAAAGTGAGTAAACTCATTTCCCAAACGATTTTTTAATTTCTTTTTTCACCACTAAAACGCATGAGACTTGTAGTTTTCAAAAATGTTTTCATTTTTGATGAGACGCTTAATGAAAGAGGTTTAATCGCCGGCAAACGAAATCCCGCGTTTTCCTGTAAATCCGGGGCTTGGCCCGTATAGTCGAATGTATACAAAGAAAGTACCCAGGGAGTAAACTCATTTCCCGAACGATTTTTTAAATTTTTTTTTCACCACTAAAACGCATGAGACTTGTAGTTTTCAAAAATGTTTTCATTTTTGATGAGACGCTGAATAAAAGAGGTTTAATCGCCGGCAAACGAAATCCCGCGATTTCCCGTAAATCCCGGGCTTGGCCCGTATAGTCGAATGTATACAAAGAAAGTACCCAGGGAGTAAACTCATTTGCCGAACGATTTTTTAATTTTTTTTTTCACCACTAAAACGCATGAGACTTGAAGTTTTCAAAAATGTTTTCATTTTTGATGAGACGGTTGATGAAAGAAGTTTAATCGCCAGCAAACGAAATCCCATGATTTCCCGTAAATCCCGGGCTTGGCCCGTGTAGTCGAATGTATACAAAGAAAGTACCCTGTGAGTAAACTCATTTCCCGAACGATTTTTTAAATTATTTTTTTACCACTAAAACGCATGAAACTTGTAGTTTTCAGAAATGTTTTCATTTTTGATGAGACGCTTAATGAACGTGGTTTAATCGCCAGCAAACGAAAACCCGCGATTTCCCGTAAATCCCGGGGTTGGCCCGTATAGTCAAAAGTATACAAAGGAAGTACCCAGGGAGTAAACTCATTTCCCGAACGATTTTTTAAATTTTTTTTTCACCACTAAAACGCATGAGACTTGTAGTTTTCAAAAATGTTTTCATTTTTGATGAGACGCTGAATAAAAGAAGTTTAATCGCCCTCAAACGAAAATCCGCGATTTCCCGTAAACCCTGGACTCGGCCCGTATAGTCCAAAGTATACAAAGAAAGTACCCAGGGAGTAAACTCATTTCCCGAACGATTTTTTAAATTATTTTTCACCACTAAAACGCATGAGGCTTGTAGTTTTCAAAAATGTTTTCATTTTTGATGAGACGCTTATTAAAAGAGGTTTAATCGCCGGCAAACGAAATCCCGCGATTTCCCGTAAATCCCGGGCTTGGCCCGTATAGTCGAATGCATACAAAGAAAGTACCCAGGGAGTAAACTCATTTGCCGAACGATTTTTTAATTTTTTTTTTCACCACTAAAACGCATGAGACTTGAAGTTTTCAAAAATGTTTTCATTTTTGATGAGACGGTTGATGAAAGAAGTTTAATCGCCAGCAAACGAAATCCCATGATTTCTTGTAAATCCCGGGCTTGGCCCGTGTAGTCGAATGTATACAAATAAAGTACCCTGTGAGTAAACTCATTTCCCGAACGATTTTTTAAATTAGTTTTTTACCACTAAAACGCATGAGACTTGTAGTTTTCAGAAATGTTTTCATTTTTGATGAGACGCTTAATGAACGTGGTTTAATCGCCAGCAAACGAAAACCCGCGATTTCCCGTAAATCCCGGGGTTGGCCCGTATAGTCAAAAGTATACAAAGGAAGTACCCAGGAAGTAAACTCATTTCCCGAACGATTTTTTAAATTTTTCTTTCACCACTAAAACGCATGAGACTTGTAGTTTTCAAAATAGTTTTCATTTTTGATGAGACGCTTAATGAAAGAGGTTTAATCGCCGGAAAACGAAAACCCGCGATTTCCCGTAAATCCCGGGCTTGGCCCGTATAGTCGAATGTATACAAAGAAAGTACCCTGTGAGTAAACTCATTTCCAGAACGATTTTTTAAATTATTTTTTCACCACTAAAACGCATAAGACTTGTAGTTTTTAAAAATGTTTTCATTTTTGATGAGACGCTGAATAAAAGAAGTTTAATCGACGGCAAACGAAAACCCGCCATTTCCCGTAAACCCCGGACTCGACCCGTATAGTCAAAAGTATACAAAGAAAGTACCCAGGGAGTAAACTCATTTCCCGAACGATTTTTTATATTATTTTCTTTACCACTAAAACGCATAAGACTTGTAGTTTTCAAAAATGTTTTCATTTTTGATGAGACGCTTAATGAAAGAGGTTTAATCGCCGAAAAACGAAAACCCGCGATTTCCCGTAAATCCCAGGCTTGGCCCGTATAGTCGAATGTATACAAAGAAAGTACCCTGTGAGTAAACTTATTTCCAGAACGATTTTTTAAATTATTTTTTCACCACTAAAACGCACAAGACTTGTAGTTTTTAAAAATGTTTTCATTTTTGATGAAACGCTGAATAAAAGAAGTATATACGCCGGCAAACGAAAACCCGCGATTTCCCGTAAATCCCGGCTTGGCCCGTATAGTCAAAAGTATACAAAGAAAGATTAAACTTCTTTTATTTACCGTCTCATCAGAAATGAAAACATTTTTGAAAACTACAAGTCTTATGCGTTTTAGTGGTGAAAAAATAATTTAAAAAATCGTTCTGGAAATGAGTTTACTCACAGGGTACTTTCTTTGTATACATTCGACTATACGGGCCAAGCCCGGGAATTACGGGAAATCGGGGGTTTTCGTTTGCCGGCGATTAAACCTCTTTCATTAAGCGTCTCATCAAAAATGAAAACATTTTTGAAAACTACAAGTCTCATGCGTTTTAGTGGTGAAAAAAAAATTTAAGAAATCGTTCGGGAAATGAGTTTACTTCCTGGATTCTTTCTTTGTATACATTCGACTATACGGGCCAAGCCCGGGATTTACGGGAAATCGCGGGATTTCGTTTGCCGGCGATTAAACCACTTTTATTAAGCGTCTCATCCAAAATGAAAACATTTTTAAAAACTACAAGTCTCATAGGCTTTAGTGGTGAAATAATAATTAAAAAAATCGTTCGGGAAATGAGTTTACACCCCCGGTACTTTCTTTGTATACTTTTGACTATACGGGCCGAGTCCGGGATTTACGGGAAATCGCAGGTTTTCGTTTGCCGGCGATTAAACTTCTTTTATTTAGCGTCTCATCAAAAATGGAAACATTTTTGAATACTACAAGTCTCATGGGTTTAGTGGTGTAAAAATAATTTAAAAAATCGTTCGGGAAATGAGTTTACTCCCTGGGTACTTTCTTTGTATACTTTTGACTATACGAGCCGAGTCCGGGATTTACGGGAAGTCGCGGGTTTTTGTTTACCGGCGATTAAACTTCTTTTATTCAGCGTCTCATCAAAAATGAAAGTATTTTTGAAAACTGCAAGTCTCATGCGTTTTAGTGGTGATAAGATAATTGAAAAAATCGTTTCGGAAATGAGTTTACTTACAGGGTACTTTCTTTGTATACATTCGACTATACGGGCCAAGCCCGGGATTTACGGGAAATCGCAGGTTTTCGTTTGCCGGCGATTAAACTTCTTTTATTCAGCGTCTCATCAAAAATGAAAACATTTCTGAAAACTACAAGTCTCATGCGTTTTAGTGGTGAAAAAAGGAATTAAAAAATCGTTCGGGAAATGAGTTTACTCCCTGGGTACTATCTTTGTATACTTTTGACTATACGGGCCACGCTCGGGATTTACGGGAAATCGCGGGTTTTCGTTTGCCGGCGATTAAACTTCTTTTATTCAGCGTCTCATCAGAAATGAAAACATTTTTAAAAACTACAAGCCTCATGGGCTTTAGTGGTGAAATAATAATTTAATAAATCGTTCGGGAAATGAGTTTACACCCCGGGTACTTTCTTTGTATACTTTTGACTATACGGGCCGAGTCCGGGATTCACGGCAAATCGCAGGTTTACGTTTGCCGGCGATTAAACTTCTTTTATTCAGCGTCTCATCAAAAATGAAAATATTTTTAAATACTACAAGTCTCATGGGCTTTAGTGGTGAAATAATAATTTAAAAAATCGTTCGGGAAATGAGTTTACTTCCTGGGTACTTTCTTTGTATACATTCGACTATACGGGCCAAGCCCGGGATTTACGGGAAATCGCGGGATTTCGTTTGCCGGCGATTAAACCTCTTTTATTAAGCGTCTCATCAAAAATGAAAACATTTTTAAAAACTACAAGTCTCATGGGCTTTAGTGGTGAAAAAATAATTTAAAAAATTGTTCTGGAAATGAGTTTACTCACAGGGTACTTTCTTTGTATACATTCGACTATACGGGCCAAGCCCGGGATTTACGGGAAATCGCGGGTTTTCGTTTGCCGGCGATTAAACCTCTTTCATTAAGCGTCTCATCAAAAATGAAAACATTTTTGAAAACTACAAGTCTCATGCGTTTTAGTGGTGAAAAAAAAATTTAAAAAATCTTTCGGGAAATGAGTTTACTTCCTGGGTTCTTTCTTTGTATACATTCGACTATACGGGCCAAACCCGGGATTTACGGGAAATCGCGGGATTTCGTTTGCCGGCGGTTAAACTTCTTTTATTCAGCGTCTCATCAAAAATGAAAACATTTTTGAAAACTACAAGTCTCATGCGTTTTAGTGGTGAAAAAAAAATTTAAAAAATCGTTCGGGAAATGAGTTTACTTCCTGGGTACTTTCTTTGTATACATTCGACTATACGGGCCAAGCCCGGGATTTACGGGAAATCGCGGGATTTCGTTTGCCGGCGATTAACCCTCTTTTATTAAGCGTCTCATCAAAAATGAATACATTTCTGAAAACTACAAGTCTCATGCGTTTTAGTGGTGAAAAAAGGAATTAAAAAATCGTTCGGGAAATGAGTTTACTCCCTGGGTACTATCTTTGTATACTTTTGACTATACGGGCCACGCCCGGGATTTACGGGAAATCGCGGGTTTTCGTTTGCCGGCGATTAAACTTCTTTTATTCAGCGTCTCATCAAAAATGAAAACATTTTTGAAAACTACAAGTCTCATGGGTTTAGTGGTGAAAAAATAATTTAAAAAATCGTTCTGGAAATGAGTTTACTCCCTGGGTACTTTCTTTGTATACTTTTGACTATACGGGCCGAGTCCGGGATTTACGGGAAGTCGCGGGTTTTTGTTTACCGGCGATTAAACTTCTTTTATTCAGCGTCTCATCAAAAATGAAAGTATTTTTGAAAACTGCAAGTCTCATGCGTTTTAGTGGTGAAAAGATAATTGAAAAAATCGTTTGGGAAATGAGTTTACTTACAGGGTACTTTCTTTGTATACATTCGACTATACGGGCCAAGCCCGGGATTTACGGGAAATCGCAGGTTTTCGTTTGCCGGCGATTAAACGTCTTTTATTCAGCGTCTCATCAAAAATGAAAACATTTCTGAAAACTACAAGTCTCATGCGTTTTAGTGGTGAAAAAAGGAATTAAAAAATCGTTCGGGAAATGAGTTTACTCCCTGGGTACTATCTTTGTATACTTTTGACTATACGGGCCACGCCCGGGATTTACGGGAAATCGCGGGTTTTCGTTTGCCGGCGATTAAACTTCTTTTATTCAGCGTCTCATCAGAAATGAAAACATTTTTAAAAACTACAAGCCTCATGGGCTTTAGTGGTGAAATAATAATTTAATAAATCGTTCGGGAAATGAGTTTACACCCCGGGTACTTTCTTTGTATACTTTTGACTATACGGGCCGAGTCCGGGATTCACGGGAAATCGCAGGTTTACGTTTGCCGGCGATTAAACTTCTTTTATTCAGCGTCTCATCAAAAATGAAAATATTTTTAAATACTACAATTCTCATGGGCTTTAGTGGTGAAATAATAATTTAAAAAATCGTTCGGGAAATGAGTTTACTTCCTGGGTTCTTTCTTTGTATACATTCGACTATACGGGCCAAGCCCGGGATTTACGGGAAATCGCGGGATTTCGTTTGCCGGCGAGTAAACTTCTTTTATTCAGCGTCTCATCAAAAATGAAAACATTTTTGAAAACTACAAGTCTCATGCGTTTTAGTGGTGAAAAGAAAATTTAAAAAATCGTTCGGGAAATGAGTTTACTTCCTGGGTACTTTCTTTGTATACATTCGACTATACGGGCCAAGCCCGGGATTTACGGGAAATCGCGGGATTTCGTTTGCCGGCGATTAAACCTCTTTTATTAAGCGTCTCATCAAAAATGAAAACATTTTTAAAAACTACAAGTCTCATGGGCTTTAGTGGTGAAAAAATAATTTAAAAAATTGTTCTGGAAATGAGTTTACTCACAGGGTACTTTCTTTGTATACATTCGACTATACGGGCCAAGCCCGGGATTTACGGGAAATCGCGGGTTTTCGTTTGCCGGCGATTAAACCTCTTTCATTAAGCGTCTCATCAAAAATGAAAACATTTTTGAAAACTACAAGTCTCATGCGTTTTAGTGGTGAAAAAAAAATTTAAAAAATCTTTCGGGAAATGATTTTACTTCCTGGGTTCATTCTTTGTATACATTCGACTATACGGGCCAAGCCCGGGATTTACGGGAAATCGCGGGATTTCGTTTGCCGGCGATTAAACTTCTTTTATTCAGCGTCTCATCAAAAATGAAAACATTTTTGAAAACTACAAGTCTCATGCGTTTTAGTGGTGAAAAAAAAATTTAAAAAATCGTTCGGGAAATGAGTTTACTTCCTGGGTACTTTCTTTGTATACATTCGACTATACGGGCCAAGCCCGGGATTTACGGGAAATCGCGGGATTTCGTTTGCCGGCGATTAAACCTCTTTTATTAAGCGTCTCATCAAAAATGAAAACATTTCTGAAAACTACAAGTCTCATGCGTTTTAGTGGTGAAAAAAGGAATTAAAAAATCGTTCGGGAAATGAGTTTACTCCCTGGGTACTATCTTTGTATACTTTTGACTATACGGGCCACGCCCGGGATTTACGGGAAATCGCGGGTTTTCGTTTGCCGGCGATTAAACTTCTTTTATTCAGCGTCTCATCAAAAATGAAAACATTTTTGAAAACTACAAGTCTCATGGGTTTAGTGGTGAAAAAATAATTTAAAAAATCGTTCGGGAAATGAGTTTACTCCCTGGGTACTTTCTTTGTATACTTTTGACTATACGGGCCGAGTCCGGGATTTACGGGAAGTCGCGGGTTTTTGTTTACCGGCGATTAAACTTCTTTTATTCAGCGTCTCATCAAAAATGAAAGTATTTTTGAAAACTGCAAGTCTCATGCGTTTTAGTGGTGAAAAGATAATTGAAAAAATCGTTTGGGAAATGAGTTTACTTACAGGGTACTTTCTTTGTATACATTCGACTATACGGGCCAAGCCCGGGATTTACGGGAAATCGCAGGTTTTCGTTTGCCGGCGATTAAACGTCTTTTATTCAGCGTCTCATCAAAAATGAAAACATTTCTGAAAACTACAAGTCTCATGCGTTTTAGTGGTGAAAAAAGGAATTAAAAAATCGTTCGGGAAATGAGTTTACTCCCTGGGTACTATCTTTGTATACTTTTGACTATACGGGCCACGCCCGGGATTTACGGGAAATCGCGGGTTTTCGTTTGCCGGCGATTAAACTTCTTTTATTCAGCGTCTCATCAGAAATGAAAACATTTTTAAAAACTACAAGCCTCATGGGCTTTAGTGGTGAAATAATAATTTAATAAATCGTTCGGGAAATGAGTTTACACCCCGGGTACTTTCTTTTTCTACTTTTGACTATACGGGCCGAGTCCGGGATTCACGGGAAATCGCAGGTTTACGTTTGCCGGCGATTAAACTTCTTTTATTCAGCGTCTCATCAAAAATGAAAATATTTTTAAATACTACAAGTCTCATGGGCTTTAGTGGTAAAATAATAATTTAAAAAATCGTTCGGGAAATGAGTTTACTTCCTGGGTACTTTTCTTGTATACTTTTGACTATCCGGGCCGAGTCCGGGATTTACGGGAAATCGCGGGTTTTCGTTTGCTGGCGATTAAACTTCTTTTATTCAGCGTCTCATCAAAAATGAAAACATTTTTAAAAACTACAAGTCTCATGGGCTTTAGTGGTGAAATAATAATTTAAAAAATCGTTTGGGAAATGAGTTTACTCCCTGGGTACTTTCTTTGTATACTTTTGACTATACGGGCTGAGTCCGGGATTTACGGGAAATCGCAGGTTTTCGTTTGCAGGCGATTAAACTTCTTTTATTCAGCGTCTCATCAAAAATGAAAACATTTTTGAAAACTACAAGTCTCATGCGTTTTAGTGGTGAAAAAATAATTTAAAAAATCGTTCGGGAAATGAGTTTACACCCTGGGTACTCTCTTTGTATACTCTTGACTATACGGGCCGAGTCCGGGATTTACGGGAAATCGCAGGTTTTCGTTTGCCGGCGATTAAACTTCTTTTATTCAGCGTCTCATCAAAAATGAAAGCATTTTTGAAAACTACAAGTCTCATCCGTTTTAGTGGTGAAAAAATAATTTAAAAATTCGTTAGGGAAATGAGTTTACTCACTGGGTACTTTCCTTGTGTACTTTTGACTATACGGGCCGAGACCGGGATTTACGGGAAATTGCGGGTTTTCGTTTGCCGGCGATTAAACTTCTTTTATTCAGCGTCTCATCAAAAATGAAAACATTTTTAAAAACTACAAGTCTCATGAGCTTTAGTGGTGAAATAATAATTTAAAAAATCGTTTGGGAAATGAGTTTACTCCCTGGGTACTTTCTTTGTATACTTTTGACTATACGGGCCGAGTCCAGGATTTACGGGAAATCGCAGGTTTTTGTTTGCCGGCGATTAAACTTCTTTTATTCTGCGTCTCATTAAAAATGAAAACATTTTTAAAAACTACAAGTCTCATGCGTTTTAGTGGTGAAAAAGTAATTTAAAAAATCGTTCGGGAAATGATTTTACACCCTGGGTACTTTCTTTGTATACTTTTGACTATACGGGCCGAGTCCGGGATTTACGGGAAATCGCAGGTTTTCGTTTGCCGGCGATTAAACTTCTTTTATTCAGCGTCTCATCAAAAATGAAAACATTTTTAAAAACTACAAGTCTCATGGGCTTTAGTGGTGAAATAATAATTTAAAAAATCGTTTGGGAAATGAGTTTACTCCCTGGGTACTTTCTTTGTATACTTTTGACTATACGGGCCGAGTCCAGGATTTACGGGAAATTGCAGGTTTTCGTTTGCCGGCGATTAAACTTCTTTTATTCAGCGTCTCATCAAAAATGAAAACATTTTTAAAAACTACAAGTCTCATGCGTTTTAGTGGTGAAAAAGTAATTTAAAAAATCGTTCGGGAAATGAGTTTACTCCCTGGGTACTTTCTTTGTATACTTTTGACTATACGGGCCAAGCCCGGGATTTACGGGAAATCGCGGGTTTTCGTTTGCCGGCGATTAAACTTCTTTTATTCAGCGTCTCATCAAAAATGAAAACATTTTTAAAAGCTGCAAGTCTTATGCGTTTTAGTGGTAAAAAAATAATTTAAAAAATCGTTTTGGAAATGAGTTTACTCCCTGGGTACTTTCTTTGTATACTTTTGATTATCCGAGTTGAGTCCGGGATTTACGGGAAATCGCAGGTTTTCGTTTGCCGGCGATTGAACTGCTTTTATTCAGCGTCTCATCAAAAATGAAAACATTCTTGAAAACTACAAGTCTCATGCGTTTTAGTGGTGAAATAATAATTTAAAAAATCGTTCGGGAAATGAGTTTACTCCCTGGGTACTTTCTTTGTATACTTTTGACTATACGGGCCGAGTCCAGGATTTACGGGAAATCGCAGGTTTTCGTTTGCCGGCGATTAAACTTCTTTTATTCAGCGTCTCATCAAAAATGAAAACATTTTTAAAAACTACAAGTCTCATGCGTTTTAGTGGTGAAAAAGTAATTTAAAAAATCGTTCGGGAAATGAGTTTACTCCCTGGGTGCTTTCTTTGTATACTTTTGACTATACGGGCCAAGCCCGGAATTTACGGGAAATCGCGGGTTTTCGTTTATCGGCAATTAAACTTCTTTTATTCAGCGTCTCATCAAAAATGAAAACATTTTTAAAAACTACAAGTCTTATGCGTTTTAGTGGTGAAAAAATAATTTAAAAAATCGTTTTGGAAATGAGTTTACTTCCTGAAAAAAACCTTTAAAAATTCGTTCGGGAAATGAGTTTACTCACTGGGTACTTCCTTGTATACTTTTAACTATACGGGCCGAGTCCGGGATTTACGGGAAATCGCGGGTTTTCGTTTGCCGGCGATTAAACTTCTTTTATTCAGCGTCTCATCAAAAATGAAAACATTTTTAAAAACTTTAAGTCTCATGGGCTTTAGTGGTGAAATAATAATTTAAAAAATCGTTTGGGAAATGAGTTTACTCCCTGGGTACTTTCTTTGTTTACTTTTGACTATACGGGCCGAGTCCAGGATTTACGGGAAATTGCAGGTTTTCGTTTGCCGGCGATTAAACTTCTTTTATTCAGCGTCTCATCAAAAATGAAAACATTTTTAAAAACTACAAGTCTCATGCGTTTTAGTGGTGAAAAAGTAATTTAAAAAATCGTTCGGGAAATGAGTTTACTCCCTGGGTACTTTCTTTGTATACTTTTGACTATACGGGCCAAGCCCGGGATTTACGGGAAATCGCGGGTTTTCGTTTGCCGGCGATTAAACTTCTTTTATTCAGCGTCTCATCAAAAATGAAAACATTTTTAAAAACTGCAAGTCTTATGCGTTTTAGTGGTAAAAAAATAATTTAAAAAATCGTTTTGGAAATGAGTTTACTCCCTGGGTACTTTCTTTGTATACTTTTGATTATCCGGGCCGAGTCCGGGATTTACGGGAAATCGCAGGTTTTCGTTTGCCGGCGATTGAACTGCTTTTATTCAGCGTCTCATCAAAAATGAAAACATTCTTGAAAACTACAAGTCTCATGCGTTTTAGTGGTGAAATAATAATTTAAAAAATCGTTCGGGAAATGAGTTTACTCCCTGGTACTTTCTTTGTATACTTTTGACTATACGGGCCGAGTCCAGGATTTACGGGAAATCGCAGGTTTTCGTTTGCCGGCGATTAAACTTCTTTTATTCAGCGTCTCATCAAAAATGAAAACATTTTTAAAAACTACAAGTCTCATGCGTTTTAGTGGTGAAAAAGTAATTTAAAAAATCGTTCGGGAAATGAGTTTACTCCCTGGGTACTTTCTTTGTATACTTTTGACTATACGGGCCAAGCCCGGAATTTACGGGAAATCGCGGGTTTTCGTTTGTCGGCGATTAAACTTCTTTTATTCAGCGTCTCATCAAAAATGAAAACATTTTTAAAAACTACAAGTCTTATGCGTTTTAGTGGTGAAAAAATAATTTAAAAAATCGTTTTGGAAATGAGTTTACTTCCTGAAAAAAACCTTTAAAAATTCGTTCGGGAAATGAGTTTACTCACTGGGTACTTCCTTGTATACTTTTAACTATACGGGCCGAGTCCGGGATTTACGGGAAATCGCGGGTTTTCGTTTGCCGGCGATTAAACTTCTTTTATTCAGCGTCTCATCAAAAATGAAAACATTTTTAAAAACTACAAGTCTCATGGGCTTTAGTGGTGAAATAATAATTTAAAAAATCGTTTGGGAAATGAGTTTACTCCCTGGGTACTTTCTTTGTTTACTTTTGACTATACGGGCCGAGTCCAGGATTTACGGGAAATTGCAGGTTTTCGTTTGCCGGCGATTAAACTTCTTTTATTCAGCGTCTCATCAAAAATGAAAACATTTTTAAAAACTACAAGTCTCATGCGTTTTAGTGGTGAAAAAGTAATTTAAAAAATCGTTCGGGAAATGAGTTTACTCCCTGGGTACTTTCTTTGTATACTTTTGACTATACGGGCCAAGCCCGGGATTTACGGGAAATCGCGGGTTTTCGTTTGCCGGCGATTAAACTTCTTTTATTCAGCGTCTCATCAAAAATGAAAACATTTTTAAAAACTGCAAGTCTTATGCGTTTTAGTGGTAAAAAAATAATTTAAAAAATCGTTTTGGAAATGAGTTTACTCCCTGGGTACTTTCTTTGTATACTTTTGATTATCCGGGCCGAGTCCGGGATTTACGGGAAATCGCAGGTTTTCGTTTGCCGGCGATTGAACTGCTTTTATTCAGCGTCTCATCAAAAATGAAAACATTCTTGAAAACTACAAGTCTCATGCGTTTTAGTGGTGAAATAATAATTTAAAAAATCGTTCGGGAAATGAGTTTACTCCCTGGGTACTTTCTTTGTATACTTTTGACTATACGGGCCGAGTCCAGGATTTACGGGAAATCGCAGGTTTTCGTTTGCCGGCGATTAAACTTCTTTTATTCAGCGTCTCATCAAAAATGAAAACATTTTTAAAAACTACAAGTCTCATGCGTTTTAGTGGTGAAAAAGTAATTTAAAAAATCGTTCGGGAAATGAGTTTACTCCCTGGGTACTTTCTTTGTATACTTTTGACTATACGGGCTCAGCGTTTAGCTTCCGAGGCACAACTGAGCAGCATGGAAAATTTAACTAATACACCAATTGTAAAATTCATTGATACACCACTTCGTAAAATAAGCTCGACTTCAGATATTCCTATAATTCTTGAAAGAAATGGAGTTAAAGAAAGTGATGAATCGTTTATAGACCGCATGTATTCAAACATCAACTTACAAAAAATGAAAGGTGAGCTAATACACGATCTTAAAAACTACCTTGATGAATGTGTTAAAAATGTTGCTCTGTCAAACCGTCACGTTTCTACTGAATGGGATAGTAATAAAATGTTTAGTGTGTTGGAGGAAAGGATTTTATTTTTGGAAAAGGAAGTAAATGCCAAAAATGAAATGATACAAATGTTATTAGCGACGAAACCATGAACGCGTGACGACATACTACATAACTCTCATAGCTTCAACAAATTAAAATCTTGCGAAACAAACGAGAATTTTACAATTCCCAAGGACACCGTTAAGGCAAAAATCATTAAACAGAGTTCCTTTATTCACGCAAATCGCTTTGAAAGCTTGCCTATTGATGAAATAATGGATGATGTAAATAGTGTTGCCAACGAAGTGCCGCATAAAACGCCGCGAAGGAGATCTGACAAAAAATCTAAAGTTACGCAAATAATTGGAGACTCGATTGTAAAAGAAGTGAAGGGCTGGAAACTTTCTTCAAACGAGAACAAGATTATAGTGAAATCCTTCTCTGGAGCCACGACTAAATGCATGGAAAGTTACGCAATACCAACTACGAACATGTCTCCCGATAACATTATTATTCATTGTGGCACTAACGATCTTAATAGAATCGAAACCGATCAAATTGCTCAAAACATAGTAAAATTGGCTATTAAATTGAAATCTGGTGAAAATAATGTAATGATATCGGGCATAATTCAACGAAAAGACAGACTAAATGAAAAGGTAATGGCAGTCAACAAATCTCTCGCTCATCTTTGCGAACAAAGAAACATCGGCTTTATCAATAATGATAATATAAAACGCCGCGAAGGAGATCTGACAAAAAATCTAAAGTTACGCAAATAATTGGAGACTCGATTGTAAAAGAAGTGAAGGGCTGGAAACTTTCTTCAAACGAGAACAAGATTATAGTGAAATCCTTCTCTGGAGCCACGACTAAATGCATGGAAAGTTACGCAATACCAACTACGAACATGTCTCCCGATAACATTATTATTCATTGTGGCACTAACGATCTTAATAGAATCGAAACCGATCAAATTGCTCAAAACATAGTAAAATTGGCTATTAAATTGAAATCTGGTGAAAATAATGTAATGATATCGGGCATAATTCAACGAAAAGACAGACTAAATGAAAAGGTAATGGCAGTCAACAAATCTCTCGCTCATCTTTGCGAACAAAGAAACATCGGCTTTATCAATAATGATAATATAAACCCCGACTTACATTTGAATAGAAGTCGCCTTCACCTAAATATGAAAGGGACTTCAATATTGTCTCGGAACTTTCTACAGGTGATTGAGGATTGACACAAAAAACCTGTCGAAATTTACGACACAGATCCACCGAACACTGCCTCAGATACTTTTGATTCAACATATGATATTTTCACTCTACGTCGCAGTAACATGTGTAACTTGAGAGTCGGTCATTTGAACGTAAACTCGTTGCGAAACAAGTTCGAAGAAATTGATTTAACTTTCAAGCACAATATTGATGTTCTGCTTCTAACTGAAACGAAAATAGATGAATCGTTCACTGATGCTCAATTTAAGTTAGATAATTACGCAATTCTGAGGAAAGATAGAAATGGACATGGTGGCGGTATTTTACTCTATATAAATGAAAATATTCCCTTCAAAGTGTTGCGAAAATATACTTTACCGGATGATATCGAAGTTTTAGTTGTCGAAATAAATCTTCGAAAACGCAAATGGCTTTTAATCGGTGCATATAAACCACCGTTACAAAATAATTACTACTTTTTAACTCAAATCGCAAATGTATTGATTTCACATCTCAACTATCACGAAAACATCATAATTATGGGTGATTTAAACATGGAAATAAGTGACACAGATTTCGATAACTTCATTTCAACATACGACCTCCATAGACTAATCAAATCACCAACCTGCTTTAAGTCAAGTACTTCGCCTTCTTGCATTGATCACATATTAACAAATCAACCAAATTTCTTTAAAAATAGTGTAACAATCGAAACTGGCATATCAGATTGGCATTTATTTGTTGGAAGTGTGATGAGAATGAACGTGATTAAAGGCGACCCAATTGTGAAACACTACAGAAATTACAACAAAATTGACTACTTTGATTTTGAAAGAACATTATCAATGAACTTTTTGAAATTACTTGAGAACAATTACGACTTTAACCAATTCAACTTATGCATCACGTCTACGCTAAACCATTTTGCACCATTGAAAAAGAAAATATTAAGATTCAATAACGCACCTTTTATCACCAAGGAGCTTCGCAAAGCTATTATGCACAGATCCAAACTTCGTCGCATTTATAACAAATCACGATCAAAAGAAAATTGGTCCAACTTCACTAGACAGAGAAACTACTGTGTTTCCTTATTACGAAAAACCAGACGTTCGTATTTCAAGGGTTTACGTATGAAAAGCATTACTGATAATAAAAAGTTCTGGAAGTCTGTCAAGCCATTGTTTTCAAACGTTAGTTATAACACCAACAAAATTATCTTAATCGAGAAAGAAAAGATAGTCACCGACGAACAAAAATTATGCAAAATCTTCAATGAATATTACACCAACATCACGAAAAATTTACCAATCAAACCAAACGATGATACACATACAGCAACCATTCACGATGCAATCCACTCGTATACTAATCACATCAGTATTTTGAAAATTCGTGAAAATGTGGGTTATGATGAAAAGTTCTATTTTTCGCTGGTTGAACAGCCTGATGTTCTCAAAGTCATCAAAGACATGGATGCAAAGAAATCTTCTGTTAGTGGTGATTTTCCAGTTTTTATGTTGAAAAAGTTTATTCATATCTTTGTTCCTATCCTCACTAATATTATAAATTTTTGTTTACAGTCTAATATTTTTCCTGATGATTTAAAACTTGCAGAGGTTATACCTGTTTTTAAGAAGGATGACTGTAATGATAAGGAGAACTATAGACCTGTTAGCTTGCTTCCCTGTTTATCAAAGGTTTTTGAAAGAATTATTCTTAATCAAATGCACACTTTTATGCATGACAAACTCAGCCCTCATCTATCAGGCTTCAGAAAGGGTTATAATACACAATATGCTCTCATTCGAATGATTGAACAATGGAAAAGCACACTTGATAATAAGGGTGTAGTTGGAGCAGTGCTAATGGACCTTTCAAAAGCTTTTGATACTATCAACCATGATTTGCTTATTGCAAAGCTGCATGCCTATGGTTTTTCTGAATCTTCTTTATTATTTATTCACTCATACTTGAAAAATCGTTTTCAGAGAACCAGAATAAATTCTTCTTTTAGCGAATGGCTTCCTCTTCAAGTTGGAGTTCCACAAGGATCAATCTTAGGACCTCCTATCTTCAATTATTCTATAAACGATTTATTCTGGTTCATTATTCAATCATCCCTTTGTAACTTTGCAGATGATAACACCTTATATGCTTGTGAAAATTCATTAGAAGATGTAAAACAAACACTGCTTACTAATTTGGTCATAGTTAATAGTTGGTTTTATGAAAATTACTTAGCAATAAATTTGAAAAAGTATCAATATATTGTATTAGGTCATCACGATGAAAGTTTGATATTTAACCATTTGAAAATTGCGTGTAAATCGTCTGTAGTGCTTCTTGGTGTTACGATTGACTCGAGACTAAACTTTCATTCGCATGTCAAAAACATCTGTAATAAGGCTAGTAGGAAACTCAACGTGCTTCAAAGGATATCTTCCTTTTTGACACCCAAGATGAAGCGTTTTCTCTTCAATTCATTTATTTTGTCTCAGTTTTCTTACTGTCCCTTAGTATGGATGTTTTGTGGAAAAGTTGCGAATAATCGAATCAATCGTATTCATGAACGTTGTCTAAGAATCATACAGGACGATATAAATGGCAGTTACGATGAACTTTTATCTTTATGTAATGTTAAAAATATTCACATCATCAATTTACAGAATTTAATGAAAGAGGTTTACAAATTTTTAAATTGATTGTCACCTCTATACATGAACGAGATATTTTCTGTTAGGGAAAACAAGTACAACCTTCGTTGCTTTAATTTGATCAGGCGACCAACTTGTCGGACAACGTACTATGGCTTAAATACTTTATCAAATATTGCAGGGAAGCTATGGATAGCTGTGCCTGACGCTACAAAGAATGCTCCTTCTCTCGAAGCCTTCCGTAGCTCAATAAAATTTTGGGAAGGTGATGTTTGCACCTGTAAAATATGCATGGATATACCATACATATTTTAACTTTACTTATTTATTTATTTATTTTTCTTATTTTTTATCGCTGTTTGCCTTGTTTTACGTTTTGTTGTCGATTTAAATTAGTTATTAAATACTATTGTATCTATCGACGTTAAATAAAGAGAAAATCAAAATCAAAAAAATCAAAAAATCAGCCCGGGATTTACGGAAAATCGCGTGTTTTTGTTTGCCGGTGATTAAACTTCTTTTATTCAGCGTCTCATCAAAAATGAAAACATTTTTAAAAACTACAAGTCTTATGCGTTTTAGTGGTGAAAAAATAATTTAAAAAATCGTTCTGGAAATGAGTTTACTCACAGGGTACTTTCTTTGTATACATTCGACTATACGGGCCAAGCCCGGGATTTACGGGAAATCGCGGGTTTCCGTTTTCCGGCGATTAAACCTCTTTCATTAAGCGTCTCATCAAGAATGAAAACATTTTTGAAAACTACAAGTCTCATGCGTTTTGGTGGTGAAAAAAAAATTTAAAAAATCGTTCGGGAAATGAGTTTACTCCCTGGGTACTTTCTTTGTATACATTCGACTAAACTGGCTAAGCCCCGGATTTACGGGAAAACGCGGGATTTCGTTTGCCGGCGATAAAACCTCTTCCATTAAGCGTCTCATCAAAAATGAAAACATTTTTGAAAACTACAAGTCTCATGCGTTTTAGTGGTGAAAAAATAATTTAAAAAATCGTTTTGGAAATGAGTTTACTCCCTGGGTACTTTCTTTGTATACTTTTGATTATCCGGGCCGAGTCCGGGATTTACGGGAAATCGCAGGTTTTCGTTTGCCGGCGATTGAACTGCTTTTATTCAGCGTCTCATCAAAAATGAAAACATTCTTTGAAACTACAAGTCTCATGCGTTTCAGTGGAGAAATAATAATTTAAAAAATCGTTCGGGAAATGAGTTTACTCCCTGGGTACTTTCTTTGTATATTTTTGACTATACGGGCCGAGTCCAGGATTTACGGGAAATCGCAGGTTTTCGTTTGCCGGCGATTAAACTTCTTTTATTCAGTGTCTCATCAAAAATGAAAACATTTTTAAAAACTACAAGTCTCATGCGTTTTAGTGGTGAAAAAGTAATTTAAAAAATCGTTCGGGAAATGAGTTTACTCCCTGGGTACTTTCTTTGTATACTTTTGACTATACGGGCTCAGCCCGGGATTTACGGAAAATCGCGTGTTTTTGTTTGCCGGCGATTAAACTTCTTTTATTCAGCGTCTCATCAAAAATGAAAACATTTTTGAAAACTACAAGTCTCATGCGTTTTAGTGGTGAAAAAATAATTTAAAAAATCGTTCGGGAAATGAGTTTACTCCCTGGGTACTTTCTTTGTATACTTTTGACTATACGGGCCATGCCGGGATTTACGGGAAATCGCGGGTTTTCGTTTGCCGGCGATTAAACTTATTTTATTCAGCGTCTCATCAAAAATGAAAACATTTTTAAAAACTACAAGTCTCATGCGTTTTAGTGGTGAAAAAGTAATTTAAAAAATCGTTCGGGAAATTAGTTTACTCCCTGGGTACTTTCTTTGTATACTTTTGACTATACCGGCTCAGCCCGGGATTTACGGAAAATCGCGTGTTTTTGTTTGCCGGCGATTAAAGTTCTTTTATTCAGCGTCTCATCAAAAATGAAAACATTTTTGAAAACTACAAGTCTCATGCGTTTTAGTGGTGAAAAAATAATTTAAAAAATCGTTCGGGAAATGAGTTTACTCCCTGGGTACTTTCTTTGTATACTTTTGACTATACGGGCCATGCCGGGATTTACGGGAAATCGCAGGTTTTCGTTTGCCGGCGATTAAACTTCTTTTATTCAGCGTCTCATCAAAAATGAAAACATTTTTAAAAACTACAAGTCTCATGCGTTTTAGTGGTGAAAAAGTAATTTAAAAAATCGTTCGGGAAATGAGTTTACTCCCTGGGTACTTTCTTTGTATACTTTTGACTATACGGGCTCAGCCCGGGATTTACGGAAAATCGCGTGTTTTTGTTTGCCGGCGATTAAACTTCTTTTATTCAGCGTCTCATCAAAAATGAAAACATTTTTGAAAACTACAAGTCTCATGCGTTTTAGTGGTGAAAAAATAATTTAAAAAATCGTTCGGGAAATGAGTTTACTCCCTGGGTACTTTCTTTGTATACTTTTGACTATACGGGCCATGCCGGGATTTACGGGAAATCGCGGGTTTTCGTTTGCCGGCGATTAAACTTATTTTATTCAGCGTCTCATCAAAAATGAAAACATTTTTAAAAACTACAAGTCTCATGCGTTTTAGTGGTGAAAAAGTAATTTAAAAAATCGTTCGGGAAATTAGTTTACTCCCTGGGTACTTTCTTTTTATACTTTTGACTATACCGGCTCAGCCCGGGATTTACGGAAAATCGCGTGTTTTTGTTTGCCGGCGATTAAAGTTCTTTTATTCAGCGTCTCATCAAAAATGAAAACATTTTTGAAAACTACAAGTCTCATGCGTTTTAGTGGTGAAAAAATAATTTAAAAAATCGTTCGGGAAATGAGTTTACTCCCTGGGTACTTTCTTTGTATACTTTTGACTATACGGGCCATGCCGGGATTTACGGGAAATCGCGGGTTTTCGTTTGCCGGCGATTAAACTTATTTTATTCAGCGTCTCATCAAAAATGAAAACATTTTTAAAAACTACAAGTCTTATGCGTTTTAGTGGTGAAAAAATAATTTAAAAAATCGTTCAGGAAATGAGTTTACTCACACGGTACTTTCTTTGTATACATTCGACTATACGGGCCAAGCCCGGGATTTACGGGAAATCGCGGGTTTCCGTTTTCCGGCGATTAAACCTCTTTCATTAAGCGTCTCATCAAAAATGAAAACATTTTTGAAAACTACAAGTCTCATGCGTTTTGGTGGTGAAAAAAAAAATTTAAAAAATCGTTCGGGAAATGGGTTTACTCCCTGGGTACTTTCTTTGTATACATTCGACTAAACTGGCCAAGCCCCGGATTTACGGGAAAACGCGGGATTTCGTTTGCCGGCGATAAAACCTCTTCCATTAAGCGTCTCATCAAAAATGAAAACATTTTTGAAAACTACAAGTCTCATGCGTTTTAGTGGTGAAAAAATAATTTAAAAAATCGTTCAGGAAATGAGTTTAATCCCTGGGTACTTTCTTTGTATACTTTTGACTATACGGGCCGAGTCCGGGATTTACGGGAAATCGCGGGTTTTCGTTTGCCGGCGATTAAACTTATTTTATTCAGCGTCCCATCAAATATGAAAATATTTTTAAAAACTACAAGTCTCATGCGTTTAGTGGCAAAAAAATAATATAAAAAATCGTTCGGGAAATGAGTTTACTCCCTGGGTACTTTCTTTGTATACTTTTGACTATACGAGCCGAGTCCGGGATTTACGGGAAATCGCGGGTTTTCGTTTGCCGGCGATTAAACTTCTTTTATTCAGCGTCCCATCAAATATGAAAATATTTTTAAAAACTACAAGTCTCATGCGTTTTAGTGGTGAAAAAGTAATTTAAAAAATCGTTCGGGAAATGAGTTTACTCCCTGGGTACTTTCTTTGTATACTTTTGACTATACGGGCCAAGCCCGGGATTTACGGGAAATCGCGGGTTTTCGTTTGCCGGCGATTAAACTTCTTTTATTCAGCGTCTCATCAAAAATGAAAACATTTTTAAAAACTGCAAGTCTTATGCGTTTTAGTGGTAAAAAAATAATTTAAAAAATCGTTTTGGAAATGAGTTTACTCCCTGGGTACTTTCTTTGTATACTTTTGATTATCCGGGCCGAGTCCGGGATTTACGGGAAATCGCAGGTTTTCGTTTGCCGGCGATTGAACTGCTTTTATTCAGCGTCTCATCAAAAATGAAAACATTCTTGAAAACTACAAGTCTCATGCGTTTTAGTGGTGAAATAATAATTTAAAAAATCGTTCGGGAAATGAGTTTACTCCCTGGTACTTTCTTTGTATACTTTTGACTATACGGGCCGAGTCCAGGATTTACGGGAAATCGCAGGTTTTCGTTTGCCGGCGATTAAACTTCTTTTATTCAGCGTCTCATCAAAAATGAAAACATTTTTAAAAACTACAAGTCTCATGCGTTTTAGTGGTGAAAAAGTAATTTAAAAAATCGTTCGGGAAATGAGTTTGCTCCCTGGGTACTTTCTTTGTATACTTTTGACTATACGGGCCAAGCCCGGAATTTACGGGAAATCGCGGGTTTTCGTTTGTCGGCGATTAAACTTCTTTTATTCAGCGTCTCATCAAAAATGAAAACATTTTTAAAAACTACAAGTCTTATGCGTTTTAGTGGTGAAAAAATAATTTAAAAAATCGTTTTGGAAATGAGTTTACTTCCTGAAAAAAACCTTTAAAAATTCGTTCGGGAAATGAGTTTACTCACTGGGTACTTCCTTGTATACTTTTAACTATACGGGCCGAGTCCGGGATTTACGGGAAATCGCGGGTTTTCGTTTGCCGGCGATTAAACTTCTTTTATTCAGCGTCTCATCAAAAATGAAAACATTTTTAAAAACTACAAGTCTCATGGGCTTTAGTGGTGAAATAATAATTTAAAAAATCGTTTGGGAAATGAGTTTACTCCCTGGGTACTTTCTTTGTTTACTTTTGACTATACGGGCCGAGTCCAGGATTTACGGGAAATTGCAGGTTTTCGTTTGCCGGCGATTAAACTTCTTTTATTCAGCGTCTCATCAAAAATGAAAACATTTTTAAAAACTACAAGTCTCATGCGTTTTAGTGGTGAAAAAGTAATTTAAAAAATCGTTCGGGAAATGAGTTTACTCCCTGGGTACTTTCTTTGTATACTTTTGACTATACGGGCCAAGCCCGGGATTTACGGGAAATCGCGGGTTTTCGTTTGCCGGCGATTAAACTTCTTTTATTCAGCGTCTCATCAAAAATGAAAACATTTTTAAAAACTGCAAGTCTTATGCGTTTTAGTGGTAAAAAAATAATTTAAAAAATCGTTTTGGAAATGAGTTTACTCCCTGGGTACTTTCTTTGTATACTTTTGATTATCCGGGCCGAGTCCGGGATTTACGGGAAATCGCAGGTTTTCGTTTGCCGGCGATTGAACTGCTTTTATTCAGCGTCTCATCAAAAATGAAAACATTCTTGAAAACTACAAGTCTCATGCGTTTTAGTGGTGAAATAATAATTTAAAAAATCGTTCGGGAAATGAGTTTACTCCCTGGGTACTTTCTTTGTATACTTTTGACTATACGGGCCGAGTCCAGGATTTACGGGAAATCGCAGGTTTTCGTTTGCCGGCGATTAAACTTCTTTTATTCAGCGTCTCATCAAAAATGAAAACATTTTTAAAAACTACAAGTCTCATGCGTTTTAGTGGTGAAAAAGTAATTTAAAAAATCGTTCGGGAAATGAGTTTACTCCCTGGGTACTTTCTTTGTATACTTTTGACTATACGGGCTCAGCGTTTAGCTTCCGAGGCACAACTGAGCAGCATGGAAAATTTAACTAATACACCAATTGTAAAATTCATTGATACACCACTTCGTAAAATAAGCTCGACTTCAGATATTCCTATAATTCTTGAAAGAAATGGAGTTAAAGAAAGTGATGAATCGTTTATAGACCGCATGTATTCAAACATCAACTTACAAAAAATGAAAGGTGAGCTAATACACGATCTTAAAAACTACCTTGATGAATGTGTTAAAAATGTTGCTCTGTCAAACCGTCACGTTTCTACTGAATGGGATAGTAATAAAATGTTTAGTGTGTTGGAGGAAAGGATTTTATTTTTGGAAAAGGAAGTAAATGCCAAAAATGAAATGATACAAATGTTATTAGCGACGAAACCATGAACGCGTGACGACATACTACATAACTCTCATAGCTTCAACAAATTAAAATCTTGCGAAACAAACGAGAATTTTACAATTCCCAAGGACACCGTTAAGGCAAAAATCATTAAACAGAGTTCCTTTATTCACGCAAATCGCTTTGAAAGCTTGCCTATTGATGAAATAATGGATGATGTAAATAGTGTTGCCAACGAAGTGCCGCATAAAACGCCGCGAAGGAGATCTGACAAAAAATCTAAAGTTACGCAAATAATTGGAGACTCGATTGTAAAAGAAGTGAAGGGCTGGAAACTTTCTTCAAACGAGAACAAGATTATAGTGAAATCCTTCTCTGGAGCCACGACTAAATGCATGGAAAGTTACGCAATACCAACTACGAACATGTCTCCCGATAACATTATTATTCATTGTGGCACTAACGATCTTAATAGAATCGAAACCGATCAAATTGCTCAAAACATAGTAAAATTGGCTATTAAATTGAAATCTGGTGAAAATAATGTAATGATATCGGGCATAATTCAACGAAAAGACAGACTAAATGAAAAGGTAATGGCAGTCAACAAATCTCTCGCTCATCTTTGCGAACAAAGAAACATCGGCTTTATCAATAATGATAATATAAAACGCCGCGAAGGAGATCTGACAAAAAATCTAAAGTTACGCAAATAATTGGAGACTCGATTGTAAAAGAAGTGAAGGGCTGGAAACTTTCTTCAAACGAGAACAAGATTATAGTGAAATCCTTCTCTGGAGCCACGACTAAATGCATGGAAAGTTACGCAATACCAACTACGAACATGTCTCCCGATAACATTATTATTCATTGTGGCACTAACGATCTTAATAGAATCGAAACCGATCAAATTGCTCAAAACATAGTAAAATTGGCTATTAAATTGAAATCTGGTGAAAATAATGTAATGATATCGGGCATAATTCAACGAAAAGACAGACTAAATGAAAAGGTAATGGCAGTCAACAAATCTCTCGCTCATCTTTGCGAACAAAGAAACATCGGCTTTATCAATAATGATAATATAAACCCCGACTTACATTTGAATAGAAGTCGCCTTCACCTAAATATGAAAGGGACTTCAATATTGTCTCGGAACTTTCTACAGGTGATTGAGGATTGACACAAAAAACCTGTCGAAATTTACGACACAGATCCACCGAACACTGCCTCAGATACTTTTGATTCAACATATGATATTTTCACTCTACGTCGCAGTAACATGTGTAACTTGAGAGTCGGTCATTTGAACGTAAACTCGTTGCGAAACAAGTTCGAAGAAATTGATTTAACTTTCAAGCACAATATTGATGTTCTGCTTCTAACTGAAACGAAAATAGATGAATCGTTCACTGATGCTCAATTTAAGTTAGATAATTACGCAATTCTGAGGAAAGATAGAAATGGACATGGTGGCGGTATTTTACTCTATATAAATGAAAATATTCCCTTCAAAGTGTTGCGAAAATATACTTTACCGGATGATATCGAAGTTTTAGTTGTCGAAATAAATCTTCGAAAACGCAAATGGCTTTTAATCGGTGCATATAAACCACCGTTACAAAATAATTACTACTTTTTAACTCAAATCGCAAATGTATTGATTTCACATCTCAACTATCACGAAAACATCATAATTATGGGTGATTTAAACATGGAAATAAGTGACACAGATTTCGATAACTTCATTTCAACATACGACCTCCATAGACTAATCAAATCACCAACCTGCTTTAAGTCAAGTACTTCGCCTTCTTGCATTGATCACATATTAACAAATCAACCAAATTTCTTTAAAAATAGTGTAACAATCGAAACTGGCATATCAGATTGGCATTTATTTGTTGGAAGTGTGATGAGAATGAACGTGATTAAAGGCGACCCAATTGTGAAACACTACAGAAATTACAACAAAATTGACTACTTTGATTTTGAAAGAACATTATCAATGAACTTTTTGAAATTACTTGAGAACAATTACGACTTTAACCAATTCAACTTATGCATCACGTCTACGCTAAACCATTTTGCACCATTGAAAAAGAAAATATTAAGATTCAATAACGCACCTTTTATCACCAAGGAGCTTCGCAAAGCTATTATGCACAGATCCAAACTTCGTCGCATTTATAACAAATCACGATCAAAAGAAAATTGGTCCAACTTCACTAGACAGAGAAACTACTGTGTTTCCTTATTACGAAAAACCAGACGTTCGTATTTCAAGGGTTTACGTATGAAAAGCATTACTGATAATAAAAAGTTCTGGAAGTCTGTCAAGCCATTGTTTTCAAACGTTAGTTATAACACCAACAAAATTATCTTAATCGAGAAAGAAAAGATAGTCACCGACGAACAAAAATTATGCAAAATCTTCAATGAATATTACACCAACATCACGAAAAATTTACCAATCAAACCAAACGATGATACACATACAGCAACCATTCACGATGCAATCCACTCGTATACTAATCACATCAGTATTTTGAAAATTCGTGAAAATGTGGGTTATGATGAAAAGTTCTATTTTTCGCTGGTTGAACAGCCTGATGTTCTCAAAGTCATCAAAGACATGGATGCAAAGAAATCTTCTGTTAGTGGTGATTTTCCAGTTTTTATGTTGAAAAAGTTTATTCATATCTTTGTTCCTATCCTCACTAATATTATAAATTTTTGTTTACAGTCTAATATTTTTCCTGATGATTTAAAACTTGCAGAGGTTATACCTGTTTTTAAGAAGGATGACTGTAATGATAAGGAGAACTATAGACCTGTTAGCTTGCTTCCCTGTTTATCAAAGGTTTTTGAAAGAATTATTCTTAATCAAATGCACACTTTTATGCATGACAAACTCAGCCCTCATCTATCAGGCTTCAGAAAGGGTTATAATACACAATATGCTCTCATTCGAATGATTGAACAATGGAAAAGCACACTTGATAATAAGGGTGTAGTTGGAGCAGTGCTAATGGACCTTTCAAAAGCTTTTGATACTATCAACCATGATTTGCTTATTGCAAAGCTGCATGCCTATGGTTTTTCTGAATCTTCTTTATTATTTATTCACTCATACTTGAAAAATCGTTTTCAGAGAACCAGAATAAATTCTTCTTTTAGCGAATGGCTTCCTCTTCAAGTTGGAGTTCCACAAGGATCAATCTTAGGACCTCCTATCTTCAATTATTCTATAAACGATTTATTCTGGTTCATTATTCAATCATCCCTTTGTAACTTTGCAGATGATAACACCTTATATGCTTGTGAAAATTCATTAGAAGATGTAAAACAAACACTGCTTACTAATTTGGTCATAGTTAATAGTTGGTTTTATGAAAATTACTTAGCAATAAATTTGAAAAAGTAT
Source organism: Hydractinia symbiolongicarpus (assembly GCF_029227915.1). Classification (NCBI taxonomy): domain Eukaryota; kingdom Metazoa; phylum Cnidaria; class Hydrozoa; order Anthoathecata; family Hydractiniidae; genus Hydractinia; species Hydractinia symbiolongicarpus. The sequence continues at coordinate 4,880,354 of NC_079880.1, read as the reverse complement.
CAATATATTGTATTAGGTCATCACGATGAAAGTTTGATATTTAACCATTTGAAAATTGCGTGTAAATCGTCTGTAGTGCTTCTTGGTGTTACGATTGACTCGAGACTAAACTTTCATTCGCATGTCAAAAACATCTGTAATAAGGCTAGTAGGAAACTCAACGTGCTTCAAAGGATATCTTCCTTTTTGACACCCAAGATGAAGCGTTTTCTCTTCAATTCATTTATTTTGTCTCAGTTTTCTTACTGTCCCTTAGTATGGATGTTTTGTGGAAAAGTTGCGAATAATCGAATCAATCGTATTCATGAACGTTGTCTAAGAATCATACAGGACGATATAAATGGCAGTTACGATGAACTTTTATCTTTATGTAATGTTAAAAATATTCACATCATCAATTTACAGAATTTAATGAAAGAGGTTTACAAATTTTTAAATTGATTGTCACCTCTATACATGAACGAGATATTTTCTGTTAGGGAAAACAAGTACAACCTTCGTTGCTTTAATTTGATCAGGCGACCAACTTGTCGGACAACGTACTATGGCTTAAATACTTTATCAAATATTGCAGGGAAGCTATGGATAGCTGTGCCTGACGCTACAAAGAATGCTCCTTCTCTCGAAGCCTTCCGTAGCTCAATAAAATTTTGGGAAGGTGATGTTTGCACCTGTAAAATATGCATGGATATACCATACATATTTTAACTTTACTTATTTATTTATTTATTTTTCTTATTTTTTATCGCTGTTTGCCTTGTTTTACGTTTTGTTGTCGATTTAAATTAGTTATTAAATACTATTGTATCTATCGACGTTAAATAAAGAGAAAATCAAAATCAAAAAAATCAAAAAATCAGCCCGGGATTTACGGAAAATCGCGTGTTTTTGTTTGCCGGTGATTAAACTTCTTTTATTCAGCGTCTCATCAAAAATGAAAACATTTTTAAAAACTACAAGTCTTATGCGTTTTAGTGGTGAAAAAATAATTTAAAAAATCGTTCTGGAAATGAGTTTACTCACAGGGTACTTTCTTTGTATACATTCGACTATACGGGCCAAGCCCGGGATTTACGGGAAATCGCGGGTTTCCGTTTTCCGGCGATTAAACCTCTTTCATTAAGCGTCTCATCAAGAATGAAAACATTTTTGAAAACTACAAGTCTCATGCGTTTTGGTGGTGAAAAAAAAAATTAAAAAATCGTTCGGGAAATGAGTTTACTCCCTGGGTACTTTCTTTGTATACATTCGACTAAACTGGCTAAGCCCCGGATTTACGGGAAAACGCGGGATTTCGTTTGCCGGCGATAAAACCTCTTCCATTAAGCGTCTCATCAAAAATGAAAACATTTTTGAAAACTACAAGTCTCATGCGTTTTAGTGGTGAAAAAATAATTTAAAAAATCGTTTTGGAAATGAGTTTACTCCCTGGGTACTTTCTTTGTATACTTTTGATTATCCGGGCCGAGTCCGGGATTTACGGGAAATCGCAGGTTTTCGTTTGCCGGCGATTGAACTGCTTTTATTCAGCGTCTCATCAAAAATGAAAACATTCTTTGAAACTACAAGTCTCATGCGTTTCAGTGGAGAAATAATAATTTAAAAAATCGTTCGGGAAATGAGTTTACTCCCTGGGTACTTTCTTTGTATATTTTTGACTATACGGGCCGAGTCCAGGATTTACGGGAAATCGCAGGTTTTCGTTTGCCGGCGATTAAACTTCTTTTATTCAGCGTCTCATCAAAAATGAAAACATTTTTAAAAACTACAAGTCTCATGCGTTTTAGTGGTGAAAAAGTAATTTAAAAAATCGTTCGGGAAATGAGTTTACTCCCTGGGTACTTTCTTTGTATACTTTTGACTATACGGGCTCAGCCCGGGATTTACGGAAAATCGCGTGTTTTTGTTTGCCGGCGATTAAACTTCTTTTATTCAGCGTCTCATCAAAAATGAAAACATTTTTGAAAACTACAAGTCTCATGCGTTTTAGTGGTGAAAAAATAATTTAAAAAATCGTTCGGGAAATGAGTTTACTCCCTGGGTACTTTCTTTGTATACTTTTGACTATACGGGCCATGCCGGGATTTACGGGAAATCGCGGGTTTTCGTTTGCCGGCGATTAAACTTATTTTATTCAGCGTCTCATCAAAAATGAAAACATTTTTAAAAACTACAAGTCTCATGCGTTTTAGTGGTGAAAAAGTAATTTAAAAAATCGTTCGGGAAATTAGTTTACTCCCTGGGTACTTTCTTTGTATACTTTTGACTATACCGGCTCAGCCCGGGATTTACGGAAAATCGCGTGTTTTTGTTTGCCGGCGATTAAAGTTCTTTTATTCAGCGTCTCATCAAAAATGAAAACATTTTTGAAAACTACAAGTCTCATGCGTTTTAGTGGTGAAAAAATAATTTAAAAAATCGTTCGGGAAATGAGTTTACTCCCTGGGTACTTTCTTTGTATACTTTTGACTATACGGGCCATGCCGGGATTTACGGGAAATCGCAGGTTTTCGTTTGCCGGCGATTAAACTTCTTTTATTCAGCGTCTCATCAAAAATGAAAACATTTTTAAAAACTACAAGTCTCATGCGTTTTAGTGGTGAAAAAGTAATTTAAAAAATCGTTCGGGAAATGAGTTTACTCCCTGGGTACTTTCTTTGTATACTTTTGACTATACGGGCTCAGCCCGGGATTTACGGAAAATCGCGTGTTTTTGTTTGCCGGCGATTAAACTTCTTTTATTCAGCGTCTCATCAAAAATGAAAACATTTTTGAAAACTACAAGTCTCATGCGTTTTAGTGGTGAAAAAATAATTTAAAAAATCGTTCGGGAAATGAGTTTACTCCCTGGGTACTTTCTTTGTATACTTTTGACTATACGGGCCATGCCGGGATTTACGGGAAATCGCGGGTTTTCGTTTGCCGGCGATTAAACTTATTTTATTCAGCGTCTCATCAAAAATGAAAACATTTTTAAAAACTACAAGTCTCATGCGTTTTAGTGGTGAAAAAGTAATTTAAAAAATCGTTCGGGAAATTAGTTTACTCCCTGGGTACTTTCTTTTTATACTTTTGACTATACCGGCTCAGCCCGGGATTTACGGAAAATCGCGTGTTTTTGTTTGCCGGCGATTAAAGTTCTTTTATTCAGCGTCTCATCAAAAATGAAAACATTTTTGAAAACTACAAGTCTCATGCGTTTTAGTGGTGAAAAAATAATTTAAAAAATCGTTCGGGAAATGAGTTTACTCCCTGGGTACTTTCTTTGTATACTTTTGACTATACGGGCCATGCCGGGATTTACGGGAAATCGCGGGTTTTCGTTTGCCGGCGATTAAACTTATTTTATTCAGCGTCTCATCAAAAATGAAAACATTTTTAAAAACTACAAGTCTTATGCGTTTTAGTGGTGAAAAAATAATTTAAAAAATCGTTCAGGAAATGAGTTTACTCACACGGTACTTTCTTTGTATACATTCGACTATACGGGCCAAGCCCGGGATTTACGGGAAATCGCGGGTTTCCGTTTTCCGGCGATTAAACCTCTTTCATTAAGCGTCTCATCAAAAATGAAAACATTTTTGAAAACTACAAGTCTCATGCGTTTTGGTGGTGAAAAAAAAAATTTAAAAAATCGTTCGGGAAATGGGTTTACTCCCTGGGTACTTTCTTTGTATACATTCGACTAAACTGGCCAAGCCCCGGATTTACGGGAAAACGCGGGATTTCGTTTGCCGGCGATAAAACCTCTTCCATTAAGCGTCTCATCAAAAATGAAAACATTTTTGAAAACTACAAGTCTCATGCGTTTTAGTGGTGAAAAAATAATTTAAAAAATCGTTCAGGAAATGAGTTTAATCCCTGGGTACTTTCTTTGTATACTTTTGACTATACGGGCCGAGTCCGGGATTTACGGGAAATCGCGGGTTTTCGTTTGCCGGCGATTAAACTTATTTTATTCAGCGTCCCATCAAATATGAAAATATTTTTAAAAACTACAAGTCTCATGCGTTTAGTGGCAAAAAAATAATATAAAAAATCGTTCGGGAAATGAGTTTACTCCCTGGGTACTTTCTTTGTATACTTTTGACTATACGAGCCGAGTCCGGGATTTACGGGAAATCGCGGGTTTTCGTTTGCCGGCGATTAAACTTCTTTTATTCAGCGTCCCATCAAATATGAAAATATTTTTAAAAACTACAAGTCTCATGCGTTTAGTGGCAAAAAAATAATATAAAAAATCGTTCGGGAAATGAGTTTACTCCCTGGGTACTTTTTTTGTATACTTTTGACTATACGGGCCAAGCCCGGGATTTACGGGAAATCGCGGGTTTTCGTTTGCCGGCGATTAAACTTCTTTTATTCAGCGTCTCATCAAAAATGAAAACATTTTTAAAAACTACAAATCTCATGGGCTTTAGTGGTGAAATAATAATTTAAAAAATCGTTTGGGAAATGAGTATACTCCCTGGGTACTTTCTTTGTATACTTTTGACTATACGGGCCGAGTCCGGGATTTACGGGAAATCGCAGGTTTTCGTTTGCAGGCGATTAAACTTCTTTTATTCAGCGTCTCATCAAAAATGAAAACATTTTTGAAAACTACAAGTCTCATGCGTTTTAGTGGTGAAAAAGTAATTTAAAAAATCGTTCGGGAAATGAGTTTACACCCTGGGTACTCTCTTTGTATACTCTTGACTATACGGGCCGATTCCGGGATTTACGGGAAATCGCAGGTTTTTGTTTGCCGGCGATTAAACTTCTTTTATTCAGCGTCTCATCAAAAATGAAGTCTCATCCGTTTTAGTGGTGAAAAAATAATTTAAAAATTCGTTAGGGAAATGAGTTTACTCACTGGATACTTTCCTTGTGTACTTTTGACTATACGGGCCGAGACCGGGATTTACGGGAAATTGCAAGTTTTCGTTTGCCGGCGATTAAACTTCTTTTATTCAGCGTCTCATCAAAAATGAAAACATTTTTAAAAACTACAAGTCCCATGAGCTTTAGTGGTGAAATAATAATTTAAAAAATCGTTTGGGAAATGAGTTTACTCCTTGGGTACTTTCTTTGTATACTTTTGACTATACGGGCCGAGTACGGGATTTACGGGAAATCGCAGGTTTTCGTTTGCCGGCGATTAAACTTCTTTTATTCAGCGTCTCATCAAAAATGAAAACATTTTTGAAAACTACAAGTCTCATGCGTTTTAGTGGTGAAAAAATAATTTAAAAAATCGTTCGGGAAATGAGTTTACACCCTGGGTACTTTCTTTGTATACTTTTGACTATACGGGCCGAGTCCGGGATTTACGGGAAATCGCAGGTTTTCGTTTGCCGGCGATTAAACTTCTTTTATTCAGCGTCTCATCAAAAATGAAAACATTTTTAAAAACTGCAAGTCTTATGCGTTTTAGTGGTGAAAAAATAATTTAAAAAATCGTTTTGGAAATGAGTTTACTCCCTGAAAAAAACCTTTAAAAATTAGTTCGGGAAATGAGTTTACTCACTGGGTACTTCCTTGTATACTTTTAACTATACGGGCCGAGTCCGGGATTTACGGGAAATCGCGGGTTTTCGTTTGCCGGCGATTAAACTTATTTTATTCAGCGTCTCATCAAAAATGAAAACATTTTTAAAAACTACAAGTCTTATGCGTTTTAGTGGTGAAAAAATAATTTAAAAAATCGTTCTGGAAATGAGTTTACTCACAGGGTACTTTCTTTGTATACATTCGACTATACGGGCCAAGCCCGGGATTTACGGGAAATCGCAGGTTTCCATTTTCCGGCGATTAAACCTCTTTCATTAAGCGTCTCATCAAAAATGAAAACATTTTTGAAAACTACAAGTCTCATGCGTTTTGGTGGTGAAAAAAAAATTTAAAAAATCGTTCGGGAAATGAGTTTACTCCCTGGGTACTTTCTTTGTATACTTTTGACTATACGGGCCGAGTACGGGATTTACGGGAAATCGCAGGTTTTCGTTTGCCGGCAATTAAACTTCTTTTATTCAGCGTCTCATCAAAAATGAAAACATTTTTGAAAACTACAAGTCTCATGCGTTTTAGTGGTGAAAAAATAATTTAAAAAATCGTTCGGGAAATGAGTTTACACCCTGGGTACTTTCTTTGTATACTTTTGACTATACGGGCCGAGTCCGGGATTTACGGGAAATCGCAGGTTTTCGTTTGCCGGCGATTAAACTTCTTTTATTCAGCGTCTCATCAAAAATGAAAACATTTTTAAAAACTGCAAGTCTTATGCGTTTTAGTGGTGAAAAAATAATTTAAAAAATCGTTTTGGAAATGAGTTTACTCCCTGAAAAAAACCTTTAAAAATTCGTTCGGGAAATGAGTTTACTCACTGGGTACTTCCTTGTATACTTTTAACTATACGGGCCGAGTCCGGGATTTACGGGAAATCGCGGGTTTTCGTTTGCCGGCGATTAAACTTATTTTATTCAGCGTCTCATCAAAAATGAAAACATTTTTAAAAACTACAAGTCTTATGCGTTTTAGTGGTGAAAAAATAATTTAAAAAATCGTTCTGGAAATGAGTTTACTCACAGGGTACTTTCTTTGTATACATTCGACTATACGGGCCAAGCCCGGGATTTACGGGAAATCGCGGGTTTCCATTTTCCGGCGATTAAACCTCTTTCATTAAGCGTCTCATCAAAAATGAAAACATTTTTGAAAACTACAAGTCTCATGCGTTTTGGTGGTGAAAAAAAAATTTAAAAAATCGTTCGGGAAATGAGTTTACTCCCTGGGTACTTTCTTTGTATACTTTTGACTATACGGGCCGAGTACGGGATTTACGGGAAATCGCAGGTTTTCGTTTGCCGGCGATTAAACTTCTTTTATTCAGCGTCTCATCAAAAATGAAAACATTTTTGAAAACTACAAGTCTCATGCGTTTTAGTGGTGAAAAAATAATTTAAAAAATCGTTCGGGAAATGAGTTTACACCCTGGGTACTTTCTTTGTATACTTTTGACTATACGGGCCGAGTCCGGGATTTACGGGAAATCGCAGGTTTTCGTTTGCCGGCGATTAAACTTCTTTTATTCAGCGTCTCATCAAAAATGAAAACATTTTTAAAAACTGCAAGTCTTATGCGTTTTAGTGGTGAAAAAATAATTTAAAAAATCGTTTTGGAAATGAGTTTACTCCCTGAAAAAAACCTTTAAAAATTCGTTCGGGAAATGAGTTTACTCACTGGGTACTTCCTTGTATACTTTTAACTATACGGGCCGAGTCCGGGATTTACGGGAAATCGCGGGTTTTCGTTTGCCGGCGATTAAACTTATTTTATTCAGCGTCTCATCAAAAATGAAAACATTTTTAAAAACTACAAGTCTTATGCGTTTTAGTGGTGAAAAAATAATCTAAAAAATCGTTCTGGAAATGAGTTTACTCACAGGGTACTTTCTTTGTATACATTCGACTATACGGGCCAAGCCCGGGATTTACGGGAAATCGCGGGTTTCCATTTTCCGGCGATTAAACCTCTTTCATTAAGCGTCTCATCAAAAATGAAAACATTTTTGAAAACTACAAGTCTCATGCGTTTTGGTGGTGAAAAAAAAATTTAAAAAATCGTTCGGGAAATGAGTTTACTCCCTGGGTACTTTCTTTGTATACATTCGACTAAATGGGCCAAGCCCCGGATTTACGGGAAAACGCGGGTTTTCGTTTGCCGGCGATTAAACTTATTTTATTCAGCGTCTCATCAAAAATGAAAACATTTTTAAAAACTACAAGTCTTATGCGTTTTAGTGGTGAAAAAATAATTTAAAAAATCGTTCTGGAAATGAGTTTACTCACAGGGTACTTTCTTTGTATACATTCGACTATACGGGCCAAGCCCGGGATTTACGGGAAATCGCGGGTTTCCATTTTCCGGCGATTAAACCTCTTTCATTAAGCGTCTCATCAAAAATGAAAACATTTTTGAAAACTACAAGTCTCATGCGTTTTGGTGGTGAAAAAAAAATTTAAGAAATCGTTCGGGAAATGAGTTTACTCCCTGGGTACTTTCTTTGTATACTTTTGACTATACGGGCCGAGTACGGGATTTACGGGAAATCGCATGTTTTCGTTTGCCGGCGATTAAACTTCTTTTATTCAGCGTCTCATCAAAAATGAAAACATTTTTGAAAACTACAAGTCTCATGCGTTTTAGTGGTGAAAAAATAATTTAAAAAATCGTTCGGGAAATGAGTTTACACCCTGGGTACTTTCTTTGTATACTTTTGACTATACGGGCCGAGTCCGGGATTTACGGGAAATCGCAGGTTTTCGTTTGCCGGCGATTAAACTTCTTTTATTCAGCGTCTCATCAAAAATGAAAACATTTTTAAAAACTGCAAGTCTTATGCGTTTTAGTGGTGAAAAAATAATTTAAAAAATCGTTTTGGAAATGAGTTTACTCCCTGAAAAAAACCTTTAAAAATTCGTTCGGGAAATGAGTTTACTCACTGGGTACTTCCTTGTATACTTTTAACTATACGGGCCGAGTCTGGGATTTACGGGAAATCGCGGGTTTTCGTTTGCCGGCGATTAAACTTATTTTATTCAGCGTCTCATCAAAAATGAAAACATTTTTAAAAACTACAAGTCTTATGCGTTTTAGTGGTGAAAAAATAATCTAAAAAATCGTTCTGGAAATGAGTTTACTCACAGGGTACTTTCTTTGTATACATTCGACTATACGGGCCAAGCCCGGGATTTACGGGAAATCGCGGGTTTCCATTTTCCGGCGATTAAACCTCTTTCATTAAGCGTCTCATCAAAAATGAAAACATTTTTGAAAACTACAAGTCTCATGCGTTTTGGTGGTGAAAAAAAAATTTAAAAAATCGTTCGGGAAATGAGTTTACTCCCTGGGTACTTTCTTTGTATACATTCGACTAAATGGGCCAAGCCCCGGATTTACGGGAAAACGCGGGATTTCGTTTGCCGGCGATAAAACCTCTTCCATTAAGCGTGTTATCAAAAATGAAAACATTTTTGAAAACTACAAGTCTCATGCGTTTTAGTGGTGAAAAAATAATTTAAAAAATCGTTCGGGAAATGAGTTTAATCCCTGGGTACTTTCTTTGTATACTTTTGACTATACGGGCCGAGTCCGGAATTTACGGGAAATCGCAGGTTTTCGTTTGCCGGCAATTAAACTTCTTTTATTCAGCGTCCCATCAAATATGAAAATATTTTTGAAAACTACAAGTCTCATGCGTTTAGTGGTAAAAAAATAATTTAAAAAATCGTTTTGGAAATGAGTTTACTCCCTGAAAAAAACCTTTAAAAATTCGTTCGGGAAATGAGTTTACTCACTGGGTACTTCCTTGTATACTTTTAACTATACGGGCCGAGTCCGGGATTTACGGGAAATCGCGGGTTTTCGTTTGCCGGCGATTAAACTTATTTTATTCAGCGTCTCATCAAAAATGAAAACATTTTTAAAAACTACAAGTCTTATGCGTTTTAGTGGTGAAAAAATAATCTAAAAAATCGTTCTGGAAATGAGTTTACTCACAGGGTACTTTCTTTGTATACATTCGACTATACGGGCCAAGCCCGGGATTTACGGGAAATCGCGGGTTTCCATTTTCCGGCGATTAAACCTCTTTCATTAAGCGTCTCATCAAAAATGAAAACATTTTTGAAAACTACAAGTCTCATGCGTTTTGGTGGTGAAAAAAAAATTTAAAAAATCGTTCGGGAAATGAGTTTACTCCCTGGGTACTTTCTTTGTATACATTCGACTAAATGGGCCAAGCCCCGGATTTACGGGAAAACGCGGGATTTCGTTTGCCGGCGATAAAACCTCTTCCATTAAGCGTCTTATCAAAAATGAAAACATTTTTTAAAACTACAAGTCTCATGCGTTTTAGTGGTGAAAAAATAATTTAAAAAATCGTTCGGGAAATGAGTTTAATCCCTGGGTACTTTCTTTGTATACTTTTGACTATACGGGCCGAGTCCGGAATTTACGGGAAATCGCAGGTTTTCGTTTGCCGGCGATTAAACTTCTTTTATTCAGCGTCCCATCAAATATGAAAATATTTTTGAAAACTACAAGTCTCATGCGTTTAGTGGTAAAAAAATAATTTAAAAAATCGTTTTGGAAATGAGTTTACTCCCTGAAAAAAACCTTTAAAAATTCGTTCGGGAAATGAGTTTACTCACTGGGTACTTCCTTGTATACTTTTAACTATACGGGCCGAGTCCGGGATTTACGGGAAATCGCGGGTTTTCGTTTGCCGGCGATTAAACTTATTTTATTCAGCGTCTCATCAAAAATGAAAACATTTTTAAAAACTACAAGTCTTATGCGTTTTAGTGGTGAAAAAATAATTTAAAAAATCGTTCTGGAAATGAGTTTACTCACAGGGTACTTTCTTTGTATACATTCGACTATACGGGCCAAGCCCGGGATTTACGGGAAATCGCGGGTTTCCATTTTCCGGCGATTAAACCTCTTTCATTAAGCGTCTCATCAAAAATGAAAACATTTTTGAAAACTACAAGTCTCATGCGTTTTGGTGGTGAAAAAAAAATTTAAAAAATCGTTCGGGAAATGAGTTTACTCCCTGGGTACTTTCTTTGTATACATTCGACTAAATGGGCCAAGCCCCGGATTTACGGGAAAACGCGGGATTTCGTTTGCCGGCGATAAAACCTCTTCCATTAAGCGTCTTATCAAAAATGAAAACATTTTTGAAAACTACAAGTCTCATGCGTTTTAGTGGTGAAAAAATAATTTAAAAAATCGTTCGGGAAATGAGTTTAATCCCTGAAAAAAACCTTTAAAAATTCGTTCGGGAAATGAGTTTACTCACTGGGTACTTCCTTGTATACTTTTAACTATACGGGCCGAGTCCGGGATTTACGGGAAATCGCGGGTTTTCGTTTGCCGGCGATTAAACTTATTTTATTCAGCGTCTCATCAAAAATGAAAACATTTTTAAAAACTACAAGTCTTATGCGTTTTAGTGGTGAAAAAATAATTTAAAAAATCGTTCTGGAAATGAGTTTACTCATAGGGTACTTTCTTTGTATACATTTGACTATACGGGCCAAGCCCGGGATTTACGGGAAATCGCGGGTTTCCATTTTCCGGCGATTAAACCTCTTTCATTAAGCGTCTCATCAAAAATGAAAACATTTTTGAAAACTACAAGTCTCATGCGTTTTGGTGGTGAAAAAAAAATTTAAAAAATCGTTCGGGAAATGAGTTTACTCCCTGGGTACTTTCTTTGTATACATTCGACTAAATGGCCAAGCCCCGGATTTACGGGAAAACGCGGGATTTCGTTTGCCGGCGATAAAACCTCTTCCATTAAGCGTCTTATCAAAAATGAAAACATTTTTGAAAACTACAAGTCTCATGCGTATTAGTGGTGAAAAAATAATTTAAAAAATCGTTCGGGAAATGAGTTTAATCCCTGGGTACTTTCTTTGTATACTTTTGACTATACGGGCCGAGTCCGGAATTTACGGGAAATCGCAGGTTTTCGTTTGCCGGCGATTAAACTTCTTTTATTCAGCGTCCCATCAAATATGAAAATATTTTTGAAAACTACCAGTCTCATGCGTTTAGTGGTAAAAAAATAATATAAAAAATCGTTCGGGAAATGAGTTGACTCCCTGGGTACTTTCTTTGTATACTTTTGACTATACGGGCCAAGCCCGGGATTTACGGGAAATCGCAGGTTTTCGTTTGCCGGCAATTAAACTGCTTTTATTCAGCGTCTCATCAAAAATGAAAACATTTTTAAAAACTACAAGTCTTATGCGTTTTAGTGGTGAAAAAATAATTTAAAAAATCGTTCTGGAAATGAGTTTACTCACAAGGTACTTTCTTTGTATACATTCGACTATACGTGCCAAGCCCGGTATTCACGGGAAATCGCGGGTTTTCGTTTGCCGGCGATGAAACTGCTTTTATTCGGCGTCTCATCAAAAATGAAAACATTCTTGAAAACTACAAGTCTCATGCGTTTTAGTGGTGAAATAATAATTTAAAAAATCGTTTGGGAAATGAGTTTACTCCCCGGGTACTTTCTTTGTATACTTTTGACTATACGGGCTGAGTCCAGGATTTACGGGAAATCGCGGGTTTTCGTTTGCTGGCGATTAAACTTCTTTTATTCAGCGTCTCATCAAAAATGAAAACATTTTTGAAAACTACAAGTCTCATGCGTTTTAGTGGTGAAAAAATAATTTAAAAAATCGTTCGGGAAATGAGTTTACTCCCTGGGTACTTTCTTTGTATACTTTTGACTATACGGGCCAAGCCGGGATTTACGGGAAATCGCGGGTTTTCGTTTGCCGGCGATTAAACTTCTTTTATTCAGCGTCTCATCAAAAATGAAAACATTTTTAAAAACTACAAGTCTTATGCGTTTTAGTGGTGAAAAAATAATTTAAAAAATCGTTCTGGAAATGAGTTTACTCACAGGGTACTTTCTTTGTATACATTCGACTATACGTGCCAAGCCCGGGATTTACGGGAAATCGCGGGTTTTCGTTTGCCGGCGTTTATACTGCTTTTATTCAGCGTCTCATCAAAAATGAAAACATTCTTGAAAACTACAAATCTCGTGCGTTTTAGTGGTGAAATAATAATTTAAAAAATCGTTTGGGAAATGAGTTTACTCCCCGGGTGCTTTCTTTGTATACTTTTGACTATACGGGCTGAGTCCAGGATTTACGGGAAATCGGGGGTTTTCGTTTGCCGGCGATTAAACTTCTTTTATTCAGCGTCTCATCAAAAATGAAAACATTTTTGAAAACTACAAGTCTCATGCGTTTTAGTGGTGAAAAAATAATTTAAAAAATCGTTCGGGAAATGAGTTTACTCCCTGGTTACTTTCTTTGTATACTTTTGACTATACGGGCCAAGCCGGGATTTACGGGAAATCGCGGGTTTTCGTTTGCCGGCGATTAAACTTCTTTTATTCAGCGTCTCATCAAAAATGAAAACATTTTTAGAAACTACAAGTCTTATGCGTTTTATTGGTGAAAAAATAATTTAAAAAATCGTTCTGGAAATGAGTTTACTCACAGGGTACTTTCTTTGTATACATTCGACTATACGGGCCAAGCGCGGGATTTACGGGAAATCGCGGGTTTTCGTTTTCCGGCGATTAAACCTCTTTCATTAAGCGTCTCATCAAAAATGAAAACATTTTTGAAAACTGCAAGTCTCATGCGTTTTAGTGGTGAAAAAAAAATTTAAAAAATCGTTCGGGAAATGAGTTTACTCCCTGGGTACTTTCTTTGTATAGATTCGACTATACGGGCCAAGCCCCGGATTTACGGGAAAACGCGGGATTTTGTTTGCCGGCGATTAAACCTCTTTCATTAAGCGTCTCATCAAAAATGAAAACATTTTTGAAAACTGCAAGTCTCATGCGTTTTAGTGGTGAAAAAAAAATTTAAAAAATCGTTCGGGAAATGAGTTTACTCCCTGGGTACTTTCTTTGTATAGATTCGACTATACGGGCCAAGCCCCGGATTTACGGGAAAACGCGGGTTTTCGTTTGCCGGCGATTAAACTTCTTTTATTCAGCGTCTCATCAAAAATGAAAACATTTTTAAAAACTACAAGTCTTATGCCTTTTAGTGGTAAAAAAATAATATAAAAAATCGTTCGGGAAATGAGTTTACTCCCTGGGTACTTTCTTTGTATACTTTTGACTATACGGGCCGAGTCCAGGATTTACGGGAAATCGCAGGTTTTCGTTTTCCGGCGATTAAACTTCTTTTATTCAGCGTCTCATCAAAAATGAAAACATTTTTAAAAACTACAAGTCTCATGCGTTTCAGTGGTGAAAAAATAATTTAAAAAATCGTTCGGGAAATGAGTTTACTCCCTGGGTACTTTCTTTGTATACTTTTGACTATACGGGCCAAGCCCGGGATTTACGGGAAATCGCGGGTTTTCGTTTGCCGGCGATGAAACTTCTTTTATTCAGCGTCTCATCAAAAATGAAAACATTTTTGAAAACTACAAGTCTCATGCGTTTTAGTGGTGAAAAAATAATTTAAAAAATCGTTCGGGAAATGAGTTTACTCCCTGGGTACTTTCTTTGTATACTTTTGACTATACGGGCCGAGTCCGGGATTTACGGGAAATTGCGGATTTTCGTTTGCCGGCGATTAAACTTCTTTTATTCAGCGTCCCATCAAATATGAAAATATTTTTGAAAACTACAAGTCTCATGCGTTTAGTGGTAAAAAAATAATATAAAAAATCGTTCGGGAAATGAGTTTACTCCCTGGGTACTTTCTTTGTATACTTTTGACTATACGGGCCAAGCCCGGGATTTACGGGAAATTGCGGGTTTTCGTTTGCCGGCGATTAAACTTCTTTTATTCAGCGTCTCATCAAAAAAGAAAACATTTTTAAAAACTACAAGTCTTATGCGTTTTAGTGGTGAAAAAATAATTTAAAAAATCGTTCTGGAAATGAGTTTACTCCCTGGGTACTTTCATTGTATACTTTTGACTATACGGACCGAGTCCGGGATTTAGGGAAATCGCAGGTTTTCGTTTTCCGGCGATTAAACTTCTTTTATTCAGCGTATCATCAAAAATGAAATCATTTTTGAAAACTACAAGTCTCATGCGTTTTAGTGGTGAAAAAATAATTTAAAAAATCGTTCGGAAAATGAGTTTACTCCCTGGGTACTTTCTTTGTATACTTTTGACTATACGGGCCAAGACGGGATTTACGGGAAATCGCGGGTTTTCGTTTGCCGGCGATTAAACTTCTTTTATTCAGCGTCTCATCAAAAATGAAAACATTTTTAAAAATTACAAGTCTTATGCGTTTTAGTGGTGAAAAAATAATTTAAAAAATCGTTCTGGAAATGAGTTTACTCACAGGGTACTTTCTTTTTATACATTCGACTAAACGTGCCAAGCCCGGTATTCACGGGAAATCGCGGGTTTTCGTTTGCCGGCGATTAAACTGCTTTTATTCAGCGTCTCATCAAAAATGAAAACATTCTTGATAACTACAAGTCTCATGCGTTTTAGTGGTGAAATAATAATTTAAAAAATCGTTTGGGAAATGAGTTTACTCCCTGGGTACTTTCTTTGTATACTTTTGACTATACGGGCCGAGTCCAGGATTTACGGGAAATCGCAGGTTTTCGTTTGCCGGCGATTAAACTTCTTTTATTCAGCGTCTCATCAAAAATAAAAACATTTTTAAAAACTACAAGTCTCATGCGTTTTAGTGGTGAAATAATAATTTAAAAAATCGTTTGGGAAATGAGTTTACTCCCTGGGTACTTTTTTTGTATACTTTTGACTATACGGGCCGAGTCCAGGATTTACGGGAAATCGCAGGTTTTCGTTTGCCGGCGATTAAACTTCTTTTATTCAGCGTCTCATCAAAAATGAAAACATTTTTAAAAACTACAAGTCTCATGCGTTTTAGTGGTGAAAAAATAATTTAAAAAATCGTTCGGGAAATGAGTTTACTCCCTGGGTACTTTCTTTGTATACTTTTGACTATTCGGGCCAAACCCGGGATTTACGGGAAATCGCGGGTTTTCGTTTGCCGGCGATTAAACTTCTTTTATTCAGGGTCAAAAAAAATGAAAACATTTTTAAAAACTACAAGTCTTATGCGTTTTAGTGGTGAAAAAATAATTTAAAAAATCGTTCTGAAAATGAGTTTACTCCCTGGGTACTTTCTTTGTATACTTTTGACTATACGGGCCGAGTCCGGGATTTAGGGATATCGCAGGTTTTCGTTTGCCGGCGATTAAACTGCTTTTTTGCAGCGTCTCATCAAAAATGAAAACTTATTTGAAAACTATAAGTCTCATGGGTTTTAGTGGTGAAAAAATAATTTAAAAAATCGTTCGGGAAATGAGTTTACTCACAGGGTACTTTCTTTGTATACATTCGACTATACGTGCCAAGCCGGGATTTACGGGAAATCGCGGGTTTTCGTTTGCCGGCGATTATACTGCTTTTATTCAGCGTCTCATCAAAAATGAAAACATTCTTGAAAACTACAAGTCTCATGCGTTTTAGTGGTGAAATAATAACTTAAAAAATCGTTTGGGAAATGAGTTTACTCCCCGGGTACTTTCTTTGTATACTTTTGACTATACGGGCTGAGTCCAGGATTTACGGGAAATCGCGGGTTTTCGTTTGCCGGCGATTAAACTTCTTTTATTCAGCGTCTCATCAAAAATGAAAACTTATTTGAAAACTACAAGTCTCATGGGTTTTAGTGGTGAAAAAATAATTTAAAAAATCGTTCGGAAAATGAGTTTACTCACAGGGTACTTTCTTTGTATACATTCGACTATACGTGCCAAGCCAGGATTTACGGGAAATCGCGGGTTTTCGTTTGCCGGCGATTAAACTTCTTTTATTCAGCGTCTCATCAAAAATGAAAACTTATTTGAAAACTACAAGTCTCATGGGTTTTAGTGGTGAAAAAATAATTTAAAAAATCGTTCGGGAAATGAGTTTACTCACAGGGTACTTTCTTTGTATACATTCGACTATACGTGCCAAGCCGGGATTTACGGGAAATCGCGGGTTTTCGTTTGCCGGCGATTATACTGCTTTTATTCAGCGTCTCATCAAAAATGAAAACATTCTTGAAAACTACAAGTCTCATGCGTTTTAGTGGTGAAATAATAACTTAAAAAATCGTTTGGGAAATGAGTTTACTCCCCGGGTACTTTCTTTGTATACTTTTGACTATACGGGCTGAGTCCAGGATTTACGGGAAATCGCGGGTTTTCGTTTGCCGGCGATTAAACTTCTTTTATTCAGCGTCTCATCAAAAATGAAAACATTTTTGAAAACTACAAGTCTCATGCGTTTTAGTGGTGAAAAAATAATTTAAAAAATCGTTCGGGAAATGAGTTTACTCCCTGGGTACTTTCTTTGTATACTTTTGACTATACGGGCCAAGCCGGGATTTACGGGAAATCGCGGGTTTTCGTTTGCCGGCGATTAAACTTCTTTTATTCAGCGTCTCATCAAAAATGAAAACATTTTTAAAAACTACAAGTCTTATGCGTTTTAGTGGTGAAAAAATAATTTAAAAAATCGTTCTGGAAATGAGTTTACTCACAGGTTACTTTCTTTGTATACATTCGACTATACGGGCCAAGCCCGGGATTTACGGGAAATCGCGGGTTTTCGTTTTCCGGCGATTAAACTGCTTTTTTTCAGCGTCTCATCAAAAATGAAAACATATTTGAAAACTACAAGTCTCATGGGTTTTAGTGGTGAAAAAATAATTTAAAAAATCGTTCGGGAAATGAGTTTACTCCCTGGGTACCTTCTTTGTATACTTTTGACTATACGGGCCGAGTCCGGGATTTAGGGATATCGCAGGTTTTCGTTTGCCGGCGATTAAACTGCTTTTTTTCAGCGTCTCATCAAAAATGAAAACATATTTGAAAACTACAAGTCTCATGGGTTTTAGTGGTGAAAAAATAATTTAAAAAATCGTTCTGGAAATGAGTTTACTCACAGGGTACTTTCTTTGTATACATTCGACTATACGGGCCAAGCCCGGGATTTACGGGAAATCGCGGGTTTTCGTTTGCCGGCGATTAAACTTCTTTGATTCAGCGTCTCATCAAAAATGAAAACATTTTTGAAAACTACAAGTCTCATGCGTTTTAGTGGTGAAAAAATAATTTAAAAAATCGTTCGGGAAATGAGTTTACTCCCTGGGTACTTTCTTTGTATACTTTTGTCTATACGGGCCAAGCCCGGGATTTTCGGGAAATCGCGGGTTTTCGTTTGCCGGCGATTAAACTTCTTTTATTCAGAGTCTCATCAAAAATGAAAACATTTTTAAAAACTACAAGTCTTATGCGTTTTAGTGGTGAAAAAATAATTTAAAAAATCGTTCTGGAAATGAGTTTACTCCCTGGGTACTTTCTTTGTATACTTTTGACTATACGGGCCGAGTCCGGGATTTAGGGATATCGCAGGTTTTCGTTTGCCGGCGATTAAACTGCTTTTTTTTCAGCGTCTCATCAAAAATGAAAACATATTTAAAAACTACAAGTCTCATGCGTTTTAGTGGTGAAAAAATAATTTAAAAAATCGTTCGGGAAATGAGTTTACTCCCTGGGTACTTTCTTTGTATTCTTTTGACTATACGGGCCAAGCCCGGGATTTACGGGAAATCGCGGGTTTTCGTTTGCCGGCGATTAAACTTCTTTTATTCAGCGTCTCATCAAAAATGAAAACATTTTTAAAAACTACAAGTCTTATGCGTTTTAGTGGTGAAAAAATATCTTAAAAAATCGTTCTGGAAATGAGTTTACTCCCTGGGTACTTTCTTTGTATACTTTTGACTATACGGGCCGAGTCCGGGATTTAGGGATATCGCAGGTTTTCGTTTGCCGGCGATTAAACTGCTTTTTTTCAGCGTCTCATCAAAAATGAAAACATATTTAAAAACTACAAGTCTCATGCTTTTTAGTGGTGAAAAAATAATTTAAAAAATCGTTCGGGAAATGAGTTTACTCCCTGGGTAATTTCTTTGTATACTTTTGACTATACGGGCCAAGCCGAGATTTACGGGAAATCGCGGGTTTTCGTTTGCCGGCGATTAAACTTCTTTTATTCAGCGTCTCATCAAAAATGAAAACATTTTTAAAAACTACAAGTCTTATGCGTTTTAGTGGTGAAAAAATAATTTAAAAAATCGTTCTAGAAATGAGTTTACTCCCCGGGTACTTTCTTTGTATACTTTTGACTATACGGGCTGAGTCCAGGATTTACGGTAAATCGCGGGTTTTCGTTTGCCGGCGATTAAACTTCTTTTATTCAGCGTCTCATCAAAAATGAAAACATTTTTGAAAACTACAAGTCTCATGCGTTTTAGTGGTGAAAAAATAATTTAAAAAATCGTTCGGGAAATGAGTTTACTCCCTGGGTACTTTCTTTGTATACTTTTGACTATACGGGCCAAGCCGGGATTTACGGGAAATCGCGGGTTTTCGTTTGCCGGCGATTAAACTTCTTTTATTCAACGTCTCATCAAAAATGAAAACATTTTTAAAAACTACAAGTCTTATGCGTTTTAGTGGTGAAAAAATAATTTAAAAAATCGTTCTGGAAATGAGTTTACTCCCTGGGTACTTTCTTTGTATACTTTTGACTATACGGGCCGAGTCCGGGATTTAGGGATATCGCAGGTTTTCGTTTGCCGGCGATTAAACTGCTTTTTTTTCAGCGTCTCATCAAAAATGAAAACATATTTGAAAACTACAAGTCTCATGCGTTTTAGTGGTGAAAAAATAATTTAAAAAATCGTTCGGGAAATGAGTTTACTCCCTGGGTACTTTCTTTGTATACTTTTGACTATACGGGCCAAGCCCGGGATTTACGGGAAATCGCGGGTTTTCGTTTGCCGGCGATTAAACTTCTTTTATTCAGCGTCTCATCAAAAATGAAAACATTTTTAAAAACTACAAGTTTTATGCGTTTTAGTGGTGAAAAAATAATTTAAAAAATCGTTCTGGAAATGAGTTTACTCCCTGGGTACTTTCTTTGTATACTTTTGACTATACGGGCCGAGTCCGGGATTTAGGGATATCGCAGGTTTTCGTTTGCCGGCGATTAAACTGCTTTTTTTCAGCGTCTCATCAAAAATGAAAACATATTTGAAAACTACAAGTCTCATGCTTTTTAGTGGTGAAAAAATAATTTAAAAAATCGTTCGGGAAATGAGTTTACGCCCTGGGTAATTTCTTTGTATACTTTTGACTATACGGGCCAAGCCGAGATTTACGGGAAATCGCGGGTTTTCGTTTGCCAGCGATTAAACTTCTTTTCTTCAGCGTCTCATCAAAAATGAAAACATTTTTAAAAACTACAAGTCTTATGCGTTTTAGTGGTGAAAAAATAATTTAAAAAATCGTTCTAGAAATGAGTTTACTCCCCGGGTACTTTCTTTGTATACTTTTGACTATACGGGCTGAGTCCAGGATTTACGGTAAATCGCGGGTTTTCGTTTGCCGGCGATTAAACTTCTTTTATTCAGCGTCTCATCAAAAATGAAAACATTTTTGAAAACTACAAGTCTCATGCGTTTTAGTGGTGAAAAAATAATTTAAAAAATCGTTCGGGAAATGAGTTTACTCCCTGGGTACTTTCTTTGTATACTTTTGACTATACGGGCCAAGCCGGGATTTACGGGAAATCGCGGGTTTTCGTTTGCCGGCGATTAAACTTCTTTTATTCAACGTCTCATCAAAAATGAAAACATTTTTAAAAACTACAAGTCTTATGCGTATTAGTGGTGAAAAAATAATTTAAAAAATCGTTCTGGAAATGAGTTTACTCAGAGGGTACTTTCTTTGTATACATTCGACTATACGGGCCAAGCCCGGGATTTACGGGAAATCGCGGGTTTTCGTTTTCCAGCGATTAAACTGCTTTTTTTCAGCGTCTCATCAAAAATGAAAACATATTTGAAAACTACAAGTCTCATGGGATTTAGTGGTGAAAAAATAATTTAAAAAATCGTTCGGGAAATGTGTTTACTCCCTGGGTACTTTCTTTGTATACTTTTGACTATACGGGCCGAGTCCGGGATTTAGGGATATCGCAGGTTTTCGTTTGCCGGCGATTAAACTGCTTTTTTTCAGCGTCTCATCTAAAATGAAAACATATTTGAAAACTACCAGTCTCATGGGTTTTAGTGGTGAAAAAATAATTTAAAAAATCGTTCGGGAAATGAGTTTACTCCCTGGGTACTTTCTTTGTATACTTTTGACTATACGGGCCAAGCCGGGATTTACGGGAAATCGCGGGTTTTCGTTTGCCGGCGATTAAACTTCTTTTATTCAGCGTCTCATCAAAAATGAAAACATTTTTAAAAACTACAAGTCTTATGCGTTTTAGTGGTGAAAAAATAATTTAAAAAATCGTTCTGGAAATGAGTTTACTCACAGGGTACTTTCTTTGTATACATTCGACTATACGGGCCAAGCCCGGGATTTACGGGAAATCGCGGGTTTTCGTTTCCGGCGATTAAACTTCTTTTATTCAGCGTCTCATCAAAAATGAAAACATTTTTAAAAACTACAAGTCTTATGCGTTTTAGTGGTGAAAAAATAATTTAAAAAATCGTTCTGGAAATGAGTTTACTCCCTGGGTACTTTCTTTGTATACTTTTGACTATACGGGCCGAGTCCGGGATTTAGGGATATCGCAGGTTTTCGTTTGCCGGCGATTAAACTGCTTTTTTTCAGAGTCTCATCAAAAATGAAAACATATTTGAAAACTACAAGTCTCATGCTTTTTAGTGGTGAAAAAATAATTTAAAAAATCGTTCGGGAAATGAGTTTACTCCCTGGGTAATTTCTTTGTATACTTTTGACTATACGGGCCAAGCCGAGATTTACGGGAAATCGCGGGTTTTCGTTTGACGGCGATTAAACTTCTTTTATTCAGCGTCTCATCAAAAATGAAAACATTTTTAAAAACAACAAGTCTTATGCGTTTTAGTGGTGAAAAAATAATTTAAAAAATCGTTCTAGAAATGAGTTTACTCCCCGGGTACTTTCTTTGTATACTTTTGACTATACGGGCTGAGTCCAGGATTTACGGTAAATCGCGGGTTTTGGTTTGCCGGCGATTAAACTTCTTTTATTCAGCGTCTCATCAAAAATGAAAACATTTTTGAAAACTACAAGTCTCATGCGTTTTAGTGGTGAAAAAATAATTTAAAAAATCGTTCGGGAAATGAGTTTACTCCCTGGGTACTTTCTTTGTATACTTTTGACTATACGGGCCAAGCCGGGATTTACGGGAAATCGCGGGTTTTCGTTTGCCGGCGATTAAACTTCTTTTATTCAGCGTCTCATCAAAAATGAAAACATTTTTAAAAACTACAAGTCTTATGCGTTTTAGTGGTGAAAAAATAATTTAAAAAATCGTTCTGGAAATGAGTTTACTCACAGGGTACTTTCTTTGTATACATTCGACTATACGGGCCAAGCCCGGGATTTACGGGAAATCGCGGGTTTTCGTTTTCCGGCGATTAAACTGCTTTTTTTCAGCGTCTCATCAAAAATGAAAACATATTTGAAAACTACAAGTCTCATGGGTTTTAGTGGTGAAAAAATAATTTAAAAAATCGTTCGGGAAATGAGTTTACTCCCTGGGTACTTTCTTTGTATACTTTTGACTATACGGGCCGAGTCCGGGATTTAGGGATATCGCAGGTTTTCGTTTGCGGCGATTAAACTGCTTTTTTTCAGCGTCTCATCAAAAATGAAAACATATTTGAAAACTACCAGTCTCATGGGTTTTAGTGGTGAAAAAATAATTTAAAAAATCGTTCGGGAAATGAGTTTACTCCCTGGGTACTTTCTTTGTATACTTTTGACTATACGGGCCAAGCCGGGATTTACGGGAAATCGCGGGTTTTCGTTTGCCGGCGATTAAACTTCTTTTATTCAGCGTCTCATCAAAAATGAAAACATTTTTAAAAACTACAAGTCTTATGCGTTTTAGTGGTGAAAAAATAATTTAAAAAATCGTTCTGGAAATAAGTTTACTCACAGGGTACTTTCTTTGTATACATTCGACTATACGGGCCAAGCCCGGGATTTACTGGAAATCGCGGGTTTTCGTTTTCCGGCGATTAAACCTCTTTCATTAAGCGTCTCATCAAAAATGAAAACATTTTTGAAAACTACAAGTCTCATGCGTTTTAGTGGTGAAAAAAAAATTTAAAAAATCGTTCGGGAAATGAGTTTACTCCCTGGGTACTTTCTTTGTATAGATTCGACTATACGTGCCAAGCCCCAGATTTACGGGAAAACGCGGGATTTCGTTTGCCGGCGATTAAACCTCTTTCATTAAGCGTCTCATCAAAAATGAAAACATTTTTGAAAACTACAAGTCTCATGCGTTTTAGTGGTTAAAAAATAATTTAAAAAATCGTTCGGGAAATGAGTTTACTCCCTGGGTACTTTCTTTGTATACTTTTGACTATACGGGCCAAGCCCGGGATTTACGGGAAATCGCGGGTTTTCGTTTGCCGGCGATTAAACTTTTTTGATTCAGCGTCTCATCAAAAATGAAAACATTTTTGAAAACTACAAGTCTCATGCGTTTTAGTGGTGAAAAAATAATTTAAAAAATCGTTCGGAAAATGAGTTTACTCCCTGGGTACTTTCTTTGTATACTTTTGTCTATACGGGCCAAGCCCGGGATTTTCGGGAAATCGCGGGTTTTCGTTTGCCGGCGATTAAACTTCTTTTATTTAGCGTCTCATCAAAAATGAAAACATTTTTAAAAACTACAAGTCTTATGCGTTTTAGTGGTGAAAAAATAATTTAAAAAATCGTTCTGGAAATGAGTTTACTCCCTGGGTACTTTCTTTGTATACTTTTGACTATATGGGCCGAGTCCGGGATTTAGGGATATCGCAGGTTTTCGTTTGCCGGCGATTAAACTGCTTTTTTTTCAGCGTCTCATCAAAAATGAAAACATATTTGAAAACTACAAGTCTCATGCGTTTTAGTGGTGAAAAAATAATTTAAAAAATCGTTCGGGAAATGAGTTTACTCCCTGGGTACTTTCTTTGTATACTTTTGACTATACGGGCCAAGCCCGGGATTTACGGGAAATCGCGGGTTTTCGTTTGCCGGCGATTAAACTTCTTTTATTCAGCGTCTCATCAAAAATGAAAACATTTTTAAAACTACAAGTCTTATGCGTTTTAGTGGTGAAAAAATAATTTAAAAAATCGTTCTGGAAATGAGTTTACTCCCTGGGTACTTTCTTTGTATACTTTTGACTATACGGGCCGAGTCCGGGATTTAGGGATATCGCAGGTTTTCGTTTGCCGGCGATTAAACTGCTTTTTTTCAGCGTCTCATCAAAAATGAAAACATATTTGAAAACTACAAGTCTCATGCTTTTTAGTGGTGAAAAAATAATTTAAAAAATCGTTCGGGAAATGAGTTTACTCCCTGGGTAATTTCTTTGTATACTTTTGACTATACGGGCCAAGCCGAGATTTACGGGAAATCGCGGGTTTTCGTTTGCCGGCGATTAAACTTCTTTTATTCAGCGTCTCATCAAAAATGAAAACATTTTTAAAAACTACAAGTCTTATGCGTTTTAGTGGTGAAAAAATAATTTAAAAAATCGTTCTGGAAATGAGTTTACTCCCTGGGTACTTTCTTTGTATACTTTTGACTATACGGGCCGAGTCCGGGATTTAGGGATATCGCAGGTTTTCGTTTGCCGGCGATTAAACTGCTTTTTTTCAGCGTCTCATCAAAAATGAAAACATATTTGAAAACTACAAGTCTCATGCTTTTTAGTGGTGAAAAAATAATTTAAAAAATCGTTCGGGAAATGAGTTTACTCCCTGGGTAATTTCTTTGTATACTTTTGACTATACGGGCCAAGCCGAGATTTACAGGAAATCGCGGGTTTTCGTTTGCCGGCGATTAAACTTCTTTTATTCAGCGTCTCATCAAAAATGAAAACATTTTCAAAAACTACAAGTCTTATGCGTTTTAGTGGTGAAAAAATAATTTAAAAAATCGTTCTGGAAATGAGTTTACTCCCTGGGTACTTTCTTTGTATACTTTTGACTATACGGGCCGAGTCCGGGATTTAGGGATATCGCAGGTTTTCGTTTGCCAGCGATTAAACTGCTTTTTTTTCAGCGTCTCATCAAAAATGAAAACATATTTGAAAACTACAAGTCTCATGCGTTTTAGTGTTGAAAAAATAATTTAAAAAATCGTTCGGGAAATGAGTTTACTCCCTGGGTACTTTTTTTGTATACTTTTGACTATACGGGCCAAGCCCGGGATTTACGGGAAATTGCGGGTTTTCGTTTGCCGGCGATTAAACTTCTTTTATTCAGCGTCTCATCAAAAATGAAAACATTTTTAAAAACTACAAGTCTTATGCGTTTTAGTGGTGAAAAAATAATTTGAAAAATCGTTCTGGAAATGAGTTTACTCACAGGGTACTTTCTTTGTATACATTCGACTATACGTGCCAAGCCCGGGATTTACGGGAAATCGCGGGTTGTCGTTTGCCGGCGATTATACTGCTTTTATTCAGCGTCTCATCAAAAATGAAAACATTCTTGAGAACTACAAGTCTCATGCGTTTTAGTGGTGAAATAATAATTTAAAAAATCGTTTGGGAAATGAGTTTACTCCCTGGGTACTTTCTTTGTATACTTTTGACTATACGGGCTGAGTCCAGGATTTACGGGAAATCGCGGGTTTTCGTTTGCCGGCGATTAAACTTCTTTTATTCAGCGTCTCATCAAAAATAAAAACATTTTTGAAAACTACAAGTCTCATGCGTTTTAGTGGTGAAAAAATAATTTAAAAAATCGTTCGGGAAATGAGTTTACTCCCTGGGTACTTTCTTTGTATACTTTTGACTATACGGGCCAAGCCGGGATTTACGGGAAATCGCGGGTTTTCGTTTGCCGGCGATTAAACTTCTTTTATTCAGCGTCTCATCAAAAATGAAACCATTTTTAAAAACTACAAGTCTTATGCGTTTTAGTGGTGAAAAAATAATTTAAAAAATCGTTCTGGAAATGAGTTTACTCACAGGGTACTTTCTTTGTATATATTCGACTATACGGGCCAAACCCGGGATTTACGGGAAATCGCGGGATTTCGTTTTCCGGCGATTAAACCTCTTTCATTAAGCGTCTCATCAAAAATGAAAACATTTTTGAAAACTACAAGTCTCATGCGTTTTAGTGGTGAAAAAAAAATTTAAAAAATCGTTTGGGAAATGAGTTTACTCCCTGGGTACTTTCTTTGTTTACATTCGACTATACGGGCCAAGCCCCGGATTTACGGGAAAACGCGGGATTTCGTTTGCCGGCGATTAAACCTCTTTCATTAAGCTTCTCATCAAAAATGAAAACATTTTTGAAAACTACAAGTCTCATGCGTTTTAGTGGTGAAAAAATAATTTAAAAAATCGTTTGGGAAATGAGTTTACTCCCTGGGTACTTTCTTTGTATACTTTTGACTATACGGGCCAAGCCCCGGATTTACGGGAAAACGCGGGATTTCGTTTGCCGGCGATTAAACCTCATTCATTAAGCTTCTCATCAAAAATGAAAACATTTTTGAAAACTACAAGTCTGATGCGTTTTAGTGGTGAAAAAATAATTTAAAAAATCGTTCGGGAAATGAGTTTACTCCCTGGGTACTTTCTTTGTATACTTTTGACTATATGGGCCGAGTCCGGGATTTAGGGATATCGCAGGTTTTCGTTTGCCGGCGATTAAACTGCTTTTTTTTCAGCGTCTCATCAAAAATGAAAACATATTTGAAAACTACAAGTCTCATGCGTTTTAGTGTTAAAAAAATAATTTAAAAAATCGTTCGGGAAATGAGTTTACTCCCTGGGTACTTTCTTTGTATACTTTTGACTATACGGGCCAAGCCCGGGATTTACGGGAAATCGCGGGTTTTCGTTTGCCGGCGATTAAACTTCTTTTATTCAGCGTCTCATCAAAAATGAAAACATTTTTAAAAACTACAAGTCTTATGCGTTTTAGTGGTGAAAAAATAATTTAAAAAATCGTTCTGGAAATGAGTTTACTCCCTGGGTACTTTCTTTGTATACTTTTGACTATACGGGCCGAGTCCGGGATTTAGGGATATCGCAGGTTTTCGTTTGCCGGCGATTAAACTGCTTTTTTTCAGCGTCTCATCAAAAATGAAAACATATTTGAAAACTACAAGGCTCATGCTTTTTAGTGGTGAAAAAATAATTTAAAAAATCGTTCGGGAAATGAGTTTACTCCCTGGGTAATTTCTTTGTATACTTTTGACTATACGGGCCAAGCCGAGATTTACGGGAAATCGCGGGTTTTCGTTTGCCGGCGATTAAACTTCTTTTATTCAACGTCTCATCAAAAATGAAAACATTTTTAAAAACTACAAGTCTTATGCGTTTTAGTGGTGAAAAAATAATTTAAAAAATCGTTCTGGAAATGAGTTTACTCCCTGGGTACTTTCTTTGTATACTTTTGACTATACGGGCCGAGTCTGGGATTTAGGGATATCGCAGGTTTTCGTTTGCCGGCGATTAAACTGCTTTTTTTTCAGCGTCTCATCAAAAATGAAAACATATTTGAAAACTACAAGTCTCATGCGTTTTAGTGTTGAAAAAATAATTTAAAAAATCGTTCGGGAAATGAGTTTACTCCCTGGGTACTTTCTTTGTATACTTTTGACTATACGGGCCAAGCCCGGGATTTACGGGAAATTGCGGGTTTTCGTTTGCCGGCGATTAAACTTCTTTTATTCAGCGTCTCATCAAAAATGAAAACATTTTTAAAAACTACAAGTCTTATGCGTTTTAGTGGTGAAAAAATAATTTAAAAAATCGTTCTGGAAATGAGTTTACTCACAGGGTACTTTCTTTGTATACATTCGACTATACGTGCCAAGCCCGGGATTTACGGGAAATCGCGGGTTTTCGTTTGCCGGCGATTATACTGCTTTTATTCAGCGTCTCATCAAAAATGAAAACATTCTTGAGAACTACAAGTCTCATGCGTTTTAGTGGTGAAATAATAATTTAAAAAATCGTTTGGGAAATGAGTTTACTCCCTGGGTACTTTCTTTGTATACTTTTGACTATACGGGCTGAGTCCAGGATTTACGGGAAATCGCGGGTTTTCGTTTGCCGGCGATTAAACTTCGTTTATTCAGCGTCTCATCAAAAATGAAAACATTTTTGAAAACTACAAGTCTCATGCGTTTTAGTGGTGAAAAAATAATTTAAAAAATCGTTCGGGAAATGAGTTTACTCCCTGGGTACTTTCTTTGTATACTTTTGACTATACGGGCCAAGCCGGGATTTACGGGAAATCGCGGGTTTTCGTTTGCCGGCGATTAAACTTCTTTTATTCAGCGTCTCATCAAAAATGAAACCATTTTTAAAAACTACAAGTCTTATGCGTTTTAGTGGTGAAAAAATAATTTAAAAAATCGTTCTGGAAATGAGTTTACTCACAGGGTACTTTCTTTGTATATATTCGACTATACGGGCCAAACCCGGGATTTACGGGAAATCGCGGGATTTCGTTTTCCGGCGATTAAACCTCTTTCATTAAGCGTCTCATCAAAAATGAAAACATTTCTGAAAACTACAAGTCTCATGCGTTTTAGTGGTGAAAAAAAAATTTAAAAAATCGTTTGGGAAATGAGTTTACTCCCTGGGTACTTTCTTTGTATACATTCGACTATACGGGCCAAGCCCCGGATTTACGGGAAAACGCGGGATTTCGTTTGCCGGCGATTAAACCTCTTTCATTAAGCTTCTCATCAAAAATGAAAACATTTTTGAAAACTACAAGTCTCATGCGTTTTAGTGGTGAAAAAATAATTTAAAAAATCGTTCGGGAAATGAGTTTACTCCCTGGGTACTTTCTTTGTATATATTCGACTATACGGGCCAAACCCGGGATTTACGGGAAATCGCGGGATTTCGTTTTCCGGCGATTAAACCTCTTTCATTAAGCTTCTCATCAAAAATGAAAACATTTTTGAAAACTACAAGTCTGATGCGTTTTAGTGGTGAAAAAATAATTTAAAAAATCGTTCGGGAAATGAGTTTACTCCCTGGGTACTTTCTTTGTATACTTTTGACTATACGGGCCAAGCCGGGATTTACGGGAAATCGCGGGTTTTCGTTTGCCGGCGATTAAACTTCTTTTATTCAGCGTCTCATCAAAAATGAAAACATTTTTAAAAACTACAAGTCTTATGCGTTTTAGTGGTGAAAAAATAATTTAAAAAATCGTTCGGGAAATGAGTTTACTCCCTGGGTACTTTCTTTGTATACTTTTGACTATACGGGCCAAGCCGGGATTTACGGGAAATCGCGGGATTTCGTTTGCCGGCGATTAAACTTCTTTTATTCAGCGTCTCATCAAAAATGAAAACATTTTTAAAAACTACAAGTCTTATGCGTTTTAGTGGTGAAAAAATAATTTAAAAAATCGTTCTAGAAATGAGTTTACTCACAGGGTACTTTCTTTGTATACATTCAACTATACGGGCCAAGCCCGGGATTTACGGGAAATCGCGGGTTTTCGTTTTCCGGCGATTAAACCTCTTTCATTAAGCGTCTCATCAAAAATGAAAACATTTTTGAAAACTACAAGTCTCATGCGTTTTAGTGGTGAAAAAAAAATTTAAAAAATCGTTCGGGAAATGAGTTTACTCCCTGGGTACTTTCTTTGTATACATTCGACTATACGGGCCAAGCCCCGGATTTACGGGAAAACGCGGGATTTCGTTTGCCGGCGATTAAACCTCTTTCATTAAGCGTCTCATCAAAAATGAAAACATTTTTGAAAACTACAAGTCTCATGCGTTTTAGTGGTTAAAAAATAATTTAAAAAATCGTTCGGGAAATGAGTTTACTCCATGGGTACTTTCTTTGTATACTTTTGACTATACGGGCCAAGCCCGGGATTTACGGGAAATCGCGGGTTTTCGTTTGCCGGCGATTAAACTTCTTTTATTCAGCGTCTCATCAAAAATAAAAACATTTTTGAAAACTACAAGTCTCATGCGTTTTAGTGGTGAAAAAATAATTTAAAAAATCGTTCGGGAAATGAGTTTACTCCCTGGGTACTTTCTATGTATACTTTTGACTATACGGGCCAAGCCCGGGATTTACGGGAAATCGCGGGTTTTCGTTTGCCGGCGATTAAACTTCTTTTATTCAGCGTCTCATCAAAAATAAAAACATTTTTGAAAACTACAAGTCTCATGCGTTTTAGTGGTGAAAAAATAATTTAAAAAATCGTTCTGGAAATGAGTTTACTCACAGGGTACTTTCTTTGTATACATTCGACTATACGTGCCAAGCCCGGGATTTACGGGAAATCGCGGGTTTTCGTTTGCCGGCGATTATACTGCTTTTATTCAGCGTCTCATCAAAAATGAAAACATTCTTGAGAACTACAAGTCTCATGCGTTTTAGTGGTGAAATAATAATTTTAAAAATCGTTTGGGAAATGAGTTTACTCCCTGGGTACTTTCTTTGTATACTTTTGACTATACGGGCTGAGTCCAGGATTTACGGGAAATCGCGGGTTTTCGTTTGCCGGCGATTAAACTTCTTTTATTCAGCGTCTCATCAAAAATGAAAACATTTTTGAAAACTACAAGTCTCATGCGTTTTAGTGGTGAAAAAATAATTTAAAAAATCGTTCGGAAAGGAGTTTACTCCCTGTGTACTTTCTTTGTATACTTTTGACTATTCGGGCGAAGCCGGGATTTACGGGAAATCGCGGGTTTTCGTTTGCCGGCGATTAAACTTCTTTTATTCAGCGTCTCATCAAAAATGAAAACATTTTTAAAAACTACAAGTCTTATGCGTTTTAGTGGTGAAAAAATAATTTAAAAAATCGTTCTGGAAATGAGTTTACTCACAGGGTACTTTCTTTGTATACATTCGACTATACGGGCCAAGCCCGTGATTTACAGGAAATCGCGGGTTTTCGTTTGCCGGCGATTAAACTTCTTTTATTCAGCGTCTCATCAAAAATGAAAACATTTTTGAAAACTACAAGTCTCATGCGTTTTAGTGGTGAAAAAATAATTTAAAAAATCGTTCGGGAAATGAGTTTACTCCCTGGGTACTTTCTTTGTATACTTTTGACTATACGGGCCAAGCCCAGGATTTACGGGAAATCGCGGGTTTTCGTTTGCCGGCGATTAAACTTCTTTTATTCAGCGTCTCATCAAAAATAAAAACATTTTTAAAAACTACAAGTCTTATGCGTTTTAGTGGTGAAAAAATAATTTAAAAAATCGTTCTGGAAATGAGTTTACTCCCTGGGTACTTTCTTTGTATACTTTTGACTATACGGGCCGAGTCCGGGATTTAGAGATATCGCAGGTTTTCGTTTGCCGGTGATTAAACTGCTTTTTTTCAGCGTCTCATCAAAAATGAAAACATATTTGAAAACTACAAGTCTCATGCGTTTTAGTGGTGAAAAAATAATTTAAAAAATCGTTCGGGAAATGAGTTTACTCCCTGGGTAATTTTTTTGTATACTTTTGACTATACGGGCCAAGCCGGGATTTACGGGAAATCGCGGGTTTTCGTTTGCCGGCGATTAAACTTCTTTCATTAAGCGTCTCATCAAAAATGAAAACATTTTTGAAAACTTTAAGTCTTATGCGTTTTAGTGGTGAAAAAATAATTTAAAAAATCGTTCTGGAAATGAGTTTACTCACAGGGTACTTTCTTTGTATACATTCGACTATACGTGCCAAGCCCGGGATTTTCGGGAAATCGCGGGTTTTCGTTTGCCGGCGATTATACTTGTTTTATTCAGCGTCTCATCAAAAATGAAAACATTTTTAAAAACTACAAGTCTTATGCGCTTTAGTGGTGAAAAAATAATTTAAAAAATCGTTCTGGAAATGAGTTTACTCACAAGGTACTTTCTTTGTATACATTCGACTATACGGGCCAAGCCCGTGATTTACGGGAAATCGCGGGTTTTCGTTTGCCGGCGATTAAACTTCTTTTATTCAGCGTCTCATCAAAAATGAAAACATTTTTGAAAACTACAAGTCTCATGCGTTTTAGTGGTGAAAAAATAATTTAAAAAATCGTTCGGGAATTGAGTTTACTCCCTGGGTACTTTCTTTGTATACTTTTGACTATACGGGCCAAGCCCGGGATTTACGGGAAATCGCGGGTTTTCGTTTGCCGGCGATTAAACTTCTTTTATTCAGCGTCTCATCAAAAATGAAAACATTTTTAAAAACTACAAGTCTTATGCGTTTTAGTGGTGAAAAAATAATTTAAAAAATCGTTCTGGAAATGAGTTTACTCCCTGGGTACTTTCTTTGTATACTTTTGACTATACGGGCCGAGTCCGGGATTTAGGGTTATCGCAGGTTTTCGTTTGCCGGCAATTAAACTGCTTTTTTTCAGCGTCTCATCAAAAATGAAAACATATTTGAAAACTACAAGTCTCATGCGTTTTAGTGGTGAAGAAATAATTTAAAAAATCGTTTGGGAAATGAGTTTACTCCCTGGGTAATTTCTTTGTATACTTTTGACTATACGGGCCAAGCCGGGATTTACGGGAAATCGCGGGTTTTCGTTTGCCGGCGATTAAACTTCTTTTATTCAGCGTCTCATCAAAAATGAAAACATTTTTAAAAACTACAAGTCTTATGCGTTTTAGTGGTGAAAAAATAATTTAAAAAATCGTTCTGGAAATGAGTTTACTCAAAGGGTACTTTCTTTGTATACATTCGACTATACGTGCCAAGCCCGGGATTTACGGGAAATCGCGGGTTTTCGTTTGCCGGCGATTATACTGCTTTTATTCAGCGTCTCATCAAAAATGAAAACATTCTTGAGAACTACAAGTCTCATGCGTTTTAGTGGTGAAATAATAATTTAAAAAATTGTTTGGGAAATGAGTTTACTCCCTGGGTACTTTCTTTGTATACTTTTGACTATACGGGCTGAGTCCAGGATTTACGGGAAATCGCGGGTTTTCGTTTGCCGGCGATTAAACTTCTTTTATTCAGCGTCTCATCAAAAATGAAAACATTTTTGAAAACTACAAGTCTCATGCGTTTTAGTGGTGAAAAAATAATTTAAAAAATCGTTCTGGAAATGAGTTTACTCCCTGTGTACTTTCTTTGTATACTTTTGACTATACGGGCCGAGTCCGGGATTTAGGGATATCGCAGGTTTTCGTTTGCCGGCGATTAAACTGCTTTTTTTCAGCGTCTCTTCAAAAATGAAAACATATTTGAAAACTACAAGTCTCATGCGTTTTAGTGGTGAAAAAATAATTTAAAAAATTGTTCGGGAAATGAGTTTACTCCCTGGGTAATTTCTTTGTATACTTTTGACTATACGGGCCAAGCCGGGATTTACGGGAAATCGCGGGTTTTCGTTTGCCGGCGATTAAACTTCTTTTATTCAGCGTCTCATCAAAAATGAAAACATTTTTAAAAACTACAAGTCTTATGTGTTTTAGTGGTGAAAAAATAATTTAAAAAATCGTTCTGGAAATGAGTTTACTCACAGGGTACTTTCTTTGTATATTCGACTATACGTGCCAAGCCCGGGATTTACGGGAAATCGCGGGTTTTCGTTTGCCGGCGATTATACTGCTTTTATTCAGCGTCTCATCAAAAATGAAAACGTTCTTGAGAACTACAAGTCTCATGCGTTTTAGTGGTGAAATAATAATTTAAAAAATCGTTTGGGAAATGAGTTTACTCCCTGGGTACTTTCTTTGTATACTTTTGACTATACGGGCTGAGTCCAGGATTTACGGGAAATCGCGGGTTTTCGTTTGCCGGCGATTAAACTTCTTTTATTCAGCGTCTCATCAAAAATGAAAACATTTTTGAAAACTACAAGTCTCATGCGTTTTAGTGGTGAAAAAATAATTTAAAAAATCGTTCGGGAAATGAGTTTACTCCCTGTGTACTTTCTTTGTATACTTTTGACTATACGGGCCAAGCCCGGGATTTGCGGGAAATCGCGGGTTTTCGTTTGCCGGCGATTAAACTTCTTTTATTCAGCGTCTCATCAAAAATAAAAACATTTTTAAAAACTACAAGTCTTATGCGTTTTAGTGGTGTAAAAATAATTTAAAAAATCGTTCTGGAAATGAGTTTACTCACAAGGTACTTTCTTTGTATACATTCGACTATACGGGCCAAGCCCGTGATTTACGGGAAATCGCGGGTTTTCGTTTGCCGGCGATTAAACTTCTTTTATTCAGCGTCTCATCAAAAATGAAAACATTTTTGAAAACTACAAGTCTCATGCGTTTTAGTGGTGAAAAAATAATTTAAAAAATCGTTCGGGAATTGAGTTTACTCCCTGGGTACTTTCTTTGTATACTTTTGACTATACGGGCCAAGCCCGGGATTTACGGGAAATCGCGGGTTTTCGTTTGCCGGCGATTAAACTTCTTTTATTCAGCGTCTCATCAAAAATGAAAACATTTTTAAAAACTACAAGTCTTATGCGTTTTAGTGGTGAAAAAATAATTTAAAAAATCGTTCTGGAAATGAGTTTACTCCCTGGGTACTTTCTTTGTATACTTTTGACTATACGGGCCGAGTCCGGGATTTAGGGATATCGCAGGTTTTCGTTTGCCGGCAATTAAACTGCTTTTTTTCAGCGTCTCATCAAAAATGAAAACATATTTGAAAACTACAAGTCTCATGCGTTTTAGTGGTGAAGAAATAATTTAAAAAATCGTTTGGGAAATGAGTTTACTCACAGGGTACTTTCTTTGTATACATTCGACTATACGTGCCAAGCCCGGGATTTACGGGAAATCGCGGGTTTTCGTTTGCCGGCGATTATACTGCTTTTATTCAGCGTCTCATCAAAAATGAAAACATTCTTGAGAACTACAAGTCTCATCCGTTTTAGTGGTGAAAAAATAATTTAAAAAATCGTTCGGGAAATGAGTTTACTCCCTGTGTACTTTCTTTGTATACTTTTGACTATACGGGCCAAGCCCGGGATTTGCGGGAAATCGCGGGTTTTCGTTTGCCGGCGATTAAACTTCTTTTATTCAGCGTCTCATCAAAAATAAAAACATTTTTAAAAACTACAAGTCTTATGCGTTTTAGTGGTGAAAAAATAATTTAAAAAATCGTTCTGGAAATGAGTTTACTCACAGGGTACTTTCTTTGTATACATTCCACTACACGGGCCAAGCCCGGGATTTACGGGAAATCGCGGGTTTTCGTTTTCCGGCGATTAAACCTCTTTCATTAAGCGTCTCATCAAAAATGAAAACATTTTTGAAAACTACAAGTCTTATGCGTTTTAGTGGTGAAAAAAAAATTTAAAAAATCGTTCGGGAAATGAGTTTACTCCCTGGGTACTTTCTTTGTATACATTCGACTATACGGGCCAAGCCCCGGATTTACGGGAAAACGCGGGATTTCGTTTGCCTGCGATTAAACCTCTTTCATTAAGCTTCTCATCAAAAATGAAAACATTTTTGAAAACTACAAGTCTCATGCGTTTTAGTATTGAAAAAATAATTTAAAAAATCGTTCGGGAAATTAGTTTACTCCCTGGGTACTTTCTTTGTATAATTTTGACTATACGGGCCGAGTCTGGGATTTACGGGAAATCGCGGATTTTCGTTTGCCGGCGATTAAACTTCTTTTATTCAGCGTCTCATCAAAAATGAAAACATTTTTGAAAACTACAAGTCTCATGCGTTTTAGTGGTGAAAAAATAATTTAAAAAATCGTTCGGGAAGTGAGTTTACTCCCTGGGTACTTTCTTTGTATACTTTTGACTATACGGGCTAAGCCGGGATTTACGGGAAATCGCGGGTTTTCGTTTGCCGGCGATTAAACTTCTTTTATTCAGCGTCTCATCAAAAATGAAAACATTTTTAAAAACTACAAGTCTTATGCGTTTTAGTGGTGAAAAAATAATTTAAAAAATCGTTCTGGAAATGAGTTTACTCACAGGGTACTTTCTTTGTATACTTTTGACTATACGGGCCGAGTCCGGGGTTTACGGGAAATCGCGGGTTTTCGTTTGCCGGCGATTAAACTTCTTTTATTCAGCGTCTCATCAAAAATGAAAACATTTTTAAAAACTACAAGTCTCATGCGTTTTAGTGGTGAAAAAATAATTTAAAAAATCGTTCGAGAAATGAGTTTACTCCCTGTGTACTTTCTTTGTATACTTTTGACTATACGGGCCAAGCCGGGATTTACGGGAAATCGCGGGTTTTCGTTTGCCGGCGATTAAACTTCTTTTATTCAGCGTCTCATCAAAAATAAAAACATTTTTAAAAACTACAAGTCTTATGCGTTTTAGTGGTGAAAAAATAATTTAAAAAATCGTTCTGGAAATGAGTTTACTCACAGGGTACTTTCTTTGTATACATTCGACTACACGGGCCAAGCCCGGGATTTACGGGAAATCGCGGGTTTTCGTTTTCCGGCGATTAAACCTCTTTCATTAAGCGTCTCATCAAAAATGAAAACATTTTTGAAAACTACAAGTCTCATGCGTTTTAGTGGTGAAAAAAAATTTAAAAAATCGTTCGGGAAATGAGTTTACTCCCTGGGTACTTTCTTTGTATACATTTGACCACACGGGCCAAGCCCCGGATTTACGGGAAAACGCGGGATTTCGTTTGCCGGCGATTAAACCTCTTTCATTAAGCTTCTCATCAAAAATGAAAACATTTTTGAAAACTACAAGTCTCATGCGTGTTAGTATTGAAAAAATAATTTAAAAAATCGTTCGGGAAATGAGTTTACTCCCTGTGTACTTTCTTTGTATACTTTTGACTATACGGGCCAAGCCGGGATTTACGGGAAATCGCGGGTTTTCGTTTGCCGGCGATTAAACTTCTTTTATTCAGCGTCTCATCAAAAATAAAAACATTTTTAAAAACTACAAGTCTTATGCGTTTTAGTGGTGAAAAAATAATTTAAAAAATCGTTCTGGAAATGAGTTTACTCACAGGGTACTTTCTTTGTATACTTTTGACTATACGGGCCAAGCCGGGATTTACGGGAAATCGCGGGTTTTCGTTTGCCGGCGATTAAACTTCTTTTATTCAGCGTCTCATCAAAAATAAAAACATTTTCAAAAACTACAAGTCTTATGCGTTTTAGTGGTGAAAAAATAATTTAAAAAATCGTTCTGGAAATGAGTTTACTCACAGGGTACTTTCTTTGTATACATTCGACTACACGGGCCAAGCCCGGGATTTACGGGAAATCGCGGGTTTTCGTTTTCCGGCGATTAAACCTCTTTCATTAAGCGTCTCATCAAAAATGAAAACAAATTTTGAAAACTACATGTCTTATGCGTTTTAGTGGTGAAAAAAAAATTTAAAAAATCGTTCGGGAAATGAGTTTACTCCCTGGGTACTTTCTTTGTATACATTCGACTATACGGGCCAAGCCCGGGATTTACGGGAAAACGCGGGATTTCGTTTGCCGGCGATTAAACCTCTTTCATTAAGCTTCTCATCAAAAATGAAAACATTTTTGAAAACTACAAGTCTCATGCGTTTTAGTATTGAAAAAATAATTTAAAAAATCGTTCGGGAAATGAGTTTACTCCCTGGGTACTTTCTTTGTATACTTTTGACTATACGGGCCAAGCCGGGATTTACGGGAAATCGCGGGTTTTCATTTGCCGGCGATTAAACTTCTTTTATTCAGCGTCTTATCAAAAATGAAAACATTTTTAAAAACTACAAGTCTTATACGTTTTAGTGGTGAAAAAATAATTTAAAAAATCGTTCTAGAAATGAGTTTACTCACAGGGTACTTTCTTTGTATACATTCAACTATACGGGCCAAGCCCGGGATTTACGGGAAATCGCGGGTTTTCGTTTTCCGGCGATTAAACCTCTTTCATTAAGCGTCTCATCAAAAATGAAAACATTTTTGAAAACTACAAATCTTATGCGTTTTAGTGGTGAAAAAATAATTTAAAAAATCGTTCTGGAAATGAGTTTACTCACAGGGTACTTTCTTTGTATCCATTCGACTACACGGGCCAATCCCGGGATTTACGGGAAATCGCGGGTTTTCGTTTTCCGGCGATTAAACCTCTTTCATTAAGCGTCTCATCAAAAATGAAAACATTTTTGAAAACTACAAGTCTCATGCGTTTTAGTGTTGAAAAAAAAATTTAAAAAATCGTTCGGGAAATGAGTTTACTCCCTGGGTACTTTCTTTGTATACATTTGACCATACGGGCCAAGCCCCGGATTTACGGGAAAACGCGGGATTTCGTTTGCCGGCGATTAAACCTCTTTCATTAAGCTTCTCATCAAAAATGAAAACATTTTTGAAAACTACAAGTCTCATGCGTGTTAGTATTGAAAAAATAATTTAAAAAATCGTTCGGGAAATGAGTTTACTCCCTGTGTACTTTCTTTGTATACTTTTGACTATACGGGCCAAGCCGGGATTTACAGGAAATCGCGGGTTTTCGTTTGCCGGCGATTAAACTTCTTTTATTCAGCGTCTCATCAAAAATAAAAACATTTTTAAAAACTACAAGTCTTATGCGTTTTAGTGGTGAAAAAATAATTTAAAAAATCGTTCTGGAAATGAGTTTACTCACAGGGTACTTTCTTTGTATACTTTTGTCTATACGGGCCAAGCCGGGATTTACGGGAAATCGCGGGTTTTCGTTTGCCGGCGATTAAACTTCTTTTATTCAGCGTCTCATCAAAAATAAAAACATTTTCAAAAACTACAAGTCTTATGCGTTTTAGTGGTGAAAAAATAATTTAAAAAATCGTTCTGGAAATGAGTTTACTCACAGGGTACTTTCTTTGTATACATTCGACTACACGGGCCAAGCCCGGGATTTACGGGAAATCGCGGGTTTTCGTTTTCCGGCGATTAAACCTCTTTCATTAAGCGTCTCATCAAAAATGAAAACAAATTTTGAAAACTACATGTCTTATGCGTTTTAGTGGTGAAAAAAAAATTTAAAAAATCGTTCGGGAAATGAGTTTACTCCCTGGGTACTTTCTTTGTATACATTCGACTATACGGGCCAAGCCCGGGATTTACGGGAAAACGCGGGATTTCGTTTGCCGGCGATTAAACCTCTTTCATTAAGCTTCTCATCAAAAATGAAAACATTTTTGAAAACTACAAGTCTCATGCGTTTTAGTATTGAAAAAATAATTTAAAAAATCGTTCGGGAAATGAGTTTACTCCCTGGGTACTTTCTTTGTATACTTTTGACTATACGGGCCAAGCCGGGATTTACGGGAAATCGCGGGTTTTCATTTGCCGGCGATTAAACTTCTTTTATTCAGCGTCTTATCAAAAATGAAAACATTTTTAAAAACTACAAGTCTTATGCGTTTTAGTGGTGAAAAAATAATTTAAAAAATCGTTCTAGAAATGAGTTTACTCACAGGGTACTTTCTTTGTATACATTCAACTATACGGGCCAAGCCCGGGATTTACGGGAAATCGCGGGTTTTCGTTTTCCGGCGATTAAACCTCTTTCATTAAGCGTCTCATCAAAAATGAAAACATTTTTGAAAACTACAAGTCTCATGCGTTTTAGTGGTGAAAAAATAATTTAAAAAATCGTTCTGGAATTGAGTTTACTCCCTGGGTACTTTCTTTGTATACTTTTGACTATACGGGCCGAGTCCGGGATTTAGGGATATCGCAGGTTTTCGTTTGCCGGCGATTAAACTGCTTTTTTTTCAGCGTCTCATCAAAAATGAAAACATATTTGAAAACTACAAGTCTCATGCGTTTTAGTGTTGAAAAAATAATTTAAAAAATCGTTCGGGAAATGAGTTTACTCCCTGGGTACTTTCTTTGTATACTTTTGACTATACGGGCCAAGCCCGGGATTTACGGGAAATTGCGGGTTTTCGTTTGCCGGCGATTAAACTTCTTTTATTCAGCGTCTCATCAAAAATGAAAACATTTTTAAAAACTACAAGTCTTATGCGTTTTAGTGGTGAAAAAATAATTTAAAAAATCGTTCTGGAAATGAGTTTACTCACAGGGTACTTTCTTTGTATACATTCGACTATACGTGCCAAGCCCGGGAGTTACGGGAAATCGCGGGTTTTCGTTTGCCGGCGATTAAACTGCTTTTATTCAGCGTCTCATCAAAAATGAAAACATTCTTGAGAACTACAAGTCTAATGCGTTTTAGTGGTGAAATAATAATTTAAAAAATCGTTTGGGAAATGAGTTTACTCCCTGGGTACTTTCTTTGTATACTTTTGACTATACGGGCTGAGTCCAGGATTTACGGGAAATCGCGGGTTTTCGTTTGCCGGCGATTAAACTTCTTTTATTCAGCGTCTCATCAATAATGAAAACATTTTTAAAAACTACAAGTCTGATGCGTTTTAGTGGTGAAAAAATAATTTAAAAAATCGTTCGGGAAATGAGTTTACTCCCTGGGTACTTTCTTTGTATACTTTTGACTATACGGGCCAAGCCGGGATTTACGGGAAATCGCGGGTTTTCGTTTGCCGGCGATTAAACTTCTTTCATTAAGCTTCTCATCAAAAATGAAAACATTTTTGAAAACTACAAGTCTCATGCGTTTTAGTGGTGAAAAAATAATTTAAAAAATCGTTCGGGAAATGAGTTTACTCCCTGGGTACTTTCTTTGTATACTTTTGACTATACCGGCCAAGCCCCGGATTTACGGGAAAACGCGGGATTTCGTTTGCCGGCGATTAAACCTCTTTCATTAAGCTTCTCATCAAAAATGAAAACATTTTTGAAAACTATAAGTCTGATGCGTTTTAGTGGTGAAAAAATAATTTAAAAAATCGTTCGGGAAATGAGTTTACTCCCTGGGTACTTTCTTTGTATACTTTTGACTATACGGGCCAAGCCGGGATTTACGGGAAATCGCGGGTTTTCGTTTGCCGGCGATTAAACTTCTTTTATTCAGCGTCTCATCAAAAATGAAAACATTTTTAAAAACTACAAGTCTTATGCGTTTTAGTGGTGAAAAAACAATTTAAAAAATCGTTCTGGAAATGAGTTTACTCACAGGGTACTTTCTTTGTATACATTTGACTATACGGGCCAAGCCCGGGATTTACGGGAAATCGCGGGTTTTCGTTTGCCGGCGATTAAACCTCTTTCATTAAGCGTCTCATCAAAAATGAAAACACTTTTGAAAACTACAAGTCTCATGCGTTTTAGTGGTGAAATAATAATTTAAAAAATCGTTTGGGAAATGAGTTTACTCCCCGGGTACTTTCTTTGTATACTTTTGACTATACGGGCCAAGCCCGGGATTTACGGGAAGTCGCGGGTTTTCGTTTGCCGGCGATTAAACTTCTTTTATTCAGCGTCTCATCAAAAATGAAAACATTTTTAAAAACTACAAGTCTCATGCGTTTTAGTGGTGAAAAAATAATTTAAAAAATCGTTCGGGAAATGAGTTTACTCCCTGGGTACTTTCTTTGTATACTTTTGACTATACGGGCCAAGCCGGGATTTACGGGAAATCGCGGGTTTTCATTTGCCGGCGATTAAACTTCTTTTATTCAGCGTCTCATCAAAAATGAAAACATTTTTAAAAACTACAAGTCTTATGCGTTTTAGTGGTGAAAAAATAATTTAAAAAATCGATCTAGAAATGAGTTTACTCACAGGGTACTTTCTTTGTATACATTCAACTATACGGGCCAAGCCCGGGATTTACGGGAAATCGCGGGTTTTCGTTTTCCGGCGATTAACCCTCTTTCATTAAGCGTCTCATCAAAAATGAAAACATTTTTGAAAACTACAAGTCTCATGCGTTTTAGTGGTGAAAAAAAAATTTAAAAAATCGTTCGGGAAATGAGTTTACTCCCTGGGTA
Source organism: Hydractinia symbiolongicarpus (assembly GCF_029227915.1). Classification (NCBI taxonomy): domain Eukaryota; kingdom Metazoa; phylum Cnidaria; class Hydrozoa; order Anthoathecata; family Hydractiniidae; genus Hydractinia; species Hydractinia symbiolongicarpus. Next base: position 4,838,912 of record NC_079880.1, on the reverse strand, counting down.
CTTTCTTTGTATACATTCGACTATACGGGCCAAGCCCCGGATTTACGGGAAAACGCGGGATTTCGTTTGCCGGCGATTAAACCTCTTTCATTAAGCGTCTCATCAAAAATGAAAACATTTTTGAAAACTACAAGTCTCATGCGTTTTAGTGGTTAAAAAATAATTTAAAAAATCGTTCGGGAAATGAGTTTACTCCATGGGTACTTTCTTTTTATACTTTTGACTATACGGGCCAAGCCCGGGATTTACGGGAAATCGCGGGTTTTCGTTTGCCGGCGATTAAACTTCTTTTATTCAGCGTCTCATCAAAAATAAAAACATTTTTAAAAAACTACAAGTCTCATGCGTTTTAGTGGTGAAAAAATAATTTAAAAAATCGTTCGGGAAATGAGTTTACTCCCTGGGTACTTTCTATGTATACTTTTGACTATACGGGCCAAGCCCGGGATTTACGGGAAAACGCGGGATTTCGTTTGCCGGCGATTAAACCTCTTTCATTAAGCGTCTCATCAAAAATGAAAACATTTTTGAAAACTTTAAGTCTTATGCGTTTTAGTGGTGAAAAAATAATTTAAAAAATCGTTCTGGAAATGAGTTTACTCACAGGGTACTTTCTTTGTATATATTCGACTATACGTGCCAAGCCCGGGATTTACGGGAAATCGCGGGTTTTCGTTTGCCGGCGATTATACTGCTTTTATTCAGCGTCTCATCAAAAATGAAAACATTCTTGAGAACTACAAGTCTCATGCGTTTTAGTGGTGAAATAATAATTTAAAAAATCGTTCGGGAAATGAGTTTACTCCCTGTGTACTTTCTTTGTATACTTTTGACTATTCGGGCGAAGCCGGGATTTACGGGAAATCGCGGGTTTTCGTTTGCCGGCGATTAAACTTCTTTTATTCAGCGTCTCATCAAAAATGAAAACATTTTTGAAAACTACAAGTCTCATGCGTTTTAGTATTGAAAAAATAATTTAAAAAATCGTTCGGGAAATGAGTTTACTCCCTGGGTACTTTCTTTGTATACTTTTGACTATACGGGCCAAGCCGGGATTTACGGGAAATCGCGGGTTTTCATTTGCCGGCGATTAAACTTCTTTTATTCAGCGTCTTATCAAAAATGAAAACATTTTTAAAAACTACAAGTCTTATGCGTTTTAGTGGTGAAAAAATAATTTAAAAAATCGTTCTAGAAATGAGTTTACTCACAGGGTACTTTCTTTGTATACATTCAACTATACGGGCCAAGCCCGGGATTTACGGGAAATCGCGGGTTTTCGTTTTCCGGCGATTAAACCTCTTTCATTAAGCGTCTCATCAAAAATGAAAACATTTTTGAAAACTACAAGTCTCATGCGTTTTAGTGGTGAAAAAATAATTTAAAAAATCGTTCTGGAATTGAGTTTACTCCCTGGGTACTTTCTTTGTATACTTTTGACTATACGGGCCGAGTCCGGGATTTAGGGATATCGCAGGTTTTCGTTTGCCGGCGATTAAACTGCTTTTTTTTCAGCGTCTCATCAAAAATGAAAACATATTTGAAAACTACAAGTCTCATGCGTTTTAGTGTTGAAAAAATAATTTAAAAAATCGTTCGGGAAATGAGTTTACTCCCTGGGTACTTTCTTTGTATACTTTTGACTATACGGGCCAAGCCCGGGATTTACGGGAAATTGCGGGTTTTCGTTTGCCGGCGATTAAACTTCTTTTATTCAGCGTCTCATCAAAAATGAAAACATTTTTAAAAACTACAAGTCTTATGCGTTTTAGTGGTGAAAAAATAATTTAAAAAATCGTTCTGGAAATGAGTTTACTCACAGGGTACTTTCTTTGTATACATTCGACTATACGTGCCAAGCCCGGGAGTTACGGGAAATCGCGGGTTTTCGTTTGCCGGCGATTAAACTGCTTTTATTCAGCGTCTCATCAAAAATGAAAACATTCTTGAGAACTACAAGTCTAATGCGTTTTAGTGGTGAAATAATAATTTAAAAAATCGTTTGGGAAATGAGTTTACTCCCTGGGTACTTTCTTTGTATACTTTTGACTATACGGGCTGAGTCCAGGATTTACGGGAAATCGCGGGTTTTCGTTTGCCGGCGATTAAACTTCTTTTATTCAGCGTCTCATCAATAATGAAAACATTTTTAAAAACTACAAGTCTGATGCGTTTTAGTGGTGAAAAAATAATTTAAAAAATCGTTCGGGAAATGAGTTTACTCCCTGGGTACTTTCTTTGTATACTTTTGACTATACGGGCCAAGCCGGGATTTACGGGAAATCGCGGGTTTTCGTTTGCCGGCGATTAAACTTCTTTCATTAAGCTTCTCATCAAAAATGAAAACATTTTTGAAAACTACAAGTCTCATGCGTTTTAGTGGTGAAAAAATAATTTAAAAAATCGTTCGGGAAATGAGTTTACTCCCTGGGTACTTTCTTTGTATACTTTTGACTATACCGGCCAAGCCCCGGATTTACGGGAAAACGCGGGATTTCGTTTGCCGGCGATTAAACCTCTTTCATTAAGCTTCTCATCAAAAATGAAAACATTTTTGAAAACTATAAGTCTGATGCGTTTTAGTGGTGAAAAAATAATTTAAAAAATCGTTCGGGAAATGAGTTTACTCCCTGGGTACTTTCTTTGTATACTTTTGACTATACGGGCCAAGCCGGGATTTACGGGAAATCGCGGGTTTTCGTTTGCCGGCGATTAAACTTCTTTTATTCAGCGTCTCATCAAAAATGAAAACATTTTTAAAAACTACAAGTCTTATGCGTTTTAGTGGTGAAAAAACAATTTAAAAAATCGTTCTGGAAATGAGTTTACTCACAGGGTACTTTCTTTGTATACATTTGACTATACGGGCCAAGCCCGGGATTTACGGGAAATCGCGGGTTTTCGTTTGCCGGCGATTAAACCTCTTTCATTAAGCGTCTCATCAAAAATGAAAACACTTTTGAAAACTACAAGTCTCATGCGTTTTAGTGGTGAAATAATAATTTAAAAAATCGTTTGGGAAATGAGTTTACTCCCCGGGTACTTTCTTTGTATACTTTTGACTATACGGGCCAAGCCCGGGATTTACGGGAAGTCGCGGGTTTTCGTTTGCCGGCGATTAAACTTCTTTTATTCAGCGTCTCATCAAAAATGAAAACATTTTTAAAAACTACAAGTCTCATGCGTTTTAGTGGTGAAAAAATAATTTAAAAAATCGTTCGGGAAATGAGTTTACTCCCTGGGTACTTTCTTTGTATACTTTTGACTATACGGGCCAAGCCGGGATTTACGGGAAATCGCGGGTTTTCATTTGCCGGCGATTAAACTTCTTTTATTCAGCGTCTCATCAAAAATGAAAACATTTTTAAAAACTACAAGTCTTATGCGTTTTAGTGGTGAAAAAATAATTTAAAAAATCGTTCTAGAAATGAGTTTACTCACAGGGTACTTTCTTTGTATACATTCAACTATACGGGCCAAGCCCGGGATTTACGGGAAATCGCGGGTTTTCGTTTTCCGGCGATTAACCCTCTTTCATTAAGCGTCTCATCAAAAATGAAAACATTTTTGAAAACTACAAGTCTCATGCGTTTTAGTGGTGAAAAAAAAATTTAAAAAATCGTTCGGGAAATGAGTTTACTCCCTGGGTACTTTCTTTGTATACATTCGACTATACGGGCCAAGCCCCGGATTTACGGGAAAACGCGGGATTTCGTTTGCCGGCGATTAAACCTCTTTCATTAAGCGTCTCATCAAAAATGAAAACATTTTTGAAAACTACAAGTCTCATGCGTTTTAGTGGTTAAAAAATAATTTAAAAAATCGTTCGGGAAATGAGTTTACTCCATGGGTACTTTCTTTTTATACTTTTGACTATACGGGCCAAGCCCGGGATTTACGGGAAATCGCGGGTTTTCGTTTGCCGGCGATTAAACTTCTTTTATTCAGCGTCTCATCAAAAATAAAAACATTTTTAAAAAACTACAAGTCTCATGCGTTTTAGTGGTGAAAAAATAATTTAAAAAATCGTTCGGGAAATGAGTTTACTCCCTGGGTACTTTCTATGTATACTTTTGACTATACGGGCCAAGCCCGGGATTTACGGGAAAACGCGGGATTTCGTTTGCCGGCGATTAAACCTCTTTCATTAAGCGTCTCATCAAAAATGAAAACATTTTTGAAAACTTTAAGTCTTATGCGTTTTAGTGGTGAAAAAATAATTTAAAAAATCGTTCTGGAAATGAGTTTACTCACAGGGTACTTTCTTTGTATATATTCGACTATACGTGCCAAGCCCGGGATTTACGGGAAATCGCGGGTTTTCGTTTGCCGGCGATTATACTGCTTTTATTCAGCGTCTCATCAAAAATGAAAACATTCTTGAGAACTACAAGTCTCATGCGTTTTAGTGGTGAAATAATAATTTAAAAAATCGTTCGGGAAATGAGTTTACTCCCTGTGTACTTTCTTTGTATACTTTTGACTATTCGGGCGAAGACGGGATTTACGGGAAATCGCGGGTTTTCGTTTGCCGGCGATTAAACTTCTTTTATTCAGCGTCTCATCAAAAATGAAAACATTTTTTAAAACTACAAGTCTTATGCGTTTTAGTGGTGAAAAAATAATTTAAAAAATCGTTCTGGAAATGAGTTTACTCACAGGGTACTTTCTTTGTATACATTCGACTATACGGGCCAAGCCCGTGATTTACGGGAAATCGCGGGTTTTCGTTTGCCGGCGATTAAACTTCTTTTATTCAGCGTCTCATCAAAAATGAAAACATTTTTGAAAACTACAAGTCTCATGCGTTTTAGTGGTGAAAAATAATTTAAAAAATCGTTCGGCAAATGAGTATGTATACTTTTGACTATACGGGCCAAGCCCAGGATTTACGGGAAATCGCGGGTTTTCGTTTGCCGGCGATTAAACTTCTTTTATTCAGCGTCTCATCAAAAATGAAAACATTTTTAAAAACTACAAGTCTTATGCGTTTTAGTGGTGAAAAAATAATTTAAAAAATCGTTCTGGAAATGAGTTTACTCCCTGGGTACTTTCTTTGTATACTTTTGACTATACGGGCCGAGTCCGGGATTTAGGGATATCGCAGGCTTTCGTTTGCCGGTGATTAAACTGCTTTTTTCAGCGTCTCATCAAAAATGAAAACATATTTGAAAACTACAAGTCTCATGCGTTTTAGTGGTGAAAAAATAATTTAAAAAATCGTTCGGGAAATGAGTTTACTCCCTGGGTAATTTTTTTGTATACTTTTGACTATACCGGCCAAGCCGGGATTTACGGGAAATCGCGGGTTTTCGTTTGCCGGCGATTAAACTTCTTTCATTAAGCGTCTCATCAAAAATGAAAACATTTTTGAAAACTTTAAGTCTTATGCGTTTTAGTGGTGAAAAAATAATTTAAAAAATCGTTCTGGAAATGAGTTTACTCACAGGGTACTTTCTTTGTATACATTCGACTATACGTGCCAAGCCCGGGATTTACGGGAAATCGCGGGTTTTCGTTTGCCGGCGATTATACTGCTTTTATTCAGCGTCTCATCAAAAATGAAAACATTCTTGAGAACTACAAGTCTCATGCGTTTTAGTGGTGAAATAATAATTTAACAAATCGTTTGGGAAATGAGTTTACTCCCTGGGTACTTTCTTTGTATACTTTTGACTATTCGGGCGAAGCCGGGATTTACGGGAAATCGCGGGTTTTCGTTTGCCGGCGATTAAACTTCTTTTATTCAGCGTCTCATCAAAAATGAAAACTTTTTTAAAAACTACAAGTCTTATGCGTTTTAGTGGTGAAAAAATAATTTAAAAAATCGTTCTGGAAATGAGTTTACTCACAGGGTACTTTCTTTGTATGCATTCGACTATACGGGCCAAGCCCGTGATTTACGGGAAATCGCGGGTTTTCGTTTGCCAGCGATTAAACTTCTTTTATTCAGCGTCTCATCAAAAATGAAAACATTTTTGAAAACTACAAGTCTCATGCGTTTTAGTGGTGAAAAAATAATTTAAAAAATTGTTCGGGAAATGAGTTTACTCCCTGGGTACTTTCTTTGTATACTTTTGACTATACGGGCCAAGCCCGGGATTTACGGGAAATCGCGGGTTTTCATTTGCCGGCGATTAAACTTCTTTTATTCAGCGTCTCATCAAAAATGAAAACATTTTTAAAAACTACAAGTCTTATGCGTTTTAGTGGTGAAAAAATAATTTAAAAAATCGTTCTGGAAATGAGTTTACTCCCTGGGTACTTTCTTTGTATACTTTTGACTATACGGGCCGAGTCCGGGATTTAGGGATATCGCAGGTTTTCGTTTGCCGGCGATTAAACTGCTTTTTTTCAGCGTCTCATCAAAAATGAAAACATATTTGAGAACTACAAGTCTCATGCGTTTTAGTGGTGAAATAATAATTTAAAAAATTGTTTGGGAAATGAGTTTACTCCCTGGGTACTTTCTTTGTATACTTTTGACTATACGGGCTGAGTCCTGGATTTACGGGAAATCGCGGGTTTTCGTTTGCCGGCGATTAAACTGCTTTTTTTCAGCGTCTCTTCAAAAATGAAAACATATTTGAAAACTACAAGTCTCATGCGTTTAAGTGGTGAAAAAATAATTTAAAAAATCGTTCGGGAAATGAGTTTACTCCCTGGGTAATTTCTTTGTATACTTTTGACTATACGGGCCAAGCCGGGATTTACGGGAAATCGCGGGTTTTCGTTTGCCGGCGATTAAACTTCTTTTATTCAGCGTCTCATCAAAAATGAAAACATTTTTAAAAGCTACAAGTCTTATGCGTTTTAGTGGTGAAAAAATAATTTAAAAAATCGTTCTGGAAATGAGTTTACTCACAGGGTACTTTCTTTGTATACATTCGACTATACGTGCCAAGCCCGGGATTTACGGGAAATCGCGGGTTTTCGTTTGCCAGCGATTATACTGCTTTTATTCAGCGTCTCATCAAAAATGAAAACATTCTTGAGAACTACAAGTCTCATGCGTTTTAGTGGTGAAATAATAATTTAAAAAATCGTTTGGGAAATGAGTTTACTCCCTGGGTACTTTCTTTGTATACTTTTGACTATACGGGCTGAGTCCAGGATTTACGGGAAATCGCGGGTTTTCGTTTGCCGGCGATTAAACTTCTTTTATTCAGCGTCTCATCAAAAATGAAAACATTTTTGAAAACTACAAGTCTCGTGCGTTTTAGTGGTGAAAAAATAATTTAAAAAATCGTTCGGAAAATGAGTTTACTCCCTGTGTACTTTCTTTGTATACTTTTGACTATACGGGCCAAGCCGGGATTTACGGGAAATCGCGGGTTTTCGTTTGCCGGCGATTAAACTTCTTTTATTCAGCGTCTCATCAAAAATAAAAACATTTTTAAAAACTACAAGTCTTATGCGTTTTAGTGGTGAAAAAATAATTTAAAAAATCGTTCTGGAAATGAGTTTACTCACAGGGTACTTTCTTTGTATACATTCGACTACACGGGCCAAGCCCGGGATTTACGGGAAATCGCGGGTTTTCGTTTTCCGGCGATTAAACCTCTTTCATTAAGCGTCTCATCAAAAATGAAAACATTTTTGAAAACTACAAGTCTTATGCGTTTTAGTGGTGAAAAAAAAATTTAAAAAATCGTTCGGGAAATGAGTTTACTCCCTGGGTACTTTCTTTGTATACATTCGACTATACGGGCCAAGCCCCGGATTTACGGGAAAACGCGGGATTTCGTTTGCCAGCGATTAAACCTCTTTCATTAAGCTTCTCATCAAAAATGAAAACATTTTTGAAAACTACAAGTCTCATGCGTTTTAGTATTGAAAAAATAATTTAAAAAATCGTTCGGGAAATGAGTTTACTCACAGGGTACTTTCTTTGTATACATTCAACTATACGGGCCAAGCCCGGGATTTACGGGAAATCGCGGGTTTTCGTTTTCCGGCGATTAAACCTCTTTCATTAAGCGTCTCATCAAAAATGAAAACATTTTTGAAAACTACAAGTCTTATGCGTTTTAGTGGTGAAAAAAAAATTTAAAAAATCGTTCTGGAAATGAGTTTACTCACAGGGTACTTTCTTTGTATACATTTGACTATACGGGCCAAGCCCGGGATTTACGGGAAATCGCGGGTTTTCGTTTGCCGGCGATTAAACCTCTTTCATTAAGCGTCTCATCAAAAATGAAAACACTTTTGAAAACTACAAGTCTCATGCGTTTTAGTGGTGAAATAATAATTTAAAAAATCGTTTGGGAAATGAGTTTACTCCCCGGGTACTTTCTTTGTATACTTTTGACTATACGGGCCAAGCCCGGGATTTACGGGAAGTCGCGGGTTTTCGTTTGCCGGCGATTAAACTTCTTTTATTCAGCGTCTCATCAAAAATGAAAACATTTTTAAAAACTACAAGTCTCATGCGTTTTAGTGGTGAAAAAATAATTTAAAAAATCGTTCGGGAAATGAGTTTACTCCCTGGGTACTTTCTTTGTATACTTTTGACTATACGGGCCAAGCCGGGATTTACGGGAAATCGCGGGTTTTCATTTGCCGGCGATTAAACTTCTTTTATTCAGCGTCTCATCAAAAATGAAAACATTTTTAAAAACTACAAGTCTTATGCGTTTTAGTGGTGAAAAAATAATTTAAAAAATCGTTCTAGAAATGAGTTTACTCACAGGGTACTTTCTTTGTATACATTCAACTATACGGGCCAAGCCCGGGATTTACGGGAAATCGCGGGTTTTCGTTTTCCGGCGATTAACCCTCTTTCATTAAGCGTCTCATCAAAAATGAAAACATTTTTGAAAACTACAAGTCTCATGCGTTTTAGTGGTGAAAAAAAAATTTAAAAAATCGTTCGGGAAATGAGTTTACTCCCTGGGTACTTTCTTTGTATACATTCGACTATACGGGCCAAGCCCCGGATTTACGGGAAAACGCGGGATTTCGTTTGCCGGCGATTAAACCTCTTTCATTAAGCGTCTCATCAAAAATGAAAACATTTTTGAAAACTACAAGTCTCATGCGTTTTAGTGGTTAAAAAATAATTTAAAAAATCGTTCGGGAAATGAGTTTATTCCATGGGTACTTTCTTTTTATACTTTTGACTATACGGGCCAAGCCCGGGATTTACGGGAAATCGCGGGTTTTCGTTTGCCGGCGATTAAACTTCTTTTATTCAGCGTCTCATCAAAAATAAAAACATTTTTAAAAAACTACAAGTCTCATGCGTTTTAGTGGTGAAAAAATAATTTAAAAAATCGTTCGGGAAATGAGTTTACTCCCTGGGTACTTTCTTTGTATACTTTTGACTATACGGGCCAAGCCCGGGATTTACGGGAAAACGCGGGATTTCGTTTGCCGGCGATTAAACCTCTTTCATTAAGCGTCTCATCAAAAATGAAAACATTTTTGAAAACTTTAAGTCTTATGCGTTTTAGTGGTGAAAAAATAATTTAAAAAATCGTTCTGGAAATGAGTTTACTCACAGGGTACTTTCTTTGTATATATTCGACTATACGTGCCAAGCCCGGGATTTACGGGAAATCGCGGGTTTTCGTTTGCCGGCGATTATACTGCTTTTATTCAGCGTCTCATCAAAAATGAAAACATTCTTGAGAACTACAAGTCTCATGCGTTTTAGTGGTGAAATAATAATTTAAAAAATCGTTCGGGAAATGAGTTTACTCCCTGTGTACTTTCTTTGTATACTTTTGACTATTCGGGCGAAGCCGGGATTTACGGGAAATCGCGGGTTTTCGTTTGCCGGCGATTAAACTTCTTTTATTCAGCGTCTCATCAAAAATGAAAACATTTTTTAAAACTACAAGTCTTATGCGTTTTAGTGGTGAAAAAATAATTTAAAAAATCGTTCGGGAAATGAGTTTACTCCCTGGGTACTTTCTTTGTATACATTCGACTATACGGGCCAAGCCCCGGATTTACGGGAAAACGCGGGATTTCGTTTGCCAGCGATTAAACCTCTTTCATTAAGCTTCTCATCAAAAATGAAAACATTTTTGAAAACTACAAGTCTCATGCGTTTTAGTATTGAAAAAATAATTTAAAAAATCGTTCGGGAAATGAGTTTACTCACAGGGTACTTTCTTTGTATACATTCAACTATACGGGCCAAGCCCGGGATTTACGGGAAATCGCGGGTTTTCGTTTTCCGGCGATTAAACCTCTTTCATTAAGCGTCTCATCAAAAATGAAAACATTTTTGAAAACTACAAGTCTTATGCGTTTTAGTGGTGAAAAAAAAATTTAAAAAATCGTTCTGGAAATGAGTTTACTCACAGGGTACTTTCTTTGTATACATTTGACTATACGGGCCAAGCCCGGGATTTACGGGAAATCGCGGGTTTTCGTTTGCCGGCGATTAAACCTCTTTCATTAAGCGTCTCATCAAAAATGAAAACACTTTTGAAAACTACAAGTCTCATGCGTTTTAGTGGTGAAATAATAATTTAAAAAATCGTTTGGGAAATGAGTTTACTCCCCGGGTACTTTCTTTGTATACTTTTGACTATACGGGCCAAGCCCGGGATTTACGGGAAGTCGCGGGTTTTCGTTTGCCGGCGATTAAACTTCTTTTATTCAGCGTCTCATCAAAAATGAAAACATTTTTAAAAACTACAAGTCTCATGCGTTTTAGTGGTGAAAAAATAATTTAAAAAATCGTTCGGGAAATGAGTTTACTCCCTGGGTACTTTCTTTGTATACTTTTGACTATACGGGCCAAGCCGGGATTTACGGGAAATCGCGGGTTTTCATTTGCCGGCGATTAAACTTCTTTTATTCAGCGTCTCATCAAAAATGAAAACATTTTTAAAAACTACAAGTCTTATGCGTTTTAGTGGTGAAAAAATAATTTAAAAAATCGTTCTAGAAATGAGTTTACTCACAGGGTACTTTCTTTGTATACATTCAACTATACGGGCCAAGCCCGGGATTTACGGGAAATCGCGGGTTTTCGTTTTCCGGCGATTAACCCTCTTTCATTAAGCGTCTCATCAAAAATGAAAACATTTTTGAAAACTACAAGTCTCATGCGTTTTAGTGGTGAAAAAAAAATTTAAAAAATCGTTCGGGAAATGAGTTTACTCCCTGGGTACTTTCTTTGTATACATTCGACTATACGGGCCAAGCCCCGGATTTACGGGAAAACGCGGGATTTCGTTTGCCGGCGATTAAACCTCTTTCATTAAGCGTCTCATCAAAAATGAAAACATTTTTGAAAACTACAAGTCTCATGCGTTTTAGTGGTTAAAAAATAATTTAAAAAATCGTTCGGGAAATGAGTTTATTCCATGGGTACTTTCTTTTTATACTTTTGACTATACGGGCCAAGCCCGGGATTTACGGGAAATCGCGGGTTTTCGTTTGCCGGCGATTAAACTTCTTTTATTCAGCGTCTCATCAAAAATAAAAACATTTTTAAAAAACTACAAGTCTCATGCGTTTTAGTGGTGAAAAAATAATTTAAAAAATCGTTCGGGAAATGAGTTTACTCCCTGGGTACTTTCTATGTATACTTTTGACTATACGGGCCAAGCCCGGGATTTACGGGAAAACGCGGGATTTCGTTTGCCGGCGATTAAACCTCTTTCATTAAGCGTCTCATCAAAAATGAAAACATTTTTGAAAACTTTAAGTCTTATGCGTTTTAGTCGTGAAAAAATAATTTAAAAAATCGTTCTGGAAATGAGTTTACTCACAGGGTACTTTCTTTGTATATATTCGACTATACGTGCCAAGCCCGGGATTTACGGGAAATCGCGGGTTTTCGTTTGCCGGCGATTATACTGCTTTTATTCAGCGTCTCATCAAAAATGAAAACATTCTTGAGAACTACAAGTCTCATGCGTTTTAGTGGTGAAATAATAATTTAAAAAATCGTTCGGGAAATGAGTTTACTCCCTGTGTACTTTCTTTGTATACTTTTGACTATTCGGGCGAAGCCGGGATTTACGGGAAATCGCGGGTTTTCGTTTGCCGGCGATTAAACTTCTTTTATTCAGCGTCTCATCAAAAATGAAAACATTTTTTAAAACTACAAGTCTTATGCGTTTTAGTGGTGAAAAAATAATTTAAAAAATCGTTCTGGAAATGAGTTTACTCACAGGGTACTTTCTTTGTATACATTCGACTATACGGGCCAAGCCCGTGATTTACGGGAAATCGCGGGTTTTCGTTTGCCGGCGATTAAACTTCTTTTATTCAGCGTCTCATCAAAAATGAAAACATTTTTGAAAACTACAAGTCTCATGCGTTTTAGTGGTGAAAAAATAATTTAAAAAATCGTTCGGCAAATGAGTTTACTCCCTGGGTACTTTCTTTGTATACTTTTGACTATACGGGCCAAGCCCAGGATTTACGGGAAATCGCGGGTTTTCGTTTGCCGGCGATTAAACTTCTTTTATTCAGCGTCTCATCAAAAATGAAAACATTTTTAAAAACTACAAGTCTTATGCGTTTTAGTGGTGAAAAAATAATTTAAAAAATCGTTCTGGAAATGAGTTTACTCCCTGGGTACTTTCTTTGTATACTTTTGACTATACGGGCCGAGTCCGGGATTTAGGGATATCGCAGGCTTTCGTTTGCCGGTGATTAAACTGATTTTTTCAGCGTCTCATCAAAAATGAAAACATATTTGAAAACTACAAGTCTCATGCGTTTTAGTGGTGAAAAAATAATTTAAAAAATCGTTCGGGAAATGAGTTTACTCCCTGGGTAATTTGTTTTTATACTTTTGACTATACCGGCCAAGCCGGGATTTACGGGAAATCGCGGGTTTTCGTTTGCCGGCGATTAAACTTCTTTCATTAAGCGTCTCATCAAAAATGAAAACATTTTTGAAAACTTTAAGTCTTATGCGTTTTAGTGGTGAAAAAATAATTTAAAAAATCGTTCTGGAAATGAGTTTACTCACAGGGTACTTTCTTTGTATACATTCGACTATACGTGCCAAGCCCGGGATTTACGGGAAATCGCGGGTTTTCGTTTGCCGGCGATTATACTGCTTTTATTCAGCGTCTCATCAAAAATGAAAACATTCTTGAGAACTACAAGTCTCATGCGTTTTAGTGGTGAAATAATAATTTAAAAAATCGTTTGGGAAATGAGTTTACTCCCTGGGTACTTTCTTTGTATACTTTTGACTATTCGGGCGAAGCCGGGATTTACGGGAAATCGCGGGTTTTCGTTTGCCGGCGATTAAACTTCTTTTATTCAGCGTCTCATCAAAAATGAAAACTTTTTTAAAAACTACAAGTCTTATGCGTTTTAGTGGTGAAAAAATAATTTAAAAAATCGTTCTGGAAATGAGTTTACTCACAGGGTACTTTCTTTGTATGCATTCGACTATACGGGCCAAGCCCGTGATTTACGGGAAATCGCGGGTTTTCGTTTGCCGGCGATTAAACTTCTTTTATTCAGCGTCTCATCAAAAATGAAAACATTTTTGAAAACTACAAGTCTCATGCGTTTTAGTGGTGAAAAAATAATTTAAAAAATTGTTCGGGAAATGAGTTTACTCCCTGGGTACTTTCTTTGTATACTTTTGACTATACGGGCCAAGCCCGGGATTTACGGGAAATCGCGGGTTTTCATTTGCCGGCGATTAAACTTCTTTTATTCAGCGTCTCATCAAAAATGAAAACATTTTTAAAAACTACAAGTCTTATGCGTTTTAGTGGTGAAAAAATAATTTAAAAAATCGTTCTGGAAATGAGTTTACTCCCTGGGTACTTTCTTTGTATACTTTTGACTATACGGGCCGAGTCCGGGATTTAGGGATATCGCAGGTTTTCGTTTGCCGGCGATTAAACTGCTTTTTTTCAGCGTCTCATCAAAAATGAAAACATATTTGAGAACTACAAGTCTCATGCGTTTTAGTGGTGAAATAATAATTTAAAAAATTGTTTGGGAAATGAGTTTACTCCCTGGGTACTTTCTTTGTATACTTTTGACTATACGGGCTGAGTCCTGGATTTACGGGAAATCGCGGGTTTTCGTTTGCCGGCGATTAAACTGCTTTTTTTCAGCGTCTCTTCAAAAATGAAAACATATTTGAAAACTACAAGTCTCATGCGTTTAAGTGGTGAAAAAATAATTTAAAAAATCGTTCGGGAAATGAGTTTACTCCCTGGGTAATTTCTTTGTATACTTTTGACTATACGGGCCAAGCCGGGATTTACGGGAAATCGCGGGTTTTCGTTTGCCGGCGATTAAACTTCTTTTATTCAGCGTCTCATCAAAAATGAAAACATTTTTAAAAGCTACAAGTCTTATGCGTTTTAGTGGTGAAAAAATAATTTAAAAAATCGTTCTGGAAATGAGTTTACTCACAGGGTACTTTCTTTGTATACATTCGACTATACGTGCCAAGCCCGGGATTTACGGGAAATCGCGGGTTTTCGTTTGCCGGCGATTATACTGCTTTTATTCAGCGTCTCATCAAAAATGAAAACATTCTTGAGAACTACAAGTCTCATGCGTTTTAGTGGTGAAATAATAATTTAAAAAATCGTTTGGGAAATGAGTTTACTCCCTGGGTACTTTCTTTGTATACTTTTGACTATACGGGCTGAGTCCAGGATTTACGGGAAATCGCGGGTTTTCGTTTGCCGGCGATTAAACTTCTTTTATTCAGCGTCTCATCAAAAATGAAAACATTTTTGAAAACTACAAGTCTCATGCGTTTTAGTGGTGAAAAAATAATTTAAAAAATCGTTCGGGAAATGAGTTTACTCCCTGTGTACTTTCTTTGTATACTTTTGACTATACGGGCCAAGCCGGGATTTACGGGAAATCGCGGGTTTTCGTTTGCCGGCGATTAAACTTCTTTTATTCAGCGTCTCATCAAAAATAAAAACATTTTTAAAAACTACAAGTCTTATGCGTTTTAGTGGTGAAAAAATAATTTAAAAAATCGTTCTGGAAATGAGTTTACTCACAGGGTACTTTCTTTGTATACATTCGACTACACGGGCCAAGCCCGGGATTTACGGGAAATCGCGGGTTTTCGTTTTCCGGCGATTAAACCTCTTTCATTAAGCGTCTCATCAAAAATGAAAACATTTTTGAAAACTACAAGTCTTATGCGTTTTAGTGGTGAAAAAAAAATTTAAAAAATCGTTCGGGAAATGAGTTTACTCCCTGGGTACTTTCTTTGTATACATTCGACTATACGGGCCAAGCCCCGGATTTACGGGAAAACGCGGGATTTCGTTTGCCAGCGATTAAACCTCTTTCATTAAGCTTCTCATCAAAAATGAAAACATTTTTGAAAACTACAAGTCTCATGCGTTTTAGTATTGAAAAAATAATTTAAAAAATCGTTCGGGAAATGAGTTTACTCCCTGGGTACTTTCTTTGTATAATTTTGACTATACGGGCCGAGTCTGGGATTTACGGGAAATCGCGGGTTTTCGTTTGCCGGCGATTAAACTTCTTTTATTCAGCGTCTCATCAAAAATAAAAACATTTTTAAAAACTACAAGTCTTATGCGTTTTAGTGGTGAAAAAATAATTTAAAAAATCGTTCTGGAAATGAGTTTAATCACAGGGTACTTTCTTTGTATACATTCGACTACACGGGCCAAGCCGGGATTTACGGGAAATCGCGGGTTTTCGTTTGCCGGCGATTAAACTTCTTTTATTCAGCGTCTCATCAAAAATAAAAACATTTTTAAAAACTACAAGTCTTATGCGTTTTAGTGGTGAAAAAATAATTTAAAAAATCGTTCTGGAAATGAGTTTACTCACAGGGTACTTTCTTTGTATACATTCGACTACACGGGCCAAGCCCGGGATTTACGGGAAATCGCGGGTTTTCGTTTTCCGGTGATTAAACCTCTTTCATTAAGCGTCTCATCAAAAATGAAAACATTTTTGAAAACTACAAGTCTTATGCGTTTTAGTGGTGAAAAAAAAATTTAAAAAATCGTTCGGGAAATGAGTTTACTCCCTGGGTACTTTCTTTGTATACATTCGACTATACGGGCCAAGCCCCGGATTTACGGGAAAACGCGGGATTTCGTTTGCCAGCGATTAAACCTCTTTCATTAAGCTTCTCATCAAAAATGAAAACATTTTTGAAAACTACAAGTCTCATGCGTTTTAGTATTGAAAAAATAATTTAAAAAATCGTTCGGGAAATGAGTTTACTCCCTGGGTACTTTCTTTGTATAATTTTGACTATACGGGCCGAGTCTGGGATTTACGGGAAATCGCGGGTTTTCGTTTGCCGGCGATTAAACTTCTTTTATTCAGCGTCTCATCAAAAATAAAAACATTTTTAAAAACTACAAGTCTTATGCGTTTTAGTGGTGAAAAAATAATTTAAAAAATCGTTCTGGAAATGAGTTTAATCACAGGGTACTTTCTTTGTATACATTCGACTACACGGGCCAAGCCCGGGATTTACGGGAAATCGCGGGTTTTCGTTTTCCGGCGATTAAACCTCTTTCATTAAGCGTCTCATCAAAAATGAAAACATTTTTGAAAACTACAAGTCTTATGCGTTTTAGTGGTGAAAAAAAAATTTAAAAAATCGTTCGGGAAATGAGTTTACTCCCTGGGTACTTTCTTTGTATACATTCGACTATACGGGCCAAGCCCCGGATTTACGGGAAAACGCGGGATTTCGTTTGCCGGCGATTAAACCTCTTTCATTAAGCTTCTCATCAAAAATGAAAACATTTTTGAAAACTACAAGTCTCATGCGTTTTAGTATTGAAAAAATAATTTAAAAAATCGTTCGGGAAATGAGTTTACTCCCTGGGTACTTTCTTTGTATAATTTTGACTATACGGGCCGAGTCTGGGATTTACGGGAAATCGCGGATTTTCGTTTGCCGGCGATTAAACTTCTTTTATTCAGCGTCCCATCAAATATGAAAATATTTTTGAAAACTACAAGTCTCATGCGTTTAGTGGTAAAAAGATAATATAAAAAATCGTTCGGGAAATGAGTTTACTCCCTGGGTACTTTCTTTGTATACTTTTGACTATACGGGCCAAGCCCGGGATTTACGGGAAATCGCGGGTTTTCGTTTGCCGGCGATTAAACTTCTTTTATTCAGCGTCTCATCAAAAATGAAAACATTTTTAAAAACTACAAGTCTTATGCGTTTTAGTGGTGAAAAAATAATTTAAAAAATCGTTCTGGAAATGAGTTTACTCACAGGGTACTTTCTTTATATACTTTTGACTATACGGGCCGAGTCCGGGATTTACGGGAAATCGCGGGTTTTCGTTTGCCGGCGATTAAACTTTTTTTATTCAGCGTCTCATCAAAAATGAAAACATTTTTGAAAACTACAAGTCTCATGCGTTTTAGTGGTGAAAAAATAATTTAAAAAATCGTTCGAGAAATGAGTTTACTCCCTGTGTACTTTCTTTGTATACTTTTGACTATACGGGCCAAGCCGGGATTTACGGGAAATCGCGGGTTTTCGTTTGCCGGCGATTAAACTTCTTTTATTCAGCGTCTCATCAAAAATAAAAACATTTTTAAAAACTACAAGTCTTATGCGTTTTAGTGGTGAAAAAATAATTTAAAAAATCGTTCTGGAAATGAGTTTACTCACAGGGTACTTTCTTTGTATACATTCGACTACACGGGCCAAGCCCGGGATTTACGGGAAATCGCGGGTTTTCGTTTTCCGGCGATTAAACCTCTTTCATTAAGCGTCTCATCAAAAATGAAAACATTATTGAAAACTACAAGTCTCATGCGTTTTAGTGGTGAAAAAAAAATTTAAAAAATCGTTCGGGAAATGAGTTTACTCCCTGGGTACTTTCTTTGTATACATTCGACCATACGGGCCAAGCCCCGGATTTACGGGAAAACGCGGGATTTCGTTTGCCGGCGATTAAACCTCTTTCATTAAGCTTCTCATCAAAAATGAAAACATTGTTGAAAACTACAAGTCTCATGCGTTTTAGTATTGAAAAAATAATTTAAAAAATCGTTCGGGAAATGAGTTTACTCCCTGTGTACTTTCTTTGTATACTTTTGACTATACGGGCCAAGCCGGGATTTACGGGAAATCGCAGGTTTTCGTTTGCCGGCGATTAAACTTCTTTTATTCAGCGTCTCATCAAAAATAAAAACATTTTTAAAAACTACAAGTCTTATGCGTTTTAGTGGTGAAAAAATAATTTAAAAAATCGTTCTGGAAATGAGTTTACTCACAGGGTACTTTCTTTGTATACTTTTGACTATACGGGCCAAGCCGGGATTTACGGGAAATCGCGGGTTTTCGTTTGCCGGCGATTAAACTTCTTTTATTCAGCGTCTCATCAAAAACAAAAACATTTTTAAAAACTACAAGTCTTATGCGTTTAAGTGGTGAAAAAATAATTTAAAAAATCGTTCTGGAAATGAGTTTACTCACAGGGTACTTTCTTTGTATACATTCGACTACACGGGCCAAGCCCGGGATTTACGGGAAATCGCGGGTTTTCATTTTCCGGCGATTAAACCTCTTTCATTAAGCGTCTCATCAAAAATGAAAACATTTTTAAAAACTACAAGTCTTATGCGTTTTAGTGGTGAAAAAAAAATTTAAAAAATCGTTCGGGAAATGAGTTTACTCCCTGGGTACTTTCTTTGTATACATTCGACTATACGGGCCAAGCCCCGGATTTACGGGAAAACGCGGGATTTCGTTTGCCGGCGATTAAACCTCTTTTATTAAGCTTCTCATCAAAAATGAAAACATTTTTGAAAACTACAAGTCTCATGCGTTTTAGTATTGAAAAAATAATTTAAAAAATCGTTCGGGAAATGAGTTTACTCCCTGGGTACTTTCTTTGTATAATTTTGACTATACGGGCCGAGTCTGGGATTTACGGGAAATCGCGGATTTTCGTTTGCCGGCGATTAAACTTCTTTTATTCAGCGTCCCATCAAATATGAAAATATTTTTGAAAACTACAAGTCTCATGCGTTTAGTGGTAAAAAGATAATATAAAAAATCGTTCGGGAAATGAGTTTACTCCCTGGGTACTTTCTTTGTATACTTTTGACTATACGGGCCAAGCCCGGGATTTACGGGAAATTGCGGGTTTTCGTTTGCCGGCGATTAAACTTCTTATATTGAGTGTCTCATCAAAAATGAAAACATTTTTGAAAACTACAAGTCTCATGCGTTTTAGTGGTGAAAAAATAATTTAAAAAATCGTTCGGGAAGTGAGTTTACTCCCTGGGTACTTTCTTTGTATACTTTTGACTATACGGGCCAAGCCGGAATTTACGGGAAATCGCGGGTTTTCGTTTGCCGGCGATTAAACTTCTTTTATTCAGCGTCACATCAAAAATGAAAACATTTTTAAAAACTACAAGTCTTATGCGTTTTAGTGGTGAAAAAATAATTTAAAAAATCGTTCTGGAAATGAGTTTACTCACAGGGTACTTTCTTTGTATACTTTTGACTATACGGGCCGAGTCCGGGGTTTACGGGAAATCGCGGGTTTTCGTTTGCCGGCGATTAAACTTCTTTTATTCAGCGTCTCATCAAAAATGAAAACATTTTTGAAAACTACAAGTCTTATGCGTTTTAGTGGTGAAAAAATAATTTAAGAAATCGTTCGAGAAATGAGTTTACTCCCTGTGTACTTTCTTTGTATACTTTTGACTATACGGGCCAAGCCGGGATTTACGGGAAATCGCGGGTTTTCGTTTGCCGGCGATTAAACTTCTATTATTCAGCGTCTCATCAAAAATAAAAACATTTTTAAAAACTAAAAGTCTTATGCGTTTTAGTGGTGAAAAAATAATTTAAAAAATCGTTCTGGAAATGAGTTTACTCACAGGGTACTTTCTTTGTATACATTCGACTACACGGGCCAAGCCCGGGATTTACGGGAAATCGCGGGTTTTCGTTTTCCAGCGATTAAACCTCTTTCATTAAGCGTCTCATCAAAAATGAAAACATTTTTGAAAACTACAAGTCTCATGCGTTTTAGTGGTGAAAAAATAATTTAAAAAATCGTTCGAGAAATGAGTTTACTCCCTGTGTACTTTCTTTGTATACTTTTGACTATACGGGCCAAGCCGGGAATTACGGGAAATCGCGGGTTTTCGTTTGCCGGCGATTAAACTTCTTTTATTCAGCGTCTCATCAAAAATAAAAACATTTTTAAAAACTAAAAGTCTTATGCGTTTTAGTGGTGAAAAAATAATTTAAAAAATCGTTCTGGAAATGAGTTTACTCACAGGGTACTTTCTTTGTATACATTCGACTACACGGGCCAAGCCCGGGATTTACGAGAAATCGCGGGTTTTCGTTTTCCGGCGATTAAACCTCTTTCATTAAGCGTCTCATCAAAAATGAAAACATTTTTGAAAACTACAAGTC
The DNA here is from genome assembly GCF_029227915.1 of Hydractinia symbiolongicarpus. Classification (NCBI taxonomy): domain Eukaryota; kingdom Metazoa; phylum Cnidaria; class Hydrozoa; order Anthoathecata; family Hydractiniidae; genus Hydractinia; species Hydractinia symbiolongicarpus. Next base: position 4,818,526 of record NC_079880.1, on the reverse strand, counting down.
TCATGCGTTTTAGTGGTGAAAAAAAATTTTAAAAATCGTTCGGGAAATGAGTTTACTCCCTGGGTACCTTCTTTGTATACATTCGACCATACGGGCCAAGCCCCGGATTTACGGGAAAACGCGGGATTTCGTTTGCCGGCGATTAAACCTCTTTCATTAAGCTTCTCATCAAAAATGAAAACATTTTTGAAAACTACAAGTCTCATGCGTTTTAGTATTGAAAAAATAATTTAAAAAATCGTTCGGGAAATGAGTTTACTCCCTGGGTACTTTCTTTGTATAATTTTGACTATACGGGCCGAGTCTGGGATTTACGGGAAATCGCGGATTTTCGTTTGCCGGCGATTAAACTTCTTTTATTCAGCGTCCCATCAAATATGAAAATATTTTTGAAAACTACAAGTCTCATGCGTTTAGTGGTAAAAAGATAATATAAAAAATCGTTCGGGAAATGAGTTTACTCCCTGGGTACTTTCTTTGTATACTTTTGACTATACGGGCCAAGCCCGGGATTTACGGGAAATTGCGGGTTTTCGTTTGCCGGCGATTAAACTTCTTTTATTCAGCGTCTCATCAAAAATGAAAACATTTTTGAAAACTACAAGTCTCATGCGTTTTAGTGGTGAAAAAATAATTTAAAAAATAGTTCGGGAAGTGAGTTTACTCCCTGGGTACTTTCTTTGTATACTTTTGACTATACGGGCCAAGCCGGGATTTACGGGAAATCGCGGGTTTTCGTTTGCCGGCGATTAAACTTCTTTTATTCAGCGTCTCATCAAAAATGAAAACATTTTTAAAAACTACAAGTCTTATGCGTTTTAGTGGTGAAAAAATAATTTAAAAAATCGTTCTGGAAATGAGTTTACTCACAGGGTACTTTCTTTGTATACTTTTGACTATACGGGCCGAGTCCGGGGTTTACGGGAAATGGCGGTTTTCGTTTGCCGGCGATTAAACTTCTTTTATTCAGCGTCTCATCAAAAATGAAAACATTTTTGAAAACTACAAGTCTTATGCGTTTTAGTGGTGAAAAAATAATTTAAAAAATCGTTCTGGAAATGAGTTTACTCACAGGGTACTTTCTTTGTATACTTTTGACTATACGGGCCGAGTCCGGGGTTTACGAGAAATGGCGGTTTTCGTTTGCCGGCGATTAAACTTCTTTTATTCAGCGTCTCATCAAAAATGAAAACATTTTTGAAAACTACAAGTCTCATGCGTTTTAGTGGTGAAAAAATAATTTAAAAAATCGTTCGGGAAATGAGTTTACTCCCTGGGTACTTTCTTTGTATACTGTTGACTATACGGGCCAAGCCGGGATTTACGGGAAATCGCGGGTTTTCGTTTGCCGGCGATTAAACTTCTTTTATTCAGCGTCTCATCAAAAATGAAAACATTTTTAACAACTACAAGTCTTATGCGTTTTAGTGGTGAAAAAATAATTTAAAAAATCGTTCTGGAAATGAGTTTACTCACAGGGTACTTTCTTTGTATACATTCGACTATACGGGCTAAGCCCGGGATTTACGGGAAATCGCGGGATTTCGTTTTCCGGCGATTAAACCTCTTTCATTAAGCGTCTCATCAAAAATGAAAACATTTTTGAAAACTACAAGTCTCATGCGTTTTAGTGGTGAAAAAAAAATTTAAAAAATCGTTCGGGAAATGAGTTTACTCCCTGGGTACCTTCTTTGTATACATTCGACCATACGGGCCAAGCCCCGGATTTACGGGAAAACGCGGGATTTCGTTTGCCGGCGATTAAACCTCTTTCATTAAGCTTCTCATCAAAAATGAAAACATTTTTGAAAACTACAAGTCTCATGCGTTTTAGTATTGAAAAAATAATTTAAAAAATCGTTCGGGAAATGAGTTTACTCCCTGGGTACTTTCTTTGTATAATTTTGACTATACGGGCCGAGTCTGGGATTTACGGGAAATCGCGGGTTTTCATTTGCCGGCGATTAAACTTCTTTTATTCAGCGTCTCATCAAAAATGAAAACATTTTTGAAAACTACAAGTCTTATGCGTTTTAGTGGTGAAAAAATAATTTAAGAAATCGTTCGAGAAATGAGTTTACTCCCTGTGTACTTTCTTTGTATACTTTTGACTATACGGGCCAAGCCGGGATTTACGGGAAATCGCGGGTTTTCGTTTGCCGGCGATTAAACTTCTTTTATTCAGCGTCTCATCAAAAATAAAAACATTTTTAAAAACTAAAAGTCTTATGCGTTTTAGTGGTGAAAAAATAATTTAAAAAATCGTTCTGGAAATGAGTTTACTCACAGGGTACTTTCTTTGTATACATTCGACTACACGGGCCAAGCCCGGGATTTACGGGAAATCGCGGGTTTTCGTTTTCCGGCGATTAAACCTCTTTCATTAAGCGTCTCATCAAAAATGAAAACATTTTTGAAAACTACAAGTCTCATGCGTTTTAGTGGTGAAAAAATAATTTAAAAAATCGTTCGAGAATTGAGTTTACTCCCTGTGTACTTTCTTTGTATACTTTTGACTATACGGGCCAAGCCGGGAATTACGGGAAATCGCGGGTTTTCGTTTGCCGGCGATTAAACTTCTTTTATTCAGCGTCTCATCAAAAATAAAAACATTTTTAAAAACTAAAAGTCTTATGCGTTTTAGTGGTGAAAAAATAATTTAAAAAATCGTTCTGGAAATGAGTTTACTCACAGGGTACTTTCTTTGTATACATTCGACTACACGGGCCAAGCCCGGGATTTACGAGAAATCGCGGGTTTTCGTTTTCCGGCGATTAAACCTCTTTCATTAAGCGTCTCATCAAAAATGAAAACATTTTTGAAAACTACAAGTCTCATGCGTTTTAGTGGTGAAAAAAAATTTTAAAAATCGTTCGGGAAATGAGTTTACTCCCTGGGTACCTTCTTTGTATACATTCGACCATACGGGCCAAGCCCCGGATTTACGGGAAAACGCGGGATTTCGTTTGCCGGCGATTAAACCTCTTTCATTAAGCTTCTCATCAAAAATGAAAACATTTTTGAAAACTACAAGTCTCATGCGTTTTAGTATTGAAAAAATAATTTAAAAAATCGTTCGGGAAATGAGTTTACTCCCTGGGTACTTTCTTTGTATAATTTTGACTATACGGGCCGAGTCTGGGATTTACGGGAAATCGCGGATTTTCGTTTGCCGGCGATTAAACTTCTTTTATTCAGCGTCCCATCAAATATGAAAATATTTTTGAAAACTACAAGTCTCATGCGTTTAGTGGTAAAAAGATAATATAAAAAATCGTTCGGGAAATGAGTTTACTCCCTGGGTACTTTCTTTGTATACTTTTGACTATACGGGCCAAGCCCGGGATTTACGGGAAATTGCGGGTTTTCGTTTGCCGGCGATTAAACTTCTTTTATTCAGCGTCTCATCAAAAATGAAAACATTTTTGAAAACTACAAGTCTCATGCGTTTTAGTGGTGAAAAAATAATTTAAAAAATCGTTCGGGAAGTGAGTTTACTCCCTGGGTACTTTCTTTGTATACTTTTGACTATACGGGCCAAGCCGGGATTTACGGGAAATCGCGGGTTTTCGTTTGCCGGCGATTAAACTTCTTTTATTCAGCGTCTCATCAAAAATGAAAACATTTTTAAAAACTACAAGTCTTATGCGTTTTAGTGGTGAAAAAATAATTTAAAAAATCGTTCTGGAAATGAGTTTACTCACAGGGTACTTTCTTTGTATACTTTTGACTATACGGGCCGAGTCCGGGGTTTACGGGAAATGGCGGTTTTCGTTTGCCGGCGATTAAACTTCTTTTATTCAGCGTCTCATCAAAAATGAAAACATTTTTGAAAACTACAAGTCTTATGCGTTTTAGTGGTGAAAAAATAATTTAAAAAATCGTTCTGGAAATGAGTTTACTCACAGGGTACTTTCTTTGTATACTTTTGACTATACGGGCCGAGTCCGGGGTTTACGGGAAATGGCGGTTTTCGTGTGCCGGCGATTAAACTTCTTTTATTCAGCGTCTCATCAAAAATGAAAACATTTTTGAAAACTACAAGTCTCATGCGTTTTAGTGGTGAAAAAATAATTTAAAAAATCGTTCGGGAAATGAGTTTACTCCCTGGGTACTTTCTTTGTATACTGTTGACTATACGGGCCAAGCCGGGATTTACGGGAAATCGCGGGTTTTCGTTTGCCGGCGATTAAACTTCTTTTATTCAGCGTCTCATCAAAAATGAAAACATTTTTAACAACTACAAGTCTTATGCGTTTTAGTGGTGAAAAAATAATTTAAAAAATCGTTCTGGAAATGAGTTTACTCACAGGGTACTTTCTTTGTATACATTCGACTATACGGGCTAAGCCCGGGATTTACGGGAAATCGCGGGATTTCGTTTTCCGGCGATTAAACCTCTTTCATTAAGCGTCTCATCAAAAATGAAAACATTTTTGAAAACTACAAGTCTCATGCGTTTTAGTGGTGAAAAAAAAATTTAAAAAATCGTTCGGGAAATGAGTTTACTCCCTGAGTACCTTCTTTGTATACATTCGACCATACGGTCCAAGCCCCGGATTTACGGGAAAACGCGGGATTTCGTTTGCCGGCGATTAAACCTCTTTCATTAAGCTTCTCATCAAAAATGAAAACATTTTTGAAAACTACAAGTCTCATGCGTTTTAGTATTGAAAAAATAATTTAAAAAATCGTTCGGGAAATGAGTTTACTCCCTGGGTACTTTCTTTGTATAATTTTGACTATACGGGCCGAGTCTGGGATTTACGGGAAATCGCGGATTTTCGTTTGCCGGCGATTAAACTTCTTTTATTCAGCGTCCCATCAAATATGAAAATATTTTTGAAAACTACAAGTCTCATGCGTTTAGTGGTAAAAAGATAATATAAAAAATCGTTCGGGAAATGAGTTTACTCCCTGGGTACTTTCTTTGTATACTTTTGACTATACGGGCCAAGCCCGGGATTTACGGGAAATTGCGGGTTTTCGTTTGCCGGCGATTAAACTTCTTTTATTCAGCGTCTCATCAAAAATGAAAACATTTTTGAAAACTACAAGTCTCATGCGTTTTAGTGGTGAAAAAATAATTTAAAAAATCGTTCGGGAAGTGAGTTTACTCCCTGGGTACTTTCTTTGTTTACTTTTGACTATACGGGCCAAGCCGGGATTTACGGGAAATCGCGGGTTTTCGTTTGCCGGCGATTAAACTTCTTTTATTCAGCGTCTCATCAAAAATGAAAACATTTTTAAAAACTACAAGTCTTATGCGTTTTAGTGGTGAAAAAATAATTTAAAAAATCGTTCTGGAAATGAGTTTACTCACAGGGTACTTTCTTTGTATACTTTTGACTATACGGGCCGAGTCCGGGGTTTAAGGGAAATGGCGGTTTTCGTTTGCCGGCGATTAAACTTCTTTTATTCAGCGTCCCATCAAATATGAAAATATTTTTGAAAACTACAAGTCTCATGCGTTTAGTGGTAAAAAGATAATATAAAAAATCGTTCGGGAAATGAGTTTACTCCCTGGGTACTTTCTTTGTATACTTTTGACTATACGGGCCAAGCCCGGGATTTACGGGAAATTGCGGGTTTTCGTTTGCCGGCGATTAAACTTCTTTTATTCAGCGTCTCATCAAAAATGAAAACATTTTTGAAAACTACAAGTCTCATGCGTTTTAGTGGTGAAAAAATAATTTAAAAAATCGTTCTGGAAATGAGTTTACTCACAGGGTACTTTCTTTGTATACTTTTGACTATACGGGCCGAGTCCGGGGTTTACGGGAAATGGCGGTTTTCGTTTGCCGGCGATTAAACTTCTTTTATTCAGCGTCTCATCAAAAATGAAAACATTTTTGAAAACTACAAGTCTCATGCGTTTTAGTGGTGAAAAAATAATTTAAAAAATCGTTCGGGAAATGAGTTTACTCCCTGGGTACTTTCTTTGTATACTGTTGACTATACGGGCCAAGCCGGGATTTACGGGAAATCGCGGGTTTTCGTTTGCCGGCGATTAAACTTCTTTTATTCAGCGTCTCATCAAAAATGAAAACATTTTTAACAACTACAAGTCTTATGCGTTTTAGTGGTGAAAAAATAATTTAAAAAATCGTTCTGGAAATGAGTTTACTCACAGGGTACTTTCTTTGTATACATTCGACTATACGGGCTAAGCCCGGGATTTACGGGAAATCGCGGGATTTCGTTTTCCGGCGATTAAACCTCTTTCATTAAGCGTCTCATCAAAAATGAAAACATTTTTGAAAACTACAAGTCTCATGCGTTTTAGTGGTGAAAAAAAAATTTAAAAAATCGTTCGGGAAATGAGTTTACTCCCTGGGTACCTTCTTTGTATACATTCGACCATACGGGCCAAGCCCCGGATTTACGGGAAAACGCGGGATTTCGTTTGCCGGCGATTAAACCTCTTTCATTAAGCTTCTCATCAAAAATGAAAACATTTTTGAAAACTACAAGTCTCATGCGTTTTAGTATTGAAAAAATAATTTAAAAAATCGTTCGGGAAATGAGTTTACTCCCTGGGTACTTTCTTTGTATAATTTTGACTATACGGGCCGAGTCTGGGATTTACGGGAAATCGCGGATTTTCGTTTGCCGGCGATTAAACTTCTTTTATTCAGCGTCCCATCAAATATGAAAATATTTTTGAAAACTACAAGTCTCATGCGTTTAGTGGTAAAAAGATAATATAAAAAATCGTTCGGGAAATGAGTTTACTCCCTGGGTACTTTCTTTGTATACTTTTGACTATACGGGCCAAGCCCGGGATTTACGGGAAATTGCGGGTTTTCGTTTGCCGGCGATTAAACTTCTTTTATTCAGCGTCTCGTCAAAAATGAAAACATTTTTGAAAACTACAAGTCTCATGCGTTTTAGTGGTGAAAAAATAATTTAAAAAATCGTTCGGGAAGTGAGTTTACTCCCTGGGTACTTTCTTTGTATACTTTTGACTATACGGGCCAAGCCGGGATTTACGGGAAATCGCGGGTTTTCGTTTGCCGGCGATTAAACTTCTTTTATTCAGCGTCTCATCAAAAATGAAAACATTTTTAAAAACTACAAGTCTTATGCGTTTTAGTGGTGAAAAAATAATTTAAAAAATCGTTCTGGAAATGAGTTTACTCACAGGGTACTTTCTTTGTATACTTTTGACTATACGGGCCGAGTCCGGGGTTTAAGGGAAATGGCGGTTTTCGTTTGCCGGCGATTAAACTTCTTTTATTCAGCGTCCCATCAAATATGAAAATATTTTTGAAAACTACAAGTCTCATGCGTTTAGTGGTAAAAAGATAATATAAAAAATCGTTCGGGAAATGAGTTTACTCCCTGGGTACTTTCTTTGTATACTTTTGACTATACGGGCCAAGCCCGGGATTTACGGGAAATTGCGGGTTTTCGTTTGCCGGCGATTAAACTTCTTTTATTCAGCGTCTCATCAAAAATGAAAACATTTTTGAAAACTACAAGTCTCATGCGTTTTAGTGGTGAAAAAATAATTTAAAAAATCGTTCGGGAAGTGAGTTTACTCCCTGGGTACTTTCTTTGTATACTTTTGACTATACGGGCCAAGCCGGGATTTACGGGAAATCGCGGGTTTTCGTTTGCCGGCGATTAAACTTCTTTTATTCAGCCAATCTCGTCCCCAGAGCTTCTTTTTCCCTTTCTGATATGCGTGCTGGCGCGAAAGAAGTAGCTCTGGGACTGGCTGGTTAAAGTTTGAATTTCATTGGCTCTTCAATTACGCGAGTTTTAAGACGAGTTGCTTCAAGGCGAGAACGTAACGGCCGTGAGTTAATTTAAAATGGCGGAAGATGATGTGCGGGATTTGTTATGTTGCTGTTTGTTAATGGTTGAAGTTTGAAGATTTTTATTACATAAAGAATAAAATTTAAAAAAATATTATTTTGGTAATGCTTACGACCATGTTGAAAAGATACCTGTAAAAAGATATAATGCAAGGTACTTATAAATAGGTTTTTCTCACCTTTTGTTTAGCTAAATTTTTTTCACACTTTTTTTCTATGCTTTTTTACACCTGTTTATACCCTACAGCTGGCTTTAAATCTGACAAAAAGTTAATCATGATCTTATGTGTTCTTAAAAGGAAAGGTTATAGCTAGTAAGAAAAACACAGGTAGTGAAAAAACTAGAGCTAGACTAGCTATATATTCTCGTCATGTAACCATGCATCAACAGTTTTGGTGTTGCAGATGAAGGATACTGCAAAAGAAGGGGATGGTGATCGTAACCTTGTTAATCAAAAGCTGTTGCTATCAATCTTCAAATCACTGGGTCTTTACAGCAAGTATGCACTCGAAATGTTTGTATCAATAGCTCAAGTGGAAAGCTTATTAACACCAAGGCTTGCTGAACAACAAAAGTGGAGTTATTTTGTAAATTGGAGAGGCGGTCCTGGTCAAAATATTGAAGAAGATTTAGCACAGGAAATAACAAATAAAATCAGTAAAAATATTGTACATCATATGGGACCAAACAAAACCTTTAGTTCTATTAGTAAAATATGCAAAGCAACAAGTGGGATTAAAGAAATAACTGAAAATTACGATAAAGAACTGGAGAAACATGCAAAATCTGTTCAACATGCAACTGCTAATAGTAAAAATGATGAGATCGAAATAATTGAAGAATTGCTGAGGGTAAAACCCTTCGATTCGATACCTGATAGATTTCATGCAAGCTTTTGCAATATAAAGAGTAATCCACTACGCTATTTAAATGTGAGTGACTTTCATAAATGGCTTGATAATCATAAAAATGAAATAGGTATTTATCAGTAAAATATTCTTACACACAATGTGTTATATATATATACATTATTAGAATGTGAATATGCATAAAAACATAAACTTTTTATTGCAAGCTGGACTTTAAAAAATATTGCTGATATAGGATGTCTAAAATATCTTTACAGATAAATGTTGTTTGACCCCATCAAAAATCTTATTTGATTATAAATTTGTTGCATAATCAAACTAGCTATCTAGAGTATATATATACACAATCTGCTTCACAAAAATTCTAATGGTCCAACCTTACCAATAAAAAATGTTTTCGACAAAATAAAAGAAGAAATAAAAACTATATATATTATTTATATACTTATAGATTCAAATATTTTCTGATGACATCAAAAATTTTTGTCGAATACCTTTCATCCCAAACATCAAATTTATGCAATAAATCACGTTCACAAGTTATTAAATGAAAATTGTTGGAAATTTTTCCAATAACATCATGTGTCAAATTAAACTCAAATGTTAATAAATGAGAGTCTTCTTCCTTTTCAACATTAATCATTTCTAGCTCTAAACGTATTGATTCTCTATCAATATCTGACATTTGTATATGATGAACAGGAGAAAAATCTTCAGTTGTCGTAGGATTACAGTTTTCACAACAATTGTCTTGTGTTTCGCATTTAAAACTGAAGTATTTGAGCAATGATTTTCTGAGACAATCAGTCTCTTGACAATATATTTTAATTGATTCATCCATTTTTAAATTATTTTTACTGATGTCAGAGTTGTTGTAGTACAATATGGCATTTGATTGTGCACCATTTCTACCTGCACGTCCAATTTCTTGTATGTAACTTTCCAGTTTTGATGGGGGAGAAATATGAATAATGTTAGTAACCTGAGGTACATTAACACCCATACCAAAAGCAGTGGTTGCAAATACTACCCTTATTCGAGAGTTTAAGGATTTCAATTCTTCCAAACTATCTTCTTTCATACACGAAGTGGTTGATGCATGAAATTGAGCATACAATTTAGCTCTTGGAGTTATCTCGTTTTCACAGAAGGGATTTTCAATAACCATGTCAAAAAGTTTATATGCATATCCACAATATTTTAAACCCATATATATAATTGTGATAGGGTAATCTTGTCTTGTTTCGTTTAATTTTGTTGCTATTGGTAATAGAATTTGTTCATAACTTTTTACACCATAGTTGTTTGGAAGTCGTTTTTTTACACTTAGAAACACATTTCTACGATTTGGTGAGGCTTTTACAATTTTGCAGTTCTGTAGAGATAAGTCTTTTATAATTTTGGAAATCATTTTATCTCCCGCAGTTGTGGTTAATGCAAGCATAGGGCGATCTTGAAAGATGGTGTTTAAGACAACCAAATCTTGAAAGCTTTTTCTAAATTCCAGTCCCCTGAAATGATATAAAAACATAATATATATATATACCTAAATATGTAAATTATAGTATATACATAGTAACAAAAAGAGTATATATATACATTTATATTTTTAGCTGATAGTTTTTGTACATTTTGTAGCTAGATATATATAAAATTTACTTACCACAATTCCACACAATGTGCCTCGTCTACTACACATGCAACAACATTATCCTGATAAATTTTTGATTTTAGTAAATTTCTTCCTGTGTGTGACAAAAATGCTTCTGGATGTCCAAATAAAAAATCAATATCTCCATTTTTTATTTCATGTGAAACTTTGAAATTTGGTTCGACAGGATCTTCCGTATTCAAATGTGCAAAAAGATCTTCTGTACATTCTTCCATTTCATAAGTAAGTGTAGCAACTTCTACACCTCTTTGGCTCAAAATTTTTTGTTGATCCTCAATGATAGCGTTGAGAGGGCTAACAACAATCACTATGTTTCTTTTCTTCTGTAAAGGCATTACAAAAGGAAGTAACTGGTACAAAATGGATTTCCCATATCCAGTAGGCAAAACCGCAAGAGTATCGTTTAATTAGTTAATTAGTTGTTTAAAGCAAATGATTTGTTTGGGCTTTAACACAAAATTTGGGTCAAAACCTTTCTCTAGAGCAAGTCGAAGTTTGGAAAAAAGTTGTATTATATTTTCCATCTTGTTAGCCAGCTAACTAAATTTTTACTCGCCATATGCTTGTTTTTATGCTCAGTTACCTTCCTATATCCCTTCCGTAAAATCTGGACAAGCAAGACAAACGGCTCTTTCAAAAATACCCACTATAGGTGGGTATTTTGACCGGCCAGTCCCAGAGCTACTTCTTTCGCGCCAGCCACATATCAGAAAGAGAAAAAGAAGCCCTGGGAACGAGATTGTTATTCAGCGTCTCATCAAAAATGAAAACATTTTTAAAAACTACAAGTCTTATGCGTTTTAGTGGTGAAAAAATAATTTAAAAAATCGTTCTGGAAATGAGTTTACTCACAGGGTACTTTCTTTGTATACTTTTGACTATACGGGCCGAGTCCGGGGTTTACGGGAAATGGCGGTTTTCGTTTGCCGGCGATTAAACTTCTTTTATTCAGCGTCTCATCAAAAATGAAAACATTTTTGAAAACTACAAGTCTTATGCGTTTTAGTGGTGAAAAAATAATTTAAAAAATCGTTCTGGAAATGAGTTTACTCACAGGGTACTTTCTTTGTATACTTTTGACTATACGGGCCGAGTCTGGGGTTTACGGGAAATGGCGGTTTTCGTTTGCCGGCGATTAAACTTCTTTTATTCAGCGTCTCATCAAAAGTGAAAACATTTTTGAAAACTACAAGTCTCATGCGTTTTAGTGGTGAAAAAATAATTTAAAAAATCGTTCGGGAAATGAGTTTACTCCCTGGGTACTTTCTTTGTATACTTTTGACTATACGGGCCAAGCCGGGATTTACGGGAAATCGCGGGTTTTCATTTGCCGGCGATTAAACTTCTTTTATTCAGCGTCTCATCAAAAATGAAAACATTTTTAAAAACTACAAGTCTCATGCGTTTTAGTGGTGAAAAAACAATTTAAAAAATCGTTCGGGAAGTGAGTTTACTCCCTGGGTACTTTCTTTGTATACTTTTGACTATACGGGCCAAGCCGGGATTTACGGGAAATCGCGGGTTTTCGTTTGCCGGCGATTAAACTTCTTTTATTCAGCGTCTCATCAAAAATGAAAACATTTTTAAAAACTACAAGTCTTATGCGTTTTAGTGGTGAAAAAATAATTTAAAAAATCGTTCTGGAAATGAGTTTACTCACAGGGTACTTTCTTTGTATACTTTTGACTATACGGGCCGAGTCCGGGGTTTACGGGAAATGGCGGTTTTCGTTTGCCGGCGATTAAACTTCTTTTATTCAGCGTCCCATCAAAAATGAAAACATTTTTGAAAACTACAAGTCTCATGCGTTTTAGTGGTGAAAAAAAAATTTAAAAAATCGTTCGGGAAATGAGTTTACTCCCTGGGTACCTTCTTTGTATACATTCGACCATACGGGCCAAGCCCCGGATTTACGGGAAAACGCGGGATTTCGTTTGCCGGCGATTAAACCTCTTTCATTAAGCTTCTCATCAAAAATGAAAACATTTTTGAAAACTACAAGTCTCATGCGTTTTAGTATTGAAAAAATAATTTAAAAAATCGTTCGGGAAATGAGTTTACTCCATGGGTACTTTCTTTGTATAATTTTGACTATACGGGCCGAGTCTGGGATTTACGGGAAATCGCGGATTTTCGTTTGCCGGCGATTAAACTTCTTTTATTCAGCGTCCCATCAAATATGAAAATATTTTTGAAAACTACAAGTCTCATGCGTTTAGTGGTAAAAAGATAATATAAAAAATCGTTCGGGAAATGAGTTTACTCCCTGGGTACTTTCTTTGTATACTTTTGACTATACGGGCCAAGCCCGGGATTTACGGGAAATTGCGGGTTTTCGTTTGCCGGCGATTAAACTTCTTTTATTCAGCGTCTCATCAAAAATGAAAACATTTTTGAAAACTACAAGTCTCATGCGTTTTAGTGGCGAAAAAATAATTTAAAAAATCGTTCGGGAAGTGAGTTTACTCCCTGGGTACTTTCTTTGTATACTTTTGACTATACGGGCCAAGCCGGGATTTACGGGAAATCGCGGGTTTTCGTTTGCCGGCGATTAAACTTCTTTTATTCAGCGTCTCATCAAAAATGAAAACATTTTTAAAAACTACAAGTCTTATGCGTTTTAGTGGTGAAAAAATAATTTAAAAAATCGTTCTGGAAATGATTTTACTCACAGGGTACTTTCTTTGTATACTTTTGACTATACGGGCCGAGTCCGGGGTTTACGGGAAATGGCGGTTTTCGTTTGCCGGCGATTAAACTTCTTTTATTCAGCGTCCCATCAAATATGAAAATATTTTTGAAAACTACAAGTCTCATGCGTTTAGTGGTAAAAAGATAATATAAAAAATCGTTCGGGAAATGAGTTTACTCCCTGGGTACTTTCTTTGTATACTTTTGACTATACGGGCCAAGCCCGGGATTTACGGGAAATTGCGGGTTTTCGTTTGCCGGCGATTAAACTTCTTTTATTCAGCGTCTCATCAAAAATGAAAACATTTTTGAAAACTACAAGTCTCATGCGTTTTAGTGGTGAAAAAATAATTTAAAAAATCGTTCTGGAAATGAGTTTACTCACAGGGTACTTTCTTTGTATACTTTTGACCATACGGGCCGAGTCCGGGGTTTACGGGAAATGGCGGTTTTCGTTTGCCGGCGATTAAACTTCTTTTATTCAGCGTCTCATCAAAAATGAAAACATTTTTGAAAACTACAAATCTTATGCGTTTTAGTGGTGAAAAAATAATTTAAAAAATCGTTCTGGAAATGAGTTTACTCACAGGGTACTTTCTTTGTATACTTTTGACTATACGGGCCGAGTCCGGGGTTTACGGGAAATGGCGGTTTTCGTTTGCCGGCGATTAAACTTCTTTTATTCAGCGTCTCATCAAAAGTGAAAACATTTTTGAAAACTACAAGTCTCATGCGTTTTAGTGGTGAAAAAATAATTTAAAAAATCGTTCGGGAAATGAGTTTACTCCCTGGGTACTTTCTTTGTATACTTTTGACTATACGGGCCAAGCCGGGATTTACGGGAAATCGCGGGTTTTCATTTGCCGGCGATTAAACTTCTTTTATTCAGCGTCTCATCAAAAATGAAAACATTTTTAAAAACTACAAGTCTTATGCGTTTTAGTGGTGAAAAAATAATTTAAAAAATCGTTCTGGAAATGAGTTTACTCACAGGGTACTTTCTTTGTATACATTCGACTATACGGGCTAAGCCCGGGATTTACGGGAAATCGCGGGATTTCGTTTTCCGGCGATTAAACCTCTTTCATTAAGCGTCTCATCAAAAATGAAAACATTTTTGAAAACTACAAGTCTCATGCGTTTTAGTGGTGAAAAAAAAATTTAAAAAATCGTTCGGGAAATGAGTTTACTCCCTGGGTACTTTCTTTGTATACATTCGACTATACGGGCTAAGCCCCGGATTTACGGGAAAACGCAGGATTTCGTTTGCCGGCGATTAAACCTCTTTCATTAAGCTTCTCATCAAAAATGAAAACATTTTTGAAAACTACAAGTCTCATGCGTTTTAGCGGTGAAAAAATAATTTAAAAAATCGTTCGGGAAATGAGTTTACTCCCTGGGTACTTTCTTTGTATAATTTTGACTATACGGGCCGAGTCCGGGATTTACGGGAAATCGCGGATTTTCGTTTGCCGGCGATTAAACTTCTTTTATTCAGCGTCCCATCAAATATGAAAATATTTTTGAAAACTACAAGTCTCATGCGTTTAGTGGTAAAAAGATAATATAAAAAATCGTTCGGGAAATGAGTTTACTCCCTGGGTACTTTCTTTGTATACTTTTTACTATACGGGCCAAGCCCGGGATTTACGGGAAATTGCGGGTTTTCGTTTGCCGGCGATTAAACTTCTTTTATTCAGCGTCTCATCAAAAATGAAAACATTTTTGAAAACTACAAGTCTCATGCGTTTAAGTGGTGACAAAATAATTTAAAAAATCGTTCGGGAAGTGAGTTTACTCCCTGGGTACTTTCTTTGTATACTTTTGACTATACAGGCCAAGCCGGGATTTACGGGAAATCGCGGGTTTTCGTTTTCCGGCGATTAAACTTCTTTTATTCAGCGTCTCATCAAAAATGAAAACATTTTTAAAAACTACAAGTCTTATGCGTTTTAGTGGTGAAAAAATAATTTAAAAAATCGTTCTGGAAATGAGTTTACTCACAGGGTACTTTCTTTGTATACTTTTGACTATACGGGCCGAGTCCGGGGTTTACGGGAAATGGCGGTTTTCGTTTGCCGGCGATTAAACTTCTTTTATTCAGCGTCT
Organism: Hydractinia symbiolongicarpus; assembly: GCF_029227915.1. NCBI lineage: Eukaryota > Metazoa > Cnidaria > Hydrozoa > Anthoathecata > Hydractiniidae > Hydractinia > Hydractinia symbiolongicarpus. The sequence goes on along the minus strand of NC_079880.1, from coordinate 4,803,361 downwards.
CATCAAAAATGAAAACATTTTTGAAAACTACAAGTCTCATGCGTTTTAGTGGTGAAAAAATATTTTAAAAATCGTTCGGGAAATGAGTTTACTCCCTGGGTACTTTCTTTGTATACTTTTGACTGTACAGGCCAAGCCGGGATTTACGGGAAATCGCGGGTTTTCGTTTGCCGGCGATTAAACTTCTTTTATTCAGCGTCTCATCAAAAATGAAAACATTTTTGAAAACTACAAGTCTCATGCGTTTTAGTGGTGAAAAAATATTTTAAAAATCGTTAGGGAAATGAGTTTACTCCCTGGGTACTTTCTTTGTATACTTTTGACTATACGGGCCAAGCCGGGATTTACGGGAAATTGCGGGTTTTCGTTTGCCGGCGATTAAACTTCTTTTATTCAGCGTCTCATCAAAAATGAAAACATTTTTAAAAACTACAAGTCTTATGCGTTTTAGTGGTGAAAAAATAATTTAAAAAATCGTTCTGGAAATGAGTTTACTCACAGGGTACTTTCTTTGTATACATTCAACTATACGGGCCAAGCCCGGGATTTACGGGAAATCGCGGGATTTCGTTTTCCGGCGATTAAACCTCTTTCATTAAGCGTCTCATCAAAAATGAAAACATTTTTGAAAACTACAAGTCTCATGCGTTTTAGTGGTGAAAAAAACTTTAAAAAATCGTTCGGGAAATGAGTTTACTCCCTGGGTACTTTCTTTGTATACATTCGACTATACGGGCTAAGCCCCGGATTTACGGGAAAACGCGGGATTTCGTTTGCCGGCGATTAAACTTCTTTCATTAAGCTTCTCATCAAAAATGAAAACATTTTTGAAAACTACAAGTCTCATGCGTTTTAGTGGTGAAAAAATAATATAAAAAATCGTTCGGGAAATGAGTTTACTCCCTGGGTACTTTCTTTGTATACTTTTGACTATACGGGCCAAGCCCGGGATTTACGGGAAATTGCGGGTTTTCGTTTGCCGGCGATTAAACTTCTTTTATTCAGCGTCTCATCAAAAATGAAAACATTTTTGAAAACTACAAGTCTCATGCGTTTAAGTGGTGAAAAAATAATTTAAAAAATCATTCGGGAAGTGAGTTTACTCCCTGGGTAATTTCTTTGTATACTTTTGACTATACGGGCCAAGCCGGGATTTACGGGAAATCGCGGGTTTTCGTTTGCCGGCGATTAAACTTCTTTTATTCAGCGTCTCATCAAAAATGAAAACATTTTTAAAAACTACAAGTCTTATGCGTTTTAGTTGTGAAAAAATAATTTAAAATATCGTTCTGGAAATGAGTTTACTCACAGGGTACTTTCTTTGTATACTTTTGACTATACGGGCCAAGCCCGGGATTTACGGGAAATTGCGGGTTTTCGTTTGCCGGCGAATAAACTTCTTTTATTCAGTGTCTCATCAAAAATGAAAACATTTTTGAAAACTACAAGTCTCATGCGTTTAAGTGGTGAAAAAATAATTTAAAAAATCGTTCTGGAAATGAGTTTACTCACAGGGTACTTTCTTTGTATACTTTTGACTATACGGGCCGGGTCCGGGGTTTACGGGAAATGGCGGTTTTCGTTTGCCGGCGATTAAACTTCTTTTATTCAGCGTCTCATCAAAAATGAAAACATTTTTGAAAACTACAAGTCTCATGCGTTTTAGTGGTGAAAAAATAATTTAAAAAATCGTTCGGGAAATGAGTTTACTCCCTGGGTACTTTCTTTGTATACTTTTGACTATACGGGCCGAGTCCGGGATTTACGGGAAATCGCGGATTTTCGTTTGCCGGCGATTAAACTTCTTTTATTCAGCGTCTCATCAAAAATGAAAACATTTTTGAAAACTACAAGTCTCATGCGTTTTAGTGGTGAAAAAATAATTTAAAAAATCGTTCGGGAAATGAGTTTACTCCCTGGGTACTTTCTTTGTATACTGTTGACTATACGGGCTGAGTCCGGGATTTACGGGAAATCGCGGATTTTCGTTTGCCGGCGATTAAACTTCTTTTATTCAGCGTCCCATCAAATATGAAAATATTTTTGAAAACTACAAGTCTCATGCGTTTAGTGGTAAAAAAATAATATAAAAAATCGTTCGGGAAATGAGTTTACTCCCTGGGTACTTTCTTTGTATACTTTTGACTATACGGGCCAAGCCCGGGATATACGGGAAATTGCGGGTTTTCGTTTGCCGGCGATTAAACTTCTTTTATTCAGCGTCTCATCAAAAATGAAAACATTTTTAAAAACTACAAGTCTTATGCGTTTTAGTGGTGAAAAAATAATTTAAATAATCGTTCTGGAAATGAGTTTACTCCCTGGGTACTTTCTTTGTATAGTTTTGACTATACGGGCCGAGTCCGGGATTTTGGGAAATCGCAGGTTTTCGTTTGCCGGCGATTAAACTTCTTTTATTCAGCGTCCCATCAAATATAAAAATATTTTTAAAAACTACAAGTCTTATGCGTTTTAGTGGTGAAAAAATAATTTAAAAAATCGTTCTGGAAATGAGTTTACTCACAGGGTACTTTCTTTGTATACTTTTGACTATACGGGCCGAGTCCGGGGTTTACGGGAAATGGCGGTTTTCGTTTGCCGGCGATTAAACTTCTTTTATTCAGCGTCTCATCAAAAATGAAAACATTTTTGAAAACTACAAGTCTCATGCGTTTTAGTGGTGAAAAAATAATTTAAAAAATCGTTCGGGAAATGAGTTTACTCCCTGGGTACTTTCTTTGTATACTTTGGACTATACGGGCCAAGCCGGGATTTACGGGAAATCGCGGGTTTTCGTTTGCCGGCGATTAAACTTCTTTTATTCAGCGTCTCATCAAAAATGAAAACATTTATAAAAACTACAAGTCTTATGCGTTTTAGTGGTGAAAAAATAATTTAAAAAATCGTTCTGGAAATGAGTTTACTCACAGGGTACTTTCTTTGTATACATTCGACTATACGGGCTAAGCCCGGGATTTACGGGAAATCGCGGGATTTCGTTTTCCGGCGATTAAACCTCTTTCATTAAGCGTCTCATCAAAAATGAAAACTTTTTTGAAAACTACAAGTCTCATGCGTTTTAGTGGTGAAAAAAAAATTTAAAAAATCGTTCGGGAAATGAGTTTACTCCCTGGGTACTTTCTTTGTATACATTCGACTATACGGGCTAAGCCCCGGATTTACGGGAAAACGCGGGATTTCGTTTGCCGGCGATTAAACTTCTTTCATTAAGCTTCTCATCAAAAATGAAAACATTTTTAAAAACTGCAAGTCTCATGCGTTTTAGTGGTGAAAAATAATTTAAAAAATCGTTCGGGAAATGAGTTTACTCCCTGGGTACTTTCTTTGTATAATTTTGACTATACGGGCCGAGTCCGGGATTTACGGGAAATCGCGGATTTTCGTTTGCCGGCGATTAAACTTCTTTTATTCAGCGTCCCATCAAATATGAAAATATTTTTGAAAACTACAAGTCTCATGCGTTTAGTGGTGAAAAAATAATTTAAAAAATCGTTCTGGAAATGAGTTTACTCACAGGGTACTTTCTTTGTATACTTTTGACTATACGGGCCAAGCCCGGGATTTACGGGAAATTGCGGGTTTTCGTTTGCCGGCGATTAAACTTCTTTTATTCAGCGTCTCATCAAAAATGAAAACATTTTTGAAAACTACAAGTCTTATGCGTTTAAGTGGTGAAAAAATAATTTAAAAAATCGTTCGGGAAGTGAGTTTACTCCCTGGGTACTTTCTTTGTATACTTTTGACTATACAGGCCAAGCCGGGATTTACGGGAAATCGCGGGTTTTCGTTTGCCGGCGATTAAACTTCTTTTTTTCAGTGTCTCATCAAAAATGAAAACATTTTTAAAAACTACAAGTCTTATGCGTGGTGAAAAAATAATTTAAAAAATCGTTCTGGAAATGAGTTTACTCACAGGGTACTTTCTTTGTATACATTTGACTATACGGGCCGAGTCCGGGGTTTACGGGAAATGGCGGTTTTCGTTTGCCGGCGATTAAACTTCTTTTATTCAGCGTCTCATCAAAAATGAAAACATTTTTGAAAACTACAAGTCTCATGCGTTTTAGTGGTGAAAAAATATTTTAAAAATCGTTCGGGAAATGAGTTTAATCCCTGGGTACTTTCTTTGTATACTTTTGACTATACAGGCCAAGCCGGGATTTACGGGAAATCGCGGGTTTTCGTTTGCCGGCGATTAAACTTCTTTTATTCAGCGTCTCATCAAAAATGAAAACATTTTTAAAAACTACAAGTCTTATGCGTTTTAGTGGTGAAAAAATAATTTAAAAAATCGTTCTGGAAATGAGTTTACTCACAGGGTACTTTCTTTGTATACTTTTGACTATACGGGCCGAGTCCGGGGTTTACGGGAAATGGCGGTTTTCGTTTGCCGGCGATTAAACTTCTTTTATTGAGCGTCTCATCAAAAATGAAAACATTTTTGAAAGCTACAAGTCTCATGCGTTTTAGTGGTGAAAAAATATTTTAAAAATCGTTAGGGAAATGAGTTTACTCCCTGGGTACTTTTTTTGTATACTTTTGACTATACGGGCCAAGCCGGGATTTACGGGAAATTGCGGGTTTTCGTTTGCCGGCGATTAAACTTCTTTTATTCAGCGTCTCATCAAAAATGAAAACATTTTTAAAAACTACAAGTCTTATGCGTTTTAGTGGTGAAAAAATAATTTAAAAAATCGTTCTGGAAATGAGTTTACTCACAGGGTACTTTCTTTGTATACATTCGACTATACGGGCCAAGCCCGGGATTTACGGGAAATCGCGGGATTTCGTTTTCCGGCGATTAAACCTCTTTCATTAAGCGTCTCATCAAAAATGAAAACATTTTTGAAAACTACAAGTCTCATGCGTTTTAGTGGTGAAAAAAAAATTTAAAAAATCGTTCGGGAAATGAGTTTACTCCCTGGGTACTTTCTTTGTATACATTCGACTATACGGGCTAAGCCCCGGATTTACGGGAAAACGCGGGATTTCGTTTGCCGGCGATTAAACCTCTTTCATTAAGCTTCTCATCAAAAATGAAAACATTTTTGAAAACTACAAGTCTCATGCGTTTTAGTGGTGAAAAAATAATATAAAAAATCGTTCGGGAAATGAGTTTACTCCCTGGGTACTTTCTTTGTATACTTTTGACTATACGGGCCAAGCCCGGGATTTACGGGAAATTGCGGGTTTTCGTTTGCCGGCGATTAAACTTCTTTTATTCAGCGTCTCATCAAAAATGAAAACATTTTTGAAAACTACAAGTCTCATGCGTTTTAGTGGTGAAAAAATATTTTAAAAATCGTTCGGGAAATGAGTTTACTCCCTGGGTACTTTCTTTGTATACTTTTGACTATACAGGCCAAGCCGGGATTACCGGGAAATCGCGGGTTTTCGTTTGCCGGCGATTAAACTTCTTTTATTCAGCGTCTCATCAAAAATGAAAACATTTTTAAAAACTACAAGTCTCATGCGTTTTAGTGGTGAAAAAATATTTTAAAAATCGTAAGGGAAATGAGTTTACTCCCTGGGTACTTTCTTTGTATACTTTTGACTATACAGGCCAAGCCGGGATTTACGGGAAATTGCGGGTTTTCGTTTGCCGGCGATTAAACTTTTTTTATTCAGCGTCTCATCAAAAATGAAAACATTTTTAAAAACTACAAGTCTTATGCGTTTTAGTGGTGAAAAAATAATTTAAAAAATCGTTCTGGAAATGAGTTTACTCACAGGGTACTTTCTTTGTATACATTCGACTATACGGGCTAAGCCCGGGATTTACGGGAAATCGCGGGATTTCGTTTTCCGGCGATTAAACCTCTTTCATTAAGCGTCTCATCAAAAATGAAAACATTTTTGAAAACTACAAGTCTCATGCGTTTTAGTGGTGAAAAAAAAATTTAAAAAATCGTTCGGGAAATGAGTTTACTCCCTGGGTACTTTCTTTGTATACATTCGACTATACGGGCTAAGCCCCGGATTTACGGGAAAACGCGGGATTTCGTTTCCCGGCGATTAAACCTCTTTCATTAAGCTTCTCATCAAAAATGAAAACATTTTTGAAAACTACAAGTCTCATGCGTTTTAGTGGTGAAAAAATAATATAAAAAATCGTTCGGGAAATGAGTTTACTCCCTGGGTACTTTCTTTGTATACTTTTGACTATACGGGCCAAGCCCGGGATTTACGGGAAATTGCGGGTTTTCGTTTGCCGGCGATTAAACTTCTTTTATTCAGCGTCTCATCAAAAATGAAAACATTTTTGAAAACTACAAGTCTCATGCGTTTAAGTGGTGAAAAAATAATTTAAAAAATCATTCGGGAAGTGAGTTTACTTCCTGGGTACTTTCTTTGTATACTTTTGACTATACGGGCCAAGCCGGGATTTACGGGAAATCGCGGGTTTTCGTTTGCCGGCGATTAAACTTCTTTTATTCAGCGTCTCATCAAAAATGAAAACATTTTTGAAAACTACAAGTCTTATGCGTTTTAGTGGTGAAGAAATAATTTAAAATATCGTTCTGGAAATGAGTTTACTCCCTGGGTACTTTCTTTGTATACTTTTGACTATACGGGCCAAGCCCGGGATATACGGGAAATTGCGGGTTTTCGTTTGCCGGCGATTAAACTTCTTTTATTCAGCGTCTCATCAAAAATGAAAACATTTTTAAAAACTACAAGTCTTATGCGTTTTAGTGGTGAAAAAATATTTTAAATAATCGTTCTGGAAATGAGTTTACTCCCTGGGTACTTTCTTTGTATAGTTTTGACTATACGGGCCGAGTCCGGGATTTAGGGAAATCGCAGCTTTTCGTTTGCCGGCGATTAAACTTCTTTTATTCAGCGTCCCATCAAATATGAAAATATTTTTAAAAACTACAAGTCTTATGCGTTTTAGTGGTGAAAAAATAATTTAAAAAATCGTTCTGGAAATGAGTTTACTCACAGGGTACTTTCTTTGTATACTTTTGACTATACGGGCCGAGTCCGGGGTTTACGGGAAACGGCGGTTTTCGTTTGCCGGCGATTAAACTTCTTTTATTCAGCGTCTCATCAAAAATGAAAACATTTTTGAAAACTACAAGTCTCATGCGTTTTAGTGGTGAAAAAATAATTTAAAAAATCGTTCGGGAAATGAGTTTACTCCCTGGGTACTTTCTTTGTATACTTTTGACTATACGGGCCAAGCCGGGATTTACGGGAAATCGCGGGTTTTCGTTTGCCGGCGATTAAACTTCTTTTTTATTCAGCGTCTCATCAAACATGAAAACATTTTTAAAAACTACAAGTCTTATGCGTTTTAGTGGTGAAAAAATAATTTAAAAAATCGTTCTGGAAATGAGTTTACTCACAGGGTACTTTCTTTGTATACATTCGACTATACGGGCTAAGCCCGGGATTTACGGGAAATCGCGGGATTTCGTTTTCCGGCGATTAAACCTCTTTCATTAAGCGTCTCATCAAAAATGAAAACATTTTTGAAAACTACAAGTCTCATGCGTTTTAGTGGTGAAAAAAAAATTTAAAAAATCGTTCGGGAAATGAGTTTACTCCCTGGGTACTTTCTTTGTATACATCGACTATACGGGCTAAGCCCCGGATTTACGGGAAAACCCGGGATTTCGTTTGCCGGCGATTAAACCTCTTTCATTAAGCTTCTCATCAAAAATGAAAACATTTTTGAAAACTGCAAGTCTCATGCGTTTTAGTGGTGAAAAAATAATTTAAAAAATCGTTCGGGAAATGAGTTTACTCCCTGGGTACTTTCTTTGTATAATTTTGACTATACGGGCCGAGTCCGGGATTTACGGGAAATCGCGGATTTTCGTTTGCCGGCGATTAAACTTCTTTTATTCAGCGTCCCATCAAATATGAAAATATTTTTGAAAACTACAAGTCTCATGCGTTTAGTGGTGAAAAAATAATTTAAAAAATCGTTCTGGAAATGAGTTTAATCACAGGGTACTTTCTTTGTATACTTTTGACTATACGGGCCAAGCCCGGGATTTACGGGAAATTGCGGGTTTTCGTTTGCCGGCGATTAAACTTCTTTTATTCAGCGTCTCATCAAAAATGAAAACATTTTTGAAAACTACAAGTCTCATGCGTTTAAGTGGTGAAAAAATAATTTAAAAAATCGTTCGGGAAGTGAGTTTACTCCCTGGGTACTTTCTTTGTATACTTTTGACTATACAGGCCAAGCCGGGATTTACGGGAAATCGCGGGTTTTCGTTTGCCGGCGATTAAACTTCTTTTTTTCAGTGTCTCATCAAAAATGAAAACATTTTTAAAAACTACAAGTCTTATGCGTGGTGAAAAAATAATTTAAAAAATCGTTCTGGAAATGAGTTTACTCACAGGGTACTTTCTTTGTATACTTTTGACTATACGGGCCGAGTCCGGGGTTTACGGGAAATGGCGGTTTTCGTTTGCCGGCGATTAAACTTCTTTTATTCAGCGTCTCATCAAAAATGAAAACATTTTTGAAAACTACAAGTCTCATGCGTTTTAGTGGTGAAAAAATATTTTAAAAATCGTTCGGGAAATGAGTTTACTCCCTGGGTACTTTCTTTGTATACTTTTGACTATACAGGCCAAGCCGGGATTTACGGGAAATCGCGGGTTTTCGTTTGCCGGCGATTAAACTTCTTTTATTCAGCGTCTCATCAAAAATGAAAACATTTTTAAAAACTACAAGTCTCATGCGTTTAGTGGTAAAAAAATAATATAAAAAATCGTTCAGGAAATGAGTTTACTCCCTGGGTACTTTCTTTGTATACTTTTGACTATACGGGCCAAGCCCGGGATATACGGGAAATTGCGGGTTTTCGTTTGCCGGCGATTAAACTTCTTTTATTCAGCGTCTCATCAAAAATGAAAACATTTTTAAAAACTACAAGTCTTATGCGTTTTAGTGGTGAAAAAATAATTTAAATAATCGTTCTGGAAATGAGTTTACTCCCTGGGTACTTTCTTTGTATAGTTTTGACTATACGGGCCGAGTCCGGGATTTAGGGAAATCGCAGGTTTTCGTTTGCCGGCGATTAAACTTCTTTTATTCAGCGTCCCATCAAATATGAAAATATTTTTAAAAACTACAAGTCTTATGCGTTTTAGTGGTGAAAAAATAATTTAAAAAATCGTTCTGGAAATGAGTTTACTCACAGGGTACTTTCTTTGTATACTTTTGACTATACGGGCCGAGTCCGGGGTTTACGGGAAATGGCGGTTTTCGTTTGCCGGCGATTAAACTTCTTTTATTCAGCGTCTCATCAAAAATGAAAACATTTTTGAAAACTACAAGTCTCATGCGTTTTAGTGGTGAAAAAATAATTTAAAAAATCGTTCGGGAAATGAGTTTACTCCCTGGGTACTTTCTTTGTATACTTTTGACTATACGGGCCAAGCCGGGATTTACGGGAAATCGCGGGTTTTCGTTTGCCGGCGATTAAACTTCTTTTATTCAGCGTCTCATCAAACATGAAAACATTTTTAAAAACTACAAGTCTTATGCGTTTTAGTGGTGAAAAAATAATTTAAAAAATCGTTCTGGAAATGAGTTTACTCACAGGGTACTTTCTTTGTATACATTCGACTATACGGGCTAAGCCCGGGATTTACGGGAAATCGCGGGATTTCGTTTTCCGGCGATTAAACCTCTTTCATTAAGCGTCTCATCAAAAATGAAAACATTTTTGAAAACTACAAGTCTCATGCGTTTTAGTGGTGAAAAAAAAATTTAAAAAATCGTTCGGGAAATGAGTTTACTCCCTGGGTACTTTCTTTGTATACATTCGACTATACGGGCTAAGCCCCGGATTTACGGGAAAACGCGGGATTTCGTTTGCCGGCGATTAAACCTCTTTCATTAAGCTTCTCATCAAAAATGAAAACATTTTTGAAAACTGCAAGTCTCATGCGTTTTAGTGGTAAAGAAATAATTTAAAAAATCGTTCGGGAAATGAGTTTACTCCCTGGGTACTTTCTTTGTATAATTTTGACTATACGGGCCGAGTCCGGGATTTACGGGAAATCGCGGATTTTCGTTTGCCGGCGATTAAACTTCTTTTATTCAGCGTCCCATCAAATATGAAAATATTTTTGAAAACTACAAGTCTCATGCGTTTAGTGGTGAAAAAATAATTTAAAAAATCGTTCTGGAAATGAGTTTACTCACAGGGTACTTTCTTTGTATACTTTTGACTATACGGGCCAAGCCCGGGATTTACGGGAAATTGCGGGTTTTCGTTTGCCGGCGATTAAACTTCTTTTATTCAGCGTCTCATCAAAAATGAAAACATTTTTGAAAACTACAAGTCTCATGCGTTTAAGTGGTGAAAAAATAATTTAAAAAATCGTTCGGGAAGTGAGTTTACTCCCTGGGTACTTTCTTTGTATACTTTTGACTATACAGGCCAAGCCGGGATTTACGGGAAATCGCGGGTTTTCGTTTGCCGGCGATTAAACTTCTTTTTTTCAGTGTCTCATCAAAAATGAAAACATTTTTAAAAACTACAAGTCTTATGCGTGGTGAAAAAATAATTTAAAAAATCGTTCTGGAAATGAGTTTACTCACAGGGTACTTTCTTTGTATACTTTTGACTATACGGGCCGAGTCCGGGGTTTACGGGAAATGGCGGTTTTCGTTTGCCGGCGATTAAACTTCTTTTATTCAGCGTCTCATCAAAAATGAAAACATTTTTGAAAACTACAAGTCTCATGCGTTTTAGTGGTGAAAAAATATTTTAAAAATCGTTCGGGAAATGAGTTTACTCCCTGGGTACTTTCTTTGTATACTTTTGACTATACAGGCCAAGCCGGGATTTACGGGAAATTGCGGGTTTTCGTTTGCCGGCGATTAAACTTCTTTTATTCAGCGTCTCATCAAAAATGAAAACATTTTTAAAAACTACAAGTCTTATGCGTTTTAGTGGTGAAAAAATAATTTTAAAAATCGTTCTGGAAATGAGTTTACTCACAGGGTACTTTCTTTGTATACATTCGACTATACGGGCCAAGCCCGGGATTTACGGGAAATCGCGGGATTTCGTTTTCCGGCGATTAAACCTCTTTCATTAAGCGTCTCATCAAAAATGAAAACATTTTTGAAAACTACAAGTCTCATGCGTTTTAGTGGTGAAAAAATAATATAAAAAATCGTTCGGGAAATGAGTTTACTCCCTGGGTACTTTCTTTGTATACTTTTGACTATACGGGCCAAGCCCGGGATTTACGGGAAATTGCGGGTTTTCGTTTGCCGGCGATTAAACTTCTTTTATTCAGCGTCTCATCAAAAATGAAAACATTTTTGAAAACTACAAGTCTCATGCGTTTTAGTGGTGAAAAAATATTTTAAAAATCGTTCGGGAAATGAGTTTACTCCCTGGGTACTTTCTTTGTATACTTTTGACTATACAGGCCAAGCCGGGATTTACGGGAAATCGCGGGTTTTCGTTTGCCGGCGATTAAACTTCTTTTATTCAGCGTCTCATCAAAAATGAAAACATTTTTAAAAACTACAAGTCTTATGCGTTTAAGTGGTGAAAAAATAATTTAAAAAATCATTCGGGAAGTGAGTTTACTCCCTGGGTACTTTCTTTGTATACTTTTGACTATACGGGCCAAGCCGGGGTTTACGGGAAATGGCGGTTTTCGTTTGCCGGCGATTAAACTTCTTTTATTCAGCGTCTCATCAAAAATGAAAACATTTTTGAAAACTACAAGTCTCATGCGTTTTAGTGGTGAAAAAATATTTTAAAAATCGTTAGGGAAATGAGTTTACTCCCTGGGTACTTTCTTTGTATACTTTTGACTATACGGGCCAAGCCGGGATTTACGGGAAATTGCGGGTTTTCGTTTGCCGGCGATTAAACTTCTTTTATTCAGCGTCTCATCAAAAATGAAAACATTTTTAAAAACTACAAGTCTTATGCGTTTTAGTGGTGAAAAAATACTTTAAAAAATCGTTCTGGAAATGAGTTTACTCACAGGGTACTTTCTTTGTATACATTCGACTATACGGGCCAAGCCCGGGATTTACGGGAAATCGCGGGATTTCGTTTTCCGGCGATTAAACCTCTTTCATTAAGCGTCTCATCAAAAATGAAAACATTTTTGAAAACTACAAGTCTCATGCGTTTTAGTGGTGAAAAAAAAATTTAAAAAATCGTTCGGGAAATGAGTTTACTCCCTGGGTACTTTCTTTGTATACATTCGACTATACGGGCTAAGCCCCGGATTTACGGGAAAACGCGGGATTTCGTTTGCCGGCGATTAAACCTCTTTCATTAAGCTTCTCATCAAAAATGAAAACATTTTTGAAAACTACAAGTCTCATGCGTTTTAGTGGTGAAAAAATAATATAAAAAATCGTTCGGGAAATGAGTTTACTCCCTGGGTACTTTCTTTGTATACTTTTGACTATACGGGCCAAGCCCGGGATTTACGGGAAATTGCGGGTTTTCGTTTGCCGGCGATTAAACTTCTTTTATTCAGCGTCTCATCAAAAATGAAAACATTTTTGAAAACTACAAGTCTCATGCGTTTAAGTGGTGAAAAAATAATTTAAAAAATCATTCGGGAAGTGAGTTTACTTCCTGGGTACTTTCTTTGTATACTTTTGACTATACGGGCCAAGCCGGGATTTACGGGAAATCGCGGGTTTTCGTTTGCCGGCGATTAAACTTCTTTTATTCAGCGTCTCATCAAAAATGAAAACATTTTTGAAAACTACAAGTCTTATGCGTTTTAGTGGTGAAAAAATAATTTAAAATATCGTTCTGGAAATGAGTTTACTCACAGGGTACTTTCTTTGTATACTTTTGACTATACGGGCCAAGCCCGGGATTTACGGGAAATTGCGGGTTTTCGTTTGCCGGCGAATAAACTTCTTTTATTCAGCGTCTCATCAAAAATGAAAACATTTTTGAAAACTACAAGTCTCATGCGTTTAAGTGGTGAAAAAATAATTTAAAAAATCGTTCGGGAAGTGAGTTTACTCCCTGGGTACTTTCTTTGTATACTTTTGACTATACGGGCCAAGCCGGGATTTACGGGAAATCGCGGGTTTTCGTTTGCCGGCGATTAAACTTCTTTTATTCAGCGTCTCATCAAAAATGAAAACATTTTTAAAAACTACAAGTCTTATGCGTTTTAGTGGTGAAAAAATAATTTAAAATATCGTTCTGGAAATGAGTTTACTCACAGGGTACTTTCTTTGTATACTTTTGACTATACGGGCCGAGTCCGGGGTTTACGGGAAATGGCGGTTTTCGTTTGCCGGCGATTAAACTTCTTTTATTCAGCGTCTCATCAAAAATAAAAACATTTTTGAAAACTACAAGTCTCATGCGTTTTAGTGGTGAAAAAATAATTTAAAAAATCGTTCGGGAAATGAGTTTACTCCCTGGGTACTTTCTTTGTATACTTTTGACTATACGGGCCGAGTCCGGGATTTACGGGAAATCGCGGATTTTCGTTTGCCGGCGATTAAACTTCTTTTATTCAGCGTCCCATCAAATATGAAAATATTTTTGAAAACTACAAGTCTCATGCGTTTAGTGGTAAAAAAATAATATAAAAAATCGTTCGGGAAATGAGTTTACTCCCTGGGTACTTTCTTTGTATACTTTTGACTATACGGGCCAAGCCCGGGATTTACGGGAAATTGCGGGTTTTCGTTTGCCGGCGATTAAACTTCTTTTATTCAGCGTCTCATCAAAAATGAAAACATTTTTAAAAACTACCAGTCTTATGCGTTTTAGTGGTGAAAAAATAATTTAAATAATCGTTCTGGAAATGAGTTTACTCCCTGGGTACTTTCTTTGTATAGTTTTGACTATACGGGCCGAGTCCGGGATTTAGGGAAATCGCAGGTTTTCGTTTGCCGGCGATTAAACTTCTTTTATTCAGCGTCCCATCAAATATGAAAATATTTTTAAAAACTACAAGTCTTATGCGTTTTAGTGGTGAAAAAATAATTTAAAAAATCGTTCTGGAAATGAGTTTACTCACAGGGTACTTTCTTTGTATACTTTTGACTATACGGTCCGAGTCCGGGATTTACGGGAAATGGCGGTTTTCGTTTGCCGGCGATTAAACTTCTTTTATTCAGCGTCTCATCAAAAATGAAAACATTTTTGAAAACTACAAGTCTCATGCGTTTTAGTGGTGAAAAAATAATTTAAAAAATCGTTCGGGAAATGAGTTTACTCCCTGGGTACTTTCTTTGTATACTTTTGACTATACGGGCCGAGTCCGGGATTTACGGGAAATCGCGGATTTTCGTTTGCCGGCGATTAAACTTCTTTTATTCAGCGTCCCATCAAATATGAATATATTTTTGAAAACTACAAGTCTCATGCGTTTAGTGGTAAAAAAATAATATAAAAAATCGTTCGGGAAATGAGTTTACTCCCTGGGTACTTTCTTTGTATACTTTTGACTATACGGGCCAAGCCCGGGATTTACGGGAAATTGCGGATTTTCGTTTGCCGGCGATTAAACTTCTTTTATTCAGCGTCTCATCAAAAATGAAAACATTTTTGAAAACTACAAGTCTCATGCGTTTTAGTGGTGAAAAAATAATTTAAAAAATCGTTCGGGAAGTGAGTTTACTCCCTGGGTACTTTCTTTGTATACTTTTTTGACTATGCGGGCCAAGCCGGGATTTACGGGAAATCGCGGCTTTTCGTTTGCCGGCGATTAAACTTCTTTTATTCAGCGTCTCATCAAAAATGAAAACATTTTTAAAAACTACAAGTCTTATGCGTTTTAGTGGTGAAAAAATAATTTAAAAAATCGTTCTGGAAATGAGTCTACTCACAGGGTACTTTCTTTGTATACTTTTGACTATACGGTCCGAGTCCGGGATTTACGGGAAATCGCGGATTTTCGTTTGCCGGCGATTAAACTTCTTTTATTCAGCGTCCCATCAAATATGAAAATATTTTTGAAAACTAAAAGTCTCATGCGTTTAGTGGTAAAAAAATAATATAAAAAATCGTTCGGGAAATGAGTTTACTCCCTGGGTACTTTCTTTGTATACTTTTGACTATACGGGCCAAGCCCGGGATTTACGGGAAATTGCGGGTTTACGTTTGACGGCGATTAAACTTCTTTTATTCAGCGTCTCATCAAAAATGAAAACATTTTTAAAAACTACAAGTCTTATGCGTTTTAGTGGTGAAAAAATAATATAAAAAATCGTTCTGGAAATGAGTTTACTCACAGGGTACTTTCTTTGTATACATTCGACTATACGTGCCAAGCCCGGGATTTACGGGAAATCGCAGGTTTTCGTTTGCCGGCGATTATACTGCTTTTATTCAGCGTCTCATCAAAAATGAAAACATTCTTGAGAACTACAAGTCTCATGCGTTTTAGTGGTGAAAAAATAATTTAAAAAATCGTTCTGGAAATGAGTTTACTCACAGGGTACTTTCTTTGTATACTTTTGACTATACGGTTCGAGTCCGGGATTTACGGGAAATCGCGGATTTTCGTTTGCCGGCGATTAAACTTCTTTTATTCGGCGTCCCATCAAAAATGAAAACATTTTTGAAAACTACAAATCTCATGCGTTTTAGTGGTGAAAAAATAATTTAAAAAATCGTTGGGGAAGTTAGTTTACTCCCTGGGTACTTTCTTTGTATACCTTTTTGACTATACGGGCCAAGCCGGCATTTACGGGAAATCGCGGGTTTTCGTTTGCCGGCGATTAAACTTCTTTTATTCAGCGTCTCATCAAAAATGAAAACATTTTTAAAAACTACAAGTCTCATGCGTTTTAGTGGTAAAAAAATAATTTAAAAAATCGTTCTGGAAATGAGTTTACTCACAGGGTACTTTCTTTGTATACTTTTGACTATACGGGTCGAGTCCGGGGTTTACGGGAAATGGCGGTTTTCGTTTGCCGCCGATTAAACTTCTTTTATTCAGCGTCTCATCAAAAATGAAAACATTTTTGGAAACTACAAGTCTCATGCGTTTTAGTGGTGAAAAAGTAATTTAAAAAATCGTTCTGGAAATGAGTTTACTCACAGGGTACTTTCTTTGTATACTTTTGACTATACGGTTCGAGTCCGGGATTTACGGGAAATCGCGGATTTTCGTTTGCCGGCGATTAAACTTCTTTTATTCGGCGTCCCATCAAAAATGAAAACATTTTTGAAAACTACAAATCTCATGCGTTTTAGTGGTGAAAAAATAATTTAAAAAATCGTTGGGGAAGTTAGTTTACTCCCTGGGTACTTTCTTTGTATACCTTTTTGACTATACGGGCCAAGCCGGCATTTACGGGAAATCGCGGGTTTTCGTTTGCCGGCGATTAAACTTCTTTTATTCAGCGTCTCATCAAAAATGAAAACATTTTTAAAAACTACAAGTCTCATGCGTTTTAGTGGTGAAAAAATAATTTAAAAAATCGTTCTGGAAATGAGTTTACTCACAGGGTACTTTCTTTGTATACTTTTGACTATACGGGTCGAGTCCGGGGTTTACGGGAAATGGCGGTTTTCGTTTGCCGCCGATTAAACTTCTTTTATTCAGCGTCTCATCAAAAATGAAAACATTTTTGGAAACTACAAGTCTCATGCGTTTTAGTGGTGAAAAAGTAATTTAAAAAATCGTTCGGGAAATGAGTTTACTTCCTGGGTACTTTCTTTGTATACTTTTGACTATACGGGCCAAGCCCGGCATTTACGGGAAATTGCGGGTTTTCGTTTGCCGGCGATTAAACTTCTTTTATTCAGCGTCTCATAAAAAATGAAAACATTTTTGAAAACTACAAGTCTCATGCGTTTTAGTGGTGAAAAAATAATTTAAAAAATCGTTCGGGAAGTGAGTTTACTCTCTGGGTACTTTCTTTGTATACTTTTTTGACTATACGGGCCAAGCTGGGATTTACGGGAAATCGCGGGTTTTCGTTTGCCGGCGATTAAACTTCTTTTATTCAGCGTCTCATCAAAAATGAAAACATTTTTAAAAACTACAAGTCTTATGCGTTTTAGTGGTGAAAATATAATTTAAAAAATCGTTCTGGAAATGAGTTTACTCACTGGGTACTTTCTTTGTATACTTTTGACTATACGGGCCGAGTCCGGGGTTTACGGGAAATGGCGGTTTTCGTTTGCCGGCGATTAAACTTCTTTTATTCAGCGTCTCATCAAAAATGAAAACATTTTTAAAAACTACAAGTCTTATGCGTTTTAGTGGTGAAAAAATAATTTAAAATATCGTTCTGGAAATGAGTTTACTCACAGGGTACTTTCTTTGTATACTTTTGACTATACGGGCCGAGTCCGGGGTTTACGGGAAATGGCGGTTTTCGTTTGCCGGCGATTAAACTTCTTTTATTCAGCGTCTCATCAAAAATGAAAACATTTTTGAAAACTACAAGTCTCATGCGTTTTAGTGGTGAAAAAATAATTTAAAAAATCGTTCGGGAAATGAGTTTACTCCCTGGGTACTTTCTTTGTATACTTTTGACTATACGGGCCGAGTCCGGGATTTACGGGAAATCGCGGATTTTCGTTTGCCGGCGATTAAACTTCTTTTATTCAGCGTCCCATCAAATATGAAAATATTTTTGAAAACTACAAGTCTCATGCGTTTAGTGGTAAAAAAATAATATAAAAAATCGTTCGGGAAATGAGTTTACTCCCTGGGTACTTTCTTTGTATACTTTTGACTATACGGGCCAAGCCCGGGATTTACGGGAAATGGCGGGTTTTCGTTTGTCGGCGATTAAACTTCTTTTATTCAGCGTCTCATCAAAAATGAAAACATTTTTATAAACTACAAGTCTTATGCGTTTTAGTGGTGAAAAAATAATTTAAATAATCGTTCTGGAAATGAGTTTACTCCCTGGGTACTTTCTTTGTATAGTTATGACTATACGGGCCGAGTCCGGGATTTAGGGAAATCGCAGGTTTTAGTTTGCCGGCGATTAAACTTCTTTTTTTGAGCGTCTCATCAAAAATGAAAACATTTTTGAAAACTACAAGTCTCATGCGTTTTAGTGGTGAAAAAGTAATTTAAAAAATCGTTCGGGAAATGAGTTTACGCCCTGGGTACTTTCTTTGTATACTTTTGACTATACGGGCCAAGCCCGGGATTTACGGGAAATCGCGGGTTTTCGTTTGCCGGCGATTAAACTTCTTTTATTCAGCGTCCCATCAAATATGAAAATATTTTTAAAAACTACAAGTCTTATGCGTTTTAGTGGGGAAAAAATAATTTAAAAAATCGTTCTGGAAATGAGTTTACTCACAGGGTACTTTCTTTGTATACTTTTGACTATACGGGCCGAGTCCGGGGTTTACGGGAAATGGCGGTTTTCGTTTGCCGGTGATTAAACTTCTTTTATTCAGCGTCTCATCAAAAATGAAAACATTTTTGAAAACTACAAGTCTCATGCGTTTTAGTGGTGAAAAAATAATTTAAAAAATCGTTCGGGAATTGAGTTTACTCCCTGGGTACTTTCTTTGTATACTTTTGACTATACGGGCCGAGTCCGGGGTTTACGGGAAATGGCGGTTTTCGTTTGCCGGTGATTAAACTTCTTTTATTCAGCGTCTCATCAAAAATGAAAACATTTTTGAAAACGACAAGTCTCATGCGTTTTAGTGGTGAAAAAATAATTTAAAAAATCGTTCGGGAATTGAGTTTACTCCCTGGGTACTTTCTTTGTATACTTTTGACTATACGGGCCGAGTCCGGGATTTACGGGAAATAGCGGATTTTCGTTTGCCGGCGATTAAACTTCTTTTATTCAGCGTCCCTTCAAATATGAAAATATTTTTGAAAACTACAAGTCTGATGCGTTTAGTGGTAAAAAAATAATATAAAAATCGTTCGGGAAATGAGTTTACTCCCTGGGTACTTTCTTTGTATACTTTTTTGACTATACGGGCCAAGCCGGGATTTACGGGAAATCGCGGGTTTTCGTTTGCCGGCGATTAAACTTCTTTTATTCAGCGTCTCATCAAAAATGAAAACATTTTTGAAAACTACAAGTCTCATGCGTTTTAGTGGTGAAAAAATAATTTAAAAAATCGTTCTGGAAATGAGTTTACTCACAGGGTACTTTCTTTGTATACTTTTGACTATACGGGCCGAGTCCGGGGTTTACGGGAAATGGCGGTTTTCGTTTGCCGCCGATTAAACTTTTTTTATTCAGCGTCTCATCAAAAATGAAAACATTTTTGAAAACTACAAGTCTCATGCGTTTTAGTGGTGAAAAAGTAATTTAAAAAATCGTTCGGGAAATGAGTTTACTCCCTGGGTACTTTCTTTGTATACTTTTTTGACTATACGGGCCAAGCTGGGATTTACGGGAAATCGCGGGTTTTCGTTTGCCGGCGATTAAACTTCTTTTATTCAGCGTCTCATCAAAAATGAAAACATTTTTAAAAACTACAAGTCTTATGCGTTTTAGTGGTGAAAAAATAATTTAAAAAAACGTTCTCGAAATGAGTTTACTCACAGGGTACTTTCTTTGTATACTTTTGACTATACGGGCCGAGTCCGGGGTTTACGGGAAATGGCGGTTTTCGTTTGCCGGCGATTAAACTTCTTTTATTCAGCGTCTCATCAAAAATGAAAACATTTTTAAAAACTACAAGTCTTATGCGTTTTAGTGGTGAAAAAATAATTTAAAATATCGTTCTGGAAATGAGTTTACTCACAGGGTACTTTCTTTGTATACTTTTGACTATACGGGCCGAGTCCGGGGTTTACGGGAAATGGCGGTTTTCGTTTGCCGGCGATTAAACTTCTTTTATTCAGCGTCTCATCAAAAATGAAAACATTTTTGAAAACTACAAGTCTCATGCGTTTTAGTGGTGAAAAAATAATTTAAAAAATCGTTCGGGAAATGAGTTTACTCCCTGGGTACTTTCTTTGTATACTTTTGACTATACGGGCCGAGTCCGGGATTTACGGGAAATCGCGGATTTTCGTTTGCCGGCGATTAAACTTCTTTTATTCAGCGTCCCATCAAATATGAAAATATTTTTGAAAACTACAAGTCTCATGCGTTTAGTGGTAAAAAAATAATATAAAAAATCGTTCGGGAAATGAGTTTACTCCCTGGGTACTTTCTTTGTATACTTTTGACTATACGGGCCAAGCCCGGGATTTACGGGAAATGGCGGGTTTTCGTTTGTCGGCGATTAAACTTCTTTTATTCAGCGTCTGATCAAAAATGAAAACATTTTTATAAACTACAAGTCTTATGCATTTTAGTGGTGAAAAAATAATTTAAATAATCGTTCTGGAAATGAGTTTACTCCCTGGGTACTTTCTTTGTATAGTTTTGACTATACGGGCCGAGTCCGGGATTTAGGGAAATCGCAGGTTTTAGTTTGCCGGCGATTAAACTTCTTTTTTTGAGCGTCTCATCAAAAATGAAAACATTTTTGAAAACTACAAGTCTCATGCGTTTTAGTGGTGAAAAAGTAATTTAAAAAATCGTTCGGGAAATGAGTTTACGCCCTGGGTACTTTCTTTGTATACTTTTGACTATACGGGCCAAGCACGGGATTTACGGGAAATCGCGGGTTTTCGTTTGCCGGCGATTAAACTTCTTTTATTCAGCGTCCCATCAAATATGAAAATATTTTTAAAAACTACAAGTCTTATGCGTTTTAGTGGTGAAAAAATAATTTAAAAAATCGTTCTGGAAATGAGTTTACTCACAGGGTACTTTCTTTGTATACTTTTGACTATACGGGCCGAGTCCGGGGTTTACGGGAAATGGCGGTTTTCGTTTGCCGGTGATTAAACTTCTTTTATTCAGCGTCTCATCAAAAAAGAAAACATTTTTGAAAACTACAAGTCTCATGCGTTTTAGTGGTGAAAAAATAATTTAAAAAATCGTTCGGGAAATGAGTTTACTCCCTGGGTACTTTCTTTGTATACTTTTGACTATACGGGCCGAGTCCGGGATTTACGGGAAATCGCGGATTTTCGTTTGCCGGCGATTAAACTTCTTTTATTCAGCGTCCCATCAAATATGAAAATATTTTTGAAAACTACAAGTCTCATGCGTTTAGTGGTAAAAAAATAATATAAAAAATCGTTCGGGAAATGAGTTTACTCCCTGGGTACTTTCTTTGTATACTTTTGACTATACGGGCCAAGCCCGGGATTTACGGGAAATTGCGGGTTTTTGTTTGCCGGCGATTAAACTTCTTTTATTCAGCGTCTCATCAAAAATGAAAACATTTTTGAAAACTACAAGTCTCATGCGTTTTAGTGGTGAAATAATAATTTAAAAAATCGTTTGGGAAATGAGTTTACTCCCTGGGTACTTTTTTTGTATACTTTTGAATATACGGGCTGAGTCCAGGATTTACGGGAAATCGCGGGTTTTCGTTTGCCGGCGATTAAACTTCTTTTATTCAGCGTCTCATCAAAATTGAAAACATTTTTGAAAACTACAAGTCTCATGCGTTTTAGTGGTGAAAAAATAATTTAAAAAATCGTTCGGGAAATGAGTTTACTCCCTGGGTACTTTCTTTGTATACTTTTGACTATACGGGCCAAGCCGCGATTTACGGGAAATCGCGGGTTTTCGTTTGCCGGCGATTAAACTTCTTTTATTCAGCGTCTCATCAAAAATGAAAACATTTTTAAAAACTACAAGTCTTATGCGTTTTAGTGGTGAAAAAATAATTTAAAAAATCGTTCTGGAAATGAGTTTACTCACAGGGTACTTTCTTTGTATACATTCAACTATACGGGCCAAGCCCGGGATTTACGGGAAATCGCGGGTTTTCGTTTTCCGGCGATTAAACCTCTTTCATTTAGCGTCTCATCAAAAATGAAAACATTTTTGAAAACTACAAGTCTAATGCGTTTTAGTGGTGAAAAAAAATTTAAAAAATCGTTCGGGGAATGAGTTTACTCCCTGGGTACTTTCTTTGTATACATTCGACTAGACAGGTCAAGCCCCGGATTTACGGGAAAACGCGGGATTTCGTTTGCCGGCGATTAAACTTCTTTCATTAAGCTTCTCATCAAAAAAGAAAACATTTTTGAAAACTAAAAATCTCATGCGTTTTAGTGGTGAAAAAATAATTTAAAAAATCGTTCGGGAAATGAGTTTACTCCCTGGGTACTTTCTTTGTATACTTTTGACTATACGGGCCAAGCCCGGGATTTACGGGAAATTGCGGGTTTTCGTTTGCCGGCGATTAAACTTCTTTTATTCAGCGTCTCATCAAAAATGAAAACATTTTTGAAAACTACAAGTCTCATGCGTTTTAGTGGTGAAAAAATAATTTAAAAAATCGTTCGGGAAGTGCGTTTACTCCCTGGGTACTTTCTTTGTATACTTTTTTGACTATACGGGCCAAGCCGTGATTTACGGGAAATCGCGGGTTTTCGTTTGCCGGCGATTAAACTTCTTTTATTCAGCGTCTCATCAAAAATGAAAACATTTTTAAAAACTACAAGTCTCATGCGTTTTAGTGGTGAAAAAATAATATAAAAAATCGTTCTGGAAATGAGTTTACTCACAGGGTACTTTCTTTGTATACATTCGACTATACGTGCCAAGCCCGGGATTTACGGGAAATCGCGGGTTTTCGTTTGCCGGCGATTATACTGCTTTTATTCAGCGTCTCATCAAAAATGAAAACATTCTTGAGAACTACAAGTCTCATGCGTTTTAGTGGTGAAATAATAATTTAAAAAATCGTTTGAGAAATGAGTTTACTCCCTGGGTACTTTCTTTGTATACTTTTGACTATACGGGCTGAGTCCAGGATTTACGGGAAATCGCGGGTTTTCGTTTGCCGGCGATTAAACTTCTTTTATTCAGCGTCTCATCAAAAATGAAAACATTTTTGAAAACTACAAGTCTCATGCGTTTTAGTGGTGAAAAAATAATTTAAAAAATCGTTCGAGAAATGAGTTTACTCCCTGGGTACTTTCTTTGTATACTTTTGACTATACGGGCCAAGCCGGGATTTACGGGAAAACGCGGGATTTCGTTTGCCGGCGATTAAACCTCTTTCATTAAGCTTCTCATCAAAAATGAAAACATTTTTGAAAACTAAAAATCTCATGCGTTTTAGTGGTGAAAAAATAATTTAAAAAATCGTTCGGGAAATGAGTTTACTCCCTGGGTACTTTCTTTGTATACTTTTGACTATACGGGCCAAGCCCGGGATTTACGGGAAATTGCGGGTTTTCGTTTGCCGGCGATTAAACTTCTTTTATTCAGCGTCTCATCAAAAATGAAAACATTTTTGAAAACTACAAGTCTCATGCGTTTTAGTGGTGAAAAAATAATTTAAAAAATCGTTCGGGAAGTGCGTTTACTCCCTGGGTACTTTCTTTGTATACTTTTTTGACTATACGGGCCAAGCCGGGATTTACGGGAAATCGCGGGTTTTCGTTTGCCGGCGATTAAACTTCTTTTATTCAGCGTCTCATCAAAAATGAAAACATTTTTGAAAACTACAAGTCTCATGCGTTTTAGTGGTGAAAAAATAATTTAAAAAATCGTTCGAGAAATGAGTTTACTCCCTGGGTACTTTCTTTGTATACTTTTGACTATACGGGCCAAGCCGGGATTTACGGGAAAACGCGGGATTTCGTTTGCCGGCGATTAAACCTCTTTCATTAAGCTTCTCATCAAAAATGAAAACATTTTTTAAAACTAAAAATCTCATGCGTTTTAGTGGTGAAAAAATAATTTAAAAAATCGTTCGGGAAATGAGTTTACTCCCTGGGTACTTTCTTTGTATACTTTTGACTATACGGGCCAAGCCCGGGATTTACGGGAAATTGCGGGTTTTCGTTTGCCGGCGATTAAACTTCTTTTATTCAGCGTCTCATCAAAAATGAAAACATTTTTGAAAACTACAAGTCTCATGCGTTTTAGTGGTGAAAAAATAATTTAAAAAATCGTTCGGGAAGTGCGTTTACTCCCTGGGTACTTTCTTTGTATACTTTTTTGACTATACGGGCCAAGCCGGGATTTACGGGAAATCGCGGGTTTTCGTTTGCCGGCGATTAAACTTCTTTTATTCAGCGTCTCATCAAAAATGAAAACATTTTTAAAAACTACAAGTCTTATGCGTTTTAGTGGTGAAAAAATAATATAAAAAATCGTTCTGGAAATGAGTTTACTCACAGGGTACTTTCTTTGTATACATTCGACTATACGTGCCAAGCCCGGGATTTACGGGAAATCGCGGGTTTTCGTTTGCCGGCGATTATACTGCTTTTATTCAGCGTCTCATCAAAAATGAAAACATTCTTGAGAACTACAAGTCTCATGCGTTTTAGTGGTGAAATAATAATTTAAAAAATCGTTTGAGAAATGAGTTTACTCCCTGGGTACTTTCTTTGTATACTTTTGACTACACGGGCTGAGTCCAGGATTTACGGGAATTCGCGGGTTTTCGTTTGCCGGCGATTAAACTTCTTTTATTCAGCGTCTCATCAAAAATGAAAACATTTTTGAAAAGTACAAGTCTCATGCGTTTTAGTGGTGAAAAAATAATTTAAAAAATCGTTCGAGAAATGAGTTTACTCCCTGGGTACTTTCTTTGTATACTTTTGACTATACGGGCCAAGCCGGGATTTACGGGAAATCGCGGGTTTTCGTTTGCCGGCGATTAAACTTCTTTTATTCAGCGTCTCATCAAAAATGAAAACATTTTTAAAAACTACAAGTCTTATGCGTTTTAGTGGTGAAAAAATAATTTAAAATATCGTTCTGGAAATGAGTTTACTCACAGGGTACTTTCTTTGTATACATTCGACTATACGTGCCAAGCCCGGGATTTACGGGAAATCGCGGGTTTTCGTTTGCCGGCGATTATACTGCTTTTATTCAGCGTCTCATCAAAAATGAAAACATTCTTGAGAACTACAAGTCTCATGCGTTTTAGTGGTGAAATAATAATTTAAAAAATCGTTTGGGAAATGAGTTTACTTCCTGGGTACTTTCTTGTATACTTTTGACTATGCGGGCTGAGTCCAGGATTTACGGGAAATCGCGGGTTTTCGTTTGCCGGCGATTAAACTTCTTTTATTCAGCGTCTCATCAAAAATGAAAACATTTTTAAAAACTACAAGTCTCATGCGTTTTAGTGGTGAAAAAATAATATAAAAAATCGTTCTGGAAATGAGTTTACTCACAGGGTACTTTCTTTGTATACATTCGACTATACGTGCCAAGCCCGGGATTTACGGAAAATCGCGGGTTTTCGTTTGCCGGCGATTATACTGCTTTTATTCAGCGTCTCATCAAAAATGAAAACATTCTTGAGAACTACAAGTCTCATGCGTTTTAGTGGTGAAATAATAATTTAAAAAATCGTTTGAGAAATGAGTTTACTCCCTGGGTACTTTCTTTGTATACTTTTGACTATACGGGCTGAGTCCAGGATTTACGGGAAATCGCGGGTTTTCGTTTGCCGGCGATTAAAATTCTTTTATTCAGCGTCTCATCAAAAATGAAAACATTTTTGAAAACTACAAGTCTCATGCGTTTTAGTGGTGAAAAAATAATTTAAAAAATCGTTCGAGAAATGAGTTTACTCCCTGGGTACTTTCTTTGTATACTTTTGACTATACGGGCCAAGCCGGGATTTACGGGAAGTCGCGGGTTTTTGTTTGCCGGCGATTAAACTTCTTTTATTCAGCGTCTCATCAAAAATGAAAACATTTTTGAAAACTACAAGTCTTATGCGTTTTAGTGGTGAAAAAATAATTTAAAATATCGTTCTGGAAATGAGTTTACTCACAGGGTACTTTCTTTGTATACATTCGACTATACGTGCCAAGCCCGGGATTTACGGGAAATCGCGGGTTTTCGTTTGCCGGCGATTATACTGCTTTTATTCAGCGTCTCATCAAAAATGAAAACATTCTTGAGAACTACAAGTCTCATGCGTTTTAGTGGTGAAATAATAATTTAAAAAATCGTTTGGGAAATGAGTTTACTCCCTGGGTACTTTCTTTGTATACTTTTGACTATACGGGCTGAGTCCAGGATTTACGGGAAATCGCGGGTTTTCGTTTGCCGGCGATTAAACTTCTTTTATTCAGCGTCTCATCAAAAATGAAAACATTTTTAAAAACTACAAGTCTTATGCGTTTTAGTGGTGAAAAAATAATTTAAAATATCGTTCTGGAAATGAGTTTACTCACAGGGTACTTTCTTTGTATACATTCGACTATACGTGCCAAGCCCGGGATTTACGGGAAATCGCGGGTTTTCGTTTGCCGGCGATTATACTGCTTTTATTCAGCGTCTCATCAAAAATGAAAACATTCTTGAGAACTACAAGTCTCATGCGTTTTAGTGGTGAAATAATAATTTAAAAAATCGTTCTGGAAATGAGTTTACTCACAGGGTACTTTCTTTGTATACTTTTGACTATACGGGCCGAGTCCGGGGTTTACGGGAAATGGCGGTTTTCGCTTGCCGGCGATTAAACTTCTTTTATTCAGCGTCTCATCAAAAATGAAAACATTTTTGAAAACTACAAGTCTCATGCGTTTTTTAGGTGAAAAAGTAATTTAAAAAATCGTTCGGGAAATGAGTTTACTCCCTGGGTACTTTCTTTGTATACTTTTGACTATACGGGCCAAGCCCGGGATTTACGGGAAATTGCGAGTTTTCGTTTGCCGGCGATTAAACTTCTTTTATTCAGCGTCTCATCAAAAATGAAAACATTTTTAAAAACTACAAGTCTTATGCGTTTTAGTGGTGAAAAAATAATTTAAAATATCGTTCTGGAAATGAGTTTACTCACAGGGTACTTTCTTTGTATACATTCGACTATACGTGCCAAGCCCGGGATTTACGGGAAATCGCGGGTTTTCGTTTGCCGGCGATTATACTGCTTTTATTCAGCGTCTCATCAAAAATGAAAACATTCTTGAGAACTACAAGTCTCATGCGTTTTAGTGGTGAAATAATAATTTAAAAAATCGTTTGGGAAATGAGTTTACTCCCTGGGTACTTTCTTTGTATACTTTTGACTATACGGGCTGAGTCCAGGATTTACGGGAAATCGCGGGTTTTCGTTTGCCGGCGATTAAACTTCTTTTATTCAGCGTCTCATCAAAAATGAAAACATTTTTGAAAACTACAAGTCTCATGCGTTTTAGTGGTGAAAAAATAATTTAAAAAATCGTTCGGGAAGTGAGTTTACTCCCTGGGTACTTTCTTTGTATACTTTTTTGACTATACGGGCCAAGCCCGGGATTTACGGGAAATTGCGGGTTTTCGTTTGCCGGCGATTAAACATCTTTTATTCAGCGTCTCATCAAAAATGAAACCATTTTTATAAACTACAAGTCTTATGCGTTTTAGTGGTGAAAAAATAATTTAAAATATCGTTCTGGAAATGAGTTTACTCACAGGGTACTTTCTTTGTATACATTCGACTATACGTGCCAAGCCCGGGATTTACGGGAAATCGCGGGTTTTCGTTTGCCGGCGATTATACTGCTTTTATTCAGCGTCTCATCAAAAATGAAAACATTCTTGAGAACTACAAGTCTCATGCGTTTTAGTGGTGAAATAATAATTTAAAAAATCGTTCTGGAAATGAGTTTACTCACAGGGTACTTTCTTTGTATACTTTTGACTATACGGGCCGAGTCCGGGGTTTACGGGAAATGGCGGTTTTCGCTTGCCGGCGATTAAACTTCTTTTATTCAGCGTCTCATCAAAAATGAAAACATTTTTGAAAACTACAAGTCTCATGCGTTTTAGTGGTGAAAAAGTAATTTAAAAAATCGTTCGGGAAATGAGTTTACTCCCTGGGTACTTTCTTTGTATACTTTTGACTATACGGGCCGAGTCCGGGATTTACGGGAAATCGCGGATTTTCGTTTGCCGGCGATTAAACTTCTTTTATTCAGCGTCCCATCAAATATGAAAATATTTTTGAAAACCACAAGTCTCATGCGTTTAGTGGTAAAAAAATAATATAAAAAATCGTTCGGGAAATGAGTTTACTCCCTGGGTACTTTCTTTGTATACTTTTGACTATACGGGCCAAGCCGGGATTTACGGGAAGTCGCGGGTTTTCGTTTGCCGGCGATTAAACTTCTTTTATTCAGCGTCTCATCAAAAATGAAAACATTTTTGAAAACTACAAGTCTTATGCGTTTTAGTGGTGAAAAAATAATTTAAAATATCGTTCTGGAATTGAGTTTACTCACAGGGTACTTTCTTTGTATACATTCGACTATACGTGCCAAGCCCGGGATTTACGGGAAATCGCGGGTTTTCGTTTGCCGGCGATTATACTGCTTTTATTCAGCGTCTCATCAAAAATGAAAACATTCTTGAGAACTACAAGTCTCATGCGTTTTAGTGGTGAAATAATAATTTAAAAAATCGTTTGGGAAATGAGTTTACTCACAGGGTACTTTCTTTGTATACATTCGACTATACGTGCCAAGCCCGGGATTTACGGGAAATCGCGGGTTTTCGTTTGCCGGCGATTATACTGCTTTTATTCAGCGTCTCATCAAAAATGAAAACATTCTTGAGAACTACAAGTCTCATGCGTTTTAGTGGTGAAATAATAATTTAAAAAATCGTTCTGGAAATGAGTTTACTCACAGGGTACTTTCTTTGTATACTTTTGACTATACGGGCCGAGTCCGGGGTTTACGGGAAATGGCGGTTTTCGCTTGCCGGCGATTAAACTTCTTTTATTCAGCGTCTCATCAAAAATGAAAACATTTTTGAAAACTACAAGTCTCATGCGTTTTAGTGGTGAAAAAGTAATTTAAAAAATCGTTCGGGAAATGAGTTTACTCCCTGGGTACTTTCTTTGTATACTTTTGACTATACGGGCCAAGCCCGGGATTTACGGGAAATTGCGGGTTTTCGTTTGCCGGCGATTAAACTTCTTTTATTCAGCGTCTCATCAAAAATGAAAACATTTTTAAAAACTAAAAGTCTCATGCGTTTAGTGGTAAAAAAATAATATAAAAAATCGTTCGGGAAATGAGTTTACTCCCTGGGTACTTTCTTTGTATACTTTTGACTATACGGGCCAAGCCCGGGATTTACGGGAAATTGCGAGTTTTCGTTTGCCGGCGATTAAACTTCTTTTATTCAGCGTCTCATCAAAAATGAAAACATTTTTAAAAACTACAAGTCTTATGCGTTTTAGTGGTGAAAAAATAATTTAAAATATCGTTCTGGAAATGAGTTTACTCACAGGGTACTTTCTTTGTATACATTCGACTACACGGGCCAAGCCCGGGATTTACGGGAAATCGCGGGTTTTCGTTTGCCGGCGATTATACTGCTTTTATTCAGCGTCTCATCAAAAATGAAAACATTCTTGAGAACTACAAGTCTCATGCGTTTTAGTGGTGAAATAATAATTTAAAAAATCGTTTGGGAAATGAGTTTACTCCCTGGGTACTTTCTTTGTATACTTTTGACTATACGGGCTGAGTCCAGGATTTACGGGAAATCGCGGGTTTTCGTTTGCCGGCGAATAAATTTCTTTTATTCAGCGTCTCATCAAAAATGAAAGCATTTTTGAAAACTACAAGTCTCATGCGTTTTAGTGGTGAAAAAATAATTTAAAAAATCGTTCGGGAAGTGAGTTTACTCCCTGGGTACTCTCTTTGTATACTTTTTTGACTATACGGGCCAAGCCCGGGATTTACGGGAAATTGCGGGTTTTCGTTTGCCAGCGATTAAACTTCTTTTATTCAGCGTCTCATCAAAAATGAAAACATTTTTATAAACTACAAGTCTTATGCGTTTTAGTGGTGAAAAAATAATTTAAAATATCGTTCTGGAAATGAGTTTACTCACAGGGTACTTTCTTTGTATACATTCGACTATACGTGCCAAGCCCGGGATTTACGGGAAATCGCGGGTTTTCGTTTGCCGGCGATTATACTGCTTTTATTCAGCGTCTCATCAAAAATGAAAACATTCTTGAGAACTACAAGTCTCATGCGTTTAGTGGTGAAATAATAATTTAAAAAATTGTTCTGGAAATGAGTTTACTCACAGGGTACTTTCTTTGTATACTTTTGACTATACGGGCCGAGTCCGGGGTTTACGGGAAATGGCGGTTTTCGCATGCCGGCGATTAAACTTCTTTTATTCAGCGTCCCATCAAATATGAAAATATTTTTGAAAACCACAAGTCTCATGCGTTTAGTGGTAAAAAAATAATATAAAAAATCGTTCGAGAAATGAGTTTACTCCCTGGGTACTTTCTTTGTATACTTTTGACTATACGGGCCAAGCCCGGGATTGACGGGAAATTGCGGGTTTTCGTTTGCCGGCGATTAAACTTCTTTTATTCAGTGTCTCATCAAAAATGAAAACATTTTTAAAAACTACAAGTCTTATGCGTTTTAGTGGTGAAAAAATAATTTAAAAAATCGTTCTGGAAATGAGTTTACTCACAGGGTACTTTCTTTGTATACATTCGACTATACGTGCCAAGCCCGGGATTTACGGGAAATCGCAGGTTTTCGTTTGCCGGCGATTATACTGCTTTTATTCAGCGTCTCATCAAAAATGAAAACATTCTTGAGAACTACAAGTCTCATGCGTTTTAGTGGTGAAATAATAATTTAAAAAATCGTTTGGGAAATGAGTTTACTCCCTGGGTACTTTCTTTGTATACTTTTGACTATACGGGCTGAGTCCAGGATTTACGGGAAATCGCGGGTTTTCGTTTGCCGGCGATTAAACTTCTTTTATTCAGCGTCTCATCAAAAATGAAAACATTTTTGAAAACTACAAGTCTCATGCGTTTTAGTGGTGAAAAAGTAATTTAAAAAATCGTTCGGGAAATGAGTTTACTCCCTGGGTACTTTCTTTGTATACTTTTGACTATACGGGCCAAGCCGGGGATTTACGGGAAATTGCGGGTTTTCGTTTGCCGGCGATTAAACTTCTTTTATTCAGCGTCTCATCAAAAATGAAAACATTTTTAAAAACTACAAGTCTCATGCGTTTAGTGGTAAAAAAATAATATAAAAAATCGTTCGGGAAATGAGTTTACTCCCTGGGTACTTTCTTTGTATACTTTTGACTATACGGGCCAAGCCCGGGATTTACGGGAAATTGCGAGTTTTCGTTTGCCGGCGATTAAACTTCTTTTATTCAGCGTCTCATCAAAAATGAAAACATTTTTAAAAACTACAAGTCTTATGCGTTTTAGTGGTGAAAAAATAATTTCAAATATCGTTCTGGAAATGAGTTTACTCACAGGGTACTTTCTTTGTATACATTCGACTATACGTGCCAAGCCCGGGATTTACGGGAAATCGCGGGTTTTCGTTTGCCGGCGATTATACTGCTTTTATTCAGCGTCTCATCAAAAATGAAAACATTCTTGAGAACTACAAGTCTCATGCGTTTTAGTGGTGAAATAATAATTTAAAAAATCGTTTGGGAAATGAGTTTACTCCCTGGGTACTTTCTTTGTATACTTTTGACTATACGGGCTGAGTCCAGGATTTACGTGAAATCGCGGGTTTTCGTTTGCCGGCGATTAAACTTCTTTTATTCAGCGTCTCATCAAAAATGAAAACATTTTTGAAAACTACAAGTCTCATGCGTTTTAGTGGTGAAAAAATAATTTAAAAAATCGTTCGGGAAGTGAGTTTACTCCCTGGGTACTTTCTTTGTATACTTTTTTGACTATACGGGCCAAGCCCGGGATTTACGGGAAATTGCGGGTTTTCGTTTGCCGGCGATTAAATTTCTTTTATTCAGCGTCTCATCAAAAATAAAAACATTTTTAAAAACTACAAGTCTTATGCGTTTTAGTGGTGAAAAAATAATTTAAAATATCGTTCTGGAAATGAGTTTACTCACAGGGTACTTTCTTTGTATACATTCGACTATACGTGCCAAGCCCGGGATTTACGGGAAATCGCGGGTTTTTGTTTGCCGGCGATTATACTGCTTTTATTCAGCGTCTCATCAAAAATGAAAACATTCTTGAGAACTACAAGTCTCATGCGTTTTTGTGGTGAAATAATAATTTAAAAAATCGTTCTGGAAATGAGTTTACTCACAGGGTACTTTCTTTGTATACTTTTGACTATACGGGCCGAGTCCGGGGTTTACGGGAAATGGCGGTTTTCGCTTGCCGGCGATTAAACTTCTTTTATTCAGCGTCTCATCAAAAATGAAAACATTTTTGAAAACTACAAGTCTCATGCGTTTTAGTGGTGAAAAAGTAATTTAAAAAATCGTTCGGGAAATGAGTTTACTCCCTGGGTACTTTCTTTGTATACTTTTGACTATACGGGCCGAGTCCGGGATTTACGGGAAATCGCGGATTTTCGTTTGCCGGCGATTAAACTTCTTTTATTCAGCGTCCCATCAAATATGAAAATATTTTTGAAAACCACAAGTCTCATGCGTTTAGTGGTAAAAAAATAATATAAAAAATCGTTCGGGAAATGAGTTTACTCCCTGGGTACTTTCTTTGTATACTTTTGACTATACGGGCCAAGCCCGGGATTGACGGGAAATTGCGGGTTTTCGTTTGCCGGCGATTAAACTTCTTTTATTCAGCGTCTCATCAAAAATGAAAACATTTTTAAAAACTACAAGTCTTATGCGTTTTAGTGGTGAAAAAATAATTTAAAAAATCGTTCTGGAAATGAGTTTACTCACAGGGTACTTTCTTTGTATACATTCGACTATACGTGCCAAGCCCGGGATTTACGGGAAATCGCGGGTTTTCGTTTGCCGGCGATTATACTGCTTTTATTCAGCGTCTCATCAAAAATGAAAACATTCTTAAGAACTACAAGTCTCATGCGTTTTAGTGGTGAAATAATAATTTAAAAAATCGTTTGGGAAATGAGTTTACTCCCTGGGTACTTTCTTTGTATACTTTTGACTATACGGGCTGAGTCCAGGATTTACGGGAAATCGCGGGTTTTCGTTTGCCGGCGATTAAACTTCTTTTATTCAGCGTCTCATCAAAAATAAAAACATTTTTAAAAACTACAAGTCTTATGCGTTTTAGTGGTAAAAAAATAATATAAAAAATCGTTTGGGAAATGAGTTCACTCCCTGGGTACTTTCCTTGTATACTTTTGACTATACGGGCCAAGCCCGGCATTTACGGGAAATTGCGGGTTTTCGTTTGCCGGCGATTAAACTTCTTTTATTCAGCGTCTCATCAAAAATGAAAACATTTTTAAAAACTACAAGTCTTATGCGTTTTAGTGGTGAAAAAATAATTTAAATAATCGTTCTGGAAATGAGTTTACTCCCTGGGTACTTTCTTTGTATAGTTTTGACTATACGGGCCGAGTCCGGGATTTAGGGAAATCGCAGGTTTTAGTTTGCCGGCGATTAAACTTCTTTTTTTCAGCATCTCATCAAAAATGAAAACAATTTTGAAAACTACAAGTCTCATGCGTTTTAGTGGTGAATAAGTAATTTAAATAATCGTTCGGGAAATGAGTTTACACCCTGGGTACTTTCTTTGTATACTTTTGACTATACGGGCCAAGCCCGGGATTTACGGGAAATCGCGGGTTTTCGTTTGCCGGCGATTAAACTTTTTTTATTCAGCGTCCCATCAAATATGAAAATATTTTTAAAAACTACAAGTCTTATGCGTTTTAGTGGTGAAAAAATAATTTAAAAAATCGTTCTGGAAATGAGTTTACTCACAGGGTACTTTCTTTGTATACATTCGACTACACGTGCCAAGCCCGGGATTTACGGGAAATCGCGGGTTTTTGTTTGCCGGCGATTAAACTGCTTTTATTCAGCGTCTCATCAAAAATGAAAACATTTTTGAAATCTACAAGTCTCATGCGTTTTAGTGGTGAAAAAATAATTTAAAATATCGTTCGGGAAGTGAGTTTACTCCCTGGGTACTTTCTTTGTATACTTTCTTGACTATACGGGCCAAGCCGGGATTTACGGGAAATCGCGGGTTTTCGTTTGCCGGCGATTAAACTTCTTTTATTCAGCGTCTCATCAAAAATGAAAACATTTTTGAAAACTACAAGTCTCATGCGTTTTAGTGGTGAAAAAATAATTTAAAAAATCGTTCGGGAAATGAGTTTACTCCCTGGGTACTTTCTTTGTATACTTTTGACTATACGGGCCGAGTCCGGGATTTACGTGAAATCGCGGATTTTCGTTTGCCGGCGATTAAACTTCTTTTATTCAGCGTCCCATCAAATATGAAAATATTTTTGAAAACTACAAGTCTCATGCGTTTCGTGGTAAAAAAATAATATAAAAAATCGTTCGGGAAATGAGTTTACTCCCTGGGTACTTTCTTTGTATACTTTTGACTATACGGGCCAAGCCCGGGATTTACGGGAAATTGCGGGTTTTCGTTTGCCGGCGATTAAACTTCTTTTATTCAGCGTCTCATCAAAAATGAAAACATTTTTAAAAACTACAAGTCTTATGCGTTTTAGTGGTGAAAAAATAATTTAAATAATCGTTCTGGAAATGAGTTTACTCCCTGGGTACTTTCTTTGTATAGTTTTGACTATACGGGCCGAGTCCGGGATTTAGGGAAATCGCAGGTTTTAGTTTGCCGGCGATTAAACTTTTTTTTTTCAGCGTCTCATCAAAAATGAAAACATTTTTGAAAACTACAAGTCTCATGCGTTTTAGTGGTGAAAAAGTAATTTAAATAATCGTTCGGGAAATGAGTTTACGCCCTGGGTACTTTCTTTGTATACTTTTGACTATACGGGCCAAGCCCGGGATTTACGGGAAATCGCGGGTTTTCGTTTGCCGGCGATTAAACTTCTTTTATTCAGCGTCCCATCAAATATGAAAATATTTTTAAAAACTACAAGTCTTATGCGTTTTAGTGGTGAAAAAATAATTTAAAAAATCGTTCTGGAAATGAGTTTACTCACAGGGTACTTTCTTTGTATACATTCGACTATACGTGCCAAGCCCGGGATTTACGGGAAATCACGGGTTTGCGTTTGCCGGCGATTAAACTGCTTTTATTCAGCGTCTCATCAAAAATGAAAACATTCTTGAAAACTACAAGTCTCATGCGATTTAGTGGTGAAATAATAATTTAAAAAATCGTTTGGGAAATGAGTTTACTCCCTGGGTACTTTCTTTGTATACTTTTGACTATACGGGCCGAGTCCAGGATTTACGGGAAATCGCAGGTTTTCGTTTGCCGGCGATTAAACTTCTTTTATTCAGCGTCTCATCAAAAATGAAAACATTTTTAAAAACTACAAGTCTCATGCGTTTTAGTGGTGAAAAAGTAATTTAAAAAATCGTTCGGGAAATGAGTTTACTCCCTGGGTACTTTCTTTGTATACTTTTGACTATACGGGCCAAGCCCGGGATTTACGGGAAATCGCGGGTTTTCGTTTGCCGGCGATTAAACTTCTTTTATTCAGCGTCTCATCAAAAATGAAAACATTTTTGAAAACTACAAGTCTCATGCGTTTTATTGGTGAAAAAAAAATTTAAAAAATCGTTCGGGAAATGAGTTTACTCCCTGGGTACTTTCTTTGTATACATTCGACTATACGGGCCAAGCCCCGGATTTACGGGAAAACGCGGGATTTCGTTTGCCGGCGATTAAACCTCTTTCATTAAGCGTCTCATCAAAAATGAAAACATTTTTGAAAACTACAAGTCTCATGCGTTTTAGTGGTGAAAAAATAATTTAAAAAATCGTTCGGAAAATGAGTTTACTCCCTGGGTACTTTCTTTGTATACTTTTGACTTTACGGGCCGAGTCCGGGATTTACGGGAAATCGCGGATTTTCGTTTGCCAGCGATTAAACTTCTTTTATTCAGCGTCCCTTCAAATATGAAAATATTTTTGAAAACTACAAGTCTCATGCGTTTAGTGGTAAAAAAATAATATAAAAAATCGTTCGGGAAATGAGTTTACTCCCTGGGTACTTTCTTTGTATACTTTTGACTATACGGGCCAAGCCCGGGATTTACGGGAATTTGCGGGTTTTCGTTTGCCGGCGATTAAACTTCTTTTATTCAGCGTCTCATCAAAAATGAAAACATTTTTAAAAACTACAAGTCTTATGCGTTTTAGTGGTGAAAAAATAATTTAAAAAATCGTTCGGGAAATGAGTTTACTCCCTGGGTACTTTCTTTGTATACTTTTGACTATACGGCCGAGTCCGGGATTTACGGGAAATCGCGGATTTTCGTTTGCCAGCGATTAAACTTCTTTTATTCAGCGTCCCATCAAATATGAAAATATTTTTGAAAACTACAAGTCTCATGCGTTTAGTGGTAAAAAAATAATATAAAAAATCGTTCGGGAAATGAGTTTACTCGCGGGTTTTCGTTTGCCGGCGATTAAACTTCTTTTATTCAGCGTCTCATCAAAAATAAAAACATTTTTGAAAACTACAAGTCTCATGCGTTTTATTGGTGAAAAAAAAATTTAAAAAATCGTTCGGGAAATGAGTTTACTCCCTGGGTACTTTCTTTGTATACATTCGACTATACGGGCCAAGCCCCGGATTTACGGGAAAACGCGGGATTTCGTTTGCCGGCGATTAAACCTCTTTCATTAAGCGTCTCATCAAAAATGAAAACATTTTTGAAAACTACAAGTCTCATGCGTTTTAGTGGTGAAAAAATAATTTAAAAAATCGTTCGGAAAATGAGTTTACTCCCTGGGTACTTTCTTTGTATACTTTTGACTTTACGGGCCGAGTCCGGGATTTACGGGAAATCGCGGATTTTCGTTTGCCAGCGATTAAACTTCTTTTATTCAGCGTCCCTTCAAATATGAAAATATTTTTGAAAACTACAAGTCACATGCGTTTAGTGGTAAAAAAATAATATAAAAAATCGTTCGGGAAATGAGTTTACTCCCTGGGTACTTTCTTTGTATACTTTAGACTATACGGGCCAAGCCCGGGATTTACGGGAAATTGCGGGTTTTCGTTTGCCGGCGATTAAACTTCTTTTATTCAGCGTCTCATCAAAAATGAAAACATTTTTAAAAACTACAAGTCTTATGCGTTTTAGTGGTGAAAAAATAATTTAAAAAATCGTTCGGGAAATGAGTTTACTCCCTGGGTACTTTCTTTGTATACTTTTGACTATACGGGCCGAGTCCGGGATTTACGGGAAATCGCGGATTTTCGTTTGCCAGCGATTAAACTTCTTTTATTCAGCGTCCCATCAAATATGAAAATATTTTTGAAAACTACAAGTCTCATGCGTTTAGTGGTAAAAAAATAATATAAAAAATCGTTCGGGAAATGAGTTTACTCCCTGGGTACTTTCTTTGTATACTTTTGACTATACGGGCCAAGCCCGGGATTTACGGGAAATTGCGGGTTTTCGTTTGCCGGCGATTAAACTTCTTTTATTCAGCGTCTCATCAAAAATGAAAACATTTTTAAAAACTACAAGTCTTATGCGTTTTAGTGGTGAAAAAATAATTTAAAAAATCGTTCTGGAAATGAGTTTACTCCCTGGGTACTTTCTTTGTATACTTTTGACTATACGGGCCAAGCCGGGATTTACGGGAAATCGCGGGTTTTCGTTTGCTTGCGATTAAACTTCTTTTATTCAGTGTCTCATCAAAAATGAAAACATTTTTAAAAACTACAAGTCTTATGCGTTTTAGTGGTGAAAAAATAATTTAAAAAATCGTTCTGGAAATGAGTTTACTCCCTGGGTACTTTCTTTGTATACTTTTGACTATACGGGCCGAGTCCAGGATTTACGGGAAATCGCAGGTTTTCGTTTGCCGGCGATTAAACTTCTTTTATTCAGCGTCTCATCAAAAATGAAAACATTTTTAAAAACTACAAGTCTTATGCGTTTTAGTGGTGAAAAAATAATTTAAAAAATCGTTCGGGAAATGAGTTTACTCCCTGGGTACTTTCTTTGTATACTTTTGACTATACGGGCCGAGTCCGGGATTTACGGGAAATCGCGGATTTTCGTTTGCCAGCGATTAAACTTCTTTTATTCAGCGTCCCATCAAATATGAAAATATTTTTAAAAACTACAAGTCTCATGCGTTTAGTGGTAAAAAAATAATATAAAAAATCGTTCGGGAAATGAGTTTACTCCCTGGGTACTTTCTTTGTATACTTTTGACTATACGGGCCAAGCCCGGGATTTACGGGAAATTGCGGGTTTTCGTTTGCCGGCGATTAAACTTCTTTTATTCAGCGTCTCATCAAAAATGAAAACATTTTTAAAAACTACAAGTCTTATGCGTTTTAGTGGTGAAAAAATAATTTAAAAAATCGTTCTGGAAATGAGTTTACTCCCTGGGTACTTTCTTTGTATACTTTTGACTATACGGGCCAAGCCGGGATTTACGGGAAATCGCGGGTTTTCGTTTGCTTGCGATTAAACTTCTTTTATTCAGTGTCTCATCAAAAATGAAAACATTTTTAAAAACTACAAGTCTTATGCGTTTTAGTGGTGAAAAAATAATTTAAAAAATCGTTCTGGAAATGAGTTTACTCCGTGGGTACTTTCTTTGTATACTTTTGACTATACGGGCCGAGTCCAGGATTTACGGGAAATCGCAGGTTTTCGTTTGCCGGCGATTAAACTTCTTTTATTCAGCGTCTCATCAAAAATGAAAACATTTTTAAAAACTACAAGTCTCATGCGTTTTAGTGGTGAAAAAGTAATTTAAAAAATCGTTCGGGAAATGGGTTTACTCCCTGGGTACTTTCTTTGTATACTTTTGACTATACGGGCCAAGCCCGGGATTTACGGGAAATCGCGGGTTTTCGTTTGCCGGCGATTAAACTTCTTTTATTCAGTGTCTCATCAAAAATGAAAACATTTTTAAAAACTACAAGTCTCATGCGTTTTAGTGGTGAAATAATAATTTAAAAAATCGTTCGGGAAATAAGTTTACTCCCTGGGTACTTTCTTTGTATACTTTTCACTATACGATCCAAGCCGGGATTTACGGGAAATCGCGGGTTTTCGTTTGCCGGCGATTAAACTTCTTTTATTCAGCGTCTCATCAATAATGAAAACATTTTTGAAAACTACAAGTCTTATGCGTTTTAGTGGTGAAAAAAAATTTAAAAAATCGTTCGGGAAATGAGTTTACACCCTGGGTACTTTCTTGGTATATATTCGACTATACGGGCCAAGCCCCGGATTTGCGGGAAAACGCGGGATTTCGTTTGCCGGCGATTAAACTGCTTTTACTCAGCGTCTCATCAAAAATGAAAACATTCTTGAAAACTACAAGTCTCATGCGTTTTAGTGGTGAAAAAGTGATTTAAAAAATCGTTCGGGAATTGAGTTTACTCCCTGGGTACTTTATTTGTATACTTTTGACTATACGGGCCGAGTCCGGGATTTACGGGAAATCGCGGATTTTCGTTTGCCAGCGATTAAATTTCTTTTATTCAGCGTCCCATCAAATATGAAAATATTTTTGAAAACTACAAGTCTCATGCGTTTAGTGGTAAAAAAATAATATAAAAAATCGTTCGGGAAATGAGTTTACTCCCTGGGTACTTTCTTTGTATACTTTTGACTATACGGGCCAAGCCCGGGATTTACGGGAAATTGCGGGTTTTCGTTTGCCGGCGATTAAACTTCTTTTATTCAGCGTCTCATCAAAAATGAAAACATTTTTAAAAACTACAAGTCTTATGCGTTTTAGTGG
The DNA here is from genome assembly GCF_029227915.1 of Hydractinia symbiolongicarpus. Classification (NCBI taxonomy): domain Eukaryota; kingdom Metazoa; phylum Cnidaria; class Hydrozoa; order Anthoathecata; family Hydractiniidae; genus Hydractinia; species Hydractinia symbiolongicarpus. The sequence continues at coordinate 4,763,690 of NC_079880.1, read as the reverse complement.
TGAAAAAATAATTTAAAAAATCGTTCGGGAAATGAGTTTACTCCCTGGGTACTTTCTTTGTATACTTTTGACTATACGGGCCGAGTCCGGGATTTACGGGAAATCGCGGATTTTCGTTTGCCAGCGATTAAACTTCTTTTATTCAGCTTCCCATCAAATATGAAAATATTTTTGAAAACTACAAGTCTCATGCGTTTAGTGGTAAAAAAATAATATAAAAAATCGTTCGGGAAATGAGTTTACTCCCTGGGTACTTTCTTTGTATACTTTTGACTATACGGGCCAAGCCCGGGATTTACGGGAAATTGCGGGTTTTCGTTTGCCGGCGATTAAACTTCTTTTATTCAGCGTCTCATCAAAAATGAAAGCATTTTTAAAAACTACAAGTCTTATGCGTTTTAGTGGTGAAAAAATAATTTAAAAAATCGTTCTGGAAATGAGTTTACTCCCTGGGTACTTTCTTTGTATACTTTTGACTATACGGGCCAAGCCGGGATTTACGGGAAATCGCGGGTTTTCGTTTGCTTGCGATTAAACTTCTTTTATTCAGTGTCTCATCAAAAATGAAAACATTTTTAAAAACTACAAGTCTTATGCGTTTTAGTGGTGAAAAAATAATTTAAAAAATCGTTCTGGAAATGAGTTTACTCCCTGGGTACTTTCTTTGTATACTTTTGACTATACGGGCCAAGCCCGGGATTTACGGGAAATCGCGGGTTTTCGTTTGCCGGCGATTAAACTTCTTTTATTCAGCGTCTCATCAAAAATGAAAACATTTTTAAAAACTACAAGTCTCATGCGTTTTAGTGGTGAAATAATAATTTAAAAAATCGTTCGGGAAATAAGTTTACTCCCTGGGTACTTTCTTTGTATACTTTTCACTATACGATCCAAGCCGGGATTTACGGGAAATCGCGGGTTTTCGTTTGCCGGCGATTAAACTTCTTTTATTCAGCGTCTCATCAATAAGTTTACTCATCAATGAGTTTACTCCCTGGGTACTTTCTTTGTATACTTTTGACTATACGGGCCAAGCCCGGGATTTACGGGAAATTGCGGGTTTTCGTTTGCCGGCGATTAAACTTCTTTTATTCAGCGTCTCATCAAAAATGAAAACATTTTTAAAAACTACAAGTCTTATGCGTTTTAGTGGTGAAAAAATAATTTAAAAAATCGTTCGGGAAATGAGTTTACTCCCTGGGTACTTTCTTTGTATACTTTTGACTATACGGGCCGAGTCCGGGATTTACGGGAAATCGCGGATTTTCGTTTGCCAGCGATTAAACTTCTTTTATTCAGCTTCCCATCAAATATGAAAATATTTTTGAAAACTACAAGTCTCATGCGTTTAGTGGTAAAAAAATAATATAAAAAATCGTTCGGGAAATGAGTTTACTCCCTGGGTACTTTCTTTGTATACTTTTGACTATACGGGCCAAGCCCGGGATTTACGGGAAATTGCGGGTTTTCGTTTGCCGGCGATTAAACTTCCTTTATTCAGCGTCTCATCAAAAATGAAAGCATTTTTAAAAACTACAAGTCTTATGCGTTTTAGTGGTGAAAAAATAATTTAAAAAATCGTTCTGGAAATGAGTTTACTCCCTGGGTACTTTCTTTGTATACTTTTGACTATACGGGCCAAGCCGGGATTTACGGGAAATCGCGGGTTTTCGTTTGCTTGCGATTAAACTTCTTTTATTCAGTGTCTCATCAAAAATGAAAACATTTTTAAAAACTACAAGTCTTATGCGTTTTAGTGGTGAAAAAATAATTTAAAAAATCGTTCTGGAAATGAGTTTACTCCCTGGGTACTTTCTTTGTATACTTTTGACTATACGGGCCAAGCCCGGGATTTACGGGAAATCGCGGGTTTTCGTTTGCCGGCGATTAAACTTCTTTTATTCAGCGTCTCATCAAAAATGAAAACATTTTTAAAAACTACAAGTCTCATGCGTTTTAGTGGTGAAATAATAATTTAAAAAATCGTTCGGGAAATAAGTTTACTCCCTGGGTACTTTCTTTGTATACTTTTCACTATACGATCCAAGCCGGGATTTACGGGAAATCGCGGGTTTTCGTTTGCCGGCGATTAAACTTCTTTTATTCAGCGTCTCATCAATAATGAAAACATTTTTGAAAACTACAAGTCTTATGCGTTTTAGTGGTGAAAAAAAATTTAAAAAATCGTTCGGGAAATGAGTTTACACCCTGGGTACTTTCTTGGTATATATTCGACTATACGGGCCAAGCCCCGGATTTGCGGGAAAACGCGGGATTTCGTTTGCCGGCGATTAAACTGCTTTTATTCAGCGTCCCATCAAATATGAAAATATTTTTGAAAACTACAAGTCTCATGCGTTTAGTGGTAAAAAAATAATATAAAAAATCGTTCGGGAAATGAGTTTACTCCCTGGGTACTTTCTTTGTATACTTTTGACTATACGGGCCAAGCCCGGGATTTACGGGAAATTGCGGGTTTTCGTTTGCCGGCGATTAAACTTCTTTTATTCAGCGTCTCATCAAAAATGAAAACATTTTTAAAAACTACAAGTCTTATGCGTTTTAGTGGTGAAAAAATAATTTAAAAAATCGTTCTGGAAATGAGTTTACCCCCTGGGTACTTTCTTTGTATACTTTTGACTATACGGGCCAAGCCGGGATTTACGGGAAATCGCGGGTTTTTGTTTGCTTGCGATTAAACTTCTTTTATTCAGCGTCTCATCAAAAATGAAAACATTTTTAAAAACTACAAGTCTTATGCGTTTTAGTGGTGAAAAAATAATTTAAAAAATCGTTCTGAAAATGAGTTTACTCCCTGGGTACTTTCTTTGTATACTTTTGACTATACGGGCCGAGTCCAGGATTTACGGGAAATCGCAGGTTTTCGTTTGCCGGCGATTAAACTTCTTTTATTCAGCGTCTCATCAAAAATGAAAACATTTTTAAAAACTACAAGTCTCATGCGTTTTAGTGGTGAAAAAGTAATTTAAAAAATCGTTCGGGAAATGAGTTTACTCCCTGGGTACTTTCTTTGTATACTTTTGACTATACGGGCCAAGCCCGGGATTTACGGGAAATCGCGGGTTTTCGTTTGCCGGCGATTAAACTTCTTTTATTCAGCGTCTCATCAAAAATGAAAACATTATTAAAAACTACAAGTCTCATGCGTTTTAGTGGTGAAAAAATAATTTAAAAAATCGTTCGGGAAATAAGTTTACTCCCTGGGTACTTTCTTTGTATACTTTTCACTATACGATCCAAGCCGGGATTTACGGGAAAACGCGGGATTTCGTTTGCCGGCGATTAAACCTCTTTCATTAAGCGTCTCATCAAAAATGAAAACATTTTTGAAAACTACAAGTCTCATGCGTTTTAGTGGTGAAAAAATAATTTAAAAAATCGTTTGGGAAATGAGTTTACTCCCTGGGTACTTTCTTTGTATACTTTTGACTATACGGGCCGAGTCCGGGATTTACGGGAAATCGCGGATTTTCGTTTGCCGGCGATTAAACTTCTTTTATTCAGCGTCCCATCAAATATGAAAATATTTTTGAAAACTACAAGTCTTATGCGTTTTAGTGGTGAAAAAATAATTTAAAAAATCGTTCTGGAAATGAGTTTACTCCCTGGGTACTTTCTTTGTATACTTTTGACTATACGGGCCAAGCCCGGGATTTACGGGAAATTGCGGGTTTTCGTTTGCCGGCGATTAAACTTCTTTTATTCAGCGTCTCATCAAAAATGAAAACATTTTTAAAAACTACAAGGCTTATGCGTTTTAGTGGTGAAAAAATAATTTAAAAAATCGTTCTGGAAATGAGTTTACTCCCTGGGTACTTTCTTTGTGTACTTTTGACTATACGGGCCAAGCCGGGATTTACGGGAAATCGCGGGTTTTCGTTTGCTTGCGATTAAACTTCTTTTATTCAGCGTCTCATCAAAAATGAAAACATTTTTAAAAACTACAAGTCTTATGCGTTTTAGTGGTGAAAAAATAATTTAAAAAATCGTTCTGGAAATGGGTTTACTCCCTGGGTACTTTCTTTGTATACTTTTGACTATACGGGCCGAGTCTAGGATTTACGGGAAATCGCAGGTTTTCGTTTGCCGGCGATTAAACTTCTTTTATTCAGCGTCTCATCAAAAATGAAAACATTTTTAAAAACTACAAGTCTCATGCGTTTTAGTGGTGAAAAAGTAATTTAAAAAATCGTTCGGGAAATGAGTTTACTCCCTGGGTACTTTCTTTGTATACTTTTGACTATACGGGCCAAGCCCGGGATTTACGGGAAATCGCGGGTTTTCGTTTGCCGGCGTCTAAACTTCTTTTATTCAGCGTCTCATCAAAAATGAAAACATTTTTAAAAACTACAAGTCTCATGCGTTTTAGTGGTGAAAAAATAATTTAAAAAATCGTTCGGGAAATAAGTTTACTCCCTGGGTACTTTCTTTGTATACTTTTCACTATACGATCCAAGCCGGGATTTACGGGAAATCGCGGGTTTTCGTTTGCCGGTGATTAAACTTCTTTTATTCAGCGTCTCATCAATAATGAAAACATTTTTGAAAACTACAAGTCTTATGCGTTTTAGTGGTGAAAAAAAAATTTAAAAAATCGTTCGGGAAATGAGTTTACACCCTGGGTACTTTCTTGGTATATATTCGACTATACGGGCCAAGCCCCGGATTTGCGGGAAAACGCGGGATTTCGTTTGCCGGCGATTAAACTGCTTTTACTCAGCGTCTCATCAAAAATGAAAACATTCTTGAAAACTACAAGTCTCATGCGTTTTAGTGGTGAAAAAGTGATTTAAAAAATCGTTCGGGAATTGGAGTTTACTCCCTGGGTACTTTCTTTGTATACTTTTGACTATACGGGCCCAGCCCGGGATTTACCGGAAATCGCGGGTTTTCGTTTGCCGGCGATTAAACTTCTTTTATTCAGCGTCTCATCAAAAATGAAAACATTTTTGAAAACCACAAGTCTCATGCGTTTTAGTGGTGAAAAAATAATTTAAAAAATCGTTCGGGAAATGAGTTTACTCCCTGGGTACTTTCTTTGTATACTTTTGACTATACGGGCCAAGCCGGAATTTTCGGGAAATCGCGGGTTTTCGTTTGCCTGCGATTAAACTTCTTTTATTCAGCGTCTCATCAAAAATGAAAACATTTTTAAAAACTACAAGTCTTATGCGTTTTAGTGGTGAAAAAATAATTTAAAAAATCGTTCTGGAAATGAGTTTACTCCCTGGGTACTTTCTTTGTATACTTTTGACTATACGGGACGAGTTCGGGATTTAGGGAAATCGCAGGTTTTCGTTTGCCGGCGTTTAAACTGCTTTTTTTCAGCGTCTCATCAAAAATGAAAACATTTTTGAAAACCACAAGTCTCATGCGTTTTAGTGGTGAAAAACAAATTTAAAAAATCGTTCGGGAAATGAGTTTACTCCCTGGGTACTTTCTTTGTATACTTATCACTATACGGGCCAAGCCGGGATTTACGGGAAATCGCGGGTTTTCGTTTGCCAGCGATTAAACTTCTTTTATTTAGCGTCTCATCAAAAATGAAAACATTTTTAAAAACTACAAGTCTTATGCGTTTTAGTGGTGAAAAAATAATTTAAAAAATCGTTCTGGAAATGAGTTTACTCACAGGGTACTTTCTTTGTATACATTCGACTATACGGGCCAAGGCCGGGATTTACGGGAAATTGCGGGTTTTCGTTTTCCGGCGATTAAACCTCTTTTATTAAGCGTCTCATCAAAAATGAAAACATTTTTGAAAACTACAAGTCTCATGCGTTTTAGTGGTGAAAAAAAAATTTAAAAAATCGTTTGGGAAATGAGTTTACTCCCTGGGTACTTACTTTGTATACATTCGACTATACGGGCCAAGCCCCGGATTTACGGGAAAACGCGGGATTTCGTTTGCCGGCGATTAAACCTCTTTCATTAAGCGTCTCATCAAAAATGAAAACATTTTTGAAAACTACAAGTCTCATGCGTTTTAGTGGTGAAAAAATAATTTAAAAAATCGTTTGGGAAATGAGTTTACTCCCTGGGTACTTTCTTTGTATACTTTTGACTATACGGGCCGAGTCCGGGATTTACGGGAAATCGCGGATTTTCGTTTGCCGGCGATTAAACTTCTTTTATTCAGCGTACCATCAAATATGAAAATATTTTTGAAAACTACAAGTCTTATGCGTTTTAGTGGTGAAAAAATAATTTAAAAAATCGTTCTGGAAATGAGTTTACTCCCTGGGTACTTTCTTTGTATAGTTTTGACTATACGGGCCAAGCCCGGGATTTACGGGAAATTGCGGGTTTTCATATGCCGGCGATTAAACTTCTTTTTTTCAGCGTCTCATCAAAAATGAAAACATTTTTGAAAACTACAAGTCTCATGCGTTTTAGGGGTGAAAAAGTAATTTAAAAAATCGTTCGGGAAATGAGTTTACGTTCTGGGTACTTTCTTTGTATACTTTTGACTATACGGGCCAAGCCCGGGATTTACGGGAAATCGCGGGTTTTCGTTTGCCGGCGATTAAACTTCTTTTATTCAGCGTCCCATCAAATATGAAAATATTTTTAAAAACTACAAGTCTTATGCGTTTTAGTGGTGAAAATATAATTTAAAAAATCGTTTTGGAAATGAGTTTACTCACAGGGTACTTTCTTTGTATACATTCGACTATACGTGCCAAGCCCGGGATTTACGGGAAATCGCGGATTTTCGTTTGCCGGCGATTAAACTGCTTTTATTCAGCGTCTCATCAAAAATGAAAACATTCTTGAAAACTACTAGTCTCATGCGTTTTAGTGGTGAAATAACAATTTAAAAAATCGTTTGGGAAATGAGTTTACTCCCTGCGTATTTTCTTTGTATACTTTTGACTATACGGGCCGAGTCCAGGATTTACGGGAAATCGCAGGTTTTCGTTTGCCGGCGATTAAACTTCTTTTATTCAGCGTCTCATCAAAAATGAAAACAATTTTAAAAACTACAAGTCTCATGCGTTTTAGTGGTGAAAAAGTAATTTAAAAAATCGTTCGGGAAATGAGTTTACTCCCTGGGTACTTTCTTTGTATACTTTTCACTATACGGTCCAAGCCGGGATTTACGGGAAATCGCGGGTTTTCGTTTGCCAGCGATTAAACTTCTTTTATTCAGCGTCTCATCAAAAATGAAAACATTTTTAAAAACTACAAGTCTTATGCGTTTTAGTGGTGAAAAAATAATTTAAAAAATCGTTCTGGAAATGAGTTTACTCCCTGGGTACTTTCTTTGTATAGTTTTGACTATACGGGCCGAGTCCGGGATTTAGGGAAATCGCAGGTTTTCGTTTGCCGGCGATTAAACTTCTTTTTTTCAGCGTCTCATCAAAAATGAAAACATTTTTGAAAACTACAAGTCTCATGCGTTTTAGTGGTGAAAAAGTAATTTAAAAAATCGTTCGGGAAATGAGTTTACGCCCTGGGTACTTTCTTTGTATACTTTTGACTATACGGGCCAAGCCCGTGATTTACGGGAAATCGCTGGTTTTCGTTTGCCGGCGATTAAACTTCTTTTATTCAGCGTCCCATCAAATATGAAAATATTTTTAAAAACTACAAGTCTTATGCGTTTTAGTGGTGAAAATATAATTTAAAGAATCGTTTTGGAAATGAGTTTACTCACAGGGTACTTTCTTTGTATACATTCGACTATACGTGCCAAGCCCGGGATTTACGGGAAATCGCGGGTTTTCGTTTGCCGGCGATTAAACTGCTTTTATTCAGCGTCTCATCAAAAATGAAAACATTCTTGAAAACTACTAATCTCATGCGTTTTAGTGGTGAAATAATAATTTAAAAAATCGTTTGGGAAATGAGTTTACTCCCTGGGTATTTTCTTTGTATACTTTTGACTATACGGGCCGAGTCCAGGATTTACGGGAAATCGCAGGTTTTCGTTTGCCGGCGATTAAACTTCTTTTATTCAGCGTCTCATCAAAAATGAAAACATTCTTAAAAACTACAAGTCTCATGCGTTTTAGTGGTGAAAAAGTAATTTAAAAAATCGTTCGGGAAATGAGTTTACTCCCTGGGTACTTTCTTTGTATACTTTTGACTATACGGGCCAAGCCCGGGATTTACGGGAAATCGCGGTTTTCGTTTGCCGGCGATTAAACTTCTTTTATTCAGCGTCTCATCAAAGATGAAAACATTTTTAAAAACTACAAGTCTTATGCGTTTTAGTGGTGAAAAAATAATTTAAAAAATCGTTCTGGAAATGCGTTTACTCACAGGGTACTTTCTTTGTATACATTTGACTATACGGGCCAAGCCCGGGATTTACGGGAAATCGCGGGTTTTCGTTTTCCGGCGATTAAACCTCTTTCATTAAGCGTCTCATCAAAAATGAAAACATTTTTGAAAACTACAAGTCTCATGCGTTTTAGTGGTGAAAAAATTTAAAAAATCGTTCGGGAAATGAGTTTACACCCTGGGTACTTTCTTTGTATATATTCGAATATTCGGGCCAAGCCCCGGATTTACGGGAAAACGCGGGATTTCGTTTGCCGGCGATTAAACTGCTTTTATTCAGCGTCTCATCAAAAATGAAAACATTCTTGAAAACTACAAGTCTCATGCGTTTTAGTGGTGAAATAATAATTTAAAAAATCGTTTTGGAAATGAGTTTACTCCCTGGGTACTTTCTTTGTATACATTCGACTATACGTGCCAAGCCCGGGATTTACGGGAAATCGCGGGTTTTCGTTTGCCGGCGATTAAACTGCTTTTATTCAGCGTCTCATCAAAAATGAAAACATTCTTGAAAACTACTAATCTCATGCGTTTTAGTGGTGAAATAATAATTTAAAAAATCGTTTGGGAAATGAGTTTACTCCCTGGGTATTTTCTTTGTATACTTTTGACTATACGGGCCGAGTCCAGGATTTACGGGAAATCGCGGGTTTTCGTTTGCCTGCGATTAAACTTCTTTTATTCAGCGTCTCATCAAAAATGAAAACATTTTTAAAAACTACAAGTCTTATGCGTTTTAGTGGTGAAAAAATAATTTAAAAAATCGTTCTGGAAATGAGTTTACTCCCTGGGTACTTTCTTTGTATACTTTTGACTATACGCGCCGAGTTCGGGATTTAGGGAAATCGCAGGTTTTCGTTTGCCGGCGTTTAAACTGCTTTTTTTCAGCGTCTCATCAAAAATGAAAACATTTTTGAAAACTACAAGTCTCATGCGTTTTAGTGGTGAAAAAATAATTTAAAAAATCGTTCGGGAAATGAGTTTACTCCCTGGGTACTTTCTTTGTATACTTATCACTATACGGGCCAAGCCGGGAGTTACGGGAAATCGCGGGTTTTCGTTTGCCAGCGATTAAACTTCTTTTATTTAGCGTCTCATCAAAAATGAAAACATTTTTAAAAACTACAAGTCTTATGCGTTTTAGTGGTGAAAAAATAATTTAAAAAATCGTTCTGGAAATGAGTTTACTCACAGGGTACTTTCTTTGTATACATTCGACTATACGGGCCAAGGCCGGGATTTACGGGAAATTGCGGGTTTTCGTTTTCCGGCGATTAAACCTCTTTTATTAAGCGTCTCATCAAAAATGAAAACATTTTTGAAAACTACAAGTCTCATGCGTTTTAGTGGTGAAAAAAAAATTTAAAAAATCGTTTGGGAAATGAGTTTACTCCCTGGGTACTTTCTTTGTATACATTCGACTATACGGGCCAAGCCCCGGATTTACGGGAAAACGCGGGATTTCGTTTGCCGGCGATTAAACCTCTTTCATTAAGCGTCTCATCAAAAATGAAAACATTTTTGAAAACTACAAGTCTCATGCGTTTTAGTGGTGAAAAAATAATTTAAAAAATCGTTTGGGAAATGAGTTTACTCCCTGGGTACTTTCTTTGTATACTTTTGACTATACGGGCCGAGTCCGGGATTTACGGGAAATCGCGGATTTTCGTTTCCCGGCGATTAAACTTCTTTTATTCAGCGTCCCATCAAATATGAAAATATTTTTGAAAACTACAAGTCTTATGCGTTTTAGTGGTGAAAAAATAATTTAAAAAATCGTTCTGGAAATGAGTTTACTCCTTGGGTACTTTCTTTGTATACTTTTGACTATACGGGCCAAGTCCGGGATTTACGGGAAATTGCGGGTTTTCGTTTGCCGGCGATTAAACTTCTTTTATTCAGCGTCTCATCAAAAATGAAAACATTTTTAAAAACTACAAGGCTTATGCGTTTTAGTGGTGAAAAAATAATTTAAAAAATCGTTCTGGAAATGAGTTTACTCCCTGGGTACTTTCTTTGTGTACTTTTGACTATACGGGCCAAGCCGGGATTTACGGGAAATCGCGGGTTTTCGTTTGCTTGCGATTAAACTTCTTTTATTCAGCGTCTCATCAAAAATGAAAACATTTTTAAAAACTACAAGTCTTATGCGTTTTAGTGGTGAAAAAATAATTTAAAAAATCGTTCTGGAAATGGGTTTACTCCCTGGGTACTTTCTTTGTGTACTTTTGACTATACGGGCCAAGCCGGGATTTACGGGAAATCGCGGGTTTTCGTTTGCTTGCGATTAAACTTCTTTTATTCAGCGTCTCATCAAAAATGAAAACATTTTTAAAAACTACAAGTCTTATGCGTTTTAGTGGTGAAAAAATAATTTAAAAAATCGTTCTGGAAATGGGTTTACTCCCTGGGTACTTTCTTTGTATACTTTTGACTATACGGGCCGAGTCTAGGATTTACGGGAAATCGCAGGTTTTCGTTTGCCGGCGATTAAACTTCTTTTATTCAGCGTCTCATCAAAAATGAAAACATTTTTAAAAACTACAAGTCTCATGCGTTTTAGTGGTGAAAAAGTAATTTAAAAAATCGTTCGGGAAATGAGTTTACTCCCTGGGTACTTTCTTTGTATACTTTTGACTATACGGGCCAAGCCCGGGATTTACGGGAAATCGCGGGTTTTCGTTTGCCGGCGTCTAAACTTCTTTTATTCAGCGTCTCATCAAAAATGAAAACATTTTTAAAAACTACAAGTCTCATGCGTTTTAGTGGTGAAAAAATAATTTAAAAAATCGTTCGGGAAATAAGTTTACTCCCTGGGTACTTTCTTTGTATACTTTTCACTATACGATCCAAGCCGGGATTTACGGGAAATCGCGGGTTTTCGTTTGCCGGCGATTAAACTTCTTTTATTCAGCGTCTCATCAATAATGAAAACATTTTTGAAAACTACAAGTCTTATGCGTTTTAGTGGTGAAAAAAAAATTTAAAAAATCGTTCGGGAAATGAGTTTACACCCTGGGTACTTTCTTGGTATATATTCGACTATACGGGCCAAGCCCCGGATTTGCGGGAAGACGCGGGATTTCGTTTGCCGGCGATTAAACTGCTTTTACTCAGCGTCTCATCAAAAATGAAAACATTCTTGAAAACTACAAGTCTCATGCGTTTTAGTGGTGAAAAAGTGATTTAAAAAATCGTTCGGGAATTGAGTTTACTCCCTGGGTACTTTCTTTGTATACTTTTGACTATACGGGCCCAGCCCGGGATTTACCGGAAATCGCGGGTTTTCGTTTGCCGGTGATTAAACTTCTTTTATTCAGCGTCTCATCAAAAATGAATACATTTTTGAAAACCACAAGTCTCATGCGTTTTAGTGGTGAAAAAATAATTTAAAAAATCGTTCGGGAAATGAGTTTACTCCCTGGCTACTTTCTTTGTATACTTTTGACTATACGGGCCAAGCCGGAATTTTCGGGAAATCGCGGGTTTTCGTTTGCCTGCGATTAAACTTCTTTTATTCAGCGTCTCATCAAAAATGAAAACATTTTTAAAAACTACAAGTCTTATGCGTTTTAGTGGTGAAAAAATAATTTAAAAAATCGTTCTGGAAATGAGTTTACTCCCTGGGTACTTTCTTTGTATACTTTTGACTATACGGGACGAGTTCGGGATTTAGGGAAATCGCAGGTTTTCGTTTGCCGGCGTTTAAACTGCTTTTTTTCAGCGTCTCATCAAAAATGAAAACATTTTTGAAAACCACAAGTCTCATGCGTTTTAGTGGTGAAAAAATAATTTAAAAAATCGTTCGGGAAATGAGTTTACTCCCTGGGTACTTTCTTTGTATACTTTTGACTATACGGGCCAAGCCGGAATTTTCGGGAAATCGCGGGTTTTCGTTTGCCTGCGATTAAACTTCTTTTATTCAGCGTCTCATCAAAAATGAAAACATTTTTAAAAACTACAAGTCTTATGCGTTTTAGTGGTGAAAAAATAATTTAAAAAATCGTTCTGGAAATGAGTTTACTCCCTGGGTACTTTCTTTGTATACTTTTGACTATACCGGCCGAGTTCGGGATTTAGGGAAATCGCAGGTTTTCGTTTGCCGGCGATTAAACTGCTTTTTTTCAGCGTCTCATCAAAAATGAAAACATTTTTGAAAACTACAAGTCTCATGCGTTTTAGTGGTGAAAAACAAATTTAAAAAATCGTTCGGGAAATGAGTTTACTCCCTGGGTACTTTCTTTGTATACTTATCACTATACGGGCCAAGCCGGGATTTACGGGAAATCGCGGGTTTTCGTTTGCCAGCGATTAAACTTCTTTTATTTAGCGTCTCATCAAAAATGAAAACATTTTTAAAAACTACAAGTCTTATGCGTTTTAGTGGTGAAAAAATAATTTAAAAAATCGTTCTGGAAATGAGTTTACTCACAGGGTACTTTCTTTGTATACATTCGACTATACGGGCCAAGGCCGGGATTTACGGGAAATTGCAGGTTTTCGTTTTCCGGCGATTAAACCTCTTTTATTAAGCGTCTCATCAAAAATGAAAACATTTTTGAAAACTACAAGTCTCATGCGTTTTAGTGGTGAAAAAAAAATTTAAAAAATCGTTTGGGAAATGAGTTTACTCCCTGGGTACTTACTTTGTATACATTCGACTATACGGGCCAAGCCCCGGATTTACGGGAAAACGCGGGATTTCGTTTGCCGGCGATTAAACCTCTTTCATTAAGCGTCTCATCAAAAATGAAAACATTTTTGAAAACTACAAGTCTCATGCGTTTTAGCGGTGAAAAAATAATTTAAAAAATGGTTTGGGAAATGAGTTTACTCCCTGGGTACTTTCTTTGTATACTTTTGACTATACGGGCCGAGTCCGGGATTTACGGGAAATCGCGGATTTTCGTTTGCCGGCGATTAAACTTCTTTTATTCAGCGTCCCATCAAATATGAAAATATTTTTGAAAACTACAAGTCTTATGCGTTTTAGTGGTGAAAAAATAATTTAAAAAATCGTTCTGGAAATGAGTTTACTCCCTGGGTACTTTCTTTGTATAGTTTTGACTATACGGGCCAAGTCCGGGATTTACGGGAAATTGCGGGTTTTCATTTGCCGGCGGTTAAACTTCTTTTTTTCAGCGTCTCATCAAAAATGAAAACATTTTTGAAAACTACAAGTCTCATGCGTTTTAGGGGTGAAAAAGTAATTTAAAAAATCGTTCGGGAAATGAGTTTACTCACAGGGTACTTTCTTTGTATACATTCGACTATACGTGCCAAGCCCGGGATTTACGGGAAATCGCGGATTTTCGTTTGCCGGCGATTAAACTGCTTTTATTCAGCGTCTCATCAAAAATGAAAACATTCTTGAAAACTACTAGTCTCATGCGTTTTAGTGGTGAAATAACAATTTAAAAAATCGTTTGGGAAATGAGTTTACTCCCTGGGTATTTTCTTTGTATACTTTTGACTATACGGGCCGAGTCCAGGATTTACGGGAAATCGCGGGTTTTCGTTTGCCAGCGATTAAACTTCTTTTATTCAGCGTCTCATCAAAAATGAAAACATTTTTAAAAACTACAAGTCTTATGCGTTTTAGTGGTGAAAAAATAATTTAAAAAATCGTTCTGGAAATGAGTTTACTCCCTGGGTACTTTCTTTGTATAGTTTTGACTATACGGGCCGAGTCCGGGATTTAGGGAAATCGCAGGTTTTCGTTTGCCGGCGATTAAACTTCTTTTTTTCAGCGTCTCATCAAAAATGAAAACATTTTTGAAAACTACAAGTCTCATGCGTTTTAGTGGTGAAAAAGTAATTTAAAAAATCGTTCGGGAAATGAGTTTACGCCCTGGGTACTTTCTTTGTATACTTTTGACTATACGGGCCAAGCCCGTGATTTACGGGAAATCGCTGGTTTTCGTTTGCCGGCGATTAAACTTCTTTTATTCAGCGTCCCATCAAATATGAAAATATTTTTAAAAACTACAAGTCTTATGCGTTTTAGTGGTGAAAATATAATTTAAAAAATTGTTTTGGAAATGAGTTTACTCACAGGGTACTTTCTTTGTATACATTCGACTATACGTGCCAAGCCCGGGATTTACGGGAAATCGCGGGTTTTCGTTTGCCGGCGATTAAACTGCTTTTATTCAGCGTCTCATCAAAAATGAAAACATTCTTGAAAACTACTAATCTCATGCGTTTTAGTGGTGAAATAATAATTTAAAAAATCGTTTGGGAAATGAGTTTACTCCCTGGGTATTTTCTTTGTATACTTTTGACTATACGGGCCGAGTCCAGGATTTACGGGAAATCGCAGGTTTTCGTTTGCAGGCGATTAAACTTCTTTTATTCAGCGTCTCATCAAAAATGAAAACATTCTTAAAAACTACAAGTCTCATGCGTTATAGTGGTGAAAAAATAATTTAAAAAATCGTTCGGGAAATGAGTTTACACCCTGGGTACTTTCTTGGTATATATTCGACTATACGGGCCAAGCCCCGGATTTGCGGGAAAACGCGGGATTTCGTTTGCCGGCGATTAAACTGCTTTTACTCAGCGTCTCATCAAAAATGAAAACATTCTTGAAAACTACAAGTCTCATGCGTTTTAGTGGTGAAAAAGTGATTTAAAAAATCGTTCGGGAATTGAGTTTACTCCCTGGGTACTTTCTTTGTATACTTTTGACTATACGGGCCCAGCCCGGGATTTACCGGAAATCGCGGGTTTTCGTTTGCCGGTGATTAAACTTCTTTTATTCAGCGTCTCATCAAAAATGAAAACATTTTTGAAAACCACAAGTCTCATGCGTTTTAGTGGTGAAAAAATAATTTAAAAAATCGTTCGGGAAATGAGTTTACTCCCTGGGTACTTTCTTTGTATACTTTTGACTATACGGGCCAAGCCGGAATTTTCGGGAAATCGCGGGTTTTCGTTTGCCTGCGATTAAACTTCTTTTATTCAGCGTCTCATCAAAAATGAAAACATTTTTAAAAACTACAAGTCTTATGCGTTTTAGTGGTGAAAAAATAATTTAAAAAATCGTTCTGGAAATGAGTTTACTCCCTGGGTACTTTCTTTGTATACTTTTGACTATACGGGACGAGTTCGGGATTTAGGGAAATCGCAGGTTTTCGTTTGCCGGCGTTTAAACTGCTTTTTTTCAGCGTCTCATCAAAAATGAAAACATTTTTGAAAACCACAAGTCTCATGCGTTTTAGTGGTGAAAAAATAATTTAAAAAATCGTTCGGGAAATGAGTTTACTCCCTGGGTACTTTCTTTGTATACTTTTGACTATACGGGCCAAGCCGGAATTTTCGGGAAATCGCGGGTTTTCGTTTGCCTGCGATTAAACTTCTTTTATTCAGCGTCTCATCAAAAATGAAAACATTTTTAAAAACTACAAGTCTTATGCGTTTTAGTGGTGAAAAAATAATTTAAAAAATCGTTCTAGAAATGAGTTTACTCCCTGGGTACTTTCTTTGTATACTTTTGACTATACCGGCCGAGTTCGGGATTTAGGGAAATCGCAGGTTTTCGTTTGCCGGCGATTAAACTGCTTTTTTTCAGCGTCTCATCAAAAATGAAAACATTTTTGTAAACTACAAGTCTCATGCGTTTTAGTGGTGAAAAACAAATTTAAAAAATCGTTCGGGAAATGAGTTTACTCCCTGGGTACTTTCTTTGTATACTTATCACTATACGGGCCAAGCCGGGATTTACGGGAAATCGCGGGTTTTCGTTTGCCAGCGATTAAACTTCTTTTATTTAGCGTCTCATCAAAAATGAAAACATTTTTAAAAACTACAAGTCTTATGCGTTTTAGTGGTGAAAAAATAATTTAAAAAATCGTTCTGGAAATGAGTTTACTCACAGGGTACTTTCTTTGTATACATTCGACTATACGGGCCAAGGCCGGGATTTACGGGAAATTGCGGGTTTTCGTTTTCCGGCGATTAAACCTCTTTTATTAAGCGTCTCATCAAAAATGAAAACATTTTTGAAAACTACAAGTCTCATGCGTTTTAGTGGTGAAAAAAAAATTTAAAAAATCGTTTGGGAAATGAGTTTACTCCCTGGGTACTTACTTTGTATACATTCGACTATACGGGCCAAGCCCCGGATTTACGGGAAAACGCGGGATTTCGTTTGCCGGCGATTAAACCTCTTTCATTAAGCGTCTCATCAAATATGAAAACATTTTTGAAAACTACAAGTCTCATGCGTTTTAGTGGTGAAAAAATAATTTAAAAAATGGTTTGGGAAATGAGTTTACTCCCTGGGTACTTTCTTTGTATACTTTTGACTATACGGGCCGAGTCCGGGATTTACGGGAAATCGCGGATTTTCGTTTGCCGGCGATTAAACTTCTTTTATTCAGCGTCCCATCAAATATGAAAATATTTTTGAAAACTACAAGTCTTATGCGTTTTAGTGGTGAAAAAATAATTTAAAAAATCGTTCTGGAAATGAGTTTACTCCCTGGGTACTTTCTTTGTATAGTTTTGACTATACGGGCCAAGCCCGGGATTTACGGGAAATTGCGGGTTTTCATTTGCCGGCGATTAAACTTCTTTTTTTCAGCGTCTCATCAAAAATGAAAACATTTTTGAAAACTACAAGTCTCATGCGTTTTAGGGGTGAAAAAGTAATTTAAAAAATCGTTCGGGAAATGAGTTTACGTTCTGGGTACTTTCTTTGTATACTTTTGACTATACGGACCAAGCCCGGGATTTACGGGAAATCGCGGGTTTTCGTTTGCCGGCGATTAAACTTCTTTTATTCAGCGTCCCATCAAATATGAAAATATTTTTAAAAACTACAAGTCTTATGCGTTTTAGTGGTGAAAATATAATTTAAAAAATCGTTTTGGAAATGAGTTTACTCACAGGGTACTTTCTTTGTATACATTCGACTATACGTGCCAAGCCCGGGATTTACGGGAAATCGCGGATTTTCGTTTGCCGGCGATTAAACTGCTTTTATTCAGCGTCTCATCAAAAATGAAAACATTCTTGAAAACTACTAGTCTCATGCGTTTTAGTGGTGAAATAACAATTTAAAAAATCGTTTGGGAAATGAGTTTACTCCCTTAGTATTTTCTCTGTATACTTTTGACTATACGGGCCGAGTCCAGGATTTACGGGAAATCGCAGGTTTTCGTTTGCCGGCGATTAAACTTCTTTTATTCAGCGTCTCATCAAAAATGAAAACATTTTTAAAAACTACAAGTCTCATGCGTTTTAGTGGTGAAAAAGTAAATTAAAAAATCGTTCGGGAAATGAGTTTACTCCCTGGGTACTTTCTTTGTATACTTTTCACTATACGGTCCAAGCCGGGATTTACGGGAAATCGCGGGTTTTCGTTTGCCTGCGATTAAACTTCTTTTATTCAGCGTCTCATCAAAAATGAAAACATTTTTAAAAACTACAAGTCTTATGCGTTTTAGTGGTGAAAAAATAATTTAAAAAATCGTTCTGGAAATGAGTTTACTCCCTGGGTACTTTCTTTGTATACTTTTGACTATACGGGACGAGTTCGGGATTTAGGGAAATCGCAGGTTTTCGTTTGCCGGCGTTTAAACTGCTTTTTTTCAGCGTCTCATCAAAAATGAAAACATTTTTGAAAACCACAAGTCTCATGCGTTTTAGTGGTGAAAAAATAATTTAAAAAATCGTTCGGGAAATGAGTTTACTCCCTGGGTACTTTCTTTGTATACTTTTGACTATACGGGCCAAGCCGGAATTTTCGGGAAATCGCGGGTTTTCGTTTGCCTGCGATTAAACTTCTTTTATTCAGCGTCTCATCAAAAATGAAAACATTTTTAAAAACTACAAGTCTTATGCGTTTTAGTGGTGAAAAAATAATTTAAAAAATCGTTCTTGAAATGAGTTTACTCCCTGGGTACTTTCTTTGTATACTTTTGACTATACCGGCTGAGTTCGGGATTTAGGGAAATCGCAGGTTTTCGTTTGCCGGCGATTAAACTGCTTTTTTTCAGCGTCTCATCAAAAATGAAAACATTTTTGTAAACTACAAGTCTCATGCGTTTTAGTGGTGAAAAACAAATTTAAAAAATCGTTCGGGAAATGAGTTTACTCCCTGGGTACTTTCTTTGTATACTTATCACTATACGGGCCAAGCCGGGATTTACGGGAAATCGCGGGTTTTCGTTTGCCAGCGATTAAACTTCTTTTATTTAGCGTCTCATCAAAAATGAAAACATTTTTAAAAACTACAAGTCTTATGCGTTTTAGTGGTGAAAAAATAATTTAAAAAATCGTTCTGGAAATGAGTTTACTCACAGGGTACTTTCTTTGTATACATTCGACTATACGGGCCAAGGCCGGGATTTACGGGAAATTGCGGGTTTTCGTTTTCCGGCGATTAAACCTCTTTTATTAAGCGTCTCATCAAAAATGAAAACATTTTTGAAAACTACAAGTCTCATGCGTTTTAGTGGTGAAAAAAAAATTTAAAAAATCGTTTGGGAAATGAGTTTACTCCCTGGGTACTTACTTTGTATACATTCGACTATACGGGCCAAGCCCCGGATTTACGGGAAAACGCGGGATTTCGTTTGCCGGCGATTAAACCTCTTTCATTAAGCGTCTCATCAAATATGAAAACATTTTTGAAAACTACAAGTCTCATGCGTTTTAGTGGTGAAAAAATAATTTAAAAAATGGTTTGGGAAATGAGTTTACTCCCTGGGTACTTTCTTTGTATACTTTTGACTATACGGGCCGAGTCCGGGATTTACGGGAAATCGCGGATTTTCGTTTGCCGGCGATTAAACTTCTTTTATTCAGCGTCCCATCAAATATGAAAATATTTTTGAAAACTACAAGTCTTATGCGTTTTAGTGGTGAAAAAATAATTTAAAAAATCGTTCTGGAAATGAGTTTACTCCCTGGGTACTTTCTTTGTATAGTTTTGACTATACGGGCCAAGCCCGGGATTTACGGGAAATTGCGGGTTTTCATTTGCCGGCGATTAAACTTCTTTTTTTCAGCGTCTCATCAAAAATGAAAACATTTTTGAAAACTACAAGTCTCATGCGTTTTAGGGGTGAAAAAGTAATTTAAAAAATCGTTCGGGAAATGAGTTTACGTTCTGGGTACTTTCTTTGTATACTTTTGACTATACGGGCCAAGCCCGGGATTTACGGGAAATCGCGGGTTTTCGTTTGCCGGCGATTAAACTTCTTTTATTCAGCGTCCCATCAAATATGAAAATATTTTTAAAAACTACAAGTCTTATGCGTTTTAGTGGTGAAAATATAATTTAAAAAATCGTTTTGGAAATGAGTTTACTCACAGGGTACTTTCTTTGTATACATTCGACTATACGTGCCAAGCCCGGGATTTACGGGAAATCGCGGATTTTCGTTTGCCGGCGATTAAACTGCTTTTATTCAGCGTCTCATCAAAAATGAAAACATTCTTGAAAACTACTAGTCTCATGCGTTTTAGTGGTGAAATAACAATTTAAAAAATCGTTTGGGAAATGAGTTTACTCCCTGGGTATTTTCTTTGTATACTTTTGACTATACGGGCCGAGTCCAGGATTTACGGGAAATCGCAGGTTTTCGTTTGCCGGCGATTAAACTTCTTTTATTCAGCGTCTCATCAAAAATGAAAACATTTTTAAAAACTACAAGTCTCATGCGTTTTAGTGGTGAAAAAGTAATTTAAAAAATCGTTCGGGAAATGAGTTTACTCCCTGGGTACTTTCTTTGTATACTTTTCACTATACGGTCCAAGCCGGGATTTACGGGAAATCGCGAGTTTTCGTTTGCCAGCGATTAAACTTCTTTTATTCAGCGTCTCATCAAAAATGAAAACATTTTTAAAAACTACAAGTCTTATGCGTTTTAGTGGTGAAAAAATAATTTAAAAAATCGTTCTGGAAATGAGTTTACTCCCTGGGTACTTTCTTTGTATAGTTTTGACTATACGGGCCGAGTCCGGGATTTAGGGAAATCGCAGGTTTTCGTTTGCCGGCGATTAAACTTCTTTTTTTCAGCGTCTCATCAAAAATGAAAACATTTTTGAAAACTACAAGTCTCATGCGTTTTAGTGGTGAAAAAGTAATTTAAAAAATCGTTCGGGAAATGAGTTTACGCCCTGGGTACTTTCTTTGTATACTTTTGACTATACGGGCCAAGCCCGTGATTTACGGGAAATCGCTGGTTTTCGTTTGCCGGCGATTAAACTTCTTTTATTCAGCGTCCCATCAAATATGAAAATATTTTTAAAAACTACAAGTCTTATGCGTTTTAGTGGTGAAAATATAATTTAAAAAATCGTTTTGGAAATGAGTGTACTCACAGGGTACTTTCTTTGTATACATTCGACTATACGTGCCGAGTCCGGGATTTACGGGAAATCGCAGGTTTTCGTTTGCCGGCGATTAAACTGCTTTTATTCAGCGTCTCATCAAAAATGAAAACATTCTTGAAAACTACTAATCTCATGCGTTTTAGTGGTGAAATAATAATTTAAAAAATCGTTTGGGAAATGAGTTTACTCCCTGGGTATTTTCTTTGTAAACTTTTGACTATACGGGCCGAGTCCAGGATTTACGGGAAATCGCAGGTTTTCGTTTGCCGGCGATTAAACTTCTTTTATTCAGCGTCTCATCAAAAATGAAAACATTCTTAAAAACTACAAGTCTCATGCGTTTTAGTGGTGAAAAAGTAATTTAAAAAATCGTTCGGGAAATGAGTTTACTCCCTGGGTACTTTCTTTGTATACTTTTGACTATACGGGCCAAGCCCGGGATTTACGGGAAATCGCGGTTTTCGTTTGCCGGCGATTAAACTTCTTTTATTCAGCGTCTCATCAAAAATGAAAACATTTTTAAAAACTACAAGTCTTATGCGTTTTAGTGGTGAAAAAATAATTTAAAAAATCGTTCTGGAAATGCGTTTACTCACAGGGTACTTTCTTTGTATACATTTGACTATACGGGCCAAGCCCGGGATTTACGGGAAATCGCGGGTTTTCGTTTTCCGGCGATTAAACCTCTTTCATTAAGCGTCTCATCAAAAATGAAAACATTTTTGAAAACTACAAGTCTCATGCGTTTTAGTGGTGAAAAAATTTAAAAAATCGTTCGGGAAATGAGTTTACACCCTGGGTACTTTCTTTGTATATATTCGAATATACGGGCCAAGCCCCGGATTTACGGGAAAACGCGGGATTTCGTTTGCCGGCGATTAAACTGCTTTTATTCAGCGTCTCATCAAAAATGAAAACATTCTTGAAAACTACAAGTCTCATGCGTTTTAGTGGTGAAATAATAATTTAAAAAATCGTTTGGGAAATGAGTTTACTCCCTGGGTACTTTCTTTGTATACATTCGACTATACGTGCCAAGCCCGGGATTTACGGGAAATCGCGGGTTTTCGTTTGCCGGCGATTAAACTGCTTTTATTCAGCGTCTCATCAAAAATGAAAACATTCTTGAAAACTACTAATCTCATGCGTTTTAGTGGTGAAATAATAATTTAAAAAATCGTTTGGGAAATGAGTTTACTCCCTGGGTATTTTCTTTGTATACTTTTGACTATACGGGCCGAGTCCAGGATTTACGGGAAATCGCAGGTTTTCGTTTGCCGGCGATTAAACTTCTTTTATTCAGCGTCTCATCAAAAATGAAAACATTTTTAAAAACTACAAGTCTCATGCGTTTTAGTGGTGAAAAAGTAATTTAAAAAATCGTT
This sequence comes from Hydractinia symbiolongicarpus, assembly GCF_029227915.1. Classification (NCBI taxonomy): domain Eukaryota; kingdom Metazoa; phylum Cnidaria; class Hydrozoa; order Anthoathecata; family Hydractiniidae; genus Hydractinia; species Hydractinia symbiolongicarpus. The sequence continues at coordinate 4,741,647 of NC_079880.1, read as the reverse complement.
CGGGAAATGAGTTTACTCCCTGGGTACTTTCTTTGTATACTTTTGACTATACGGGCCAAGCCCGGGATTTCCGGGAAATCGCGGTTTTCGTTTGCCGGCGATTAAACTTCTTTTATTCAGCGTCTCATCAAAAATGAAAACATTTTTAAAAACTACAAGTCTTATGCGTTTTAGTGGTGAAAAAATAATTTAAAAAATCGTTCTGGAAATGAGTTTACTCACAGGGTACTTTCTTTGTATACATTTGACTATACGGTCCAAGCCCGGGATTTACGGGAAATCGCGGGTTTTCGTTTTCCGGCGATTAAACCTCTTTCATTAAGCGTCTCATCAAAAATGAAAACATTTTTGAAAACTACAAGTCTCATGCGTTTTAGTGGTGAAAAAAAAATTTAAAAAATCGTTCGGGAAATGAGTTTACACCCTGGGTACTTTCTTTGTATATATTCGAATATACGGGCCAAGCCCCGGATTTACGGGAAAACGCGGGATTTCGTTTGCCGGCGATTAAACTGCTTTTATTCAGCGTCTCATCAAAAATGAAAACATTCTTGAAAACTACAAGTCTCATGCGTTTTAGTGGTGAAATAATAATTTAAAAAAGGAAATGAGTTTACTCCCTGGGTACTTTCTTTGTATACTTTTGACTATACGGGCCGAGTCCAGGATTTACGGGAAATCGTAGGTTTTCGTTTGCCGGCGATTAAACTTCTTTTATTCAGCGTCTCCTCAAAAATGAAAACATTTTTAAAAACTACAAGTCTTATGCGTTTTAGTGATGAAAAGATAATTTAAAAAATCGTTCTGGATATGAGTTTACTCCCTGGGTACTTTCTTTGTATACTTTTGACTATACGAGCCGAGTTCGGGATTTAGGGAAATCGCAGGTTTTCGTTTGCCGGCGTTTAAACTGCTTTTTTTCAGCGTCTCCTCAAAAATGAAAACATTTTTAAAAACTACAAGTCTTATGCGTTTTAGTGATGAAAAGATAATTTAAAAAATCGTTCTGGATATGAGTTTACTCCCTGGGTACTTTCTTTGTATACTTTTGACTATACGAGCCGAGTTCGGGATTTAGGGAAATCGCAGGTTTTCGTTTGCCGGCGTTTAAACTGCTTTTTTTCAGCGTCTCATCAAAAATGAAAACATTTTTGAAAACTACAAGTCTCATGCGTTTTAGTGGTGAAAAAGTAATTTAAAAAATCGTTCGGGAAATGAGTTTACTCCCTGGGTACTTTCTTTTTATAGTTTTGACTATACGGGCCGAGTACGGGATTTACGGGAAATCGCAGGTTTTCGTTTGCCGGCGATTAAACTTCTTTTATTCAGCGTCTCATCAAAAATGAAAACATTTTTAAAAACTACAAGTCTCCTGCGTTTTAGTGGTGAAAAAATAATTTAAAAAATCGTTCGGGAAATGAGTTTACTCCCTGGGTACTTTCTTTGTATACTTTTGACTATACAAGCGAAGCCCGGGTTTTACGGGAAATCGCGGGTTTTCGTTTGCCGGCGATTAAACTTCTTTTATTCAGCGTCTCATCAAAAATGAAAACATTTTTAAAAACTACAAGTCTTATGCGTTTTAGTGGTGAAAAAATAATTTAAAAAATCCTTCTGGAAATGAGTTTACTCCCTGGGTACTTTCTTTGTATACTTTTGACTATACGGGCTGAGTCCGGGATTTAGGAAAATCGCAGGTTTTCGTTTGCCGGCGATTAAACTGCTTTTTTTCAGCGTCTCATCAAAAATGAAAACATTTTTGAAAACTACAATTCTCATGCGTTTTAGTGGTGAAAAAAAATTTAAAAAATCGATCGGGAAATGAGTTTACTTCCTGGGTACTTTCTTTGTATACTTTTGACTATACGGGCCAAGCCGGGATTTACGGGAAATCGCGGGTTTTAGTTTGGCGGCGATTAAACTTCTTTTATTCAGCGTCTCATCAAAAATGAAAACATTTTTAAAAACTACAAGTCTTATGCGTTTTAGTGATGAAAAAACAATTTAAAATATCGTTCTGGAAATGAGTTTACTCACAGGGTACTTTCTTTGTATACATTCGACTATACGTGCCAAGCCCGGGATTTACGGGAAATCGCGAGTTTTCGCTTGCCGGCGATTAAACTGCTTTTATTCAGCGTCTCATCAAAAATGAAAACTTTCTTGAAAACTACAAGTCTCATGCGTTTTAGTGGTGAAATAATAATTTAAGAAATCGTTTGGGAAATGAGTTTACTCCCTGGGTACTTTCTTTGTATACTTTTGACTATACGGGCCGAGTCCAGGATTTACGGGAAATCTCAGGTTTTCGTTTGCCGGCGATTAAACTTCTTTTATTCAGCGTCTCATCAAAAATGAAAACATTTTTAAAAACTACAAGTCTCATGCGTTTTAGTGGTGAAAAAGTGATTTAAAAAATCGTTCGGGAAATGAGTTTACTCCCTGGGTACTTTCTTTGTATACTTTTGACTATACGGGCCGAGACCGGGATTTACGGGAAGTCGCGGGTTTTCGTTTGCCGGCGATTAAACTTCTTTTATTCAGCGTCTCATCAAAAATGAAAACATTTTTGAAAACTACAAGTCTCATGCGTTTTAGTGGTGAAAAGATAATTTAAAAAATCGTTCTGGATATGAGTTTACTCCCTGGGTACTTTCTTTGTATACTTTTGACTATACGAGCCGAGTTCGGGATTTAGGGAAATCGCAGGTTTTCGTTTGCCGGCGTTTAAACTGCTTTTTTTCAGCGTCTCATCAAAAATGAAAACATTTTTGAAAACTACCAGTCTCATGCGTTTTAGTGGTGAAAAAGTAATTTAAAAAATCGTTCGGGAAATGAGTTTACTCCCTGGGTACTTTCTTTGTATACTTTTGACTATACGGGCCGAGTACGGGATTTACGGGAAATCGCAGGTTTTCGTTTGCCGGCGATTAAACTTCTTTTATTCAGCGTCTCATCAAAAATGAAAACATTTTTAAAAACTACAAGTCTCATGCGTTTTAGTGGTAAAAATTAATTTAAAAAATCGTTCTGGAAATGAGTTTACTCCCTGGGTACTTTCTTTGTATACTTTTGACTATACGGGCCGAGTCTGGGATTTACGGGAAATCACAGGTTTTCGTTTGCCGGCGATTAAACTGCTTTTATTCAGCGTCTCATCAAAAATGAAAACATTTTTGAAAACTACAAGTCTCCTGCGTTTTAGTGGTGAAAAAATAATTTAAAAAATCGTTCGGGAAATGAGTTTACTCCCTGGGTACTTTCTTTGTATACTTTTGACTATACAAGCGAAGCCTGGGTTTTACGGGAAATCGCGGGTTTTCGTTTGCCGGCGATTAAACTTCTTTTATTCAGCGTCTCATCAAAAATGAAAACATTTTTAAAAACTACAAGTCTTATGCGTTTTAGTGGTGAAAAAATAATTTAAAAAATCCTTCTGGAAATGAGTTTACTCCCTGGGTACTTTCTTTGTATACTTTTGACTATACGGGCTGAGTCCGGGATTTAGGAAAATCGCAGGTTTTCGTTTGCCGGCGATTAAACTGCTTTTTTTCAGCGTCTCATCAAAAATGAAAACATTTTTGAAAACTACAATTCTCATGCGTTTTAGTGGTGAAAAAAAATTTAAAAAATCGATCGGGAAATCAGTTTACTTCCTGGGTACTTTCTTTGTATACTTTTGACTATACGGGCCAAGCCGGGATTTACGGGAAATCGCGGGTTTTAGTTTGGCGGCGATTAAACTTCTTTTATTCAGCGTCTCATCAAAAATGAAAACATTTTTAAAAACTACAAGTCTTATGCGTTTTAGTGATGAAAAAACAATTTAAAATATCGTTCTGGAAATGAGTTTACTCACAGGGTACTTTCTTTGTATACATTCGACTATACGTGCCAAGCCCGGGATTTACGGGAAATCGCGAGTTTTCGCTTGCCGGCGATTAAACTGCTTTTATTCAGCGTCTCATCAAAAATGAAAACTTTCTTGAAAACTACAAGTCTCATGCGTTTTAGTGGTGAAATAATAATTTAAGAAATCGTTTGGGAAATGAGTTTACTCCCTGGGTACTTTCTTTGTATACTTTTGACTATACGGGCCGAGTCCAGGATTTACGGGAAATCTCAGGTTTTCGTTTGCCGGCGATTAAACTTCTTTTATTCAGCGTCTCATCAAAAATGAAAACATTTTTAAAAACTACAAGTCTCATGCGTTTTAGTGGTGAAAAAGTGATTTAAAAAATCGTTCGGGAAATGAGTTTACTCCCTGGGTACTTTCTTTGTATACTTTTGACTATACGGGCCAAGCCCGGGATTTATGGGAAAGTGCGGGTTTTCGTTTGCCGGCGATTAAACTACTTTTATTCAGCGTCTCATCATAAATGAAAACATTGTTGAAAACTACAAGTCTCATGCGTTGTAGTGGTGAAAAAATAATTTAAAAAATCATTCGGGAAATGAGTTTACTCCCAGGGTACTTTCTTTGTATACTTTTGACTATACGGGCCAAGCCGGGATTTACGGGAAAACGCGGGATTTCGTTTGCCGGCGATTAAACTGCTTTTATTCAGCGTCTCATCAAAAATGAAAACATCCTTGAAAACTACAAGTCTCATGCGTTTTAGTGGTGAAATAATAATTTAAAAAATCGTTTAGGAAATGAGTTTACTCCCTGGGTACTTTCTTTGTATACTTTTGACTATACGGGCCGAGTCCAGGATTTACGGGAAATCGTAGGTTTTCGTTTGCCGGCGATTAAACTTCTTTTATTCAGCGTCTCATCAAAAATGAAAACATTTTTGAAAACTACAAGTCTCATGCGTTTTAGTGGTGAAAAAATAATTTAAAAAATCGTTCGGGAAATGAGTTTACTCCCTGGGTACTTTCTTTGTATACTTTTGACTATACGGGCCAAGCCGGGATTTACAAGAAATCTCGGGTTTTCGTTTGCCTGCGATTAAACTTCTTTTATTCAGCGTCTCATCAAAAATGAAAACATTTTAAAAAACTACAAGTCTTATGCGTTTTAGTGATGAAAAGATAATTTAAAAAATCGTTCTGGAAATGAGTTTACTCCCTCGGTACTTTCTTTGTATACTTTTGACTATACGGGCCGAGTTCGGGATTTAGGGAAATCGCAGGTTTTCGTTTGCCGGCGTTTAAACTGCTTTTTTTCAGCGTCTCATCAAAAATGAAAACATTTTTGAAAACTACAAGTCTCATGCGTTTTAGTGGTGAAAAAGTAATTTAAAAAATCGTTCGGGAAAGGAGTTTACTCCCTGGGTACTTTCTTTGTATACTTTTGACTATACGGGCCAAGCCCGGGATTTACGGGAAATCGCGGGTTTTCGTTTGCCGGCGATTAAACTTCTTTTATTCAGCGTCTCATCAAAAATGAAAACATTTTTAAAAACTACAAGTCTTATGCGTTTTAGTGGTGAAAAAATAATTTAAAAAATCGTTCTGGAAATGAGTTTACTCCCTGGGTACTTTCTTTGTATACTTTTGACTATACGGGCCGAGTCCGGGATTTACGGGAAATCGCAGGTTTTCGTTTGCCGGCGATTAAACTGCTTTTATTCAGCGTCTCATCAAAAATGAAAACATTTTTGAAAACTACAAGTCTTATGCGTTTTAGTGGTGAAAAAATAATTTAAAAAATCGTTCTGGAAATGAGTTTACTCCCTGGGTACTTTCTTTGTATACTTTTGACTATACGGGCGGAGTCCGGGATTTACGAAAATCGCAGGTTTTCGTTTGCCGGCGATTAAACTGCTTTTTTTCAGCGTCTCATCAAAAATGAAAACATTTTTGAAAACTACAATTCTCATGCGTTTTAGTGGTGAAAAAATAATTTAAAAAATCGTTCGGGAAATGAGTTTACTTCCTGGGTACTTTCTTTGTATACTTTTGACTATACGGGCCAAGCCGGGATTTACGGTAAAGCGCGGGTTTTCGTTTTCCGGCTATTAAACCTCTTTCATTAAGCGTCTCATCAAAAATGAAAACATTTTTGAAAACTACAAGTCTCATGCGTTCTAGTGGTGAAAAAAAAATTTAAAAAATCGTTTGGGAAATGAGTTTACACCCTGGGTACTTTCTTTGTATATATTCGAATATACGGGCCAAGCCCCGGATTTACGGGAAAACGCGGGATTTCGTTTGCCGGCGATTAAACTGCTTTTATTCAGCGTCTCATCAAAAATGAAAACATCCTTGAAAACTACAAGTCTCATGCGTTTTAGTGGTGAAATAATAATTTAAAAAATCGTTTGGGAAATGAGTTTACTCCCTGGGTACTTTCTTTGTATACTTTTGACTATACGAGCCGAGTCCAGGATTTACGGGAAATCGTAGATTTTCGTTTGCCGGCGATTAAACTTCTTTTATTCAACGTCTCATCAAAAATGAAAACATTTTTAAAAACTACAAGTCTCATGCGTTTTAGTGGTGAAAAAATAATTTAAAAAATCGTTCTGGAAATGAGTTTACTCCCTGGGTACTTTCTTTGTATACTTTTGACTATACGGGCCGAGTTCGGGATTTAGGGAAATCGCAGGTTTTCGTTTGCCTGCGATTAAACTTCTTTTATTCAGCGTCTCATCAAAAATGAAAACATTTTTAAAAACTACAAGTCTCATGCGTTTTAGTGGTGAAAAAGTAATTTAAAAAATCGTTCGGGAAAGGAGTTTACTCCCTGGGTACTTTCTTTGTATACTTTTGACTATACGGGCCAAGCCCGGGATTTACGGGAAATCGCGGGTTTTCGTTTGCCGGCGATTAAACTTCTTTTATTCAGCGTCTCATCAAAAATGAAAACATTTTTAAAAACTACAAGTCTTATGCGTTTTAGTGGTGAAAAAATAATTTAAAAAATCGTTCTGGAAATGAGTTTACTCCCTGGGTACTTTCTTTGTATACTTTTGACTATACGGGCCGAGTCCGGGATTTACGGGAAATCGCAGGTTTTCGTTTGCCGGCGATTAAACTGCTTTTATTCAGCGTCTCATCAAAAATGAAAACATTTTTGAAAACTACAAGTCTTATGCGTTTTAGTGGTGAAAAAATAATTTAAAAAATCGTTCTGGAAATGAGTTTACTCCCTGGGTACTTTCTTTGTATACTTTTGACTATACGGGCGGAGTCCGGGATTTAGGAAAATCGCAGGTTTTCGTTTGCTGGCGATTAAACTGCTTTTTTTCAGCGTCTCATCAAAAATGAAAACATTTTTGAAAACTACAATTCTCATGCGTTTTAGTGGTGAAAAAATAATTTAAAAAATCGTTCGGGAAATGAGTTTACTTCCTGGGTACTTTCTTTGTATACTTTTGACTATACGGGCCAAGCCGGGATTTACGGGAAATCGCGGGTTTTAGTTTGGCGGCGATTAAACTTCTTTTATTCAGCGTCTCATCAAAAATGAAAACATTTTTAAAAACTACAAGTCTTATGCGTTTTAGTGATGAAAAAATAATTTAAAATATCGTTCTGGAAATGAGTTTACTCACAGGGTACTTTCTTTGTATACATTCGACTATACGTGCCAAGCCCGGGATTTACGGGAAATCGCGAGTTTTCGTTTGCCGGCGATTAAACTGCTTTTATTCAGCGTCTCATCAAAAATGAAAACATTCTTGAAAACTACAAGTCTCATGCGTTTTAGTGGTGAAATAATAATTTAAAAAATCGTTTGGGAAATGAGTTTACTCCCTGGGTGCTTTCTTTGTATACTTTTGACTATACGGGCCGAGTCCAGGATTTACGGGAAATCGCAGGTTTTCGTTTGCCGGCGATTAAACTTCTTTTATTCAGCGTCTCATCAAAAATGAAAACATTTTTAAAATCTACAAGTCTCATGCGTTTTAGTGGTGAATAAGTGATTTAAAAAATCGTTCGGGAAATGAGTTTACTCCCTGGGTACTTTCTTTGTATACTTTTGACTATACGGGCCAAGCCCGGGATTTATGGGAAAGCGCGAGTTTTCGTTTGCCGGCGATTAAACTACTTTTATTCAGCGTCTCATCATAAATGAAAACATTGTTGAAAACTACAAGCCTCATGCGTTTTAGTGGTGAAAAAATAATTTAAAAAATCGTTCGGGAAATGAGTTTACTCCCAGGGTACTTTCTTTGTATACTTTTGACTATACGGGCCAAGCCGGGATTTACGGGAAATCGCGGAGTTTCGTTTTCCGGCGATTAAACTTCTTTTATTCAGCGTCTCATCAAAAATGAAAACATTTTTAAAAACTACAAGTCTTATGCGTTTTAGTGGTGAAAAAAAAATTTAAAAAATCGTTCGGGAAATGAGTTTACACCCTGGGTACTTTCTTTGTATATATTCGAATATACGGGCCAAGCCCCGGATTTACAGGAAAACGCGGGATTTCGTTTGCCGGCGAGTAAACTGCTTTTATTCAGCGTCTCTTCAAAAATGAAAACATTCTTGAAAACTACCAGTCTCATGCGTTTTAGTGGTGAAATAATAATTTAAAAAATCGTTTGGGAAATGAGTTTACTCCCTGGGTACTTTCTTTGTATACTTTTGACTATACGGTCCAAGCCGGGATTTACAAGAAATCTCGGGTTTTCGTTTGCCTGCGATTAAACTTCTTTTATTCAGCGTCTCATCAAAAATGAAAACACTTTCAAAAACTACAAGTCTTATGCGTTTTAGTGATGAAAAGATAATTTAAAAAATCGTTCTGGAAATGAGTTTACTCCCTGGGTACTTTCTTTGTATACTTTTGACTATACGGGCCGAGTTCGGGATTTAGGGAAATCGCAGGTTTTCGTTTGCCGGCGTTTAAACTGCTTTTTTTCAGCGTCTCATCAAAAATGAAAACATTTTTGAAAACTACAAGTCTCATGCGTTTTAGTGGTGAAAAAGTAATTTAAAAAATCGTTTGGGAAATGAGTTTACTCCCTGGGTACTTTCTTTGTATACTTTTGACTATACGGGCCGAGTTCGGGATTTAGGGAAATCGCAGGTTTTCGTTTGCCGGCGTTTAAACTGCTTTTTTTCAGCGTCTCATCAAAAATGAAAACATTTTTAAAAACTACAAGTCTTATGCGTTTTAGTGGTGAAAAAATAATTTAAAAAATCGTTCTGGAAATGAGTTTACTCCCTGGGTACTTTCTTTGTATACTTTTGACTATACGGGCCGAGTCCGGGATTTACGGGAAATCGCAGGTTTTCGTTTGCCGGCGATTAAACTGCTTTTATTCAGCGTCTCATCAAAAATGAAAACATTTTTGAAAACTACAAGTCTCCTGCGTTTTAGTGGTGAAAAAATAATTTAAAAAATCGTTCGGGAAATAAGTTTATTCCCTGGGTACTTTCTTTGTATACTTTTGACTATACGGGCGAAGCCCGGGATTTACGGGAAATCACGGGTTTTCGTTTGCCGGCGATTAAACTTCTTTTATTCAGCGTCTCATCAAAAATGAAAACATTTTTAAAAACTACAAGTCTTATGCGTTTTAGTGGTGAAAAATAATTTAAAAAATCGTTCTGGAAATGAGTTTACTCCCTGGGTACTTTCTTTGTATACTTTTGACTATACGGGCGGAGTCCGGGATTTAGGAAAATCGCAGGTTTTCGTTTGCCGGCGATTAAACTGCTTTTTTTCAGCGTCTTATCAAAAATGAAAACATTTTTGAAAACTACAATTCTCATGCGTTTTAGTGGTGAAAAAATAATTTAAAAAATCGTTCGGGAAATGAGTTTACTTCCTGGGTACTTTCTTTGTATACTTTTGACTATACGGGCCAAGCCGGGATTTACGGGAAATCGCGGGTTTTAGTTTGGCGGCGATTAAACTTCTTTTATTCAGCGTCTCATCAAAAATGAAAACATTTTTAAAAACTACAAGTCTTATGCGTTTTAGTAATGAAAAAATAATTTAAAATATCGTTCTGGAAATGAGTTTACTCACAGGGTACTTTCTTTGTATACATTCGACTATACGTGCCAAGCCCGGGATTTACGGGAAATCGCGGGTTTTCGTTTGCCAGCGATTAAACTGCTTTTATTCAGCGTCTCATCAAAAATGAAAACATTCTTGAAAACTTCAAGTCTCATGCGTTTTAGTGGTGAAATAATAATTTAAAAAATCGTTTGGGAAATGAGTTTACTCCCTGGGTACTTTCTTTGTATACTTTTGACTATACGGGCCGAGTCCAGGATTTACGGGAAATCGCAGGTTTTCGTTTGCCGGCGATTAAACTTCTTTTATTCAGCGTCTCATCAAAAATGAAAACATTTTTAAAAACTACAAGTCTCATGCGTTTTAGTGGTGAAAAAGTGATTTAAAAAATCGTTCGGGAAATGAGTTTACTCCCTGGGTACTTTCTTTGTATACTTTTGACTATACGGGCCAAGCCCGGGATTTATGGGAAAGCGCGGGTTTTCGTTTGCCGGCTATTAAACTACTTTTATTCAGCGTCTCATCATAAATGAAAACATTGTTGAAAACTACAAGTCTCATGCGTTTTAGTGGTGAAAAAATAATTTAAAAAATCGTTCGGGAAATGAGTTTACTCCCAGGGTACTTTCTTTGTATACTTTTGACTATACGGGCCAAGCCGGGATTTACGGGAAATCGCGGGTTTTCGTTTTCCGGCGATTAAACTTCTTTTATTCAGCGTCTCATCAAAAATGAAAACATTTTTAAAAACTACAAGTCTTATGCGTTTTAGTGGTGAAAAAATAATTTAAAAAATCGTTCTGGAAATGAGTTTACTCCCTGGGTACTTTCTTTGTATACTTTTGACTATACGGGCCGAGTCCGGGATTTAGGGAAATCGCAGGTTTTCGTTTGCCGGCGATTAAACTGCTTTTTTTCAGCGTCTCATCAAAAATAAAAATATTTTTGAAAACTACAAGTCTCATGCGTTTTAGTTGTGAAAAAATAAATTGAAAAATCGTTCGGGAAATGAGTTTACTTGCTGGGTACTTTCTTTGTATACTTTTGACTATACGGGCCAAGCCGGGATTTACGAGAAATCGCGGGTTTTCGTTTGCCGGCGATTAAACTTCTTTTATTCAGCGTCTCATCAAAAATGAAAGCATTTTTAAAAACTACAAGTCTTATGTGTTTTAGTGATGAAAAAATAATTTAAAAAATCGTTCTGGAAATGAGTTTACTCACAGGGTACTTTCTTTGTATACTTTTGACTGTACGGGCGGAGTCCGGGATTTAGGAAAATCGCAGGTTTTCGTTTGCCGGCGATTAAACTGCTTTTTTTCAGCGTCTTATCAAAAATGAAAACATTTTTGAAAACTACAATTCTCATGCGTTTTAGTGGTGAAAAAATAATTTAAAAAATCGTTCGGGAAATGAGTTTACTTCCTGGGTACTTTCTTTGTATACTTTTGACTATACAGGCCAAGCCGGGATTTACGGGAAATCGCGGGTTTTAGTTTGGCGGCGATTAAACTTCTTTTATTCAGCGTCTCATCAAAAATGAAAACATTTTTAAAAACTACAAGTCTTATGCGTTTTAGTAATGAAAAAATAATTTAAAATATCGTTCTGGAAATGAGTTTACTCACAGGGTACTTTCTTTGTATACATTCGACTATACGTGCCAAGCCCGGGATTTACGGGAAATCGCGGGTTTTCGTTTGCCAGCGATTAAACTGCTTTTATTCAGCGTCTCATCAAAAATGAAAACATTCTTGAAAACTACAAGTCTCATGCGTTTTAGTGGTGAAATAATAATTTAAAAAATCGTTTGGGAAATGAGTTTACTCCCTGGGTACTTTCTTTGTATACTTTTGACTATACGGGCCGAGTCCAGGATTTACGGGAAATCGCAGGTTTTCGTTTGCCGGCAATTAAACTTCTTTTATTCAGCGTCTCACCAAAAATGAAAACATTTTTAAAAACTACAAGTCTCATGCGTTTTAGTGGTGAAAAAGTGATTTAAAAAATCGTTCGGGAAATGAGTTTACTCCCTGGGTACTTTCTTTGTATACTTTTGACTATACGGGCCAAGCCCGGGATTTATGGGAAAGCGCGGGTTTTCGTTTGCCGGCGATTAAACTACTTTTATTCAGCGTCTCATCATAAATGAAAACATTGTTGAAAACTACAAGTCTCATGCGTTTTAGTGGTGAAAAAATAATTTAAAAAATCGTTCGGGAAATGAGTTTACTCCCAGGGTACTTTCTTTGTATACTTTTGACTATACGGGCCAAGCCGGGATTTACGGGAAATCGCGGGTTTTCGTTTTCCGGCGATTAAACTTCTTTTATTCAGCGTCTCATCAAAAATGAAAACATTTTTAAAAATTACAAGTCTTATGCGTTTTAGTGGTGAAAAAATAATTTAAAAAATCGTTCTGGAAATGAGTTTACTCCCTGGGTACTTTCTTTGTATACTTTTGACTATACGGGCCGAGTCCGGGATTTAGAGAAATCGCAGGTTTTCGTTTGCTGGCGATTAAACTGCTTTTTTTCAGCGTCTCATCAAAAATGAAAATATTTTGGAAAACTACAAGTCTCATGCGTTTTAGTTGTGAAAAAATAAATTGAAAAATCGTTCGGGAAATGAGTTTACTTGCTGGGTACTTTCTTTGTATACTTTTGACTATACGGGCCAAGCCGGGATTTACGAGAAATCGCGGGTTTTCGTTTGCCGGCGATTAAACTTCTTTTATTCAGCGTCTCATCAAAAATGAAAGCATTTTTAAAAACTACAAGTCTTATGTGTTTTAGTGATGAAAAAATAATTTAAAAAATCGTTCTGGAAATGAGTTTACTCACAGGGTACTTTCTTTGTATACATTCGACTATACGTGCCAAGCCCGGGATTTACGGGAAATCGCGGGTTTTCGTTTGCCGGCGATTAAACTGCTTCTATTCAGCGTCTCATCAAAAATGAAAACATCCTTGAAAACTACAAGTCTCATGCGTTTTAGTAGTGAAATAATAATTTAAAAAATCGTTTGGGAAATGAGTTTACTCTCTGGGTACTTTCTTTGTATACTTTTGACTATACGGGCCGAGTCCGGGATTTAGGGAAATCGCAGGTTTTCGTTTGCTGGCGATTAAACTGCTTTTTTTCAGCGTCTCATCAAAAATGAAAATATTTTGGAAAACTACAAGTCTCATGCGTTTTAGTTGTGAAAAAATAAATTGAAAAATCGTTCGGGAAATGAGTTTACTTGCTGGGTACTTTCTTTGTATACTTTTGACTATACGGGCCAAGCCGGGATTTACGAGAAATCGCGGGTTTTCGTTTGCCGGCGATTAAACTTCTTTTATTCAGCGTCTCATCAAAAATGAAAGCATTTTTAAAAACTACAAGTCTTATGTGTTTTAGTGATGAAAAAATAATTTAAAAAATCGTTCTGGAAATGAGTTTACTCACAGGGTACTTTCTTTGTATACATTCGACTATACGTGCCAAGCCCGGGATTTACGGGAAATCGCGGGTTTTCGTTTGCCGGCGATTAAACTGCTTCTATTCAGCGTCTCATCAAAAATGAAAACATCCTTGAAAACTACAAGTCTCATGCGTTTTAGTAGTGAAATAATAATTTAAAAAATCGTTTGGGAAATGAGTTTACTCTCTGGGTACTTTCTTTGTATACTTTTGACTATACGGGCCGAGTCCAGGATTTACGGGAAATCGCAGGTTTTCGTTTGCCGGCGATTAAACTACTTTTATTCAGCATCTCATCAAAAATGAAAGCATTTTTAAAAACTACAAGTCTCATGGGTTTTAGTGGTGAAAATGTGATTTAAAAAATCGTTCGGGAAATGAATTTACTCCCTGGGTACTTTCTTTGTATACTTTTGACTATACGGGCCAAGCCCGGGATTTACGGAAATCGCGGGTTTTCGTTTGCCGGCGATTAAACTTCTTTTATTCAGCGTCTCATCAAAAATGAAAACATTTTTGAAAACTACAAGTCTCATGCGTTTTAGTGGTGAAAAAATAATTTAAAAAATCGTTCGGGAAATGAGTTTACTCCCTGGGTACTTTCTTTGTATACTTTTGACTATAGGGGCCAAGCCGGGATTTACGGGAAATCACGGGTTTTTGTTTGCCGGCGATTAAACTTCTTTTATTCAGCGTCTCATCAAAAATGAAAACATTTTTAAAAACTACAAGTCTTATGCGTTTTAGTGGTGAAAAAATAATTTAAAAAATTGTTCTGGAAATGAGTTTACTCCCTGGGTACTTTCTTTGTATACATTCGACTATACGGGCCAAGCCCGGGATTTACGGGAAATCGCGGGTTTTCGTTTGCCGGCGATTAAACTTCTTTTATTCAGCGTCTCATCAAAAATGAAAACATTTTTGAAAACTACAAGTCTCATGCGTTTTAGTGGTGAAAAAATAATTTAAAAAATCGTTCGGGAAATGAGTTTACTCCCTGGGTACTTTCTTTGTATACTTTTGACTATACGGGCCAACCCGGGATTTACGGGAAATCGCGGGTTTTCGTTTGCCGGCGATTAAACTTCTTTTATTCAGCGTCTCATCAAAAATGAAAACATTTTTAAAAACTACAAGTCTTATGCGTTTTAGTGGTGAAAAAATAATTTAAAAAATCGTTCTGGAAATGAGTTTACTCACAGGGTACTTTCTTTGTATACATTCGACTAAACGGGCCAAGCCCGGGATTTACGGAAAATCGCGGGATTTCGTTTGCCGGCGATTAAACCTCTTTCATTAAGCGTCTCATCAAAAATGAAAACATTTTTGAAAACTACAAGTCTCATGCGTTTTAGTGGTGAAAAAATAATTTAAAAAATCGTTCTGGAAATGAGTTTACTCCCTGGGTACTTTCTTTGTATACTTTTGACTATACGGGCCGAGTCCGGGATTTAGGGAAATCGCAGGTTTTCGTTTGCCGGCGATTAAACTGCTTTTTTTCAGCGTCTCATCAAAAATGAAAATATTTTTGAAAACTACAAGTCTCGTGCGTTTTAGTGGTGAAAAAATAATTTAAAAAATCGTTCTGGAAATGAGTTTACTCCCTGGGTACTTTCTTTGTATACTTTTGACTATACGGGCCGAGTCCGGGATTTAGGGAAATCGCAGGTTTTCGTTTGCCGGCGATTAAACTGCTTTTTTTCAGCGTCTCATCAAAAATGAAAATATTTTTGAAAACTACAAGTCTCATGCGTTTTAGTTGTGAAAAAATAAATTAAAAAATCGTTCGGGAAATGAGTTTACTTGCTGGGTACTTTCTTTGTATACTTTTGACTATACGGGCCAAGCCGGGATTTACGAGAAATCGCGGGTTTTCGTTTGCCGGCGATTAAACTTCTTTTATTCAGCGTCTCATCAAAAATGAAAGCATTTTTAAAAACTACAAGTCTTATGTGTTTTAGTGATGAAAAAATAATTTAAAAAATCGTTCTGGAAATGAGTTTACTCACAGGGTACTTTCTTTGTATACATTCGACTATACGTGCCAAGCCCGGGATTTACGGGAAATCGCGGGTTTTCGTTTGCCGGCGATTAAACTGCTTCTATTCAGCGTCTCATCAAAAATGAAAACATCCTTGAAAACTACAAGTCTCATGCGTTTTAGTAGTGAAATAATAATTTAAAAAATCGTTTGGGAAATGAGTTTACTCTCTGGGTACTTTCTTTGTATACTTTTGACTATACGGGCCGAGTCCAGGATTTACGGGAAATCGCAGGTTTTCGTTTGCCGGCGATTAAACTACTTTTATTCAGCGTCTCATCAAAAATGAAAGCATTTTTAAAAACTACAAGTCTCATGGGTTTTAGTGGTGAAAATGTGATTTAAAAAATCGTTCGGGAAATGAGTTTACTCCCTGGGTACTTTCTTTGTATACTTTTGACTATACGGGCCAAGCCCGGGATTTACGGAAATCGCGGGTTTTCGTTTGCCGGCGATTAAACTTCTTTTATTCAGTGTCTCATCAAAAATGAAAACATTTTTGAAAACTACAAGTCTCATGCGTTTTAGTGGTGAAAAAATAATTTAAAAAATCGTTCGGGAAATGAGTTTACTCCCTGGGTACTTTCTTTTTATACTTTTGACTATAGGGGCCAAGCCGGGATTTACGGGAAATCACGGGTTTTCGTTTGCCGGCGATTAAACTTCTTTTATTCAGCGTCTCATCAAAAATGAAAACATTTTTAAAAACTACAAGTCTTATGCGTTTTAGTGGTGAAAAAATAATTTAAAAAATTGTTCTGGAAATGAGTTTCCTCCCTGGGTACTTTCTTTGTATACATTCGACTATACGGGCCAAGCCCGGGATTTACGGGAAATCGCGGGTTTTCGTTTGCCGGCGATTAAACTTCTTTTATTCAGCGTCTCATCAAAAATGAAAACATTTTTAAAAACTACAAGTCTCATGCGTTTTAGTGGTGAAAAAATACTTTAAAAAATCGTTCTGGAAATGAGTTTACTCCCTGGGTACTTTCTTTGTATACTTTTGACTATACGGGCCGAGTCCGGGATTTAGGGAAATCGCAGGTTTTCGTTTGCCGGCGATTAAACTGCTTTTTTTCAGCGTCTCATCAAAAATGAAAATATTTTTGAAAACTACAAGTCTCGTGCGTTTTAGTGGTGAAAAAATAATTTAAAAAATCGTTCTGGAAATGAGTTTACTCCCTGGGTACTTTCTTTGTATACTTTTGACTATACGGGCCGAGTCCGGGATTTAGGGAAATCGCAGGTTTTCGTTTGCCGGCGATTAAACTGCTTTTTTTCAGCGTCTCATCAAAAATGAAAATATTTTTGAAAACTACAAGTCTCATGCGTTTTAGTTGTGAAAAAATAAATTAAAAAATCGTTCGGGAAATGAGTTTACTTGCTGGGTACTTTCTTTGTATACTTTTGACTATACGGGCCAAGCCGGGATTTACGAGAAATCGCGGGTTTTCGTTTGCCGGCGATTAAACTTCTTTTATTCAGCGTCTCATCAAAAATGAAAGCATTTTTAAAAACTACAAGTCTTATGTGTTTTAGTGATGAAAAAATAATTTAAAAAATCGTTCTGGAAATGAGTTTACTCACAGGGTACGTTCTTTGTATACATTCGACTATACGTGCCAAGCCCGGGATTTACGGGAAATCGCGGGTTTTCGTTTGCCGGCGATTAAACTGCTTCTATTCAGCGTCTCATCAAAAATGAAAACATCCTTGAAAACTACAAGTCTCATGCGTTTTAGTAGTGAAATAATAATTTAAAAAATCGTTTGGGAAATGAGTTTACTCTCTGGGTACTTTCTTTGTATACTTTTGACTATACGGGCCGAGTCCAGGATTTACGGGAAATCGCAGGTTTTCGTTTGCCGGCGATTAAACTACTTTTATTCAGCGTCTCATCAAAAATGAAAGCATTTTTAAAAACTACAAGTCTCATGGGTTTTAGTGGTGAAAATGTGATTTAAAAAATCGTTCGGGAAATGAGTTTACTCCCTGGGTACTTTCTTTGTATACTTTTGACTATACGGGCCAAGCCCGGGATTTACGGAAATCGCGGGTTTTCGTTTGCCGGCGATTAAACTTCTTTTATTCAGTGTCTCATCAAAAATGAAAACATTTTTGAAAACTACAAGTCTCATGCGTTTTAGTGGTGAAAAAATAATTTAAAAAATCGTTCGGGAAATGAGTTTACTCCCTGGGTACTTTCTTTTTATACTTTTGACTATAGGGGCCAAGCCGGGATTTACGGGAAATCACGGGTTTTCGTTTGCCGGCGATTAAACTTCTTTTATTCAGCGTCTCATCAAAAATGAAAACATTTTTAAAAACTACAAGTCTTATGCGTTTTAGTGGTGAAAAAATAATTTAAAAAATTGTTCTGGAAATGAGTTTCCTCCCTGGGTACTTTCTTTGTATACATTCGACTATACGGGCCAAGCCCGGGATTTACGGGAAATCGCGGGTTTTCGTTTGCCGGCGATTAAACTTCTTTTATTCAGCGTCTCATCAAAAATGAAAACATTTTTAAAAACTACAAGTCTCATGCGTTTTAGTGGTGAAAAAATACTTTAAAAAATCGTTCGGGAAATGAGTTTACTCCCTTGGTACTTTCTTTGTATACTTTTGACTATACTGGCCGAGTCCGGGATTTACGGGAAGTTGCTGATTTTCGTTTGCCGGCGATTAAACTTCTTTTATTCAGCGTCCCATCAAATATGAAAATATTTTTGAAAACTACAAGTCTCATGCGTTTTAGTGGTGAAAAATAATTTAAAAAATTGTTCGGGAAATGAGTTTACTCCCTGGGTACTTTCTTTGTATACTTTTGACTATACGGGCCAAGCCGGGATTTACGGGAAATCACGGGTTTTCGTTTGCCGGCGATTAAACTTCTTTTATTCAGCGTTTCATCAAAAATGAAAACATTTTTAAAAACTACAAGTCTTATGCGTTTTAGTGGTGAAAAAATAATTTAAAAAATTGTTCGGGAAATGAGTTTACTCCCTGGGTACTTTCTTTGTATACTTTTGACTATACGGGCCTAGCCGGGATTTACGGGAAATCACGGGTTTTCGTTTGCCGGCGATTAAACTTCTTTTATTCAGCGTTTCATCAAAAATGAAAACATTTTTAAAAACTACAAGTCTTATGCGTTTTAGTGGTGAAAAAATAATTTAAAAAATTGTTCTGGAAATGAGTTTACTCCCTGGGTACTTTCTTTGTATACATTCGAATATACGGGCCAAGCCCGGGATTTACGGGAAATCGCGGGTTTTCGTTTGCCGGCGATTAAACTTCTTTTATTCAGCGTCTCATCAAAAATGAAAACATTTTTGAAAACTACAAGTCTCATGCGTTTTAGTGGTGAAAAAATAATTTAAAAAATCGTTCGGGAAATGAGTTTACTCCCTGGGTACTTTCTTTGTTTACTTTTGACTATACGGGCCAAGCCTGGGATTTACGGGAAATCGCGGGTTTTCGTTTGCCGGCGATTAAACTTCTTTTATTCAGCGTCTCATCAAAAATGAAAACATTTTTAATAACTACAAGTCTTATGCGTTTTAGTGGTGAAAAAATAATTTAAAAAATCGATCTGGAAATGAGTTTACTCCCTGGGTACTTTCTTTGTATACTTTTGACTATACGGGCCGAGTCCGGGATTTAGGGAAATCGCAGGTTTTCGTTTGCCGGCGATTAAACTGCTTTTATTCAGCGTCTCATCAAAAATGAAAACATTTTTGAAAACTACAAGTCTCATGCGTTTTAGTGGTGAAAAAGTAATTTAAAAAATCGTTCGGGAAATGAGTTTACTCCCTGGGTACTTTCTTTGTATACTTTTGACTATACGGCCAAGCACGGGATTTACGGGAAATCGCGGGTTTTCGTTTGCCGGCGATTAAACTTCTTTTATTCAGCGTCTCATCAAAAATGAAATATTTTTAAAAACTACAAGTCTTATGCGTTTTAGTGGTGAAAAAATAATTTAAAAAATCGTTCTGGAAATGAGTTTACTCCCTGGGTACTTTCTTTGTATACTTTTGACTATACGGGCCGAGTCCGGGATTTACGGGAAATCGCAGGTTTTCGTTTGCCGGCGATTAAACTGCTTTTATTCAGCGTCTCATCAAAAATGAAAACATTTTTGAAAACTACAAGTCTCATGCGTTTTAGTGGTAAAAAGTAATTTAAGAAATCGTTCGGGAAATGAGTTTACTCCCTGGGTACTTTCTTTGTATACTTTTAACTATGCGGGCCAAGCCCGGGATTTACGGGAAATCGCAGGTTTTCGTTTGCCGGCGATTAAACTGCTTTTATTCAGCGTCTCATCAAAAATGAAAACATTTTTGAAAACTACAAGTCTC
This sequence comes from Hydractinia symbiolongicarpus, assembly GCF_029227915.1. NCBI lineage: Eukaryota > Metazoa > Cnidaria > Hydrozoa > Anthoathecata > Hydractiniidae > Hydractinia > Hydractinia symbiolongicarpus. Next base: position 4,721,855 of record NC_079880.1, on the reverse strand, counting down.
ATGCGTTTTAGTGGTGAAAAAATAATTTAAAAAATCGTTCTGGAAATGAGTTTACTCCCTGCGTACTTTCTTTGTATACTTTTGACTATACGGGCCGAGTCCGGGATTTAGGGAAATCGCAGGTTTCCGTTTGCCGGCGATTAAACTGCTTTTATTCAGCGTCTCATCAAAAATGAAAACATTTTTGAAAACTACAAGTCTCATGCGTTTTAGTGGTGAAAAAGTAATTTAAAAAATCGTTCGGGAAATGAGTTTACTCCCTGGGTACTTTCTTTGTATACTTTTGACTATACGGCCAAGCCCGGGATTTACGGGAAATCGCGGGTTTTCGTTTGTCGGCGATTAAACTTCTTTTATTCAGCGTCTCATCAAAAATGCAAACATTTTTAAAAACTACAAGTCTTATGCGTTTTAGTGATGAAAAAATAATTTAAAAAATCGTTCTGGAAATGAGTTTACTCCCTGGGTACTTTCTTTGTATACTTTTGACTATACGGGCCGAGTCCGGGATTTACGGGAAATCGCAGGTTTTCGTTTGCCGGCGGTTAAACTGCTTTTATTCAGCGTCTCATCAAAAATGAAAACATTCTTGAAAACTACAAGTCTCGTGCGTTTTAGTGGTGAAATAATAATTTAAAAAATCGTTTGGGAAATGAGTTTACTCCCTGGGTACTTTCTTTGTATACTTTTGACTATACGGGCCGAGTCCAGGATTTACGGGAAATCGCAGGTTTTCGTTTGCCAGGGATTAAACTTCTTTTATTCAGCGTCTCATCAAAAATGAAAACATTTTTAAAAACTACAAGTCTCATGCGTTTTAGTGGTAAAAAGTAATTTAAAAAATCGTTCGGGAAATGAGTTTACTCCCTGGGTACTTTCTTTGTATACTTTTGACTATACGGGCCAAGCCCGGAATTAACGGGAAATCGCAGGTTTTCGATTGCCGGCGATTAAACTTCTTTTATTCAGCGTCTCATAAAAAATGAAAACATTTTTGAAAACTACAAGTCTCATGCGTTTAGTGGTAAAAAAATAATATAAAAAATCGTTCGGGAAATGAGTTTACTCACTGGGTACTTTCTTTGTTTACTTTTGACTATACGGCCAAGCCCGGGATTTACGGGAAATCGCGGGTTTTCGTTTGCCGGCGATTAAACTGCTTTTATTCAGCGTCTCATCAAAAATGAAAACATTCCTGAAAACTACAAGTCTGGTGCGTTTTAGTGGTGAAATAATAATTTAAAAAATCGTTTGGGAAATGAGTTTACTCCCTGGGTACTTTCTTTGTATACTTTTGACTATACGGGCCGAGTCCAGGATTTACGGGAAATCGCAGGTTTTCATTTGCCGGCGATTAAACTTCTTTTATTCAGCGTCTCATCAAAAATGAAAACATTTTTGAAAACTACAAGTCTCATGCGTTTTAGTGGTGAAAAAGTAATTTAAAAAATCGTTCCGGAAATGAGTTTACTCCCTGGGTACTTTCTTTGTATACTTTTGACTATACGGCCAAGCCCGGGATTTACGGGAAATCGCGGGTTTTCGTTTGCCGGCGATTAAACTTCTTTTATTCAGCGTCTCATCAAAAATGAAAACATTTTTAAAAACTACAAGTCTGATGCGTTTTAGTGGTGAAAAAATAATTTAAAAAATCGTTCCGGAAACGAGTTTACTCCCTGGGTACTTTCTTTGTATACTTTTGACTATACGGGCCGAGTCCGGGATTTACGGGAAATCACAGGTTTTCGTTTGCCGGCGATTAAACTGCTTTTATTCAGCGTCTCATCAAAAATGAAAACATTCTTGAAAACTACAAGTCTCGTGCGTTTTAGTGGTGAAATAATAATTTAAAAAATCGTTTGGGAAATGAGTTTACTCCCTGGGTACTTTCTTTGTATACTTTTGACTATACGGGCCGAGTCCAGGATTTACGGGAAATCGCAGGTTTTCGTTTGCCGGCGATTAAACTTCTTTTATTCAGCGTCTCATCAAAAATGAAAACATTTTTAAAAACTACAAGTCTTATGCGTTTTAGTGGTAAAAAGAAATTTAAAAAATCGTTCGGGAAATGAGTTTACTCCCTGGGTAATTTCTTTGTATACTTTTGACTATACAGGCCAAGCCCGGGATTTACGGGAAATCGCAGGTTTTCGATTGCCGGCGATTAAACTTCTTTTATTCAGCGTCTCATCAAAAATGAAAACATTTTTGAAAACTACAAGTCTCATGCGTTTAGTGGTGAAAAAATAATTTAAAAAATCGTTCTGGAAATGAGTTTACTCCCTGGGTACTTTCTTTGTATACTTTTGACTATACGGGCCGAGTCCGGGATTTACGGGAAATCGCAGGTTTTCGTTTGCCGGCGATTAAACTGCTTTTATTCAGCGTCTCATCAAAAATGAAAACATTCTTGAAAACTACAAGTCTCGTGCGTTTTAGTGGTGAAATAATAATTTAAAAAATCGTTTGGGAAATGAGTTTACTCCTTGGGTACTTTCTTTGTATACTTTTGACTATACGGGCCGAGTCCAGGATTTACGGGAAATCGCAGGTTTTCGTTTGCCGGCGATTAAACTTCTTTTATTCAGCGTCTCATCAAAAATGAAAACATTTTTAAAAACTACAAGTCTCATGCGTTTTAGTGGTAAAAAGTAATTTAAAAAAACGTTCGGGAAATGAGTTTACTCCCTGGGTACTTTCTTTGTATACTTTTGACTATACGGGCCAAGCCCGGGATTTACGGGAAATCGCAGGTTTTCGTTTGCCGGCGAATAAACTTCTTTTATTCAGCGTCTCATCAAAAATGAAAACATTTTTGAAAACTGCAAGTCTCATGCGTTTTAGTGGTGAAAAAATAATTTAAAAAATCGTTCGGAAAATGAGTTTACTCCCTGGGTACTTTCTTTGTATACTTTTGACTATACGGGCCAAGCCGGGATTTACGGAAAATCGCGGGTTTTCGTTTGCCGGCGATTAAACTTCTTTTATTCAGCGTCTCATCAAAAAGGAAAACATTTTTAAAAACTACAAGTGTTATGCGTTTTAGTGGTGAAAAAATACTTTAAAAAATCGTTCTGGAAATGAGTTTACTCACAGGGTACTCTCTTTGTATACATTCGACTATACGGGCCAAGCCCGGGATTTACGGGAAATTGCGGGATTTCGTTTGCCGGCGATTAAACCTCTTTCATTAGGCGTCTCATCAAAAATGAAAACATCTTTGAAAATTACAAGTCTCATGGGCTTTAGTGGTGAAATAATAATTTAAAAAATCGTTTGGGAAATGAGTTTACTCCCTGGGTACTTTCTTTGTATACTTTTGACTATACGGGCCGAGTACGGGATTTACGGGAAATCGCAGGTTTTCGTTTGCCGGCGATTAAACTTCTTTTATTCAGCGTCTCATCAAAAATGAAAACATTTTTAAAAACTACAAGTCTCATGCGTTTTAGTGGTAAAAATTAATTTAAAAAAACGTTCGGGAAATGAGTTTACTCCCTGGGTACTTTCTTTGTATACTTTTGACTATACGGGCCAAGCCCGGGATTTACGGGAAATCGCAGGTTTTCGTTTGCCGGCGATTAAACTTCTTTTATTCAGCGTCTCATCAAAAATTAAAACATTTTTGAAAACTACAAGTCTCATGCGTTTTAGTGGTGAAAAAATAATTTAAAAAATCGTTCGGGAAATGAGTTTACTCCCTGGGTACTTTCTTTGTATACTTTTGACTATACGGGCCAAGCCGGGATTTACGGAAAATCGCGGGTTTTCGTTTGCCGGCGATTAAACTTCTTTTATTCAGCGTCTCATCAAAAAGGAAAACATTTTTAAAAACTACAAGTGTTATGCGTTTTAGTGGTGAAAAAATACTTTAAAAAATCGTTCTGGAAATGAGTTTACTCACAGGGTACTCTCTTTGTATAAATTCGACTATACGGGCCAAGCCCGGGATTTACGGGAAATTGCGGGTTTTTGTTTTCCGGCGATTAAACCTCTTTCATTAAGCGTCTCATCAAAAATGAAAACATTTTTGAAAACTACAAGTCTCATGCGTTTTAGTGGTGAAAAAAAATTTAAAAAATCGTTCGAGAAATGAGTTTACTCCCTGGGTACTTTCCTTGTATACATTCGACTATACGGGCCGAGCCCCGGATTTACGGGAAAACGCGGGATTTCGGTTGCCGGCGATTAAACCTCTTTCATTAGGCGTCTCATCAAAAATGAAAACATCTTTGAAAATTACAAGTCTCATGGGTTTTAGTGGTATAATAATAATTTAAAAAATCGTTCGGGAAATGAGTTTACTCCCTGGGTACTTTCTTTGTATACTTTTGACTATACGGGCCGAGTACGGGATTTACGGGAAATCGCAGGTTTTCGTTTGCCGGCGATTAAACTTCTTTTATTCAGCGTCTCATCAAAAATGAAAACATTTTTGAAAACTACAAGTCTCATGCGTTTTAGTGGTGAAAAAATAATTTAAAAAATCGTTAGGGAAATGAGTTTACTCACTGGGTACTTTCCTTGTATACTTTTGACTATACGGGCCGAGACCGGGATTTACGGGAAATTGCGGGTTTTCGTTTGCCGGCGATTAAACTTCTTTTATTCAGCGTCTCATCAAAAATGAAAACATTTTTAAAAACTACAAGTCTCATGGGCTTTAGTGGTGAAATAATAATTTAAAAAATCGTTTGGGAAATGAGTTTACTCCCTGGGTACTTTCTTTGTATACTTTGGACTATACGGGCCGAGTACGGGATTTACGGGAAATCGCAGGTTTTCGTTTGCCGGCGATTAAACTTCTTTTATTCAGCGTCTCATCAAAAATGAAAACATTTTTGAAAACTACAAGTCTCATGCGTTTTAGTGGTGAAAAAATAATTTAAAAAATCGTTAGGGAAATGAGTTTACTCACAGGGTACTCTCTTTGTATACATTCGACTATACGGGCCAAGCCCGGGATTTACGGGAAATTGCGGGTTTTTGTTTTCCGGCGATTAAACCTCTTTCATTAAACGTCTCATCAAAAATGAAAACATTTTTGAAAACTACAAGTCTCATGCGTTTTAGTGGTGAAAAAAAATTTAAAAAATCGTTCGGGAAATGAGTTTACTCCCTGGGTACTTTCCTTGTATACATTCGACTATACGGGCCAAGCCCCGGATTTACGGGAAAACGGGGGATTTCGTTTGCCGGCGATTAAACCTCTTTCATTAGGCGTCTCATCAAAAATGAAAACATCTTTGAAAATTACAAGTCTCATGGGCTTTAGTGGTGAAATAATAATTTAAAAAATCGTTTGGGAAATGAGTTTACTCCCTGGGTACTTTCTTTGTATACTTTTGACTATACGGGCCGAGTACGGGATTTACGGGAAATCGCAGGTTTTCGTTTGCCGGCGATTAAACTTCTTTTATTCAGCGTCTCATCAAAAATGAAAACATTTTTGAAAACTACAAGTCTCATGCGTTTTAGTGGTGAAAAAATAATTTAAAAAATCGTTAGGGAAATGAGTTTACTCACTGGGTACTTTCCTTGTATACTTTTGACTATACGGGCCGAGACCGGGATTTACGGGAAATTGCGGGTTTTCGTTCGCCGGCGATTAAACTTCTTTTATTCAGCGTCTCATCAAAAATGAAAACATTTTTAAAAACTACAAGTCTCATGGGCTTTAGTGGTGAAATAATAATTTAAAAAATCGTTTGGGAAATGAGTTTACTCCCTGGATACTTTCTTTGTATACTTTTGACTATACGGGCCGAGTACGGGATTTACGGGAAATCGCAGGTTTTCGTTTGCCGGCGATTAAACTTCTTTTATTCAGCGTCTCATCAAAAATGAAAACATTTTTGAAAACTACAAGTCTCATGCGTTTTAGTGGTGAAAAAATAATTTAAAAAATCGTTTGGGAAATAAATTTACACCCTGGGTACTTTCTTTGTATACTTTTGACTATACGGGCCGAGTCCGGGATTTACGGGAAATCGCAGGTTTTCGTTTGCCGGCGATTAAACTTTTTTTATTCAGCGTCTCATCAAAAATGAAAACATTTTTAAAAACTACAAGTCTTATGCGTTTTAATGGTGAAAAAATAATTTAAAAAATCGTTAGGGAAATGAGTTTACTCACTGGGTACTTTCCTTGTATACTTTTGACTATACGGGCCGAGACGGGGATTTACGGGAAATTGCGGGTTTTCGTTTGCCGGCGATTAAACTTCTTTTATTCAGCGTCTCATCAAAAATGAAAACATTTTTAAAAACTACGAGTCTCATGCGGTTTAGTGGTGAAAAAATAATTTAAAAAACCGTTCGGGAAATGAGTTTACACCCTGGTTACTTTCTTTGTATACTTTTGACTATACGGGCCGAGTCTGGGATTTACGGGAAATCGCAGGTTTTCGTTTGCCGGCGATTAAACTTTTTTTATTCAGCGTCTCATCAAAAATGAAAACATTTTTAAAAACTACAAGTCTTATGCGTTTTAATGGTGAAAAAATAATTTAAAAAATCGTTCTGGAAATGAGTTTACTCTCTGGGTACTTTCTTTGTACACTTTTGACTATACGGGCCGAGTCCGGGATTTACAGGAAATCGCAGGTTTTCGTTTGCCGGCGATTAAACTTCTTTTATTCAGCGTCTCATCAAAAATGAAAACATTCTTGAAAACTACAAGTCTCATGCGTTTTAGTGGTGAAATAATAATTTAAAAAATCGTTTGGGAAATGAGTTTACTCCCTGGGTACTTTCTTTGTATACTTTTGACTACACGGGCCGAGTCCAGGATTTACTGGAAATCGCAGGTTTTCGTTTGCCGGCGATTAAACTTCTTTTATTCACCGTCTCATCAAAAATGAAAACATTTTTAAAAACTGCAAGTCTCATGCGTTTTAGTGGTGAAAAAATAATTTAAAAAATCGTTCGGGAAATGAGTTTACTCCCTTGGTACTTTCTTTGTATACTTTTGAATATACGGGCCGAGTCCGGGATTTACGGGAAGTCGCGGATTTTCGTTTGCCGGCGATTAAACTTCTTTTATTCAGCGTCTCATCAAAAATGAAAACATTTTTAAAAACTACAAGTCTCATGGGCTTTAATGGTGAAAAAATAATTTAAAAAATCGTTAGGGAAATGAGTTTACTCACTGGGTACTTTCCTTGTATACTTTTGACTATACGGGCCGAGACGGGGATTTACGGGAAATTGCGGGTTTTCGTTTGCCGGCGATTAAACTTCTTTTATTCAGCGTCTCATCAAAAATGAAAACATTTTTGAAAACTACAAGTCTCATGCGTTTTAGTGGTGAAAAAATAATTTAAAAAATCGTTTGGGAAATAAGTTTACACCCTGGGTACTTTCTTTGTATACTTTTGACTATACGGGCCGAGTCCGGGATTTACGGGAAATCGCAGGTTTTCGTTTGCCGGCGATTAAACTTTTTTTATTCAGCGTCTCATCAAAAATGAAAACATTTTTAAAAACTACAAGTCTTATGCGTTTTAATGGTGAAAAAATAATTTAAAAAATCGTTAGGGAAATGAGTTTACTCACTGGGTACTTTCCTTGTATACTTTTGATTATACGGGCCGAGACGGGGATTTACGGGAAATTGCGGGTTTTCGTTTGCCGGCGATTAAACTTCTTTTATTCAGCGTCTCATCAAAAATGAAAACATTTTTAAAAACTACAAGTCTCATGCGGTTTAGTGGTGAAAAAACAATTTCAAAAACCGTTCGGGAAATGAGTTTACACCCTGGTTACTTTCTTTGTATACTTTTGACTATACGGGCCGAGTCTGGGATTTACGGGAAATCGCAGGTTTACGTTTGCCGGCGATTAAACTTTTTTTATTCAGCGTCTCATCAAAAATGAAAACATTCTTGAAAACTACAAGTCTCATGCGTTTTAGTGGTGAAATAATAATTTAAAAAATCGTTTGGGAAATGAGTTTACTCCCTGGGTACTTTCTTTGTATACTTTTGACTACACGGGCCGAGTCCAGGATTTACTGGAAATCGCAGGTTTTCGTTTGCCGGCGATTAAACTTCTTTTATTCACCGTCTCATCAAAAATGAAATCATTTTTAAAAACTGCAAGTCTCATGCGTTTTAGTGGTGAAAAAATAATTTAAAAAATCGTTCGGGAAATGAGTTTACTCCCTTGGTACTTTCTTTGTATACTTTTGACTATACGGGCCGAGTCCGGGATTTACGGGAAGTCGCGGATTTTCGTTTGCCGGCGATTAAACTTCTTTTATTAAGCGTCCAATCAAATATGAAAATATTTTTGAAAACTACAAGTCTCATGCGTTTAGTGGTAAAAAAATAATATAAAAAATCGTTCGGGAAATGAGTTTACTCCCTGGGTACTTTCTTTGTATGCTTTTGACTATACGGGCCAAGCCCGGGATTTACGGGAAATCGCGGGTTTTCGTTTGCCGGGGATTAAACTTCTTTTATTCAGCGTTTCATCAAAAATGAAAACATTTTTAAAAACTACAAGTCTTATGCGTTTTAGTGGTAAAAAAATAATTTAAAAAATCGTTCTGGAAATGAGTTTACTCCCTGGGTACTTTCTTTGTATACTTTTGACTATACGGGCCGAGTCTGGGATTTAGGGAAATCGCAGGTTTTCGTTTGCCGGCGATTAAACTGCTTTTATTCAGCGTCTCATCAAAAATGAAAACATTTTTGAAAACTACAAGTCTCATGCGTTTTAGTGGTGAAAAAGTAATTTAAAAAATCGTTCGGGAAATGAGTTTACTCCCTGGGTACTTTCTTTGTATACTTTTGTGTATACGGCCAAGCCCGGGATTTACGGGAAATCGCGGGTTTTCGTTTGCCGGCGATTAAACTTCTTTTATTCAGCGTCTCATCAAAAATGAAAACATTTTTAAAAACTACAAGTCTTATGCGTTTTAGTGGTGAAAAAATAATTTAAAAAATCGTTCTGGAAATGAGTTTACTCCCTGGGTACTTTCTTTGTATACTTTTGACTATACGGGCTGAGTCCGGGATTTACGAGAAATCGCAGGTTTTCGTTTGCCGGCGATTAAACCTTTTTTATTCAGCGTCTCATCAAAAATGAAAACATTTTTAAAAACTACAAGTCTTATACGTTTTAATGGTGAAAAAATAATTTAAAAATTCGTTCTGGAAATGAGTTTACTCTCTGGGTACTTTCTTTGTATACTTTTGACTATACGGCCGAGTCCGGAATTTACAGGAAATCGCAGGTTTTCGTTTGCCGGCGATTAAACTTCTTTTATTCAGCGTCTCATCAAAAATGAAAACATTTTTAAAAACTACAAGTCTTATGCGTTTTAATGGTGAAAAAATAATTTAAAAAATCGTTAGGGAAATGAGTTTACTCACTGGGTACTTTCCTTGCATACTTTTGACTATACGGGCCGAGACCGGATTTACGGGAAATTGCGGGTTTTCGTTTGCCGGCGATTAAACTTCTTTTATTCAGCGTCTCATCAAAAATGAAAACATTTTTGAAAACTACAAGTCTCATGCGTTTTAGTGGTGAAAAAATAATTTAAAAAATCGTTCGGGAAATGAGTTTACACCCTGGGTACTTTCTTTGTATACTTTTGACTATACGGGCTGAGTCCGGGATTTACGAGAAATCGCAGGTTTTCGTTTGCCGGCGATTAAACCTTTTTTATTCAGCGTCTCATCAAAAATGAAAACATTTTTAAAAACTACAAGTCTTATGCGTTTTAATGGTGAAAAAATAATTTAAAAATTCGTTCTGGAAATGAGTTTACTCTCTGGGTACTTTCTTTGTATACTTTTGACTATACGGCCGAGTCCGGAATTTACAGGAAATCGCAGGTTTTCGTTTGCCGGCGATTAAACTTCTTTTATTCAGCGTCTCATCAAAAATGAAAACATTCTTGAAAACTACAAGTCTCATGCGTTTTAGTGGTGAAATAATAATTTAAAAAATCGTTCGGGAAATGAGTTTACTCCCTGGGTACTTTCTTTGTATACATTCGACTATACGGGCCAAGCCCCGGATTTACGGGAAAACGCGGGTTTTCGTTTGCCGGCGATTAAACTTCTTTTATTCAGCGTCTCATCAAAAATGAAAACATTTTTAAAAACTACAAGTCTCATGGGCTTTAGTGGTGAAATAATAATTTAAAAAATCGTTTGGGAAATGAGTTTACTCCCTGGGTACTTTCTTTGTATACTTTTGACTATACGGGCCGAGTACGGGATTTACGGGAAATCGCAGGTTTTCGTTTGCCGGCGATTAAACTTCTTTTATTCAGCGTCTCATGAAAAATGAAAACATTTTTGAAAACTACAAGTCTCATGCGTTTTAGTGGTGAAAAAATAATTTAAAAAATCGTTCGGGAAATGAGTTTACACCCTGGGTACTTTCTTTGTATACTTTTGACTATACGGGCCGAGTCCGGGATTTTCGGGAAATCGCAGGTTTTCGTTTGCCGGCGATTAAACTTTTTTTATTCAGCGTCTCATCAAAAATGAAAACATTTTTGAAAACTACAAGTCTCATGCGTTTTAGTGGTGAAAAAATAATTTAAAAAATCGTTCGGGAAATGAGTTTACACCCTGGGTACTTTCTTTGTATACTTTTGACTATACGGGCTGAGTCCGGGATTTACGAGAAATCGCAGGTTTTCGTTTGCCGGCGATTAAACCTTTTTTATTCAGCGTCTCATCAAAAATGAAAACATTTTTAAAAACTACAAGTCTTATACGTTTTAATGGTGAAAAAATAATTTAAAAATTCGTTCTGGAAATGAGTTTACTCTCTGGGTACTTTCTTTGTATACTTTTGACTATACGGCCGAGTCCGGAATTTACAGGAAATCGCAGGTTTTCGTTTGCCGGCGATTAAACTTCTTTTATTCAGCGTCTCATCAAAAATGAAAACATTCTTGAAAACTACAAGTCTCATGCGTTTTAGTGGTGAAATAATAATTTAAAAAATCGTTCGGGAAATGAGTTTACTCCCTGGGTACTTTCTTTGTATACTTTTGACTATGCGGGCCGAGTCCGGGGTTTACGGGAATTGGCGGGTTTTTGTTTGCCGGCGATTAAACTTCTTTTATTCAGCGTCTCATCAAAAATGAAAACATTTTTAAAAACTACAAGTCTTATGTGTTTTAGTAGTGAAAAAATAATTTAAAAAATCGTTCGGGAAATAAGTTTACTCCCTGGGTACTTTCTTTGTATACTTTTGACTATACGGGCCGAGTCCGGGGTTTACGGGAATTGGCGGGTTTTTGTTTGCCGGCGATTAAACTTCTTTTATTCAGCGTCTCATCAAAAATGAAAACATTTTTAAAAACTACAAGTCTTATGCGTTTTAGTGGTGAAAAAATAATTTAAAAAATCGTTCGGGAATGGAGTTTACTCCCTTGGTACTTTCTTTGTATACTTTTGACTATACGGGCCGAGTCCGGGATTTACGGGAAGTCGCGGATTTTCGTTTGCCGGCGATTAAACTTCTTTTATTAAGCGTCCCATCAAATATGAAAATATTTTTGAAAACTACAAGTTGCATGCGTTTAGTGGTAAAAAAATAATATAAAAAATCGTTCGGGAAATGAGTTTACTCCCTGGGTACTTTCTTTGTATGCTTTTGACTATACGGGCCAAGCCCGGGATTTACGGGAAATCGCGGGTTTTCGTTTGCCGGCGATTAAACTTCTTTTATTCAGCGTCTCATCAAAAATGAAAACATTTTTAAAAACTACAAGTCTTATGCGTTTTAGTGGTAAAAAAATAATTTAAAAAATCGTTCTGGAAATGAGTTTACTCCCTGGGTACTTTCTTTGTATACTTTTGACTATACGGGCCGAGTCTGGGATTTAGGGAAATCGCAGGTTTTCGTTTGCCGGCGATTAAACTGCTTTTATTCAGCGTCTCATCAAAAATGAAAACATTTTTGAAAACTACAAGTCTCATGCGTTTTAGTGGTGAAAAAGTAATTTAAAAAATCGTTCGGGAAATGAGTTTACTCCCTGGGTACTTTCTTTGTATACTTTTGACTATACGGCCAAGCCCGGGATTTACGGGAAATCGCGGGTTTTCGTTTGCCGGCGATTAAACTTCTTTTATTCAGCGTCTCATCAAAAATGAAAACATTTTTGAAAACTACAAGTCTTATGCGTTTTAGTGGTGAAAAAATAATTTAAAAAATCGTTTTGGAAATGAGTTTACTCCCTGGGTACTTTCTTTGTATACTTTTGACTATACGGGCCGAGTCCGGGATTTACGGGAAATCGGAGGTTTTCGTTTGCCGGCGATTAAACTGCTTTTATTCAGCGTCTCAACAAAAATGAAAACATTCTTGAAAACTACAAGTCTCGTGCGTTTTAGTGGTGAAATAATAATTTAAAAAATCGTTTGGGAAATGAGTTTACTCCCTGGGTACTTTCTTTGTATACTTTTGACCATACGGGCCGAGTCCAGGATTTACGGAAAATCGCAGGTTTTCGTTTGCCGGCGATTAAACTTCTTTTATTCAGCGTCTCATCAAAAATGAAAACATTTTTGAAAACTACAAGTCTCATGCGTTTTAGTGGTGAAAAAATAATTTAAAAAATCGTTCGGGAAATAAGTTTACTTCCTGGGTACTTTCTTTGTATACTTTTGACTATACGGGCCAAGCCGGGATTTACGGAAAATCGCGGGTTTTCGTTTGCCGGCGATTAAACTTCTTTTATTCAGCGTCTCATCAAAAATGAAAACATTTTTAAAAACTACAAGACTCATGCGTTTTAGTGGTGAAAAAGTAATTTAAAAAATCGTTCGGGAAATGAGTTTACTCCCTGGGTACTTTCTTTGTATACTTTTGACTATACGGGCCAAGCCCGGGATTTACGGGAAATCGCGGTTTTCGTTTGCCGGCGATTAAACTTCTTTTATTCAGCGTCTCATCAAAAATGAAAACATTTTTAAAAACTACAAGTCTTATGCGTTTTAGTGGTGAAAAAATAATTTAAAAAATCGTTCTGGAAATGAGTTTACTCACAGGGTACTTTCTTTGTATACATTTGACTATACGGGCCAAGCCCGGGATTTACGGGAAATCGCGGGTTTTCGTTTTCCAGCGATTAAACCTCTTTCATTAAGCGTCTCATCAAAAATGAAAACATTTTTGAAAACTACAAGTCTCATGCGTTTTAGTGGTGAAAAAAAAATTTAAAAAATCGTTCGGGAAATGAGTTTACACCCTGGGTACTTTCTTTGTATATATTCGAATATACGGGCCAAGCCCCGGATTTACGGGAAAACGCGGGATTTCGTTTGCCGGCGATTAAACTGCTTTTATTCAGCGTCTCATCAAAAATGAAAACATTCTTGAAAACTACAAGTCTCATGCGTTTTAGTGGTGAAATAATAATTTAAAAAATCGTTTGGGAAATGAGTTTACTCCCTGGGTACTTTCTTTGTATACTTTTGACTATACGGGCCGAGTCCAGGATTTACGGGAAATCGTAGGTTTTCGTTTGCCGGCGATTAAACTTCTTTTATTCAGCGTCTCATCAAAAATGAAAACATTTTTAAAAACTACAAGTCTTATGCGTTTTAGTGATGAAAAGATAATTTAAAAAATCGTTCAGGATATGAGTTTACTCCCTGGGTACTTTCTTTGTATACTTTTGACTATACGAGCCGAGTTCGGGATTTAGGGAAATCGCAGGTTTTCGTTTGCCGGCGTTTAAACTGCTTTTTTTCAGCGTCTCATCAAAAATGAAAACATTTTTGAAAACTACAAGTCTCATGCGTATTAGTGGTGAAAAAGTAATTTAAAAAATCGTTCTGGAAATGAGTTTACTCCCTGGGTACTTTCTTTGTATACTTTTGACTATACGGGCCAAGCCCGGGATTTACGGGAAATCGCGGGTTTTCGTTTGCCGGCGATTAAACTTCTTTTATTCAGCGTCTCATCAAAAATGAAAACATTTTTGAAAACTACAAGTCTTATGCGTTTTAGTGGTGAAAAAATAATTTAAAAAATCGTTTTGGAAATGAGTTTACTCCCTGGGTACTTTCTTTGTATACTTTTGACTATACGGGCCGAGTCCGGGATTTACGGGAAATCGGAGGTTTTCGTTTGCCGGCGATTAAACTGCTTTTATTCAGCGTCTCAACAAAAATGAAAACATTCTTGAAAACTACAAGTCTCGTGCGTTTTAGTGGTGAAATAATAATTTAAAAAATCGTTTGGGAAATGAGTTTACTCCCTGGGTACTTTCTTTGTATACTTTTGACCATACGGGCCGAGTCCAGGATTTACGGAAAATCGCAGGTTTTCGTTTGCCGGCGATTAAACTTCTTTTATTCAGCGTCTCATCAAAAATGAAAACATTTTTGAAAACTACAAGTCTCATGCGTTTTAGTGGTGAAAAAATAATTTAAAAAATCGTTCGGGAAATAAGTTTACTTCCTGGGTACTTTCTTTGTATACTTTTGACTATACGGGCCAAGCCGGGATTTACGGAAAATCGCGGGTTTTCGTTTGCCGGCGATTAAACTTCTTTTATTCAGCGTCTCATCAAAAATGAAAACATTTTTAAAAACTACAAGACTCATGCGTTTTAGTGGTGAAAAAGTAATTTAAAAAATCGTTCGGGAAATGAGTTTACTCCCTGGGTACTTTCTTTGTATACTTTTGACTATACGGGCCAAGCCCGGGATTTACGGGAAATCGCGGTTTTCGTTTGCCGGCGATTAAACTTCTTTTATTCAGCGTCTCATCAAAAATGAAAACATTTTTAAAAACTACAAGTCTTATGCGTTTTAGTGGTGAAAAAATAATTTAAAAAATCGTTCTGGAAATGAGTTTACTCACAGGGTACTTTCTTTGTATACATTTGACTATACGGGCCAAGCCCGGGATTTACGGGAAATCGCGGGTTTTCGTTTTCCAGCGATTAAACCTCTTTCATTAAGCGTCTCATCAAAAATGAAAACATTTTTGAAAACTACAAGTCTCATGCGTTTTAGTGGTGAAAAAAAAATTTAAAAAATCGTTCGGGAAATGAGTTTACACCCTGGGTACTTTCTTTGTATATATTCGAATATACGGGCCAAGCCCCGGATTTACGGGAAAACGCGGGATTTCGTTTGCCGGCGATTAAACTGCTTTTATTCAGCGTCTCATCAAAAATGAAAACATTCTTGAAAACTACAAGTCTCATGCGTTTTAGTGGTGAAATAATAATTTAAAAAATCGTTTGGGAAATGAGTTTACTCCCTGGGTACTTTCTTTGTATACTTTTGACTATACGGGCCGAGTCCAGGATTTACGGGAAATCGTAGGTTTTCGTTTGCCGGCGATTAAACTTCTTTTATTCAGCGTCTCATCAAAAATGAAAACATTTTTAAAAACTACAAGTCTTATGCGTTTTAGTGATGAAAAGATAATTTAAAAAATCGTTCAGGATATGAGTTTACTCCCTGGGTACTTTCTTTGTATACTTTTGACTATACGAGCCGAGTTCGGGATTTAGGGAAATCGCAGGTTTTCGTTTGCCGGCGTTTAAACTGCTTTTTTTCAGCGTCTCATCAAAAATGAAAACATTTTTGAAAACTACAAGTCTCATGCGTATTAGTGGTGAAAAAGTAATTTAAAAAATCGTTCTGGAAATGAGTTTACTCCCTGGGTACTTTCTTTGTATACTTTTGACTATACGGGCCAAGCCCGGGATTTACGGGAAATCGCGGGTTTTCGTTTGCCGGCGATTAAACTTCTTTTATTCAGCGTCTCATCAAAAATGAAAACATTTTTAAAAACTACAAGTCTTATGCGTTTTAGTGCTGAAAAAATAATTTAAAAAATCGTTCTGGAAATGAGTTTACTCCCTGGGTACTTTCTTTGTATACTTTTGACTATACGGGCCGAGTCTGGGATTTACGAGAAATCACAGGTTTTCGTTTGCCGGCGATTAAACTGCTTTTATTCAGCGTCTCATCAAAAATGAAAACATTTTTAAAAACTACAAGTCTCCTGCGTTTTAGTGGTGAAAAAATAATTTAAAAAATCGTTCGGGAAATGAGTTTACTCCCTGGGTACTTTCTTTGTATACTTTTGACTATACAAGCGAAGCCCGGGTTTTACGGGAAATCGCGGGTTTTCGTTTGCCGGCGATTGAACTTCTTTTATTCAGCGTCTCATCAAAAATGAAAACATTTTTAAAAACTACAAGTCTTATGCGTTTTAGTGGTGAAAAAATAATTTAAAAAATCGTTCTGGAAATGAGTTTACTCCCTGGGTACTTTCTTTGTATACTTTTGACTATACGGGCTGAGTCCGGGATTTAGGAAAATCGCAGGTTTTCGTTTGCCGGCGATTAAACTGCTTTTTTTCAGCGTCTCATCAAAAATGAAAACATTTTTGAAAACTACAATTCTCATGCGTTTTAGTGGTGAAAAAAAATTTAAAAAATCGATCGGGAAATGAGTTTACTTCCTGGGTACTTTCTTTGTATACTTTTGACTATACGGGCCAAGCCGGGATTTACGGGAAATCGCGGGTTTTAGTTTGGCGGCGATTAAACTTCTTTTATTCAGCGTCTCATCAAAAATGAAAACATTTTTTAAAACTACAAGTCTTATGCGTTTTAGTGATGAAAAAACAATTTAAAATATCGTTCTGGAAATGAGTTTACTCACAGGGTACTTTCTTTGTATACATTCGACTATACGTGCCAAGCCCGGGATTTACGGGAAATCGCGAGTTTTCGCTTGCCGGCGATTAAACTGCTTTTATTCAGCGTCTCATCAAAAATGAAAACTTTCTTGAAAACTACAAGTCTCATGCGTTTTAGTGGTGAAATAATAATTTAAGAAATCGTTTGGGAAATGAGTTTACTCCCTGGGTACTTTCTTTGTATACTTTTGACTATACGGGCCGAGTCCAGGATTTACGGGAAATCTCAGGTTTTCGTTTGCCGGCGATTAAACTTCTTTTATTCAGCGTCTCATCAAAAATGAAAACATTTTTAAAAACTACAAGTCTCATGCGTTTTAGTGGTGAAAAAGTGATTTAAAAAATCGTTCGGGAAATGAGTTTACTCCCTGGGTACTTTCTTTGTATACTTTTGACTATACGGGCCAAGCCCGGGATTTATGGGAAAGTGCGGGTTTTCGTTTGCCGGCGATTAAACTACTTTTATTCAGCGTCTCATCATAAATGAAAACATTGTTGAAAACTACAAGTCTCATGCGTTGTAGTGGTGAAAAAATAATTTAAAAAATCATTCGGGAAATGAGTTTACTCCCAGGGTACTTTCTTTGTATACTTTTGACTATACGGGCCAAGCCGGGATTTACGGTAAATCGCGGGTTTTCGTTTTCCGGCTATTAAACCTCTTTCATTAAGCGTCTCATCAAAAATGAAAACATTTTTGAAAACTACAAGTCTCATGCGTTCTAGGGGTGAAAAAAAAATTTAAAAAATCGTTCGGGAAATGAGTTTACACCCTGGGTACTTTCTTTGTATATATTCGAATATACGGGCCAAGCCCCGGATTTACGAGAAAACGCGGGATTTCGTTTGCCGGCGATTAAACTGCTTTTATTCAGCGTCTCATCAAAAATGAAAACATCCTTGAAAACTACAAGTCTCATGCGTTTTAGTGGTGAAATAATAATTTAAAAAATCGTTTGGGAAATGAGTTTACTCCCTGGGTACTTTCTTTGTATACTTTTGACTATACGGGCCGAGTCCAGGATTTACGGGAAATCGTAGGTTTTCGTTTGCCGGCGATTAAACTTCTTTTATTCAGCTTCTCATCAAAAATGAAAACATTTTTGAAAACTACAAGTCTCATGCGTTTTAGTGGTGAAAAAATAATTTAAAAAATCGTTCGGGAAATGAGTTTACTCCCTGGGTACTTTCTTTGTATACTTTTGACTATACGGGCCAAGCCGGGATTTACAAGAAATCTCGGGTTTTCGTTTGCCTGCGATTAAACTTCTTTTATTCAGCGTCTCATCAAAAATGAAAACATTTTTAAAAACTACAAGTCTTATGCGTTTTAGTGATGAAAAGATAATTTAAAAAATCGTTCTGGAAATGAGTTTACTCCCTGGGTACTTTCTTTGTATACTTTTGACTATACGGGCCGAGTTCGGGATTTAGGGAAATCGCAGGTTTTCGTTTGCCGGCGTTTAAACTGCTTTTTTTCAGCGTCTCATCAAAAATGAAAACATTTTTGAAAACTACAAGTCTCATGCGTTTTAGTGGTGAAAAAGTAATTTAAAAAATCGTTCGGGAAAGGAGTTTACTCCCTGGGTACTTTCTTTGTATACTTTTGACTATACGGGCCAAGCCCGGGATTTACGGGAAATCGCGGGTTTTCGTTTGCCGGCGATTAAACTTCTTTTATTCAGCGTCTCATCAAAAATGAAAACATTTTTAAAAACTACAAGTCTTATGCGTTTTAGTGGTGAAAAAATAATTTAAAAAATCGTTCTGGAAATGAGTTTACTCCCTGGGTACTTTCTTTGTATACTTTTGACTATACGGGCCGAGTCCGGGATTTACGGGAAATCGCAGGTTTTCGTTTGCCGGCGATTAAACTGCTTTTATTCAGCGTCTCATCAAAAATGAAAACATTTTTGAAAACTACAAGTCTTATGCGTTTTAGTGGTGAAAAAATAATTTAAAAAATCGTTCTGGAAATGAGTTTACTCCCTGGGTACTTTCTTTGTATACTTTTGACTATACGGGCGGAGTCCGGGATTTACGAAAATCGCAGGTTTTCGTTTGCCGGCGATTAAACTGCTTTTTTTCAGCGTCTCATCAAAAATGAAAACATTTTTGAAAACTACAATTCTCATGCGTTTTAGTGGTGAAAAAATAATTTAAAAAATCGTTCGGGAAATGAGTTTACTTCCTGGGTACTTTCTTTGTATACTTTTGACTATACGGGCCAAGCCGGGATTTACGGTAAAGCGCGGGTTTTCGTTTTCCGGCTATTAAACCTCTTTCATTAAGCGTCTCATCAAAAATGAAAACATTTTTGAAAACTACAAGTCTCATGCGTTCTAGTGGTGAAAAAATAATTTAAAAAATCGTTCGGGAAATGAGTTTACTTCCTGGGTACTTTCTTTGTATACTTTTGACTATACGGGCCAAGCCGGGATTTACGGTAAAGCGCGGGTTTTCGTTTTCCGGCTATTAAACCTCTTTCATTAAGCGTCTCATCAAAAATGAAAACATTTTTGAAAACTACAAGTCTCATGCGTTCTAGTGGTGAAAAAAAAATTTAAAAAATCGTTCGGGAAATGAGTTTACACCCTGGGTACTTTCTTTGTATATATTCGAATATACGGGCCAAGCCCCGGATTTACGGGAAAACGCGGGATTTCGTTTGCCGGCGATTAAACTTCTTTTATTCAGCGTCTCATCAAAAATGAAAACATTTTTGAAAACTACAAGTCTCATGCGTTTTAGTGGTGAAAAAATAATTTAAAAAATCGTTCGGGAAATGAGTTTACTCCCTGGGTACTTTCTTTGTATACTTTTGACTATACGGGCCAAGCCGGGATTTACAAGAAATCTCGGGTTTTCGTTTGCCTGCGATTAGACTTCTTTTATTCAGCGTCTCATCAAAAATGAAAACATTTTTAAAAACTACAAGTCTTATGCGTTTTAGTGATGAAAAGATAATTTAAAAAATCGTTCTGGAAATGAGTTTACTCCCTGGGTACTTTCTTTGTATACTTTTGACTATACGGGCCGAGTTCGGGATTTAGGGAAATCGCAGGTTTTCGTTTGCCGGCGTTTAAACTGCTTTTTTTCAGGGTCTCATCAAAAATGAAAACATTTTTGAAAACTACAAGTCTCATGCGTTTTAGTGGTGAAAAAGTAATTTAAAAAATCGTTCGGGAAAGGAGTTTACTCCCTGGGTACTTTCTTTGTATACTTTTGACTATACGGGCCGAGTCCGGGATTTACGGGAAATCGCAGGTTTTCGTTTGCCGGCGATTAAACTGCTTTTATTCAGCGTCTCATCAAAAATGAAAACATTTTTGAAAACTACAAGTCTTATGCGTTTTAGTGGTGAAAAAATAATTTAAAAAATCGTTCTGGAAATGAGTTTACTCCCTGGGTACTTTCTTTGTATACTTTTGACTATACGGGCCGAGTCCAGGATTTACGGGAAATCGTAGGTTTTCGTTTGCCGGCGATTAAACTTCTTTTATTCAGCTTCTCATCAAAAATGAAAACATTTTTGAAAACTACAAGTCTCATGCGTTTTAGTGGTGAAAAAATAATTTAAAAAATCGTTCGGGAAATGAGTTTACTCCCTGGGTACTTTCTTTGTATACTTTTGACTATACGGGCCAAGCCGGGATTTACAAGAAATCTCGGGTTTTCGTTTGCCTGCGATTAAACTTCTTTTATTCAGCGTCTCATCAAAAATGAAAACATTTTTAAAAACTACAAGTCTTATGCGTTTTAGTGATGAAAAGATAATTTAAAAAATCCCTCTGGAAATGAGTTTACTCCCTGGGTACTTTCTTTGTATACTTTTGACTATACGGGCCGAGTTCGGGATTTAGGGAAATCGCAGGTTTTCGTTTGCCGGCGTTTAAACTGCTTTTTTTCAGCGTCTCATCAAAAATGAAAACATTTTTGAAAACTACAAGTCTCATGCGTTTTAGTGGTGAAAAAGTAATTTAAAAAATCGTTCGGGAAAGGAGTTTACTCCCTGGGTACTTTCTTTGTATACTTTTGACTATACGGGCCAAGCCCGGGATTTACGGGAAATCGCGGGTTTTCGTTTGCCGGCGATTAAACTTCTTTTATTCAGCGTCTCATCAAAAATGAAAACATTTTTAAAAACTACAAGTCTTATGCGTTTTAGTGGTGAAAAAATAATTTAAAAAATCGTTCTGGAAATGAGTTTACTCCCTGGGTACTTTCTTTGTATACTTTTGACTATACGGGCCGAGTCCGGGATTTACGGGAAATCGCAGGTTTTCGTTTGCCGGCGATTAAACTGCTTTTATTCAGCGTCTCATCAAAAATGAAAACATTTTTGAAAACTACAAGTCTTATGCGTTTTAGTGGTGAAAAAATAATTTAAAAAATCGTTCTGGAAATGAGTTTACTCCCTGGGTACTTTCTTTGTATACTTTTGACTATACGGGCCGAGTTCGGGATTTAGGGAAATCGCAGGTTTTCGTTTGCCGGCGTTTAAACTGCTTTTTTTCAGCGTCTCATCAAAAATGAAAACATTTTTGAAAACTACAAGTCTCATGCGTTTTAGTGGTGAAAAAGTAATTTAAAAAATCGTTCGGGAAAGGAGTTTACTCCCTGGGTACTTTCTTTGTATACTTTTGACTATACGGGCCAAGCCCGGGATTTACGGGAAATCGCGGGTTTTCGTTTGCCGGCGATTAAACTTCTTTTATTCAGCGTCTCATCAAAAATGAAAACATTTTTAAAAACTACAAGTCTTATGCGTTTTAGTGGTGAAAAAATAATTTAAAAAATCGTTCTGGAAATGAGTTTACTCCCTGGGTACTTTCTTTGTATACTTTTGACTATACGGGCCGAGTCCGGGATTTACGGGAAATCGCAGGTTTTCGTTTGCCGGCGATTAAACTGCTTTTATTCAGCGTCTCATCAAAAATGAAAACATTTTTGAAAACTACAAGTCTTATGCGTTTTAGTGGTGAAAAAATAATTTAAAAAATCGTTCTGGAAATGAGTTTACTCCCTGGGTACTTTCTTTGTATACTTTTGACTATACGGGCGGAGTCCGGGATTTACGAAAATCGCAGGTTTTCGTTTGCCGGCGATTAAACTGCTTTTTTTCAGCGTCTCATCAAAAATGAAAACATTTTTGAAAACTACAATTCTCATGCGTTTTAGTGGTGAAAAAATAATTTAAAAAATCGTTCGGGAAATGAGTTTACTTCCTGGGTACTTTCTTTGTATACTTTTGACTATACGGGCCAAGCCGGGATTTACGGTAAAGCGCGGGTTTTCGTTTTCCGGCTATTAAACCTCTTTCATTAAGCGTCTCATCAAAAATGAAAACATTTTTGAAAACTACAAGTCTCATGCGTTCTAGTGGTGAAAAAAAAATTTAAAAAATCGTTCGGGAAATGAGTTTACACCCTGGGTACTTTCTTTGTATATATTCGAATATACGGGCCAAGCCCCGGATTTACGGGAAAACGCGGGATTTCGTTTGCCGGCGATTAAACTGCTTTTATTCAGCGTCTCATCAAAAATGAAAACATCCTTGAAAACTACAAGTCTCATGCGTTTTAGTGGTGAAATAATAATTTAAAAAATCGTTTGGGAAATGAGTTTACTCCCTGGGTACTTTCTTTGTATACTTTTGACTATACGAGCCGAGTCCAGGATTTACGGGAAATCGTAGGTTTTCGTTTGCCGGCGATTAAACTTCTTTTATTCAGCGTCTCATCAAAAATGAAAACATTTTTGAAAACTACAAGTCTCATGCGTTTTAGTGGTGAAAAAATAATTTAAAAAATCGTTCGGGAAATGAGTTTACTCCCTGGGTACTTTCTTTGTATACTTTTGACTATACGGGCCAAGCCGGGATTTACAAGAAATCTCGGGTTTTCGTTTGCCTGCGATTAGACTTCTTTTATTCAGCGTCTCATCAAAAATGAAAACATTTTTAAAAACTACAAGTCTTATGCGTTTTAGTGATGAAAAGATAATTTAAAAAATCGTTCTGGAAATGAGTTTACTCCCTGGGTACTTTCTTTGTATACTTTTGACTATACGGGCCGAGTTCGGGATTTAGGGAAATCGCAGGTTTTCGTTTGCCGGCGTTTAAACTGCTTTTTTTCAGGGTCTCATCAAAAATGAAAACATTTTTGAAAACTACAAGTCTCATGCGTTTTAGTGGTGAAAAAGTAATTTAAAAAATCGTTCGGGAAAGGAGTTTACTCCCTGGGTACTTTCTTTGTATACTTTTGACTATACGGGCCGAGTTCGGGATTTAGGGAAATCGCAGGTTTTCGTTTGCCGGCGTTTAAACTGCTTTTTTTCAGGGTCTCATCAAAAATGAAAACATTTTTGAAAACTACAAGTCTCATGCGTTTTAGTGGTGAAAAAGTAATTTAAAAAATCGTTCGGGAAAGGAGTTTACTCCCTGGGTACTTTCTTTGTATACTTTTGACTATACGGGCCGAGTCCGGGATTTACGGGAAATCGCAGGTTTTCGTTTGCCGGCGATTAAACTGCTTTTATTCAGCGTCTCATCAAAAATGAAAACATTTTTGAAAACTACAAGTCTTATGCGTTTTAGTGGTGAAAAAATAATTTAAAAAATCGTTCTGGAAATGAGTTTACTCCCTGGGTACTTTCTTTGTATACTTTTGACTATACGGGCGGAGTCCGGGATTTAGGAAAATCGCAGGTTTTCGTTTGCCGGCGATTAAACTGCTTTTATTCAGCGTCTCATCAAAAATGAAAACATTTTTGAAAACTACAAGTCTTATGCGTTTTAGTGGTGAAAAAATAATTTAAAAAATCGTTCTGGAAATGAGTTTACTCCCTGGGTACTTTCTTTGTATACTTTTGACTATACGGGCCGAGTCCAGGATTTACGGGAAATCGTAGGTTTTCGTTTGCCGGCGATTAAACTTCTTTTATTCAGCTTCTCATCAAAAATGAAAACATTTTTGAAAACTACAAGTCTCATGCGTTTTAGTGGTGAAAAAATAATTTAAAAAATCGTTCGGGAAATGAGTTTACTCCCTGGGTACTTTCTTTGTATACTTTTGACTATACGGGCCAAGCCGGGATTTACAAGAAATCTCGGGTTTTCGTTTGCCTGCGATTAAACTTCTTTTATTCAGCGTCTCATCAAAAATGAAAACATTTTTAAAAACTACAAGTCTTATGCGTTTTAGTGATGAAAAGATAATTTAAAAAATCCCTCTGGAAATGAGTTTACTCCCTGGGTACTTTCTTTGTATACTTTTGACTATACGGGCCGAGTTCGGGATTTAGGGAAATCGCAGGTTTTCGTTTGCCGGCGTTTAAACTGCTTTTTTTCAGCGTCTCATCAAAAATGAAAACATTTTTGAAAACTACAAGTCTCATGCGTTTTAGTGGTGAAAAAGTAATTTAAAAAATCGTTCGGGAAAGGAGTTTACTCCCTGGGTACTTTCTTTGTATACTTTTGACTATACGGGCCAAGCCCGGGATTTACGGGAAATCGCGGGTTTTCGTTTGCCGGCGATTAAACTTCTTTTATTCAGCGTCTCATCAAAAATGAAAACATTTTTAAAAACTACAAGTCTTATGCGTTTTAGTGGTGAAAAAATAATTTAAAAAATCGTTCTGGAAATGAGTTTACTCCCTGGGTACTTTCTTTGTATACTTTTGACTATACGGGCCGAGTCCGGGATTTACGGGAAATCGCAGGTTTTCGTTTGCCGGCGATTAAACTGCTTTTATTCAGCGTCTCATCAAAAATGAAAACATTTTTGAAAACTACAAGTCTTATGCGTTTTAGTGGTGAAAAAATAATTTAAAAAATCGTTCTGGAAATGAGTTTACTCCCTGGGTACTTTCTTTGTATACTTTTGACTATACGGGCGGAGTCCGGGATTTACGAAAATCGCAGCTTTTCGTTTGCCGGCGATTAAACTGCTTTTTTTCAGCGTCTCATCAAAAATGAAAACATTTTTGAAAACTACAATTCTCATGCGTTTTAGTGGTGAAAAAATAATTTAAAAAATCGTTCGGGAAATGAGTTTACTTCCTGGGTACTTTCTTTGTATACTTTTGACTATACGGGCCAAGCCGGGATTTACGGTAAAGCGCGGGTTTTCGTTTTCCGGCTATTAAACCTCTTTCATTAAGCGTCTCATCAAAAATGAAAACATTTTTGAAAACTACAAGTCTCATGCGTTCTAGTGGTGAAAAAAAAATTTAAAAAATCGTTCGGGAAATGAGTTTACACCCTGGGTACTTTCTTTGTATATATTCGAATATACGGGCCAAGCCCCGGATTTACGGGAAAACGCGGGATTTCGTTTGCCGGCGATTAAACTGCTTTTATTCAGCGTCTCATCAAAAATGAAAACATCCTTGAAAACTACAAGTCTCATGCGTTTTAGTGGTGAAATAATAATTTAAAAAATCGTTTGGGAAATGAGTTTACTCCCTGGGTACTTTCTTTGTATACTTTTGACTATACGAGCCGAGTCCAGGATTTACGGGAAATCGTAGGTTTTCGTTTGCCGGCGATTAAACTTCTTTTATTCAGCGTCTCATCAAAAATGAAAACATTTTTGAAAACTACAAGTCTCATGCGTTTTAGTGGTGAAAAGATAATTTAAAAAATCGTTCTGGAAATGAGTTTACTCCCTGGGTACTTTCTTTGTATACTTTTGACTATACGGGCCGAGTTCGGGATTTAGGGAAATCGCAGGTTTTCGTATGCCGGCGTTTAAACTGCTTTTTTTCAGCGTCTCATCAAAAATGAAAACATTTTTGAAAACTACAAGTCTCATGCGTTTTAGTGGTGAAAAAGTAATTTAAAAAATCGTTCGGGAAAGGAGTTTACTCCCTGGGTACTTTCTTTGTATACTTTTGACTATACGGGCCGAGTCCGGGATTTACGGGAAATCGCAGGTTTTCGTTTGCCGGCGATTAAACTGCTTTTATTCAGCGTCTCATCAAAAATGAAAACATTTTTGAAAACTACAAGTCTTATGCGTTTTAGTGGTGAAAAAATAATTTAAAAAATCGTTCTGGAAATGAGTTTACTCCCTGGGTACTTTCTTTGTATACTTTTGACTATACGGGCGGAGTCCGGGATTTAGGAAAATCGCAGGTTTTCGTTTGCCGGCGATTAAACTGCTTTTTTTCAGCGTCTCATCAAAAATGAAAACATTTTTGAAAACTACAATTCTCATGCGTTTTAGTGGTGAAAAAATAATTTAAAAAATCGTTCGGGAAATGAGTTTACTTCCTGGGTACTTTCTTTGTATACTTTTGACTATACGGGCCAAGCCGGGATTTACGGGAAATCGCGGGTTTTAGTTTGGCGGCGATTAAACTTTTTTTATTCAGCGTCTCATCAAAAATGAAAACATTTTTAAAAACTACAAGTCTTATGCGTTTTAGTGATGAAAAAATAATTTAAAATATCGTTCTGGAAATGAGTTTACTCACAGGGTACTTTCTTTGTATACATTCGACTATACGTGACAAGCCCGGGATTTACGGGAAATCGCGAGTTTTCGTTTGCCGGCGATTAAACTGCTTTTATTCAGCGTCTCATCAAAAATGAAAACATTCTTGAAAACTACAAGTCTCATGCGTTTTAGTGGTGAAATAATAATTTAAAAAATCGTTTGGGAAATGAGTTTACTCCCTGGGTGCTTTCTTTGTATACTTTTGACTATACGGGCCGAGTCCAGGATTTACGGGAAATCGCAGGTTTTCGTTTGCCGGCGATTAAACTTCTTTTATTCAGCGTCTCATCAAAAATGAAAACATTTTTAAAATCTACAAGTCTCATGCGTTTTAGTGGTGAAAAAGTGATTTAAAAAATCGTTCGGGAAATGAGTTTACTCCCTGGGTACTTTCTTTGTATACTTTTGACTATACGGGCCAAGCCCGGGATTTATGGGAAAGCGCGAGTTTTCGTTTGCCGGCGATTAAACTACTTTTATTCAGCGTCTCATCATAAATGAAAACATTGTTGAAAACTACAAGCCTCATGCGTTTTAGTGGTGAAAAAGTAATTTAAAAAATCGTTCGGGAAATGAGTTTACTCCCAGGGTACTTTCTTTGTATACTTTTGACTATACGGGCGAAGCCGGGATTTACGGGAAATCGCGGATTTTCGTTTTCCGGCGATTAAACTTCTTTTATTCAGCGTCTCATCAAAAATGAAAACATTTTTAAAAACTACAAGTCTTATGCGTTTTAGTGGTGAAAAAAAAATTTAAAAAATCGTTCGGGAAATGAGTTTACACCCTGGGTACTTTCTTTGTATATATTCGAATATACGGGCCAAGCCCCGGATTTACAGGAAAACGCGGGATTTCGTTTGCCGGCGAGTAAACTGCTTTTAATCAGCGTCTCATCAAAAATGAAAACATTTTTGAAAACTACAAGTCTCCTGCGTTTTAGTGATGAAAAGATAATTTAAAAAATCGTTCTGGAAATGAGTTTACTCCCTGGGTACTTTCTTTGTATACTTTTGACTATACGGGCCGAGTTCGGGATTTAGGGAAATCGCAGGTTTTCGTTTGCCGGCGTTTAAACTGCTTTTTTTCAGCGTCTCATCAAAAATGAAAACATTTTTGAAAACTACAAGTCTCATGCGTTTTAGTGGTGAAAAAATAATTTAAAAAATCGTTCGGGAAATGAGTTTACTCCCAGGGTACTTTCTTTGTATACTTTTGACTATACGGGCCAAGCCGGGATTTACGGGAAATCGCGGGTTTTCGTTTTCCGGCGATTAAACTTCTTTTATTCAGCGTCTCATCAAAAATGAAAACATTTTTAAAAACTACAAGTCTTATGCGTTTTAGTGGTGAAAAAAAAATTTAAAAAATCGTTCGGGAAATGAGTTTACACCCTGGGTACTTTCTTTGTATATATTCGAATATACGGGCCAAGCCCCGGATTTACAGGAAAACGCGGGATTTCGTTTGCCGGCGAGTAAACTGCTTTTAATCAGCGTCTCATCAAAAATGAAAACATTTTTGAAAACTACAAGTCTCCTGCGTTTTAGTGATGAAAAGATAATTTAAAAAATCGTTCTGGAAATGAGTTTACTCCCTGGGTACTTTCTTTGTATACTTTTGACTATACGGGCCGAGTTCGGGATTTAGGGAAATCGCAGGTTTTCGTTTGCCGGCGTTTAAACTGCTTTTTTTCAGCGTCTCATCAAAAATGAAAACATTTTTAAAAACTACAAGTCTTATGCGTTTTAGTGGTGAAAAAATAATTTAAAAAATCGTTCTGGAAATGAGTTTACTCCCTGGGTACTTTCTTTGTATACTTTTGACTATACGGGCCGAGTCCGGGATTTACGGGAAATCGCAGGTTTTCGTTTGCCGGCGATTAAACTGCTTTTATTCAGCGTCTCATCAAAAATAAAAACATTTTTGAAAACTACAAGTCTCCTGCGTTTTAGTGGTGAAAAAATAATTTAAAAAATCGTTCGGGAAATAAGTTTATTCCCTGGGTACTTTCTTTGTATACTTTTGACTATACGGGCGAAGCCCGGGATTTACGGGAAATCACGGGTTTTCGTTTGCCGGCGATTAAACTGCTTTTTTTCAGCGTCTTATCAAAAATGAAAACATTTTTGAAAACTACAATTCTCATGCGTTTTAGTGGTGAAAAAATAATTTAAAAAATCGTTCGGGAAATGAGTTTACTTCCTGGGTACTTTCTTTGTATACTTTTGACTATGCGGGCCAAGCCGGGATTTACGGGAAATCGCAGGTTTTAGTTTGGCGGCGATTAAACTTCTTTTATTCAGCGTCTCATCAAAAATGAAAACATTTTTAAAAACTACAAGTCTTATGCGTTTTAGTAATGAAAAAATAATTTAAAATATCGTTCTGGAAATGAGTTTACTCACAGGGTACTTTCTTTGTATACATTTGACTATACGTGCCAAGCCCGGGATTTACGGGAAATCGCGGGTTTTCGTTTGCCAGCGATTAAACTGCTTTTATTCAGCGTCTCATCAAAAATGAAAACATTCTTGAAAACTACAAGTCTCATGCGTTTTAGTGGTGAAATAATAATTTAAAAAATCGTTTGGGAAATGAGTTTACTCCCTGGGTACTTTCTTTGTATACTTTTGACTATACAGGCCGAGTCCAGGATTTACGGGAAATCGCAGGTTTTCGTTTGCCGGCGATTAAACTTCTTTTATTCAGCGTCTCATCAAAAATGAAAACATTTTTAAAAACTACAAGTCTCATGCGTTTTAGTGGTGAAAAAATAATTTAAAAAATCGTTCGGGAAATGAGTTTACTCCCAGGGTACTTTCTTTGTATACTTTTGACTATACGGGCCAAGCCGGGATTTACGGGAAATCGCGGGTTTTCGTTTTCCGGCGATTAAACTTCTTTTATTCAGCGTCTCATCAAAAATGAAAACATTTTTAAAAACTACAAGTCTTATGCGTTTTAGTGGTGAAAAAATAATTTAAAAAATCGTTCTGGAAATGCGTTTACTCCCTGGGTACTTTCTTTGTATACTTTTGACTATACGGGCCAAGCCGGGATTTACGGGAAATCGCGGGTTTTCGTTTTCCGGCGATTAAACTTCTTTTATTCAGCGTCTCATCAAAAATGAAAACATTTTTAAAAACTACAAGTCTTATGCGTTTTAGTGGTGAAAAAATAATTTAAAAAATCGTTCTGGAAATGCGTTTACTCCCTGGGTACTTTCTTTGTATACTTTTGACTATACGGGCCGAGTCCGGGATTTAGGGAAATCGCAGGTTTTCGTTTGCCGGCGATTAAACTGCTTTTTTTCAGCGTCTCATCAAAAATGAAAATATTTTTGAAAACTACAAGTCTCATGCGTTTTAGTTGTGAAAAAATAAATTGAAAAATCGTTCGGGAAATGAGTTTACTTGCTGGGTACTTTCTTTGTATACTTTTGACTATACGGGCCAAGCCGGGATTTACGAGAAATCGCGGGTTTTCGTTTGCCGGCGATTAAACTTCTTTTATTCAGCGTCTCATCAAAAATGAAAGCATTTTTAAAAACTACAAGTCTTATGTGTTTTAGTGATGAAAAAATAATTTAAAAAATCGTTCTGGAAATGAGTTTACTCACAGGGTACTTTCTTTGTATACATTCGACTATACGTGCCAAGCCTGGGATTTACGGGAAATCGCGGGTTTTCGTTTGCCGGCGATTAAACTGCTTCTATTCAGCGTCTCATCAAAAATGAAAACATCCTTGAAAACTACAAGTCTCATGCGTTTTAGTGGTGAAATAATAATTTAAAAAATCGTTTGGGAAATGAGTTTACTCCCTGGGTACTTTCTTTGTATACTTTTGACTATACGGGCCGAGTCCAGGATTTACGGGAAATCGCAGGTTTTCGTTTGCCGGCGATTAAACTTCTTTTATTCAGCGTCTCATCAAAAATGAAAACATTTTTAAAAACTACAAGTCTCATGCGTTTTAGTGGTGAAAAAGTGATTTAAAAAATCGTTCGGGAAATGAGTTTACTCCCTGGGTACTTTCTTTGTATACTTTTGACTATACGGGCCAAGCCCGGGATTTATGGGAAAGCGCGGGTTTTCGTTTGCCGGCGATTAAACTACTTTTATTCAGCGTCTCATCATAAATGAAAACATTGTTGAAAACTACAAGTCTCATGCGTTTTAGTGGTGAAAAAATAATTTAAAAAATCGTTCGGGAAATGAGTTTACTCCCAGGGTACTTTCTTTGTATACTTTTGACTATACGGGCCAAGCCGGGATTTACGGGAAATCGCGGGTTTTCGTTTTCCGGCGATTAAACTTCTTTTATTCAGCGTCTCATCAAAAATGAAAACATTTTTAAAAACTACAAGTCTTATGCGTTTTAGTGGTGAAAAAATAATTTAAAAAATCGTTCTGGAAATGAGTTTACTCCCTGGGTACTTTCTTTGTATACTTTTGACTATACGGGCCGAGTCCAGGATTTACGGGAAATCGCAGGTTTTCGTTTGCCGGCAATTAAACTTCTTTTATTCAGCGTCTCATCAAAAATGAAAACATTTTTAAAAACTACAAGTCTCATGCGTTTTAGTGGTGAAAAAGTGATTTAAAAAATCGTTCGGGAAATGAGTTTACTCCCTGGGTACTTTCTTTGTATACTTTTGACTATACGGGCCAAGCCCGGGATTTATGGGAAAGCGCGGGTTTTCGTTTGCCGGCGATTAAACTACTTTTATTCAGCGTCTCATCATAAATGAAAACATTGTTGAAAACTACAAGTCTCATGCGTTTTAGTGGTGAAAAAATAATTTAAAAAATCGTTCGGGAAATGAGTTTACTCCCAGGGTACTTTCTTTGTATACTTTTGACTATACGGGCCAAGCCGGGATTTACGGGAAATCGCGGGTTTTCGTTTTCCGGCGATTAAACTTCTTTTATTCAGCGTCTCATCAAAAATGAAAACGTTTTTAAAAACTACAAGTCTTATGCGTTTTAGTGGTGAAAAAATAATTTAAAAAATCGTTCTGGAAATGAGTTTACTCCCTGGGTACTTTCTTTGTATACTTTTGACTATACGGGCCGAGTCCGGGATTTAGGGAAATCGCAGGTTTTCGTTTGCCGGCGATTAAACTGCTTTTTTTCAGCGTCTCATCAAAAATGAAAATATTTTTGAAAACTACAAGTCTCATGCGTTTTAGTTGTGAAAAAATAAATTGAAAAATCGTTCGGGAAATGAGTTTACTTGCTGGGTACTTTCTTTGTATACTTTTGACTATACGGGCCAAGCCGGGATTTACGAGAAATCGCGGGTTTTCGTTTGCCGGCGATTAAACTTCTTTTATTCAGCGTCTCATCAAAAATGAAAGCATTTTTAAAAACTACAAGTCTTATGTGTTTTAGTGATGAAAAAATAATTTAAAAAATCGTTCTGGAAATGAGTTTACTCACAGGGTACATTCTTTGTATACATTCGACTATACGTGCCAAGCCCGGGATTTACGGGAAATCGCGGGTTTTCGTTTGCCGGCGATTAAACTGCTTCTATTCAGCGTCTCATCAAAAATGAAAACATCCTTGAAAACTACAAGTCTCATGCGTTTTAGTAGTGAAATAATAATTTAAAAAATCGTTTGGGAAATGAGTTTACTCTCTGGGTACTTTCTTTGTATACTTTTGACTATACGGGCCGAGTCCAAGATTTACGGGAAATCGCAGGTTTTCGTTTGCCGGCGATTAAACTACTTTTATTCAGCATCTCATCAAAAATGAAAGCATTTTTAAAAACTACAAGTCTCATGGGTTTTAGTGGTGAAAATGTGATTTAAAAAATCGTTCGGGAAATGAGTTTACTCCCTGGGTACTTTCTTTGTATACTTTTGACTATACGGGCCAAGCCCGGGATTTACGGAAATCGCGGGTTTTCGTTTGCCGGCGATTAAACTTCTTTTATTCAGCGTCTCATCAAAAATGAAAACATTTTTGAAAACTACAAGTCTCATGCGTTTTAGTGGTGAAAAAATAATTTAAAAAATCGTTCGGGAAATGAGTTTACTCCCTGGGTACTTTCTTTGTATACTTTTGACTATAGGGGCCAAGCCGGGATTTACGGGAAATCACGGGTTTTTGTTTGCCAGCGATTAAACTTGTTTTATTCAGCGTCTCATCAAAAATGAAAACATTTTTGAAAACTACAAGTCTCCTGCGTTTTAGTGGGGAAAAAATAATTTAAAAAATTGTTCGGGAAATAAGTTTATTCCCTGGGTACTTTCTTTGTATACTTTTGACTATACGGGCGAAGCCCGGGATTTACGGGAAATCACGGGTTTTCGTTTGCCGGCGATTAAACTGCTTTTTTTCAGCGTCTTATCAAAAATGAAAACATTTTTGAAAACTACAATTCTCATGCGTTTTAGTGGTGAAAAAATAATTTAAAAAATCGTTCGGGAAATGAGTTTACTTCCTGGGTACTTTCTTTGTATACTTTTGACTATACGGGCCAAGCCGGGATTTACGGGAAATCGCGGGTTTTAGTTTGGCGGCGATTAAACTTCTTTTATTCAGCGTCTCATCAAAAATGAAAACATTTTTAAAAACTACAAGTCTTATGCGTTTTAGTAATGAAAAAATAATTTAAAATATCGTTCTGGAATGAGTTTACTCACAGGGTACTTTCTTTGTATACATTCGACTATACGTGCCAAGCCCGGGATTTACGGGAAATCGCGGGTTTTCGTTTGCCAGCGATTAAACTGCTTTTATTCAGCGTCTCATCAAAAATGAAAACATTCTTGAAAACTACAAGTCTCATGCGTTTTAGTGGTGAAATAATAATTTAAAAAATCGTTTGGGAAATGAGTTTACTCCCTGGGTACTTTCTTTGTATACTTTTGACTATACGGGCCGAGTCCAGGATTTACGGGAAATCGCAGGTTTTCGTTTGCCGGCGATTAAACTTCTTTTATTCAGCGTCTCATCAAAAATGAAAACATTTTTAAAAACTACAAGTCTCATGCGTTTTAGTGGTGAAAAAGTGATTTAAAAAATCGTTCGGGAAATGAGTTTACTCACTGGGTACTTTCTTTGTATACTTTTGACTATACGGGCCAAGCCCGGGATTTATGGGAAAGCGCGGGTTTTCGTTTGCCGGCGATTAAACTACTTTTATTCAGCGTCTCATCATAAATGAAAACATTGTTGAAAACTACAAGTCTCATGCGTTTTAGTGGTGAAAAAATAATTTAAAAAATCGTTCGGGAAATGAGTTTACTCCCAGGGTACTTTCTTTGTATACTTTTGACTATACGGGCCAAGCCGGGATTTACGGGAAATCGCGGGTTTTCGTTTTCCGGCGATTAAACTTCTTTTATTCAGCGTCTCATCAAAAATGAAAACATTTTTAAAAACTACAAGTCTTATGCGTTTTAGTGGTGAAAAAATAATTTAAAAAATCGTTCTGGAAATGCGTTTACTCCCTGGGTACTTTCTTTGTATACTTTTGACTATACGGGCCGAGTCCGGGATTTAGGGAAATCGCAGGTTTTCGTTTGCCGGCGATTAAACTGCTTTTTTTCAGCGTCTCATCAAAAATGAAAATATTTTTGAAAACTACAAGTCTCATGCGTTTTAGTTGTGAAAAAATAAATTGAAAAATCGTTCGGGAAATGAGTTTACTTGCTGGGTACTTTCTTTGTATACTTTTGACTATACGGGCCAAGCCGGGATTTACGAGAAATCGCGGGTTTTCGTTTGCCGGCGATTAAACTTCTTTTATTCAGCGTCTCATCAAAAATGAAAGCATTTTTAAAAACTACAAGTCTTATGTGTTTTAGTGATGAAAAAATAATTTAAAAAATCGTTCTGGAAATGAGTTTACTCACAGGGTACTTTCTTTGTATACATTCGACTATACGTGCCAAGCCTGGGATTTACGGGAAATCGCGAGTTTTCGTTTGCCGGCGATTAAACTGCTTCTATTCAGCGTCTCATCAAAAATGAAAACATCCTTGAAAACTACAAGTCTCATGCGTTTTAGTGGTGAAATAATAATTTAAAAAATCGTTTGGGAAATGAGTTTACTCCCTGGGTACTTTCTTTGTATACTTTTGACTATACGGGCCGAGTCCAGGATTTACGGGAAATCGCAGGTTTTCGTTTGCCGGCGATTAAACTTCTTTTATTCAGCGTCTCATCAAAAATGAAAACATTTTTAAAAACTACAAGTCTCATGCGTTTTAGTGGTGAAAAAGTGATTTAAAAAATCGTTCGGGAAATGAGTTTACTCCCTGGGTACTTTCTTTGTATACTTTTGACTATACGGGCCAAGCCCGGGATTTATGGGAAAGCGCGGGTTTTCGTTTGCCGGGGATTAAACTACTTTTATTCAGCGTCTCATCATAAATGAAAACATTGTTGAAAACTACAAGTCTCATGCGTTTTAGTGGTGAAAAAATAATTTAAAAAATCGTTCGGGAAATGAGTTTACTCCCAGGGTACTTTCTTTGTATACTTTTGACTATACGGGCCAAGCCGGGATTTACGGGAAATCGCGGGTTTTCGTTTTCCGGCGATTAAACTTCTTTTATTCAGCGTCTCATCAAAAATGAAAACATTTTTAAAAACTACAAGTCTTATGCGTTTTAGTGGTGAAAAAATAATTTAAAAAATCGTTCTGGAAATGAGTTTACTCCCTGGGTACTTTCTTTGTATACTTTTGACTATACGGGCCGAGTCCGGGATTTAGGGAAATCGCAGGTTTTCGTTTGCCGGCGATTAAACTGCTTTTTTTCAGCGTCTCATCAAAAATGAAAATATTTTTGAAAACTACAAGTCTCATGCGTTTTAGTTGTGAAAAAATAAATTGAAAAATCGTTCGGGAAATGAGTTTACTTGCTGGGTACTTTCTTTGTATACTTTTGACTATACGGGCCAAGCCGGGATTTACGAGAAATCGCGGGTTTTCGTTTGCCGGCGATTAAACTTCTTTTATTCAGCGTCTCATCAAAAATGAAAGCATTTTTAAAAACTACAAGTCTTATGTGTTTTAGTGATGAAAAAATAATTTAAAAAATCGTTCTGGAAATGAGTTTACTCACAGGGTACTTTCTTTGTATACATTCGACTATACGTGCCAAGCCCGGGATTTACGGGAAATCGCGGGTTTTCGTTTGCCGGCGATTAAACTGCTTCTATTCAGCGTCTCATCAAAAATGAAAACATCCTTGAAAACTACAAGTCTCATGCGTTTTAGTGGTGAAAAAATAATTTAAAAAATTGTTCGGGAAATGAGTTTACTCCCTGGGTACTTTCTTTGTATACATTCGACTATACGGGCCAAGCCCGGGATTTACGGGAAATTGCGGGTTTTCGTTTGCCGGCGATTAAACTTCTTTTATTCAGCGTCTCATCAAAAATGAAAACATTTTTGAAAACTACAAGTCTCATGCGTTTTAGTGGTGAAAAAATAATTTAAAAAATCGTTCGGGAAATGAGTTTACTCCCTGGGTACTTTCTTTGTATACTTTTGACTATAGGGGCCAAGCCGGGATTTACGGGAAATCGCGGGTTTTCGTTTGCCGGCGATTAAACTTCTTTTATTCAGCGTCTCATCAAAAATGAAAACATTTTTGAAAACTACAAGTCTCATGCGTTTTAGTGGTGAAAAAATAATTTAAAAAATCGTTCTTGAAATGAGTTTACTCACAGGGTACTTTCTTTGTATACATTTGACTATACGGGCCGAGTCCGGGATTTAGGGAAATCGCAGGTTTTCGTTTGCCGGCGATTAAACTGCTTTTTTTCAGCGTCTCATCAAAAATGAAAATATTTTTGAAAACTACAAGTCTCATGCGTTTTGGTGGTGAAAAAATAATTTAAAAAATCGTTCTGGAAATGAGTTTACTCCCTGGGTACTTTCTTTGTATACTTTTGACTATACGGGCCGAGTCCGGGATTTAGGGAAATCGCAGGTTTTCGTTTGCCGGCGATTAAACTGCTTTTTTTCAGCGTCTCATCAAAAATGAAAATATTTTTGAAAACTACAAGTCTCATGCGTTTTAGTTGTGAAAAAATAAATTAAAAAATAGTTCGGGAAATGAGTTTACTTGCTGGGTACTTTCTTTGTATACTTTTGACTATACGGGCCAAGCCGGGATTTACGAGAAATCGCGGGTTTTCGTTTGCCGGCGATTAAACTTCTTTTATTCAGCGTCTCATCAAAAATGAAAGCATTTTTAAAAACTACAAGTCTTATGTGTTTTAGTGATGAAAAAATAATTTAAAAAATCGTTCTGGAAATGAGTTTACTGACAGGGTACTTTCTTTGTATACATTCGACTATACGTGCCAAGCCCGGGATTTACGGGAAATCGCGGGTTTTCGTTTGCCGGCGATTAAACTGCTTCTATTCAGCGTCTCATCAAAAATGAAAACATTCTTGAAAACTACAAGTCTCATGCGTTTTAGTAGTGAAATAATAATTTAAAAAATCGTTTGGGAAATGAGTTTACTCTCTGGGTACTTTCTTTGTATACTTTTGACTATACGGGCCGAGTCCAGGATTTACGGGAAATCGCAGGTTTTCGTTTGCCGGCGATTAAACTACTTTTATTCAGCGTCTCATCAAAAATGAAAGCATTTTTAAAAACTACAAGTCTCATGGGTTTTAGTGGTGAAAATGTGATTTAAAAAATCGTTCGGGAAATGAGTTTACTCCCTGGGTACTTTCTTTGTATACTTTTGACTATACGGGCCAAGCCCGGGATTTACGGAAATCGCGGGTTTTCGTTTGCCGGCGATTAAACTTCTTTTATTCAGCGTCTCATCAAAAATGAAAACATTTTTGAAAACTACAAGTCTCATGCGTTTTAGTGGTGAAAAAATAATTTAAAAAATCGTTCGGGAAATGAGTTTACTCCCTGGGTACTTTCTTTGTATACTTTTGACTATAGGGGCCAAGCCGGGATTTACGGGAAATCACGGGTTTTCGTTTGCCGGCGATTAAACTTCTTTTATTCAGCGTCTCATCAAAAATGAAAACATTTTTAAAAACTACAAGTCTTATGCGTTTTAGTGGTGAAAAAATAATTTAAAAAATTGTTCTGGAAATGAGTTTACTCCCTGGGTACTTTCTTTGTATACATTCGACTATACGGGCCAAGCCCGGGATTTACGGGAAATCGCGGGTTTTCGTTTGCCGGCGATTAAACTTCTTTTATTCAGCGTCTCATCAAAAATGAAAACATTTTTAAAAACTACAAGTCTCATGCGTTTTAGTGGTGAAAAAATACTTTAAAAAATCGTTCGGGAAATGAGTTTACTCCCTTGGTACTTTCTTTGTATACTTTTGACTATACTGGCCGAGTCCGGGATTTACGGGAAGTTGCTGATTTTCGTTTGCCGGCAATTAAACTTCTTTTATTCAGCGTCCCATCAAATATGAAAATATTTTTGAAAACTACAAGTCTCATGCGTTTTAGTGGTGAAAAATAATTTAAAAAATTGTTCGGGAAATGAGTTTACTCCCTGGGTACTTTCTTTGTATACTTTTGACTATACGGGCCAAGCCGGGATTTACGGGAAATCACGGGTTTTCGTTTGCCGGCGATTAAACTTCTTTTATTCAGCGTTTCATCAAAAATGAAAACATTTTTAAAAACTACAAGTCTTATGCGTTTTAGTGGTGAAAAAATAATTTAAAAAATTGTTCTGGAAATGAGTTTACTCCCTGGGTACTTTCTTTGTATACATTCGACTATACGGGCCAAGCCCGGGATTTACGGGAAATCGCGGGTTTTCGTTTGCCGGCGATTAAACTTCTTTTATTCAGCGTCTCATCAAAAATGAAAACATTTTTGAAAACTACAAGTCTCATGCGTTTTAGTGGTGAAAAAATAATTTAAAAAATCGTTCGGGAAATGAGTTTACTCCCTGAGTACTTTCTTTGTATACTTTTGACTATACGGGCCAAGCCGGGATTTACGGGAAATCGCGGGTTTTCGTTTGCCGGCGATTAAACTTCTTTTATTCAGCGTCTCATCAAAAATGAAAACATTTTTAAAAACTACAAGTCTTATGCGTTTTAGTGGTGAAAAAATAATTTAAAAAATCGTTCTGGAAATGCGTTTACTCCCTGGGTACTTTCTTTGTTTACTTTTGACTATACGGGCCAAGCCCGGGATTTACGGGAAATCGCGGGTTTTCGTTTGCCGGCGATTAAACTTCTTTTATTCAGCGTCTCATCAAAAATGAAAACATTTTTAATAACTACAAGTCTTATGCGTTTTAGTGGTGAAAAAATAATTTAAAAAATCGATATGGAAATGAGTTTACTCCCTGGGTACTTTCTTTGTATACTTTTGACTATACGGGCCGACTCCGGGATTTAGGGAAATCGCAGGTTTTCGTTTGCCAGCGATTAAACTGCTTTTATTCAGCGTCTCATCAAAAATGAAAACATTTTTGAAAACTACAAGTCTCATGCGTTTTAGTGGTGAAAAAGTAATTTAAAAAATCGTTCGGGAAATGAGTTTACTCCCTGGGTACTTTCTTTGTATACTTTTGACTATACGGCCAAGCACGGGATTTACGGGAAATCGCGGGTTTTCGTTTGCCGGTGATTAAACTTCTTTTATTTAGCGTCTCATCAAAAATGAAATATTTTTAAAAACTACAAGTCTTATGCGTTTTAGTGGTGAAAAAATAATTTAAAAAATCGTTCTGGAAATGAGTTTACTCCTTGGGTACTTTCTTTGTATACTTTTGACTATACGGGCCGAGTCCGGGATTTACGGGAAATCGCAGGTTTTCGTTTGCCGGCGATTAAACTGCTTTTATTCAGCGTCTCATCAAAAATGAAAACATTTTTGAAAACTACAAGTCTCATGCGTTTTAGTGGTAAAAAGTAATTTAAGAAATCGTTCGGGAAATGAGTTTACTCCCTGGGTACTTTCTTTGTATACTTTTAACTATACGGGCCAAGCCCCGGATTTACGGGAAATCGCAGGTTTTCGATTGCCGGCGATTAAACTTTTTTTATTCAGCGTCCCATCAAAAATGAAAACATTTTTGAAAACTACAAGTCTCATGCGTTTAGTGGTAAAAAACTAATATAAAAAATCGTTCGGGAAATGAGTTTACTCCCTGGGTACTTTCTTTGTTTACTTTTGACTATACGGCCAAGCCCAGGATTTACGGGAAATCGCGGGTTTTCGTTTGCCGGCGATTAAACTTCTTTTATTCAGCGTCTCATCAAAAATGAAAACATTTTTAATAACTACAAGTCTTATGCGTTTAAGTGGTGAAAAAATAATTTAAAAAATCGTTCTGGAAAAGAGTTTACTCCCTGGGTACTTTCTTTGTATGCTTTTGACTATACGGGCCGAGTCCGGGATTTAGGGAAATCGCAGGTTTTCGTTTGCCGGCGATTAAACTGCTTTTATTCAGCGTCTCATCAAAAATGAAAACATTTTTGAAAACTACAAGTCTCATGCGTTTTAGTGGTGAAAAAATAATTTAAAAAATCGTTCTGGAAATGAGTTTACTCCCTGCGTACTTTCTTTGTATACTTTTGACTATACGGGCCGAGTCCGGGATTTAGGGAAATCGCAGGTTTCCGTTTGCCGGCGATTAAACTGCTTTTATTCAGCGTCTCATCAAAAATGAAAACATTTTTGAAAACTACAAGTCTCATGCGTTTTAGTGGTGAAAAAGTAATTTAAAAAATCGTTCTGGAAATGAGTTTACTCCCTGGGTACTTTCTTTGTATACTTTTGACTATACGGGCCGAGTCCGGGATTTACGGGAAATTGCAGGTTTTCGTTTGCCGGCGATTAAACTGCTTTTATTCAGCGTCTCATCAAAAATGAAAACATTTTTGAAAACTACAAGTCTCATGCGTTTTAGTGGTAAAAAGTAATTTAAGAAATCGTTCGGGAAATGAGTTTACTCCCTGGGTACTTTCTTTGTATACTTTTAACTATACGGGCCAAGCCCGGGATTTACGGGAAATCGCAGGTTTTCGATTGCCGGCGATTAAACTTCTTTTATTCAGCGTCTCATCAAAAATGAAAACATTTTTGAAAACTACAAGTCTCATGCGTTTAGTGGTAAAAAACTAATATAAAAAATCGTTCGGGAAATGAGTTTACTCCCTGGGTACTTTCTTTGTTTACTTTTGACTATACGGCCAAGCCCAGGATTTACGGGAAATCGCGGGTTTTCGTTTGCCGGCGATTAAACTTCTTTTATTCAGCGTCTCATCAAAAATGAAAACATTTTTGAAAACTACAAGTCTCATGCGTTTAGTGGTAAAAAACTAATATAAAAAATCGTTCGGGAAATGAGTTTACTCCCTGGGTACTTTCTTTGTTTACTTTTGACTATACGGCCAAGCCCAGGATTTACGGGAAATCGCGGGTTTTCGTTTGCCGTCGATTAAACTTCTTTTATTCAGCGTCTCATCAAAAATGAAAGCATTTTTAAAAACTACAAGTCTTATGTGTTTTAGTGATGAAAAAATAATTTAAAAAATCGTTCTGGAAATGAGTTTACTGACAGGGTACTTTCTTTGTATACATTCGACTATACGTGCCAAGCCCGGGATTTACGGGAAATCGCGGGTTTTCGTTTGCCGGCGATTAAACTGCTTCTATTCAGCGTCTCATCAAAAATGAAAACATTCTTGAAAACTACAAGTCTCATGCGTTTTAGTAGTGAAATAATAATTTAAAAAATCGTTTGGGAAATGAGTTTACTCTCTGGGTACTTTCTTTGTATACTTTTGACTATACGGGCCGAGTCCAGGATTTACGGGAAATCGCAGGTTTTCGTTTGCCGGCGATTAAACTACTTTTATTCAGCGTCTCATCAAAAATGAAAGCATTTTTAAAAACTACAAGTCTCATGGGTTTTAGTGGTGAAAATGTGATTTAAAAAATCGTTCGGGAAATGAGTTTACTCCCTGGGTACTTTCTTTGTATACTTTTGACTATACGGGCCAAGCCCGGGATTTACGGAAATCGCGGGTTTTCGTTTGCCGGCGATTAAACTTCTTTTATTCAGCGTCTCATCAAAAATGAAAACATTTTTGAAAACTACAAGTCTCATGCGTTTTAGTGGTGAAAAAATAATTTAAAAAATCGTTCGGGAAATGAGTTTACTCCCTGGGTACTTTCTTTGTATACTTTTGACTATAGGGGCCAAGCCGGGATTTACGGGAAATCACGGGTTTTCGTTTGCCGGCGATTAAACTTCTTTTATTCAGCGTCTCATCAAAAATGAAAACATTTTTAAAAACTACAAGTCTTATGCGTTTTAGTGGTGAAAAAATAATTTAAAAAATTGTTCTGGAAATGAGTTTACTCCCTGGGTACTTTCTTTGTATACATTCGACTATACGGGCCAAGCCCGGGATTTACGGGAAATCGCGGGTTTTCGTTTGCCGGCGATTAAACTTCTTTTATTCAGCGTCTCATCAAAAATGAAAACATTTTTAAAAACTACAAGTCTCATGCGTTTTAGTGGTGAAAAAATACTTTAAAAAATCGTTCGGGAAATGAGTTTACTCCCTTGGTACTTTCTTTGTATACTTTTGACTATACTGGCCGAGTCCGGGATTTACGGGAAGTTGCTGATTTTCGTTTGCCGGCAATTAAACTTCTTTTATTCAGCGTCCCATCAAATATGAAAATATTTTTGAAAACTACAAGTCTCATGCGTTTTAGTGGTGAAAAATAATTTAAAAAATTGTTCGGGAAATGAGTTTACTCCCTGGGTACTTTCTTTGTATACTTTTGACTATACGGGCCAAGCCGGGATTTACGGGAAATCACGGGTTTTCGTTTGCCGGCGATTAAACTTCTTTTATTCAGCGTTTCATCAAAAATGAAAACATTTTTAAAAACTACAAGTCTTATGCGTTTTAGTGGTGAAAAAATAATTTAAAAAATTGTTCTGGAAATGAGTTTACTCCCTGGGTACTTTCTTTGTATACATTCGACTATACGGGCCAAGCCCGGGATTTACGGGAAATCGCGGGTTTTCGTTTGCCGGCGATTAAACTTCTTTTATTCAGCGTCTCATCAAAAATGAAAACATTTTTGAAAACTACAAGTCTCATGCGTTTTAGTGGTGAAAAAATAATTTAAAAAATCGTTCGGGAAATGAGTTTACTCCCTGAGTACTTTCTTTGTATACTTTTGACTATACGGGCCAAGCCGGG
The DNA here is from genome assembly GCF_029227915.1 of Hydractinia symbiolongicarpus. Lineage (NCBI taxonomy): Eukaryota > Metazoa > Cnidaria > Hydrozoa > Anthoathecata > Hydractiniidae > Hydractinia > Hydractinia symbiolongicarpus. The sequence continues at coordinate 4,679,430 of NC_079880.1, read as the reverse complement.
ATTTACGGGAAATCGCGGGTTTTCGTTTGCCGGCGATTAAACTTCTTTTATTCAGCGTCTCATCAAAAATGAAAACATTTTTAAAAACTACAAGTCTTATGCGTTTTAGTGGTGAAAAAATAATTTAAAAAATCGTTCTGGAAATGCGTTTACTCCCTGGGTACTTTCTTTGTTTACTTTTGACTATACGGGCCAAGCCCGGGATTTACGGGAAATCGCGGGTTTTCGTTTGCCGGCGATTAAACTTCTTTTATTCAGCGTCTCATCAAAAATGAAAACATTTTTAATAACTACAAGTCTTATGCGTTTTAGTGGTGAAAAAATAATTTAAAAAATCGATATGGAAATGAGTTTACTCCCTGGGTACTTTCTTTGTATACTTTTGACTATACGGGCCGACTCCGGGATTTAGGGAAATCGCAGGTTTTCGTTTGCCAGCGATTAAACTGCTTTTATTCAGCGTCTCATCAAAAATGAAAACATTTTTGAAAACTACAAGTCTCATGCGTTTTAGTGGTGAAAAAGTAATTTAAAAAATCGTTCGGGAAATGAGTTTACTCCCTGGGTACTTTCTTTGTATACTTTTGACTATACGGCCAAGCACGGGATTTACGGGAAATCGCGGGTTTTCGTTTGCCGGCGATTAAACTTCTTTTATTTAGCGTCTCATCAAAAATGAAATATTTTTAAAAACTACAAGTCTTATGCGTTTTAGTGGTGAAAAAATAATTTAAAAAATCGTTCTGGAAATGAGTTTACTCCTTGGGTACTTTCTTTGTATACTTTTGACTATACGGGCCGAGTCCGGGATTTACGGGAAATCGCAGGTTTTCGTTTGCCGGCGATTAAACTGCTTTTATTCAGCGTCTCATCAAAAATGAAAACATTTTTGAAAACTACAAGTCTCATGCGTTTTAGTGGTAAAAAGTAATTTAAGAAATCGTTCGGGAAATGAGTTTACTCCCTGGGTACTTTCTTTGTATACTTTTAACTATACGGGCCAAGCCCCGGATTTACGGGAAATCGCAGGTTTTCGATTGCCGGCGATTAAACTTTTTTTATTCAGCGTCCCATCAAAAATGAAAACATTTTTGAAAACTACAAGTCTCATGCGTTTAGTGGTAAAAAACTAATATAAAAAATCGTTCGGGAAATGAGTTTACTCCCTGGGTACTTTCTTTGTTTACTTTTGACTATACGGCCAAGCCCAGGATTTACGGGAAATCGCGGGTTTTCGTTTGCCGGCGATTAAACTTCTTTTATTCAGCGTCTCATCAAAAATGAAAACATTTTTAATAACTACAAGTCTTATGCGTTTAAGTGGTGAAAAAATAATTTAAAAAATCGTTCTGGAAAAGAGTTTACTCCCTGGGTACTTTCTTTGTATGCTTTTGACTATACGGGCCGAGTCCGGGATTTAGGGAAATCGCAGGTTTTCGTTTGCCGGCGATTAAACTGCTTTTATTCAGCGTCTCATCAAAAATGAAAACATTTTTGAAAACTACAAGTCTCATGCGTTTTAGTGGTGAAAAAATAATTTAAAAAATCGTTCTGGAAATGAGTTTACTCCCTGCGTACTTTCTTTGTATACTTTTGACTATACGGGCCGAGTCCGGGATTTAGGGAAATCGCAGGTTTCCGTTTGCCGGCGATTAAACTGCTTTTATTCAGCGTCTCATCAAAAATGAAAACATTTTTGAAAACTACAAGTCTCATGCGTTTTAGTGGTGAAAAAGTAATTTAAAAAATCGTTCGGGAAATGAGTTTACACCCTGGGTACTTTCTTTGTATACTTTTGACTATACGGCCAAGCCCGGGATTTACGGGAAATCGCGGGTTTTCGTTTGCCGGCGATTAAACTTCTTTTATTCAGCGTCTCATCAAAAATGAAATATTTTTAAAAACTACAAGTCTTATGCGTTTTAGTGGTGAAAAAATAATTTAAAAAATCGTTCTGGAAATGAGTTTACTCCCTGGGTACTTTCTTTGTATACTTTTGACTATACGGGCCGAGTCCGGGATTTACGGGAAATCGCAGGTTTTCGTTTGCCGGCGATTAAACTGCTTTTATTCAGCGTCTCATCAAAAATGAAAACATTTTTGAAAACTACAAGTCTCATGCGTTTTAGTGGTAAAAAGTAATTTAAGAAATCGTTCGGGAAATGAGTTTACTCCCTGGGTACTTTCTTTGTATACTTTTAACTATACGGGCCAAGCCCGGGATTTACGGGAAATCGCAGGTTTTCGATTGCCGGCGATTAAACTTCTTTTATTCAGCGTCTCATCAAAAATGAAAACATTTTTGAAAACTACAAGTCTCATGCGTTTAGTGGTAAAAAACTAATATAAAAAATCGTTCGGGAAATGAGTTTACTCCCTGGGTACTTTCTTTGTTTACTTTTGACTATACGGCCAAGCCCAGGATTTACGGGAAATCGCGGGTTTTCGTTTGCCGGCGATTAAACTTCTTTTATTCAGCGTCTCATCAAAAATGAAAACATTTTTGAAAACTACAAGTCTCATGCGTTTTAGTGGTGAAAAAATAATTTAAAAAATCGTTCTGAAAATGAGTTTACTCCCTGCGTACTTTTTTTGTATACTTTTGACTATACGGGCCGAGTCCGGGATTTAGGGAAATCGCAGGTTTCCGTTTGCCGGCGATTAAACTGCTTTTATTCAGCGTCTCATCAAAAATGAAAACATTTTTGAAAACTACAAGTCTCATGCGTTTTAGTGGTGAAAAAGTAATTTAAAAAATCGTTCGGGAAATGAGTTTACTCCCTGGGTACTTTCTTTGTATACTTTTGACTATACGGCCAAGCCCGGGATTTACGGGAAATCGTGGGTTTTCGTTTGCCGGCGATTAAACTTCTTTTATTCAGCGTCTCATCAAAAATGCAAACATTTTTAAAAACTACAAGTCTTATGCGTTTTAGTGATGAAAAAATAATTTAAAAAATCGTTCTGGAAATGAGTTTACTCCCTGGGTACTTTCTTTGTATACTTTTGACTATACGGGCCGAGTCCGGGATTTACGGGAAATCGCAGGTTTTCGTTTGCCGGCGGTTAAACTGCTTTTATTCAGCGTCTCATCAAAAATGAAAACATTCTTGAAAACTACAAGTCTCGTGCGTTTTAGTGGTGAAATAATAATTTAAAAAATCGTTTGGGAAATGAGTTTACTCCCTGGGTACTTTCTTTGTATACTTTTGACTATACGGGCCGAGTCCAGGATTTACGGGAAATCGCAGGTTTTCGTTTGCCAGGGATTAATCTTCTTTTATTCAGCTTCTCATCAAAAATGAAAACATTTTTAAAAACTACAAGTCTCATGCGTTTTAGTGGTAAAAAGTAATTTAAAAAATCGTTCGGGAAATGAGTTTACTCCCTGGGTACTTTCTTTGTATACTTTTGACTATACGGGCCAAGCCCGGGATTAACGGGAAATCGCAGGTTTTCGATTGTCGGCGATTAAACTTCTTTTATTCAGCGTCTCATAAAAAATGAAAACATTTTTGAAAACTACAAGTCTCATGCGTTTAGTGGTAAAAAAATAATATAAAAAATCGTTCGGGAAATGAGTTTACTCCCTGGGTACTTTCTTTGTTTACTTTTGACTATACGGCCAAGCCCGGGATTTACGGGAAATCGCGGGTTTTCGTTTGCCGGCGATTAAACTGCTTTTATTCAGCGTCTCATCAAAAATGAAAACATTTTTAAAAACTACAAGTCTGATGCGTTTTAGTGGTGAAAAAATAATTTAAAAAATCGTTCCGGAAATGAGTTTACTCCCTGGGTACTTTCTTTGTATACTTTTGACTACACGGGCCGAGTCCGGGATTTACGGGAAATCGTAGGTTTTCGTTTGCCGGCGATTAAACTGCTTTTATTCAGCGTCTCATCAAAAATGAAAACATTCTTGAAAACTACAAGTCTCGTGCGTTTTAGTGGTGAAATAATAATTTAAAAAATCGTTTGGGAAATGAGTTTACTCCCTGGGTACTTTCTTTGTATACTTTTGACTATACGGGCCGAGTCCAGGATTTACGGGAAATCGCAGGTTTTCGTTTGCCGGCGATTAAACTTCTTTTATTCAGCGTCTCATCAAAAATGAAAACATTTTTAAAAACTACAAGTCTCATGCGTTTTAGTGGTAAAAAGAAATTTAAAAAATCGTTCGGGAAATGAGTTTACTCCCTGGGTAATTTCTTTGTATACTTTTGACTATACAGGCCAAGCCCGGGATTTACGGGAAATCGCAGGTTTTCGATTGCCGGCGATTAAACTTCTTTTATTCAGCGTCTCATCAAAAATGAAAACATTTTTGAAAACTACAAGTCTCATGCGTTTAGTGGTGAAAAAATAATTTAAAAAATCGTTCTGGAAATGAGTTTACTCCCTGGGTACTTTCTTTGTATACTTTTGACTATACGGGCCGAGTCCGGGATTTACGGGAAATCGCAGGTTTTCGTTTGCCGGCGATTAAACTGCTTTTATTCAGCGTCTCATCAAAAATGAAAACATTCTTGAAAACTACAAGTCTCGTGCGTTTTAGTGGTGAAATAATAATTTAAAAAATCGTTTGGGAAATGAGTTTACTCCCTGGGTACTTTCTTTGTATACTTTTGACTATACGGGCCGAGTCCAGGATTTACGGGAAATCGCAGGTTTTCGTTTGCCGGCGATTAAACTTCTTTTATTCAGCGTCTCATCAAAAATGAAAACATTTTTAAAAACTACAAGTCGCATGCGTTTTAGTGGTAAAAAGTAATTTAAAAAAACGTTCGGGAAATGAGTTTACTCCCTGGGTACTTTCTTTGTATACTTTTGACTATACGGGCCAAGCCCGGGATTTACGGGAAATCGCAGGTTTTCGTTTGCCGGCGATTAAACTTCTTTTATTCAGCGTCTCATCAAAAATGAAAACATTTTTGAAAACTGCAAGTCTCATGCGTTTTAGTGGTGAAAAAATAATTTAAAAAATCGTTCGGAAAATGAGTTTACTCCCTGGGTACTTTCTTTGTATACTTTTGACTATACGGGCCAAGCCGGGATTTACGGAAAATCGCGGGTTTTCGTTTGCCGGCGATTAAACTTCTTTTATTCAGCGTCTCATCAAAAAGGAAAACATTTTTAAAAACTACAAGTGTTATTCGTTTTAGTGATGAAAAAATAATTTAAAAAATCGTTCGGGAAATGAGTTTACTCCCTAGGTACTTTCTTTGTATACTTTTGACTATACGGGCCAAGCCGGGATTTACGGAAAATCGCGGGTTTTCGTTTGCCGGCGATTAAACTTCTTTTATTCAGCGTCTCATCAAAAAGGAAAACATTTTTAAAAACTACAAGTGTTATGCGTTTTAGTGGTGAAAAAATACTTTAAAAAATCGTTCTGGAAATGAGTTTACTCACAGGGTACTCTCTTTGTATACATTCGACTATACGGGCCAAGCCCGGGATTTACGGGAAATTGCGGGATTTCGTTTGCCGGCGATTAAACCTCCTTCATTAGGCGTCTCATCAAAAATGAAAACATCTTTGAAAATTACAAGTCTCATGGGCTTTAGTGGTGAAATAATAATTTAAAAAATCGTTTGGGAAATGAGTTTACTCCCTGGGTACTTTCTTTGTATACTTTTGACTATACGGGCCGAGTACGGGATTTACGGGAAATCGCAGGTTTTCGTTTGCCGGCGATTAAACTTCTTTTATTCAGCGTCTCATCAAAAATGAAAACATTTTTAAAAACTACAAGTCTCATGCGTTTTAGTGGTAAAAATTAATTTAAAAAAACGTTCGGGAAATGAGTTTACTCCCTGGGTACTTTCTTTGTATACTTTTGACTATACGGGCCAAGCCCGGGATTTACGGGAAATCGCAGGTTTTCGTTTGCCGGCGATTAAACTTCTTTTATTCAGCGTCTCATCAAAAATTAAAACATTTTTGAAAACTACAAGTCTCATGCGTTTTAGTGGTGAAAAAATAATTTAAAAAATCGTTCGGGAAATGAGTTTACTCCCTGGGTACTTTCTTTGTATACTTTTGACTATACGGGCCAAGCCGGGATTTACGGAAAATCGCGGGTTTTCGTTTGCCGGCGAATAAACTTCTTTTATTCAGCGTCTCATCAAAAAGGAAAACATTTTTAAAAACTACAAGTGTTATGCGTTTTAGTGGTGAAAAAATAATTTAAAAAATCGTTCGGGAAATGAGTTTACTCCCTAGGTACTTTCTTTGTATACTTTTGACTATACGGGCCAAGCCGGGATTTACGGAAAATCGCGGGTTTTCGTTTGCCGGCGATTAAACTTCTTTTATTCAGCGTCTCATCAAAAAGGAAAACATTTTTAAAAACTACAAGTGTTATGCGTTTTAGTGGTGAAAAAATACTTTAAAAAATCGTTCTGGAAATGAGTTTACTCACAGGGTACTCTCTTTGTATACATTCGACTATACGGGCCAAGCCCGGGATTTACGGGAAATTGCGGGTTTTTGTTTTCCGGCGATTAAACCTCTTTCATTAAGCGTCTCATCAAAAATGAAAACATTTTTGAAAACTACAAGTCTCATGCGTTTTAGTGGTAAAAAAAAATTTAAAAAATCGTTCGGGAAATGAGTTTACTCCCTGGGTACTTTCCTTGTATACATTCGACTATACGGGCCGAGCCCCGGATTTACGGGAAAACGCGGGATTTCGTTTGCCGGCGATTATACCTCTTTCATTAGGCGTCTCATCAAAAATGAAAACATCTTTGAAAATTACAAGTCTCATGGGCTTTAGTGGTGAAATAATAATTTAAAAAATCGTTTGGGAAATGAGTTTACTCCCTGGGTACTTTCTTTGTTTACTTTTGACTATACGGGCCGAGTACGGGATTTACGGGAAATCGCAGGTTTTCGTTTGCCGGCGATTAAACTTCTTTTATTCAGCGTCTCATCAAAAATGAAAACATTTTTGAAAACTACAAGTCTCATGCGTTTTAGTGGTGAAAAAAAATTTAAAAAATCGTTCGAGAAGTGAGTTTACTCCCTTGGTACTTTCCTTGTATACATTCGACTATACGGGCCGAGCCCCGGATTTACGGGAAAACGCGGGATTTCGTTTGCCGGCGATTAAACCTCTTTCATTAGGCATCTCATCAAAAATGAAAACATCTTTGAAAATTACAAGTCTCATGGGCTTTAGTGGTAAAATAATAATTTAAAAAATCGTTCGGGAAATGAGTTTACTCCCTGGGTACTTTCTTTGTATACTTTTGACTATACGGGCCGAGTACGGGATTTACGGGAAATCGCAGGTTTTCGTTTGCCGGCGATTAAACTTCTTTTATTCAGCGTCTCATCAAAAATGAAAACATTTTTGAATACTACAAGTCTCATGCGTTTTAGTGGTGAAAAAATAATTTAAAAAATCGTTAGGGAAATGAGTTTACTCACTGGGTACTTTCCTTGTATACTTTTGACTATACGGGCCGAGACCGGGATTTACGGGAAATTGCGGGTTTTCGTTTGCCGGCGATTAAACTTCTTTTATTCAGCGTCTCATCAAAAATGAAAACATTTTTAAAAACTACAAGTCTCATGGGCTTTAGTGGTGAAATAATAATTTAAAAAATCGTTTAGGAAATGAGTTTACTCCCTGGGTACTTTCTTTGTATACTTTTGACTATACGGGCCGAGTACGGGATTTACGGGAAATCGCAGGTTTTCGTTTGCCGGCGATTAAACTTCTTTTATTCAGCGTCTCATCAAAAATGAAAACATTTTTGAAAACTACAAGTCTCATGCGTTTTAGTGGTGAAAAAATAATTTAAAAAATCGTTAGGGAAATGAGTTTACTCACAGGGTACTCTCTTTGTATACATTCGACTATACGGGCCAAGCCCGGGATTTACGGGAAATTGCGGGTTTTTGTTTTCCGGCGATTAAACCTCTTTCATTAAGCGTCTCATCAAAAATGAAAACATTTTTGAAAACTGCAAGTCTCATGCGTTTTAGTGGTGAAAAAATAATTTAAAAAATCGTTCGGAAAATGAGTTTACTCCCTGGGTACTTTCTTTGTATACTTTTGACTATACGGGCCAAGCCGGGATTTACGGAAAATCGCGGGTTTTCGTTTGCCGGCGATTAAACTTCTTTTATTCAGCGTCTCATCAAAAAGGAAAACATTTTTAAAAACTACAAGTGTTATTCGTTTTAGTGATGAAAAAATAATTTAAAAAATCGTTCGGGAAATGAGTTTACTCCCTAGGTACTTTCTTTGTATACATTCGACTATACGGGCCAAGCCCGGGATTTACGGGAAATTGCGGGTTTTTGTTTTCCGGCGATTAAACCTCTTTCATTAAGCGTCTCATCAAAAATGAAAACATTTTTGAAAACTGCAAGTCTCATGCGTTTTAGTGGTGAAAAAATAATTTAAAAAATCGTTCGGAAAATGAGTTTACTCCCTGGGTACTTTCTTTGTATACTTTTGACTATACGGGCCAAGCCGGGATTTACGGAAAATCGCGGGTTTTCGTTTGCCGGCGATTAAACTTCTGTTATTCAGCGTCTCATCAAAAAGGAAAACATTTTTAAAAACTACAAGTGTTATTCGTTTTAGTGATGAAAAAATAATTTAAAAAATCGTTCGGGAAATGAGTTTACTCCCTAGGTACTTTCTTTGTATACTTTTGACTATACGGGCCAAGCCGGGATTTACGGAAAATCGCGGGTTTTCGTTTGCCGGCGATTAAACTTCTTTTATTCAGCGTCTCATCAAAAAGGAAAACATTTTTAAAAACTACAAGTGTTATGCGTTTTAGTGGTGAAAAAATACTTTAAAAAATCGTTCTGGAAATGAGTTTACTCACAGGGTACTCTCTTTGTATACATTCGACTATACGGGCCAAGCCCGGGATTTACGGGAAATTGCGGGATTTCGTTTGCCGGCGATTAAACCTCTTTCATTAGGCGTCTCATCAAAAATGAAAACATCTTTGAAAATTACAAGTCTCATGGGCTTTAGTGGTGAAATAATAATTTAAAAAATCGTTTGGGAAATGAGTTTACTCCCTGGGTACTTTCTTTGTATACTTTTGACTATACGGGCCGAGTACGGGATTTACGGGAAATCGCAGGTTTTCGTTTGCCGGCGATTAAACTTCTTTTATTCAGCGTCTCATCAAAAATGAAAACATTTTTAAAAACTACAAGTCTCATGCGTTTTAGTGGTAAAAATTAATTTAAAAAAACGTTCGGGAAATGAGTTTACTCCCTGGGTACTTTCTTTGTATACTTTTGACTATACGGGCCAAGCCCGGGATTTACGGGAAATCGCAGGTTTTCGTTTGCCGGCGATTAAACTTCTTTTATTCAGCGTCTCATCAAAAATTAAAACATTTTTGAAAACTACAAGTCTCATGCGTTTTAGTGGTGAAAAAATAATTTAAAAAATCGTTCGGGAAATGAGTTTACTCCCTGGGTACTTTCTTTGTATACTTGTGACTATACGGGCCAAGCCGGGATTTACGGAAAATCGCGGGTTTTCGTTTGCCGGCGATTAAACTTCTTTTATTCAGCGTCTCATCAAAAAGGAAAACATTTTTAAAAACTACAAGTGTTATGCGTTTTAGTGGTGAAAAAATAATTTAAAAAATCGTTCGGGAAATGAGTTTACTCCCTAGGTACTTTCTTTGTATACTTTTGACTATACGGGCCAAGCCGGGATTTACGGAAAATCGCGGGTTTTCGTTTGCCGGCGATTAAACTTCTTTTATTCAGCGTCTCATCAAAAAGGAAAACATTTTTAAAAACTACAAGTGTTATGCGTTTTAGTGGTGAAAAAATACTTTAAAAAATCGTTCTGGAAATGAGTTTACTCACAGGGTACTCTCTTTGTATACATTCGACTATACGGGCCAAGCCCGGGATTTACGGGAAATTGCGGGTTTTTGTTTTCCGGCGATTAAACCTCTTTCATTAAGCGTCTCATCAAAAATGAAAACATTTTTAAAAACTACAAGTCTCATGCGTTTTAGTGGTAAAAAAAAATTTAAAAAATCGTTCGGGAAATGAGTTTACTCCCTGGGTACTTTCCTTGTATACATTCGACTATACGGGCCGAGCCCCGGATTTACGGGAAAACGCGGGATTTCGTTTGCCGGCGATTATACCTCTTTCATTAGGCGTCTCATCAAAAATGAAAACATCTTTGAAAATTACAAGTCTCATGGGCTTTAGTGGTGAAATAATAATTTAAAAAATCGTTTGGGAAATGAGTTTACTCCCTGGGTACTTTCTTTGTTTACTTTTGACTATACGGGCCGAGTACGGGATTTACGGGAAATCGCAGGTTTTCGTTTGCCGGCGATTAAACTTCTTTTATTCAGCGTCTCATCAAAAATGAAAACATTTTTGAAAACTACAAGTCTCATGCGTTTTAGTGGTGAAAAAATAATTTAAAAAATCGTTAGGGAAATGAGTTTACTCACAGGGTACTCCCTTTGTATATATTCGACTATACGGGCCAAGCCCGGGATTTACGGGAAATTGCGGATTTTTGTTTTCGGCGATTAAACCTCTTTCATTAAGCGTCTCATCAAAAATGAAAACATTTTTGAAAACTGCAAGTCTCATGCGTTTTAGTGGTGAAAAAATAATTTAAAAAATCGTTCGGAAAATGAGTTTACTCCCTGGGTACTTTCTTTGTATACTTTTGACTATACGGGCCAAGCCGGGATTTACGGAAAATCGCGGGTTTTCGTTTGCCGGCGATTAAACTTCTTTTATTCAGCGTCTCATCAAAAAGGAAAACATTTTTAAAAACTACAAGTGTTATTCGTTTTAGTGATGAAAAAATAATTTAAAAAATCGTTCGGAAAATGAGTTTACTCCCTAGGTACTTTCTTTGTATACATTCGACTATACGGGCCAAGCCCGGGATTTACGGGAAATTGCGGGTTTTTGTTTTCCGGCGATTAAACCTCTTTCATTAAGCGTCTCATCAAAAATGAAAACATTTTTGAAAACTGCAAGTCTCATGCGTTTTAGTGGTGAAAAAATAATTTAAAAAATCGTTCGGAAAATGAGTTTACTCCCTGGGTACTTTCTTTGTATACTTTTGACTATACGGGCCAAGCCGGGATTTACGGAAAATCGCGGGTTTTCGTTTGCCGGCGATTAAACTTCTTTTATTCAGCGTCTCATCAAAAAGGAAAACATTTTTAAAAACTACAAGTGTTATTCGTTTTAGTGATGAAAAAATAATTTAAAAAATCGTTCGGGAAATGAGTTTACTCCCTAGGTACTTTCTTTGTATACTTTTGACTATACGGGCCAAGCCGGGATTTACGGAAAATCGCGGGTTTTCGTTTGCCGGCGATTAAACTTCTTTTATTCAGCGTCTCATCAAAAAGGAAAACATTTTTAAAAACTACAAGTGTTATGCGTTTTAGTGGTGAAAAAATACTTTAAAAAATCGTTCTGGAAATGAGTTTACTCACAGGGTACTCTCTTTGTATACATTCGACTATACGGGCCAAGCCCGGGATTTACGGGAAATTGCGGGATTTCGTTTGCCGGCGATTAAACCTCTTTCATTAGGCGTCTCATCAAAAATGAAAACATCTTTGAAAATTACAAGTCTCATGGGCTTTAGTGGTGAAATAATAATTTAAAAAATCGTTTGGGAAATGAGTTTACTCCCTGGGTACTTTCTTTGTATACTTTTGACTATACGGGCCGAGTACGGGATTTACGGGAAATCGCAGGTTTTCGTTTGCCGGCGATTAAACTTCTTTTATTCAGCGTCTCATCAAAAATGAAAACATTTTTAAAAACTACAAGTCTCATGCGTTTTAGTGGTAAAAATTAATTTAAAAAAACGTTCGGGAAATGAGTTTACTCCCTGGGTACTTTCTTTGTATACTTTTGACTATACGGGCCAAGCCCGGGATTTACGGGAAATCGCAGGTTTTCGTTTGCCGGCGATTAAACTTCTTTTATTCAGCGTCTCATCAAAAATTAAAACATTTTTGAAAACTACAAGTCTCATGCGTTTTAGTGGTGAAAAAATAATTTAAAAAATCGTTCGGGAAATGAGTTTACTCCCTGGGTACTTTCTTTGTATACTTTTGACTATACGGGCCAAGCCGGGATTTACGGAAAATCGCGGGTTTTCGTTTGCCGGCGATTAAACTTCTTTTATTCAGCGTCTCATCAAAAAGGAAAACATTTTTAAAAACTACAAGTGTTATGCGTTTTAGTGGTGAAAAAATAATTTAAAAAATCGTTCGGGAAATGAGTTTACTCCCTAGGTACTTTCTTTGTATACTTTTGACTATACGGGCCAAGCCGGGATTTACGGAAAATCGCGGGTTTTCGTTTGCCGGCGATTAAACTTCTTTTATTCAGCGTCTCATCAAAAAGGAAAACATTTTTAAAAACTACAAGTGTTATGCGTTTTAGTGGTGAAAAAATACTTTAAAAAATCGTTCTGGAAATGAGTTTACTCACAGGGTACTCTCTTTGTATACATTCGACTATACGGGCCAAGCCCGGGATTTACGGGAAATTGCGGGTTTTTGTTTTCCGGCGATTAAACCTCTTTCATTAAGCGTCTCATCAAAAATGAAAACATTTTTAAAAACTACAAGTCTCATGCGTTTTAGTGGTAAAAAAAAATTTAAAAAATCGTTCGGGAAATGAGTTTACTCCCTGGGTACTTTCCTTGTATACATTCGACTATACGGGCCGAGCCCCGGATTTACGGGAAAACGCGGGATTTCGTTTGCCGGCGATTATACCTCTTTCATTAGGCGTCTCATCAAAAATGAAAACATCTTTGAAAATTACAAGTTTCATGGGCTTTAGTGGTGAAATAATAATTTAAAAAATCGTTTGGGAAATGAGTTTACTCCCTGGGTACTTTCTTTGTTTACTTTTGACTATACGGGCCGAGTACGGGATTTACGGGAAATCGCAGGTTTTCGTTTGCCGGCGATTAAACTTCTTTTATTCAGCGTCTCATCAAAAATGAAAACATTTTTGAAAACTACAAGTCTCATGCGTTTTAGTGGTGAAAAAAAATTTAAAAAATCGTTCGAGAAATGAGTTTACTCCCTGGGTACTTTCCTTGTATACATTCGACTATACGGGCCGAGCCCCGGATTTACGGGAAAACGCGGGATTTCGTTTGCCGGCGATTAAACCTCTTTCATTAGGCGTCTCATCAAAAATGAAAACATCTTTGAAAATTACAAGTCTCATGGGCTTTAGTGGTAAAATAATAATTTAAAAAATCGTTCGGGAAATAAGTTTACTCCCTGGGTACTTTCTTTGTATACTTTTGACTATACGGGCCGAGTACGGAATTTACGGGAAATCGCAGGTTTTCGTTTGCCGGCGATTAAACTTCTTTTATTCAGCGTCTCATCAAAAATGAAAACATTTTTGAATACTACAAGTCTCATGCGTTTTAGTGGTGAAAAAATAATTTAAAAAATCGTTAGGGAAATGAGTTTACTCACTGGGTACTTTCCTTGTATACTTTTGACTATACGGGCCGAGACCGGGATTTACGGGAAATTGCGGGTTTTCGTTTGCCGGCGATTAAACTTCTTTTATTCAGCGTCTCATCAAAAATGAAAACATTTTTAAAAACTACAAGTCTCATGGGCTTTAGTGGTGAAATAATAATTTAAAAAATCGTTTGGGAAATGAGTTTACTCCCTGGGTACTTTCTTTGTATACTTTTGACTATACGGGCCGAGTACGGGATTTACGGGAAATCGCAGGTCTTCGTTTGCCGGCGATTAAACTTCTTTTATTCAGCGTCTCATCAAAAATGAAAACATTTTTGAAAACTACAAGTCTCATGCGTTATAGTGGTGAAAAAATAATTTAAAAAATCGTTAGGGAAATGAGTTTACTCACAGGGTACTCTCTTTGTATACATTCGACTATACGGGCCAAGCCCGGGATTTACGGGAAATTGCGGGTTTTTGTTTTCCGGCGATTAAACCTCTTTCATTAAGCGTCTCATCAAAGATGAAAACATTTTTGAAAACTACAAGTCTCATGCGTTTTAGTGGTGAAAAAAAATTTAAAAAATCGTTCGGGAAATGAGTTTACTCCCTGGGTAATTTCTTTGTATACTTTTGACTATACGGGCCAAGCCCGGGATTTACGGGAAATCGCAGGTTTTCGTTTGCCGGCGATTAAACTTCTTTTATTCAGCGTCTCATCAAAAATTAAAACATTTTTGAAAACTACAAGTCTCATGCGTTTTAGTGGTGAAAAAATAATTTAAAAAATCGTTCGGGAAATGAGTTTACTCCCTGGGTACTTTCTTTGTATACTTTTGACTATACGGGCCAAGCCGGGATTTACGGAAAATCGCGGGTTTTCGTTTGCCGGCGATTAAACTTCTTTTATTCAGCGTCTCATCAAAAAGGAAAACATTTTTAAAAACTACAAGTGTTATGCGTTTTAGTGGTGAAAAAATAATTTAAAAAATCGTTCGGGAAATGAGTTTACTCCCTAGGTACTTTCTTTGTATACTTTTGACTATACGGGCCAAGCCGGGATTTACGGAAAATCGCGGGTTTTCGTTTGCCGGCGATTAAACTTCTTTTATTCAGCGTCTCATCAAAAAGGAAAACATTTTTAAAAACTACAAGTGTTATGCGTTTTAGTGGTGAAAAAATACTTTAAAAAATCGTTCTGGAAATGAGTTTACTCACAGGGTACTCTCTTTGTATACATTCGACTATACGGGCCGAGCCCGGGATTTACGGGAAATTGCGGGTTTTTGTTTTCCGGCGATTAAACCTCTTTCATTAGGCGTCTCATCAAAAATGAAAACATTTTTGAAAACTACAAGTCTCATGCGTTTTAGTGGTAAAAAAAAATTTAAAAAATCGTTCGGGAAATGAGTTTACTCCCTGGGTACTTTCCTTGTATACATTCGACTATACGGGCCGAGCCCCGGATTTACGGGAAAACGCGGGATTTCGTTTGCCGGCGATTATACCTCTTTCATTAGGCGTCTCATCAAAAATGAAAACATCTTTGAAAATTACAAGTCTCATGGGCTTTAGTGGTGAAATAATAATTTAAAAAATCGTTTGGGAAATGAGTTTACTCCCTGGGTACTTTCTTTGTTTACTTTTGACTATACGGGCCGAGTACGGGATTTACGGGAAATCGCAGGTTTTCGTTTGCCGGCGATTAAACTTCTTTTATTCAGCGTCTCATCAAAAATGAAAACATTTTTGAAAACTACAAGTCTCATGCGTTTTAGTGGTGAAAAACTAATTTAAAAAATCGTTAGGGAAATGAGTTTACTCACTGGGTACTTTCCTTGTATACTTTTGACTATACGGGCCGAGACCGGGATTTATGGGAAATTGTGGGTTTTCGTTTGCCGGCGATTAAACTTCTTTTATTCAGCGTCTCATCAAAAATGAAAACATTTTTAAAAACTACAAGTCTCATGGGCTTTAGTGGTGAAATAATAATTTAAAAAATCGTTTGGGAAATGAGTTTACTCCCTGGGTACTTTCTTTGTATACTTTTGACTATACGGGCCGAGTACGGGATTTACGGGAAATCGCAGGTTTTCGTTTGCCGGCGATTAAACTTCTTTTATTCAGCGTCTCATCAAAAATGAAAACATTTTTGAAAACTACAAGTCTCATGCGTTTTAGTGGTGAAAAAATAATTTAAAAAATCGTTAGGGAAATGAGTTTACTCACAGGGTACTCTCTTTGTATACATTCGACTATACGGGCCAAGCCCGGGATTTACGGGAAATTGCGGGTTTTTGTTTTCCGGCGATTAAACCTCTTTCATTAAGCGTCTCATCAAAGATGAAAACATTTTTGAAAACTACAAGTCTCATGCGTTTTAGTGGTGAAAAAAAATTTAAAAAATCGTTCGGGAAATGAGTTTACTCCCTGGGTACTTTCCTTGTATACATTCGACTGTACGGGCCAAGCCCCGGATTTACGGGAAAACGGGGGATTTCGTTTGCCGGCGATTAAACCTCTTTCATTAGGCGTCTCATCAAAAATGAAAACATCTTTGAAAATTACAAGTCTCATGGGCTTTAGTGGTGAAATAATAATTTAAAAAATCGTTTGGGAAATGAGTTTACTCACAGGGTACTCTCTTTGTATACATTCGACTATACGGGCCAAGCCCGGGATTTACGGGAAATTGCGGGTTTTTGTTTTACGGCGATTAAACCTCTTTCATTAAGCGTCTCATCAAAAATGAAAACATTTTTGAAAACTACAAGTCTCATGCGTTTTAGTGGTGAAAAAAAATTTAAAAAATCGTTCGGGAAATGAGTTTACTCCCTGGGTACTTTCCTTGTATACATTCGACTATACGGGCCAAGCCCCGGATTTACGGGAAAACGGGGGATTTCGTTTGCCGGCGATTAAACCTCTTTCATTAGGCGTCTCATCAAAAATGAAAACATCTTTGAAAATTACAAGTCTCATGGGCTTTAGTGGTGAAATAATAATTTAAAAAATCGTTTGGGAAATGAGTTTACTCCCTGGGTACTTTCTTTGTATACTTTTGACTATACGGGCCGAGTACAGGATTTACGGGAAATCGCAGGTTTTCGTTTGCCGGCGATTAAACTTCTTTTATTCAGCGTCTCATCAAAAATGAAAACATTTTTAAAAACTACAAGTCTTATGCGTTTTAATGGTGAAAAAATAATTTAAAAAATCGTTAGGGAAATGAGTTTACTCACTGGGTACTTTCCTTGTATACTTTTGACTATACGGGCCGAGACGGGGATTTACGGGAAATTGCGGGTTTTCGTTTGCCGGCGATTAAACTTCTTTTATTCAGCGTCTCATCAAAAATGAAAACATTTTTAAAAACTACAAGTCTCATGCGGTTTAGTGGTGAAAAAATAATTTAAAAAACCGTTCGGGAAATGAGTTTACACCCTGGTTACTTTCTTTGTATACTTTTGACTATACGGGCCGAGTCTGGGATTTACGGGAAATCGCAGGTTTTCGTTTGCCGGCGATTAAACTTTTTTTATTCAGCGTCTCATCAAAAATGAAAACATTTTTAAAAACTACAAGTCTTATGCGTTTTAATGGTGAAAAAATAATTTAAAAAATCGTTCTGGAAATGAGTTTACTCTCTGGGTACTTTCTTTGTACACTTTTGACTATACGGGCCGAGTCCGGGATTTACAGGAAATCGCAGGTTTTCGTTTGCCGGCGATTAAACTTCTTTTATTCAGCGTATCATCAAAAATGAAAACATTCTTGAAAACTGCAAGTCTCATGCGTTTTAGTGGTGAAAAAATAATTTAAAAAATCGTTCGGGAAATGAGTTTACTCCCTTGGTACTTTCTTTGTATACTTTTGAATATACGGGCCGAGTCCGGGATTTACGGGAAGTCGCGGATTTTCGTTTGCCGGCGATTAAACTTCTTTTATTCAGCGTCTCATCAAAAATGAAAACATTTTTAAAAACTACAAGTCTCATGGGCTTTAATGGTGAAAAAATAATTTAAAAAATCGTTAGGGAAATGAGTTTACTCACTGGGTACTTTCCTTGTATACTTTTGACTATACGGGCCGAGACGGGGATTTACGGGAAATTGCGGGTTTTCGTTTGCCGGCGATTAAACTTCTTTTATTCAGCGTCTCATCAAAAATGAAAACATTTTTGAAAACTACAAGTCTCATGCGTTTTAGTGGTGAAAAAATAATTTAAAAAATCGTTTGGGAATTAAGTTTACACCCTGGGTACTTTCTTTGTATACTTTTCACTATACGGGCCGAGTCCGGGATTTACGGGAAATCGCAGGTTTTCGTTTGCCGGCGATTAAACTTTTTTTATTCAGCGTCTCATCAAAAATGAAAACATTTTTAAAAACTACAAGTCTTATGCGTTTTAATGGTGAAAAAATAATTTAAAAAATCGTTAGGGAAATGAGTTTACTCACTGGGTACTTTCCTTGTATACTTTTGATTATACGGGCCGAGACGGGGATTTACGGGAAATTGCGGGTTTTCGTTTGCCGGCGATTAAACTTCTTTTATTCAGCGTCTCATCAAAAATGAAAACATTTTTAAAAACTACAAGTCTCATGCGGTTTAGTGGTGAAAAAATAATTTAAAAAACCGTTCGGGAAATGAGTTTACACCCTGGTTACTTTCTTTGTATACTTTTGACTATACGGGCCGAGTCTGGGATTTACGGGAAATCGCAGGTTTTCGTTTGCCGGCGATTAAACTTTTTTTATTCAGCGTCTCATCAAAAATGAAAACATTTTTAAAAACTACAAGTCTTATGCGTTTTAATGGTGAAAAAATAATTTAAAAAATCGTTCTGGAAATGAGTTTACTCTCTGGGTACTTTCTTTGTACACTTTTGACTATACGGGCCGAGTCCGGGATTTACAGGAAATCGCAGGTTTTCGTTTGCCGGCGATTAAACTTCTTTTATTCAGCGTCTCATCAAAAATGAAAACATTCTTGAAAACTACAAGTCTCATGCGTTTTAGTGGTGAAATAATAATTTAAAAAATCGTTTGGGAAATGAGTTTACTCCCTGGGTACTTTCTTTGTATACTTTTGACTACACGGGCCGAGTCCAGGATTTACTGGAAATCGCAGGTTTTCGTTTGCCGGCGATTAAACTTCTTTTATTCACCGCCTCATCAAAAATGAAATCATTTTTAAAAACTGCAAGTCTCATGCGTTTTAGTGGTGAAAAAATAATTTAAAAAATCGTTCGGGAAATGAGTTTACTCCCTTGGTACTTTCTTTGTATACTTTTGACTATACGGGCCGAGTCCGGGATTTACGGGAAGTCGCGGATTTTCGTTTGCCGGCGATTAAACTTCTTTTATTAAGCGTCCCATCAAATATGAAAATATTTTTGAAAACTACAAGTCTCATGCGTTTAGTGGTAAAAAAATAATATAAAAAATCGTTCGGGAAATGAGTTTACTCCCTGGGTACTTTCTTTGTATGCTTTTGACTATACGGGCCAAGCCCGGGATTTACGGGAAATCGCGGGTTTTCGTTTGCCGGCGATTAAACTTCTTTTATTCAGCGTCTCATCAAAAATGAAAACATTTTTAAAAACTACAAGTCTTATGCGTTTTAGTGGTAAAAAAATAATTTAAAAAATCGTTCTGGAAATGAGTTTACTCCCTGGGTAATTTCTTTGTATACTTTTGACTATACGGGCCGAGTCTGGGATTTAGGGAAATCGCAGGTTTTTGTTTGCCGGCGATTAAACTGCTTTTATTCAGCGTCTCATCAAAAATGAAAACATTTTTGAAAACTACAAGTCTCATGCGTTTTAGTGGTGAAAAAGTAATTTAAAAAATCGTTCGGGAAATGAGTTTACTCCCTGGGTACTTTCTTTGTATACTTTTGACTATACGGCCAAGCCCGGGATTTACGGGAAATCGCGGGTTTTCGTTTGCCGGCGATTAAACTTCTTTTATTCAGCGTCTCATCAAAAATGAAAACATTTTTAAAAACTACAAGTCTTATGCGTTTTAGTGGTGAAAAAATAATTTAAAAAATCGTTCTGGAAATGAGTTTACTCCCTGGGTACTTTCTTTGTATACTTTTGACTATACGGGCCGAGTCCGGGATTTACGGGAAATCGCAGGTTTTCGTTTGCCGGCGATTAAACTGCTTTTATTCAGCGTCTCAACAAAAATGAAAACATTCTTGAAAACTACAAGTCTCGTGCGTTTTAGTGGTGAAATAATAATTTAAAAAATCGTTTGGGAAATGAGTTTACTCCCTGGGTACTTTCTTTGTATACTTTTGACCATACGGGCCGAGTCCAGGATTTACGGAAAATCGCAGGTTTTCGTTTGCCGGCGATTAAACTTCTTTTATTCAGCGTCTCATCAAAAATGAAAACATTTTTAAAAACTACAAGTCTCATGCGTTTTAGTGGTAAAAAGTAATTTAAAAAATCGTTCGGGAAATGAGTTTACTCCCTGGGTACTTTCTTTGTATACTTTTGACTATACGGGCCAAGCCCGGGATTTACGGGAAATCGCAGGTTTTCGTTTGCCGGCGATTAAACTTCTTTTATTCAGCGTCTCATCAAAAATGAAAACATTTTTGAAAACTACAAGTCTCATGCGTTTTAGTGGTGAAAAAATAATTTAAAAAATCGTTCGGGAAATGAGTTTACTCCCTGGGTACTTTCTTTGTATACTTTTGACTATACGGGCCAAGCCGGGATTTACGGAAAATCGCGGGTTTTCGTTTGCCGGCGATTAAACTTTTTTTATTCAGCGTCTCATCAAAAAGAAAAACATTTTTAAAAACTACAAGTCTTACGCGTTTTAGTGGTGAAAAAATACTTTAAAAAATCGTTCTGAAAATGAGTTTACTCACAGGGTACTTTCTTTGTATACATTCGACTATACGGGCCAAGCCTGGGATTTACGGGAAATTGCGGGTTTTCGTTTTCCGGCGATTATACCTCTTTCATTAAACGTCTCATCAAAAATGAAAACATTTTTGAAAACTACAAGTCTCATGCGTTTTAGTGGTGAAAAAAAATTTAAAAAATCGTTCGGGAAATGAGTTTACTCCCTGGGTACTTTCTTTGTATACTTTTGACTATACGGGCCAAGCCCGGGATTTACGGGAAATCGCAGGTTTTCGTTTGCCGGCGATTAAACTTCTTTTATTCAGCGTCTTATCAAAAATTAAAACATTTTTGAAAACTACAAGTCTCATGCGTTTTAGTGGTGAAAAAATAATTTAAAAAATCGTTCGGGAAATGAGTTTACTCCCTGGGTACTTTCTTTGTATACTTTTGACTATACGGGCCAAGCCGGGATTTACGGAAAATCGCGGGTTTTCGTTTGCCGGCGATTAAACTTCTTTTATTCAGCGTCTCATCAAAAAGGAAAACATTTTTAAAAACTACAAGTGTTATGCGTTTTAGTGGTGAAAAAATAATTTAAAAAATCGTTCGGGAAATGAGTTTACTCCCTAGGTACTTTCTTTGTATACTTTTGACTATACGGGCCAAGCCGGGATTTACGGAAAATCGCGGGTTTTCGTTTGCCGGCGATTAAACTTCTTTTATTCAGCGTCTCATCAAAAAGGAAAACATTTTTAAAAACTACAAGTGTTATGCGTTTTAGTGGTGAAAAAATACTTTAAAAAATCGTTCTGGAAATGAGTTTACTCACAGGGTACTCTCTTTGTATACATTCGACTATACGGGCCAAGCCCGGGATTTACGGGAAATTGCGGGTTTTTGTTTTCCGGCGATTAAACCTCTTTCATTAAGCGTCTCATCAAAAATGAAAACATTTTTAAAAACTACAAGTCTCATGCGTTTTAGTGGTAAAAAAAAATTTAAAAAATCGTTCGGAAAATGAGTTTACTCCCTGGGTACTTTCCTTGTATACATTCGACTATACGGGCCGAGCCCCGGATTTACGGGAAAACGCGGGATTTCGTTTGCCGGCGATTATACCTCTTTCATTAGGCGTCTCATCAAAAATGAAAACATCTTTGAAAATTACAAGTCTCATGGGCTTTAGTGGTGAAATAATAATTTAAAAAATCGTTTGGGAAATGAGTTTACTCCCTGGGTACTTTCTTTGTTTACTTTTGACTATACGGGCCGAGTACGGGATTTACGGGAAATCGCAGGTTTTCGTTTGCCGGCGATTAAACTTCTTTTATTCAGCGTCTCATCAAAAATGAAAACATTTTTGAAAACTACAAGTCTCATGCGTTTTAGTGGTGAAAAAATAATTTAAAAAATCGTTCGGGAAATGAGTTTACACCCTGGGTACTTTATTTGTATACTTTTGACTATACGGGCCGAGTCCGGGATTTTCGGGAAATCGCAGGTTTTCGTTTGCCGGCGATTAAACTTTTTTTATTCAGCGTCTCATCAAAAATGAAAACATTTTTAAAAACTACAAGTCTTATGCGTTTTAATGGTGAAAAAATAATTTAAAAAATCGTTCGGGAAATGAGTTTACTCCCTGGGTACTTTCTTTGTATACTTTTGACTATACGGGCCGAGTACGGGATTTACGGGAAATCGCAGGTTTTCGTTTGCCGGCGATTAAACTTCTTTTATTCAGCGTCTCATCAAAAATGAAAACATTTTTGAAAACTACAAGTCTCATGCGTTTTAGTGGTGAAAAAATAATTTAAAAAATCGTTAGGGAAATGAGTTTACTCACAGGGTACTCTCTTTGTATACATTCGACTATACGGGCCAAGCCCGGGATTTACGGGAAATTGCGGGTTTTTGTTTTCCGGCGATTAAACCTCTTTCATTAAGCGTCTCATCAAAGATGAAAACATTTTTGAAAACTACAAGTCTCATGCGTTTTAGTGGTGAAAAAAAATTTAAAAAATCGTTCGGGAAATGAGTTTACTCCCTGGGTACTTTCCTTGTATACATTCGACTATACGGGCCAAGCCGGGATTTACGGAAAATCGCGGGTTTTCGTTTGCCGGCGATTAAACTTCTTTTATTCAGCGTCTCATCAAAAAGGAAAACATTTTTAAAAACTACAAGTGTTATTCGTTTTAGTGATGAAAAAATAATTTAAAAAATCGTTCGGGAAATGAGTTTACTCCCTAGGTACTTTCTTTGTATACTTTTGACTATACGGGCCAAGCCGGGATTTACGGAAAATCACGGGTTTTCGTTTGCCGGCGATTAAACTTCTTTTATTCAGCGTCTCATCAAAAAGGAAAACATTTTTAAAAACTACAAGTGTTATGCGTTTTAGTGGTGAAAAAATACTTTAAAAAATCGTTCTGGAAATGAGTTTACTCACAGGGTACTCTCTTTGTATACATTCGACTATACGGGCCAAGCCCGGGATTTACGGGAAATTGCGGGATTTCGTTTGCCGGCGATTAAACCTCTTTCATTAGGCGTCTCATCAAAAATGAAAACATCTTTGAAAATTACAAGTCTCATGGGCTTTAGTGGTGAAATAATAATTTAAAAAATCGTTTGGGAAATGAGTTTACTCCCTGGGTACTTTCTTTGTATACTTTTGACTATACGGGCCGAGTACGGGATTTACGGGAAATCGCAGGTTTTCGTTTGCCGGCGATTAAACCTCTTTTATTCAGCGTCTCATCAAAAATGAAAACATTTTTAAAAACTACAAGTCTCATGCGTTTTAGTGGTAAAAATTAATTTAAAAAAACGTTCGGGAAATGAGTTTACTCCCTGGGTACTTTCTTTGTATACTTTTGACTATACGGGCCAAGCCCGGGATTTACGGGAAATCGCAGGTTTTCGTTTGCCGGCGATTAAACTTCTTTTATTCAGCGTCTCATCAAAAATTAAAACATTTTTGAAAACTACAAGTCTCATGCGTTTTAGTGGTGAAAAAATAATTTAAAAAATCGTTCGGGAAATGAGTTTACTCCCTGGGTACTTTCTTTGTATACTTTTGACTATACGGGCCAAGCCGGGATTTACGGAAAATCGCGGGTTTTCGTTTGCCGGCGATTAAACTTCTTTTATTCAGCGTCTCATCAAAAAGGAAAACATTTTTAAAAACTACAAGTGTTATGCGTTTTAGTGGTGAAAAAATAATTTAAAAAATCGTTCGGGAAATGAGTTTACTCCCTAGGTACTTTCTTTGTATACTTTTTACTATACGGGCCAAGCCGGGATTTACGGAAAATCGCGGGTTTTCGTTTGCCGGCGATTAAACTTCTTTTATTCAGCGTCTCATCAAAAAGGAAAACATTTTTAAAAACTACAAGTGTTATGCGTTTTAGTGGTGAAAAAATACTTTAAAAAATCGTTCTGGAAATGAGTTTACTCACAGGGTACTCTCTTTGTATACATTCGACTATACGGGCCGAGCCCGGGATTTACGGGAAATTGCGGGTTTTTGTTTTCCGGCGATTAAACCTCTTTCATTAGGCGTCTCATCAAAAATGAAAACATTTTTGAAAACTACAAGTCTCATGCGTTTTAGTGGTAAAAAAAAATTTAAAAAATCGTTCGGGAAATGAGTTTACTCCCTGGGTACTTTCTTTGTTTACTTTTGACTATACGGGCCGAGTACGGGATTTACGGGAAATCGCAGGTTTTCGTTTGCCGGCGATTAAACTTCTTTTATTCAGCGTCTCATCAAAAATGAAAACATTTTTGAAAACTACAAGTCTCATGCGTTTTAGTGGTGAAAAAAAATTTAAAAAATCGTTCCAGAAATGAGTTTACTCCCTGGGTACTTTCCTTGTATACATTCGACTATACGGGCCGAGCCCCGGATTTACGGGAAAACGCGGGATTTCGTTTGCCGGCGATTAAACCTCTTTCATTAGGCGTCTCATCAAAAATGAAAACATCTTTGAAAATTACAAGTCTCATGGGCTTTAGTGGTAAAATAATAATTTAAAAAATCGTTCGGGAAATGAGTTTACTCCCTGGGTACTTTCTTTGTATACTTTTGACTATACGGGCCGAGTACGGAATTTACGGGAAATCGCAGGTTTTCGTTTGCCGGCGATTAAACTTCTTTTATTCAGCGTCTCATCAAAAATGAAAACATTTTTGAATACTACAAGTCTCATGCGTTTTAGTGGTGAAAAACTAATTTAAAAAATCGTTAGGGAAATGAGTTTACTCACTGGGTACTTTCCTTGTATACTTTTGACTATACGGGCCGAGACCGGGATTTATGGGAAATTGTGGGTTTTCGTTTGCCGGCGATTAAACTTCTTTTATTCAGCGTCTCATCAAAAATGAAAACATTTTTAAAAACTACAAGTCTCATGGGCTTTAGTGGTGAAATAATAATTTAAAAAATCGTTTGGGAAATGAGTTTACTCCCTGGGTACTTTCTTTGTATACTTTTGACTATACGGGCCGAGTACGGGATTTACGGGAAATCGCAGGTTTTCGTTTGCCGGCGATTAAACTTCTTTTATTCAGCGTCTCATCAAAAATGAAAACATTTTTGAAAACTACAAGTCTCATGCGTTTTAGTGGTGAAAAAATAATTTAAAAAATCGTTAGGGAAATGAGTTTACTCACAGGGTACTCTCTTTGTATACATTCGACTATACGGGCCAAGCCCGGGATTTACGGGAAATTGCGGGTTTTTGTTTTCCGGCGATTAAACCTCTTTCATTAAGCGTCTCATCAAAGATGAAAACATTTTTGAAAACTACAAGTCTCATGCGTTTTAGTGGTGAAAAAAAATTTAAAAAATCGTTCGGGAAATGAGTTTACTCCCTGGGTACTTTCCTCGTATACATTCGACTATACGGGCCAAGCCCCGGATTTACGGGAAAACGGGGGATTTCGTTTGCCGGCGATTAAACCTCTTTCATTAGGCGTCTCATCAAAAATGAAAACATCTTTGAAAATTACAAGTCTCATGGGCTTTAGTGGTGAAATAATAATTTAAAAAATCGTTTGGGAAATGAGTTTACTCACAGGGTACTCTCTTTGTATACATTCGACTATACGGGCCAAGCCCGGGATTTACGGGAAATTGCGGGTTTTTGTTTTCCGGCGATTAAACCTCTTTCATTAAGCGTCTCATCAAAAATGAAAACATTTTTGAAAACTACAAGTCTCATGCGTTTTAGTGGTGAAAAAAAATTTAAAAAATCGTTCGGGAAATGAGTTTACTCCCTGGGTACTTTCCTTGTATACATTCGACTATACGGGCCAAGCCCCGGATTTACGGGAAAACGGGGGATTTCGTTTGCCGGCGATTAAACCTCTTTCATTAGGCGTCTCATCAAAAATGAAAACATCTTTGAAAATTACAAGTCTCATGGGCTTTAGTGGTGAAATAATAATTTAAAAAATCGTTTGGGAAATGAGTTTACTCCCTGGGTACTTTCTTTGTATACTTTTGACTATACGGGCCGAGTACAGGATTTACGGGAAATCGCAGGTTTTCGTTTGCCGGCGATTAAACTTCTTTTATTCAGCGTCTCATCAAAAATGAAAACATTTTTGAAAACTACAAGTCTCGTGCGTTTTAGTGGTGAAAAAATAATTTAAAAAATCGTTCGGAAAATGAGTTTACTCCCTGTGTACTTTCTTTGTATACTTTTGACTATACGGGCCAAGCCGGGATTTACGGGAAATCGCGGGTTTTCGTTTGCCGGCGATTAAACTTCTTTTATTCAGCGTCTCATCAAAAATAAAAACATTTTTAAAAACTACAAGTCTCATGCGTTTTAGTGGTGAAAAAATAATTTAAAAAATCGTTAGGGAAATGAGTTTACTCACAGGGTACTCTCTTTGTATACATTCGACTATACGGGCCAAGCCCGGGATTTACGGGAAATTGCGGGTTTTTGTTTTCCGGCGATTAAACCTCTTTCATTAAGCGTCTCATCAAAGATGAAAACATTTTTGAAAACTACAAGTCTCATGCGTTTTAGTGGTGAAAAAAAATTTAAAAAATCGTTCGGGAAATGAGTTTACTCCCTGGGTACTTTCCTCGTATACATTCGACTATACGGGCCAAGCCCCGGATTTACGGGAAAACGGGGGATTTCGTTTGCCGGCGATTAAACCTCTTTCATTAGGCGTCTCATCAAAAATGAAAACATCTTTGAAAATTACAAGTCTCATGGGCTTTAGTGGTGAAATAATAATTTAAAAAATCGTTTGGGAAATGAGTTTACTCACAGGGTACTCTCTTTGTATACATTCGACTATACGGGCCAAGCCCGGGATTTACGGGAAATTGCGGGTTTTTGTTTTCCGGCGATTAAACCTCTTTCATTAAGCGTCTCATCAAAAATGAAAACATTTTTGAAAACTACAAGTCTCATGCGTTTTAGTGGTGAAAAAAAATTTAAAAAATCGTTCGGGAAATGAGTTTACTCCCTGGGTACTTTCCTTGTATACATTCGACTATACGGGCCAAGCCCCGGATTTACGGGAAAACGGGGGATTTCGTTTGCCGGCGATTAAACCTCTTTCATTAGGCGTCTCATCAAAAATGAAAACATCTTTGAAAATTACAAGTCTCATGGGCTTTAGTGGTGAAATAATAATTTAAAAAATCGTTTGGGAAATGAGTTTACTCCCTGGGTACTTTCTTTGTATACTTTTGACTATACGGGCCGAGTACAGGATTTACGGGAAATCGCAGGTTTTCGTTTGCCGGCGATTAAACTTCTTTTATTCAGCGTCTCATTAAAAATGAAAACATTTTTGAAAACTACAAGTCTCATGCGTTTTAGTGGTGAAAAAATAATTTAAAAAATCGTTTGGGAAATAAGTTTACACCCTGGGTACTTTCTTTGTATACTTTTGACTATACGGGCCGAGTCCGGGATTTACGGGAAATCGCAGGTTTTCGTTTGCCGGCGATTAAACTTTTTTTATTCAGCGTCTCATCAAAAATGAAAACATTTTTAAAAACTACAAGTCTTATGCGTTTTAATGGTGAAAAAATAATTTAAAAAATCGTTAGGGAAATGAGTTTACTCACTGGGTACTTTCCTTGTATACTTTTGACTATACGGGCCGAGACGGGGATTTACGGGAAATTGCGGGTTTTCGTTTGCCGGCGATTAAACTTCTTTTATTCAGCGTCTCATCAAAAATGAAAACATTTTTAAAAACTACAAGTCTCATGCGGTTTAGTGGTGAAAAAATAATTTAAAAAACCGTTCGGGAAATGAGTTTACACCCTGGTTACTTTCTTTGTATACTTTTGACTATACGGGCCGAGTCTGGGATTTACGGGAAATCGCAGGTTTTCGTTTGCCGGCGATTAAACTTTTTTTATTCAGCGTCTCATCAAAAATGAAAACATTTTTAAAAACTACAAGTCTTATGCGTTTTAATGGTGAAAAAATAATTTAAAAAATCGTTCTGGAAATGAGTTTACTCTCTGGGTACTTTCTTTGTACACTTTTGACTATACGGGCCGAGTCCGGGATTTACAGGAAATCGCAGGTTTTCGTTTGCCGGCGATTAAACTTCTTTTATTCAGCGTCTCATCAAAAATTAAAACATTCTTGAAAACTGCAAGTCTCATGCGTTTTAGTGGTGAAAAAATAATTTAAAAAATCGTTCGGGAAATGAGTTTACTCCCTTGGTACTTTCTTTGTATACTTTTGAATATACGGGCCGAGTCCGGGATTTACGGGAAGTCGCGGATTTTCGTTTGCCGGCGATTAAACTTCTTTTATTCAGCGTCTCATCAAAAATGAAAACATTTTTAAAAACTACAAGTCTCATGGGCTTTAATGGTGAAAAAATAATTTAAAAAATCGTTAGGGAAATGAGTTTACTCACTGGGTACTTTCCTTGTATACTTTTGACTATACGGGCCGAGACGGGGATTTACGGGAAATTGCGGGTTTTCGTTTGCCGGCGATTAAACTTCTTTTATTCAGCGTCTCATCAAAAATGAAAACATTTTTGAAAACTACAAGTCTCATGCGTTTTAGTGGTGAAAAAATAATTTAAAAAATCGTTTGGGAATTAAGTTTACACCCTGGGTACTTTCTTTGTATACTTTTCACTATACGGGCCGAGTCCGGGATTTACGGGAAATCGCAGGTTTTCGTTTGCCGGCGATTAAACTTTTTTTATTCAGCGTCTCATCAAAAATGAAAACATTTTTAAAAACTACAAGTCTTATGCGTTTTAATGGTGAAAAAATAATTTAAAAAATCGTTAGGGAAATGAGTTTACTCACTGGGTACTTTCCTTGTATACTTTTGATTATACGGGCCGAGACGGGGATTTACGGGAAATTGCGGGTTTTCGTTTGCCGGCGATTAAACTTCTTTTATTCAGCGTCTCATCAAAAATGAAAACATTTTTAAAAACTACAAGTCTCATGCGGTTTAGTGGTGAAAAAATAATTTAAAAAACCGTTCGGGAAATGAGTTTACACCCTGGTTACTTTCTTTGTATACTTTTGACTATACGGGCCGAGTCTGGGATTTACGGGAAATCGCAGGTTTTCGTTTGCCGGCGATTAAACTTTTTTTATTCAGCGTCTCATCAAAAATGAAAACATTTTTAAAAACTACAAGTCTTATGCGTTTTAATGGTGAAAAAATAATTTAAAAAATCGTTCTGGAAATGAGTTTACTCTCTGGGTACTTTCTTTGTACACTTTTGACTATACGGGCCGAGTCCGGGATTTACAGGAAATCGCAGGTTTTCGTTTGCCGGCGATTAAACTTCTTTTATTCAGCGTCTCATCAAAAATGAAAACATTCTTGAAAACTACAAGTCTCATGCGTTTTAGTGGTGAAATAATAATTTAAAAAATCGTTTGGGAAATGAGTTTACTCCCTGGGTACTTTCTTTGTATACTTTTGACTACACGGGCCGAGTCCAGGATTTACTGGAAATCGCAGGTTTTCGTTTGCCGGCGATTAAACTTCTTTTATTCACCGTCTCATCAAAAATGAAATCATTTTTAAAAACTGCAAGTCTCATGCGTTTTAGTGGTGAAAAAATAATTTAAAAAATCGTTCGGGAAATGAGTTTACTCCCTTGGTACTTTCTTTGTATACTTTTGACTATACGGGCCGAGTCCGGGATTTACGGGAAGTCGCGGATTTTCGTTTGCCGGCGATTAAACTTCTTTTATTAAGCGTCCCATCAAATATGAAAATATTTTTGAAAACTACAAGTCTCATGCGTTTAGTGGTAAAAAAATAATATAAAAAATCGTTCGGGAAATGAGTTTACTCCCTGGGTACTTTCTTTGTATGCTTTTGACTATACGGGCCAAGCCCGGGATTTACGGGAAATCGCGGGTTTTCGTTTGCCGGCGATTAAACTTCTTTTATTCAGCGTCTCATCAAAAATGAAAACATTTTTAAAAACTACAAGTCTTATGCGTTTTAGTGGTAAAAAAATAATTTAAAAAATCGTTCTGGAAATGAGTTTACTCCCTGGGTACTTTCTTTGTATACTTTTGACTATACGGGCCGAGTCTGGGATTTAGGGAAATCGCAGGTTTTCGTTTGCCGGCGATTAAACTGCTTTTATTCAGCGTCTCATCAAAAATGAAAACATTTTTGAAAACTACAAGTCTCATGCGTTTTAGTGGTGAAAAAGTAATTTAAAAAATCGTTCGGGAAATGAGTTTACTCCCTGGGTACTTTCTTTGTATACTTTTGACTATACGGCCAAGCCCGGGATTTACGGGAAATCGCGGGTTTTCGTTTGCCGGCGATTAAACTTCTTTTATTCAGCGTCTCATCAAAAATGAAAACATTTTTAAAAACTACAAGTCTTATGCGTTTTAGTGGTGAAAAAATAATTTAAAAAATCGTTCTGGAAATGAGTTTACTCCCTGGGTACTTTCTTTGTATACTTTTGACTATACGGGCCGAGTCCGGGATTTACGGGAAATCGCAGGTTTTCGTTTGCCGGCGATTAAACTGCTTTTATTCAGCGTCTCAACAAAAATGAAAACATTCTTGAAAACTACAAGTCTCGTGCGTTTTAGTGGTGAAATAATAATTTAAAAAATCGTTTGGGAAATGAGTTTACTCCCTGGGTACTTTCTTTGTATACTTTTGACCATACGGGCCGAGTCCAGGATTTACGGAAAATCGCAGGTTTTCGTTTGCCGGCGATTAAACTTCTTTTATTCAGCGTCTCATCAAAAATGAAAACATTTTTAAAAACTACTAGTCTCATGCGTTTTAGTGGTAAAAAGTAATTTAAAAAATCGTTCGGGAAATGAGTTTACTCCCTGGGTACTTTCTTTGTATACTTTTGACTATACGGGCCAAGCCCGGGATTTACGGGAAATCGCAGGTTTTCGTTTGCCGGCGATTAAACTTCTTTTATTCAGCGTCTCATCAAAAATGAAAACATTTTTGAAAACTACAAGTCTCATGCGTTTTAGTGGTGAAAAAATAATTTAAAAAATCGTTCGGGAAATGAGTTTACTCCCTTGGTACTTTCTTTGTATACTTTTGACTATACGGGCCGAGTCCGGGATTTACGGGAAGTCGCGGATTTTCGTTTGCCGGCGATTAAACTTCTTTTATTAAGCGTCCCATCAAATATGAAAATATTTTTGAAAACTACAAGTCTCATGCGTTTAGTGGTAAAAAAATAATATAAAAAATCGTTCGGGAAATGAGTTTACTCCCTGGGTACTTTCTTTGTATGCTTTTGACTATACGGGCCAAGCCCGGGATTTACGGGAAATCGCGGGTTTTCGTTTGCCGGCGATTAAACTTCTTTTATTCAGCGTCTCATCAAAAATGAAAACATTTTTAAAAACTACAAGTCTTATGCGTTTTAGTGGTAAAAAAATAATTTAAAAAATCGTTCTGGAAATGAGTTTACTCCCTGGGTACTTTCTTTGTATACTTTTGACTATACGGGCCGAGTCTGGGATTTAGGGAAATCGCAGGTTTTCGTTTGCCGGCGATTAAACTGCTTTTATTCAGCGTCTCATCAAAAATGAAAACATTTTTGAAAACTACAAGTCTCATGCGTTTTAGTGGTGAAAAAGTAATTTAAAAAATCGTTCGGGAAATGAGTTTACTCCCTGGGTACTTTCTTTGTATACTTTTGACTATACGGCCAAGCCCGGGATTTACGGGAAATCGCGGGTTTTCGTTTGCCGGCGATTAAACTTCTTTTATTCAGCGTCTCATCAAAAATGAAAACATTTTTAAAAACTACAAGTCTTATGCGTTTTAGTGGTGAAAAAATAATTTAAAAAATCGTTCTGGAAATGAGTTTACTCCCTGGGTACTTTCTTTGTATACTTTTGACTATACGGGCCGAGTCCGGGATTTACGGGAAATCGCAGGTTTTCGTTTGCCGGCGATTAAACTGCTTTTATTCAGCGTCTCAACAAAAATGAAAACATTCTTGAAAACTACAAGTCTCGTGCGTTTTAGTGGTGAAATAATAATTTAAAAAATCGTTTGGGAAATGAGTTTACTCCCTGGGTACTTTCTTTGTATACTTTTGACCATACGGGCCGAGTCCAGGATTTACGGAAAATCGCAGGTTTTCGTTTGCCGGCGATTAAACTTCTTTTATTCAGCGTCTCATCAAAAATGAAAACATTTTTAAAAACTACTAGTCTCATGCGTTTTAGTGGTAAAAAGTAATTTAAAAAATCGTTCGGGAAATGAGTTTACTCCCTGGGTACTTTCTTTGTATACTTTTGACTATACGGGCCAAGCCCGGGATTTACGGGAAATCGCAGGTTTTCGTTTGCCGGCGATTAAACTTCTTTTATTCAGCGTCTCATCAAAAATGAAAACATTTTTGAAAACTACAAGTCTCATGCGTTTTAGTGGTGAAAAAATAATTTAAAAAATCGTTCGGGAAATGAGTTTACTCCCTGGGTACTTTCTTTGTATACTTTTGACTATACGGGCCAAGCCGGGATTTACGGAAAATCGCGGGTTTTCGTTTGCCGGCGATTAAACTTTTTTTATTCAGCGTCTCATCGAAAAGAAAAACATTTTTAAAAACTACAAGTCTTACGCGTTTTAGTGGTGAAAAAATACTTTAAAAAATCGTTCTGAAAATGAGTTTACTCACAGGGTACTTTCTTTGTATACATTCGACTATACGGGCCAAGCCTGGGATTTACGGGAAATTGCGGGTTTTCGTTTTCCGGCGATTATACCTCTTTCATTAAACGTCTCATCAAAAATGAAAACATTTTTGAAAACTACAAGTCTCATGCGTTTTAGTGGTGAAAAAAAATTTAAAAAATCGTTCGGGAAATGAGTTTACTCCCTGGGTACTTTCTTTGTATACATTCGACTATACGGGCCAAGCCCCGGATTTACGGGAAAACGCGGGTTTTCGTTTGCCGGCGATTAAACTTCTTTTATTCAGCGTCTCATCAAAAATGAAAACATTTTTAAAAACTACAAGTCTCATGGGCTTTAGTGGTGAAATAATAATTTAAAAAATCGTTTGGGAAATGAGTTTACTCCCTGGGTACTTTCTTTGTATACTTTTGACTATACGGGCCGAGTACGGGATTTACGGGAAATTGCAGGTTTTCGTTTGCGGGCGATTAAACTTCTTTTATTCAGCGTCTCATCAAAAATGAAAACATTTTTGAAAACTACAAGTCTCATGCGTTTTAGTGGTGAAAAAATAATTTAAAAAATCGTTCGGGAAATGAGTTTACACCCTGGGTACTTTCTTTGTATACTTTTGACTATACGGGCCGAGTCCGGGATTTTCGGGAAATCGCAGGTTTTCGTTTGCCGGCGATTAAACTTTTTTTATTCAGCGTCTCATCAAAAATGAAAACATTTTTAAAAACTACAAGTCTTATGCGTTTTAATGGTGAAAAAATAATTTAAAAAATCGTTCGGGAAATGAGTTTACTCACTGGGTACTTTCTTTGTATACTTTTGACTATACGGGCCGAGTCCGGGATTTTCGGGAAATTGCAGGTTTTCGTTTGCCGGCGATTAAACTTTTTTTATTCAGTGTCTCATCAAAAATGAAAACATTTTTAAAAACTACAAGTCTTATGCGTTTTAATGGTGAAAAAATAATTTAAAAAATCGTTAGGGAAATGAGTTTACTCACTGGGTACTTTCCTTGCATACTTTTGACTATACGGGCCGAGACCGGGATTTACGGGAAATTGCGGGTTTTCGTTTGCCGGCGATTAAACTTCTTTTATTCAGTGTCTCATCAAAAATGAAAACATTTTTGAAAACTACAAGTCTCATGCGTTTTAGTGGTGAAAAAATAATTTAAAAAATCGTTCGGGAAATGAGTTTACACCCTGGGTACTTTCTTTGTATACTTTTGACTATACGGGCTGAGTCCGGGATTTACGAGAAATCGCAGGTTTTCGTTTGCCGGCGATTAAACCTTTTTTATTCAGCGTCTCATCAAAAATGAAAACATTTTTAAAAACTACAAGTCTTATACGTTTTAATGGTGAAAAAATAATTTAAAAATTCGTTCTGGAAATGAGTTTACTCTCTGGGTACTTTCTTTGTATACTTTTGACTATACGGCCGAGTCCGGAATTTACAGGAAATCGCAGGTTTTCGTTTGCCGGCGATTAAACTTCTTTTATTCACCGTCTCATCAAAAATGAAAACATTTTTAAAAACTGCAAGTCTCATGCGTTTTAGTGCTGAAAAAATAATTTAAAAAATCGTTCGGGAAATGAGTTTACTCCCTGGGTACTTTCTTTGTATACTTTTGACTATGCGGGCCGAGTCCGGGGTTTACGGGAATTGGTGGGTTTTTGTTTGCCGGCGATTAAACTTCTTTTATTCAGCGTATCATCAAAAATGAAAACATTGTTAAAAACTACAAGTCTTATGTGTTTTAGTGGTGAAAAAATAATTTAAAAAATCGTTCGGGAAATGAGTTTACTCCCTGGGTACTTTCTTTGTATACTTTTGACTATACGGGCCGAGTCCAGGGTTTACGGGAATTGGCGGGTTTTTGTTTGCCGGCGATTAAACTTCTTTTATTCAGCGTCTCATCAAAAATGAAAACATTTTTAAAAACTACAAGTCTTATGCGTTTTAGTGGTGAAAAAATAATTTAAAAAATCGTTCGGGAAATGAGTTTACTCCCTTGGTACTTTCTTTGTATACTTTTGACTATACGGGCCGAGTCCGGGATTTACGGGAAGTCGCGGATTTTCGTTTGCCGGCGATTAAACTTCTTTTATTCAGCGTCTCATCAAAAATGAAAACATTTTTGAAAACTACAAGTCTCATGCGTTTTAGTGGTGAAAAAATAATTTAAAAAATCGTTCGGGAAATGAGTTTACTCCCTGGGTACTTTCTTTGTATACTTTTGACTATACGGGCCAAGCCGGGATTTACGGAAAATCGCGGGTTTTCGTTTGCCGGCGATTAAACTTTTTTTATTCAGCGTCTCATCGAAAAGAAAAACATTTTTAAAAACTACAAGTCTTACGCGTTTTAGTGGTGAAAAAATACTTTAAAAAATCGTTCTGAAAATGAGTTTACTCACAGGGTACTTTCTTTGTATACATTCGACTATACGGGCCAAGCCTGGGATTTACGGGAAATTGCGGGTTTTCGTTTTCCGGCGATTATACCTCTTTCATTAAACGTCTCATCAAAAATGAAAACATTTTTGAAAACTACAAGTCTCATGCGTTTTAGTGGTGAAAAAAAATTTAAAAAATCGTTCGGGAAATGAGTTTACTCCCTGGGTACTTTCTTTGTATACATTCGACTATACGGGCCAAGCCCCGGATTTACGGGAAAACGCGGGTTTTCGTTTGCCGGCGATTAAACTTCTTTTATTCAGCGTCTCATCAAAAATGAAAACATTTTTAAAAACTACAAGTCTCATGGGCTTTAGTGGTGAAATAATAATTTAAAAAATCGTTTGGGAAATGAGTTTACTCCCTGGGTACTTTCTTTGTATACTTTTGACTATACGGGCCGAGTACGGGATTTACGGGAAATCGCAGGTTTTCGTTTGCGGGCGATTAAACTTCTTTTATTCAGCGTCTCATCAAAAATGAAAACATTTTTGAAAACTACAAGTCTCATGCGTTTTAGTGGTGAAAAAATAATTTAAAAAATCGTTCGGGAAATGAGTTTACACCCTGGGTACTTTCTTTGTATACTTTTGACTATACGGGCCGAGTCCGGGATTTTCGGGAAATCGCAGGTTTTCGTTTGCCGGCGATTAAACTTTTTTTATTCAGCGTCTCATCAAAAATGAAAACATTTTTAAAAACTACAAGTCTTATGCGTTTTAATGGTGAAAAAATAATTTAAAAAATCGTTCGGGAAATGAGTTTACTCACTGGGTACTTTCTTTGTATACTTTTGACTATACGGGCCGAGTCCGGGATTTTCGGGAAATTGCAGGTTTTCGTTTGCCGGCGATTAAACTTTTTTTATTCAGCGTCTCATCAAAAATGAAAACATTTTTAAAAACTACAAGTCTTATGCGTTTTAATGGTGAAAAAATAATTTAAAAAATCGTTAGGGAAATGAGTTTACTCACTGGGTACTTTCCTTGCATACTTTTGACTATACGGGCCGAGACCGGGATTTACGGGAAATTGCGGGTTTTCGTTTGCCGGCGATTAAACTTCTTTTATTCAGTGTCTCATCAAAAATGAAAACATTTTTGAAAACTACAAGTCTCATGCGTTTTAGTGGTGAAAAAATAATTTAAAAAATCGTTCGGGAAATGAGTTTACACCCTGGGTACTTTCTTTGTATACTTTTGACTATACGGGCTGAGTCCGGGATTTACGAGAAATCGCAGGTTTTCGTTTGCCGGCGATTAAACCTTTTTTATTCAGCGTCTCATCAAAAATGAAAACATTTTTAAAAACTACAAGTCTTATACGTTTTAATGGTGAAAAAATAATTTAAAAATTCGTTCTGGAAATGAGTTTACTCTCTGGGTACTTTCTTTGTATACTTTTGACTATACGGCCGAGTCCGGAATTTACAGGAAATCGCAGGTTTTCGTTTGCCGGCGATTAAACTTCTTTTATTCACCGTCTCATCAAAAATGAAAACATTTTTAAAAACTGCAAGTCTCATGCGTTTTAGTGCTGAAAAAATAATTTAAAAAATCGTT
This sequence comes from Hydractinia symbiolongicarpus, assembly GCF_029227915.1. Lineage (NCBI taxonomy): Eukaryota > Metazoa > Cnidaria > Hydrozoa > Anthoathecata > Hydractiniidae > Hydractinia > Hydractinia symbiolongicarpus. Next base: position 4,642,839 of record NC_079880.1, on the reverse strand, counting down.
CGGGAAATGAGTTTACTCCCTGGGTACTTTCTTTGTATACTTTTGACTATGCGGGCCGAGTCCGGGGTTTACGGGAATTGGTGGGTTTTTGTTTGCCGGCGATTAAACTTCTTTTATTCAGCGTATCATCAAAAATGAAAACATTGTTAAAAACTACAAGTCTTATGTGTTTTAGTGGTGAAAAAATAATTTAAAAAATCGTTCGGGAAATGAGTTTACTCCCTGGGTACTTTCTTTGTATACTTTTGACTATACGGGCCGAGTCCGGGGTTTACGGGAATTGGCGGGTTTTTGTTTGCCGGCGATTAAACTTCTTTTATTCAGCGTCTCATCAAAAATGAAAACATTTTTAAAAACTACAAGTCTTATGCGTTTTAGTGGTGAAAAAATAATTTAAAAAATCGTTCGGGAAATGAGTTTACTCCCTTGGTACTTTCTTTGTATACTTTTGACTATACGGGCCGAGTCCGGGATTTACGGGAAGTCGCGGATTTTCGTTTGCCGGCGATTAAACTTCTTTTATTAAGCGTCCCATCAAATATGAAAATATTTTTGAAAACTACAAGTCTCATGCGTTTAGTGGTAAAAAAATAATATAAAAAATCGTTCGGGAAATGAGTTTACTCCCTGGGTACTTTCTTTGTATGCTTTTGACTATACGGGCCAAGCCCGGGATTTACGGGAAATCGCGGGTTTTCGTTTGCCGGCGATTAAACTTCTTTTATTCAGCGTCTCATCAAAAATGAAAACATTTTTGAAAACTACAAGTCTTATGCGTTTTAGTGGTAAAAAAATAATTTAAAAAATCGTTCTGGAAATGAGTTTACTCCCTGGGTACTTTCTTTGTATACTTTTGACTATACGGCCAAGCCCGGGATTTACGGGAAATCGCGGGTTTTCGTTTGCCGGCGATTAAACTTCTTTTATTCAGCGTCTCATCAAAAATGAAAACATTTTTAAAAACTACAAGTCTTATGCGTTTTAGTGGTGAAAAAATAATTTAAAAAATCGTTCTGGAAATGGGTTTACTCCCTGGGTACTTTCTTTGTATACTTTTGACTATACGGGCCGAGTCCGGGATTTTACGGGAAATCGCAGTTTTTCGTTTGCCGGCGATTAAACTGCTTTTATTCAGCGTCTCAACAAAAATGAAAACATTTTTGAAAACTACAAGTCTCATGCGTTTTAGTGGTGAAAAAATAATTTAAAAAATCGTTCGGGAAATGAGTTTACACCCTTGGTACTTTCTTTGTATACTTTTGACTATACGGGCTGAGTCCGGGATTTACGAGAAATCGCAGGTTTTCGTTTGCCGGCGATTAAACCTTTTTTATTCAGCGTCTCATCAAAAATGAAAACATTTTTAAAAACTACAAGTCTTATACGTTTTAATGGTGAAAAAATAATTTAAAAATTCGTTCTGGAAATGAGTTTACTCTCTGGGTACTTTCTTTGTATACTTTTGACTATACGGCCGAGTCCGGAATTTACAGGAAATCGCAGGTTTTCGTTTGCCGGCGATTAAACTGCTTTTATTCACCGTCTCATCAAAAATGAAAACATTTTTAAAAACTGCAAGTCTCATGCGTTTTAGTGCTGAAAAAATAATTTAAAAAATCGTTCGGGAAATGAGTTTACTCCCTGGGTACTTTCTTTGTATACTTTTGACTATGCGGGCCGAGTCCGGGGTTTACGGGAATTGGTGGGTTTTTGTTTGCCGGCGATTAAACTTCTTTTATTCAGCGTCTCATCAAAAATGAAAACATTGTTAAAAACTACAAGTCTTATGTGTTTTAGTGGTGAAAAAATAATTTAAAAAATCGTTCGGGAAATGAGTTTACTCCCTGGGTACTTTCTTTGTATACTTTTGACTATACGGGCCGAGTCCGGGGTTTACGGGAATTGGCGGGTTTTTGTTTGCCGGCGATTAAACTTCTTTTATTCAGCGTCTCATCAAAAATGAAAACATTTTTAAAAACTACAAGTCTTATGCGTTTTAGTGGTGAAAAAATAATTTAAAAAATCGTTCGGGAAATGAGTTTACTCCCTTGGTACTTTCTTTGTATACTTTTGACTATACGGGCCGAGTCCGGGATTTACGGGAAGTCGCGGATTTTCGTTTGCCGGCGATTAAACTTCTTTTATTAAGCGTCCCATCAAATATGAAAATATTTTTGAAAACTACAAGTCTCATGCGTTTAGTGGTAAAAAAATAATATAAAAAATCGTTCGGGAAATGAGTTTACTCCCTGGGTACTTTCTTTGTATGCTTTTGACTATACGGGCCAAGCCCGGGATTTACGGGAAATCGCGGGTTTTCGTTTGCCGGCGATTAAACTTCTTTTATTCAGCGTCTCATCAAAAATGAAAACATTTTTGAAAACTACAAGTCTTATGCGTTTTAGTGGTAAAAAAATAATTTAAAAAATCGTTCTGGAAATGAGTTTACTCCCTGGGTACTTTCTTTGTATACTTTTGACTATACGGGCCGAGTCTGGGATTTAGGGAAATCGCAGGTTTTCGTTTGTCGGCGATTAAACTGCTTTTATTCAGCGTCTCATCAAAAATGAAAACATTTTTGAAAACTACAAGTCTCATGCGTTTTAGTGGTGAAAAAGTAATTTAAAAAATCGTTCGGGAAATGAGTTTACTCCCTGGGTACTTTCTTTGTATACTTTTGACTATACGGCCAAGCCCGGGATTTACGGGAAATCGCGGGTTTTCGTTTGCCGGCGATTAAACTTCTTTTATTCAGCGTCTCATCAAAAATGAAAACATTTTTAAAAACTACAAGTCTTATGCGTTTTAGTGGTGAAAAAATAATTTAAAAAATCGTTCTGGAAATGAGTTTACTCCCTGGGTACTTTCTTTGTATACTTTTGACTATACGGGCCGAGTCCGGGATTTTACGGGAAATCGCAGTTTTTCGTTTGCCGGCGATTAAACTGCTTTTATTCAGCGTCTCAACAAAAATGAAAACATTCTTGAAAACTACAAGTCTCGTGCGTTTTAGTGATGAAATAATAATTTAAAAAATCGTTTGGGAAATGAGTTTACTCCCTGGGTACTTTCTTTGTATACTTTTGACCATACGGGCCGAGTCCAGGATTTACGGAAAATCGCAGGTTTTCGTTTGCCGGCGATTAAACTTCTTTTATTCAGCGTCTCATCAAAAATGAAAACATTTTTAAAAACTACAAGTCTCATGCGTTTTAGTGGTAAAAAGTAATTTAAAAAATCGTTCGGGAAATGAGTTTACTCCCTGGGTACTTTCTTTGTATACTTTTGACTATACGGGCCAAGCCCGGGATTTACGGGAAATCGCAGGTTTTCGTTTGCCGGCGATTAAACTTCTTTTATTCAGCGTCTCATCAAAAATGAAAACATTTTTGAAAACTACAAGTCTCATGCGTTTTAGTGGTGAAAAAATAATTTAAAAAATCGTTCGGGAAACGAGTTTACTCATTGGGTACTTTCTTTGTATACTTTTGACTATACGGGCCAAGCCGGGATTTACGGAAAATCGCGGGTTTTCGTTTGCCGGCGTTTAAACTTTTTTTATTCAGCGTCTCATCAAAAAGAAAAACATTTTTAAAAACTACAAGTCTTACGCGTTTTAGTGGTGAAAAAATACTTTAAAAAATCGTTCTGAAAATGAGTTTACTCACAGGGTACTTTCTTTGTATACATTCGACTATACGGGCCAAGCCCGGGATTTACGGGAAATTGCGGGTTTTCGTTTTCCGGCGATTATACCTCTTTCATTAAACGTCTCATCAAAAATGAAAACATTTTTGAAAACTACAAGTCTCATGCGTTTTAGTGGTGAAAAAAAATTTAAAAAATCGTTCGGGAAATGAGTTTACTCCCTGGGTACTTTCTTTGTATACATTCGACTATACGGGCCAAGCCCCGGATTTACGGGAAAACGCGGGTTTTCGTTTGCCGGCGATTAAACTTCTTTTATTCAGCGTCTCATCAAAAATGAAAACATTTTTAAAAACTACAAGTCTCATGGGCTTTAGTGGTGAAATAATAATTTAAAAAATCGTTTGGGAAATGAGTTTACTCCCTGGGTACTTTCTTTGTATACTTTTGACTATACGGGCCGAGTACGGGATTTACGGGAAATCGCAGGTTTTCGTTTGCCGGCGATTAAACTTCTTTTATTCAGCGTCTCATCAAAAATGAAAACATTTTTGAAAACTACAAGTCTCATGCGTTTTAGTGGTGAAAAAATAATTTAAAAAATCGTTCGGGAAATGAGTTTACACCCTGGGTACTTTCTTTGTATACTTTTGACTATACGGGCCGAGTCCGGGATTTTCGGGAAATCGCAGGTTTTCGTTTGCCGGCGATTAAACTTTTTTTATTCAGCGTCTCATCAAAAATGAAAACATTTTTAAAAACTACAAGTCTTATGCGTTTTAATGGTGAAAAAATAATTTAAAAAATCGTTAGGGAAATGAGTTTACTCACTGGGTACTTTCCTTGCATACTTTTGACTATACGGGCCGACACCGGGATTTACGGGAAATTGCGGGTTTTCGTTTGCCGGCGATTAAACTTCTTTTATTCAGCGTCTCATCAAAAATGAAAACATTTTTGAAAACTACAAGTCTCATGCGTTTTAGTGGTGAAAAAATAATTTAAAAAATCGTTCGGGAAATGAGTTTACACCCTGGGTACTTTCTTTGTATACTTTTGACTATACGGGCTGAGTCCGGGATTTACGAGAAATCGCAGGTTTTCGTTTGCCGGCGATTAAACCTTTTTTATTCAGCGTCTCATCAAAAATGAAAACATCTTTAAAAACTACAAGTCTTTTACGTTTTAATGGTGAAAAAATAATTTAAAAATTCGTTCTGGAAATGAGTTTACTCTCTGGGTACTTTCTTTGTATACTTTTGACTATACGGCCGAGTCCGGAATTTACAGGAAATCGCAGGTTTTCGTTTGCCGGCGATTAAACTTCTTTTATTCAGCGTCTCATCAAAAATGAAAACATTCTTGAAAACTACAAGTCTCATGCGTTTTAGTGGTGAAATAATAATTTAAAAAATCGTTTGGGAAATGAGTTTACTCCCTGGGTACTTTCTTTGTATACTTTTGACTATACGGGCCGAGTCCAGGATTTACGGGAAATCGCAGGTTTTCGTTTGCCGGCGATTAAACTTCTTTTATTCACCGTCTCATCAAAAATGAAAACATTTTTAAAAACTGCAAGTCTCATGCGTTTTAGTGCTGAAAAAATAATTTAAAAAATCGTTCGGGAAATGAGTTTACTCCTTGGGTACTTTCTTTGTATACTTTTGACTATGCGGGCCGAGTCCGGGGTTTACGGGAATTGGCGGGTTTTTGTTTGCCGGCGATTAAACTTCTTTTATTCAGCGTCTCATCAAAAATGAAAACATTTTTAAAAACTACAAGTCTTATGCGTTTTAGTGGTGAAAAAATAATTTAAAAAATCGTTCTGGAAATGAGTTTACTCACAGGGTACTTTCTTTGTATACTTTTGACTATACGGGTCAAGCCCGGGATTTACGGGAAATCGCGGGTTTTCGTTTTCCGGCGATTAAACCTCTTTCATTAAGCGTCTCATCAAAAAAGAAAACATTTTTGAAAACTACAAGTCTCATGCGTTTTAGTGGTGAAAAAATAATTTAAAAAATCGTTCGGGAAATGAGTTTACTCCCTAGGTACTTTCTTTGTATACTTTTGGTTATACGGGCCGAGTCCAGGGTTTACGGGGAATGGCGGGTTTTCGTTTGCTGGCGATTAAATTTCTTTTATTCAGCGTCTCATCAAAAATGAAAACATTTTTAAAAACTACAAGTCTCATGGGCTTTAGTGGTGAAATAATAATTTAAAAAATCGTTCGGGAAATGAGTTTACACCCTGGGTACTTTCTTATAATACTTTTGACTATACGGGCCGAGTCCGGGATTTACGGGAAATCGCAGGTTTTCGTCTGCCGGCGATTAAACTTCTTTCATTCAGCGTCTCATCAAAAATGAAAACATTCTTGAAAACTACAAGTCTCATGCGTTTTAGTGGTGAAATATTATTTTAAAAAATCGTTTGGGAAATGAGTTTACTCCCTGGGTACTTTCTTTGTATACTTTTGACTATACGGGCCGAGTCCAGGATTTACGGGAAATCGCAGGTTTTCGTTTGCCGGCGATTAAACTTCTTTTATTCACCGTCTCATCAAAAATGAAAACATTTTTTAAAACTGCAAGTCTCATGCGTTTTAGTGCTGAAAAAATAATTTAAAAATCGTTCGGGAAATGAGTTTACTCCCTGGGTACTTCCTTTGTATACTTTTGACTATACGGGCCGAGTCCAGGATTTACGGGAAATTGCAGGTTTTCGTTTGCCGGCGATTAAACTTCTTTTATTCACCGTCTCATCAAAAATGAAAACATTTTTAAAAACTGCAAGTCTCATGCGTTTTAGTGCTGAAAAAATAATTTAAAAAATCGTTCGGAAAATTAGTTTACTCCCTGGGTACTTTCTTTGTATACTTTTGACTATGCGGGCCGAGTCCGGGGTTTACGGGAATTGGCGGATTTTTGTTTGCCGGCGATTAAACTTCTTTTATTCAGCGTCTCATCAAAAATGAAAACATTTTTAAAAACTACAAGTCTTATGCGTTTTAGTGGTGAAAAAATAATTTAAAAAATCGTTCTGGAAATGAGTTTACTGACAGGGTACTTTCTTTGTATACATTCGACTATACGGGTCAAGCCCGGGATTTACGGGAAATCGCGGGTTTTCGTTTTCCGGCGATTAAACCTCTTTCATTAAGCGTCTCATCAAAAATGAAAACATTTTTGAAAACTACAAGTCTCATGCGTTTTAGTGGTGAAAAAATAATTTAAAAAATCGTTAGGGAAATGAGTTTACTCACTGGGTACTTTCCTTGTATACTTTTGACTATACGGGCCGAGACCGGGATTTACGGGAAATTGCGGGTTTTCGTTTGCCGGCGATTAAACTTCTTTTATTCAGCGTCTCATCAAAAATGAAAACATTTTTGAAAACTACAAGTCCCATGGGCTTTAGTGGTGAAATAATAATTTAAAAAATCGTTTAAGAAATGAGTTTACCCCCTGGGTACTTTCTTTGTATACTTTTGACTATACGGGCCGAGTACGGGATTTACGGGAAATCGCAGGTTTTCGTTTGCCGGCGATTAAACTTCTTTTATTCAGCGTCTCATCAAAAATGAAAACATTTTTAAAAACTACAAGTCTCACGGGCTTTAGTGGTGAAATAATAATTTAAAAAATCGTTTGGGAAATGAGTTTACTCCCTGGGTACTTTCTTTGTATACTTTTGAATATACGGGCCGAGTACGGGATTTACGGGAAATCGCAGGTTTTCGTTTGCCGGCGATTAAACTTCTTTTATTCAGCGTCTCATCAAAAATGAAAACATTTTTGAAAACTACAAGTCTCATGCGTTTTAGTGGTGAAAAAATAATTTAAAAAATCGTTCGGGAAATGAGTTTACACCCTGGGTACTTTCTTTGTATACTTTTGACTATACGGGCCGAGCCCGGGATTTACGGGAAATCGCAGGTTTTCGTTTGCCGGCGATTAAACCTTTTTTATTCAGCGTCTCATCAAAAATGAAAACATTTTTAAAAATTACAAGTCTTATGCGTTTTAATGGTGAAAAAATAATTTAAAAAATCGTTCTGGAAATGAGTTTACTCTCTGGGTACTTTCTTTGTATACTTTTGACTATACGGGCCGAGTCCGGAATTTACAGGAAATCGCAGGTTTTCGTTTCCCGGCGATTAAACTTCTTTTATTCAGCGTCTCATCAAAAATGAAAACATTCTTGAAAACTACAAGTCTCATGCGTTTTAGTGGTGAAATATTAATTTAAAAAATCGTTTGGGAAATGAGTTTACTCCCTGGGTACTTTCTTTGTATACTTTTGACTATACGGGCCGAGTCCGCGATTTACGGGAAATCGCAGGTTTTCGTTTGCCGGCGATTAAACTTCTTTTATTCAGCGTCTCATCAAAAATGAAAACATTTTTAAAAACTACAAGTCTTATGCGTTTTAGTGGTGAAAAAATAATTTAAAAAATCGTTCTGGAAATGAGTTTAATCACAGGGTACTTTCTTTGTATACATTCGACTATACGGGTCAAGCCCGGGATTTACGGGAAATCGCGGGTTTTCGTTTTCCGGCGATTAAACCTCTTTCATTAAGCGTCTCATCAAAAATGAAAACATTTTTGAAAACTACAAGTCTCATGCGTTTTAGTGGTGAAAAAATAATTTAAAAAATCGTTCGGGAAATGAGTTTACTCCCTGGGTACTTTCTTTGTATACTTTTGACTATACGGGCCGAGTCCGGAATTTACGGGAAATCGCAGGTTTTCGTTTGCCGGCGATTAAACTTCTTTTATTCAGCGTCTCATCAAAAATGAAAACATTTTTAAAAACTACAAGTCTTATGCGTTTTAGTGGTGAAAAAATAATTTAAAAAATCGTTCTGGAAATGAGTTTAATCACAGGGTACTTTCTTTGTATACATTCGACTATACGGGTCAAGCCCGGGATTTACGGGAAATCGCGGGTTTTCGTTTTCCGGCGATTAAACCTCTTTCATTAAGCGTCTCATCAAAAATGAAAACATTTTTGAAAACTACAAGTCTCATGCGTTTTAGTGGTAAAAAAATAATTTAAAAAATCGTTCGGGAAATGAGTTTACTCCCTGGGTACTTTCTTTGTATACTTTTGGTTATACGGGCCGAGTCCAGGGTTTACGGGAAATGGCGGGTTTTCGTTTGCTGGCGATTTAATTTCTTTTATTCAGCGTCTCATCAAAAATGAAAACATTTTTAAAAACTACAAGTCTCATGGGCTTTAGTGGTGAAATAATAATTTAAAAAATCGTTCGAGAAATGAGTTTACGCCCTGGGTACTTTCTTATTATACTTTTGACTATACGGGCCGAGTCCGGGATTTACGGGAAATCGCAGGTTTTCGTCTGCCGGCGATTAAACTTCTTTCATTCAGCGTCTCATCAAAAATGAAAACATTTTTGAAAACTACAAGTCTCATGCGTTTTAGCGGTGAAAAAATAATTTAAAAAATCGTTATGGAAATGAGTTTACTCACTGGGTACTTTCCTTGTATACATTTGACTATACGGGCCGAGACCGGGATTTACGGGAAATTGCGGGTTTTCGTTTGCCGGCGATTAAACTTCTTTTATTCAGCGTCTCATCAAAAATGAAAACATTTTTAAAAACTACAAGTCTTATGCGTTTTAGTGGTAAAAAAATAATTTAAAAAATCGTTCGGGAAATGAGTTTAATCACAGGGTACTTTCTTTGTATACTTTTGACTATACGGCCAAACCCGGGATTTACGGGAAATCGCGGGTTTTCGTTTGCCGGCGATTAAACTTCTTTTATTCAGCGTCTCATCAAAAATGAAAACATTTTTAAAAACTACAAGTCTTATGCGTTTTAGTGGTGAAAAAATAATTTAAAAAATCGTTCGGGAAATGAGTTTACTCCCTGGGTACTTTCTTTGTATACTTTTTGGTTATACGGGCCGAGTCCAGGGTTTACGGGAAATGGCGGGTTTTCGTTTGCTGGCGATTTAATTTCTTTTATTCAGCGTCTCATCAAAAATGAAAACATTTTTAAAAACTACAAGTCTAATGGGCTTTAGTGGTGAAATAATAATTTAAAAAATCGTTCGAGAAATGAGTTTACGCCCTGGGTACTTTCTTATTATACTTTTGACTATACGGGCCGAGTCCGGGATTTACGGGAAATCGCAGGTTTTCGTCTGCCGGCGATTAAACTTCTTTCATTCAGCGTCTCATCAAAAATGAAAACATTTTTGAAAACTACAAGTCTCATGGGCTTTAGTGGTGAAATAAAAATTTAAAAAATCGTTTGGGAAATGAGTTTACTCCCTGGGTACTTTCTTTGTATACTTTTGACTATACAGGCCGAGTACGGGATTTACGGGAAATCGCAGGTTTTCGTTTGCTGGCAATTAAACTTCTTTTATTCAGCGTCTCATCAAAAATGAAAACATTTTTGAAAACTACAAGTCTCATGCGTTTTAGTGGTGAAAAAATAATTTAAAAAATCGCTCGGGAAATGAGTTTACACCCTGGGTACTTTCTTTGTATACTTTTGACTATAGGGGCCAAGCCGGGATTTACGGGAAATCACGGGTTTTTGTTTGCCAGCGATTAAACTTCTTTTATTCAGCGTCTCATCAAAAATGAAAACATTTTTAAAAACTACAAGTCTTATGCGTTTTAGTGGTGAAAAAATAATTTAAAAAATTGTTCTGGAAATGAGTTTACTCCCTGGGTACTTTCTTTGTATACATTCGACTATACGGGCCAAGCCCGGGATTTACGGGAAATCGCGGGTTTTCGTTTGCCGGCGATTAAACTTCTTTTATTCAGCGTCTCATCAAAAATGAAAACATTTTTGAAAACTACAAGTCTCATGCGTTTTAGTGGTGAAAAAATAATTTAAAAAATCGTTCGGGAAATGAGTTTACTCCCTGGGTACTTTCTTTGTATACTTTTGACTATAGGGGCCAAGCCGGGATTTACGGGAAATCGCGGGTTTTCGTTTGCCGGCGATTAAACTTCTTTTATTCAGCGTCTCATCAAAAATGAAAACATTTTTAAAAACTACAAGTCTTATGCGTTTTAGTGGTGAAAAAATAATTTAAAAAATCGTTCTGGAAATGAGTTTACTCACAGGGTACTTTCTTTGTATACATTCGACTATACGGGCCAAGCCCGGGATTTACGGAAAATCGCGGGATTTCGTTTGCCGGCGATTAAACCTCTTTCATTAAGCGTCTCATCAAAAATGAAAACATTTTTGAAAACTACAAGTCTCATGCGTTTTAGTGGTGAAAAAATAATTTAAAAAATCGTTCGGGAAATGAGTTTACTCCCTGGGTACTTTCTTTGTATACTTTTGGTTATACGGGCCGAGTCCAGGGTTTACGGGAAATGGCGGGTTTTCGTTTGCTGGCGATTTAATTTCTTTTATTCAGCGTCTCATCAAAAATGAAAACATTTTTAAAAACTACAAGTCTCATGGGCTTTAGTGGTGAAATAATAATTTAAAAAATCGTTCGAGAAATGAGTTTACGCCCTGGGTACTTTCTTATTATACTTTTTACTATACGGGCCGAGTCCGGGATTTACGGGAAATCGCAGGTTTTCGTCTGCCGGCGATTAAACTTCTTTCATTCAGCGTCTCATCAAAAATGAAAACATTTTTGAAAACTACAAGTCTCATGCGTTTTAGCGGTGAAAAAATAATTTAAAAAATCGTTATGGAAATGAGTTTACTCACTGGGTACTTTCCTTGTATACATTTGACTATACGGGCCGAGACCGGGATTTACGGGAAATTGCGGGTTTTCGTTTGCCGGCGATTAAACTTCTTTTATTCAGCGTCTCATCAAAAATGAAAACATTTTTAAAAACTACAAGTCTTATGCGTTTTAGTGGTGAAAAAATAATTTAAAAAATCGTTCTGGAAATGAGTTTAATCACAGGGTACTTTCTTTGTATACATTCGACTATACGGGTCAAGCCCGGGATTTACGGGAAATCGCGGGTTTTCGTTTTCCGGCGATTAAACCTCTTTCATTAAGCGTCTCATCAAAAATGAAAACATTTTTGAAAACTACAAGTCTCATGCGTTTTAGTGGTGAAAAAATAATTTAAAAAATCGTTCGGGAAATGAGTTTACTCCCTGGGTACTTTCTTTGTATACTTTTGGTTATACGGGCCGAGTCCAGGGTTTACGGGAAATGGCGGGTTTTCGTTTGCTGGCGATTTAATTTCTTTTATTCAGCGTCTCATCAAAAATGAAAACATTTTTAAAAACTACAAGTCTCATGGGCTTTAGTGGTGAAATAATAATTTAAAAAATCGTTCGAGAAATGAGTTTACGCCCTGGGTACTTTCTTATTATACTTTTGACTATACGGGCCGAGTCCGGGATTTACGGGAAATCGCAGGTTTTCGTCTGCCGGCGATTAAACTTCTTTCATTCAGCGTCTCATCAAAAATGAAAACATTTTTGAAAACTACAAGTCTCATGGGCTTTAGTGGTGAAATAAAAATTTAAAAAATCGTTTGGGAAATGAGTTTACTCCCTGGGTACTTTCTTTGTATACTTTTGACTATACAGGCCGAGTACGGGATTTACGGGAAATCGCAGGTTTTCGTTTGCCGGCGATTAAACTTCTTTTATTCAGCGTCTCATCAAAAATGAAAACATTTTTGAAAACTACAAGTCTCATGCGTTTTAGTGGTGAAAAAATAATTTAAAAAATCGCTCGGGAAATGAGTTTACACCCTGGGTACTTTCTTTGTATACTTTTGACTATACGGGCCGAGTCCGGGATTTACTGGAAATCGCAGGTTATCGTTTGCCGGCGATTAAACCTTTTTTATTCAGCGTCTCATCAAAAATGAAAACATTTTTAAAAATTACAAGTCTTATGCGTTTTAATGGTGAAAAAATAATTTAAAAAATCGTTCTGGAAATGAGTTTACTCTCTGGGTACTTTCTTTGTATACTTTTGACTATACGGGCCGAGTCCGGAATTTACAGGAAATCGCAGGTTTTCGTTTGCCGGCGATTAAACTTCTTTTATTCAGCGTCTCATCAAAAATGAAAACATTCTTGAAAACTACAAGTCTCATGCGTTTTAGTGGTGAAATAATAATTTAAAAAATCGTTTGGGAAATGAGTTTACTCCCTGGGTACTTTCTTTGTATACTTTTGACTATACGGGCCGAGTCCGGGATTTACGGGAAATCGCAGGTTTTCGTTTGCCGGCGATTAAACTTCTTTTATTCAGCGTCTCATCAAAAATGAAAACATTTTTAAAAACTACAAGTCTTATGCGTTTTAGTGGTGAAAAAATAATTTAAAAAATCGTTCTGGAAATGAGTTTAATCACAGGGTACTTTCTTTGTATACATTCGACTATACGGGTCAAGCCCGGGATTTACGGGAAATCGCGGGTTTTCGTTTTCCGGCGATTAAACCTCTTTCATTAAGCGTCTCATCAAAAATGAAAACATTTTTGAAAACTACAAGTCTCATGCGTTTTAGTGGTGAAAAAATAATTTAAAAAATCGTTCGGGAAATGAGTTTACTCCCTGGGTACTTTCTTTGTATACTTTTGGTTATACGGGCCGAGTCCAGGGTTTACGGGAAATGGCGGGTTTTCGTTTGCTGGCGATTTAATTTCTTTTATTCAGCGTCTCATCAAAAATGAAAACATTTTTAAAAACTACAAGTCTCATGGGCTTTAGTGGTGAAATAATAATTTAAAAAATCGTTCGAGAAATGAGTTTACGCCCTGGGTACTTTCTTATTATACTTTTGACTATACGGGCCGAGTCCGGGATTTACGGGAAATCGCAGGTTTTCGTCTGCCGGCGATTAAACTTCTTTCATTCAGCGTCTCATCAAAAATGAAAACATTTTTGAAAACTACAAGTCTCATGCGTTTTAGCGGTGAAAAAATAATTTAAAAAATCGTTATGGAAATGAGTTTACTCACTGGGTACTTTCCTTGTATACATTTGACTATACGGGCCGAGACCGGGATTTACGGGAAATTGCGGGTTTTCGTTTGCCGGCGATTAAACTTCTTTTATTCAGCGTCTCATCAAAAATGAAAACATTTTTAAAAACTACAAGTCTCATGGGCTTTAGTGGTGAAATAAAAATTTAAAAAATCGTTTGGGAAATGAGTTTACTCCCTGGGTACTTTCTTTGTATACTTTTGACTATACGGGCCGAGTACGGGATTTACGGGAAATCGCAGGTTTTCGTTTGCCGGCGATTAAACTTCTTTTATTCAGCGTCTCATCAAAAATGAAAACATTTTTGAAAACTACAAGTCTCATGCGTTTTAGTGGTGAAAAAATAATTTAAAAAATCGCTCGGGAAATGAGTTTACACCCTGGGTACTTTCTTTGTATACTTTTGACTATACGGGCCGAGTCCGGGATTTACTGGAAATCGCAGGTTATCGTTTGCCGTCGATTAAACTTTTTTTATTCAGCGTCTCATCAAAAATGAAAACATTTTTAAAAACTACAAGTATTATGTGTTTTAATGGTGAAAAAATAATTTAAAAAATCGTTAGGGAAATGAGTTTACTCACTGGGTACTTTCCTTGTATACTTTTGACTATACGGGCCGAGACCGGGATTTACGGGAAATTGCGGGTTTTCGTTTGCCGGCGATTAAACTTCTTTTATTCAGCGTCTCATCAAAAATGAAAACATTTTTAAAAACTACAAGTCTCATGGGCTTTAGTGGTGAAATAATAATTTAAAAAATCGTTTGGGAAATGAGTTTACTCCCTGGGTACTTTCTTTGTATACTTGGGACTATACAGGCCGAGTACGGGATTTACGGGAAATCGCAGGTTTTCGTTTGCCGGCGATTAAACTTCTTTTATTCCGCGTCTCATCAAAAATGAAAACATTTTTGAAAACTACAAGTCTCATGCGTTTTAGTGGTTAAAAAATAATTTAAAAAATCGTTCGGGAAATGAGTTTACACCCTGGGTACTTTCTTTGTATACTTTTGACTATACGGGCCGAGTCCGGGATTTACGGGAAATCGCAGGTTTTCGTTTGCCGGCGATTAAACCTTTTTTATTCAGCGTCTCATCAAAAATGAAAACATTTTTAAAAATTACAAGTCTTATGCGTTTTAATGGTGAAAAAATAATTTAAAAAATCGTTCTGGAAATGAGTTTACTCTCTGGGTACTTTCTTTGTATACTTTTGACTATACGGGCCGAGTCCGGGATTTACAGGAAATCGCAGGTTTTCGTTTGCCGGCGATTAAACTTTTTTTATTCAGCGTCTCATCAAAAATGAAAACATTCTTGAAAACTACAAGTCTCATGCGTTTTAGTGGTGAAATAATAATTTAAAAAATCGTTTAGGAAATGAGTTTACTCACTGTGTACTTTCTTTGTATACTTTTGACTATACGGGCCGAGTCCAGGATTTACGGGAAATCGCAGGTTTTCGTTTGCCGGCGATTAAACTTCTTTTATTCACCGTCTCATCAAAAATGAAAACATTTTTAAAAACTGCAAGTCTCATGCGTTTTAGTGCTGAAAAAATAATTTAAAAAATCGTTCGGGAAATGAGTTTACTCCCTGGGTACTTTCTTTGTATACTTTTGACTATGCGGGCCGAGTCCGGGGTTTACGGGAAATGGCGGGTTTTTGTTTGCCGGCGATTAAACTTCTTTTATTCAGCGTCTCATCAAAAATGAAAACATTTTTAAAAACTACAAGTCTTATGCGTTTTAGTGGTGAAAAAATAATTTAAAAAATCGTTCTGGAAATGAGTTTACTCACAGGGTACTTTCTTTGTATACATTCGACTATACGGGCCAAGCCCGGGATTTACGGGAAATCGCGGGTTTTCGTTTTCCGGCGATTAAACCTCTTTCATTAAGCGTCTCATCAAAAATGAAAACATTTTTGAAAACTACAAGTCTCATGCGTTTTAGTGGTGAAAAAATAATTTAAAAAATCGTTCGGGAAATGAGTTTACTCCCTGGGTACTTTCTTTGTATACTTTTGGTTATACGGGCCGAGTCCAGG
Source organism: Hydractinia symbiolongicarpus (assembly GCF_029227915.1). Classification (NCBI taxonomy): domain Eukaryota; kingdom Metazoa; phylum Cnidaria; class Hydrozoa; order Anthoathecata; family Hydractiniidae; genus Hydractinia; species Hydractinia symbiolongicarpus. The sequence continues at coordinate 4,627,153 of NC_079880.1, read as the reverse complement.
GTTTACGGGAAATGGCGGGTTTTCGTTTGCTGGCGATTAACTTTCTTTTATTCAGCGTCTCATCAAAAATGAAAACATTTTTAAAAACTACAAGTCTCATGGGCTTTAGTGGTGAAATAATAATTTAAAAAATCGTTCGGGAAATGAGTTTACACCCTGGGTACTTTCTTATTATACTTTTGACTATACGGGCCGAGTCCGGGATTTACGTGAAATCGCAGGTTTTCGTCTGCCGGCGATTAAACTTCTTTCATTCAGCGTCTCATCAAAAATGAAAACATTTTTGAAAACTACAAGTCTCATGCGTATTAGTGGTGAAAACATAATTTAAAAAATCGTTCGGGAAATGAGTTTACACCCTGGGTACTTTCTTTGTATACTTTTGACTATACGGGCCGAGTCCGGGATTTACGGGAAATCGCAGGTTTTTGTTTGCCGGCGATTAAACCTTTTTTATTCAGCGTCTCATCAAAAATGAAAACATTTTTAAAAATTACAAGTCTTATGCGTTTTAATGGTGAAAAAATAATTTAAAAAATCGTTCTGGAAATGAGTTTACTCTCTGGGTACTTTCTTTGTATACTTTTGACTATACGGGCCGAGTCCGGGATTTACGGGAAATCGCAGGTTTTCGTTTGCCGGCGATTAAACCTTTTTTATTCAGCGTCTCATCAAAAATGAAAACATTTTTAAAAATTACAAGTCTTATGCGTTTTAATGGTGAAAAAATAATTTAAAAAATCGTTCTGGAAATGAGTTTACTCTCTGGGTACTTTCTTTGTATACTTTTGACTATACGGGCCGAGTCCGGGATTTACGGGAAATCGCAGGTTTTCGTTTGCCGGCGATTAAACCTTTTTTATTCAGCGTCTCATCAAAAATGAAAACATTTTTAAAAATTACAAGTCTTATGCGTTTTAATGGTGAAAAAATAATTTAAAAAATCGTTTAGGAAATGAGTTTACTCACTGTGTACTTTCTTTGTATACTTTTGACTATACGGGCCGAGTCCAGGATTTACGGGAAATCGCAGGTTTTCGTTTGCCGGCGATTAAACTTCTTTTATTCACCGTCTCATCAAAAATGAAAACATTTTTAAAAACTGCAAGTCTCATGCGTTTTAGTGCTGAAAAAATAATTTAAAAAATCGTTCGGGAAATGAGTTTACTCCCTGGGTACTTTCTTTGTATACTTTTGACTATGCGGGCCGAGTCCGGGGTTTACGGGAAATGGCGGGTGTTTGTTTGCCGGCGATTAAACTTCTTTTATTCAGCGTCTCATCAAAAATGAAAACATTTTTAAAAACTACAAGTCTTATGCGTTTTAGTGGTGAAAAAATAATTTAAAAAATCGTTCTGGAAATGAGTTTACTCACAGGGTACTTTCTTTGTATACATTCGACTATACGGGCCAAGCCCGGGATTTACGGAAAATCGCGGGTTTTCGTTTTCCGGCGATTAAACCTCTTTCATTAAGCGTCTCATCAAAAATGAAAACATTTTTGAAAACTACAAGTCTCATGCGTTTTAGTGGTGAAAAAATAATTTAAAAAATCGTTCGGGAAATGAGTTTACTCCCTGGGTACTTTCTTTGTATACTTTTGGTTATACGGGCCGAGTCCAGGGTTTACGGGAAATGGCGGGTTTTCGTTTGCTGGCGATTAACTTTCTTTTATTCAGCGTCTCATCAAAAATGAAAACATTTTTAAAAACTACAAGTCTCATGGGCTTTAGTGGTGAAATAATAATTTAAAAAATCGTTCGGGAAATGAGTTTACACCCTGGGTACTTTCTTATTATACTTTTGACTATAAGGGCCGAGTCCGGGATTTACGGGAAATCGCAGGTTTTCGTCTGCCGGCGATTAAACTTCTTTCATTCAGCGTCTCATCAAAAATGAAAACATTTTTGAAAACTACAAGTCTCATGCGTATTAGTGGTGAAAACATAATTTAAAAAATCGTTCGGGAAATGAGTTTACTCCCTGGGTACTTTCTTTGTATACTTTTGACTATACGGGCCGAGTCCGGGATTTACGGGAAGTCGCGGGTTTTCGTTTGCCGGCGATTAAACTTCTTTCATTCAGCGTCTCTTCAAAAATGAAAACATTTTTGAAAACTACAAGTCTCATGCGTTTTAGTGGTGAAAAAATAATTTAAAAAATCGTTCGGGAAATGAGTTTACTCCCTGGGTACTTTCTTTGTATACTTTTGGTTATACGGGCCGAGTCCAGGGTTTACGGGAAATGGCGGGTTTTCGTTTGCTGGCTATTAACTTTCTTTTATTCAGCGTCTCATCAAAAATGAAAACATTTTTAAAAACTACAAGTCTTATGCGTTTTAATGGTGAAAAAATAATTTAAAAAATCGTTAGGGAAATGAGTTTACTCACTGGGTACTTTCCTTGTATACTTTTGACTATAGGGGCCGAGACCGGGATTTACGGGAAATTGCGGGTTTTTGTTTGCCAGCGATTAAACTTCTTTTATTCAGCGTCTCATCAAAAATGAAAACATTTTTAAAAACTACAAGTCTCATGGGCTTTAGTGGTGAAATAATAATCTAAAAAATCGTTTGGGAAATGAGTTTACTCCCTGGGTACTTTCTTTGTATACTTGGGACTATACGGGCCGAGTACGGGATTTACGGGAAATCGCAGGTTTTCGTTTGCCGGCGATTAAACTTCTTTTATTCCGCGTCTCATCAAAAATGAAAACATTTTTGAAAACTACAAGTCTCATGCGTTTTAGTGGTTAAAAAATAATTTAAAAAATCGTTCGGGAAATGAGTTTACACCCTGGGTACTTTCTTTGTATACTTTTGACTATACGGGCCGAGTCCGGGATTTACGGGAAATCGCAGGTTTTCGTTTGCCGGCGATTAAACCTTTTTTATTCAGCGTCTCATCAAAAATGAAAACATTTTTAAAAATTACAAGTCTTATGCGTTTTAATGGTGAAAAAATAGTTTAAAAAATCGTTCTGGAAATGAGTTTACTCTCTGGGTACTTTCTTTGTATACTTTTGACTATACGGGCCGAGTCCGGGATTTACGGGAAATTGCGGGTTTGCGTTTGCCGGCGATTAAACTTTTTTTATTCAGCGTCTCATCAAAAATGAAAACATTCTTGAAAACTACAAGTCTCATGCGTTTTAGTGGTGAAATAATAATTTAAAAAATCGTTTGGGAAATGAGTTTACTCACTGTGTACTTTCTTTGTATACTTTTGACTATACGGGCCGAGTCCAGGATTTACGGGAAATCGCAGGTTTTCGTTTGCCGGCGATTAAACTTCTTTTATTCACCGTCTCATCAAAAATGAAAACATTTTTAAAAACTGCAAGTCTCATGCGTTTTAGTGCTGAAAAAATAATTTAAAAAATCGTTCTGGAAATGAGTTTACTCACAGGGTACTTTCTTTGTATACATTCGACTATACGGGCCAAGCCCGGGATTTACGGGAAATCGCGGGTTTTCGTTTTCCGGCGATTAAACCTCTTTCATTAAGCGTCTCATCAAAAATGAAAACATTTTTGAAAACTACAAGTCTCATGCGTTTTAGTGGTGAAAAAATAATTTAAAAAATCGTTCGGGAAATGAGTTTACTCCCTGGGTACTTTCTTTGTATACTTTTGGTTATACGGGCCGAGTCCAGGGTTTACGGGAAATGGCGGGTTTTCGTTTGCTGGCTATTAACTTTCTTTTATTCAGCGTCTCATCAAAAATGAAAACATTTTTAAAAACTACAAGTCTTATGCGTTTTAATGGTGAAAAAATAATTTAAAAAATCGTTAGGGAAATGAGTTTACTCACTGGGTACTTTCCTTGTATACTTTTGACTATAGGGGCCGAGAACGGGATTTACGGGAAATTGCGGGTTTTCGTTTGCCAGCGATTAAACTTCTTTTATTCAGCGTCTCATCAAAAATGAAAACATTTTTAAAAACTACAAGTCTCATGGGCTTTAGTGGTGAAATAATAATTTAAAAAATCGTTTGGGAAATGAGTTTACTCCCTGGGTACTTTCTTTGTATACTTGGGACTATACGGGCCGAGTACGGGATTTACGGGAAATCGCAGGTTTTCGTTTGCCGGCGATTAAACTTCTTTTATTCAGCGTCTCATCAAAAATGAAAACATTTTTGAAAACTACAAGTCTCATGCGTTTTAGTGGTTAAAAAATAATTTAAAAAATCGTTCGGGAAATGAGTTTACACCCTGGGTACTTTCTTTGTATACTTTTGACTATACGGGCCGAGTCCGGGATTTACGGGAAATCGCAGGTTTTCGTTTGCCGGCGATTAAACCTTTTTTATTCAGCGTCTCATCAAAAATGAAAACATTTTTAAAAATTACAAGTCTTATGCGTTTTAATGGTGAAAAAATAGTTTAAAAAATCGTTCTGGAAATGAGTTTACTCTCTGGGTACTTTCTTTGTATACTTTTGACTATACGGGCCGAGTCCGGGATTTACGGGAAATTGCGAGTTTGCGTTTGCCGGCGATTAAACTTCTTTTATCCAGCGTCTCATCAAAAATGAAAACATTTTTAAAAACTACAAGTCTCATGGGCTTTAGTGGTGAAATAATAATTTAAAAAATCGTTTGGGAAATGAGTTTACTCCCTGGGTACTTTCTTTGTATACTTGGGACTATACGGGCCGAGTACGGGATTTACGGGAAATCGCAGGTTTTCGTTTGCCGGCGATTAAACTTCTTTTATTCCGCGTCTCATCAAAAATGAAAACATTTTTGAAAACTACAAGTCTCATGCGTTTTAGTGGTTAAAAAATAATTTAAAAAATCGTTCGGGAAATGAGTTTACACCCTGGGTACTTTCTTTGTATACTTTTGACTATACGGGCCGAGTCCGGGATTTACGGGAAATCGCAGGTTTTCGTTTGCCGGCGAATAAACCTTTTTTATTCAGCGTCTCATCAAAAATAAAAACATTTTTAAAAATTACAAGTCTTATGCGTTTTAATGGTGAAAAAATAATTTAAAAAATCGTTCTGGAAATGAGTTTACTCTCTGGGTACTTTCTTTGTATACTTTTGACTATACGGGCCGAGTCCGGGATTTACAGGAAATCGCAGGTTTTCGTTTGCCGGCGATTAAACTTTTTTTATTCAGCGTCTCATCAAAAATGAAAACATTCTTGAAAACTACAAGTCTCATGCGTTTTAGTGGTGAAATAATAATTTAAAAAATCGTTTGGGAAATGAGTTTACTCACTGTGTACTTTCTTTGTATACTTTTGACTATACGGGCCGAGTCCAGGATTTACGGGAAATCGCAGGTTTTCGTTTGCCGGCGATTAAACTTCTTTTATTCACCGTCTCATCAAAAATGAAAACATTTTTAAAAACTGCAAGTCTCATGCGTTTTAGTGCTGAAAAAATAATTTAAAAAATCGTTCTGGAAATGAGTTTACTCACAGGGTACTTTCTTTGTATACATTCGACTATACGGGCCAAGCCCGGGATTTACGGGAAATCGCGGGTTTTCGTTTTCCGGCGATTAAACCTCTTTCATTAAGCGTCTCATCAAAAATGAAAACATTTTTGAAAACTACAAGTCTCATGCGTTTTAGTGGTGAAAAAATAATTTAAAAAATCGTTCGGGAAATGAGTTTACTCCCTGGGTACTTTCTTTGTATACTTTTGGTTATACGGGCCGAGTCCAGGGTTTACGGGAAATGGCGGGTTTTCCTTTGCTGGCGATTAACTTTCTTTTATTCAGCGTCTCATCAAAAATGAAAACATTTTTAAAAACTACAAGTCTCATGGGCTTTAGTGGTGAAATAATAATTTAAAAAATCGTTCGGGAAATGAGTTTACACCCTGGGTACTTTCTTATTATACTTTTGACTATACGGGCCGAGTCCGGGATTTACGGGAAATCGAAGGTTTTCGTCTGCCGGCGATTAAACTTCTTTCATTCAGCGTCTCATCAAAAATGAAAACATTTTTGAAAACTACAAGTCTCATGCGTATTAGTGGTGAAAATATAATTTAAAAAATCGTTCGGGAAATGAGTTTACTCCCTGGGTACTTTCTTTGTATACTTTTGACTATACGGGCCGAGTCCGGGATTTACGGGAAGTCGCGGGTTTTCGTTTGCCGGCGATTAAACTTCTTTCATTCAGCGTCTCTTCAAAAATGAAAACATTTTTGAAAACTACAAGTCTCATGCGTTTTAGTGGTGAAAAAATAATTTAAAAAATCGTTCGGGAAATGAGTTTACTCCCTGGGTACTTTCTTTGTATACTTTTGGTTATACGGGCCGAGTCCAGGGTTTACGGGAAATGGCGGGTTTTCGTTTGATGGCGATTAACTTTCTTTTATTCAGCGTCTCATCAAAAAAGAAACCATTTTTAAAAACTACAAGTCTCATGGGCTTTAGTGGTGAAATAATAATTTAAAAAATCGTTCGGGAAATGAGTTTACACCCTGGGTACTTTCTTATTATACTTTTGACTATACGGGCCGAGTCCGGGATTTACGGGAAATCGCAGGTTTTCGTCTGCCGGCGATTAAACTTCTTTCATTCAGCGTCTCATCAAAAATGAAAACATTTTTGAAAACTACAAGTCTCATGCGTATTAGTGGTGAAAATATAATTTAAAAAATCGTTCGGGAAATGAGTTTACTCCCTGGGTACTTTCTTTGTATACTTTTGACTATACGGGCTGAGTCCGGGATTTACGGGAAGTGGCGGGTTTTCGTTTGCCGGCGATTAAACTTCTTTCATTCAGCGTCTCTTCAAAAATGAAAACATTTTTGAAAACTACAAGTCTCATGCGTTTTAGTGGTGAAAAAATAATTTAAAAAATCGTTCGGGAAATGAGTTTACTCCCTGGGTACTTTCTTTGTATACTTTTGATTATACGGACCGAGTCCGGGGTTTACGGGAAAGGGCGGGTTTTCGTTTGCCGGCGATTAAACTTCTTTTATTCAGCGTCTCATCAAAAATAAAAACATTTTTGAAAACTGCAAGTCTCATGCGTTTTAGTGGTAAAAAGATAATTTAAAAAATCGTTTTGGAAATGAGTTTACTCACAGGGTACTTTTCTTGTATACATTCGACTATACCGGCCAAGCCCGGGATTTACGGGAAATCGCGGGTTTTCGTTTGCCGGCGATTAAACCACTTTCATTAATCGTCTCATCAAAAATGAAAACATTTCTGAAAACTACAAGTCTCATGCGTTTTAGTGGTGAAAAAATAATTTAAAAAATCGTTCGGGAAATGAGTTTACTACCTGGGTACTTTCTTTGTATACTTTTGACTATACTGGCCGAGTCCGGGATTTACGGGAAATCGCGGGTTTTCGTTTGCTGGCGATTAAACTTCTTTTATTCAGCGTCTCATCAAAAATGAAAACATTTTTAAAAACTACAAGTCTCATGGGCTTTTGTGGTGAAATAATAATTCAAAAAATCGTGTGGGAAATTACTTTACTCCCTGGGTACTTTCTTTGTATACTTTTGACTATACGGGCCGAGTCCGGGATTTACGGGAAATCGCAGGTTTTCGTTTGCCGGCGATTAAACTTCTTTTATTCAGCGTCTCATCAAAAATGAAAACATTTTTGAAAACTACAAGTCTCATGCGTTTTAGTGGTGAAAAAATAAATTAAAAAATCGCTTTCAGGAAATGAGTTTACTCCCTGGGTACTATCTTTGTATACTTTTGACTATACGGGCCAAGCCCGGGATTTACGGGAAATCTCGGGTTTTCGTTTGCCGGCGATTAAACCTCTTTCATTAAGCGTCTCATCAAAAATGAAAACATTTTTGAAAACTACAAGTCTCATGCGTTTTAGTATTGAAAAAATAAATTAAAAAATCGTTCTGGAAATGAGTTTACTCACAGGGTACTTTCTTTGTATACATTCGAATATACGGGCCAAGCCCGGGATTCACGGGAAATCGGGGGATTTCGTTTGCTGGCGATTAAACCTCTTTTATTAAACGTCTCATCATAAATGAAAACATTTTTGAAAACTGCAAGTCTCATGCGTTTTAGTGGTGAAAAGATAATTGAAAAAATCGTTTCGGAAATGAGTTTACTCACAGGGTACTTTCTTTGTATACATTCGACTATACGGGCCAAGCCCGGGATTTACAGGAAATCGCGGGTTTTCGTTTGCCGGCGATTAAACAAATTTCATTAAGCGTCTCATCAAAAATGAAAACATTTCTGAAAACTACAAGGCTCATGCGTTTTAGTGGTGAAAATTAACTTTAAAAATCGTTCGGGAAATGAGTTTACTCCCTGGGTACTTTCTTTGTATACTTTTGACTATACGGGCCGAGTCCAGGATTTACGGGAAGTCGCGGGTTTTCGTTTGCCGGCAATTAAACTTCTTTTATTCAGCGTCTCATCAAAAATAAAAACATTTTTGAAAACTGCAAGTCTCATGCGTTTTAGTGGTAAAAAGATAATTTAAAAAATCGTTTTGGAAATGAGTTTACTCACAGGGTACTTTTCTTGTATACATTCGACTATACCGGCCAAGCCCGGGATTTACGGGAAATCGCGGGTTTTCGTTTGCCGGCGATTAAACCACTTTCATTAATCGTCTCATCAAAAATGAAAACATTTCTGAAAACTACAAGTCTCATGCGTTTTAGTGGTGAAAAAATAATTTAAAAAATCGTTCGGGAAATGAGTTTACTCCCTGGGTACTTTCTTTGTATACTTTTGACTATACGGGCCGAGTCCGGGATTTACGGGAAATCGCGGGTTTTCGTTTGCTGGCGATTAAACTTCTTTTATTCAGGGTCTCATCAAAAATGAAAACATTTTTAAAAACTACAAGTCTCATGGGCTTTTGTGGTGAAATAATAATTCAAAAAATCGTGTGGGAAATTACTTTACTCCCTGGGTACTTTCTTTGTATACTTTTGACTATACGGGCCGAGTCCGGGATTTACGGGAAATCGCAGGTTTTCGTTTGCCGGCGATTAAACTTCTTTTATTCAGCGTCTCATCAAAAATGAAAACATTTTTGAAAACTACAAGTCTCATGCGTTTTAGTGGTGAAAAAATAAATTAAAAAATCGCTTTCAGGAAATGAGTTTACTCCCTGGGTACTATCTTTGTATACTTTTGACTATCCGGGCCAAGCCCGGGATTTACGGGAAATCTCGGGTTTTCGTTTGCCGGCGATTAAACCTCTTTCATTAAGCGTCTCATCAAAAATGAAAACATTTTTGAAAACTACAAGTCTCATGCGTTTTAGTATTGAAAAAATAAATTAAAAAATCGTTCTGGAAATGAGTTTACTCACAGGGTACTTTCTTTGTATACATTCGACTATACGGGCCAAGCCCGGGATTTACGGGAAATCGCGGGTTTTCGTTTGCCGGCGATTAAACAAATTTCATTAAGCGTCTCATCAAAAATGAAAACATTTCTGAAAACTACAAGGCTCATGCGTTTTAGTGGTGAAAATTAACTTTAAAAATCGTTCGGGAAATGAGTTTACTCCCTGGGTACTTTCTTTGTATACTTTTGACTATACGGGCCGAGTCCAGGATTTACGGGAAGTCGCGGGTTTTCGTTTGCCGGCAATTAAACTTCTTTTATTCAGCGTCTCATCAAAAATGAAAACATTTTTAAAAACTACAAGTCTCATGGGCTTTAGTGGTGAAATAATAATTTAAAAAATCGTTCGGGAAATGAGTTTACACCCCGGGCACTTTCTTTGTATACTTTTGACTATACGGGCCGAGTCCGGGATTTACTGGAAATCGCAGGTTTTCGTTTGCCGGCGATTCAACTTCTTTTATTCAGCGTCTCATCAAAAATGAAAATATTTTTAAAAACTACAAGTCTTATGCGTTTTAGTGGTGAAAAAATAATTTAAAAAATCGTTCTGGAAATGAGTTTACTCCCTGGGTACTATCTTTGTATACTTTTGACTATACGGGCCAAGCCCGGGATTTACGGGAAATCTCAGGTTTTCGTTTGCCGGAGATTAAACCTCTTTCATTAAGCGTCTCATCAAAAATGAAAACATTTTTGAAAACTACAAGTCTCATGCGTTTAAGTGGTGAAAATTAATATAAAATATCGTTTATGAAATGAGTTTACTCCCTGGGTACTTTCTTTGTATACATTCGACTATACGAGCCAAGCCCGGGATTTACGGGAAATCGCGGGTTTTGATTTGCCGGCGATTAAACCTCTTTCATTAAGCGTCTCATCAAAAATGAAAACATTTTTGAAAACTACAAGTCTCATGCGTTTTAGTGGTGAAAAAAAAAATTAAAAAATCGTTCGGGAAATGAGTTTACTCCCTGGGTACTTTCTTTGTATACATTCGACTATACGGGCCAAGCCCGGGATTTACGGGAAATCGCGGGATTTCGTTTGCCGGCGATTAAACCTCTTTTATTAAGCGTCTCATCAAAAATAAAAACATTTTTGAAAAATGCAAGTCTCATGCGTTTTAGTGGTGAAAAGATATTTGAAAAAATCGTTTCGGAAGTGAGTTTACTCACAAGGTACTTTCTTTGTATACATTCGACTATACGGGCCAAGCCCTGGATTTACGGGAAATCGCGGGTTTTCGTGTGCCGGCGATTAAACAACTTTCATTAAGCGTCTCATCAAAAATGAAAACATTTCTGAAAACTACAAGTCTCATGCGTTTTAGTGGTGAAAATTAATTTAAAAAATCGTTCGGGAAATGAGTTTACTCCCTGGGTACTTTCTATGTATACTTTTGACTATACGGGCCGAGTCCAAGATTTACGGGAAGTCGCGGGTTTTCGTTTGCCGGCAATTAAACTTCTTTTATTCAGCGTCTCATCGAAAATGAAAACATTTTTAAAAACTACAAGTCTCATGGGCTTTAGTGGTGAAATAATAATTTGAAAAATCGTTCGGGAAATGAGTTTACACCCCGGGTACTTTCTTTGTATACTTTTGACTATACCGGCCGAGTCCGGAATTTACGGGAAATCGCAGGTTATCGTTTGCCGGCGATTAAACTTCTTTTATTCAGCGTCTCATCAAAAATGAAAACATTTTTGAAAACTACAAGTCTCATGCGTTTTAGTGGTGAAAAAATAATTTAAAAAATCCTTCGGGAAAGGAGTTTACTCCCTGGGTACATTCTTTGTATACTTTTGACTATACGGGCTGAGTCCGGGATTTACGGGAAGTCGCGGCTTTTCGTTTGCCGGCGATTAAAATTCTTTTATTCAGCGTCTCATCAAAAATGAAAACATTTTTAAAAACTACAAGTCTTATGCGTTTTAGTGGTGAAAAAATAATTTAAAAAATCGTTCTGGAAATGAGTTTACTCCCTGGGTACTATCTTTGTATACTTTTGACTATACGGGCCAAGCCCAGGATTTACGGGAAATCTCGGGTTTTCGTTTGAGGGCGATTAAACTTCTTTTATTCAGCGTCTCATCAAAAATGAAAACATTTTTGAAAACTACACTTCTCATGCGTTTTAGTGGTGAAACAATAATTAAAAAAATCGTTCGGGAAATGAGTTTACTCCCTGGGTACTTTCTTTGTATACTTTTGACTATACGGGCTGAGTCCGGGATTTACGGGAAGTCGCGGTTTTTCGTTTGCCGGCGATTAAACTTCTTTTATTCAGCGTCTCATCAAAAATGAAAATATTTTTAAATACTACAAGTCTCATGGGCTTTAGTGGTGAAATAATAATTTAAAAAATAGTTTGGGAAATGAGTTTACACCCTGGGTACTTTCTTTGTATACTTTTGACTATACGGGCCGAGTCCGGGATTTACGGGAAATCGCAGGTTTTCGTTTGCCGGCGATTAAACTTCTTTTATTCAGCGTCTCATCAAAAATGAAAACATTTTTGAAAACTACACTTCTCATGCGTTTTAGTGGTGAAACAATAATTAAAAAAATCGTTCGGGAAATGAGTTTACTCCCTGGGTACTTTCTTTGTATACTTTTGACTATACGGGCTGAGTCCGGGATTTACGGGAAGTCGCGGTTTTTCGTTTGCCGGCGATTAAACTTCTTTTATTCAGCGTCTCATCAAAAATGAAAATATTTTTAAATACTACAAGTCTCATGGGCTTTAGTGGTGAAATAATAATTTAAAAAATAGTTTGGGAAATGAGTTTACACCCTGGGTACTTTCTTTGTATACTTTTGACTATACGGGCCGAGTCCGGGATTTACGGGAAATCGCAGGTTTTCGTTTGCCGGCGATTAAACTTCTTTTATTCAGCGTCTCATCAAAAATGAAAACATTTTTGAAAACTACAAGTCTTATGCGTTTTAGTGGTGAAAAAATAATTTAAAAAATCGTTCTGGAAATGAGTTTACTCCCTGGGTACTATCTTTGTATACTTTTGACTATACGGGCCAAGCCCAGGATTTACGGGAAATCTCGGGTTTTCGTTTGAGGGCGATTAAACTTCTTTTATTCAGCGTCTCATCAAAAATGAAAACATTTTTGAAAACTACAAGTCTCATGCGTTTTAGTGGTGAAAAAATAATTTAAAAAATCGTTCGGGAAATGAGTTTACTCCCTGGGTACTTTCTTTGTATACTTTTGACTATACGGGCTGAGTCCGGGATTTACGGGAAGTCGCGGTTTTTCGTTTGCCGGCGATTAAACTTCTTTTATTATGCGTCTCATCAAAAATGAAAATATTTTTAAATACTACAAGTCTCATGCGTTTTAGTGGTAAAAAAATAATTTAAAAATTCGTTCGGGAAATGAGTTTACTCACAGGGTACTTTCTTTGTATACATTCGACTATACGGACCGAGTCCGGGGTTTACGGGAAATGGCGGGTTTTCGTTTGCCGGCGATTAAACTTCTTTTATTCAGCGTCTCATCAAAAATAAAAACATTTTTGAAAACTACAAGTCTCATGCGTTTTAGTGGTGAAAAGATAATTTAAAAAATCGTTTTGAAAATGAGTTTACTCACAGGGTACTTTCTTTGTATACATTCGACTATACCGGCCAAGTCCGGGATTTACGGGAAATCGCGGGTTTTCGTTTGCCGGCGATTAAACCACTTTCATTAAGCGTCTCATCAAAAATAAAAACATTTCTGAAAACTACAAGTCTCATGCGTTTTAGTGGTGAAAAAATAATTTAAAAAATCGTTCTGGAAATGAGTTTACTCCCTGGGTACTATCTTTGTATACTTTTGACTATACGGGCCAAGCCCGGGATTTACGGGAAATCTCAGGTTTTCGTTTGCCGGAGATTAAACCTCTTTCATTAAGCGTCTCATCAAAAATGAAAACATTTTTGAAAACTACAAGTCTCATGCGTTTAAGTGGTGAAAATTAATATAAAATATCGTTTATGAAATGAGTTTACTCCCTGGGTACTTTCTTTGTATACATTCGACTATACGAGCCAAGCCCGGGATTTACGGGAAATCGCGGGTTTTGATTTGCCGGCGATTAAACCTCTTTCATTAAGCGTCTCATCAAAAATGAAAACATTTTTGAAAACTACAAGTCTCATGCGTTTTAGTGGTGAAAAAAAAATTTAAAAAATCGTTCGGGAAATGAGTTTACTCCCTGGGTACTTTCTTTGTATACATTCGACTATACGGGCCAAGCCCGGGATTTACGGGAAATCGCGGGATTTCGTTTGCCGGCGATTAAACCTCTTTTATTAAGCGTCTCATCAAAAATAAAAACATTTTTGAAAAATGCAAGTCTCATGCGTTTTAGTGGTGAAAAGATAATTGAAAAAATCGTTTCGGAAATGAGTTTACTCACAAGGTACTTTCTTTGTATACATTCGACTATACGGGCGAAGCCCTGGATTTACGGGAAATCGCGGGTTTTCGTGTGCCGGCGATTAAACAACTTTCATTAAGCGTCTCATCAAAAATGAAAACATTTCTGAAAACTACAAGTCTCATGCGTTTTAGTGGTGAAAATTAATTTAAAAAATCGTTCGGAAAATGAGTTTACTCCCTGGGTACTTTCCATGTATACTTTTGACTATACGGGCCGAGTCCAAGATTTACGGGAAGTCGCGGGTTTTCGTTTGCCGGCAATTAAACTTCTTTTATTCAGCGTCTCATCAAAAATGAAAACATTTTTAAAAACTAAAAGTCTCATGGGCTTTAGTGGTGAAATAATAATTTGAAAAATCGTTCGGGAAATGAGTTTACACCCGGGGTACTTTCTTTGTATACTTTTGACTATACCGGCCGAGTCCGGAATTTACGGGAAATCGCAGGTTTTCGTTTGCCGGCGATTAAACTTCTTTTATTCAGCGTCTCATCAAAAATGAAAACATTTTTGAAAACTACAAGTCTCATGCGTTTTAGTGGTGAAAAAATAATTTAAAAAATCGTTCGGGAAAGGAGTTTACTCACTGGGTACATTCTTTGTATACTTTTGACTATACGGGCTGAGTCCGGGATTTACGGGAAGTCGCGGCTTTTCGTTTGCCGGCGATTAAACTTCTTTTATTCAGCGTCTCATCAAAAATGAAAATATTTTTAAATACTACAAGTCTCATGGGCTTTAGTGGTGAAATAATAATTTAAAAAATAGTTCGGGAAATGAGTTTACACCCTGGGCACTTTCTTTGTATACTTTTGACTATACGGGCCGAGTCCGGGATTTACTGGAAATCGCAGGTTTTCGTTTGCCAGCGATTAAACTTCTTTTATTCAGCGTCTCATCAAAAATGAAAACATTTTTAAAAACTACAAGTCTTATGCGTTTTAGTGGTGAAAAAATAATTTAAAAAATCGTTCTGGAAATGAGTTTACACCCTGGGTACTATCTTTGTATACTTTTGACTATACGGGCCAAGCCCAGGATTTACGGGAAATCTCGGGTTTTCGTTTGAGGGCGATTAAACTTCTTTTATTCAGCGTCTCATCAAAAATGAAAACATTTTTGAAAACTACACTTCTCATGCGTTTTAGTGGTGAAACAATAATTAAAAAAATCGTTCGGGAAATGAGTTTACTCCCTGGGTACTTTCTTTGTATACTTTTGACTATACGGGCTGAGTCCGGGATTTACGGGAAGTCGCGGTTTTTCGTTTGCCGGCGATTAAACTTCTTTTATTCAGCGTCTCATCAAAAATGAAAATATTTTTAAATACTACAAGTCTCATGGGCTTTAGTGGTGAAATAATAATTTAAAAAATAGTTCGGGAAATGAGTTTACACCCTGGGTACTTTCTTTGTATACTTTTGACTATACGGGCCGAGTCCGGGATTTACGGGAAATCGCAGGTTTTCGTTTGCCGGCGATTAAACTTCTTTTATTCAGCGTCTCATCAAAAATGAAAACATTTTTGAAAACTACAAGTCTTATGCGTTTTAGTGGTGAAAAAATAATTTAAAAAATCGTTCTGGAAATGAGTTTACTCCCTGGGTACTATCTTTGTATACTTTTGACTATACGGGCAAGCCCAGGATTTACGGGAAATCTCGGGTTTTCGTTTGAGGGCGATTAAACTTCTTTTATTCAGCGTCTCATCAAAAATGAAAACATTTTTGAAAACTACAAGTCTCATGCGTTTTAGTGGTGAAAAAATAATTTAAAAAATCGTTCGGGAAATGAGTTTACTCCCTGGGTACTTTCTTTGTATACTTTTGACTATACGGGCTGAGTCCGGGATTTACGGGAAGTCGCGGTTTTTCGTTTGCCGGCGATTAAACTTCTTTTATTCAGCGTCTCATCAAAAATGAAAATATTTTTAAATACTACAAGTCTCATGCGTTTTAGTGGTGAAAAAATAATTTAAAAATTCGTTCGGGAAATGAGTTTACACCCTGGGTACTTTCTTTGTATACTTTTGACTATACGGGCCGAGTCCGGGATTTACGGGAAATCGCAGGTTTTCGTTTGCCGGCGATTAAACTTCTTTTATTCAGCGTCTCATCAAAAATGAAAACATTTTTGAAAACTACAAGTCTTATGCGTTTTAGTGGTGAAAAAATAATTTAAAAAATCGTTCTGGAAATGAGTTTACTCCCTGGGTACTATCTTTGTATACTTTTGACTATACGGGCAAGCCCAGGATTTACGGGAAATCTCGGGTTTTCGTTTGAGGGCGATTAAACTTCTTTTATTCAGCGTCTCATCAAAAATGAAAACATTTTTGAAAACTACAAGTCTCATGCGTTTTAGTGGTGAAAAAATAATTTAAAAAATCGTTCGGGAAATGAGTTTACTCCCTGGGTACTTTCTTTGTATACTTTTGACTATACGGGCTGAGTCCGGGATTTACGGGAAGTCGCGGTTTTTCGTTTGCCGGCGATTAAACTTCTTTTATTCAGCGTCTCATCAAAAATGAAAATATTTTTAAATACTACAAGTCTCATGCGTTTTAGTGGTGAAAAAATAATTTAAAAATTCGTTCGGGAAATGAGTTTACTCACAAGGTACTTTCTTTGTATACATTCGACTATACGGACCGAGTCCGGGGTTTACGGGAAATGGCGGGTTTTCGTTTGCCGGCGATTAAACTTCTTTTATTCAGCGTCTCATCAAAAATAAAAACATTTTTGAAAACTACAAGTCTCATGCGTTTTAGTGGTGAAAAGATAATTTAAAAAATCGTTTTGAAAATGAGTTTACTCACAGGGTACTTTCTTTGTATACATTCGACTATACCGGCCAAGTCCGGGATTTACGGGAAATCGCGGGTTTTCGTTTGCCGGCGATTAAACCACTTTCATTAAGCGTCTCATCAAAAATGAAAACATTTCTGAAAACTACAAGTCTCATGCGTTTTAGTGGTGAAATAATAATTTTAAAAATCGTTCGGGAAATGAGTTTACACCCCGGGTACTTTCTTTGTATACTTTTGACTATACGGGCCGAGTCCGGAATTTACGGGAAATCGCAGGTTTTCGTTTGCCGGCAATTAAACTTCTTTTATTCAGCGTCTCATCAAAAATGAAAACATTTTTGAAAACTACAAGTCTCATGCGTTTTAGTGGCGAAAAAATAATTTAAAAAATCGTTCGGGAAAGGAGTTTACTCCCTGGGTACTTTCTTTGTATACTTTTGACTATACGGGCTAAGTCCGGGATTTACGGGAAGTCGCGGGTTTTCGTTTGCCGGCGATTAAACTTCTTTTATTCAGCGTCCCATCAAAAATGAAAATATTTTTAAATACTACAAGTCTCATGGGCTTTAGTGGTGAAATAATAATTTAAAAAATAGTTCGGGAAATGGGTTTACACCCTGGGTACTTTCTTTGTATACTTTTGACTATACTGGCCGAGTCCGGGATTTACGGGAAGTCGCGGTTTTTCGTTTGCCGGCGATTAAACTTCTTTTATTCAGCGTCTCATCAAAAATGAAAATATTTTTAAATACTACAAGTCTTATGCGTTTTAGTGGTGAAAAAATAATTTAAAAAATCGTTCTGGAAATGAGTTTACTCCCTGGGTACTATCTTTGTATACTTTTGACTATACGGGCCAAGCCCAGGATTTACGGGAAATCTCGGGTTTTCGTTTGAGGGCGATTAAACTTCTTTTATTCAGCGTCTCATCAAAAATGAAAACATTTTTGAAAACTACACTTCTCATGCGTTTTAGTGGTGAAACAATAATTAAAAAAATCGTTCGGGAACTGAGTTTACTCCCTGGGTACTTTCTTTGTATACTTTTGACTATACGGGCTGAGTCCGGGATTTACGGGAATTCGCGGTTTTTCGTTTGCCGGCGATTAAACTTCTTTTATTCAGCGTCTCATCAAAAATGAAAATATTTTTAAATACAACAAGTCTCATGGGCTTTAGTGGTGAAATAATAATTTAGAAAATAGTTCGGGAAATGAGTTTACACCCTGGGTACTTTCTTTGTATACTTTTGACTATACGGGCCGAGTCCGGGATTTACGGGAAATCGCAGGTTTTCGTTTGCCGGCGATTAAACTTCTTTTATTCAGCGTCTCATCAAAAATGAAAACATTTTTGAAAACTACAAGTCTTATGCGTTTTAGTGGTGAAAAAATAATTTAAAAAATCGTTCTGGAAATGAGTTTACTCCCTGGGTACTATCTTTGTATACTTTCGACTATACGGGCAAGCCCAGGATTTACGGGAAATCTCGGGTTTTCGTTTGAGGGCGATTAAACTTCTTTTATTCAGCGTCTCATCAAAAATGAAAACATTTTTGAAAACTACAAGTCTCATGCGTTTTAGTGGTGAAAAAATAATTTAAAAAATCGTTCGGGAAATGAGTTTACTCCCTGGGTACTTTCTTTGTATACTTTTGACTATACGGGCTGAGTCCGGGATTTACGGGAAGTCGCGGTTTTTCGTTTGCCGGCGATTAAACTTCTTTTATTCAGCGTCTCATCAAAAATCAAAATATTTTTAAATACTACAAGTCTCATGCGTTTTAGTGGTGAAAAAATAATTTAAAAATTCGTTCGGGAAATGAGTTTACTCACAAGGTACTTTCTTTGTATACATTCGACTATACGGACCGAGTCCGGGGTTTACGGGAAATGGCGGGTTTTCGTTTGCCGGCGATTAAACTTCTTTTATTCAGCGTCTCATCAAAAATAAAAACATTTTTGAAAACTACAAGTCTCATGCGTTTTAGTGGTGAAAAGATAATTTAAAAAATCGTTTTGAAAATGAGTTTACTCACAGGGTACTTTCTTTGTATACATTCGACTATACCAGCCAAGTCCGGGATTTACGGGAAATCGCGGGTTTTCGTTTGCCGGCGATTAAACCACTTTCATTAAGCGTCTCATCAAAAATGAAAACATTTCTGAAAACTACAAGTCTCATGCGTTTTAGTGGTGAAATAATAATTTAAAAAATCGTTCGGGAAATGAGTTTACACCCCGGGTACTTTCTTTGTATACTTTTGACTATACGGGCCGAGTCCGGAATTTACGGGAAATCGCAGGTTTTCGTTTGCCGGCAATTAAACTTCTTTTATTCAGCGTCTCATCAAAAATGAAAACATTTTTGAAAACTACAAGTCTCATGCGTTTTAGTGGTGAAAAAATAATTTAAAAAATCGTTCGGGAAAGGAGTTTACTCCCTGGGTACTTTCTTTGTATACTTTTGACTATACGGGCTAAGTCCGGGATTTACGGGAAGTCGCGGGTTTTCGTTTGCCGGCGATTAAACTTCTTTTATTCAGCGTCTCATCAAAAATGAAAATATTTTTAAATACTACAAGTCTCATGGGCTTTAGTGGTGAAATAATAATTTAAAAAATAGTTCGGGAAATGAGTTTACACCCTGGGTACTTTCTTTGTATACTTTTGACTATACGGGCTGAGTCCGGGATTTACGGGAAGTCGCGGTTTTTCGTTTGCCGGCGATTAAACTTCTTTTATTCAGCGTCTCATCAAAAATGAAAATATTTTTAAATACTACAAGTCTCATGCGTTTTAGTGGTGAAAAAATAATTTAAAAATTCGTTCGGGAAATGAGTTTACTCACAGGGTACTTTCTTTGTATACATTCGACTATACGGACCGAGTCCGGGGTTTACGGGAAATGGCGTGTTTTCGGTTGCCGGCGATTAAACTTCTTTTATTCAGCGTCTCATCAAAAATAAAAACATTTTTGAAAACTACAAGTCTCATGCGTTTTAGTGGTGAAAAGATAATTTAAAAAATCGTTTTGGAAATGAGTTTACTCACAGGGTACTTTCTTTGTATACATTCGACTATACCGGCCAAGTCCGGGATTTACGGGAAATCGCGGGTTTTCGTTTGCCGGGGATTAACCAACTTTCATTAAGCGTCTCATCAAAAATGAAAACATTTCTGAAAACTACAAGTCTCATGCGTTTTAGTGGTGAAAAAATAATTTAAAAAATCGTTCGGGAAATGAGTTTACTCCCTGGGTACTTTCTTTGTATACTTTTGAGTACACGGGCCGAGTCCAGGATTTACGGGAAATCGCGGGTTTTCGTTTGCCGGCGATTAAACTTCTTTTATTCAGCGTCTCATCAAAAATGAAAACATTTTTAAAAACTACAATTCTCATGCGTTTTAGTGGTGAAAAAATAATTTAAAAATTCGTTCGGGAAATGAGTTTACTCACAGGGTACTTTCTTTGTATACATTCGACTATACGGACCGAGTCCAGGGTTTACGGGAAATGGCGGGTTTTCGTTTGCCGGCGATTAAACTTCTTTTATTCAGCGTCTCATCAAAAATAAAAACATTTTTGAAAACTACAAGTCTCATGCGTTTTAGTGGTGAAAAGATAATTTAAAAAATCGTTTTGGAAATGAGTTTACTCACAGGGTACTTTCTTTGTATACATTCGATTATACCGGCCAAGTCCGGGATTTACGGGAAATCGCGGGTTTTCGTTTGCCGGCGATTAAACCACTTTCATTAAGCGTCTCATCAAAAATGAAAACATTTCTGAAAACTACAAGTCTCATGCGTTTTAGTGGTGAAAAAATAATTTAAAAATTCGTTCGGGAAATGAGTTTACTCACAGGGTACTTTCTTTGTATACATTCGACTATACGGACCGAGTCCAGGGTTTACGGGAAATGGCGGGTTTTCGTTTGCCGGCGATTAAACTTCTTTTATTCAGCGTCTCATCAAAAATAAAAACATTTTTGAAAACTACAAGTCTCATGCGTTTTAGTGGTGAAAAGATAATTTAAAAAATCGTTTTGGAAATGAGTTTACTTACAGGGTACTTTCTTTGTATACATTCGATTATACCGGCCAAGTCCGGGATTTACGGGAAATCACGGGTTTTCGTTTGATGGCGATTAAACCACTTTCATTAAGCGTCTCATCAAAAATGAAAACATTTCTGAAAACTACAAGTCTCATGCGTTTTAGTGGTGAAAAAATAATTTAAAAAATCGTTTTGGAAATGAGTTTACTCACAGGGTACTTTCTTTGTATACATTCGATTATACCGGCCAAGTCTAGGATTTACGGGAAATCGCGGGTTTTCGTTTGCCGGCGATTAAACTTCTTTTATTCAGCGTCTCATCAAATATGAAAACATTTTTAAAAACTACAAGTCTCATGGGCTTTTGTGGTGAAATAATAATTCAAAAAATCGTTTGGGAAATTGTTTACTCCCTGGGTACTTTCTTTGTATACTTTTGACTATACGGGCCGAGTCCGGGATTTACGGGAAATCGCAGGTTTTCGTTTGCCGGCGATTAAACTTCTTTTATTCAGCGTCTCATCAAAAAAGAAAACATTTTTGAAAACTACAAGTCTCATGCGTTTTAGTGGTGAAAAAATAAATTAAAAAATCGCTTTCAGGAAATGAGTTTACTCCCTCGGTACTATCTTTGTATACTTTTGACTATACGGGCCAAGCCCGGGATTTACGGGAAATCTCGGGTTTTCGTTTGCAGGCGATTAAACCTCTTTCATTAAGCGTCTCATCAAAAATGAAAACATTTCTGAAAACTACAAGTCTCATGTGTTTTAGTGGTGAAAAAATAATTTAAAAAATCGTTCGGGAATAGAGTTTACTCCCTGGGTACTTTCTTTGTATACTTTTGACTACACGGGCCGAGTCCAGGATTTACGGGAAATCGCGGGTTTTCGTTTGCCGGCGATTAAACTTCTTTTATTCAGCGTCTCATCAAAAATGAAAACATTTTTAAAAACTACAAGTCTCATGGGCTTTTGTGGTGAAATAATAATTCAAAAAATCGTTTGGGAAATTGTTTACTCCCTGGGTACTTTCTTTGTATACTTTTGACTATACGGGCCGAGTCCGGGATTTACAGGAAATCGCAGGTTTTCGTTTGCCGGCGATTAAACTTCTTTTATTCAGAGTCTCATCAAAAATGAAAACATTTTTGAAAACTACAAGTCTCATGCGTTTTAGTGGTGAAAAAATAAATTAAAAAATCGCTTTCAGGAAATGAGTTTACTCCCTGGGTACTATCTTTGTATACTTTTGACTATACGGGCAAAGCCCGGGATTTACGGGAAATCTAGGGTTTTCGTTTGCAGGCGATTAAACCTCTTTCATTAAGCGTCTCATCAAAAATGAAAACATTTTTGAAAACTACAAGTCTCATGCGTTTTAGTGTTGAAAAAATGAATTAAAAAATCGTTCTGGAAATGAGTTTACTCACAGGGTACTTTCTTTGTATACATTCGACTATACGGGCCAAGCCCGGGATTTACGGGAAATCGCGGGTTTTGATTTGCCGGCGATTAAACCTCTTTCATTAAGCGTCTCATCAAAAATGAAAACATTTTTGAAAACTACAAGTCTCATGCGTTTTAGTGGAGAAAAAAAAATTTAAAAAATCGTTCGGGAAATGAGTTTACTCCCTGGGTACTTTCTTTGTATGCATTCGACTATACGGGTCAAGCCCGGGATTTACGGGAAATCGCGGGATTTCGTGTACCAGCGATTAAACCTCTTTTATTAAGCGTCTCATCAAAAATGAAAACATTTCTGAAAACTACAAGTCTCATGCGTTTTAGTGGTGAAATAATAATTTAAAAAATCGTTCGGGAAATGAGTTTACTCCCTGGGTACTTTCTCTGTATACTTTTGACTATACGGGCCGAGTCCGGGATTTACGGGAAATGGCGGGTTTTCGTTTGCCGGCGATTAAACTTCTTTTATTCAGCGTCTCATCAAAAATAAAAACATTTTTGAAAACTACAAGTCTCATGCGTTTTAGTGGTGAAAAGATAATTTAAAAAATCGTTTTGAAAATGAGTTTACTCACAGGGTACTTTCTTTGTATACATTCGACTATACCGGCTAAGTCCGGGATTTACGGGAAATCGCGGGTTTTCGTTTGCCGGCAATTAAACCACTTTCATTAAGCGTCTCATCAAAAATGAAAACATTTCTGAAAACTACAAGTCTAATGCGTTTTAGTGGTGAAATAATAATTTAAAAAATCGTTCGGGAAATGAGTTTACACCCCGGGTACTTTCTTTGTATACTTTTGACTATACGGGCCGAGTCCGGAATTTACGGGAAATCGCAGGTTTTCGTTTGCCGGCAATTAAACTTCTTTTATTCAGCGTCTCATCAAAAATGAAAACATTTTTGAAAACTACAAGTCTCATGCGTTTTAGTGGTGAAAAAATAATTTAAAAAATCGTTCGGGAAAGGAGTTTACTCCCTGGGTACTTTCTTTGTATACTTTTGACTATACGGGCTGAGTCCGGGATTTACGGGAAGTCGCGGGTTTTCGTTTGCCGGCGATTAAACTTCTTTTATTCAGCGTCTCATCAAAAATGAAAATATTTTTAAATACTACAAGTCTCATGGGCTTTAGTGGTGAAATAATAATTTAAAAAATAGTTCGGGAAATGAGTTTACTCCCTGGGTACTATCTTTGTACACTTTTGACTATACGGGCCAAGCCCAGGATTTACGGGAAATCTCGGGTTTTCGTTTGAGGGCGATTAAACTTCTTTTATTCAGCGTCTCATCAAAAATGAAAACATTTTTGAAAACTACAAGTCTCATGCGTTTTAGTGGTGAAAAAATAATTTAAAAAATCGTTCGGGAAATGAGTTTACTCCCTGGGTACTTTCTTTGTATACTTTTGACTATACGGGCTGAGTCCGGGATTTACGGGAAGTCGCGGTTTTTCGTTTGCCGGCGATTAAACGTCTTTTATTCAGCGTCTCATCAAAAATGAAAATATTTTTAAATACTACAAGTCTCATGCGTTTTGGTGGTGAAAAAATAATTTAAAAATTCGTTCGGGAAATGAGTTTACTCACAGGGTACTTTCTTTGTATACATTCGACTACACGGACCGAGTCCGGGGTTTACGGGAAATGGCGGGTTTTCGGTTGCCGGCGATTAAACTTCTTTTATTCAGCGTCTCATCAAAAATGAAAACATTTTTGAAAACTACAAGTCTCATGCGTTTTAGTGGTGAAAAGATAATTTAAAAAATCGTTTTGGAAATGAGTTTACTCACAGGGTACTTTCTTTGTATACATTCAACTATACCGGCCAAGTCCGGGATTTACGGGAAATCGCGGGTTTTCGTTTGCCGGCGATTAAACCACTTTCATTAAGCGTCTCATCAAAAATGAAAACATTTCTGAAAACTACAAGTCTCATGCGTTTTAGTGGTGAAAAAATAATTTAAAAAATCGTTCGGGAAATGAGTTTACTCCCTGGGTACTTTCTTTGTATACTTTTGACTACACGGGCCGAGTCCAGGATTTACGGGAAATCGCGGGTTTTCGTTTGCCGGCGATTAAACTTCTTTTATTCAGCGTCTCATCAAAAATAAAAACATTTTTAAAAACTACAAGTCTCATGCGTTTTAGTGGTGAAAAAATAATTTAAAAATTCGTTCGGGAAATGAGTTTACTTACAGGGTACTTTCTTTGTATACATTCGACTATACGGACCGAGTCCAGGGTTTACGGGAAATGGCGGGTTTTCGTTTGCCGGCGATTAAACTTCTTTTATTCAGCGTCTCATCAAAAATAAAAACATTTTTGAAAACTACAAGTCTCATGCGTTTTAGTGGTGAAAAGATAATTTAAAAAATCGTTTTGGAAATGAGTTTACTCCCTGGGTACTATCTTTGTATACTTTTGACTATACGGGCAAAGCCCGGGATTTACGGGAAATCTAGGGTTTTCGTTTGCAGGCGATTAAACCTCTTTCATTAAGCGTCTCATCAAAAATGAAAACATTTTTGAAAACTACAAGTCTCATGCGTTTTAGTGTTGAAAAAATTAATTAAAAAATCGTTCTGGAAATGAGTTTACTCACAGGGTACTTTCTTTGTATACATTCGACTATACGGGCCAAGCCCGGGATTTACGGGAAATCGCGGGTTTTGTATTGCCGGCGATTAAACCTCTTTCATTAAGCGTCTCATCAAAAATGAAAACATTTTTGAAAACTACAAGTCTCATGCGTTTTAGTGGAGAAAAAAAAATTTAAAAAATCGTTCGGGAAATGAGTTTACTCCCTGGGTACTTTCTTTGTATACATTCTACTATACGGGTCAAGCCCGGGATTTACGGGAAATCGCGGGATTTCGTGTACCGGCGATTAAACCTCTTTTATTAAGCGTCTCATCAAAAATGAAAACATTTCTGAAAACTACAAGTCTCATGCGTTTTAGTGGTGAAATAATAATTTAAAAAATCGTTTGGAAAATGAGTTTACTCCCTGGGTACTTTCTTTGTATACTTTTGAATATACGGGCCGAATCCGGGATTTACGGGAAATGGCGGGTTTTCGTTTGCCGGCGATTAAACTTCTTTTATTCAGCGTCTCATCAAAAATAAAAACATTTTTGAAAACTACAAGTCTCATGCGTTTTAGTGGTGAAAAGATAATTTAAAAAATCGTTTTGAAAATGAGTTTACTCACAGGGTACTTTCTTTGTATACATTCGACTATACCGGCCAAGTCCGGGATTTACGGGAAATCGCGGGTTTTTGTTTGCCGGCGATTAAACCACTTTCATTAAGCGTCTCATCAAAAATGAAAACATTTTTAAAAACTACAAGTCTCATGCGTTTTAGTGGTGAAAAAATAATTTAAAAAATCGTTCGGGAAAGGAGTTTACGCCCTGGGTACTTTCTTTGTATACTTTTGACTATACGGGCTGAGTCCGGGATTTACGGGAAGTCGCGGGTTTTCGTTTGCCGGCGATTAAACTTCTTTTATTCAGCGTCTCATCAAAAATGAAAATATTTTTAAATACTACAAGTCTCATGGGCTTTAGTGGTGAAATAATAATTTAAAAAATAGTTCGGGAAATGAGTTTACACCCTGGGTACTTTCTTTGTATACTTTTGACTATACGGGCCGAGTCCGGGATTTACGGGAAATCGCAGGTTTTCGTTTGCCGGCGATTAAACTTCTTTTATTCAGCGTCTCATCAAAAATGAAAACATTTTCAAAAACTACAAGTCTTATGCGTTTTAGTGGTGAAAAAATAATTTAAAAAATCGTTCTGGAAATGAGTTTACTCCCTGGGTACTATCTTTGTATACTTTTGACTATACGGGCCAAAACCAGGATTTACGGGAAATCTCGGGTTTTCGTTTGAGGGCGATTAAACTTCTTTTATTCAGCGTCTCATCAAAAATGAAAACATTTTTGAAAACTACAAGTCTCATGCGTTTTAGTGGTGAAAAAATAATTTAAAAAATCGTTAGGGAAATGAGTTTACTCCCTGGGTACTTTCTTTGTATACTTTTGACTATACGGGCTGAGTCCGGGATTTACGGGAAGTCGCGGTTTTTCGTTTGCCGGCGATTAAACTTCTTTTATTCAGCGTCTCATCAAAAATGAAAATATTTTTAAATACTACAAGTCTCATGCGTTTTAGTGGTGAAAAAATAATTTAAAAATTCGTTCGGGAAATGAGTTTACTCACAGGGTACTTTCTTTGTATACATTCGACTATACGGACCGAGTCCGGGGTTTACGGGAAATGGCGGGTTTTCCGTTGCCGGCGATTAAACTTCTTTTATTCAGCGTCTCTTAAAAAATAAAAACATTTTTGAAAACTACAAGTCTCATGCGTTTTAGTGGTGAAAAGATAATTTAAAAAATCGTTTTGGAAATGAGTTTACTCACAGGGTACTTTCTTTGTATACATTCGACTATACCGGCCAAGTCCGGGATTTACGGGAAATCGCGGGTTTTCGTTTGCCGGCGATTAAACCACTTTCATTAAGCGTCTCATCAAAAATGAAAACATTTCTGAAAACTACAAGTCTCATGCGTTTTAGTGGTGAAAAAATAATTTAAAAAATCGTTCGGGAAATGAGTTTACTCCCTGGGTACTTTCTTTGTATACTTTTGACTACACGGGCCGAGTCCAGGATTTACGGGAAATCGCGGGTTTTCGTTTGCCGGCGATTAAACTTCTTTTATTCAGCGTCTCATCAAAAATAAAAACATTTTTAAAAACTACAAGTCTCATGCGTTTTAGTGTTGAAAAAATAATTTAAAAATTCGTTCGGGAAATGAGTTTACTTACAGGGTACTTTCTTTGTATACATTCGACTATACGGACCGAGTCCAGGGTTTACGGGAAATGGCGGGTTTTCGTTTGCCGGCGATTAAACTTCTTTTATTCAGCGTCTCATCAAAGATAAAAACGTTTTTGAAAACTACAAGTCTCATGCGTTTTAGTGGTGAAAAGATAATTTAAAAAATCGTTTTGGAAATGAGTTTACTCACAGGGTACTTTCTTTGTATACATTCGATTATACCGGCCAAGTCCGGGATTTACGGGAAATCGCGGGTTTTCGTTTGCCGGCGATTAAACCACTTTCATTAAGCGTCTCATCAAAAATGAAAACATTTCTGAAAACTACAAGTCTCATGCGTTTTAGTGGTGAAAAAATAATTTAAAAAATCGTTCGGGAAATGAGTTTACTCCCTGGGTACTTTCTTTGTATACTTTTGACTACACGGGCCGAGTCCAGGATTAACGGGAAATCGCAGGTTTTCGTTTGCCGGCGATTAAACTTCTTTTATTCAGCGTCTCATCAAAAATGAAAACATTTTTAAAAACTACAAGTCTCATGGGCTTTTGTGGTGAAATAATAATTCAAAAAATCGTTTGGGAAATTGTTTACTCCCTGGGTACTTTCTTTGTATACTTTTGACTATACGGGCCGAGTCCGGGATTTACGGGAAATCGCAGGTTTTCGTTTGCCGGCGACTAAACTTCTTTTATTCAGCGTCTCATCAAAAAAGAAAACATTTTTGAAAACTACAAGTCTCATGCGTTTTAGTGGTGAAAAAATAAATTAAAAAATCGCTTTCAGGAAATGAGTTTACTCCCTCGGTACTATCTTTGTATACTTTTGACTATACGGGCCAAGCCCGGGATTTACGGGAAATCTCGGGTTTTCGTTTGCAGGCGAATAAACCTCTTTCATTAAGCGTCTCATCAAAAATGAAAACATTTCTGAAAACTACAAATCTCATGCGTTTTAGTGGTGAAAAAATAATTTAAAAAATCCTTCTGGAAATGAGTTTACTCCCTGGGTACTATCTTTGTATACTTTTGACTATACGGGCCAAAACCAGGATTTACGGGAAATCTCGGGTTTTCGTTTGAGGGCGATTAAACTTCTTTTATTCAGCGTCTCATCAAAAATGAAAACATTTTTGAAAACTACAAGTCTCATGCGTTTTAGTGGTGAAAAAATAATTTAAAAAATCGTTAGGGAAATGAGTTTACTCCCTGGGTACTTTCTTTGTATACTTTTGACTATACGGGCTGAGTCCGGGATTTACGGGAAGTCGCGGTTTTTCGTTTGCCGGCGATTAAACTTCTTTTATTCAGCGTCTCATCAAAAATGAAAATATTTTTAAATACTACAAGTCTCATGCGTTTTAGTGGTGAAAAAATAATTTAAAAATTCGTTCGGGAAATGAGTTTACTCACAGGGTACTTTCTTTGTATACATTCGACTATACGGACCGAGTCCGGGGTTTACGGGAAATGGCGGGTTTTCGGTTGCCGGCGATTAAACTTCTTTTATTCAGCGTCTCTTAAAAAATAAAAACATTTTTGAAAACTACAAGTCTCATGCGTTTTAGTGGTGAAAAAATAATTTAAAAAATCGTTAGGGAAATGAGTTTACTCCCTGGGTACTTTCTTTGTATACTTTTGACTATACGGGCTGAGTCCGGGATTTACGGGAAGTCGCGGTTTTTCGTTTGCCGGCGATTAAACTTCTTTTATTCAGCGTCTCATCAAAAATGAAAATATTTTTAAATACTACAAGTCTCATGCGTTTTAGTGGTGAAAAAATAATTTAAAAATTCGTTCGGGAAATGAGTTTACTCACAGGGTACTTTCTTTGTATACATTCGACTATACGGACCGAGTCCGGGGTTTACGGGAAATGGCGGGTTTTCGGTTGCCGGCGATTAAACTTCTTTTATTCAGCGTCTCTTAAAAAATAAAAACATTTTTGAAAACTACAAGTCTCATGCGTTTTAGTGGTGAAAAGATAATTTAAAAAATCGTTTTGGAAATGAGTTTACTCACAGGGTACTTTCTTTGTATACATTCGACTATACCGGCCAAGTCCGGGATTTACGGGAAATCGCGGGTTTTCGTTTGCCGGCGATTAAACCACTTTCATTAAGCGTCTCATCAAAAATGAAAACATTTCTGAAAACTACAAGTCTCATGCGTTTTAGTGGTGAAAAAATAATTTAAAAAATCGTTCGGGAAATGAGTTTACTCCCTGGGTACTTTCTTTGTATACTTTTGACTACACGGGCCGAGTCCAGGATTTACGGGAAATCGCGGGTTTTCGTTTGCCGGCGATTAAACTTCTTTTATTCAGCGTCTCATCAAAAATAAAAACATTTTTAAAAACTACAAGTCTCATGCGTTATAGTGTTGAAAAAATAATTTAAAAATTCGTTCGGGAAATGAGTTTACTTACAAGGTACTTTCTTTGTATACATTCGACTATACGGACCGAGTCCAGGGTTTACGGGAAATGGCGGGTTTTCGTTTGCCGGCGATTAAACTTCTTTTATTCAGCGTCTCATCAAAGATAAAAACGTTTTTGAAAACTACAAGTCTCATGCGTTTTAGTGGTGAAAAGATAATTTAAAAAATCGTTTTGGAAATGAGTTTACTCACAGGGTACTTTCTTTGTATACATTCGATTATACCGGCCAAGTCCGGGATTTACGGGAAATCGCGGGTTTTCGTTTGCCGGCGATTAAACCACTTTCATTAAGCGTCTCATCAAAAATGAAAACATTTCTGAAAACTACAAGTCTCATGCGTTTTAGTGGTGAAAAAATAATTTAAAAAATCGTTCGGGAAATGAGTTTACTCCCTGGGTACTTTCTTTGTATACTTTTGACTACACGGGCCGAGTCCAGGATTAACGGGAAATCGCAGGTTTTCGTTTGCCGGCGATTAAACTTCTTTTATTCAGCGTCTCATCAAAAATGAAAACATTTTTAAAAACTACAAGTCTCATGGGCTTTTGTGGTGAAATAATAATTCAAAAAATCGTTTGGGAAATTGTTTACTCCCTGGGTACTTTCTTTGTATACTTTTGACTATACGGGCCGAGTCCGGGATTTACGGGAAATCGCAGGTTTTCGTTTGCCGGCGATTAAACTTCTTTTATTCAGCGTCTCATCAAAAAAGAAAACATTTTTGAAAACTACAAGTCTCATGCGTTTTAGTGGTGAAAAAATAAATTAAAAAATCGCTTTCAGGAAATGAGTTTACTCCCTCGGTACTATCTTTGTATACTTTTGACTATACGGGCCAAGCCCGGGATTTACGGGAAATCTCGGGTTTTCGTTTGCAGGCGAATAAACCTCTTTCATTAAGCGTCTCATCAAAAATGAAAACATTTCTGAAAACTACAAATCTCATGCGTTTTAGTGGTGAAAAAATAATTTAAATAATCGTTCGGGAAATGAGTTTACTCCCTGAGTACTTTCTTTGTATACTTTTGACTACACGGGCCGAGTCCAGGATTTACGGGAAATCGCGGGTTTTCGTTTGCCGGCGATTAAACTTCTTTTATTCAGCGTCTCATCAAAAATGAAAACATTTTTAAAAACTACAAGTCTCATGGGCTTTTGTGGTGAAATAACAATTCAAAAAATCGTTTGGGAAATTGTTTACTCCCTGGGTACTTTCTTTGTATACTTTTGACTATACGGGCCGAGTCCGGGATTTACGGGAAATCGCAGGTTTTCGTTTGCCGGCGATTAAACTTCTTTTATTCAGAGTCTCATCAAAAATGAAAACATTTTTGAAAACTACAAGTCTCATGCGTTTTAGTGGTGAAAAAATAAATTAAAAAATCGCTTTCAGGAAATGAGTTTACTCCCTGGGTACTATCTTTGTATACTTTTGACTATACGGGCAAAGCCCGGGATTTACGGGAAATCTCGGGTTTTCGTTTGCAGGCGATTAAACCTCTTTCATTAAGCGTCTCATCAAAAATGAAAACATTTTTGAAAACTACAAGTCTCATGCGTTTTAGTGTTGAAAAAATAAATTAAAAAATCGTTCTGGAAATGAGTTTACTCACAGGGTACTTTCTTTGTATACATTCGACTATACGGGCCAAGCCCGGGATTTACGGGAAATCGCGGGTTTTGATTTGCCGGCGATTAAACCTCTTTCATTAAGCGTCTCATCAAAAATGAAAACATTTTTGAAAACTACAAGTCTCATGCGTTTTAGTGGAGAAAAAAAAATTTAAAAAATCGTTCGGGAAATGAGTTTACTCCCTGGGTACTTTCTTTGTATACATTCAACTATACGGGCCAAGCCCGGGATTTACGGGAAATCGCGGGATTTCGTGTACCGGCGATTAAACCTCTTTTATTAAGCGTCTCATCAAAAATGAAAACATTTTTGAAAACTACAAGTCTCATGCGTTTTAGTGGTGAAAAGATAATTGAAAAAATCGTTTCGGAAATGAGTTTACTCACAAGGTACTTTCTTTGTATACATTCGACTATACGGGCCAAGCCCGGGATTTACGGGAAATCGCGGGTTTTCGTTTGCCGAGGATTAAACAACTTTCATTAAGCGTCTCATCAAAAATGAAAACATTTCTGAAAACTACAAGTCTCATGCGTTTTAGTGGTGAAAATTAATTTAAAAAATCGTTCGGGAAATGAGTTTACTCCCTGGGTACTTTCTATGTATACTTTTGACTATACGGGCCGAGTCCAGGATTTACAGGAAGACGCGGGTTTTCGTTTGCCGGCAATTAAACTTCTTTTATTCAGCGTCTCATCAAAAATGAAAACATTTTTAAAAACTACAAGTCTCATGAGCTTTAGTGGTGAAATAATAATTTAAAAAATCGTTCGGGAAATGAATTTACACCCCGGATACTTTCTTTGTATACTTTTGACTATACGGGCCTAGTCCGGAATTTACGGGAAATCGCAGGTTTTCGTTTGCCGGCGATTAAACTCCTTTTATTCAGCGTCTCATCAAAAATGAAAACATTTTTGGAAACTACAAGTCTCATGCGTTTTAGTGGTGAAAAAATAATTTAAAAAATCGTTCGGGAAATGAGTTTACTCCCTG
This sequence comes from Hydractinia symbiolongicarpus, assembly GCF_029227915.1. Lineage (NCBI taxonomy): Eukaryota > Metazoa > Cnidaria > Hydrozoa > Anthoathecata > Hydractiniidae > Hydractinia > Hydractinia symbiolongicarpus. Next base: position 4,595,124 of record NC_079880.1, on the reverse strand, counting down.
GGTACTTTCTTTGTATACTTTTGACTATACGGGCTGAGTCCGGGATTTACGGGAAGTCGCGGGTTTTCGTTTACCGGCGATTAAACTTCTTTTATTCAGCGTCTCATCAAAAATGAAAATATTTTAAAATACTACAAGTCTCATGGGCTTTAGTGGTGAAATAATAATTTAAAAAATAGTTTGGGAAATGAGTTTACACCCTGGGTACTTTCTTTGTATACTTTTGACTATACTGGCCGAGTCCGGGATTTACGGGAAATCGCAGGTTTTCGTTTGCCGGCGATTAAACTTCTTTTATTCAGCGTCTCATCAAAAATGAAAATATTTTTAAAAACTACAAGTCTTATGCGTTTTAGTGGTGAAAAAATAATTTGAAAAATCGTTCTGGAAATGAGTTTACTCCCTGGGTACTATCTTTGTATACTTTTGACTATACGGGCCAAGCCCAGGATTTACGGGAAATCTCGGGTTTTCGTTTGCCGGCGATTAAACCTCTTTCATTAAGCGTCTTATCAAAAATGAAAACATTTTTGAAAACTACAAGTCTTATGCGTTTTAGTGTTGAAAAAATAAATTAAAAAATCGTTCTGGAAATGAGTTTACTCACAGGGTACTTTCTTTGTATACATTCGACTATACGGGCCAAGCCCGGGATTTACAGGAAATCGCGGGTTTTCGTTTGCCGGCGATTAAACAACTTTCATTAAGCGTCTCATCAAAAATGAAAACATTTCTGAAAACTACAAGTCTCATGCGTTTTAGTGGTGAAAATTAATTTAAAATATCGTTTGGGAAATGAGTTTACTCCCTGGGTACTTTATTTGTATACTTTTGACTATACGGGCCGAGTCCAGGATTTACGGGAAATCGCAGGTTTTCGTTTGCCGGCGATTAAACTTCTTTTATTCAGCGTCTCATCAAAAATGAAAATATTTTTAAAAACTACAAGTCTTATGCGTTTTAGTGGTGAAAAAATAATTTAAAAAATCGTTCTGGAAATGAGTTTACTCCCTGGGTACTATCTTTGTATACTTTTGACTATACGGGCCAAGCCCAGGATTTACGGGAAATCTCGGGTTTTCGTTTGCCGGCGATTAAACCTCTTTCATTAAGCGTCTTATCAAAAATGAAAACATTTTTGAAAACTACAAGTCTTATGCGTTTTAGTGTTGAAAAAATAAATTAAAAAATCGTTCTGGAAATGAGTTTACTCACAGGGTACTTTCTTTGTATACATTCGACTATACGGGCCAAGCCCGGGATTTACAGGAAATCGCGGGTTTTCGTTTGCCGGCGATTAAACAACTTTCATTAAGCGTCTCATCAAAAATGAAAACATTTCTGAAAACTACAAGTCTCATGCGTTTTAGTGGTGAAAATTAATTTAAAATATCGTTTGGGAAATGAGTTTACTCCCTGGGTACTTTATTTGTATACTTTTGACTATACGGGCCGAGTCCGGGATTTACGGGAAGACGCGGGTTTTCGTTTGCCGGCAATTAAACTTCTTTTATTCAGCGTCTCATCAAAAATGAAAACATTTTTAAAAACTACAAGTCTCATGCGTTTTAGTGGTGAAAAAAAATTTAAAAAATCGTTCGGGAAATGAGTTTACTCCCTGGGTACTTTCTTTGTATACTTTTGACTATACGGGCCGAGTCCGGGATTTACGGGAAGTCGCGGGTTTTCGTTTGCCGGCGATTAAACTTCTTTTATTCAGCGTCTCATCAAAAATGAAAATATTTTTAAATACTACAAGTCTCATGGGCTTTAGTGGTGAAATAATAATTTAAAAAATCGTTCGAGAAATGAGTTTACACCCTGGGTACTTTCTTTGTATACTTTTGACTATACGGGCCGAGTCCGGGATTTACGGGAAATCGCAGGTTTTCGTTTGCCGTCCATTAAACTTCTTTTATTCAGCGTCTCATCAAAAATGAAAACATTTTTGAAAACTACAAGTCTCATGCGATTTAGTGGTGAAAAAATAATTTAAAAAATCGTTTGGGAAATGAGTTTACTCCCTGGGTACTTTCTTTGTATACTTTTGACTATACGGGCCGAGTCTGGGATTTACGGGAAGACGCGGGTTTTCGTTTGCCGGCAATTAAACTTCTTTTATTCAGCGTCTAATCAAAAATGAAAACATTTTTAAAAACTACAAGTCTCATGCGTTTTAGTGGTGAAAAAAATTTTAAAAAATTGTTCGGGAAATGAGTTTACTCCCTGGGTACTTCCTTTGTATACTTTTGACTATACGGGCCGAGTCCGGGATTTACGGGAAGGCGCGGGTTTTCGTTTGCCGGCGATTAAACTTCTTTTATTCAGCGTCTCATCAAAAATGAAAATATTTTTAAATACTACAAGTCTCATGGGCTTTAGTGGTGAAATAATAATTTAAAAAATCGTTCGGGAAATGAGTTTACACCCTGGGTACTTTCTTTGTATACTTTTGACTATACGGGCCAAGCCCAGGAGTTACGGGAAATCTCGGGTTTTCGTTTGCCGGCGATTAAACCTCTTTCATTAAGCGTCTCATCAAAAATGAAAACATTTTTGAAAACTACAAGTCTCATGCGTTTTAGTGTTGAAAAAATAAATTAAAAAATCGTTCTGGAAATAAGTTTACTCACAGGGTACTTTCTTTGTATACATTCGACTATACGGGCCAAGACCGGGATTTACGGGAAATCGCGGGTTTTCGTTTGCCGGCGATTAAACAACTTACATTAAGCGTCTCATCAAAAATGAAAACATTTCTGAAAACTACAAGTCTCATGCGTTTTAGTGATGAAAATTAATTTAAAATATCGTTTGGGAAAAGAGTTTACTCCCTGGGTACTTTCTTTGTATACTTTTGACTATACGGGCCGAGTCCGGGATTTACGGGAAGACGCGGGATTTCGTTTGCCGGCAACTAAACTTCTTTTATTCAGCGTCTCATCAAAAATGAAAACATTTTTAAAAACTACAAGTCTCATGCGTTTTAGTGGTGAAAAAAAATTTAAAAAATCGTTCGGGAAATGAGTTTACTCCCTGGGTACTTTCTTTGTATACTTTTGACTATACGGGCCGAGTCCGGGATTTACGGGAAGGCGCGGGTTTTCGTTTGCCGGCGATTAAACTTATTCTATTCAGCGTCTCATCAAAAATGAAAACATTTTTAAATACTACAAGTCTCATGGGCTATAGTGGTGAAATAATAATTTAAAAAATCGTTCGGGAAATGAGTTTACACCCTGGGTACTTTCTTTGTATACTTTTGACTATACGGGCCGAGTCCAGGGTTTACAGGAAATGGCGGGTTTTCGTTTGCCGGCGATTAAATTTCTTTTATTCAGCGTCTCATCAAAAATGAAAACATTTTTGAAAACTACAAGTCTCATGGGCTATAGTGGTGAAATAATAATTTAAAAAATCGTTCGGGAAATGAGTTTACACTCTGGGTACTTTCTTTGTATACTTTTGACTATACGAGCCGAGTCCGGGATTTACGGGAAATCGCAGGTTTTCGTTTGCCGGCGATTAAACTTCTTTTATTCAGCGTCTCATCAAAAATTACAACATTTCTGAAAACTACAAGTCTCATGCGTTTTAGTGGTGAAAAAATAATTTAAAAAATCGTTCGGGAAATGAGTTTACACCCTGGGTACTTTCTTTGTATACTTTTGACTATACGGGCCGAGTCCAGGGTTTACAGGAAATGGCGGGTTTTCGTTTGCCGGCGATTAAATTTCTTTTATTCAGCGTCTCATCAAAAATGAAAACATTTTTGAAAACTACAAGTCTCATGGGCTATAGTGGTGAAATAATAATTTAAAAAATCGTTCGGGAAATGAGTTTACACCCTGGGTACTTTCTTTGTATACTTTTGACTATACGAGCCGAGTCCGGGATTTACGGGAAATCGCAGGTTTTTGTTTGCCGGCGATTAAACTTCTTTTATTCAGCGTCTCATCAAAAATGAAAATATTTTTAAATAATACAAGTCTCATGGGCTTTAGTGGTGAAATAATAATTTAAAAAATCGTTCGGGAAATGAGTTTACACCCTGGGTACTTTCTTTGTATACATTTGACTATACGGGCCGAGTCCGGGATTTACGGGAAATCGCAGGTTTTCGTTTGCCGGCGATTAAACTTCTTTTATTTAGCGTCTCATCAAAAATTAAAACATTTCTGAAAACTACAAGTCTCATGCGATTTAGTGGTGAAAATTAATTTAAAATATCGTTTGGGAAATGAGATTACTCCCTGGGTACTTTCTTTGTATACTTTTGACTATACGGGCCGAGTCTGGGATTTACGGGAAGACGCGGGTTTTCGTTTGCCGGCAATTAAACTTCTTTTATTCAGCGTCTCATCAAAAATGAAAACATTTTTAAAAACTACAAGTCTCATGCGTTTTAGTGGTGAAAAAAAATTTAAAAAATCGTTCGGGAAATGAGTTTACTCCCTGGGTACTTTCTTTGTATTCTTTTGACTATACGGGCCGAGTCCGGGATTTACGGGAAGTCGCGGGTTTTCGTTTGCCGGCAATTAAACTTTTTTTATTCAGCGTCTCATCAAAAATGAAAACATTTTTAAAAACTACAAGTCTCATGGGCTTTAGTGGTGAAATAATAATTTAAAAAATCGTTCGGGAAATGAGTTTACACCCCGGGTACTTTCTTTGTATACTTTTGACTATACGGACCGAGTCCGGGATTTACGAGAAATCGCAGGTTTTCGTTTGCCGGCGATTAAACTTCTTTTATTCAGCGTCTCATCAAAAATGAAAACATTTTTAAAAACTACAAGTCTCATGCGTTTTAGTGGTGAAAAAATAATTTAAAAATTCGTTCGGGAAATGAGTTTACTCACAGGGTACTTTCTTTGTATACATTCGACTATACGGGCCAAGCCCGGGATTTACGGGAAGTCGCGGGTTTTCGTTTGCCGACGATTAAACTTCTTTTATTCAGCGTCTCATCAAAAATGAAAATATTTTTAAATACTACAAGTCTCATGGGCTTTAGTGGTGAAATAATAATTTAAAAAATAGTTCGGGAAATGAGTTTACACCCTGGGTACTTTCTTTGTATACTTTTGACTATACGGGCCGAGTCTGGGATTTACGGGAAATCGCAGGTTTTCGTTTGCCGGCGATTAAACTTCTTTTATTCAGCGTCTCATCAAAAATGAAAACATTTTTAAAAACTACAAGTCTTATGCGTTTTAGTGGTGAAAAAATAATTTAAAAAATCGTTCTGGAAATGAGTTTACTCCCTGGGTACTATCTTTGTATACTTTTGACTATACGGGCCAAGCCCGGGATTTACGGGAAATCTCGGGTTTTCGTTTGCCGGCGATTAAACCTCTTTCATTAATCGTCTCATCAAAAATGAAAACATTTTTGAAAACTACAAGTCTCATGCGTTTTAGTGTTGAAAAAATAAATAAAAAATCGTTCTGGAAATGAGTTTACTCACAGGGTACTTTCTTTGTATACATTCGACTATACGGGCCAAGCCCGGGATTTACGGGAAATCGCAGGTTTTCGTTTGCCGGCGATTAAACAACTTTCATTAAGCGTCTCATCAAAAATGAAAACATTTCTGAAAACTACAAGTCTCATGCGTTTTAGTGGTGAAAATTAATTTAAAAAATCGTTCGGGAAATGAGTTTACTCCCTGGGTACTTTCTTTGTATACTTTTGACTATACGGGCTGAGTCCGGGATTTACGGGAAGTCGCGGGTTTTCGTTTGCCGGCGATTAAACTTCTTTTATTCAGCGTCTCATCAAAAATGAAAATATTTTTAAATACTACAAGTCTCATGGGCTTTAGTGGTGAAATAATAATTTAAAAAATAGTTCGGGAAATGAGTTTACACCCTGGGTACTTTCTTTGTATACTTTTGACTATACGGGCTGAGTCCAGGATTTACGGGAAGTCGCGGGTTTTCGTTTGCCGGCGATTAAACTTCTTTTATTCAGCGTCTCATCAAAAATGAAAATATTTTTAAACACTACAAGTCTCATGGGCTTTAGTGGTGAAATAATAATTTAAAAAATCGTTCTGGAAATGAGTTTACTCACAGGGTACTTTCTTTGTATACATTCGACTATACGGGCCAAGCCGGGCATTTACGGGAAATTGCGGGTTTTCGTTTTCCGGCGATTAAACAACTTTCATTAAGCGTCTCATCAAAAATGAAAACATTTCTGAAAACTACAAGTCTCATGCGTTTTAGTGGTGAAAATTAATGTAAAATATCGTTTGGGAAGTGAGTTTACTCCCTGGGTACTTTCTTTGTATACTTTTGACTATACGGGCCGAGTCCGGGATTTACGGGAAGTCGCAGGTTTTCGTTTGCCGGCGATTAAACTTCTTTTATTCAGCGTCTCATCAAAAATGAAAATATTTTTAAATACTACAAGTCTCATGGGCTTTAGTGGTGAAATAATAATTTAAAAAATCGTTCGGGAAATGAGTTTACACCCTGGGTACTTTCTTTGTATACTTTTGACTATACGGGCCGAGTCCGGGATTTACGGGAAATCGCAGGTTTTCGTTTGCCGGCGATTAAACTTCTTTTATTCAGCGTCTCATCAAAAATCAAAATATTTTTAAATACTACAAGTCTCATGGGCTTTAGTGGTGAAATAATAATTTAAAAAATCGTTCGGGAAATGAGTTTACACCCTGGGTACTTTCTTTGTATATTTTTGACTATACGGGCCGAGTCCGGGATTTACGGGAAATCGCAGGTTTTCGTTTGCCGGCGATTAAACTTCTTTTATTCCGCGTCTCCTCAAAAATGAAAACATTTTTGAAAACTACAAGTCTCATGGGCTTTAGTGGTGAAAAAATAATTTAAAAAATCGTTCGGGAAATGGGTTTACACCCCGGGTACTTTCTTTGTATACTTTTGACTATACGGGCCGAGTCCGGGACTTACGGGAAATCGCAGGTTTTCGTTTGCCGGCGATTAAACTTCTTTTAATCAGCGTCTCATCAAAAATGAAAATATTTTTAAATACTACAAGTCTCATGGGCTTTAGTGGTGAAATAATAATTTAAAAAATCGTTCGGGAAATGAGTTTACACCCTGGGTACTTTCTTTGTATACTTTTGACTATACGGGCCGAGTCCGGGATTTACGGGAAATCGCAGGTTTTCGTTTGCCGGCGATTAAACTTCTTTTATTCAGCGTCTCATCAAAAATCAAAATACTTTTAAATACTACAAGTCTCATGGGCTTTAGTGGTGAAATAATAATTTAAAAAATCGTTCGGGAAATGAGTTTACACCCTGGGTACTTTCTTTGTATACTTTTGACTATACGGGCCGAGTCCGGGATTTACGGGAAATCGCGGGTTTTCGTTTGCCGGCGATTAAACAACTTTCATTAAGCGTCTCATCAAAAATGATAACATTTCTGAAAACTACAAGTGTCAGTTCAGAAATGTTTTCATTTTTGATGAGACGCTTAATAAAAGTACCCTGTGAGTAAACTCATTTCCAAAACGATTTTTTAAATTACCTTTTCACCACTAAAACGCTTGAGACTTGTAGTTTTCAAAAATGTTTTCATTTTTGATGAGACGCTGAATAAAAGAAGTTTATTCGCCGGCAAACGAAAACCCGCCATTTCCCGTAAACCCCAGACTCGGCCCGCATAGTCAAAAGTATACAAAGAAAGTACCCAGGGAGTAAACTCATTTCCCGAACGATTTTTTAAGTTATTGTTTCACCACTAAAACGCATGAGACTTGTAGTTTTCAAAAATGTTTTCATTTTTGATGAGACGCTGAATAAAAGAAGTTTAATCGCCGGCAAACGAAAACCCGCCATTTCCCGTAAACCCCGGACTCGGCCCGCATAGTCAAAAGTATACAAAGAAAGTACCCAGGGAGTAAACTCATTTCCCGAACGATTTTTTAAGTTATTTTTTCACCACTAAAACGCATGAGACTTGTAATTTTCAAAAATGTTTTCATTTTTGATGAGACGCTGAATAAAAGAAGTTTAATCGCCGGCAAACGAAAACCTGCGATTTCCCGTAAATCCCGGACTCAGCCCGTATAGTCAAAAGTATACAAAGAAAGTACCCAGGGTGTAAACTCATTTCCCGAACGATTTTTTAAATTATTATTTCACCACTAAAGCCCATGAGACTTGTAGTATTTAAAAATATTTTCATTTTTGATGAGACGCTGAATAAAAGAAGTTTAATCGCCGGCAAACGAAAACCTGCGATTTCCCGTGAATCCCGGACTCGGCCCGTATAGTCAAAAGTATACAAAGAAAGTACCCGGGGTGTAAACTCATTTCCCGAACGATTTTTTAAATTATTATTTCACCACTAAAGCCCATGAGGCTTGTGGTTTTTAAAAATGTTTTCATTTCTAATGAGACGCTGAATAAAAGAAGTTTAATCGCCGGCAAACGAAAACCCGCGATTTCCCGTAAATCCCGGGCGTGGCCCGTATAGTCAAAAGTATACAAAGATAGTACCCAGGGAGTAAACTCATTTCCCGAACGATTTTTTAATTCCTTTTTTCACCACTAAAACGCATGAGACTTGTAGTTTTCAGAAATGTTTTCATTTTTGATGAGACGTTGAATAAAAGAAGTTTAATCGCCGGCAAACGAAAACCCGCGATTTCCCGTAAATCCCAGGCTTGGCCCGTATAGTCGAATGTATACAAAGAAAGTACCCTGTGAGTAAACTCATTTCCGAAACGATTTTTTCAATTATCTTTTCACCACTAAAACGCATGAGACTTGCAGTTTTCAAAAATACTTTCATTTTTGATGAGACGCTGAATAAAAGAAGTTTAATCGCCGGTAAACAAAAACCCGCCACTTCCCGTAAATCTCGGACTCGGCCCGTATAGTCAAAAGTATACAAAGAAAGTACCCAGGGAGTAAACTCATTTCCCGAACGATTTTTTAAATTATTTTTTCACCACTAAACCCATGAGACTTGTAGTTTTCAAAAATGTTTTCATTTTTGATGAGACGCTGAATAAAAGAAGTTTAATCGCCGGCAAACGAAAACCTGCGATTTCCCGTAAATCCCGGACTCGGCCCGTATAGTCGAATGTATACAAAGAAAGTACCCTGTGAGTAAACTCATTTCCAGAACGATTTTTTAAATTATTTTTTCACCACTAAAACGCATAAGACTTGTAGTTTTCAAAAATGTTTTCATTTCTGATGAGACGCTGAATAAAAGAAGTTTAATCGCCGGCCAACGAAAACCCGCGATTTCCCGTAAATCCCGGGCTTGGCCCGTATAGTCAAAAGTATACAAAGAAAGTACCCAGGGAGTAAACTCATTTCCCGAACGATTTTTTAATTCATTTTTTCACCACTAAAACGCATGAGACTTGTAGTTTTCAGAAATGTTTTCATTTTTGATGAGACTCTTAATGAAAGAGGTTTAATCGCCGGCAAACGAAAACCCGCAATTTCCCGTAAATCCTGGGCTTTGCCCGTATAGTCGAATGTATACAAAGAAAGTACCCTGTGAGTAAACTCATTTCCAGAACGATTTTTTAAATTATTTTTTCACCACTAAAACGCATAAGACTTGTAGTTTTCAAAAATGTTTTCATTTCTGATAAGACGCTGAATAAAAGAAGTTTAATCGCCGGCAAACGAAAACCCGCGATTTCCCGTAAATCCCGGGCTTGGCCCGTATAGTCAAAAGTATACAAAGATAGTACCCAGGGAGTAAACTCATTTCCCGAACGATTTTTTATTTCATTTTTTCACCACTAAAACGCATGAGACTTGTAGTTTTGAAAAATGTTTTCATTTTTGATGAGACGCTGAATAAAAGAAGTTTAATCGCCGGCAAACGAAAACCCGCGATTTCCCGTAAATCCCGGGCTTGGCCCGTATAGTCGAATGTATATAAAGAAAGTACCCTGTGAGTAAACTCATTTCCGAAACGATTTTTTAAAAATCTTTTCACCACTAAAACGCATGAGACTTGCAGTTTTCAAAAATACTTTCATTTTTGATGAGACGCTGATTAAAAGAAGTTTAATCGCCAGTAAACAAAAACCCGCGACTTCCCGAAAATCCCGGACTCGGCCCGTATAGTCAAAAGTATACAAAGAAATTACCCAGGGAGTAAACTCATTTCCCGAACGATTTTTTAAATTATTTTTTCACCACTAAACCCATGAGACTTGTAGTTTTAAAGAAGTTTAATCGCCGGCAAACGAAAACCTGCGATTTCCCGTAAATCCCGGACTCGGCCCGTATAGTCAAAAGTATACAAAGAAAGTACCCGGGGTGTAAACTCATTTCCCGAACGATTTTTTAAATTTTTTTTTCACCACTAAAACGCATGAGACTTGTAGTTTTCAAAAATGTTTTCATTTTTGATGAGACGCTTAATGAAAGAGGTTTAATCGCCGGCAAACGAAAACCCGCGATTTCCCGTAAATCCCGGGCTTGGCCCGTATAGTCGAATGTATACAAAGAAAGTACTCTGTGAGTAAACTCATTTCCAGAACGATTTTTTAAATTATTTTTTCACCACTAAAACGCATAAGACTTGTAGTTTTCAAAAATGTTTTCATTTCTGATGAGACGCTGAATAAAAGAAGTTTAATCGCTGGCAAACGAAAACCCGCGATTTCCCGTAAATCCCGGGCTTGGCCCGTATAGTCAAAAGTATACAAAGAAAGTACCCAGGGAGTAAACTCATTTCCCGAACGATTTTTTAATTCATTTTTTCACCACTAAAACGCATGAGACTTGTAGTTTTCAGAAATGTTTTCATTTTTGATGAGACGCTTAATGAAAGAGGTTTAATTGCCGGCAAACGAAAACCCGCGATTTCCCGTAAATCCCGGGCTTGGCCCGTATAGTCGAATGTATACAAAGAAAGTACCCTGTGAGTAAACTCATTTCCGAAACGATTTTTCAATAATCTTTTCACCACTAAAACGCATGAGACTTGTAGTTTTAAAGAAGTTTAATCGCCGGCAAACGAAAACCTGCGATTTCTCGTAAATCCCGGACTCGGCCCGTATAGTCAAAAGTATACAAAGAAAGTACCCGGGGTGTAAACTCATTTCCCGAACGATTTATAAATTTTTTTTTCACCACTAAAACGCATGAGAATTGTAGTTTTCAAAAATGTTTTTATTTTTGATGAGACGCTTAATGAAAGAGGTTTAATCGCCGGCAAACGAAAACCCGCGATTTCCCGTAAATCCCGGGCTTGGCCCGTATATTCGAATGTATACAAAGAAAGTACCCTGTGAGTAAACTCATTTCCAGAACGATTTTTTAAATTATTTTTTCACCACTAAAACGCATAAGACTTGTAGTTTTCAAAAATGTTTTCATTTCTGATGAGACGCTGAATAAAAGAAGTTTAATCGCTGGCAAACGAAAACCCGCGATTTCCCGTAAATCCCGGGCTTGGCCCGTATAGTCAAAAGTATACAAAGAAAGTACCCAGGGAGTAAACTCATTTCCCGAACGATTTTTTAATTCATTTTTTCACCACTAAAACGCATGAGACTTGTAGTTTTCAGAAATGTTTTCATTTTTGATGAGACGCTGAATAAAAGAAGTTTAATCGCCGGCAAACGAAAACCTGCGATTTCCCGTAAATCCCGGGCTTGGCCCGTATAGTCGAATGTATACAAAGAAAGTACCCTGTGAGTAAACTCATTTCCGAAACGATTTTTCAATAATCTTTTCACCACTAAAACGCATGAGACTTGCAGTTTTCAAAAATACTTTCATTTTTGATGAGACGCTGAATAAAAGAAGTTTAATCGCCGGTAAACAAAAACCCGCGACTTCCCGAAAATCCCGGACTCGGCCCGTATAGTCAAAAGTATACAAAGAAATTACCCAGGGAGTAAACTCATTTCCCGAACGATTTTTTAAATTATTTTTTCACCACTAAACCCATGAGACTTGTAGTTTTAAAGAAGTTTAATCGCCGGCAAACGAAAACCCGCGATTTCCCGTAAATCCCGGGCTTGGCCCGTATAGTCAAAAGTATACAAAGAAAGTACCCAGGGAGTAAACTCATTTTCCGAACGATTTTTTAATTCATTTTTTCACCACTAAAACGCATGAGACTTGTAGTTTTCAGAAATGTTTTCATTTTTGATGAGACGTTTAATGAAAGAGGTTTAATCGCCGGCAAACGAAAACCCGCGATTTCCCGTAAATCCTGGGCTTGGCCCGTATAGTCGAATGTATACAAAGAAAGTACCCTGTGAGTAAACTCATTTCCAGAACGATTTTTTAAATTATTTTTTCACCACTAAAACGCATAAGACTTGTAGTTTTCAAAAATGTTTTCATTTCTGATGAGACGCTGAATAAAAGAAATTTAATCGCCGGTAAACAAAAACCCGCGACTTCCCGTAAATCCCGGACTCGGCCCGTATAGTCAAAAGTATACAAAGAAAGTACCCAGGGAGTAAACTCATTTCCCGAACGATTTTTTAAATTATTTTTTCACCACTAAACCCATGAGACTTGTAGTTTTCAAAAATGTTTTCATTTTTGATGAGACGCTGAATAAAATAAGTTTAATCGACGGCAAACGAAAACCTGCGATTTCCCGTAAATCCCGGACCTGGCCCGTATAGTCGAATGTATACAAAGAAAGTACCCTGTGAGTAAACTCATTTCCAGAACGATTTTTTAAATTATTTTTTCACCACTAAAACGCATAAGACTTGTAGTTTTCAAAAATGTTTTCATTTCTGATGAGACGCTGAATAAAAGAAGTTTAATCGCCGGCAAACGAAAACCCGCGATTTCCCGTAAATCCCGGGCTTGGCCCGTATAGTCAAAAGTATACAAAGAAAGTACCCAGGGAGTAAACTCATTTCCCGAACGATTTTTTAATTCATTTTTTCACCACTAAAACGCATGAGACTTGTAGTTTTCAGAAATGTTTTCATTTTTGATGAGACGCTTAATGAAAGAGGTTTAATCGCCGGCAAACGAAAACCCGCGATTTCCCGTAAATCCCGGGCTTGGCCCGTATAGTCAAATGTATACAAAGAAAGTACCCTGTGAGTAAACTCATTTCCAGAACGATTTTTTAAATTATTTTTTCACCACTAAAACGCATAAGACTTGTAGTTTTCAAAAATGTTTTCATTTCTGATGAGACGCTGAATAAAAGAAGTTTAATCGCCGGTAAACAAAAACCCGCGACTTCCCGTAAATCCCGGACTCGGCCCGTATAGTCAAAAGTATACAAAGAAAGTACCCAGGGAGTAAACTCATTTCCTGAACGATTTTTTAAATTATTTTTTCACCACTAAACCCATGAGACTTGTAGTTTTCAAAAATGTTTTCATTTTTGATGAGACGCTGAATAAAAGAAGTTTAATCGCCCGCAAACGAAAACCTGCGATTTCCCGTAAATCCCGGACCTGGCCCGTATAGTCGAATGTATACAAAGAAAGTACCCTGTGAGTAAACTCATTTCCAGAACGATTTTTTAAATTATTTTTTCACCACTAAAACGCATAAGACTTGTAGTTTTCAAAAATGTTTTCATTTCTGATGAGACGCTGAATAAAAGAAGTTTAATCGCCGGCAAACGAAAACCCGCGATTTCCCGTAAATCCCGGGCTTGGCCCGTATAGTCAAAAGTATACAAAGAAAGTACCCAGGGAGTAAACTCATTTCCCGAACGATTTTTTAATTCATTTTTTCACCACTAAAACGCATGAGACTTGCAGTTTTCAGAAATGTTTTCATTTTTGATGAGACGCTTAATGAAAGAGGTTTAATCGCCGGCAAATGAAAACCCGCGATTTCCCGTAAATCCCGGGCTTGGCCCGTATAGTCGAATGTATACAAAGAAAGTACCCTGTGAGTAAACTCATTTCCAGAACGATTTTTTAAATTATTTTTTCACCACTAAAACGCATAAGACTTGTAGTTTTCAAAAATGTTTTCATTTCTGATAAGACGCTGAATAAAAGAAGTTTAATCGCCGGCAAATGAAAACCCGCGATTTCCCGTAAATCCCGGGCTTGGCCCGTATAGTCAAAAGTATACAAAGATAGTACCCAGGGAGTAAACTCATTTCCCGAACGATTTTTTATTTCATTTTTTCACCATTAAAACGCATGAGACTTGTAGTTTTCAAAAATGTTTTCATTTTTGATGAGACGCTGAATAAAAGAAGTTTAATCGCCGGCAAACGAAAACCCGCGATTTCCCGTAAATCCCGGGCTTGGCCCGTATAGTCGAATGTATCCAAGAAAGTACCCTGTGAGTAAACTCATTTCCGAAACGATTTTTTCAATAATCTTTTCACCACTAAAACGCATGAGACTTGCAGTTTTCAAAAATACTTTCATTTTTGATGAGACGCTGAATAAAAGAAGTTTAATCGCCGGTAAACAAAAACCCGCGACTTCCCGAAAATCCCGGACTCGGCCCGTATAGTCAAAAGTATACAAATTAATTACCCAGGGAGTAAACTCATTTCCCGAACGATTTTTTAAATTATTTTTTCACCACTAAACCCATGAGACTTGTAGTTTTAAAGAAGTTTAATCGCCGGCAAACGAAAACCTGCGATTTCCCGTAAATCCCGGACTCGGCCTGTATAGTCAAAAGTATACAAAGAAAGTACCCGGGGTGTAAACTCATTTCCTGAACGATTTTTTAAATTTTTTTTTCACCACTAAAACGCATGAGACTTGTAGTTTTTAAAAATGTTTTCATTTTTGATGAGACGCTTAATGAAAGAGGTTTAATCGCCGGCAAACGAAAACCCGCGATTTCCCGTAAATCCCGGGCTTGGCCCGTATAGTCGAATGTATACAAAGAAAGTACCCTGTGAGTAAACTCATTTCCAGAACGATTTTTTAAATTATTTTTTCACCACTAAAACGCATAAGACTTGTAGTTTTCAAAAATGTTTTCATTTCTGATGAGACGCTGAATAAAAGAAGTTTAATCGCTGGCAAACGAAAACCCGCGATTTCCCGTAAATCCGGGGCTTGGCCCGTATAGTCAAAAGTATACAAAGAAAGTACCCAGGGAGTAAACTCATTTCCCGAACGATTTTTTAATTCATTTTTTCACCACTAAAACGCATGAGACTTGTAGTTTTCAGAAATGTTTTCATTTTTGATGAGACGCTGAATAAAAGAAGTTTAATCGCCGGCAAACGAAAACCCGCGATTTCCCGTAAATCCCGGGCTTGGCCCGTATAGTCGAATGTATACAAAGAAAGTACCCTGTGAGTAAACTCATTTCCGAAACGATTTTTCAATAATCTTTTCACCACTAAAACGCATGAGACTTGCAGTTTTCAAAAATACTTTCATTTTTGATGAGACGCTGAATAAAAGAAGTTTAATCGCCGGTAAACAAAAACCCGCGACTTCCCGAAAATCCCGGACTCGGCCCGTATAGTCAAAAGTATACAAGGAAATTACCCAGGGAGTAAACTCATTTCCCGAACGATTTTTTAAATTATTTTTTCACCACTAAACCCATGAGACTTGTAGTTTTAAAGAAGTTTAATCGCCGGCAAACGAAAACCTGCGATTTCCCGTAAATCCCGGACTCGGCCCGTATAGTCAAAAGTATACAAAGATAGTACCCAGGGAGTAAACTCATTTCCCGAACGATTTTTTAAATTATTATTTCACCACTAAAGCCCATGACACTTGTAGTTTTTAAAAATGTTTTCATTTTTGATGAGACGCTGAATAAAAGAAGTTTAATCGCCGGCAAACCAAAACCCGCGATTTCCCGTAAATCCCGGACTCGGCCCGTATAGTCAAAAGTATACAAAGAAAGTACCTAGGGAGTAAACTCATTTCCCGAACGATTTTTTAAATTATTTTTTCACCACTAAAACGCATGAGACTTGTAGTTTTCAGAAATCTTTTCATTTTTGATGAGACGCTTAATGAAAGCGGTTTAATTGCCGGCAAACGAAAACCTGCGATTTCCCGTAAATCCCAGACTCGGCCCGTATAGTCAAAAGTATACAAAGAAAGTACCCAGGGTGTAAACTCATTTCTCGAACGATTTTTTAAATTATTTTTTCACCAATAAAACGCATGAGACTTGTAGTTTTTAAAAATGTTTTCATTTTTGATGAGACACTGAGTAAAAGAAGTTTAATCGCCGGCCAACGAAAACCTGCGATTTCCCGTAAATCCCGGACTCGGCCCCTATAGTCAAAAGTAAACAAAGAAAGTACCCAGGGAGTAAACTCATTTCCCAAACGATTTTTTAAATTTATATTTTACCACTAAAGCCCATGAGGCTTGTAGTTTTTAAAAATGTTTTCATTTTTGATGAGACGCTTAATAAAAGAGGTTTAATCGCCGGCAAACGAAATCCCGCGATTTCCCGTAAATCCCGGGCTTGGCCCGTATAGTCGAATGTATACAAAGAAAGAACCCAGGAAGTAAACTCATTTCCCGAACGATTTTTTAAAATTTTTTTTTCACCACTAAAACGCATGAGACTTGTAGTTTTCAAAAATGTTTTCATTTTTGATGAGACGCTTAATGAAAGAGGTTTAATCGCCGGCAAACGAAAACCCGCGATTTCCAGTAAATCCCGGGCTTGGCCCGTATAGTCGAATGTATACAAAGAAAGTACCCTGTGAGTAAACTCATTTCCAGAACGATTTTTTAAATTATTTTTTCACCACTAAAACGCATAAGACTTGTAGTTTTCAAAAATGTTTTCATTTCTGATGAGACGCTGAATAAAAGAAGTTTAATCGCCGGTAAACAAAAACCCGCGACTTCCCGTAAATCCCGGACTCGGCCCGTATAGTCAAAAGTATACAAAGAAAGTACCCAGGGAGTAAACTCATTTCCCGAACAATTTTTTAAATTATTTTTTCACCACTAAACCCATGAGACTTGTAGTTTTCAAAAATGTTTTCATTTTTGATGAGACGCTGAATAAAAGAAGTTTATTCGCCGGCAAACGAAAACCCGCGATTTCCCGTAAATCCGGGGCTTGGCCCGTATAGTCAAAAGTATACAAAGAAAGTACCCAGGGAGTAAACTCATTTCCCGAACGATTTTTTAATTCATTTTTTCACCACTAAAACGCATGAGACTTGTAGTTTTCAGAAATGTTTTTATTTTTGATGAGACTCTGAATAAAAGAAGTTTAATCACCGGCAAACGAAAACCCGCGATTTCCCGTAAATCCCGGGCTTGGCCCGTATAGTCGAATGTATACAAAGAAAGTACCCTGTGAGTAAACTCATTTCCGAAACGATTTTTCAATAATCTTTTCACCACTAAAACGCATGAGACTTGCAGTTTTCAAAAATACTTTCATTTTTGATGAGACGCTGAATAAAAGAAGTTTAATCGCCGGTAAACAAAAACCCGCGACTTCCCGAAAATCCCGGACTCGGCCCGTATAGTCAAAAGTATACAAGGAAATTACCCAGGGAGTAAACTCATTTCCCGAACGATTTTTTAAATTATTTTTTCACCACTAAACCCATGAGACTTGTAGTTTTAAAGAAGTTTAATCGCCGGCAAACGAAAACCTGCGATTTCCCGTAAATCCCGAACTCGGCCCGTATAGTCAAAAGTATACAAAGAAAGTACCCGGGGTGTAAACCCATTTCCCGAACGATTTTTTAAATTATTATTTCACCACTAAAGCCCATGAGACTTGTAGTTTTTAAAAATGTTTTCATTTTTGATGAGACGCTTAATGAAAGAGGTTTAATCGCCGGCAAACGAAATCCCGCGATTTCCCGTAAATCCCAGGCTTGGCCCGTATAGTCGAATGTATACAAAGAAAGTACCCAGGAAGTAAACTCATTTCCCGAACGATTTTTTAAATTTTTTTTTCACCACTAAAACGCATGAGACTTGTGGTTTTCAAAAATGTTTTCATTTTTGATGAGACGCTGAATAAAAGAAGTTTAATCGCCGGCAAACGAAAACCTGCGATTTCCCGTGAATCCCGGATTCAGCCCGTATAGTCAAAAGTATAAAAAGAAAGTACCCGGGGTGTAAACTCATTTCCCGAACGATTTTTTAAATTATTATTTCACCACTAAAGCCCATGAGGCTTGTAGTTTTTAAAAATGTTTTCATTTTTGATGAGACGCTTAATAAAAGAGGTTTAATCGCCGGCAAACGAAATCCCGCGATTTCTTGTAAATCCCGGGCTTGGCCCGTATAGTCGAATGTATACAAAGAAAGAACCCAGGAAGTAAACTCATTTCCCGAACGATTTTTTAAATTTTTTTTCACCACTAAAACGCATGAGACTTTTAGTTTTCAAAAATGTTTTTATTTTTGATGAGACCCTTAATGAAAGAGGTTTAATGGCCGGCAAACGAAAACCCGCGATTTCCCGTAAATCCCGGGCTTGGCCCGTATAGTCGAATGTATACAAAGAAAGTACCCTGTGAGTAAACTCATTTCCAGAACGATTTTTTAAATTATTTTTTCACCACTAAAACGCATAAGACTTGTAGTTTTCAAAAATCTTTTCATTTCTGATGAGACGCTGAATAAAAGAAGTTTAATCGCCGGCAAACGAAAACCTGCAATTTCCCGTAAATCACGGACTCGGCCCGTATAGTCAAAAGTATACAAAGAAAGTACCCGGGGAGTAAACTAATTTCCCAAACGATTTTTTAAATTATTATTTCACCACTAAAGCCCATGACACTTGTAGTTTTTAAAAATGTTTTCATTTTTGATGAGACGCTGAATAAAAGAAGTTTAATCGCCGGCAAACCAAAACCCGCGATTTCCCGTAAATCCCGGACTCGGCCCGTATAGTCAAAAGTATACAAAGAAAGTACCCAGGGTGTAAACTCATTTCTCGAACGATTTTTTAAATTATTTTTTCACCAATAAAACGCATGAGACTTGTAGTTTTTAAAAATGTTTTCATTTTTGATGAGACACTGAGTAAAAGAAGTTTAATCGCCGGCAAACGAAAACCTGCGATTTCCCGTAAATCCCGGACTCGGCCCCTATAGTCAAAAGTAAACAAAGAAAGTACCCAGGGAGTAAACTCATTTCCCAAACGATTTTTTAAATTTATATTTTACCACTAAAGCCCATGAGGCTTGTAGTTTTTAAAAATGTTTTCATTTTTGATGAGACGCTTAATAAAAGAGGTTTAATCGCCGGCAAACGAAATCCCGCGATTTCCCGTAAATCCCGGGCTTGGCCCGTATAGTCGAATGTATACAAAGAAAGAACCCAGGAAGTAAACTCATTTCCCGAACGATTTTTTAAAATTTTTTTTTCACCACTAAAACGCATGAGACTTGTAGTTTTCAAAAATGTTTTCATTTTTGATGAGACGCTTAATGAAAGAGGTTTAATCGCCGGCAAACGAAAACCCGCGATTTCCAGTAAATCCCGGGCTTGGCCCGTATAGTCGAATGTATACAAAGAAAGTACCCTGTGAGTAAACTCATTTCCAGAACGATTTTTTAAATTATTTTTTCACCACTAAAACGCATAAGACTTGTAGTTTTCAAAAATGTTTTCATTTCTGATGAGACGCTGAATAAAAGAAGTTTAATCGCCGGTAAACAAAAACCCGCGACTTCCCGTAAATCCCGGACTCGGCCCGTATAGTCAAAAGTATACAAAGAAAGTACCCAGGGAGTAAACTCATTTCCCGAACAATTTTTTAAATTATTTTTTCACCACTAAACCCATGAGACTTGTAGTTTTCAAAAATGTTTTCATTTTTGATGAGACGCTGAATAAAAGAAGTTTATTCGCCGGCAAACGAAAACCCGCGATTTCCCGTAAATCCGGGGCTTGGCCCGTATAGTCAAAAGTATACAAAGAAAGTACCCAGGGAGTAAACTCATTTCCCGAACGATTTTTTAATTCATTTTTTCACCACTAAAACGCATGAGACTTGTAGTTTTCAGAAATGTTTTTATTTTTGATGAGACGCTGAATAAAAGAAGTTTAATCACCGGCAAACGAAAACCCGCGATTTCCCGTAAATCCCGGGCTTGGCCCGTATAGTCGAATGTATACAAAGAAAGTACCCTGTGAGTAAACTCATTTCCGAAACGATTTTTCAATAATCTTTTCACCACTAAAACGCATGAGACTTGCAGTTTTCAAAAATACTTTCATTTTTGATGAGACGCTGAATAAAAGAAGTTTAATCGCCGGTAAACAAAAACCCGCGACTTCCCGAAAATCCCGGACTCGGCCCGTATAGTCAAAAGTATACAAGGAAATTACCCAGGGAGTAAACTCATTTCCCGAACGATTTTTTAAATTATTTTTTCACCACTAAACCCATGAGACTTGTAGTTTTAAAGAAGTTTAATCGCCGGCAAACGAAAACCTGCGATTTCCCGTAAATCCCGAACTCGGCCCGTATAGTCAAAAGTATACAAAGAAAGTACCCGGGGTGTAAACCCATTTCCCGAACGATTTTTTAAATTATTATTTCACCACTAAAGCCCATGAGACTTGTAGTTTTTAAAAATGTTTTCATTTTTGATGAGACGCTTAATGAAAGAGGTTTAATCGCCGGCAAACGAAATCCCGCGATTTCCCGTAAATCCCAGGCTTGGCCCGTATAGTCGAATGTATACAAAGAAAGTACCCAGGAAGTAAACTCATTTCCCGAACGATTTTTTAAATTTTTTTTTCACCACTAAAACGCATGAGACTTGTGGTTTTCAAAAATGTTTTCATTTTTGATGAGACGCTGAATAAAAGAAGTTTAATCGCCGGCAAACGAAAACCTGCGATTTCCCGTGAATCCCGGATTCAGCCCGTATAGTCAAAAGTATAAAAAGAAAGTACCCGGGGTGTAAACTCATTTCCCGAACGATTTTTTAAATTATTATTTCACCACTAAAGCCCATGAGGCTTGTAGTTTTTAAAAATGTTTTCATTTTTGATGAGACGCTTAATAAAAGAGGTTTAATCGCCGGCAAACGAAATCCCGCGATTTCTCGTAAATCCCGGGCTTGGCCCGTATAGTCGAATGTATACAAAGAAAGAACCCAGGAAGTAAACTCATTTCCCGAACGATTTTTTAAATTTTTTTTCACCACTAAAACGCATGAGACTTTTAGTTTTCAAAAATGTTTTTATTTTTGATGAGACCCTTAATGAAAGAGGTTTAATGGCCGGCAAACGAAAACCCGCGATTTCCCGTAAATCCCGGGCTTGGCCCGTATAGTCGAATGTATACAAAGAAAGTACCCTGTGAGTAAACTCATTTCCAGAACGATTTTTTAAATTATTTTTTCACCACTAAAACGCATAAGACTTGTAGTTTTCAAAAATCTTTTCATTTCTGATGAGACGCTGAATAAAAGAAGTTTAATCGCCGGCAAACGAAAACCTGCAATTTCCCGTAAATCACGGACTCGGCCCGTATAGTCAAAAGTATACAAAGAAAGTACCCGGGGAGTAAACTAATTTCCCAAACGATTTTTTAAATTATTATTTCACCACTAAAGCCCATGACACTTGTAGTTTTTAAAAATGTTTTCATTTTTGATGAGACGCTGAATAAAAGAAGTTTAATCGCCGGCAAACCAAAACCCGCGATTTCCCGTAAATCCCGGACTCGGCCCGTATAGTCAAAAGTATACAAAGAAAGTACCCAGGGAGTAAACTCATTTCCCGAACGATTTTTTAAATTATTTTTTCACCACTAAAACGCATGAGACTTGTAGTTTTTAAAAATGTTTTCATTTTTGATGAGACGCTGAGTAAAAGAAGTTTAATCGCCGGCAAACGAAAACCTGCGATTTCCCGTAAATCCCGGACTCGGCCCCTATAGTCAAAAGTATACAAAGAAAGTACCCAGGGAGTAAACTCATTTCCCAAACGATTTTTTAAATTTATATTTTACCACTAAAGCCCATGAGGCTTGTAGTTTTTAAAAATGTTTTCATTTTTGATGAGACGCTTAATAAAAGAGGTTTAATCGCCGGCAAACGAAGTCCCGCGATTTCCCGTAAATCCCGGGCTTGGCCCGTATAGTCGAATGTATACAAAGAAAGAACCCAGGAAGTAAACTTATTTCCCGAACGATTTTTTAAAATTTTTTTTTCACCACTAAAACGCATGAGACTTGTAGTTTTCAAAAATGTTTTCACTTTTGATGAGACGCTTAATGAAAGAGGTTTAATCGCCGGCAAACGAAAACCCGCGATTTCCAGTAAATCCCGGGCTTGGCCCGTATAGTCGAATGTATACAAAGAAAGTACCCTGTGAGTAAACTCATTTCCAGAACGATTTTTTAAATTATTTTTTCACCACTAAAACGCATAAGACTTGTAGTTTTCAAAAATGTTTTCATTTCTGATGAGACGCTGAATAAAAGAAGTTTAATCGCCGGTAAACAAAAACCCGCGACTTCCCATAAATCCCGGACTCGGCCCGTATAGTCAAAAGTATACAAAGAAAGTACCCAGGGAGTAAACTCATTTCCCGAACAATTTTTTAAATTATTTTTTCACCACTAAACCCATGAGACTTGTAGTTTTCAAAAATGTTTTCATTTTTGATGAGACGCTGAATAAAAGAAGTTTATTCGCCGGCAAACGAAAACCCGCGATTTCCCGTAAATCCGGGGCTTGGCCCGTATAGTCAAAAGTATACAAAGAAAGTACCCAGGGAGTAAACTCATTTCCCGAACGATTTTTTAATTCATTTTTTCACCACTAAAACGCATGAGACTTGTAGTTTTCAGAAATGTTTTCATTTTTGATGAGACGCTGAATAAAAGAAGTTTAATCGCCGGCAAACGAAAACCCGTGATTTCCCGTAAATCCCGGGCTTGGCCCGTATAGTCGAATGTATACAAAGAAAGTACCCTGTGAGTAAACTCATTTCCGAAACGATTTTTCAATAATCTTTTCACCACTAAAACGCATGAGACTTGCAGTTTTCAAAAATACTTTCATTTTTGATGAGACGCTGAATAAAAGAAGTTTAATCGCCGGTAAACAAAAACCCGCGACTTCCCGAAAATCCCGGACTCGGCCCGTATAGTCAAAAGTATACAAGGAAATTACCCAGGGAGTAAACTCATTTCCCGAACGATTTTTTAAATTATTTTTTCACCACTAAACCCATGAGACTTGTAGTTTTAAAGAAGTTTAATCGCCGGCAAACGAAAACCTGCGATTTCCCGTAAATCCCGGACTCGGCCCGTATAGTCAAAAGTATACAAAGAAAGTACCCGGGGTGTAAACCCATTTCCCGAACGATTTTTTAAATTATTATTTCACCACTAAAGCCCATGAGACTTGTAGTTTTAAAAAATGTTTTCATTTTTGATGAGACGCTTAATAAAAGAGGTTTAATCGCCGGCAAACGAAATCCCGCGATTTCCCGTAAATCCCAGGCTTGGCCCGTATAGTCGAATGTATACAAAGAAAGTACCCAGGAAGTAAACTCATTTCCCGAACGATTTTTTAAATTTTTTTTTCACCACTAAAACGCATGAGACTTGTGGTTTTTAAAAATGTTTTCATTTTTGATGAGACGCTTAATAAAAGAGGTTTAATCGCCGGCAAACGAAATCCCGCGATTTCTCGTAAATCCCGGGCTTGGCCCGTATAGTCGAATGTATACAAAGAAAGAACCCAGGAAGTAAACTCATTTCCCGAACGATTTTTTAAATTTTTTTTCACCACTAAAACGCATGAGACTTTTAGTTTTCAAAAATGTTTTCATTTTTGATGAGACCCTTAATGAAAGAGGTTTAATGGCCGGCAAACGAAAACCCGCGATTTCCCGTAAATCCCGGGCTTGGCCCGTATAGTCGAATGTATACAAAGAAAGTACCCTGTGAGTAAACTCATTTCCAGAACGATTTTTTAAATTATTTTTTCACCACTAAAACGCATAAGACTTGTAGTTTTCAAAAATCTTTTCATTTCTGATGAGACGCTGAATAAAAGAAGTTTAATCGCCGGCAAACGAAAACCCGCGATTTCCCGTAAATCCCGGGCTTGGCCCGTATAGTCAAAAGTATACAAAGATAGTACCCAGGGAGTAAACTCATTTCCCGAACAATTTTTTAATTCATTTTTTCACCACTAAAACGCATGAGACTTGTAGTTTTCAAAAATGTTTTCATTTTTGATGAGACGCTGAATAAAAGAAGTTTAATCGCCGGCAAAAGAAAACCTGCAATTTCCCGTAAATCACGGACTCGGCCCGTATAGTCAAAAGTATACAAAGAAAGTACCCGGGGAGTAAACTAATTTCCCAAACGATTTTTTAAATTATTATTTCACCACTAAAGCCCATGACACTTGTAGTTTTTAAAAATGTTTTCATTTTTGATGAGACGCTGAATAAAAGAAGTTTAATCGCCGGCAAACCAAAACCCGCGATTTCCCGTAAATCCCGGACTCGGCGCGTATAGTCAAAAGTATACAAAGAAAGTACCCAGGGAGTAAACTCATTTCCCGAACGATTTTTTAAATTATTTTTTCACCACTAAAACGCATGAGACTTGTAGTTTTCAGAAATCTTTTCATTTTTGATGAGACGCTTAATGAAAGCGGTTTAATTGCCGGCAAACGAAAACCTGCGATTTCCCGTAAATCCCAGACTCGGCCCGTATAGTCAAAAGTATACAAAGAAAGTACCCAGGGTGTAAACTCATTTCTCGAACGATTTTTTAAATTATTTTTTCACCAATAAAACGCATGAGACTTGTAGTTTTTAAAAATGTTTTCATTTTTGATGAGACGCTGAGTAAAAGAAGTTTAATCGCCGGCAAACGAAAACCTGCGATTTCCCGTAAATCCCGGACTCGGCCCCTATAGTCAAAAGTATACAAAGAAAGTACCCAGGGAGTAAACTCATTTCCCAAACGATTTTTTAAATTTATATTTTACCACTAAAGCCCATGAGGCTTGTAGTTTTTAAAAATGTTTTCATTTTTGATGAGACGCTTAATAAAAGAGGTTTAATCGCCGGCAAACGAAATCCCGCGATTTCCCGTAAATCCCGGGCTTGGCCCGTATAGTCGAATGTATACAAAGAAAGAACCCAGGAAGTAAACTCATTTCCCGAACGATTTTTTAAAAATTTTTTTTCACCACTAAAACGCATGAGACTTGTAGTTTTCAAAAATGTTTTCATTTTTGATGAGACGCTTAATGAAAGAGGTTTAATCGCCGGCAAACGAAAACCCGCGATTTCCAGTAAATCCCGGGCTTGGCCCGTATAGTCGAATGTATACAAAGAAAGTACCCTGTGAGTAAACTCATTTCCAGAACGATTTTTTAAATTATTTTTTCACCACTAAAACGCATAAGACTTGTAGTTTTCAAAAATGTTTTCATTTCTGATGAGACGCTGAATAAAAGAAGTTTAATCGCCGGTAAACAAAAACCCGCGACTTCCCGTAAATCCCGGACTCGGCCCGTATAGTCAAAAGTATACAAAGAAAGTACCCACGGAGTAAACTCATTTCCCGAACAATTTTTTAAATTATTTTTTCACCACTAAACCCATGAGACTTGTAGTTTTCAAAAATGTTTTCATTTTTGATGAGACGCTGAATAAAAGAAGTTTATTCGCCGGCAAACGAAAACCTGCGATTTCCCGTAAATCCCGGACCTGGCCCGTATAGTCGAATGTATACAAAGAAAGTACCCTGTGAGTAAACTCATTTCCAGAACGATTTTTTAAATTATTTTTTCACCACTAAAACGCATAAGACTTGTAGTTTTCAAAAATGTTTTCATTTCTGATGAGACGCTGAATAAGAGAAGTTTAATCGCCGGCAAACGAAAACCCGCGATTTCCCGTAAATCCCGGGCTTGGCCCGTATAGTCAAAAGTATACAAAGAAAGTACCCAGGGAGTAAACTCATTTCCCGAACGATTTTTTAATTCATTTTTTCACCACTAAAACGCATGAGACTTGCAGTTTTCAGAAATGTTTTCATTTTTGATGAGACGTTTAATGAAAGAGGTTTAATCGCCGGCAAACGAAAACCCGCGATTTCCCGTAAATCCCGGGCTTGGCCCGTATAGTCGAATGTATACAAAGAAAGTACCCTGTGAGTAAACTCATTTCCAGAACGATTTTTTAAATTATTTTTTCACCACTAAAACGCATAAAACTTGTAGTTTTCAAAAATGTTTTCATTTCTGATAAGACGCTGAATAAAAGAAGTTTAATCGCCGGCAAACGAAAACCCGCGATTTCCCGTAAATCCCGGGCTTGGCCCGTATAGTCAAAAGTATACAAAGATAGTACCCAGGGAGTAAACTCATTTCCCGAACGATTTTTTATTTCATTTTTTCACCACTAAAACGCATGAGACTTGTAGTTTTCAAAAATGTTTTCATTTTTGATGAGACGCTGAATAAAAGAAGTTTAATCGCCGGCAAACGAAAACCCGCGATTTCCCGTAAATCCCGGGCTTGGCCCGTATAGTCGAATGTATCCAAGAAAGTACCCTGTGAGTAAACTCATTTCCGAAACGATTTTTTCAATAATCTTTTCACCACTAAAACGCATGAGACTTGCAGTTTTTAAAAATACTTTCATTTTTGATGAGACGCTGAATAAAAGAAGTTTAATCGCCGGTAAACAAAAACCCGCGACTTCCCGAAAATCCCGGACTCGGCCCGTATAGTCAAAAGTATACAAATTAATTACCCAGGGAGTAAACTCATTTCCCGAACGATTTTTTAAATTATTTTTTCACCACTAAACCCATGAGACTTGTAGTTTTAAAGAAGTTTAATCGCCGGCAAACGAAAACCTGCGATTTCCCGTAAATCCCGGACTCGGCCCGTATAGTCAAAAGTATACAACGAAAGTACCCGGGGTGTAAACTCATTTCCCGAACGATTTTTTAAATTTTTTTTTCACCACTAAAACGCATGAGACTTGTAGTTTTTAAAAATGTTTTCATTTTTGATGAGACGCTTAATGAAAGAGGTTTAATCGCCGGCAAACGAAAACCCGCGATTTCCCGTAAATCCCGGGCTTGGCCCGTATAGTCGAATGTATACAAAGAAAGTACCCTGTGAGTAAACTCATTTCCAGAACGATTTTTTAAATTATTTTTTCACCACTAAAACGCATAAGACTTGTAGTTTTCAAAAATGTTTTCATTTCTGATGAGACACTGAATAAAAGAAGTTTAATCGCTGGCAAACGAAAACCCGCGATTTCCCGAAAATCCGGGGCTTGGCCCGTATAGTCAAAAGTATACAAAGAAAGTACCCAGGGAGTAAACTCATTTCCCGAACGATTTTTTAATTCATTTTTTCACCACTAAAACGCATGGGACTTGTAGTTTTCAGAAATGTTTTCATTTTTGATGAGACGCTGAATAAAAGAAGTTTAATCGCCGGCAAACGAAAACCCGCGATTTCCCGTAAATCCCGGGCTTGGCCCGTATAGTCGAATGTATACAAAGAAAGTACCCTGTGAGTAAACTTATTTCCGAAACGATTTTTCAATAATCTTTTCACCACTAAAACGCATGAGACTTGCAGTTTTCAAAAATACTTTCATTTTTGATGAGACGCTGAATAAAAGAAGTTTAATCGCCGGTAAACAAAAACCCGCGACTTCCCGAAAATCCCGGACTCGGCCCGTATAGTCAAAAGTATACAAAGAAATTACCCAGGGAGTAAACTCATTTCCCGAACGATTTTTTAAATTATTTTTTCACCACTAAACCCATGAGACTTGTAGTTTTAAAGAAGTTTAATCGCCGGCAAGCGAAAACCTGCGATTTCCCGTAAATCCCGGACTCGGCCCGTATAGTCAAAAGTATACAAAGAAAGTACCCGGGGTGTAAACCCATTTCCCGAACGATTTTTTAAATTATTATTTCACCACTAAAGCCCATGAGACTTGTAGTTTTTAAAAATGTTTTCATTTTTGATGAGACGCTTAATAAAAGAGGTTTAATCGCCGGCAAACGAAATCCCGCGATTTCCCGTAAATCCCAGGCTTGGCCCGTATAGTCGAATGTATACAAAGAAAGTACCCAGGAAGTAAACTCATTTCCCGAACGATTTTTTAAATTTTTTTTTCACCACTAAAACGCATGAGACTTGTGGTTTTCAAAAATGTTTTCATTTTTGATGAGACGCTGAATAAAAGAAGTTTAATCGCCGGCAAACGAAAACCTGCGATTTCCCGTGAATCCCGGACTCAGCCCGTATAGTCAAAAGTATAAAAAGAAAGTACCCGGGGTGTAAACTCATTTCCCGAACGATTTTTTAAATTATTATTTCACCACTAAAGCCCATGAGGCTTGTAGTTTTTAAAAATGTTTTCATTTTTGATGAGACGCTTAATAAAAGAGGTTTAATCGCCGGCAAACTAAATCCCGCGATTTCCCGTAAATCCCGGGCTTGGCCCGTTTAGTCGAATGTATACAAAGAAAGAACCCAGGAAGTAAACTCATTTCCCGAACGTTTTTTTAATTTTTTTTTTCACCACTAAAACGCATGAGACTTTTAGTTTTCAAAAATGTTTTCATTTTTGATGAGACCCTTAATGAAAGAGGTTTAATGGCCGGCAAACGAAAACCCGCGATTTCCCGTAAATCCCGGGCTTGGCCCGTATAGTCGAATGTATACAAAGAAAGTACCCTGTGAGTAAACTCATTTCCAGAACGATTTTTTAAATTATTTTTTCACCACTAAAACGCATAAGACTTGTAGTTTTCAAAAATCTTTTCATTTCTGATGAGACGCTGAATAAAAGAAGTTTAATCGCCGGCAAACGAAAACCCGCGATTTCCCGTAAATCCCGGGCTTGGCCCGTATAGTCAAAAGTATACAAAGATAGTACCCAGGGAGTAAACTCATTTCCCGAACAATTTTTTAATTCATTTTTTCACCACTAAAACGCATGAGACTTGTAGTTTTCAAAAATGTTTTCATTTTTGATGAGACGCTGAATAAAAGAAGTTTAATCGCCAGCAAACGAAAACCTGCAATTTCCCGTAAATCACGGACTCGGCCCGTATAGTCAAAAGTATACAAAGAAAGTACCCGGGGAGTAAACTAATTTCCCAAACGATTTTTTAAATTATTATTTCACCACTAAAGCCCATGACACTTGTAGTTTTTAAAAATGTTTTCATTTTTGATGAGACGCTGAATAAAAGAAGTTTAATCGCCGGCAAACGAAAACCTGCGATTTCCCGTGAATCCCGGACTCAGCCCGTATAGTCAAAAGTATACAAATTAATTACCCAGGGAGTAAACTCATTTCCCGAACGATTTTTTAAATTATTTTTTCACCACTAAACCCATGAGACTTGTAGTTTTAAAGAAGTTTAATCGCCGGCAAACGAAAACCTGCGATTTCCCGTAAATCCCGGACTCGGCCCGTATAGTCAAAAGTATACAACGAAAGTACCCGGGGTGTAAACTCATTTCCCGAACGATTTTTTAAATTTTTTTTTCACCACTAAAACGCATGAGACTTGTAGTTTTTAAAAATGTTTTCATTTTTGATGAGACGCTTAATGAAAGAGGTTTAATCGCCGGCAAACGAAAACCCGCGATTTCCCGAAAATCCGGGGCTTGGCCCGTATAGTCAAAAGTATACAAAGAAAGTACCCTGTGAGTAAACTCATTTCCCGAACGATTTTTTAATTCATTTTTTCACCACTAAAACGCATGAGACTTGTAGTTTTCAGAAATGTTTTCATTTTTGATGAGACGCTGAATAAAAGAAGTTTAATCGCCGGCAAACGAAAACCCGCGATTTCCCGTAAATCCCGGGCTTGGCCCGTATAGTCGAATGTATACAAAGAAAGTACCCTGTGAGTAAACTTATTTCCGAAACGATTTTTCAATAATCTTTTCACCACTAAAACGCATGAGACTTGCAGTTTTCAAAAATACTTTCATTTTTGATGAGACGCTGAATAAAAGAAGTTTAATCGCCGGTAAACAAAAACCCGCGACTTCCCGAAAATCCCGGACTCGGCCCGTATAGTCAAAAGTATACAAAGAAATTACCCAGGGAGTAAACTCATTTCCCGAACGATTTTTTAAATTATTTTTTCACCACTAAACCCATGAGA
This sequence comes from Hydractinia symbiolongicarpus, assembly GCF_029227915.1. Taxonomy (NCBI): domain Eukaryota; kingdom Metazoa; phylum Cnidaria; class Hydrozoa; order Anthoathecata; family Hydractiniidae; genus Hydractinia; species Hydractinia symbiolongicarpus. The sequence continues at coordinate 4,565,048 of NC_079880.1, read as the reverse complement.
CTTGTAGTTTTAAAGAAGTTTAATCGCCGGCAAGCGAAAACCTGCGATTTCCCGTAAATCCCGTACTCGGCCCGTATAGTCAAAAGTATACAAAGAAAGTACCCGGGGTGTAAACCCATTTCCCGAACGATTTTTTAAATTATTATTTCACCACTAAAGCCCATGAGACTTGTAGTTTTTAAAAATGTTTTCATTTTTGATGAGACGCTTAATAAAAGAGGTTTAATCGCCGGCAAACGAAATCCCGCGATTTCCCGTAAATCCCAGGCTTGGCCCGTATAGTCGAATGTATACAAAGAAAGTACCCAGGAAGTAAACTCATTTCCCGAACGATTTTTTAAATTTTTTTTTCACCACTAAAACGCATGAGACTTGTGGTTTTCAAAAATGTTTTCATTTTTGATGAGACGCTGAATAAAAGAAGTTTAATCGCCGGCAAACGAAAACCTGCGATTTCCCGTGAATCCCGGACTCAGCCCGTATAGTCAAAAGTATAAAAAGAAAGTACCCGGGGTGTAAACTCATTTCCCGAACGATTTTTTAAATTATTATTTCACCACTAAAGCCCATGAGGCTTGTAGTTTTTAAAAATGTTTTCATTTTTGATGAGACGCTTAATAAAAGAGGTTTAATCGCCGGCAAACTAAATCCCGCGATTTCCCGTAAATCCCGGGCTTGGCCCGTATAGTCGAATGTATACAAAGAAAGTACCCTGTGAGTAAACTTATTTCCGAAACGATTTTTCAATAATCTTTTCACCACTAAAACGCATGAGACTTGCAGTTTTCAAAAATACTTTCATTTTTGATGAGACGCTGAATAAAAGAAGTTTAATCGCCGGTAAACAAAAACCCGCGACTTCCCGAAAATCCCGGACTCGGCCCGTATAGTCAAAAGTATACAAAGAAATTACCCAGGGAGTAAACTCATTTCCCGAACGATTTTTTAAATTATTTTTTCACCACTAAACCCATGAGACTTGTAGTTTTAAAGAAGTTTAATCGCCGGCAAGCGAAAACCTGCGATTTCCCGTAAATCCCGTACTCGGCCCGTATAGTCAAAAGTATACAAAGAAAGTACCCGGGGTGTAAACCCATTTCCCGAACGATTTTTTAAATTATTATTTCACCACTAAAGCCCATGAGACTTGTAGTTTTTAAAAATGTTTTCATTTTTGATGAGACGCTTAATAAAAGAGGTTTAATCGCCGGCAAACGAAATCCCGCGATTTCCCGTAAATCCCAGGCTTGGCCCGTATAGTCGAATGTATACAAAGAAAGTACCCAGGAAGTAAACTCATTTCCCGAACGATTTTTTAAATTTTTTTTTCACCACTAAAACGCATGAGACTTGTGGTTTTCAAAAATGTTTTCATTTTTGATGAGACGCTGAATAAAAGAAGTTTAATCGCCGGCAAACGAAAACCTGCGATTTCCCGTGAATCCCGGACTCAGCCCGTATAGTCAAAAGTATAAAAAGAAAGTACCCGGGGTGTAAACTCATTTCCCGAACGATTTTTTAAATTATTATTTCACCACTAAAGCCCATGAGGCTTGTAGTTTTTAAAAATGTTTTCATTTTTGATGAGACGCTTAATAAAAGAGGTTTAATCGCCGGCAAACTAAATCCCGCGATTTCCCGTAAATCCCGGGCTTGGCCCGTTTAGTCGAATGTATACAAAGAAAGAACCCAGGAAGTAAACTCATTTCCCGAACGATTTTTTAATATTTTTTTTCACCACTAAAACGCATGAGACTTTTAGTTTTCAAAAATGTTTTCATTTTTGATGAGACCCTTAATGAAAGAGGTTTAATGGCCGGCAAACGAAAACCCGCGATTTCCCGTAAATCCCGGGCTTGGCCCGTATAGTCGAATGTATACAAAGAAAGTACCCTGTGAGTAAACTCATTTCCAGAACGATTTTTTAAATTATTTTTTCACCACTAAAACGCATAAGACTTGTAGTTTTCAAAAATCTTTTCATTTCTGATGAGACGCTGAATAAAAGAAGTTTAATCGCCGGCAAACGAAAACCCGCGATTTCCCGTAAATCCCGGGCTTGGCCCGTATAGTCAAAAGTATACAAAGATAGTACCCAGGGAGTAAACTCATTTCCCGAACAATTTTTTAATTCATTTTTTCACCACTAAAACGCATGAGACTTGTAGTTTTCAAAAATGTTTTCATTTTTGATGAGACGCTGAATAAAAGAAGTTTAATCGCCAGCAAACGAAAACCTGCAATTTCCCGTAAATCACGGACTCGGCCCGTATAGTCAAAAGTATACAAAGAAAGTACCCGGGGAGTAAACTAATTTCCCAAACGATTTTTTAAATTATTGTTTCACCACTAAAGCCCATGACCCTTGTAGTTTTTAAAAATGTTTTCATTTTTGATGAGACGCTGAATAAAAGAAGTTTAATCGCCGGCAAACCAAAACCCGCGATTTCCCGTAAATCCCGGACTCGGCCCGTATAGTCAAAAGTATACAAAGAAAATACCCAGGGAGTAAACTCATTTCCCGAACGATTTTTTAAATTATTTTTTCACCACTAAAACGCATGAGACTTGTAGTTTTCAGAAATCTTTTCATTTTTGATGAGACGCTTAATGAAAGCGGTTTAATTGCCGGCAAACGAAAACCTGCGATTTCCCGTAAATCCCAGACTCGGCCCGTATAGTCAAAGGTATACAAAGAAAGTACCCAGGTTGTAAACTCATTTTTCGAACGATTTTTTAAATTATTTTTTCACCAATAAAACGCATGAGACTTGTAGTTTTTAAAAATGTTTTCATTTTTGATGAGACGCTGAATAAAATAAGTTTAATCGCCGGCAAACGAAAACCTGCGATTTCCCGTAAATCCCGGACTCGGCCCCTATAGTCAAAAGTATACAAAGAAAGTACCCAGGGAGTAAACTCATTTCCCAAACGATTTTTTAAATTTATATTTTACCACTAAAGCCCATGAGGCTTGTAGTTTTTAAAAATGTTTTCATTTTTGATGAGACGCTTAATAAAAGAGGTTTAATCGCCGGCAAACGAAATCCCGCGATTTCCTGTAAATCCCGGGCTTGGCCCGTATAGTCGAATGTATACAAAGAAAGAACCCAGGAAGTAAACTCATTTCCCGAACGATTTTTTAAATTTTTTTTCACCACTAAAACGCATGAGACTTGTAGTTTTCAAAAATGTTTTCATTTTTGATGAGACCCTTAATGAAAGAGGTTTAATTGCCGGCAAACGAAAACCCGCGATTTCCCGTAAATCCCAGGCTTGGCCCGTATAGTCGAATGTATACAAAGAAAGTAATCTGTGAGTAAACTCATTTCCAGAACGATTTTTTAAATTATTTTTTCACCACTAAAACGCATAAGACTTGTAGTTTTCAAAAATGTTTTCATTTCTGATGAGACGCTGAATAAAAGAAGTTTAATCGCCGGCAAACGAAAACCCGCGATTTCCCGTAAATCCCGGGCTTGGCCCGTATAGTCAAAAGTATACAAAGATAGTACCCAGGGAGTAAACTCATTTCCCGAACGATTTTTTAATTCATTTTTTCACCACTAAAACGCATGAGACTTGCAGTTTTCAAAAATGTTTTCATTTTTGATGAGACGCTGAATAAAAGAAGTTTAATCGCCGGCAAACGAAAACCTGCGATTTCCCGTAAATCCCGGACTCGGCCCGTATAGTCAAAAGTATACAAAGAAAGTACCCGGGGAGTAAACTAATTTCCCAAACGATTTTTTAAATTATTATTTCACCACTAAAGCCCATGACACTTGTAGTTTTTAAAAATGTTTTCACTTTTGATGAGACGCTGAATAAAAGAAGTTTAATCGCCGGCAAACGAAAACCCGCGATTTCCCGTAAATCCCGGACTCGGCCCGTATAGTCAAAAGTATACAAAAAAGTACCCAGGGAGTAAACTCATTTCCCGAACGATTTTTTAAATTATTTTTTCACCACTAAAACGCATGAGACTTGTAGTTTTCAGAAATCTTTTCATTTTTGATGAGACGCTGAATAAAAGAAGTTTAATCGCCGGTAAACAAAAACCCGCGACTTCCCGTAAATCCCGGACTCGGCCCGTATAGTCAAAAGTATACAAAGAAAGTACCCAGGGAGTAAACTCATTTCCCGAACGATTTTTTAAATTATTTTTTCACCACTAAACCCATGAGACTTGTAGTTTTCAAAAATGTTTTCATTTTTGATGAGACGCTGAATAAAAGAAGTTTAATCGCCGGCAAACGAAAACCCGCGATTTCCCGTAAATCCCGGGCTTGGCCCGTATAGTCGAATGTATACAAAGAAAGTACCCTGTGAGTAAACTCATTTCCGAAACGATTTTTTAAAAATCTTTTCACCACTAAAACGCATGAGACTTGCAGTTTTCAAAAATACTTTCATTTTTGATGAGACGCTGAATAAAAGAAGTTTAATCGCCGGTAAACAAAAACCCGCGACTTCCCGAAAATCCCGGACTCGGCCCGTATAGTCAAAAGTATACAAAGAAATTACCCAGGGAGTAAACTCATTTCCCGAACGATTTTTTAAATTATTTTTTCACCACTAAACCCATGAGACTTGTAGTTTTAAAGAAGTTTAATCGCCGGCAAACGAAAACCTGCGATTTCCCGTAAATCCCGGACTCGGCCCGTATAGTCAAAAGTATACAAAGAAAGTACCCTGTGAGTAAACTCATTTCCAGAACGATTTTTTAAATTTTTTTTTCACCACTAAAACGCATAAGACTTGTAGTTTTCAAAAATGTTTTCATTTTTGATGAGACGCTTAATGAAAGAGGTTTAATCGCCGGCAAACGAAAACCCGCGATTTCCCGTAAATCCCGGACTCGGCCCGTATAGTCGAATGTATACAAAGAAAGTACCCAGGGAGTAAACTCATTTCCAGAACGATTTTTTAAATTATTTTTTCACCACTAAAACGCATAAGACTTGTAGTTTTCAAAAATGTTTTCATTTCTGATAAGACGCTGAATAAAAGAAGTTTAATTGCCCGCAAACGAAAACCCGCGATTTCCCGTAAATCCCGGGCTTGGCCCGTATAGTCAAAAGTATACAAAGAAAGTACCCTGTGAGTAAACTCATTTCCCGAACGATTTTTTATTTCATTTTTTCACCACTAAAACGCATAAAACTTGTAGTTTTCAAAAATGTTTTCATTTCTGATGAGACGCTGAAAAAAAGAAGTTTAATCGCCGGCAAACGAAAACCCGCGATTTCCCGTAAATCCCGGGCTTGGCCCGTATAGTCGAATGTATACAAAGAAAGTACCCTGTGAGTAAACTCATTTCCCGAACGTTTTTTTAATTCATTTTTTCACCACAAAAACGCATGAGACTTGTAGTTTTCAGAAATGTTTTCATTTCTGATGAGACGCTGAATAAAAAAAGTTTAATCGCCGGCAAACGAAAACCCGCGATTTCCCGTAAATCCCGGGCTTGGCCCGTATATTCAAAAGTATACAAAGATAGTACCCAGGGAGTAAACTCATTTCCCGAACGATTTTTTATTTCATTTTTTCACCACTAAAACGCATGAGACTTGTAGTTTTCAAAAATGTTTTCATTTTTGATGAGACGCTGAATAAAAGAAGTTTAATCGCCGGCAAACGAAAACCCGCGATTTCCCGTAAATCCCGGGCTTGGCCCGTATAGTCAAAAGTATACAAAGAAAGTACGCAGGGAGTAAACTCATTTCCCGAACGATTTTTTAATTCATTTTTTCACCACTAAAACGCATGAGACTTGTAGTTTTCAGAAATGTTTTCATTTTTGATGAGACGCTTAATGAAAGAGGTTTAATCGCCGGCAAACGAAAACCCGCGATTTCCCGTAAATCCCGGGCTTGGCCCGTATAGTCAAAAGTATACAAAGAAAGTACCCTGTGAGTAAACTCATTTCCCGAACGATTTTTTATTTCATTTTTTCACCACTAAAACGCATAAAACTTGTAGTTTTCAAAAATGTTTTCATTTTTGATGAGACGCTGAAAAAAAGAAGTTTAATCGCCGGCAAACGAAAACCCGCGATTTCCCGTAAATCCCGGGCTTGGCCCGTATAGTCGAATGTATACAAAGAAAGTACCCTGTGAGTAAACTCATTTCCGAAACGATTTTTTCAATAATCTTTTCACCACTAAAATGCATGAGACTTGCAGTTTTCAAAAATACTTTCATTTTTGATGAGACGCTGAATAAAAGAAGTTTAATCGCCGGCAAACGAAAATCTGCGATTTCCCGTAAATCCCGGACTCGGCCCGTATAGTCGAATGTATACAAAGAAAGTACCCTGTGAGTAAACTCATTTCCAGAACGATTTTTTAAATTATTTTTTCACCACTAAAACGCATGAGACTTGTAGTTTTCAGAAATGTTTTCATTTTTGATGAGACGCTTAATGAAAGAGGTTTAATCGCCGGCAAACGAAAACCCGCGATTTCCCGTAAATCCCGGGCTTGGCCCGTATAGTCAAAAGTATACAAAGAAAGTACGCAGGGAGTAAACTCATTTCCCGAACGATTTTTTAATTCATTTTTTCACCACAAAAACGCATAAGACTTGTAGTTTTCAAAAATGTTTTCATTTCTGATAAGACGCTGAATAAAAGAGGTTTAATTGCCGGCAAACGAAAACCCGCGATTTCCCGTAAATCCCGGGCTTGGCCCGTATATTCAAAAGTATACAAAGATAGTACCCAAGGAGTAAACTCATTTCCCGAACGATTTTTTATTTCATTTTTTCACCACTAAAACGCATGAGACTTGTAGTTTTCAAAAATGTTTTCATTTTTGATGAGACGCTGAATAAAAGAAGTTTAATCGCCGGCAAACGAAAACCCGCGATTTCCCGTAAATCCCGGGCTTGGCCCGTATAGTCAAAAGTATACAAAGAAAGTACGCAGGGAGTAAACTCATTTCCCGAACGATTTTTTAATTCATTTTTTCACCACTAAAACGCATGAGACTTGTAGTTTTCAGAAATGTTTTCATTTTTGATGAGACGCTTAATGAAAGAGGTTTAATCGCCGGCAAACGAAAACCCGCGATTTCCCGTAAATCCCGGGCTTGGCCCGCATAGTCGAATGTATACAAAGAAAGTACCCTGTGAGTAAACTCATTTCCAGAACGATTTTTTAAATTATTTTTTCACCACTAAAACGCATGAGACTTGTAGTTTTCAAAAATGTTTTCATTTCTGATGAGACGCTGAATAAAAAAAGTTTAATTGCCGGCAAACGAAAACCCGCGATTTCCCGTAAATCCCGGGCTTGGCCCGTATAGTCAAAAGTATACAAAGAAAGTACGCAGGGAGTTAACTCATTTCCGAAACGATTTTTTAATTCATTTTTTCACCACTAAAACGCATGAGACTTGTAGTTTTCAGAAATGTTTTCATTTTTGATGAGACGCTTAATGAAAGAGGTTTAATCGCCGGCAAACAAAAACCCGCGATTTCCCGAAAATCCCGGACTCGGCCCGTATAGTCGAATGTATACAAAGAAAGTACCCTGTGAGTACACTCATTTCCCGAACGATTTTTTAAATTATTTTTTCACCACTAAACCCATGAGACTTGTAGTTTTAAATAAGTTTAATCGCCGGCAAACGAAAACCTGCGATTTCCCGTAAATCCCGGACTCGGCCCGTATAGCCAAAAGTATACAAAGAAAGTACCCGGGGTGTAAACTCATTTCCCGAACGATTTTTTAAATTTTTTTTTCACCACTAAAACGCATGAGACTTGTAGTTTTCAAAAATGTTTTCATTTTTGATGAGACGCTTAATGAAAGAGGTTTAATCGCCGGCAAACGAAAACCCGCGATTTCCCGTAAATCCCGGGCTTGGCCCGTAAAGTCGAATGTATACAAAGAAAGTACCCTGTGAGTAAACTCATTTCCAGAACGATTTTTTAATTCATTTTTTCACCACTAAAACGCATGAGACTTGTAGTTTTCAAAAATGTTTTCATTTCTGATGAGACGCTGAATAAAAGAAGTTTAATCGCTGGCAAACGAAAACCCGCGATTTCCCGTAAATCCCGGGCTTGGCCCATATAGTCAAAAGTATACAAAGAAAGTACCCAGGGAGTAAACTCATTTTCCGAACGATTTTTTAATTCATTTTTTCACCACTAAAACGCATGAGACTTGTAGTTTTCAGAAATGTTTTCATTTTTGATGAGACGCTTAATTAAAGAGGTTTAATCGCCGGCAAACGAAAACCCGCGATTTCCCGTAAATCCCGGGCTTGGCCCGTATAGTCGAATGTATACAAAGAAAGTACCCTGTGAGTAAACTCATTTCCAGAACGATTTTTTAAATTATTTTTTCACCACTAAAACGCATAAGACTTGTAGTTTTCAAAAATGTTTTCATATCTGATGAGACGCTGAATAAAAGAAGTTTAATCGCCGGTAAACAAAAACCCGCGACTTCCCGTAAATCCCGGACTCGGCCCGTATAGTCAAAAGTATACAAAGAAAGTACCCAGGGAGTAAACTCATTTCCCGAACGATTTTTTAAATTATTTTTTCACCACTAAACCCATGAGACTTGTAGTTTTAAAAAATGTTTTCATTTTTGATGAGACGCTGAATAAAAGAAGTTTAATCGCCGGCAAACGAAAATCTGCGATTTCCCGTAAATCCCGGACTCGGCCCGTATAGTCGAATGTATACAAAGAAAGTACCCTGTGAGTAAACTCATTTCCAGAACGATTTTTTAAATTATTTTTTCACCACTAAAACGCATAAGACTTGTAGTTTTCAGAAATGTTTTCATTTTTGATGAGACGCTTAATGAAAGAGGTTTAATCGCCGGCAAACGAAAACCCGCGATTTCCCGTAAATCCCGGGCTTGGCCCGTAAAGTCGAATGTATACAAAGAAAGTACCCTGTGAGTAAACTCATTTCCCGAACGATTTTTTATTTCATTTTTTCACCACTAAAACGCATGAGACTTGTAGTTTTCAAAAATGTTTTCATTTTTGATGAGACGCTGAATAAAAGAAGTTTAATCGCCGGCAAACGAAAACCCGCGATTTCCCGTAAATCCCGGGCTTGGCGCGTATAGTCAAAAGTATACAAAGAAAGTACGCAGGGAGTAAACTCATTTCCCGAACGATTTTTTAATTCATTTTTTCACCACTAAAACGCATGAGACTTGTAGTTTTCAGAAATGTTTTCATTTTTGATGAGACGCTTAATGAAAGAGGTTTAATCGCCGGCAAACGAAAACCCGCGATTTCCCGTAAATCCCGGGCTTGGCCCGTATAGTCGAATGTATACAAAGAAAGTACCCTGTGAGTAAACTCATTTCCAGAACGATTTTTTAAATTATTTTTTCACCACTAAAACGCATAAGACTTGTAGTTTTCAAAAATGTTTTCATTTCTGATAAGACGCTGAATAAAAGAAGTTTAATCGCCGGCAAACGAAAACCCGCGATTTCCCGTAAATCCCGGGCTTGGCCCGTATAGTCGAATGTATACAAAGAAAGTACCCTGTGAGTAAACTCATTTCCGAAACGATTTTTTCAATAATCTTTTCACCACTAAAATGCATGAGACTTGCAGTTTTCAAAAATACTTTCATTTTTGATGAGACGCTGAATAAAAGAAGTTTAATCGCCGGTAAACAAAAACCCGCGACTTCCCGAAAATCCCGGACTCGGCCCGTATAGTCAAAAGTATACAAAGAAATTACCCAGGGAGTAAACTCATTTCCCGAACGATTTTTTAAATTATTTTTTCACCACTAAACCCATGAGACTTGTAGTTTTAAAGAAGTTTAATCGCCGGCAAACAAAAACCTGCGATTTCCCGTAAATCCCGGACTCGGCCCGTATAGCCAAAAGTATACAAAGAAAGTACCCGGGGTGTAAACTCATTTCCTGAACGATTTTTTAATTTTTTTTTTCACCACTAAAACGCATGAGACTTGTAGTTTTCAAAAATGTTTTCATTTTTGATGAGACGCTGAATAAAAGAAGTTTAATCGCCGGCAAACGAAAATCTGCGATTTCCCGTAAATCCCGGACTCGGCCCGTATAGCCAAAAGTATACAAAGAAAGTACCCGGGGTGTAAACTCATTTCCTGAACGATTTTTTAATTTTTTTTTTCACCACTAAAACGCATGAGACTTGTAGTTTTCAAAAATGTTTTCATTTTTGATGAGACGCTGAATAAAAGAAGTTTAATCGCCGGCAAACGAAAATCTGCGATTTCCCGTAAATCCCGGACTCGGCCCGTATAGTCGAATGTATACAAAGAAAGTACCCTGTGAGTAAACTCATTTCCAGAACGATTTTTTAAATTATTTTTTCACCACTAAAACGCATAAGACTTGTAGTTTTCAAAAATGTTTTCATTTCTGATGAGACGCTGAATAAAAGAAGTTTAATCGCCGGCAAACGAAAACCCGCGATTTCCCGTAAATCCCGGGCTTGGCCCGTATAGTCAAAAGTATACAAAGAAAGTACGCAGGGAGTAAACTCATTTCCCGAACGATTTTTTAATTCATTTTTTCACCACTAAAACGCATGAGACTTGTAGTTTTCAGAAATGTTTTCATTTTTGATGAGACGCTTAATGAAAGAGGTTTAATCGCCGGCAAACGAAAACCCGCGATTTCCCGTAAATCCCGGGCTTGGCCCGTATATTCAAAAGTATACAAAGATAGTACCCAGGGAGTAAACTCATTTCCCGAACGATTTTTTATTTCATTTTTTCACCACTAAAACGCATGAGACTTGTAGTTTTCAAAAATGTTTTCATTTTTGATGAGACGCTGAATAAAAGAAGTTTAATCGCCGGCAAACGAAAACCCGCGATTTCCCGTAAATCCCGGGCTTGGCCCATATAGTCAAAAGTATACAAAGAAAGTACGCAGGGAGTAAACTCATTTCCCGAACGATTTTTTAATTCATTTTTTCACCACTAAAACGCATGAGACTTGTAGTTTTCAGAAATGTTTTCATTTTTGATGAGACGCTTAATGAAAGAGGTTTAATCGCCGGCAAACGAAAACCCGCGATTTCCCGTAAATCCCGGGCTTGGCCCGTATATTCAAAAGTATACAAAGATAGTACCCAAGGAGTAAACTCATTTCCCGAACGATTTTTTATTTCATTTTTTCACCACTAAAACGCATGAGACTTGTAGTTTTCAAAAATGTTTTCATTTTTGATGAGACGCTGAATAAAAGAAGTTTAATCGCCGGCAAACGAAAACCCGCGATTTCCCGTAAATCCCGGGCTTGGCGCGTATAGTCAAAAGTATACAAAGAAAGTACGCAGGGAGTAAACTCATTTCCCGAACGATTTTTTAATTCATTTTTTCACCACTAAAACGCATGAGACTTGTAGTTTTCAGAAATGTTTTCATTTTTGATGAGACGCTTAATGAAAGAGGTTTAATCGCCGGCAAACGAAAACCCGCGATTTCCCGTAAATCCCGGGCTTGGCCCGTATAGTCGAATGTATACAAAGAAAGTACCCTGTGAGTAAACTCATTTCCAGAACGATTTTTTAAATTATTTTTTCACCACTAAAACGCATAAGACTTGTAGTTTTCAAAAATGTTTTCATTTCTGATAAGACGCTGAATAAAAGAAGTTTAATCGCCGGCAAACGAAAACCCGCGATTTCCCGTAAATCCCGGGCTTGGCCCGTATAGTCGAATGTATACAAAGAAAGTACCCTGTGAGTAAACTCATTTCCCAAACGATTTTTTCAATAATCTTTTCACCACTAAAATGCATGAGACTTGCAGTTTTCAAAAATACTTTCATTTTTGATGAGACGCTGAATAAAAGAAGTTTAATCGCCGGTAAACAAAAACCCGCGACTTCCCGAAAATCCCGGACTCGGCCCGTATAGTCAAAAGTATACAAAGAAATTACCCAGGGAGTAAACTCATTTCCCGAACGATTTTTTAAATTATTTTTTCACCACTAAACCCATGAGACTTGTAGTTTTAAAGAAGTTTAATCGCCGGCAAACGAAAACCTGCGATTTCCCGTAAATCCCGGACTCGGCCCGTATAGCCAAAAGTATACAAAGAAAGTACCCGGGGTGTAAACTCATTTCCCGAACGATTTTTTAATTTTTTTTTTCACCACTAAAACGCATGAGACTTGTAGTTTTCAAAAATGTTTTCATTTTTGATGAGACGCTTAATGAAAGAGGTTTAATCGCCGGCAAACGAAAACCCGCGATTTCCCGTAAATCCAGGGCTTGGCCCGTAAAGTCGAATGTATACAAAGAAAGTACCCTGTGAGTAAACTCATTTCCCGAACGATTTTTTATTTCATTTTTTCACCACTAAAACGAATAAAACTTGTAGTTTTTAGAAATGTTTTCATTTTTGATGAGACGCTGAATAAAAGAAGTTTAATCGCCGGCAAACGAAAACCCGCGATTTCCCGTAAATCCCGGGCTTGGCCCGTATAGTCGAATGTATACAAAGAAAGTACCCTGTGAGTAAACTCATTTCCGAAACGATTTTTTCAATAATCTTTTCACCACTAAAACGCATGAGACTTGCAGTTTTCAAAAATACTTTCATTTTTGATGAGACGCTGAATAAAAGAAGTTTAATCGCCGGTAAACAAAAACCCGCGACTTCCCGAAAATCCCGGACTCGGCCCGTATAGTCAAAAGTATACAAAGAAATTACCCAGGGAGTAAACTCATTTCCCGAACGATTTTTTAATTCATTTTTTCACCACTAAAACGCATGAGACTTGTAGTTTTCAGAAATGTTTTCATTTTTGATGAGACGCTTAATGAAAGAGGTTTAATCGCCGGCAAACGAAAACCCGCGATTTCCCGTAAATCCCGGGCTTGGCCCGTATAGTCGAATGTATACAAAGAAAGTACCCTGTGAGTAAACTCATTTCCAGAACGATTTTTTAAATTATTTTTTCACCACTAAAACGCATAAAACTTGTAGTTTTCAAAAATGTTTTCATTTCTGATAAGACGCTGAATAAAAGAAGTTTAATCGCCGGCAAACGAAAACCCGCGATTTCCCGTAAATCCCGGGCTTGGCCCGTATAGTCGAATGTATACAAAGAAAGTACCCTGTGAGTAAACTCATTTCCCAAACGATTTTTTCAATAATCTTTTCACCACTAAAATGCATGAGACTTGCAGTTTTCAAAAATACTTTCATTTTTGATGAGACGCTGAATAAAAGAAGTTTAATCGCCGGTAAACAAAAACCCGCGACTTCCCGAAAATCCCGGACTCGGCCCGTATAGTCAAAAGTATACAAAGAAATTACCCAGGGAGTAAACTCATTTCCCGAACGATTTTTTAAATTATTTTTTCACCACTAAACCCATGAGACTTGTAGTTTTAAAGAAGTTTAATCGCCGGCAAACGAAAACCTGCGATTTCCCGTAAATCCCGGACTCGGCCCGTATAGCCAAAAGTATACAAAGAAAGTACCCGGGGTGTAAACTCATTTCCCGAACGATTTTTTAATTTTTTTTTTCACCACTAAAACGCATGAGACTTGTAGTTTTCAAAAATGTTTTCATTTTTGATGAGACGCTTAATGAAAGAGGTTTAATCGCCGGCAAACGAAAACCCGCGATTTCCCGTAAATCCCGGGCTTGGCCCGTAAAGTCGAATGTATACAAAGAAAGTACCCTGTGAGTAAACTCATTTCCCGAACGATTTTTTATTTCATTTTTTCACCACTAAAACGAATAAAACTTGTAGTTTTTAGAAATGTTTTCATTTTTGATGAGACGCTGAATAAAAGAAGTTTAATCGCCGGCAAACGAAAACCCGCGATTTCCCGTAAATCCCGGGCTTGGCCCGTATAGTCGAATGTATACAAAGAAAGTACCCTGTGAGTAAACTCATTTCCGAAACGATTTTTTCAATAATCTTTTCACCACTAAAACGCATGAGACTTGCAGTTTTCAAAAATACTTTCATTTTTGATGAGACGCTGAATAAAAGAAGTTTAATCGCCGGTAAACAAAAACCCGCGACTTCCCGAAAATCCCGGACTCGGCCCGTATAGTCAAAAGTATACAAAGAAATTACCCAGGGAGTAAACTCATTTCCCGAACGATTTTTTAAATTATTTTTTCACCACTAAACCCATGAGACTTGTAGTTTTAAAGAAGTTTAATCGCCGGCAAACGAAAACCTGCGATTTCCCGTAAATCCCGGACTCGGCCCGTATAGTCAAAAGTATACAAAGAAAGTACCCGGGGTGTAAACTCATTTCCCGAACGATTTTTTAAATTATTATTTCACCACTAAACCCATGAGACTTGTAGTTTTAAAGAAGTTTAATCGCCGGCAAACAAAAACCTGCGATTTCCCGTAAATCCCGGACTCGGCCCGTATAGTCAAAAGTATACAAAGAAAGTACCCGGGGTGTAAACTCATTTCCCGAACGATTTTCTAAATTATTATTTCACCACTAAAGCCCATGAGACTTGTAGCTTTTAAAAATGTTTTCATTTTTGATGAGACGCTTAATAAAAGAGGTTTAATCGCCGGCAAACGAAATCCCGCGATTTCCCGTAAATCCCGGGCTTGGCCCGTATAGTCGAATGTATACAAAGAAAGTACCCAGGAAGTAAACTCATTTTCCGAACGATTTTTTAAATTTTTTTTCACCACTAAAACGCATGAGACTTGTGGTTTTCAAAAATGTTTTCATTTTTGATGAGACGCTGAATAAAAGAAGTTTAATCGCCGGCAAACAAAAACCTGCGATTTCCCGTGAATCCCGGACTCAGCCCGTATAGTCAAAAGTATACAAAGAAAGTACCCGGGGTGTAAACTCATTTCCCGAACGATTTTTTAAATTATTATTTCACCACTAAAGCCCATGAGGCTTGTAGTTTTTAAAAATGTTTTCATTTTTGATGAGACGCTTAATAAAAGAGGTTTAATCGCCGGCAAACGAAATCCCGCGATTTCCCGTAAATCCCGGGCTTGGCCCGTATAGTCGAATGTATACAAAGAAAGAACCCAGGAAGTAAACTCATTTCCCGAACAATTTTTTAAATTTTTTTTCCACCACTAAAACGCATGAGACTTGTAGTTTTCAAAAATGTTTTCATTTTTGATGAGACCTTTAATGAAAGAGGTTTAATGGCCGGCAAACGAAAACCCGCGATTTCCCGTAAATCCCGGGCTTGGCCCGTATAGTCGAATGTATACAAAGAAAGTACCCTGTGAGTAAACTCATTTCCAGAACGATTTTTTAAATTATTTTTTCACCACTAAAACACATAAGACTTGTAGTTTTCAAAAATCTTTTCATTTCTGATGAGACGCTGAATAAAAGAAGTTTAATCGCCGGCAAACAAAAACCCGCGATTTCCCGTAAATCCCGGGCTTGGCCCGTATAGTCAAAAGTATACAAAGATAGTACCCAGGGAGTAAACTCATTTCCCGAACAATTTTTTAATTCATTTTTTCACCACTAAAACGCATGAGACTTGTAGTTTTCAAAAATGTTTTCATTTTTGATGAGACGCTGAATAAAAGAAGTTTAATCGCCGGCAAACGAAAACCTGCGATTTCCCGTAAATCCCGGACTCGGCCCGTATAGTCAAAAGTATACAAAGAAAGTACCCGGGGAGTAAACTAATTTCCCAAACGATTTTTTAAATTATTATTTCACCACTAAAGCCCATGACACTTGTAGTTTTTAAAAATGTTTTCATTTTTGATGAGACGCTGAATAAAAGAAGTTTAATCGCCGGCAAACCAAAACCCGCGATTTCCCGTAAATCCCGGACTCGGCCCGTATAGTCAAAAGTATACAAAGAAAGTACCCAGGGAGTAAACTCATTTCCCGAACGATTTTTTAAATTATTTTTTCACCACTAAAACGCATGAGACTTGTAGTTTTCAGAAATCTTTTCATTTTTGATGAGACGCTTAATGAAAGCGGTTTAATCGCCGGCAAACGAAAACCCGCGATTCCCGTAAATCTCGGACTCGGCCCGTATAGTCAAAAGTACACAAGGAAAGTACCCAGTGAGTAAATTTATTTCCCGAACAAATTTTTTAATTATTTTTTCACCACTAAAACGCATGAGACTTGTAGTTTTCAGAAATGTTTTCATTTTTGATGAGACGCTTGATGAAAGTGGTTTAATCGCCGGCAAACGAAAAGCCGCGATTTCCCGTAAATCCCGGGCTTGGCCCGTATAGTCGAATGTATACAAAGAAAGTACCCAGTGAGTAAACTCATTTCCAAAACGATTTTATAAATTATCTTTTCACCACTAAAACGCTTGAGACTTGTAGTTTTCAAAAATGTTTTTATTTTTGATGAGACGCTGAATAAAAGAAGTTTAATCGCTGGCAAACGAAATCCCGCGATTTCCCGTAAATCCCGGGCTTGGCCCGTATAGTCGAATGTATACAAAGAAAGAACCCAGGAAGTAAACTCATTTCCCGAACGATTTTTTAAATTTTTTTTTCACCACTAAAACGCATGAGACTTGTAGTTTTCAAAAATGTTTTCATTTTTAATGAGACCCTTAATGAAAGAGGTTTAATCGCCGGCAAACGAAAACCCGCGATTTCCCGTAAATCCCGGGCTTGGCCCGTATAGTCGAATGTATACAAAGAAAGTACCCTGTGAGTAAACTCATTTCCAGAACGATTTTTTAAATTATTTTTTCACCACTAAAACGCATAAGACTTGTAGTTTTCAAAAATGTTTTCATTTCTGATGAGACGCTGAATAAAAGAAGTTTAATCGCCGGCAAACGAAAACCCGCGATTTCCCGTAAATCACGGGCTTGGCCCGTATAGTCAAAAGTATACAAAGATAGTACCCAGGAAGTAAACTCATTTTCCGAACGATTTTTTAAATTTTTTTTCACCACTAAAACGCATGAGACTTGTGGTTTTCAAAAATGTTTTCATTTTTGATGAGACGCTGAATAAAAGAAGTTTAATCGCCGGCAAACAAAAACCTGCGATTTCCCGTGAATCCCGGACTCAGCCCGTATAGTCAAAAGTATACAAAGAAAGTACCCGGGGTGTAAACTCATTTCCCGAACGATTTTTTAAATTATTATTTCACCACTAAAGCCCATGAGGCTTGTAGTTTTTAAAAATGTTTTCATTTTTGATGAGACGCTTAATAAAAGAGGTTTAATCGCCGGCAAACGAAATCCCGCGATTTCCCGTAAATCCCGGGCTTGGCCCGTATAGTCGAATGTATACAAAGAAAGAACCCAGGAAGTAAACTCATTTCCCGAACGATTTTTTAAATTTTTTTTTCACCACTAAAACGCATGAGACTTGTAGTTTTCAAAAATGTTTTCATTTTTGATGAGACCCTTAATGAAAGAGGTTTAATGGCCGGCAAACGAAAACCCGCGATTTCCCGTAAATCCCGGGCTTGGCCCGTATAGTCGAATGTATACAAAGAAAGTACCCTGTGAGTAAACTCATTTCCAGAACGATTTTTTAAATTATTTTTTCACCACTAAAACGCATAAGACTTGTAGTTTTCAAAAATCTTTTCATTTCTGATGAGACGCTGAATAAAAGAAGTTTAATCGCCGGCAAACGAAAACCCGCCATTTCCCGTAAATCCCGGGCTTGGCCCGTATAGTCAAAAGTATACAAAGATAGTACCCAGGGAGTAAACTCATTTCCCGAACAATTTTTTAATTCATTTTTTCACCACTAAAACGCATGAGACTTGTAGTTTTCAAAAATGTTTTCATTTTTGATGAGACGCTGAATAAAAGAAGTTTAATCGCCGGCAAACGAAAACCTGCGATTTCCCGTAAATCCCGGACTCGGCCCGTATAGTCAAAAGTATACAAAGAAAGTACCCGGGGAGTAAACTAATTTCCCAAACGATTTTTTAAATTATTATTTCACCATTAAAGCCCATGACACTTGTAGTTTTTAAAAATGTTTTCATTTTTGATGAGACGCTGAATAAAAGAAGTTTAATCGCCGGCAAACCAAAACCCGCGATTTCCCGTAAATCCCGGACTCGGCCCGTATAGTCAAAAGTATACAAAGAAAGTACCCAGGGAGTAAACTCATTTCCCGAACGATTTTTTAAATTATTTTTTCACCACTAAAACGCATGAGACTTGTAGTTTTCAGAAATCTTTTCATTTTTGATGAGACGCCTAATGAAAGCGGTTTAATCGCCGGCAAACGAAAACCTGCGATTTCCCGTAAATCCCAGACTCGGCCCGTATAGTCAAAAGTATACAAAGAAAGTACCCAGGGTGTAAACTCATTTCTCGAACGATTTTTTAAATTATTTTTTCACCAATAAAACGCATGAGACTTGTAGTTTTTAAAAATGTTTTCATTTTTGATAAGACGCTGAATAAAAGAAGTTTAATAGCCGGCAAACGAAAACCCGCGATTCCCCGTAAATCCCGGGCTTGGCCCGTATAGTCAAAAGTATACAAAGATAGTACCCAGGGAGTAAACTCATTTCCCGAACAATTTTTTAATTCATTTTTTCACCACTAAAACGCATGAGACTTGTAGTTTTCAAAAATGTTTTCATTTTTGATGAGACGCTGAATAAAAGAATTTTAATCGCCGGCAAACGAAAACCTGCGATTTCCCGTAAATCCCGGACTCGGCCCGTATAGTCAAAAGTATACAAAGAAAGTACCCGGGGAGTAAACTAATTTCCCAAACGATTTTTTAAATTATTATTTCACCACTAAAGCCCATGACACTTGTAGTTTTTAAAAATGTTTTCATTTTTGATGAGACGCTGAATAAAAGAAGTTTAATGCCGGCAAACCAAAACCCGCGATTTCCCGTAAATCCCGGACTCGGCCCGTATAGTCAAAAGTATACAAAGAAAGTACCCAGGGAGTAAACTTATTTCCCGAACGATTTTTTAAATTATTTTTTCACCACTAAAACGCATGAGACTTCTAGTTTTCAGAAATCTTTTAATTTTTGATGAGACGCTTAATGAAAGCGGTTTAATCGCCGGCAAACGAAAACCTGCGATTTCCCGTAAATCCCAGTCTCGGCCCGTATAGTCAAAAGTATACAAAGAAAGTACCCAGGGTGTAAACTCATTTCTCGAACGATCTTTTAAATTATTTTTTCACCAATAAAACGCATGAGACTTGTAGTTTTTAAAAATGTTTTCATTTTTGATGAGACGCTGAATAAAAGAAGTTTAATCGCCGGCAAACGAAAACCTGCGATTTCCCGTAAATCCCGGACTCGGTCCCTATAGTCAAAAGTATACAAAGAAAGTACCCAGGGAGTAAACTCATTTCTCAAACGATTTTTTAAATTTATATTTTACCACTAAAGCCCATGAGGCTTGTAGTTTTTAAAAATGTTTTCATTTTTGATGAGACGCTTAATAAAAGATGTTTAATCGCCGGCAAACGAAATCCCGCGATTTCCCGTAAATCCCGGGCTTGGCCCGTATAGTCGAATGTATACAAAGAAAGAACCCAGGAAGTAAACTCATTTCCCGAACGATTTTTTAAATTTTTTTTTCACCACTAAAACGCATGAGACTTGTAGTTTTCAAAAATGTTTTCATTTTTAATGAGACCCTTAATGAAAGAGGTTTAATCGCCGGCAAACGAAAACCCGCGATTTCCCGTAAATCCTGGGCTTGGCCCGTATAGTCGAATGTATACAAAGAAAGTACCCTGTGAGTAAACTCATTTCCAGAACGATTTTTTAAATTATTTTTTCACCACTAAAACGCATAAGACTTGTAGTTTTCAAAAATGTTTTCATTTCTGATGAGACGCTGAATAAAAGAAGTTTAATCGCCGGCAAACGAAAACCCGCGATTTCCCGTAAATCACGGGCTTGGCCCGTATAGTCAAAAGTATACAAAGATAGTACCCAGGGAGTAAACTCATTTCCCGAACGATTTTTTAATTCATTTTTTCACCACTAAAACGCATGAGACTTGTAGTTTTCAAAAATGTTTTCATTTTTGATGAGACGCTGAATAAAAGAAGTTTAATCGCCGGCAAACGAAAACCTGCGATTTCCCGTAAATCCCGGACTCGGCCCGTATAGTCAAAAGTATACAAAGAAAGTACCCGGGGAGTAAACTAATTTCCCAAACGATTTTTTAAATTAATATTTCACCACTAAAGCCCATGACACTTGTAGTTTTTAAAAATGTTTTCATTTTTGATGAGACGCTGAATAAAAGAAGTTTAATCGCCGGCAAACGAAAACCCGCGATTTCCCGTAAATCTCGGACTCGGCCCGTATAGTCAAAAGTACACAAGGAAAGTACCCAGTGAGTAAATTTATTTCCCGAACAAATTTTTAAATTATTTTTTCACCACTAAAACGCATGAGACTTGTAGTTTTCAGAAATGTTTTCATTTTTGATGAGACGCTTGATGAAAGTGGTTTAATCGCCGGCAAACGAAAAGCCGCGATTTCCCGTAAATCCCGGGCTTGGCCCGTATAGTCGAATGTATACAAAGAAAGTACCCTGTGAGTAAACTCATTTCCAAAACGATTTTTTAAATTATCTTTTCACCACTAAAACGCATGAGACTTGTAGTTTTCAAAAATGTTTTTATTTTTGATGAGACGCTGAATAAAAGAAGTTTAATCGCTGGCAAACGAAAACCCGCCATTTCCCGTAAACCCCGGACTCGGCCTGCATAGTCAAAAGTATACAAAGAAAGTACCCAGGGAGTAAACTCATTTCCCGAACGATACTTTCTTTGTATACTTTTGACTATACGGGCCGAGTCCGGGATTTACGGGAAATCGCAGGTTTTCGTTTGCCGGCGATTAAACTTCTTTTATTCAGCGTCTCATCAAAAATGAAAACATTTTTGAAAACTACAAGTCTCATGCGTTTTAGTGGTGAAAAATAATTTAAAAAATCCTTCGGGAAATGAGTTTACTCCCTGGGTACTTTCTTTGTATACTTTTGACTATGCAGGCCGAGTCCGGGGTTTACGGGAAATGGCGGGTTTTCGTTTGCCAGCGATTAAACTTCTTTTATTCAGCGTCTCATCAAAAATGAAAACATTTTTGAAAACTACAAGTCTCAAGCGTTTTAGTGGTGAAAAGATAATTTAAAAAATCGTTTTGGAAATGAGTTTACTCACAGGGTACTTTCTTTGTATACATTCGACTATACGGGCCAAGCCGGGATTTACGGGAATTCGCGGCTTTTCGTTTGCCGGCGATTAAACCACTTTCATCAAGCGTCTCATCAAAAATGAAAACATTTCTGAAAACTACAAGTTGCATGCGTTTTAGTGGTGAAAAAATAATTTAAAAATTCGTTCGGGAAATAAGTTTACTCACTGGGTACTTTCCTTGTGTACTTTTGACTATACGCGCCGAGTCCGGGATTTACGGGAAATCCCGGGTTTTCGTTTGCCGGCGATTAAACTTCTTTTATTCAGCGTCTCATCAAAAATGAAAACATTTTTAAAAACTACAAGTCTCATGGGCTTTAGTGGTGAAATAATAATTTAAATAATCGTTTGGGAAATGAGTTTACTCCCTGGGTACTTTCTTTGTATACTTTTGACTATACGGGCCGAGTCCGGGATTTACGGGAAGTCGCAGGTTTTCGTTTGCCGGCGATTAAACTTCTTTTATTCAGCGTCTCATCAAAAATGAAAACATTTTTGAAAACTACAAGTCTCATGCGTTTTAGTGGTGAAAAAATGAATTAAATAATCGTTCGGGAAATGAGTTTACTCCCTGGGTACTTTCTTTGTATACTTTTGACTATACGGGCCGAGTCCGGGATTTACGGGAAATCGCGGGTTTTCGTTTGCCGGCGATTAAACTTCTTTTATTCAGCGTCTCATCAAAAATGAAAACATTTTTGAAAACTACAAGTCTTATGCGTTTTAGTGGTGAAAAAATAATTTAAAAAATCGTTTGGGAAATGAGTTTACTCCCTGGGTACTTTCTTTGTATACTTTTGACTATAGGGGCCGAGTCCGGGATTTACGGGAAATCGCAGGTTTTCGTTTGCCGGCGATTAAACTTCTTTTATTCAGCGTCTCATCAAAAACGAAAACATTTTTGAAAACT
This sequence comes from Hydractinia symbiolongicarpus, assembly GCF_029227915.1. NCBI lineage: Eukaryota > Metazoa > Cnidaria > Hydrozoa > Anthoathecata > Hydractiniidae > Hydractinia > Hydractinia symbiolongicarpus. The sequence goes on along the minus strand of NC_079880.1, from coordinate 4,542,960 downwards.
ACAAGTCTCATGCGTTTTATTGGTGAAAAAATAATTTAAAAAATCGTTCGAGAAATGAGTTTACACCCTGGGTACTTTCTTTGTATACTTTTGACTATACGGGCCGAGTCTGGGATTTACGGGAAATCGCAGGTTTTCGTTTGCCGGCGATTAAACCACTTTCATTAAGCGTCTCATCAAAAATGAAAAGATTTCTGAAAACTACAAGTCTTATGCGTTTTAGTGGTGAAAAAATAATTTAAAAAATCGTTCGGGAAATGAGTTTACTCCCTGGGTACTTTCTTTGTATACTTTTGACTATACGGGCCGAGTCCGGGATTTACGGGAAATCGCGGGTTTTCGTTTGCCGGCGATTAAACTTCTTTTATTCAGCGTCTCATCAAAAATGAAAACATTTTTAAAAACTACAAGTGTCATGGGCTTTAGTGGTGAAATAATAATTTAAAAAATCGTTTGGGAAATTAGTTTACTCTACGGGTACTTTCTTTGTATACTTTTGACTATACGGGCCGAATCCGGGATTTACGGGAAATCGCAGGTTTTCGTTTGCCGGCGATTAAACTTCTTTTATTCAGCGTCTCATCAAAAATGAAAACATTTTTGAAAACTACAAGTCTCATGCGTTTTAGTGGTGAAAAAATGAATTAAAAAATCGTTCGGGAAATGAGTTTACTCTCTGGGTACTATCTTTGTATACTTTTGACTATACGGGCCAAGCCCGGGATTTACGGGAAATGGCGGGATTTCGTTTGCCGGCGATTAAACCTCTTTTACTAAGCGTCTCATCAAAAAGGAAAACATTTTTGAAAACTACAAGTCTCATGCGTTTTAGTGGTGAAAAAATGAATTAAAAAATCGTTCGGGAAATGAGTTTACTCTCTGGGTACTATCTTTGTATACTTTTGACTATACGGGCCAAGCCCGGGATTTATGGGAAATCGCGGGATTTCGTTTGCCGGCGATTAAACCTCTTTTACTAAGCGTCTCATCAAAAAGGAAAACATTTTTGAAAACTACAAGTCTCATGCGTTTTAGTGGTGAAAAAATGAATTAAAAAATCGTTCGGGAAATGAGTTTACTCTCTGGGTACTATCTTTGTATACTTTTGACTATACGGGCCAAGCCCGGGATTTACGGGAAATCGCGGGTTTTCGTTTGCCGGCGATTAAACTTCTTTTATTCAGCGTCTCATCAAAAATGAAAACATTTTTGAAAACTACAAGTCTTATGCGTTTTAGTGGTGAAAAAATAATTTAAAAAATCGTTCTGGAAATGAGTTTACTCACAGGGTACTTTCTTTGTATACATTCGACTATACGGGCCAAGCCCGGGATTTACGGGAAATCGCGGATTTTCGTTTGCCGGCGATTAAACCTCTTTCAATAAGGGTCTCATCAAAAATGAAAACATTTTTGAAAACTACAAGTCTCATGCGTTTTAGTGGTGAAAAAAAATTTAAAAAATCGTTCGGGAAATGAGTTTACTTCCTGGGTTCTTTCTTTGTATACATTCGAATATACGGGCCAAGCCCGGGATTCACGGGAAATCGCAGGTTTTCGTTTGCCGGCGATTAAACTTCTTTTATTCAGCGTCTCATCAAAAATGAAAACATTTTTGAAAACCACAAGTCTCATGCGTTTTAGTGGTGAAAAAAAAATTCAAAAAATCGTTCGGGAAATGAGTTTACTTCCTGGGTACTTTCTTTGTATACATTCGACTATACGGGCCAAGCCCGGGATTTACGGGAAATCGCGGGATTTCGTTTGCCTGCGATTAAACCTCTTTTATTAAGCGTCTCATCAAAAATGAAAAAATTTTTAAAAACTACAAGTCTCATGGGCTCTAGTGGTGAAATAATAATTTAAAAAATCGTTCGGGAAATGAGTTTACACCCCGGGTACTTTCTTTGTATACTTTTGACTATACGGACCGAGTCCGGGATTTACGGGAAATCGCAGGTTTTCGTTTGCTGGCGATTAAACTTCTTTAAAACTACAAGTCTCAGGTGTTTAGTGGTGAAAAAATAATTTAAAAAATCGTTCGGGAAATGAGTTTACTCCCTGGGTATTTTCTTTGTATACTTTTGACTATACGGGCCGAGTCCGGGATTTTCGGGAAGTCGCGGGTTTTTGTTTACCGGCGATTAAACTTCTTTTATTCAGTGTCTCATCAAAAATGAAAGTATTTTTGAAAACTGCAAGTCTCATGCGTTTTAGTGGTGAAAAGATTATTGAAAAAATCGTTTCGGAAATGAGTTTACTCACAGGGTACTTTCTTTGTATACATTCGACTATACGGGCCAAGCCCGGGATTTACGGGAAATCGCGGGTTTTCGTTTGCCGGCGATTAAACTTCTTTTATTCAGCGTCTCATCAAAAATGAAAACATTTCTGAAAACTACAAGTCTCATTCGTTTTAGTGGTGAAAAAATAAAATAAAAAATCGTTCGGGAAATGAGTTTACTCCCTGGGTACTATCTTTGTATACTTTTGACTATACGGGCCAAGCCCGGGATTTACGGGAAATCGCGGGTTTTCGTTTGCCGGCGACTAAACCTCTTTCATTAAGCGTCTCATCAAAAATGAAAACATTTCTGAAAACTACAAGTCTCATGCGTTTTAGTGGTGAAAAAGTGAATTAAAAAATCGTTCGGGAAATGAGTTTACTCCCAGGGTACTTTCTTTGTATACTTTTGACTATACGGGCCAAGCCCGGGATTTACGGGAAATCGCGGGTTTTCGTTTGCCGGCGATTAAACTTCTTTTATTCAGCGTCTCATCAGAAATGAAAACATTTTTGAAAACTACAAGTCTTATGCGTTTTAGTGGTGAAAAAATAATTTAAAAAATCGTTCTACAAGTGAGTTTACTCACAAGGTACTTTCTTTGTATACATTCGACTATACGGGCCAAGCCCGGGATTTACGGGAAATCGGGGGTTTTCGTTTGCCGGCGATTAAACCTCTTTCATTAAGCGTCTCATCAAAAATGAAAACATTTTTGAAAACTACAAGTCTCATGCGTTTTAGTGGTGAAAAAAAAATTTAAAAAATCGTTCGGGAAATGAGTTTACTTCCTGGCTTCTTTCTTTGTATACATTCAACTATACGGGCCAAGCCCGGGATTTACGGGAAATCGCGGGATTTCGTTTGCCGGTGATTAAACCTCTTTTATTAAGCGTCTCATCAAAAATGAAAACATTCTTAAAAACTACAAGCCTCATGGGCTTTAGTGGTGAAATAATAATTTAAAAAATCGTTCGGGAAATGAGTTTACACCCCTGATACTTTTTTGTATACTTTTGACTATAAGGGCCGAGTCCGGGATTCACGGGAAATCGCAGGTTTTCGTTTGCCGGCGATTAAACTTCTTTTATTCAGCGTCTCATCAAAAATAAAAACATTTTTGAAAACTACAAGTCTCATGCGTTTTAGTGGTGAAAAAAAAATTTAAAAAATCGTTCGGGAAATGAGTTTACTTCCTGGGTACTTTCTTTGTATACATTCGACTATACGGGCAAAGCCCGGGATTTACGGGAAATCGCTGGATTTCGTTTGCCGGCGATTAAACCTCTTTTATTAAGCGTCTCATCCAAAATGAAAACATTTTTAAAAACTACAAGTCTCATGGGCTTTAGTGGTGAAATAATAATTTAAAAAATCGTTCGGGAAATGAGTTTACACCCCGGGTACTTTCTTTGTATACTTTTGACTATACGGGCCGAGTCCCGGATTTACGGGAAGTCGCAGGTTTTCGTTTGCCGGCGATTAAACTTCTTTTATTCAGCGTCTCATCAAAAATGAAAACATTTTTAAAAACTACAAGTCTCATGGGTTTAGTGGTGAAAAAATAATTTAAAAAATCGTTTCGGAAATGAGTTTACTCACAGGGTACTTTCTTTGTATACATTCGACTATACGGGCCAAGCCCGGGATTTACGGGAAATCGCGGGTTTTCGTTTGCCGGCGATTAAACTTCTTTTATTCAGCGTCTCATCAAAAATGAAAACATTTCTGAAAACTACAAGTCTCATGCGTTTTAGTGGGGAAAAAAGGAATTAAAAAATCGTTCGGGAAATGAGTTTACTCCCTGGGTACTATCTTTGTATACTTTTGACTATACTGGCCACGCCGGGATTTGCGGGAAATCGCGGGTTTTCGTTTGCCGGCGATTAAACTTCTTTTATTCAGCGTCTCATCAGAAATGAAAACATTTTTAAATACTACAAGTCTCATGGGCTTTAGTGGTGAAATAATAATTTAAAAAATCGTTCGGGAAATGAGTTTACACCCTGGGTACTTTCTTTGTATACTTTTGACTATACGGGCCGAGTCCGGGATTTACGGGAAATCGCAGGTTTTCGTTTGCCGGCGATTAAACTTCTTTTATTCAGCGTCTCATCAAAAATGAAAACATTTTTGAAAACTACAAGTCTCATGCGTTTTAGTGGTGAAAAAATAACTTAAAAAATCGTTCGGGAAATGAGTTTACTCCCTGGGTACTTTCTTTGTATACTTTTGACTATGCGGGCCGAGTCCGGGGTTTACGGGAAATGGCGGGTTTTCGTTTGCCGGCGATTAAACTTCTTTTATTCAGCGTCTCATCAAAAATGAAAACATTTCTGAAAACTACAAGTCTCATGCGTTTTAGTGGTGAAAAAATAATTTAAAAATTCGTTCGGGAAATGAGTTTACTCCCTGGGTACTTTCCTTGTATACTTTTGACTATACGGGCCGAGTCCGGGATTTACGGGAAATCCCGGGTTTTCGTTTGCCGGCGATTAAACTTCTTTTATTCAGCGTCTCATCAAAAATGAAAACATTTTTAAAAACTACAAGTCTCATGGGCTTTAGTGGTGAAATAATAATTTAAATAATCGTTTGGGAAATGAGTTTACTCCCTGGGTACTTTCTTTGTATACTTTTGACTATAGGGGCCGTGTCCGGGATTTACGGGAAATCGTAGGTTTTCATTTGCCGGCGATTAAACTTCTTTTATTCAGCGTCTCATCAAAAATGAAAACATTTTTAAAAACTACAAGTCTCATGCGTTTTAGTGGTGAAAAAATAATTTAAAAAATCGTTCGAGAAATAAGTTTACACCCTGGGTACTTTTTTTGTATACTTTTGACTATACGGGCCGAGTCTGAGATTTACGGGAAATCGCAGGTTTTCGTTTGCCGGCGATTAAACCACTTTCATTAAGTGTCTCATCAAAAATGAAAAGGTTTCTAAAAACTACAAGTCTCACGCGTTTTAGTGGTGAAAAAATAATTTAAAAAATCGTTCGGGAAATGAGTTTACTCCCTGGGTACATTCTTTGTATACTTTTGACTATACGGGCCAAGTCCGGGATTTACGGGAAATCGCGGGTTTTCGTTTGCCGGCGATTAAACTTCTTTTATTCAGCGTCTCATCAAAAATGAAAACATTTTTGAAAACTACAAGTCTCATGCGTTTTAGTGGTGAAAAAAAAATTTAAAAAATCGTTCGGGAAATGAGTTTACTTCCTGGGTACTTTCTTTGTATACATTCGACTATACGGGCCAAGCCCGGGATTTACGGGAAATCGCGGGATTTCGTTTGCCGGCGATTAAACCTCTTTTATTAAGCGTCTCATCCAAAATGAAAACATTTTTAAAAACTACAAGTCTCATGGGCTTTAGTGGTGAAAAAATAATTTAAAAAATTGTTCTGCAAATGAGTTTACTCACAGGGTACTTTCTTTGTATACATTCGACTATACGGGCCAAGCCCGGGATTTACGGGAAATCGCTGGATTTCGTTTGCCGGCGATTAAACCTCTTTTATTAAGCGTCTCATCCAAAATGAAAACATTTTTAAAAACTACAAGTCTCATGGGCTTTAGTGGTGAAATAATAATTTAAAAAATCGTTCGGGAAATGAGTTTACACCCCGGGTACTTTCTTTGTATACTTTTGACTATACGGGCCGAGTCCCGGATTTACGGGAAGTCACAGGTTTTCGTTTGCCGGCGATTAAACTTCTTTTATTCAGCGTCTCATCAAAAATGAAAACATTTTTAAAAACTACAAGTCTCATGGGTTTAGTGGTAAAAAAATAATTTAAAAAATCGTTTCGGAAATGAGTTTACTCACAGGGTACTTTCTTTGTATACATTCGACTATACGGGCCAAGCCCGGGATTTACGGGAAATCGCGGGTTTTCGTTTGCCGGCGATTAAACTTCTTTTATTCAGCGTCTCATCAAAAATGAAAACATTTCTGAAAACTACAAGTCTCATGCGTTTTAGTGGGGAAAAAAGGAATTAAAAAATCGTTCGGGAAAGGAGTTTACTCCCTGGGTACTATCTTTGTATACTTTTGACTATACGGGCCACGCCGGGATTTGCGGGAAATCGCGGGTTTTCGTTTGCCGGCGATTAAACTTCTTTTATTCAGCGTCTCATCAGAAATGAAAACATTTTTAAATACTACAAGTCTCATGGGCTTTAGTGGTGAAATAATAATTTAAAAAATCGTTCGGGAAATGAGTTTACACCCTGGGTACTTTCTTTGTATACTTTTGACTATACGGGCCGAGTCCGGGATTTACGGGAAATCGCAGGTTTTCGTTTGCCGGCGATTAAACTTCTTTTATTCAGCGTCTCATCAAAAATGAAAACATTTTTGAAAACTACAAGTCTCATGCGTTTTAGTGGTGAAAAAATAACTTAAAAAATCGTTCGGGAAATGAGTTTACTCCCTGGGTACTTTCTTTGTATACTTTTGACTATGCGGGCCGAGTCCGGGGTTTACGGGAAATGGCGGGTTTTCGTTTGCCGGCGATTAAACTTCTTTTATTCAGCGTCTCATCAAAAATGAAAACATTTCTGAAAACTACAAGTCTCATGCGTTTTAGTGGTGAAAAAATAATTTAAAAATTCGTTCGGGAAATGAGTTTACTCACTGGGTACTTTCCTTGTATACTTTTGACTATACGGGCCGAGTCCGGGATTTACGGGAAATCCCGGGTTTTCGTTTGCCGGCGATTAAACTTCTTTTATTCAGCGTCTCATCAAAAATGAAAACATTTTTAAAAACTACAAGTCTCATGGGCTTTAGTGGTGAAATAATAATTTAAATAATCGTTTGGGAAATGAGTTTACTCCCTGGGTACTTTCTTTGTATACTTTTGACTATAGGGGCCGTGTCCGGGATTTACGGGAAATCGTAGGTTTTCATTTGCCGGCGATTAAACTTCTTTTATTCAGCGTCTCATCAAAAATGAAAACATTTTTAAAAACTACAAGTCTCATGCGTTTTAGTGGTGAAAAAATAATTTAAAAAATCGTTCGAGAAATGAGTTTACACCCTGGGTACTTTTTTTGTATACTTTTGACTATACGGGCCGAGTCTGAGATTTACGGGAAATCGCAGGTTTTCGTTTGCCGGCGATTAAACCACTTTCATTAAGTGTCTCATCAAAAATGAAAAGGTTTCTGAAAACTACAAGTCTTATGCGTTTTAGTGGTGAAAAAATAATTTAAAAAATTGTTCTGGAAATGAGTTTACTCACAGGGTACTTTCTTTGTATACATTCGACTATACGGGCCAAGCCCGGGATTTACGGGAAATCGCGGGTTTTCGTTTGCCGGCGATTAAACCTCTTTCATTAAGCGTCTCATCAAAAATGAAAACATTTTTGAAAACTACAAGTCTCATGCGTTTTAGTGGTGAAAAAAAAAATTAAAAAATCGTTCGGGAAATGAGTTTACTTCCTGGGTACTTTCTTTGTATACATTCGACTATACGGGCCAAGCCCGGGATTTACGGGAAATCGCGGGATTTCGTTTGCCGGCGATTAAACCTCTTTTATTAAGCGTCTCATCCAAAATGAAAACATTTTTAAAAACTACAAGTCTCATGGGCTTTAGTGGTGAAAAAATAATTTAAAAAATTGTTCTGCAAATGAGTTTACTCACAGGGTACTTTCTTTGTATACATTCGACTATACGGGCCAAGCCCGGGATTTACGGGAAATCGCGGGTTTTCGTTTGCCGGCGATTAAACCTCTTTCATTAAGCGTCTCATCAAAAATGAAAACATTTTGAAAACTACAAGTCTCATGCGTTTTAGTGGTGAAAAAAAAATTTAAGAAATCGTTTGGGAAATGAGTTTACTTCCTGGGTACTTTCTTTGTATACATTCGACTATACGGGCCAAGCCCGGGATTTACGGGAAATCGCGGGATTTCGTTTGCCAGCGATTAAACCTTTTTTATTAAGCGTCTCATCAAAAATGAAAACATTTTTAAAAACTACAAGTCTCATGGGGTTTAGTGGTGAAATAATAATTTAAAAAATCGTTCGGGAAATGAATTTACACCCCGGGTACTTTCTTTGTATACTTTTGACTATACGGGCCGAGTCCGGGATTTACGGGAAATCGCAGGTTTTCGTTTGCCGGCGATTAAACTTCTTTTATTCAGCGTCTCATCAAAAATGAAAACATTTTTGAAAACTACAAGTCTCATGGGTTTAGTGGTGAAAAAATAATTTAAAAAATCGTTCGGGAAATGAGTTTACTCCCTGGGTACTTTCTTTGTATACTTTTGACTATACGGGCCGAGTCCGGGATTTACGGGAAGTCGCGAGTTTTTGTTTGCCGGCGATTAAACTTCTTTTATTCAGCGTCTCATCAAAAATGAAAGAATTTTTAAATACTACAAGTCTCATGGGCTTTAGTAGTGAAATAATAATTTAAAAAATCGTTCGGGAAATGAGTTTACACCCTGGGTACTTTCTTTGTATACTTTTGACTATGCGGGCCGAGTCCGGGGTTTACGGGAAATGGTGGGTTTTTGTTTGCCGGCGATTAAACTTCTTTTATTCAGCGTCTCATCAAAAATGAAAACATTTTTGAAAACTACAAGTCTCATGCGTTTTAGTGGTGAAAAAAAAATTTAAAAAATCGTTCGGGAAATGAGTTTACTTCCTGGGTACTTTCTTTGTATACATTCGACTATACGGGCCAAGCCCGGGATTTACGGGAAATCGCGGGATTTCGTTTGCCAGCGATTAAACCTTTTTTATTAAGCGTCTCATCAAAAATGAAAACATTTTTAAAAACTACAAGTCTCATGGGGTTTAGTGGTGAAATAATAATTTAAAAAATCGTTCGGGAAATGAATTTACACCCCGGGTACTTTCTTTGTATACTTTTGACTATACGGGCCGAGTCCGGGATTTACGGGAAATCGCAGGTTTTCGTTTGCCGGCGATTAAACTTCTTTTATTCAGCGTCTCATCAAAAATGAAAACATTTTTGAAAACTACAAGTCTCATGGGTTTAGTGGTGAAAAAATAATTTAAAAAATCGTTCGGGAAATGAGTTTACTCCCTGGGTACTTTCTTTGTATACTTTTGACTATACGGGCCGAGTCCGGGATTTACGGGAAGTCGCGAGTTTTTGTTTGCCGGCGATTAAACTTCTTTTATTCAGCGTCTCATCAAAAATGAAAACATTTTTGAAAACTAAAAGTCTCAAGCGTTTTAGTGGTGAAAAGATAATTTAAAAAATCGTTTTGGAAATGAGTTTACTCACAGGGTACTTTCTTTGTATACATTCGACTATACGGGCCAAGCCCGGGATTTGCGGGAAATCGCGGGTTTTTGTTTGCCGGCGATTAAACCACTTTCATTAAGCGTCTCATCAAAAATGAAAACATTTCTGAAAACTACAAGTCTCATGCGTTTTAGTGGGGAAAAAATAATTTAAAAATTCGTTAGGGAAATGAGTTTACTCACTGGGTACTTTTCTTGTATACTTTTGACTATCCGGGCCGAGTCCGGGATTTACGGGAAATCGCGGCTTTTTGTTTGCCGGCGATTAAACTTCTTTTATTCAGCGTCTCATCAAAAATGAAAATATTTTTAAAAACTACAAGTCTCATGGGCTTTAGTGGTGAAATAATAATTTAAAAAATCGTTTGGGAAATGAGTTTACTCCCTGGGTACTTTCTTTGTATACATTCGACTATACGGGCCAAGCCCGGGATTTACGGGAAATCGCGGGTTTTCGTTTGCCGGCGATTAAACCTCTTTCATTAAGCGTCTCATCAAAAATGAAAACATTTTGAAAACTACAAGTCTCATGCGTTTTAGTGGTGAAAAAAAAATTTAAAAAATCGTTCGGGAAATGAGTTTACTTCCTGGGTTCTTTCTTTGTATACATTCGACTATACGGGCCAAGCCCGGGATTTACGGGAAATCGCGGGATTTCGTTTGCCGGCGACTAAACTTCTTTTATTCAGCGTCTCATCAAAAATGAAAACATTTTTGAAAACTACAAGTCTCATGCGTTTTAGTGGTGAAAAAAAAAATTAAAAAATCGTTCGGGAAATGAGTTTACTTCCTGGGTACTTTCTTTGTATACATTCGACTATACGGGCCAAGCCCGGGATTTACGGGAAATCGCGGGATTTCGTTTGCCGGCGATTAAACCTCTTTTATTAAGCGTCTCATCCAAAATGAAAACATTTTTAAAAACTACAAGTCTCATGGGCTTTAGTGGTGAAAAAATAATTTAAAAAATTGTTCTGCAAATGAGTTTACTCACAGGGTACTTTCTTTGTATACATTCGACTATACGGGCCAAGCCCGGGATTTACGGGAAATCGCGGGTTTTCGTTTGCCGGCGATTAAACCTCTTTCATTAAGCGTCTCATCAAAAATGAAAACATTTTGAAAACTACAAGTCTCATGCGTTTTAGTGGTGAAAAAAAAATTTAAGAAATCGTTTGGGAAATGAGTTTACTTCCTGGGTACTTTCTTTGTATACATTCGACTATACGGGCCAAGCCCGGGATTTACGGGAAATCGCGGGATTTCGTTTGCCAGCGATTAAACCTTTTTTATTAAGCGTCTCATCAAAAATGAAAACATTTTTAAAAACTACAAGTCTCATGGGGTTTAGTGGTGAAATAATAATTTAAAAAATCGTTCGGGAAATGAATTTACACCCCGGGTACTTTCTTTGTATACTTTTGACTATACGGGCCGAGTCCGGGATTTACGGGAAATCGCAGGTTTTCGTTTGCCGGCGATTAAACTTCTTTTATTCAGCGTCTCATCAAAAATGAAAACATTTTTGAAAACTACAAGTCTCATGGGTTTAGTGGTGAAAAAATAATTTAAAAAATCGTTCGGGAAATGAGTTTACTCCCTGGGTACTTTCTTTGTATACTTTTGACTATACGGGCCGAGTCCGGGATTTACGGGAAGTCGCGAGTTTTTGTTTGCGGGCGATTAAACTTCTTTTATTCAGCGTCTCATCAAAAATGAAAGAATTTTTAAATACTACAAGTCTCATGGGCTTTAGTAGTGAAATAATAATTTAAAAAATCGTTCGGGAAATGAGTTTACACCCTGGGTACTTTCTTTGTATACTTTTGACTATGCGGGCCGAGTCCGGGGTTTACGGGAAATGGTGGGTTTTTGTTTGCCGGCGATTAAACTTCTTTTATTCAGCGTCTCATCAAAAATGAAAACATTTTTGAAAACTACAAGTCTCATGCGTTTTAGTGGTGAAAAAAAAATTTAAAAAATCGTTCGGGAAATGAGTTTACTTCCTGGGTACTTTCTTTGTATACATTCGACTATACGGGCCAAGCCCGGGATTTACGGGAAATCGCGGGATTTCGTTTGCCGGCGATTAAACCTCTTTTATTAAGCGTCTCATCCAAAATGAAAACATTTTTAAAAACTACAAGTCTCATGGGCTTTAGTGGTGAAAAAATAATTTAAAAAATTGTTCTGCAAATGAGTTTACTCACAGGGTACTTTCTTTGTATACATTCGACTATACGGGCCAAGCCCGGGATTTACGGGAAATCGCGGGTTTTCGTTTGCCGGCGATTAAACCTCTTTCATTAAGCGTCTCATCAAAAATGAAAACATTTTGAAAACTACAAGTCTCATGCGTTTTAGTGGTGAAAAAAAAATTTAAAAAATCGTTCGGGAAATGAGTTTACTTCCTGGGTACTTTCTTTGTATACATTCGACTATACGGGCCAAGCCCGGGATTTACGGGAAATCGCGGGATTTCGTTTGCCAGCGATTAAACCTTTTTTATTAAGCGTCTCATCAAAAATGAAAACATTTTTAAAAACTACAAGTCTCATGGGGTTTAGTGGTGAAATAATAATTTAAAAAATCGTTCGGGAAATGAATTTACACCCCGGGTACTTTCTTTGTATACTTTTGACTATACGGGCCGAGTCCGGGATTTACGGGAAATCGCAGGTTTTCGTTTGCCGGCGATTAAACTTCTTTTATTCAGCGTCTCATCAAAAATGAAAACATTTTTGAAAACTACAAGTCTCATGGGTTTAGTGGTGAAAAAATAATTTAAAAAATCGTTCGGGAAATGAGTTTACTCCCTGGGTACTTTCTTTGTATACTTTTGACTATACGGGCCGAGTCCGGGATTTACGGGAAGTCGCGAGTTTTTGTTTGCCGGCGATTAAACTTCTTTTATTCAGCGTCTCATCAAAAATGAAAACATTTTTGAAAACTAAAAGTCTCAAGCGTTTTAGTGGTGAAAAGATAATTTAAAAAATCGTTTTGGAAATGAGTTTACTCACAGGGTACTTTCTTTGTATACATTCGACTATACGGGCCAAGCCCGGGATTTGCGGGAAATCGCGGGTTTTTGTTTGCCGGCGATTAAACCACTTTCATTAAGCGTCTCATCAAAAATGAAAACATTTCTGAAAACTACAAGTCTCATGCGTTTTAGTGGGGAAAAAATAATTTAAAAATTCGTTAGGGAAATGAGTTTACTCACTGGGTACTTTTCTTGTATACTTTTGACTATCCGGGCCGAGTCCGGGATTTACGGGAAATCGCGGCTTTTTGTTTGCCGGCGATTAAACTTCTTTTATTCAGCGTCTCATCAAAAATGAAAACATTTTTAAAAACTACAAGTCTCATGGGCTTTAGTGGTGAAATAATAATTTAAAAAATCGTTTGGGAAATGAGTTTACTCCCTGGGTACTTTCTTTGTATACTTTTGACTATACCGGCCGAGTCCGGGATTTACGGGAAATCGCAGGTTTTCGTTTGCAGGCGATTAAACTTCTTTTATTCTGCGTCTCATCAAAAATGAAAACATTTTTGAAAACTACAAGTCTCATGCGTTTTAGTGGTGAAAAAATAATTTAAAAAATCGTTCGGGAAATGAGTTTACACCCTGGGTACTCTCTTTGTATACTCTTGACTATACAGGCCGAGTCCGGGATTTACGGGAAATCGCAGGTTTTCGTTTGCCGGCGATTAAACTTCTTTTATTCAGCGTCTCATCAAAAATGAAAGCATTTTCGAAAACTACAAGTCTCATCCGTTTTAGTGGTTAAAAAATAATTTAAAAATTCGTTAGGGAAATGAGTTTACTCACTGGGTACTTTCCTTGTGTACTTTTGACTATACGGGCCGAGTCCGGGATTTACGGGAAATCGCAGGTTTTCGTTTGCCGGCGATTAAACTTCTTTTATTCAGCGTCTCATCAAAAATGAAAGCATTTTTGAAAACTACAAGTCTCATCCGTTTTAGTGGTGAAAAAATAATTTAAAAATTCGTTAGGGAAATGAGTTTACTCACTGGGTACTTTCCTTGTGTACTTTTGACTATACGGGCCGAGTCCGGGATTTACGGGAAATCGCAGGTTTTCGTTTGCCGGCGATTAAACTTCTTTTATTCAGCGTCTCATCAAAAATGAAAACATTTTTAAAAACTACAAGTCTCATGAGCTTTAGTGGTGAAATAATAATTTAAAAAATCGTTTGGGAAATGAGTTTACTCCCTGGGTACTTTCTTTGTATACTTTTGACTATACGGGCCGAGTACGGGATTTACGGGAAATCGCAGGTTTTCGTTTGCCGGCGATTAAACTTCTTTTATTCAGCGTCTCATCAAAAATGAAAACATTTTTGAAAACTACAAGTCTCATGCGTTTTAGTGGTGAAAAAATAATTTAAAAAATCGTTCGGGAAATGAGTTTACACCCTGGGTACTTTCTTTGTATACTTTTGACTATACGGGCCGAGTCCGGGATTTACGGGAAATCGCAGGTTTTCGTTTGTCGGCGATTAAACTTCTTTTATTCAGCGTCTTATCAAAAATGAAAACATTTTTGAAAACTACAAGTCTCATACGTTTTAGTGGTGAAAAAATAATTTAAAAATTCGTTCGGGAAATGAGTTTACTCACTGGGTACTTTCCTTGTATACTTTTAACTATACGGGCCGAGTCCGGGATTTACGGGAAATCGCGGGTTCTCGTTTGCCGGCGATTAAACTTCTTTTATTCAGCGTCTCATCAAAAATGAAAACATTTTTAAAAACTACAAGTCTCATGGGCTTTAGTGGTTAAATAATAATTTAAAAAATCGTTTGGGAAATGAGTTTACTCCCTGGGTACTTTCTTTGTATACTCTTGACTATACGGGCCGAGTCCAGGATTTACGGGAAATCGCAGGTTTTCGTTTGCCGGCGATTAAACTTCTTTTATTCAGCGTCTCATCAAAAATAAAAACATTTTTAAAAACTACAAGTCTCATGCGTTTTAGTGGTGAAGAAGTAATTTAAAAAATCGTTCGGGAAATGAGTTTACTCCCTGGGTACTTTCTTTGTATACTTTTGACTATACGGGCCAAGCCTGGGATTTACGGGAAATCGCGGGTTTTCGTTTGCCGGCGATTAAACTTCTTTTATTCAGCGTCTCATCAAAAATGAAAACATTTTTAAAAACTACAAGTCTCATGCGGTTTAGTGGTGAAAAAGTAATTTAAAAAATCGTTCGGGAAATGAGTTTACTCCCTGGGTACTTTCTTTGTATACTTTTGACTATACGGGCCAAGCCCGGGATTTACGGGAAATCGCGGATTTTCGTTTGCCGGCGATTAAACTTCTTTTATTCAGCGTCTCATCAAAAATGAAAACATTTTTAAAAACTACAAGTCTTATGCGTTTTAGTGGTGAAAAAATAATTTAAAAAATCGTTTTGGAAATGAGTTTACTCCCTGGGTACTTTCTTTGTATACTTTTGACTATACGGGCCGAGTCCGGGATTTACGGGAAATCGCAGGTTTTCGTTTGCCGGCGATTGAACTGCTTTTATTCAGCGTCTCATCAAAAATGAAAACATTTTTAAAAACTACAAGTCTCATGAGCTTTAGTGGTGAAATAATAATTTAAAAAATCGTTTGGGAAATGAGTTTACTCCCTGGGTACTTTCTTTGTATACTTTTGACTATACCGGCCGAGTACGGGATTTACGGGAAATCGCAGGTTTTCGTTTGCCGGCGATTAAACTTCTTTTATTCAGCGTCTCATCAAAAATGAAAACATTTTTGAAAACTACAAGTCTTATGCGTTTTAGTGGTGAAAAAATAATTTAAAAAATCGTTCTACAAGTGAGTTTACTCACAGGGTACTTTCTTTGTATACATTCGACTATACGGGCCAAGCCCGGGATTTACGGGAAATCGGGGGTTTTCGTTTGCCGGCGATTAAACCTCTTTCATTAAGCGTCTCATCAAAAATGAAAACATTTTTGAAAACTACAAGTCTCATGCGTTTTAGTGGTGAAAAAAAAATTTAAAAAATCGTTCGGGAAATGAGTTTACTTCCTGGCTTCTTTCTTTGTATACATTCAACTATACGGGCCAAGCCCGGGATTTACGGGAAATCGCGGGATTTCGTTTGCCGGTGATTAAACCTCTTTTATTAAGCGTCTCATCAAAAATGAAAACATTCTTAAAAACTACAAGCCTCATGGGCTTTAGTGGTGAAATAATAATTTAAAAAATCGTTCGGGAAATGAGTTTACACCCCTGATACTTTTTTGTATACTTTTGACTATAAGGGCCGAGTCCGGGATTCACGGGAAATCGCAGGTTTTCGTTTGCCGGCGATTAAACTTCTTTTATTCAGCGTCTCATCAAAAATAAAAACATTTTTGAAAACTACAAGTCTCATGCGTTTTAGTGGTGAAAAAAAAATTTAAAAAATCGTTCGGGAAATGAGTTTACTTCCTGGGTACTTTCTTTGTATACATTCGACTATACGGGCAAAGCCCGGGATTTACGGGAAATCGCTGGATTTCGTTTGCCGGCGATTAAACCTCTTTTATTAAGCGTCTCATCCAAAATGAAAACATTTTTAAAAACTACAAGTCTCATGGGCTTTAGTGGTGAAATAATAATTTAAAAAATCGTTCGGGAAATGAGTTTACACCCCGGGTACTTTCTTTGTATACTTTTGACTATAGGGGCCGAGTCCCGGATTTACGGGAAGTCGCAGGTTTTTGGTTGCCGGCGATTAAACTTCTTTTATTCAGCGTCTCATCAAAAATGAAAACATTTTTAAAAACTACAAGTCTCATGGGTTTAGTGGTGAAAAAATAATTTAAAAAATCGTTTCGGAAATGAGTTTACTCACAGGGTACTTTCTTTGTATACATTCGACTATACGGGCCAAGCCCGGGATTTACGGGAAATCGCGGGTTTTCGTTTGCCGGCGATTAAACTTCTTTTATTCAGCGTCTCATCAAAAATGAAAACATTTCTGAAAACTACAAGTCTCATGCGTTTTAGTG
Source organism: Hydractinia symbiolongicarpus (assembly GCF_029227915.1). Taxonomy (NCBI): domain Eukaryota; kingdom Metazoa; phylum Cnidaria; class Hydrozoa; order Anthoathecata; family Hydractiniidae; genus Hydractinia; species Hydractinia symbiolongicarpus. The sequence goes on along the minus strand of NC_079880.1, from coordinate 4,526,344 downwards.
GGGAAAAAAGGAATTAAAAAATCGTTCGGGAAATGAGTTTACTCCCTGGGTACTATCTTTGTATACTTTTGACTATACGGGCCACGCCGGGATTTGCGGGAAATCGCGGGTTTTCGTTTGCCGGCGATTAAACTTCTTTTATTCAGCGTCTCATCAGAAATGAAAACATTTTTAAATACTACAAGTCTCATGGGCTTTAGTGGTGAAATAATAATTTAAAAAATCGTTCGGGAAATGAGTTTACACCCTGGGTACTTTCTTTGTATACTTTTGACTATACGGGCCGAGTCCGGGATTTACGGGAAATCGCAGGTTTTCGTTTGCCGGCGATTAAACTTCTTTTATTCAGCGTCTCATCAAAAATGAAAACATTTTTGAAAACTACAAGTCTCATGCGTTTTAGTGGTGAAAAAATAACTTAAAAAATCGTTCGGGAAATGAGTTTACTCCCTGGGTACTTTCCTTGGATACTTTTGACTATGCGGGCCGAGTCCGGGGTTTACGGGAAATGGCGGGTTTTCGTTTGCCGGCGATTAAACTTCTTTTATTCAGCGTCTCATCAAAAATGAAAACATTTCTGAAAACTACAAGTCTCATGCGTTTTAGTGGTGAAAAAATAATTTAAAAATTCGTTCGGGAAATGAGTTTACTCCCTGGGTACTTTCCTTGGATACTTTTGACTATACGGGCCGAGTCCGGGATTTACGGGAAATCCCGGGTTTTCGTTTGCCGGCGATTAAACTTCTTTTATTCAGCGTCTCATCAAAAATGAAAACATTTTTAAAAACTACAAGTCTCATGCGTTTTAGTGGTGAAAAAATAATTTAAAAAATCGTTCGAGAAATGAGTTTACACCCTGGGTACTTTTTTTGTATACTTTTGACTATACGGGCCGAGTCTGAGATTTACGGGAAATCGCAGGTTTTCGTTTGCCGGCGATTAAACCACTTTCATTAAGTGTCTCATCAAAAATGAAAAGGTTTCTAAAAACTACAAGTCTCACGCGTTTTAGTGGTGAAAAAATAATTTAAAAAATCGTTCGGGAAATGAGTTTACTCCCTGGGTACATTCTTTGTATACTTTTGACTATACGGGCCAAGTCCGTGATTTACGGGAAATCGCGGGTTTTCGTTTGCCGGCGATTAAACTTCTTTTATTCAGCGTCTCATCAAAAATGAAATCATTTTTGAAAACTACAAGTCTCATGCGTTTTAGTGGTGAAAAAATGAATTAAAAAATCGTTCGGGAAATGAGTTTACTCCCTGGGTACTATCTTTGTATACTTTTGACTATACGGGCCAAGCCCGGGATTTACGGGAAATCGCGGGTTTTCGTTTGCCGGCGATTAAACCTCTTTCATTCAGCGTCTCATCAAAAATGAAAACATTTTTGAAAACTACAAGTCTTATGCGTTTTAGTGGTGAAAAAATAATTTAAAAAATCGTTCTACAAGTGAGTTTACTCACAGGGTACTTTCTTTGTATACATTCGACTATACGGGCCAAGCCCGGGATTTACGGGAAATCGGGGGTTTTCGTTTGCCGGCGATTAAACCTCTTTCATTAAGCGTCTCATCAAAAATGAAAACATTTTTGAAAACTACAAGTCTCATGCGTTTTAGTGGTGAAAAAAAAATTTAAAAAATCGTTCGGGAAATGAGTTTACTTCCTGGCTTCTTTCTTTGTATACATTCAACTATACGGGCCAAGCCCGGGATTTACGGGAAATCGCGGGATTTCGTTTGCCGGTGATTAAACCTCTTTTATTAAGCGTCTCATCAAAAATGAAAACATTCTTAAAAACTACAAGCCTCATGGGCTTTAGTGGTGAAATAATAATTTAAAAAATCGTTCGGGAAATGAGTTTACACCCCTGATACTTTTTTGTATACTTTTGACTATAAGGGCCGAGTCCGGGATTCACGGGAAATCGCAGGTTTTCGTTTGCCGGCGATTAAACTTCTTTTATTCAGCGTCTCATCAAAAATGAAAACATTTTTGAAAACTACAAGTCTCATGCGTTTTAGTGGTGAAAAAAAAATTTAAAAAATCGTTCGGGAAATGAGTTTACTTCCTGGGTACTTTCTTTGTATACATTCGACTATACGGGCAAAGCCCGGGATTTACGGGAAATCGCTGGATTTCGTTTGCCGGCGATTAAACCTCTTTTATTAAGCGTCTCATCCAAAATGAAAACATTTTTAAAAACTACAAGTCTCATGGGCTTTAGTGGTGAAATAATAATTTAAAAAATCGTTCGGGAAATGAGTTTACACCCCGGGTACTTTCTTTGTATACTTTTGACTATAGGGGCCGAGTCCCGGATTTACGGGAAGTCGCAGGTTTTTGGTTGCCGGCGATTAAACTTCTTTTATTCAGCGTCTCATCAAAAATGAAAACATTTTTAAAAACTACAAGTCTCATGGGTTTAGTGGTGAAAAAATAATTTAAAAAATCGTTTCGGAAATGAGTTTACTCACAGGGTACTTTCTTTGTATACATTCGACTATACGGGCCAAGCCCGGGATTTACGGGAAATCGCGGGTTTTCGTTTGCCGGCGATTAAACTTCTTTTATTCAGCGTCTCATCAAAAATGAAAACATTTCTGAAAACTACAAGTCTCATGCGTTTTAGTGGGGAAAAAAGGAATTAAAAAATCGTTCGGGAAATGAGTTTACTCCCTGGGTACTATCTTTGTATACTTTTGACTATACGGGCCACGCCGGGATTTGCGGGAAATCGCGGGTTTTCGTTTGCCGGCGATTAAACTTCTTTTATTCAGCGTCTCATCAGAAATGAAAACATTTTTAAATACTACAAGTCTCATGGGCTTTAGTGGTGAAATAATAATTTAAAAAATCGTTCGGGAAATGAGTTTACACCCTGGGTACTTTCTTTGTATACTTTTGACTATACGGGCCGAGTCCGGGATTTACGGGAAATCGCAGGTTTTCGTTTGCCGGCGATTAAACTTCTTTTATTCAGCGTCTCATCAAAAATGAAAACATTTTTGAAAACTACAAGTCTCATGCGTTTTAGTGGTGAAAAAATAACTTAAAAAATCGTTCGGGAAATGAGTTTACTCCCTGGGTACTTTCCTTGGATACTTTTGACTATGCGGGCCGAGTCCGGGGTTTACGGGAAATGGCGGGTTTTCGTTTGCCGGCGATTAAACTTCTTTTATTCAGCGTCTCATCAAAAATGAAAACATTTCTGAAAACTACAAGTCTCATGCGTTTTAGTGGTGAAAAAATAATTTAAAAATTCGTTCGGGAAATGAGTTTACTCCCTGGGTACTTTCCTTGGATACTTTTGACTATACGGGCCGAGTCCGGGATTTACGGGAAATCCCGGGTTTTCGTTTGCCGGCGATTAAACTTCTTTTATTCAGCGTCTCATCAAAAATGAAAACATTTTTAAAAACTACAAGTCTCATGCGTTTTAGTGGTGAAAAAATAATTTAAAAAATCGTTCGAGAAATGAGTTTACACCCTGGGTACTTTTTTTGTATACTTTTGACTATACGGGCCGAGTCTGAGATTTACGGGAAATCGCAGGTTTTCGTTTGCCGGCGATTAAACCACTTTCATTAAGTGTCTCATCAAAAATGAAAAGGTTTCTAAAAACTACAAGTCTCACGCGTTTTAGTGGTGAAAAAATAATTTAAAAAATCGTTCGGGAAATGAGTTTACTCCCTGGGTACATTCTTTGTATACTTTTGACTATACGGGCCAAGTCCGGGATTTACGGGAAATCGCGGGTTTTCGTTTGCCGGCGATTAAACTTCTTTTATTCAGCGTCTCATCAAAAATGAAATCATTTTTGAAAACTACAAGTCTCATGCGTTTTAGTGGTGAAAAAATGAATTAAAAAATCGTTCGGGAAATGAGTTTACTCCCTGGGTACTATCTTTGTATACTTTTGACTATACGGGCCAAGCCCGGGATTTACGGGAAATCGCGGGTTTTCGTTTGCCGGCGATTAAACCTCTTTCATTCAGCGTCTCATCAGAAATGAAAATATTTTTGAAAACTACAAGTCTTATGCGTTTTAGTGGTGAAAAAATAATTTAAAAAATTGTTCTGGAAATGAGTTTACTCACAGGGTACTTTCTTTGTATACATTCGACTATACGGGCCAAGCCCGGGATTTACGGGAAATCGCGGGTTTTCGTTTGCCGGCGATTAAACCTCTTTCATTAAGCGTCTCATCAAAAATGAAAACATTTTTGAAAACTACAAGTCTCATGCGTTTTAGTGGTGAAAAAAAAATTTAAAAAATCGTTCGGGAAATGAGTTTACTTCCTGGGTACTTTCTTTGTATACATTCGACTATACGGGCCAAGCCCGGGATTTACGGGAAATCGCGGGTTTTCGTTTGCCGGCGATTAAACCTCTTTCATTAAGCGTCTCATCAAAAATGAAAACTTTTTGAAAACTACAAGTCTCATGCGTTTTAGTGGTGAAAAAAAAATTTAAAAAATCGTTCGGGAAATGAGTTTACTTCCTGGGTACTTTGTTTGTATACATTCGACTATACGGGCCAAGCCCGGGATTTACGGGAAATCGCGGGTTTTCGTTTGCCGGCGATTAAACCTCTTTCATTAAGCGTCTCATCAAAAATGAAAACTTTTTGAAAACTACAAGTCTCATGCGTTTTAGTGGTGAAAAAAAAATTTAAAAAATCGTTCGGGAAATGAGTTTACTTCCTGGGTTCTTTCTTTGTATACATTCGACTATACGGGCCAAGCCCGGGATTTACGGGAAATCGCGGGATTTCGTTTGCCGGCGATTAAACTTCTTTTATTCAGCGTCTCATCAAAAATGAAAACATTTTTGAAAACTACAAGTCTCAGGCGTTTTAGTGGTGAAAAAAAAATTTAAAAAATCGTTCGGGAAATGAGTTTACTTCCTGGGTACTTTCTTTGTATACATTCGACTATACGGGCCAAGCCCGGGATTTACGGGAAATCGCGGGATTTCGTTTGCCGGCGATTAAACCTCTTTTATTAAGCGTCTCATCCAAAATGAAAACATTTTTAAAAACTACAAGTCTCATGGGCTTTAGTGGTGAAAAAATAATTTAAAAAATTGTTCTGCAAATGAGTTTACTCACAGGGTACTTTCTTTGTATACATTCGACTATACGGGCCAAGCCCGGGATTTACGGGAAATCGCTGGATTTCGTTTGCCGGCGATTAAACCTCTTTTATTAAGCGTCTCATCCAAAATGAAAACATTTTTAAAAACTACAAGTCTCATGGGCTTTAGTGGTGAAATAATAATTTAAAAAATCGTTCGGGAAATGAGTTTACACCCCGGGTACTTTCTTTGTATACTTTTGACTATACGGGCCGAGTCCCGGATTTACGGGAAGTCACAGGTTTTCGTTTGCCGGCGATTAAACTTCTTTTATTCAGCGTCTCATCAAAAATGAAAACATTTTTAAAAACTACAAGTCTCATGGGTTTAGTGGTGAAAAAATAATTTAAAAAATCGTTTCGGAAATGAGTTTACTCACAGGGTACTTTCTTTGTATACATTCGACTATACGGGCCAAGCCCGGGATTTACGGGAAATCGCGGGTTTTCGTTTGCCGGCGATTAAACTTCTTTTATTCAGCGTCTCATCAAAAATGAAAACATTTCTGAAAACTACAAGTCTCATGCGTTTTAGTGGGGAAAAAAGGAATTAAAAAATCGTTCGGGAAATGAGTTTACTCCCTGGGTACTATCTTTGTATACTTTTGACTATACGGGCCACGCCGGGATTTGCGGGAAATCGCGGGTTTTCGTTTGCCGGCGATTAAACTTCTTTTATTCAGCGTCTCATCAGAAATGAAAACATTTTTAAATACTACAAGTCTCATGGGCTTTAGTGGTGAAATAATAATTTAAAAAATCGTTCGGGAAATGAGTTTACACCCTGGGTACTTTCTTTGTATACTTTTGACTATACGGGCCGAGTCCGGGATTTACGGGAAATCGCAGGTTTTCGTTTGCCGGCGATTAAACTTCTTTTATTCAGCGTCTCATCAAAAATGAAAACATTTTTGAAAACTACAAGTCTCATGCGTTTTAGTGGTGAAAAAATAACTTAAAAAATCGTTCGGGAAATGAGTTTACTCCCTGGGTACTTTCTTTGTATACTTTTGACTATGCGGGCCGAGTCCGGGGTTTACGGGAAATGGCGGGTTTTCGTTTGCCGGCGATTAAACTTCTTTTATTCAGCGTCTCATCAAAAATGAAAACATTTCTGAAAACTACAAGTCTCATGCGTTTTAGTGGTGAAAAAATAATTTAAAAATTCGTTCGGGAAATGAGTTTACTCACTGGGTACTTTCCTTGTATACTTTTGACTATACGGGCCGAGTCCGGGATTTACGGGAAATCCCGGGTTTTCGTTTGCCGGCGATTAAACTTCTTTTATTCAGCGTCTCATCAAAAATGAAAACATTTTTAAAAACTACAAGTCTCATGGGCTTTAGTGGTGAAATAATAATTTAAATAATCGTTTGGGAAATGAGTTTACTCCCTGGGTACTTTCTTTGTATACTTTTGACTATAGGGGCCGTGTCCGGGATTTACGGGAAATCGTAGGTTTTCATTTGCCGGCGATTAAACTTCTTTTATTCAGCGTCTCATCAAAAATGAAAACATTTTTAAAAACTACAAGTCTCATGCGTTTTAGTGGTGAAAAAATAATTTAAAAAATCGTTCGAGAAATGAGTTTACACCCTGGGTACTTTTTTTGTATACTTTTGACTATACGGGCCGAGTCTGAGATTTACGGGAAATCGCAGGTTTTCGTTTGCCGGCGATTAAACCACTTTCATTAAGTGTCTCATCAAAAATGAAAAGGTTTCTGAAAACTACAAGTCTTATGCGTTTTAGTGGTGAAAAAATAATTTAAAAAATTGTTCTGGAAATGAGTTTACTCACAGGGTACTTTCTTTGTATACATTCGACTATACGGGCCAAGCCCGGGATTTACGGGAAATCGCGGGTTTTTGTTTGCCGGCGATTAAACCTCTTTCATTAAGCGTCTCATCAAAAATGAAAACATTTTTGAAAACTACAAGTCTCATGCGTTTTAGTGGTGAAAAAAAAATTTAAAAAATCGTTCGGGAAATGAGTTTACTTCCTGGGTACTTTCTTTGTATACATTCGACTATACGGGCCAAGCCCGGGATTTACGGGAAATCGCGGGTTTTCGTTTGCCGGCGATTAAACCTCTTTCATTAAGCGTCTCATCAAAAATGAAAACATTTTGAAAACTACAAGTCTCATGCGTTTTAGTGGTGAAAAAAAAATTTAAAAAATCGTTCGGGAAATGAGTTTACTTCCTGGGTTCTTTCTTTGTATACATTCGACTATACGGGCCAAGCCCGGGATTTACGGGAAATCGCGGGATTTCGTTTGCCGGCGATTAAACTTCTTTTATTCAGCGTCTCATCAAAAATGAAAACATTTTTGAAAACTACAAGTCTCATGCGTTTTAGTGGTGAAAAAAAAAATTAAAAAATCGTTCGGGAAATGAGTTTACTTCCTGGGTACTTTCTTTGTATACATTCGACTATACGGGCCAAGCCCGGGATTTACGGGAAATCGCGGGATTTCGTTTGCCGGCGATTAAACCTCTTTTATTAAGCGTCTCATCCAAAATGAAAACATTTTTAAAAACTACAAGTCTCATGGGCTTTAGTGGTGAAAAAATAATTTAAAAAATTGTTCTGCAAATGAGTTTACTCACAGGGTACTTTCTTTGTATACATTCGACTATACGGGCCAAGCCCGGGATTTACGGGAAATCGCGGGTTTTCGTTTGCCGGCGATTAAACCTCTTTCATTAAGCGTCTCATCAAAAATGAAAACATTTTGAAAACTACAAGTCTCATGCGTTTTAGTGGTGAAAAAAAAATTTAAGAAATCGTTTGGGAAATGAGTTTACTTCCTGGGTACTTTCTTTGTATACATTCGACTATACGGGCCAAGCCCGGGATTTACGGGAAATCGCGGGATTTCGTTTGCCAGCGATTAAACCTTTTTTATTAAGCGTCTCATCAAAAATGAAAACATTTTTAAAAACTACAAGTCTCATGGGGTTTAGTGGTGAAATAATAATTTAAAAAATCGTTCGGGAAATGAATTTACACCCCGGGTACTTTCTTTGTATACTTTTGACTATACGGGCCGAGTCCGGGATTTACGGGAAATCGCAGGTTTTCGTTTGCCGGCGATTAAACTTCTTTTATTCAGCGTCTCATCAAAAATGAAAACATTTTTGAAAACTACAAGTCTCATGGGTTTAGTGGTGAAAAAATAATTTAAAAAATCGTTCGGGAAATGAGTTTACTCCCTGGGTACTTTCTTTGTATACTTTTGACTATACGGGCCGAGTCCGGGATCTACGGGAAGTCGCGAGTTTTTGTTTGCCGGCGATTAAACTTCTTTTATTCAGCGTCTCATCAAAAATGAAAGAATTTTTAAATACTACAAGTCTCATGGGCTTTAGTAGTGAAATAATAATTTAAAAAATCGTTCGGGAAATGAGTTTACACCCTGGGTACTTTCTTTGTATACTTTTGACTATGCGGGCCGAGTCCGGGGTTTACGGGAAATGGTGGGTTTTTGTTTGCCGGCGATTAAACTTCTTTTATTCAGCGTCTCATCAAAAATGAAAACATTTTTGAAAACTACAAGTCTCATGCGTTTTAGTGGTGAAAAAAAATTTTAAAAAATCGTTCGGGAAATGAGTTTACTTCCTGGGTACTTTCTTTGTATACATTCGACTATACGGGCCAAGCCCGGGATTTACGGGAAATCGCGGGATTTCGTTTGCCGGCGATTAAACCTCTTTTATTAAGCGTCTCATCCAAAATGAAAACATTTTTAAAAACTACAAGTCTCATGGGCTTTAGTGGTGAAAAAATAATTTAAAAAATTGTTCTGCAAATGAGTTTACTCACAGGGTACTTTCTTTGTATACATTCGACTATACGGGCCAAGCCCGGGATTTACGGGAAATCGCGGGTTTTCGTTTGCCGGCGATTAAACCTCTTTCATTAAGCGTCTCATCAAAAATGAAAACATTTTGAAAACTACAAGTCTCATGCGTTTTAGTGGTGAAAAAAAAATTTAAAAAATCGTTCGGGAAATGAGTTTACTTCCTGGGTACTTTCTTTGTATACATTCGACTATAAGGGCCAAGCCCGGGATTTACGGGAAATCGCGGGATTTCGTTTGCCAGCGATTAAACCTTTTTTATTAAGCGTCTCATCAAAAATGAAAACATTTTTAAAAACTACAAGTCTCATGGGGTTTAGTGGTGAAATAATAATTTAAAAAATCGTTCGGGAAATGAATTTACACCCCGGGTACTTTCTTTGTATACTTTTGACTATACGGGCCGAGTCCGGGATTTACGGGAAATCGCAGGTTTTCGTTTGCCGGCGATTAAACTTCTTTTATTCAGCGTCTCATCAAAAATGAAAACATTTTTGAAAACTACAAGTCTCATGGGGTTTAGTGGTGAAATAATAATTTAAAAAATCGTTCGGGAAATGAATTTACACCCCGGGTACTTTCTTTGTATACTTTTGACTATACGGGCCGAGTCCGGGATTTACGGGAAATCGCAGGTTTTCGTTTGCCGGCGATTAAACTTCTTTTATTCAGCGTCTCATCAAAAATGAAAACATTTTTGAAAACTACAAGTCTCATGGGTTTAGTGGTGAAAAAATAATTTAAAAAATCGTTCGGGAAATGAGTTTACTCCCTCGGTACTTTCTTTGTATACTTTTGACTATACGGGCCGAGTCCGGGATTTACGGGAAGTCGCGAGTTTTTGTTTGCCGGCGATTAAACTTCTTTTATTCAGCGTCTCATCAAAAATGAAAACATTTTTGAAAACTAAAAGTCTCAAGCGTTTTAGTGGTGAAAAGATAATTTAAAAAATCGTTTTGGAAATGAGTTTACTCACAGGGTACTTTCTTTGTATACATTCGACTATACGGGCCAAGCCCGGGATTTGCGGGAAATCGCGGGTTTTTGTTTGCCGGCGATTAAACCACTTTCATTAAGCGTCTCATCAAAAATGAAAACATTTCTGAAAACTACAAGTCTCATGCGTTTTAGTGGGGAAAAAATAATTTAAAAATTCGTTAGGGAAATGAGTTTACTCACTGGGTACTTTTCTTGTATACTTTTGACTATCCGGGCCGAGTCCGGGATTTACGGGAAATCGCGGCTTTTTGTTTGCCGGCGATTAAACTTCTTTTATTCAGCGTCTCATCAAAAATGAAAACATTTTTAAAAACTACAAGTCTCATGGGCTTTAGTGGTGAAATAATAATTTAAAAAATCGTTTGGGAAATGAGTTTACTCCCTGGGTACTTTCTTTGTATACATTCGACTATACGGGCCAAGCCCGGGATTTACGGGAAATCGCGGGTTTTCGTTTGCCGGCGATTAAACCTCTTTCATTAAGCGTCTCATCAAAAATGAAAACATTTTGAAAACTACAAGTCTCATGCGTTTTAGTGGTGAAAAAATGAATTAAAAAATCGTTCGGGAAATGAGTTTACTTCCTGGGTTCTTTCTTTGTATACATTCGACTATACGGGCCAAGCCCGGGATTTACGGGAAATCGCGGGATTTCGTTTGCCAGCGATTAAACCTTTTTTATTAAGCGTCTCATCAAAAATGAAAACATTTTTAAAAACTACAAGTCTCATGGGGTTTAGTGGTGAAATAATAATTTAAAAAATCGTTCGGGAAATGAATTTACACCCCGGGTACTTTCTTTGTATACTTTTGACTATACGGGCCGAGTCCGGGATTTACGGGAAATCGCAGGTTTTCGTTTGCCGGCGATTAAACTTCTTTTATTCAGCGTCTCATCAAAAATGAAAACATTTTTGAAAACTACAAGTCTCATGGGTTTAGTGGTGAAAAAATAATTTAAAAAATCGTTCGGGAAATGAGTTTACTCCCTGGGTACTTTCTTTGTATACTTTTGACTATACGGGCCGAGTCCGGGATTTACGGGAAGTCGCGAGTTTTTGTTTGCCGGCGATTAAACTTCTTTTATTCAGCGTCTCATCAAAAATGAAAGAATTTTTAAATACTACAAGTCTCATGGGCTTTAGTAGTGAAATAATAATTTAAAAAATCGTTCGGGAAATGAGTTTACACCCTGGGTACTTTCTTTGTATACTTTTGACTATGCGGGCCGAGTCCGGGGTTTACGGGAAATGGTTGGTTTTTGTTTGCCGGCGATTAAACTTCTTTTATTCAGCGTCTCATCAAAAATGAAAACATTTTTTAAAACTACAAGTCTCATGCCTTTTAGTGGTGAAAAAAAAATTTAAAAAATCGTTCGGGAAATGAGTTTACTTCCTGGGTACTTTCTTTGTATACATTCGACTATACGGGCCAAGCCCGGGATTTACGGGAAATCGCGGGATTTCGTTTGCCGGCGATTAAACCTCTTTTATTAAGCGTCTCATCCAAAATGAAAACATTTTTAAAAACTACAAGTCTCATGGGCTTTAGTGGTGAAAAAATAATTTAAAAAATTGTTCTGCAAATGAGTTTACTCACAGGGTACTTTCTTTGTATACATTCGACTATACGGGCCAAGCCCGGGATTTACGGGAAATCGCGGGTTTTCGTTTGCCGGCGATTAAACCTCTTTCATTAAGCGTCTCATCAAAAATGAAAACATTTTGAAAACTACAAGTCTCATGCGTTTTAGTGGTGAAAAAAAAATTTAAAAAATCGTTCGGGAAATGAGTTTACTTCCTGGGTACTTTCTTTGTATACATTCGACTATACGGGCCAAGCCCGGGATTTACGGGAAATCGCGGGATTTCGTTTGCCAGCGATTAAACCTTTTTTATTAAGCGTCTCATCAAAAATGAAAACATTTTTAAAAACTACAAGTCTCATGGGGTTTAGTGGTGAAATAATAATTTAAAAAATCGTTCGGGAAATGAATTTACACCCCGGGTACTTTCTTTGTATACTTTTGACTATACGGGCCGAGTCCGGGATTTACGGGAAATCGCAGGTTTTTTGTTTGCCGGCGATTAAACTTCTTTTATTCAGCGTCTCATCAAAAATGAAAACATTTTTGAAAACTACAAGTCTCATGGGGTTTAGTGGTGAAATAATAATTTAAAAAATCGTTCGGGAAATGAATTTACACCCCGGGTACTTTCTTTGTATACTTTTGACTATACGGGCCGAGTCCGGGATTTACGGGAAATCGCAGGTTTTCGTTTGCCGGCGATTAAACTTCTTTTATTCAGCGTCTCATCAAAAATGAAAACATTTTTGAAAACTACAAGTCTCATGGGTTTAGTGGTGAAAAAATAATTTAAAAAATCGTTCGGGAAATGAGTTTACTCCCTCGGTACTTTCTTTGTATACTTTTGACTATACGGGCCGTGTCCGGGATTTACGGGAAGTCGCGAGTTTTTGTTTGCCGGCGATTAAACTTCTTTTATTCAGCGTCTCATCAAAAATGAAAACATTTTTGAAAACTAAAAGTCTCAAGCGTTTTAGTGGTGAAAAGATAATTTAAAAAATCGTTTTGGAAATGAGTTTACTCACAGGGTACTTTCTTTGTATACATTGGACTATACGGGCCAAGCCCGGGATTTGCGGGAAATCGCGGGTTTTTGTTTGCCGGCGATTAAACCACTTTCATTAAGCGTCTCATCAAAAATGAAAACATTTCTGAAAACTACAAGTCTCATGCGTTTTAGTGGGGAAAAAATAATTTAAAAATTCGTTAGGGAAATGAGTTTACTCACTGGGTACTTTTCTTGTATACTTTTGACTATCCGGGCCGAGTCCGGGATTTACGGGAAATCGCGGCTTTTTGTTTGCCGGCGATTAAACTTCTTTTATTCAGCGTCTCATCAAAAATGAAAACATTTTTAAAAACTACAAGTGTCATGGGCTTTAGTGGTGAAATAATAATTTAAAAAATCGTTTGGGAAATGAGTTTACTCCCTGGGTACTTTCTTTGTATACATTCGACTATACGGGCCAAGCCCGGGATTTACGGGAAATCGCGGGTTTTCGTTTGCCGGCGATTAAACCTCTTTCATTAAGCGTCTCATCAAAAATGAAAACATTTTGAAAACTACAAGTCTCATGCGTTTTAGTGGTGAAAAAAAAATTTAAAAAATCGTTCGGGAAATGAGTTTACTTCCTGGGTTCTTTCTTTGTATACATTCGACTATACGGGCCAAGCCCGGGATTTACGGGAAATCGCGGGATTTCGTTTGCCGGCGATTAAACTTCTTTTATTCAGCGTCTCATCAAAAATGAAAACATTTTTGAAAATTACAAGTCTCATGCGTTTTAGTGGTGAAAAAAAAAATTAAAAAATCGTTCGGGAAATGAGTTTACTTCCTGGGTACTTTCTTTGTATACATTCGACTATACGGGCCAAGCCCGGGATTTACGGGAAATCGCGGGATTTCGTTTGCCGGCGATTAAACCTCTTTTATTAAGCGTCTCATCCAAAATGAAAACATTTTTAAAAACTACAAGTCTCATGGGCTTTAGTGGTGAAAAAATAATTTAAAAAATTGTTCTGCAAATGAGTTTACTCACAGGGTACTTTCTTTGTATACATTCGACTATACGGGCCAAGCCCGGGATTTACGGGAAATCGCGGGTTTTCGTTTGCCGGCGATTAAACCTCTTTCATTAAGCGTCTCATCAAAAATGAAAACATTTTGAAAACTACAAGTCTCATGCGTTTTAGTGGTGAAAAAAAAATTTAAGAAATCGTTTGGGAAATGAGTTTACTTCCTGGGTACTTTCTTTGTATACATTCGACTATACGGGCCAAGCCCGGGATTTACGGGAAATCGCGGGATTTCGTTTGCCAGCGATTAAACCTTTTTTATTAAGCGTCTCATCAAAAATGAAAACATTTTTAAAAACTACAAGTCTCATGGGGTTTAGTGGTGAAATAATAATTTAAAAAATCGTTCGGGAAATGAATTTACACCCCGGGTACTTTCTTTGTATACTTTTGACTATACGGGCCGAGTCCGGGATTTACGGGAAATCGCAGGTTTTCGTTTGCCGGCGATTAAACTTCTTTTATTCAGCGTCTCATCAAAAATGAAAACATTTTTGAAAACTACAAGTCTCATGGGTTTAGTGGTGAAAAAATAATTTAAAAAATCGTTCGGGAAATGAGTTTACTCCCTGGGTACTTTCTTTGTATACTTTTGACTATACGGGCCGAGTCCGGGATTTACGGGAAGTCGCGAGTTTTTGTTTGCCGGCGATTAAACTTCTTTTATTCAGCGTCTCATCAAAAATGAAAGAATTTTTAAATACTACAAGTCTCATGGGCTTTAGTAGTGAAATAATAATTTAAAAAATCGTTCGGGAAATGAGTTTACACCCTGGGTACTTTCTTTGTATACTTTTGACTATGCGGGCCGAGTCCGGGGTTTACGGGAAATGGTGGGTTTTTGTTTGCCGGCGATTAAACTTCTTTTATTCAGCGTCTCATCAAAAATGAAAACATTTTTGAAAACTACAAGTCTCATGCGTTTTAGTGGTGAAAAAAAAATTTAAAAAATCGTTCGGGAAATGAGTTTACTTCCTGGGTACTTTCTTTGTATACATTCGACTATACGGGCCAAGCCCGGGATTTACGGGAAATCGCGGGATTTCGTTTGCCGGCGATTAAACCTCTTTTATTAAGCGTCTCATCCAAAATGAAAACATTTTTAAAAACTACAAGTCTCATGGGCTTTAGTGGTGAAAAAATAATTTAAAAAATTGTTCTGCAAATGAGTTTACTCACAGGGTACTTTCTTTGTATACATTCGACTATACGGGCCAAGCCCGGGATTTACGGGAAATCGCGGGTTTTCGTTTGCCGGCGATTAAACCTCTTTCATTAAGCGTCTCATCAAAAATGAAAACATTTTGAAAACTACAAGTCTCATGCGTTTTAGTGGTGAAAAAAAAATTTAAAAAATCGTTCGGGAAATGAGTTTACTTCCTGGGTACTTTCTTTGTATACATTCGACTATACGGGCCAAGCCCGGGATTTACGGGAAATCGCGGGATTTCGTTTGCCAGCGATTAAACCTTTTTTATTAAGCGTCTCATCAAAAATGAAAACATTTTTAAAAACTACAAGTCTCATGGGGTTTAGTGGTGAAATAATAATTTAAAAAATCGTTCGGGAAATGAATTTACACCCCGGGTACTTTCTTTGTATACTTTTGACTATACGGGCCGAGTCCGGGATTTACGGGAAATCGCAGGTTTTCGTTTGCCGGCGATTAAACTTCTTTTATTCAGCGTCTCATCAAAAATGAAAACATTTTTGAAAACTACAAGTCTCATGGGTTTAGTGGTGAAAAAATAATTTAAAAAATCGTTCGGGAAATGAGTTTACTCCCTGGGTACTTTCTTTGTATACTTTTGACTATACGGGCCGAGTCCGGGATTTACGGGAAGTCGCGAGTTTTTGTTTGCCGGCGATTAAACTTCTTTTATTCAGCGTCTCATCAAAAATGAAAACATTTTTGAAAACTAAAAGTCTCAAGCGTTTTAGTGGTGAAAAGATAATTTAAAAAATCGTTTTGGAAATGAGTTTACTCACAGGGTACTTTCTTTGTATACATTCGACTATACGGGCCAAGCCCGGGATTTGCGGGAAATCGCGGGTTTTTGTTTGCCGGCGATTAAACCACTTTCATTAAGCGTCTCATCAAAAATGAAAACATTTCTGAAAACTACAAGTCTCATGCGTTTTAGTGGGGAAAAAATAATTTAAAAATTCGTTAGGGAAATGAGTTTACTCACTGGGTACTTTTCTTGTATACTTTTGACTATCCGGGCCGAGTCCGGGATTAACGGGAAATCGCGGCTTTTTGTTTGCCGGCGATTAAACTTCTTTTATTCAGCGTCTCATCAAAAATGAAAACATTTTTAAAAACTACAAGTCTCATGGGCTTTAGTGGTGAAATAATAATTTAAAAAATCGTTTGGGAAATGAGTTTACTCCCTGGGTACTTTCTTTGTATACTTTTGACTATACCGGCCGAGTCCGGGATTTACGGGAAATCGCAGGTTTTCGTTTGCAGGCGATTAAACTTCTTTTATTCTGCGTCTCATCAAAAATGAAAACATTTTTGAAAACTACAAGTCTCATGCGTTTTAGTGGTGAAAAAATAATTTAAAAAATCGTTCGGGAAATGAGTTTACACCCTGGGTACTCTCTTTGTATACTCTTGACTATACAGGCCGAGTCCGGGATTTACGGGAAATCGCAGGTTTTCGTTTGCCGGCGATTAAACTTCTTTTATTCAGCGTCTCATCAAAAATGAAAGCATTTTCGAAAACCACAAGTCTCATCCGTTTTAGTGGTTAAAAAATAATTTAAAAATTCGTTAGGGAAATGAGTTTACTCACTGGGTACTTTCCTTGTGTACTTTTGACTATACGGGCCGAGTCCGGGATTTACGGGAAATCGCAGGTTTTCGTTTGCCGGCGATTAAACTTCTTTTATTCAGCGTCTCATCAAAAATGAAAGCATTTTTGAAAACTACAAGTCTCATCCGTTTTAGTGGTGAAAAAATAATTTAAAAATTCGTTAGGGAAATGAGTTTACTCACTGGGTACTTTCCTTGTGTACTTTTGACTATACGGGCCGAGTCCGGGATTTACGGGAAATCGCAGGTTTTCGTTTGCCGGCGATTAAACTTCTTTTATTCAGCGTCTCATCAAAAATGAAAACATTTTTAAAAACTACAAGTCTCATGAGCTTTAGTGGTGAAATAATAATTTAAAAAATCGTTTGGGAAATGAGTTTACTCCCTGGGTACTTTCTTTGTATACTTTTGACTATACGGGCCGAGTACGGGATTTACGGGAAATCGCAGGTTTTCGTTTGCCGGCGATTAAACTTCTTTTATTCAGCGTCTCATCAAAAATGAAAACATTTTTGAAAACTACAAGTCTCATGCGTTTTAGTGGTGAAAAAATAATTTAAAAAATCGTTCGGGAAATGAGTTTACACCCTGGGTACTTTCTTTGTATACTTTTGACTATACGGGCCGAGTCCGGGATTTACGGGAAATCGCAGGTTTTCGTTTGTCGGCGATTAAACTTCTTTTATTCAGCGTCTTATCAAAAATGAAAACATTTTTGAAAACTACAAGTCTCATACGTTTTAGTGGTGAAAAAATAATTTAAAAATTCGTTCGGGAAATGAGTTTACTCACTGGGTACTTTCCTTGTATACTTTTAACTATACGGGCCGAGTCCGGGATTTACGGGAAATCGCGGGTTCTCGTTTGCCGGCGATTGAACTTCTTTTATTCAGCGTCTCATCAAAAATGAAAACATTTTTAAAAACTACAAGTCTCATGGGCTTTAGTGGTTAAATAATAATTTAAAAAATCGTTTGGGAAATGAGTTTACTCCCTGGGTACTTTCTTTGTATACTCTTGACTATACGGGCCGAGTCCAGGATTTACGGGAAATCGCAGGTTTTCGTTTGCCGGCGATTAAACTTCTTTTATTCAGCGTCTCATCAAAAATAAAAACATTTTTAAAAACTACAAGTCTCATGCGTTTTAGTGGTGAAGAAGTAATTTAAAAAATCGTTCGGGAAATGAGTTTACTCCCTGGGTACTTTCTTTGTATACTTTTGACTATACGGGCCAAGCCTGGGATTTACGGGAAATCGCGGGTTTTCGTTTGCCGGCGATTAAACTTCTTTTATTCAGCGTCTCATCAAAAATGAAAACATTTTTAAAAACTACAAGTCTCATGCGGTTTAGTGGTGAAAAAGTAATTTAAAAAATCGTTCGGGAAATGAGTTTACTCCCTGGGTACTTTCTTTGTATACTTTTGACTATACGGGCCAAGCCCGGGATTTACGGGAAATCGCGGATTTTCGTTTGCCGGCGATTAAACTTCTTTTATTCAGCGTCTCATCAAAAATGAAAACATTTTTAAAAACTACAAGTCTTATGCGTTTTAGTGGTGAAAAAATAATTTAAAAAATCGTTTTGGAAATGAGTTTACTCCCTGGGTACTTTCTTTGTATACTTTTGACTATACGGGCTGAGTCCGGGATTTACGGGAAATCGCAGGTTTTCGTTTGCCGGCGATTGAACTGCTTTTATTCAGCGTCTCATCAAAAATGAAAACATTCTTGAAAACTACAAGTCTCATGCGTTTTAGTGGTGAAATAATAATTTAAAAAATCGTTTGGGAAATGAGTTTACTCCCTGGGTACTTTCTTTGTATACTTTTGACTATACGGGCCGAGTCCAGGATTTACGGGAAATCGCAGGTTTTCGTTTGCCGGCGATTAAACTTCTTTTATTCAGCGTCTCATCAAAAATGAAAACATTTTTAAAAACTACAAGTCTCATGCGTTTTAGTGGTGAAAAAGTAATTTAAAAAATCGTTCGGGAAATGAGTTTACTCCCTGGGTACTTTCTTTGTATACTTTTGACTATACGGGCCCAGCCCGGGATTTACGGAAAATCGCGTGTTTTTGTTTGCCGGCGATTAAACTTCTTTTATTCAGCGTCTCATCAAAAATGAAAACATTTTTGAAAACTACAAGTCTCATGCGTTTTAGTGGTGAAAAAATAATTTAAAAAATCGTTAGGGAAATGAGTTTACTCCCTGGGTACTTTCTTTGTATACTTTTGACTATACGGGCCAAGCCGGGATTTACGGGAAATTGCGGGTTTTCGTTTGCCGGCGATTAAACTTCTTTTATTCAGCGTCTCATCAAAAATGAAAACATTTTTAAAAACTACAAGTCTTATGCGTTTTAGTGGTGAAAAAATAATTTAAAAAATCGTTCTGGAAATGAGTTTACTCACAGGGTGCTTTCTTTGTATACATTCGACTATACGGGCCAAGCCCCGGATTTACGGGAAAACGCGGGATTTCGTTTGCCGGCGATAAAACCTCTTCCATTAAGCGTCTCATCAAAAATGAAAACATTTTTGAAAACTACAAGTCTCATGCGTTTTAGTGGTGAAAAAATAATTTAAAAAATCGTTCGGGAAATGAGTTTAATCCCTGGATACTTTCTTTGTATACTTTTGACTATACGGGCCGAGTCCGGGATTTACGGGAAATCGCGGGTTTTCGTTTGCCGGCGATTAAACTTCTTTTATTCAGCGTCCCATCAAATATGAAAATATTTTTGAAAACTACAAGTCTCATGCGTTTAGTGGTAAAAAAATAATTTAAAAAATCGTTTGGGAAATGAGTTTACTCCCTGGGTACTTTCTTTGTATACTCTTGACTATACGGGCCGAGTCCAGGATTTACGGGAAATCGCAGGTTTTCGTTTGCCGGCGATTAAACTTCTTTTATTCAGCGTCTCATCAAAAATAAAAACATTTTTAAAAACTACAAGTCTCATGCGTTTTAGTGGTGAAAAAGTAATTTAAAAAATCGTTCGGGAAATGAGTTTACTCCCTGGGTACTTTCTTTGTATACTTTTGACTATACGGGCCAAGCCTGGGATTTACGGGAAATCGCGGGTTTTCGTTTGCCGGCGATTAAACTTCTTTTATTCAGCGTCTCATCAAAAATGAAAACATTTTTAAAAACTACAAGTCTCATGCGGTTTAGTGGTGAAAAAGTAATTTAAAAAATCGTTCGGGAAATGAGTTTACTCCCTGGGTACTTTCTTTGTATACTTTTGACTATACGGGCCAAGCCCGGGATTTACGGGAAATCGCGGATTTTCGTTTGCCGGCGATTAAACTTCTTTTATTCAGCGTCTCATCAAAAATGAAAACATTTTTAAAAACTACAAGTCTTATGCGTTTTAGTGGTGAAAAAATAATTTAAAAAATCGTTTTGGAAATGAGTTTACTCCCTGGGTACTTTCTTTGTATACTTTTGACTATACGGGCCGAGTCCGGGATTTACGGGAAATCGCAGGTTTTCGTTTGCCGGCGATTGAACTGCTTTTATTCAGCGTCTCATCAAAAATGAAAACATTCTTGAAAACTACAAGTCTCATGCGTTTTAGTGGTGAAATAATAATTTAAAAAATCGTTTGGGAAATGAGTTTACTCCCTGGGTACTTTCTTTGTATACTTTTGACTATACGGGCCGAGTCCAGGATTTACGGGAAATCGCAGGTTTTCGTTTGCCGGCGATTAAACTTCTTTTATTCAGCGTCTCATCAAAAATGAAAACATTTTTAAAAACTACAAGTCTCATGCGTTTTAGTGGTGAAAAAGTAATTTAAAAAATCGTTCGGGAAATGAGTTTACTCCCTGGGTACTTTCTTTGTATACTTTTGACTATACGGGCCCAGCCCGGGATTTACGGAAAATCGCGTGTTTTTGTTTGCCGGCGATTAAACTTCTTTTATTCAGCGTCTCATCAAAAATGAAAACATTTTTGAAAACTACAAGTCTCATGCGTTTTAGTGGTGAAAAAATAATTTAAAAAATCGTTAGGGAAATGAGTTTACTCCCTGGGTACTTTCTTTGTATACTTTTGACTATACGGGCCAAGCCGGGATTTACGGGAAATTGCGGGTTTTCGTTTGCCGGCGATTAAACTTCTTTTATTCAGCGTCTCATCAAAAATGAAAACATTTTTAAAAACTACAAGTCTTATGCGTTTTAGTGGTGAAAAAATAATTTAAAAAATCGTTCTGGAAATGAGTTTACTCACAGGGTACTTTCTTTGTATACATTCGACTATACGGGCCAAGCCCCGGATTTACGGGAAAACACGGGATTTCGTTTGCCGGCGATAAAACCTCTTCCATTAAGCGTCTCATCAAAAATGAAAACATTTTTGAAAACTACAAGTCTCATGCGTTTTAGTGGTGAAAAAATAATTTAAAAAATCGTTCGGGAAATGAGTTTAATCCCTGGATACTTTCTTTGTATACTTTTGACTATACGGGCCGAGTCCGGGATTTACGGGAAATCGCGGGTTTTCGTTTGCCGGCGATTAAACTTCTTTTATTCAGCGTCCCATCAAATATGAAAATATTTTTGAAAACTACAAGTCTCATGCGTTTAGTGGTAAAAAAATAATATAAAAAATCGTTCGGGAAATGAGTTTACTCCCTGGGTACTTTCTTTGTATACTTTTGACTATACGGGCCAAGCCCGGGATTTACGGGAAATCGCGGGTTTTCGTTTGCCGGCGATTAAACTTCTTTTATTCAGCGTCTCATCAAAAATGAAAACATTTTTAAGAACTACAAGTTTTATGCGTTTTACTTGTGAAAAAATAATTTAAAAAATCTTTCTGGAAATGAGTTTACTCCCTGGGTACTTTCTTTGTATACTTTTGACTATACGGGCCGAGTCCGGGATTTAGGGAAATCGTAGGTTTTCGTTTGCCGGCGATTAAACTGCGTTTATTCAGCGTCTCATCAAAAATGAAAACATTTTTGAAAACTACAAGTCTCATGCGTTTTAGTGGTGAAATAATAATTTAAAAAATCGTTTGGGAAATGAGTTTACTCCCTGGGTACTTTCTTTGTATACTTTTGACTATACGGGCCGAGTCCAGGATTTACAGGAAATCGCAGGTTTTCGTTTGCCGGCGATTAAACTTCTTTTATTCAGCGTCTCATCAAAAATGAAAACATTTTTAAAAACTACAAGTCTCATGCGTTTTAGTGGTGAAAAAATAATTTAAAAAATCGTTCGGGAAATGAGTTTACTCCCTGGGTACTTTCTTTGTATACTTTTAACTATACGGGCCAAGCCCGGGATTTACGGAAAATCGCGGGTTTTCGTTTGCCGGCGATAAAACCTCTTCCATTAAGCGTCTCATCAAAAATGAAAACATTTTTGAAAACTACAAGTCTCATGTGTTTTAGTGGTGAAAAAATAATTTAAAAAATCGTTCGGGAAATGAGTTTAATCCCTGGGTACTTTCTTTGTATACTTTTGACTATACGGGCCAAGCCCGGGATTTACTAGAAATCGCGGGTTTTCGTTTGCCGGCGATTAAACTTCTTTTATTCAGCGTCTCATCAAAAATGAAAACATTTTTAAGAACTACAAGTTTTATGCGTTTTAGTTGTGAAAAAATAATTTAAAAAATCTTTCTGGAAATGAGTTTACTCCCTGGGTACTTTCTTTGTATACTTTTGACTATACGGGCCGAGTCCGGGATTTAGGGAAATCGTAGGTTTTCGTTTGCCGGCGATTAAACTGCGTTTATTCAGCGTCTCATCGAAAATGAAAACATTTTTGAAAACTACAAGTCTCATGCGTTTTAGTGGTGAAATAATAATTTAAAAAATCGTTTGGGAAATGAGTTTACTCCCTGGGTACTTTCTTTGTATACTTTTGACTATACGGGCCGAGTCCAGGATTTACGGGAAATCGCAGGTTTTCGTTTGCCGGCGATTAAACTTCTTTTATTCAGCGTCTCATCAAAAATGAAAACATTTTTAAAAACTACAAGTCTCATGCGTTTTAGTGGTGAAAAAATAATTTAAAAAATCGGTCGGGAAATGAGTTTACTCCCTGGGTACTTTCTTTGTATACTTTTAACTATACGGGCCAAGCCCGGGATTTACGGGAAATCGCGGGTTTTCGTTTGCCGGCGATAAAACCTCTTCCATTAAGCGTCTCATCAAAAATGAAAACATTTTTGAAAACTACAAGTCTCATGCGTTTTAGTGGTGAAAAAATAATTTAAAAAATCGTTCGGGAAATGAGTTTAATCCCTGGGTACTTTCTTTGTATACTTTTGACTATACGGGCCGAGTCCGGGATTTACGGGAAATCGCCGGTTTTCGTTTGCCGGCGATTAAACTTCTTTTATTCAGCGTCCCATCAAATATGAAAATATTTTTGAAAACTACAAGTCTTATGCGTTTAGTGGTAAAAAAATAATATAAAAAATCGTTCGGGAAATGAGTTTACTCCCTGGGTACTTTCTTTGTATACTTTTGACTATACGGGCCAAGCCCGGGATTTACGGGAAATCGCGGGTTTTCGTTTGCCGGCGATTAAACTTCTTTTATTCAGCGTCTCATCAAAAATGAAAACATTTTTAAGAACTACAAGTTTTATGCGTTTTAGTTGTGAAAAAATAATTTAAAAAATCTTTCTGGAAATGAGTTTACTCCCTGGGTACTTTCTTTGTATACTTTTGACTATACGGGCCGAGTCCGGGATTTAGGGAAATCGTAGGTTTTCGTTTGCTGGCGATTAAACTGCGTTTATTCAGCGTCTCATCAAAAATGAAAACATTTTTGAAAACTACAAGTCTCATGCGTTTTAGTGGTGAAATAATAATTTAAAAAATCGTTTGGGAAATGAGTTTACTCCCTAGGTACTTTCTTTGTATACTTTTGACTATACGGGCCGAGTCCAGGATTTACGGGAAATCGCAGGTTTTCGTTTGCCGGCGATTAAACTTCTTTTATTCAGCGTCTCATCAAAAATGAAAACATTTTTAAAAACTACAAGTCTCATGCGTTTTAGTGGTGAAAAAATAATTTAAAAAATCGTTCGGGAAATGAGTTTACTCCCTGGGTACTTTCTTTGTATACTTTTAACTATACGGGCCAAGCCCGGGAGTTACGGGAAATCGCGGGTTTTCTTTTGCCGGCGATTAAACTTCTTTTATTCAGCGTCTCATCAAAAATGAGAACATTTTTAAAAACTACAAGTCTTATGCGTTTTAATGGTGAAAAAATAATTTAAAAAAGCGTTCTGTAAATGAGTTTACTCCCTGGGTATTTTCTTTGTATACTTTTGACTATACGGGCCGAATCCGGGATTTAGGGAAATCGCAGGTTTTCGTTTGCCGGCGATTAAACTGCTTTTATTCAGCGTCTCATCAAAAATGAAAACATTTTTGAAAACTACAAGTCTCATGCGTTTTAGTGGTAAAAAAATAATTTAAAAAATCGTTCGGGAAATGAGTTTACTCCCTGGGTACTTTCTTTGTATACATTCAACTATACATGCCAAGCCCGGGATTTACGGGAAATCGCGGGTTTTCGTTTGCCGGCGATTAAACTTCTTTTATTCAGCGTCTCATCAAAAATGAAAACATTTTTAAAAACTACAAGTCTCATGCGTTTTAGTGGTGAAAAAATAATTTAAAAAATCGTTCGGGAAATGAGTTTACTCCCTGGGTACTTTCTTTGTATACTTTTGACTATACGGGCCAAGCCGGGATTTACGGGAAATTGCGGGTTTTCGTTTGCCGGCGATTAAACTTTTTTTATTCAGCGTCTCATCAAAAATGAAAACATTTTTAAAAACTACAAGTCTCATGCGTTTTAGTGGTGAAAAAATAATTTAAAAAAGCGTTCTGTAAATGAGTTTACTCCCTGGGTATTTTCTTTGTATACTTTTGACTATACGGGCCGAATCCGGGATTTAGGGAAATCGCAGGTTTTCGTTTGCCGGCGATTAAACTGCTTTTATTCAGCGTCTCATCAAAAATGAAAACATTTTTGAAAACTACAAGTCTCATGCGTTTTAGTGGTAAAAAAATAATTTAAAAAATCGTTCGGGAAATGAGTTTACTCCCTGGGTACTTTCTTTTTTATACATTCAACTATACGTGCCAAGCCGGGATTTACGGGAAATCGCGGGTTTTCGTTTGCCGGCGATTAAACTTCTTTTATTCAGCGTCTCATCAAAAATGAAAAAAATTTTAAAAACTACAAGTCTCATGCGTTTTAGTGGTGAAAAAATAATTTAAAAAATCGTTCGGGAAATGAGTTTACTCCCTGGGTACTTTCTTTGTATACTTTTGACTATACGGGCAAAGCCGGGATTTACGGGAAATTGCGGGTTTTCGTTTGCCGGCGATTAAACTTTTTTTATTCAGCGTCTCATCAAAAATGAAAACATTTTTAAAAACTACAAGTCTCATGCGTTTAGTGGTAAATAAATAATATAAAAAATCGTTCGGGAAATGAGTTTACTCCCTGGGTACTTTCTTTGTATACTTTTGACTATACGGGCCAAGCCCGGGATTTACGGGAAATCGCGGGTTTTCGTTTGCCGGCGATTAAACTTCTTTTATTCAGCGTCTCATCAAAAATGAGAACATTTTTTAAAACTACAAGTCTTATGCGTTTTAATGGTGAAAAAATAATTTAAAAAAGCGTTCTGTAAATGAGTTTACTCCCTGGGTATTTTCTTTGTATACTTTTGACTATACGGGCCGAATCCGGGATTTAGGGAAATCGCAGGTTTTCGTTTGCCGGCGATTAAACTGCTTTTATTCAGCGTCTCATCAAAAATGAAAACATTTTTGAAAACTACAAGTCTCATGCGTTTTAGTGGTAAAAAAATATATTAAAAAATCGTTCGGGAAATGAGTTTACTCCCTGGGTACTTTCTTTGTATACATTCAACTATACATGCCAAGCCCGGGATTTACGGGAAATCGCGGGTTTTCGTTTGCCGGCGATTAAACTTCTTTTATTCAGCGTCTCATCAAAAATGAAAACATTTTTAAAAACTACAAGTCTCATGCGTTTTAGTGGTGAAAAAATAATTTAAAAAATCGTTCTGTAAATGAGTTTACTCCCTGGGTATTTTCTTTGTATACTTTTGACTATACGGGCCGAATCCGGGATTTAGGGAAATCGCAGGTTTTCGTTTGCCGGCGATTAAACTGCTTTTATTCAGCGTCTCATCAAAAATGAAAACATTTTTGAAAACTACAAGTCTCATGCGTTTTAGTGGTAAAAAAATAATTTAAAAAATCGTTCGGGAAATGAGTTTACTCCCTGGGTACTTTCTTTTTTATACATTCAACTATACGTGCCAAGCCCGGGATTTACGGGAAATCGCGGGTTTTCGTTTGCCGGCGATTAAACTTCTTTTATTCAGCGTCTCATCAAAAATGAAAAAAATTTTAAAAACTACAAGTCTCATGCGTTTTAGTGGTGAAAAAATAATTTAAAAAATCGTTCGGGAAATGAGTTTACTCCCTGGGTACTTTCTTTGTATACTTTTGACTATACGGGCCAAGCCGGGATTTACGGGAAATTGCGGGTTTTCGTTTGCCGGCGATTAAACTTTTTTTATTCAGCGTCTCATCAAAAATGAAAACATTTTTAAAAACTACAAGTCTCATGCGTTTTAGTGGTGAAAAAATAATTTAAAAAATCGTTCGGGAAATGAGTTTACTCCCTGGGTACTTTCTTTGTATACTTTTGACTATACGGGCCAAGCCGGGATTTACGGGAAATTGCGGGTTTTCGTTTGCCGGCGATTAAACTTTTTTTATTCAGCGTCTCATCACAAATGAAAACATTTTTAAAAACTACAAGTCTTATGCGTTTTAGTGGTGAAAAAAAAATTTAAAAAATCGTTCTGGAAATGAGTTTACTCACAGGGTACTTTCTTTGTATACATGCGACTATACGTGCCAAGCCCGGGATTTACGGGAAATCGCGGGTTTTCATTTGCCGCCGATTAAACTGCTTTTATTCAACGTCTCATCAAAAATGAATACATTCTTGAAAACTGCAAGTCTCATGCGTTTTAGTGGTGAAAAAGTAATTTAAAAAATCGTTCGGGAAATGAGTTTACTCCCTGGGTACTTTCTTTGTATACTTTTGACTATACGGGCCGAGTTCCGGATTTACGGCAAATCGCGGATTTTCGTTTGCCGGCGATTAAACTTCTTTTATTCAGCGTCCCATCAAATATGAAAATATTTTTGAAAACTACAAGTCTCATGCGTTTAGTGGTAAAAAAATAATATAAAAAATCGTTCGGGAAATGAGTTTACTCCCTGGGTACTTTCTTTGTATACTTTTGACTATACAGGCCAAGCCCGGGATTTACGGGAAATCGCGGGTTTTCTTTTGGCGGAGATTAAACTTCTTTTATTCAGCGTCTCATCAAAAATGAAAACATTTTTAAAAACTACAAGTCTTATGCGTTTTAGTGGTGAAAAAATAATTTAAAAAATCGTTCTGGAAATGAGTTTACTCCCAGGGTACTTTCTTTGTATACTTTTGACTATACGGGCCGAGTCCGGGATTTAGGGAAATCGCAGGTTTTGGTTTGCCGGCGATTAAACTGCTTTTATTGAGCGTCTCATCAAAAATGTAAACATTTTTGAAAACTACAAGTCTCATGCGTTTTAGTGGTGAAAAAAAAAATTAAAAAATTGTTCTTGAAATGAGTTTACTCCCTGGGTACTTTCTTTGTATACATTTGACTATACGTGCCAAGCCCGGGATTTACGGAAAATTGCGGGTTTTCGTTTGCCGGCGATTAAACTTCTTTTATTCAGCGTCTCATCAAAAATGAAAACATTCTTGAAAACTACAAGTCTCATGCGTTTTAGTGGTGAAAAAATTATTTAAAAAATCGTTCGGGAAATGAGTTTACTCACTGGGTACTTTCTTTGTATACTTTTGACTATACGGGCCGAGTTCGGGATTTACGGGAAATCGCGGATTTTCGTTTGCCGGCGATTAAACTTCTTTTATTCAGCGTCCCATCAAATATGAAAACATTTTTAAAAACTACAAGTCTCATGTGTTTTAGTGGTGAAAAAGTAATTTAAAAAATCGTTCGGGAAATGAGTTTACTCCCTGGGTACTTTCTTTGTATACTTTTGACTATACGGGCCAAGCCCGGGATTTACGGGAAATCGCGGGTTTTCGTTTGCCGGCGATTAAACTTCTTTTATTCAGCGTCTCATCAATAATGAAAACATTTTTGAAAACTACAAGTCTCATGCGTTTTAGTGGTGAAAAAATAATTTAAAAAATCGTTCGGGAAATGAGTTTACTCACAGGGTACTTTCTTTGTATACATGCGACTATACGTGCCAAGCCCGGGATTTACGGGAAATCGCGGGTTTTCATTTGCCGCCGATTAAACTGCTTTTATTCAGCGTCTCATCAAAAATGAATACATTCTTGAAAACTGCAAGTCTCATGCGTTTTAGTGGTGAAAAAGTAATTTAAAAAATCGTTCGGGAAATGAGTTTACTCCCTGGGTACTTTCTTTGTATACTTTTGACTATACGGGCCGAGTTCCAGATTTACGGCAAATCGCGGATTTTCGTTTGCCGGCGATTAAACTTCTTTTATTCAGCGTCCCATCAAATATGAAAATATTTTTGAAAACTACAAGTCTCATGCGTTTAGTGGTAAAAAAATAATATAAAAAATCGTTCGGGAAATGAGTTTACTCCCTGGGTACTTTCTTTGTATACTTTTGACTATACAGGCCAAGCCCGGGATTTACGGGAAATCGCGGGTTTTCTTTTGGCGGAGATTAAACTTCTTTTATTCAGCGTCTCATCAAAAATGAAAACATTTTTAAAAACTACAAGTCTTATGCGTTTTAGTGGTGAAAAAATAATTTAAAAAATCGTTCTGGAAATGAGTTTACTCCCAGGGTACTTTCTTTGTATACTTTTGACTATACGGGCCGAGTCCGGGATTTAGGGAAATCGCAGGTTTTGGTTTGCCGGCGATTAAACTGCTTTTATTGAGCGTCTCATCAAAAATGTAAACATTTTTGAAAACTACAAGTCTCATGCGTTTTAGTGGTGAAAAAAAAAATTAAAAAATTGTTCTTGAAATGAGTTTACTCCCTGGGTACTTTCTTTGTATACATTTGACTATACGTGCCAAGCCCGGGATTTACGGGAAATCGCGGGTTTTCGTTTGCCGGCGATTAAACTTCTTTTATTCCGCGTCTCATCAAAAATGAAAACATTTTTGAAAACTACAAGTCTCATGCGTTTTAGTGGTGAAAAAATAATTTAAAAAATCGTTTTGGAAAGGAGTTTACTCCCTGGGTACTTTCTTTGCATACTTTTGACTATACGGGCCGAGTCCGGGATTTAGGGAAATCGCAGGTTTTCGCTTGCCGGCGATTAAACTGCTTTTATTCAGCGTCTCATCAAAAATGAAAACATTCTTGAAAACTACAATTCTCATGTGTTTTAGTGGTGAAATAATAATTTAAAAAATATTTTGGGAAATGAGTTTACTCCCTGGGTACTTTCTTAGTATACTTTTGACTATACGGGCCGAGTCCAGGATTTACGGAAAATCGCAGGTTTTCGTTTGCCGGCGATTAAACTTCTTTTATTCAGCGTCTCATCAAAAA
The DNA here is from genome assembly GCF_029227915.1 of Hydractinia symbiolongicarpus. Lineage (NCBI taxonomy): Eukaryota > Metazoa > Cnidaria > Hydrozoa > Anthoathecata > Hydractiniidae > Hydractinia > Hydractinia symbiolongicarpus. The sequence goes on along the minus strand of NC_079880.1, from coordinate 4,497,196 downwards.
TAAAAACATTTTTAAAAACTACAAGTCTCATGCGTTTTAGTGGTGAAAAAGTAATTTAAAAAATCGTTCGGGAAATGAGTTTACTTCCTGGGTACTTTCTTTGTATACTTTTGACTACACGGGCCAAGCCCGGGATTTACGGAAAATTGCGGGTTTTCGTTTGCCGGCGATTAAACTTCTTTTATTCAGCGTCTCATCAAAAATGAAAACATTCCTGAAAACTACAAGTCTCATGCGTTTTAGTGGTGAAAAAATTATTTAAAAAATCGTTCGGGAAATGAGTTTACTCACTGGGTACTTTCTTTGTATACTTTTGACTATACGGGCCGAGTTCGGGATTTACGGGAAATCGCGGATTTTCGTTTGCCGGCGATTAAACTTCTTTTATTCAGCGTCCCATCAAATATGAAAACATTTTTAAAAACTACAAGTCTCATGTGTTTTAGTGGTGAAAAAGTAATTTAAAAAATCGTTCGGGAAATGAGTTTACTCCCTGGGTACTTTCTTTGTATACTTTTGACTATACGGGCCAAGCCCGGGATTTACGGGAAATCGCGGGTTTTTGTTTGCCGGCGATTAAACTTCTTTTATTCAGCGTCTCATCAAAAATGAAAACATTTTTAAAAACTACAAGTCTCATGGGCTTTAGTGGTGAAAAAATAATTTAAAAAATCGTTCTTGAATTGAGTTTACTCACAGGGTACTTTCTTTGTATACATTCGACTATACGTGCCAAGCCCGGGATTTACGGGAAATCGCGGGTTTTAGTTTGCCGGCGATTAAACTTCTTTTATTCAGCGTCTCATCATAAATGAAAACATTTTTGAAAACTACAAGTCTCATGCGTTTTAGTGGTGAAAAAATAATTTAAAAAATCGTTCGGAAAATGAGTTTACTCCCTGGGTACTTTCTTTGTATACTTTTAAATATACGGGCCAAGACGGGATTTACGGGAAATCGCGGGTTTTCGTTTGCCGGCGATTAAACTTCTTTTATTCAGCGTCTCATCAAAAATGAAAACATTTTTAAAAACTACAAGTCTTATGCGTTTTAGTGGTGAAAAAATAATTTAAAAAATAGTTCTGGAAATGAGTTTACTCACAGGGTACTTTCTTTGTATACATTCGACTATACGTGCCAAGCCCGGTATTCACGGGAAATCGCGGATTTTCGTTTGCCGGCGATTAAACTGCTTTTATTCAGCGTCTCATCAAAAATGAAAACATTCTTGAAAACTACAAGTCTCATGCGTTTTAGTGGTGAAATAATAATTTAAAAAATCGTTTGGAAAATGAGTTTACTCCCTGGGTACTTTCTTTGTATACTTTTGACTATACGGGCCGAGTCCAGGATTTACGGGAAATCGCAGGTTTTCGTTTGCCGGCGATTAAACTTCTTTTATTCAGCGTCTCATCAAAAATGAAAACATTTTTAAAAACTACAAGTCTCATGCGTTTTAGTGGTGAAATAATAATTTAAAAAATCGTTTGGGAAATGAGTTTACTCCCTGGGTACTTTCTTTGTATACTTTTGACTATACGGGCCGAGTCCAGGATTTACGGGAAATCGCAGGTTTTCGTTTGCCGGCGATTAAACTTCTTTTATTCAGCGTCTCATCAAAAATGAAAACATTTTTAAAAACTACAAGTCTCATGCGTTTTAGTGGTGAAAAAGTAATTTAAAAAATCGTTCGGAAATGAGTTTACTCCCTGGGTACTTTCTTTGTATACTTTTGACTATACGGGCCAAGCTCGGGATTTACGGGAAATCGCGGGTTTTCGTTTGCCGGCGATTAAACTTCTTTTATTCAGCGTCTCATCAAAAATGAAAACATTTTTAAAAACTACAAGTCTCATGCGTTTTAGTGGTGAAAAAATAATTTAAAAAATCGTTCGGGAAATGAGTTTACTCCCTGGGTACTTTCTTTGTATACTTTTGACTATTCGGGCCAAGACGGGATTTACGGGAAATCGCGGGTTTTCGTTTGCCGGCGATTAAACTGCTTTTATTCAGCGTCTCATCAAAAATGAAAACATTCTGGAAAACTACAAGTCTCATGCGTTTTAGTGGTGAAATAATAATTTAAAAAATCGTTTGGAAAATGAGTTTACTCCCTGGGTACTTTCTTTGTATACTTTTGACTATACGGGCCGAGTCCAGGATTTACGGGAAATCGCAGGTTTTCGTTTGCCGGCGATTAAACTTCTTTTATTCAGCGTCTCATCAAAAATGAAAACATTTTTAAAAACTACAAGTCTCATGCGTTTTAGTGGTGAAATAATAATTTAAAAAATCGTTTGGGAAATGAGTTTACTCCCTGGGTACTTTCTTTGTATACTTTTGACTATACGGGCCGAGTCCAGGATTTACGGGAAATCGCGGGTTTTCGTTTGCCGGCGATTAAACTTCTTTTATTCAGCGTCTCATCAAAAATGAAAACATTTTTAAAAACTACAAGTCTCATGCGTTTTAGTGGTGAAAAAATAATTTAAAAAATCGTTCGGGAAATGAGTTTACTCCCTGGGTACTTTCTTTGTATACTTTTGACTATTCGGGCCAAGCCCGGGATTTACGGGAAATCGCGGGTTTTCGTTTGCCGGCGATTAAACTTCTTTTATTCAGCGTCTCATCAAAAATGAAAACATTTTTAAAAACTAAAAGTCTTATGCGTTTTAGTGGTGAAAAAATAATTTAAAAAATCGTTCTTGAAATGAGTTTACTCCCTGGGTACTTTCTTTGTATACTTTTGACTATACGGGCCGAGTCCGGGATTTAGGGATATCGCAGGTTTTCGTTTGCCGTGGATTAAACTGCTTTTTTTCAGCGTCTCATCAAAAATGAAAACATATTTAAAAACTACAAGTCTCACGGGTTTTAGTGGTGAAAAAATAATTTAAAAAATCGTTCGGGAAATGAGTTTACTCACAGGGTACTTTCTTTGTATACATTCGACTATACGTGCCAAGCCCGGGATTTACGGGAAATCGTGGGTTTTCGTTTGCCGGCGATTATACTGCTTTTATTCAGCGTCTCATCAAAAATGAAAACATTTTTGAAAACTACAAGTCTCATGCGTTTTAGTGGTGAAAAATTAATTTAAAAAATCGTTCGGGAAATGAGTTTACTCCCTGGGTACTTTCTTTGTATACTTTTGACTATACGGGCCAAGCTCGGGATTTACGGGAAATCGCGGGTTTTCGTTTGCCGGCGATTAAACTTCTTTTATTCAGCGTCTCATCAAAAATGAAAACATTTTTAAAAACTACAAGTCTTATGCGTTTTAGTGGTGAAAAAATAATTTAAAAAATCGTTCTGGAAATGAGTTTACTCACAGGGTACTTTCTTTGTATACATTTGACTATACGGCCAAGCCCGGGATTTACGGGAAATCGCGGATTTTCGTTTTCCAGCGATTAAACCTCTTTCATTAAGCGTCTCATCAAAAATGAAAACATTTTTAAGAACTACAAGTTTTATGCGTTTTAGTTGTGAAAAAATAATTTAAAAAATCGGTCGGGAAATGAGTTTACTCCCTGGGTACTTTCTTTGTATACTTTTAACTATACGGGCCAAGCCCGGGATTTACGGGAAATCGCGGGTTTTCGTTTGCCGGCGATAAAACCTCTTCCATTAAGCGTCTCATCAAAAATGAGAACATTTTATAAAACTACAAGTCTTATGCGTTTTAATGGTGAAAAAATAATTTAAAAAAGCGTTCTGTAAATGAGTTTACTCCCTGGGTATTTTCTTTGTATACTTTTGACTATACGGGCCGAATCCGGGATTTAGGGAAATCGCAGGTTTTCGTTTGCCGGCGATTAAACTGCTTTTATTCAGCGTCTCATCAAAAATGAAAACATTTTTGAAAACTACAAGTCTCATGCGTTTTAGTGGTAAAAAAATATATTAAAAAATCGTTCGGGAAATGAGTTTACTCCCTGGGTACTTTCTTTGTATACATTCAACTATACATGCCAAGCCCGGGATTTACGGGAAATCGCGGGTTTTCGTTTGCCGGCGATTAAACTTCTTTTATTCAGCGTCTCATCAAAAATGAAAACATTTTTAAAAACTACAAGTCTCATGCGTTTTAGTGGTGAAAAAATAATTTAAAAAATCGTTCTGTAAATGAGTTTACTCCCTGGGTATTTTCTTTGTATACTTTTGACTATACGGGCCGAATCCGGGATTTAGGGAAATCGCAGGTTTTCGTTTGCCGGCGAATAAACTGCTTTTATTCAGCGTCTCATCAAAAATGAAAACATTTTTGAAAACTACAAGTCTCATGCGTTTTAGTGGTAAAAAAATAATTTAAAAAATCGTTCGGGAAATGAGTTTACTCCCTGGGTACTTTCTTTTTTATACATTCAACTATACGTGCCAAGCCCGGGATTTACGGGAAATCGCGGGTTTTCGTTTGCCGGCGATTAAACTTCTTTTATTCAGCGTCTCATCAAAAATGAAAAAATTTTTAAAAACTACAAGTCTCATGCGTTTTAGTGGTGAAAAAATAATTTAAAAAATCGTTCGGGAAATGAGTTTACTCCCTGGGTACTTTCTTTGTATACTTTTGACTATACGGGCCAAGCCGGGATTTACGGGAAATTGCGGGTTTTCGTTTGCCGGCGATTAAACTTTTTTTATTCAGCGTCTCATCAAAAATGAAAACATTTTTAAAAACTACAAGTCTCATGCGTTTTAGTGGTGAAAAAATAATTTAAAAAATCGTTCGGGAAATGAGTTTACTCCCTGGGTACTTTCTTTGTATACTTTTGACTATACGGGCCAAGCCGGGATTTACGGGAAATTGCGGGTTTTCGTTTGCCGGCGATTAAACTTTTTTTATTCAGCGTCTCATCACAAATGAAAACATTTTTAAAAACTACAAGTCTTATGCGTTTTAGTGGTGAAAAAAAAATTTAAAAAATTGTTCTGGAAATGAGTTTACTCACAGGGTACTTTCTTTGTATACATGCGACTATACGTGCCAAGCCCGGGATTTACGGGAAATCGCGGGTTTTCATTTGCCGCCGATTAAACTGCTTTTATTCAGCGTCTCATCAAAAATGAATACATTCTTGAAAACTGCAAGTCTCATGCGTTTTAGTGGTGAAAAAGTAATTTAAAAAATCGTTCGGGAAATGAGTTTACTCCCTGGGTACTTTCTTTGTATACTTTTGACTATACGGGCCGAGTTCCGGATTTACGGCAAATCGCGGATTTTCGTTTGCCGGCGATTAAACTTCTTTTATTCAGCGTCCCATCAAATATGAAAATATTTTTGAAAACTACAAGTCTCATGCGTTTAGTGGTAAAAAAATAATATAAAAAATCGTTCGGGAAATGAGTTTACTCCCTGGGTACTTTCTTTGTATACTTTTGACTATACAGGCCAAGCCCGGGATTTACGGGAAATCGCGGGTTTTCTTTTGGCGGAGATTAAACTTCTTTTATTCAGCGTCTCATCAAAAATGAAAACATTTTTAAAAACTACAAGTCTTATGCGTTTTAGTGGTGAAAAAATAATTTAAAAAATCGTTCTGGAAATGAGTTTACTCCCAGGGTACTTTCTTTGTATACTTTTGACTATACGGGCCGAGTCCGGGATTTAGGGAAATCGCAGGTTTTGGTTTGCCGGCCATTAAACTGCTTTTATTGAGCGTCTCATCAAAAATGTAAACATTTTTGAAAACTACAAGTCTCATGCGTTTTAGTGGTGAAAAAAAAAATTAAAAAATTGTTCTTGAAATGAGTTTACTCCCTGGGTACTTTCTTTGTATACATTTGACTATACGTGCCAAGCCCGGGATTTACGGGAAATCGCGGGTTTTCGTTTGCCGGCGATTAAACTTCTTTTATTCGGCGTCTCATCAAAAATGAAAACATTTTTGAAAACTACAAGTCTCATGCGTTTTAGTGGTGAAAAAATAATTTAAAAAATCGTTTTGGAAAGAAGTTTACTCCCTGTGTACTTTCTTTGCATACTTTTGACTATACGGGCCGAGTCCGGGATTTAGGGAAATCGCAGGTTTTCGCTTGCCGGCGATTAAACTGCTTTTATTCAGCGTCTCATCAAAAATGAAAACATTCTTGAAAACTACAATTCTCATGTGTTTTAGTGGTGAAATAATAATTTAAAAAATCGTTTGGGAAATGAGTTTACTCCCTGGGTACTTTCTTAGTATACTTTTGACTATACGGGCCGAGTCCAGGATTTACGGAAAATCGCAGGTTTTCGTTTGCCGGCGATTAAACTTCTTTTATTCAGCGTCTCATCAAAAATAAAAACATTTTTAAAAACTACAAGTCTCATGCGTTTTAGTGGTGAAAAAGTAATTTAAAAAATCGTTTGGGAAATGAGTTTACTTCCTGGGTACTTTCTTTGTATACTTTTGACTACACGGGCCAAGCCCGGGATTTACGGAAAATTGCGGGTTTTCGTTTGCCGGCGATTAAACTTCTTTTATTCAGCGTCTCATCAAAAATGAAAACATTCTTGAAAACTACAAGTCTCATGCGTTTTAGTGGTGAAAAAATTATTTAAAAAATCGTTCGGGAAATGAGTTTACTCACTGGGTACTTTCTTTGTATACTTTTGACTATACGGGCCGAGTTCGGGATTTACGGGAAATCGCGGATTTTCGTTTGCCGGCGATTAAACTTCTTTTATTCAGCGTCCCATCAAATATGAAAACATTTTTAAAAACTACAAGTCTCATGTGTTTTAGTGGTGAAAAAGTAATTTAAAAAATCGTTCGGGAAATGAGTTTACTCCCTGGGTACTTTCTTTGTATACTTTTGACTATACGGGCCAAGCCCGGGATTTACGGGAAATCGCGGGTTTTCGTTTGCCGGCGATTAAACTTCTTTTATTCAGCGTCTCATCAATAATGAAAACATTTTTGAAAACTACAAGTCTCATGCGTTTTAGTGGTGAAAAAATAATTTAAAAAATCGTTCGGGAAATGAGTTTACTCACTGGGTACTTTTTTTGTATACTTTTGACTATACGGGCCAAGTCCGGGATTTACGGGAAATCGCGGATTTTCGTTTGCCGGCGATTAAACTTCTTTTATTCAGCGACCCATCAAATATGAAAATATTTTTGAAAACTACAAGTCTTATGCGTTTTAGTGGTGAAAAAATAAATTAAAAAATCGTTCTGGAAATGAGTTTACTCCCTGGGTACTTTCTTTGTATACTTTTGACTATACGGGCCGAGTCCGGGATTTAGGGAAATCGCAGGTTTTCGTTTTCCGGCGATTAAACTTCTTTTATTCAGCGTCTCATCAAAAATGAAATCATTTTTGAAAACTACAAGTCTCATGCGTTTTAATGGTGAAAAAATAATTTAAAAAATCGGTCGGGAAATGAGTTTACTCCCTGGGTACTTTCTTTGTATACTTTTGACTATACGGGCCAAGCCGGGATTTACGGGAAATCGCGGGTTTTTGTTTGCCGGCGATTAAACTTCTTTTATTCAGCGTCTCATCAAAAATGAAAACATTTTTAAAAACTACAAGTCTCATGGGCTTTAGTGGTGAAAAAATAATTTAAAAAATCGTTCTTGAATTGAGTTTACTCACAGGGTACTTTCTTTGTATACATTCGACTATACGTGCCAAGCCCGGGATTTACGGGAAATCGCGGGTTTTAGTTTGCCGGCGATTAAACTTCTTTTATTCAGCGTCTCATCATAAATGAAAACATTTTTGAAAACTACAAGTCTCATGCGTTTTAGTGGTGAAAAAATAATTTAAAAAATCGTTCGGAAAATGAGTTTACTCCCTGGGTACTTTCTTTGTATACTTTTAAATATACGGGCCAAGACGGGATTTACGGGAAATCGCGGGTTTTCGCTTGCCGGCGATTAAACTTCTTTTATTCAGCGTCTCATCAAAAATGAAAACATTTTTAAAAACTACAAGTCTTATGCGTTTTAGTGGTGAAAAAATAATTTAAAAAATAGTTCTGGAAATGAGTTTACTCACAGGGTACTTTCTTTGTATACATTCGACTATACGTGCCAAGCCCGGTATTCACGGGAAATCGCGGATTTTCGTTTGCCGGCGATTAAACTGCTTTTATTCAGCGTCTCATCAAAAATGAAAACATTCTTGAAAACTACAAGTCTCATGCGTTTTAGTGGTGAAATAATAATTTAAAAAATCGTTTGGAAAATGAGTTTACTCCCTGGGTACTTTCTTTGTATACTTTTGACTATACGGGCCGAGTCCAGGATTTACGGGAAATCGCAGGTTTTCGTTTGCCGGCGATTAAACTTCTTTTATTCAGCGTCTCATCAAAAATGAAAACATTTTTAAAAACTACAAGTCTCATGCGTTTTAGTGGTGAAATAATAATTTAAAAAATCGTTTGGGAAATGAGTTTACTCCCTGGGTACTTTCTTTGTATACTTTTGACTATACGGGCCGAGTCCAGGATTTACGGGAAATCGCAGGTTTTCGTTTGCCGGCGATTAAACTTCTTTTATTCAGCGTCTCATCAAAAATGAAAACATTTTTAAAAACTACAAGTCTCATGCGTTTTAGTGGTGAAAAAGTAATTTAAAAAATCGTTCGGAAATGAGTTTACTCCCTGGGTACTTTCTTTGTATACTTTTGACTATACGGGCCAAGCTCGGGATTTACGGGAAATCGCGGGTTTTCGTTTGCCGGCGATTAAACTTCTTATATTCAGCGTCTCATCAAAAATGAAAACATTTTTAAAAACTACAAGTCTCATGCGTTTTAGTGGTGAAAAAATAATTTAAAAAATCGTTCGGGAAATGAGTTTACTCCCTGGGTACTTTCTTTGTATACTTTTGACTATTCGGGCCAAGCCCGGGATTTACGGGAAATCGCGGGTTTTCGTTTGCCGGCGATTAAACTTCTTTTATTCAGCGTCTCATCAAAAATGAAAACATTTTTAAAAACTAAAAGTCTTATGCGTTTTAGTGGTGAAAAAATAATTTAAAAAATCGTTCTGGAAATGAGTTTACTCCCTGGGTACTTTCTTTGTATACTTTTGACTATACGGGCCGAGTCCGGGATTTAGGGATATCGCAGGTTTTCGTTTGCCGTGGATTAAACTGCTTTTTTTCAGCGTCTCATCAAAAATGACAACATATTTAAAAACTACAAGTCTCATGGGTTTTAGTGGTGAAAAAATAATTTAAAAAATCGTTCGGGAAATGAGTTTACTCACAGGGTACTTTCTTTGTATACATTCGACTATACGTGCCAAGCCCGGGATTTACGGGAAATCGCGGGTTTTCGTTTGCCGGCGATTATACTGCTTTTATTCAGCGTCTCATCAAAAATGAAAACATTTTTGAAAACTACAAGTCTCATGCGTTTTAGTGGTGAAAAAGTAATTTAAAAAATCGTTCGGGAAATGAGTTTACTCCCTGGGTACTTTCTTTGTATACTTTTGACTATACGGGCCAAGCTCGGGATTTACGGGAAATCGCGGGTTTTCGTTTGCCGGCGATTAAACTTCTTTTATTCAGCGTCTCATCAAAAATGAAAACATTTTTAAAAACTACAAGTCTTATGCGTTTTAGTGGTGAAAAAATAATTTAAAAAATCGTTCTGGAAATGAGTTTACTCACAGGGTACTTTCTTTGTATACATTTGACTATACGGCCAAGCCCGGGATTTACGGGAAATCGCGGATTTTCGTTTTCCAGCGATTAAACCTCTTTCATTAAGCGTCTCATCAAAAATGAAAACATTTTTGAAAACTACAAGTCTCATGCGTTTTAGTGGTGAAAAAAAAATTTAAAAAATCGTTCGGGAAATGAGTTTACTCCCTGGGTACTTTCTTTGTATAGATTCGACTATACGGGCAAAGCCCCGGATTTACGGGAAAACGCGGGATTTCGTTTGCCGGCGATTAAACCTCTTTCATTAACCGTCTCATCAAAAATGAAAACATTTTTGAAAACTACAAGTCTCATGCGTTTTAGTGGTTAAAAAATAATTTAAAAAATCGTTCGGGAAATGAGTTTACTCCCTGGGTACTTTCTTTGTATACTTTTGACTATACGGGCCAAGCCCGGGATTTACGGGAAATCGCGGGTTTTCGTTTGCCGGCGATTAAACTTCTTTTATTCAGCGTCGCATCAAAAATGAAAACATTTTTGAAAACTACAAGTTTCATGCGTTTTAGTGGTGAAAAAATAATTTAAAAAATCGTTCGGGAAATGAGTTTACTCCCTGGGTACTTTCTTTGTATACTTTTGACTATACGGGCCGAGTCCGGGATTTACGGGAAATCGCGGGTTTTCGTTTGCCGGCGATTAAACTTCTTTTATTCAGCGTCTCATCAAAAATGAAAACATTTTTAAAAACTACAAGTCTTATGCGTTTTAGTGGTGAAAAAATAATTTAAAAAATCGTTCTGGAAATGAGTTTACTCCCTGGGTACTTTCTTTGTATACTTTTGACTATACGGGCCGAGTCCGGGATTTAGGGATATCGCAGGTTTTGGTTTGCCAGCGATTAAACTGCTTTTTTTTCAGCGTCTCTTCAAAAATGAGAACATATTTAAAAACTACAAGTCTCATGCGTTTTAGTGGTGAAAAAATAATTTAAAAAATCGTTCGGGAAATGAGTTTACTCCCTGGGTACTTTCTTTGTATACTTTTGACTATACGGGCCAAGCCGGGATTTACGGGAAATCGCGGGTTTTTGTTTGCCGGCGATTAAACTTCTTTTATTCAGCGTCTCATCAAAAATGAAAACATTTTTAAAAACTACAAGTCTCATGGGCTTTAGTGGTGAAAAAATAATTTAAAAAATCGTTCTTGAATTGAGTTTACTCACAGGGTACTTTCTTTGTATACATTCGACTATACGTGCCAAGCCCGGGATTTACGGGAAATCGCGGGTTTTAGTTTGCCGGCGATTAAACTTCTTTTATTCAGCGTCTCATCATAAATGAAAACATTTTTGAAAACTACAAGTCTCATGCGTTTTAGTGGTGAAAAAATAATTTAAAAAATCGTTCGGAAAATGAGTTTACTCCCTGGGTACTTTCTTTGTATACTTTTAAATATACGGGCCAAGACGGGATTTACGGGAAATCGCGGGTTTTCGTTTGCCGGCGATTAAACTTCTTTTATTCAGCGTCTCATCAAAAATGAAAACATTTTTAAAAACTACAAGTCTTATGCGTTTTAGTGGTGAAAAAATAATTTAAAAAATAGTTCTGGAAATGAGTTTACTCACAGGGTACTTTCTTTGTATACATTCGACTATACGTGCCAAGCCCGGTATTCACGGGAAATCGCGGATTTTCGTTTGCCGGCGATTAAACTGCTTTTATTCAGCGTCTCATCAAAAATGAAAACATTCTTGAAAACTACAAGTCTCATGCGTTTTAGTGGTGAAATAATAATTTAAAAAATCGTTTGGAAAATGAGTTTACTCCCTGGGTACTTTCTTTGTATACTTTTGACTATACGGGCCGAGTCCAGGATTTACGGGAAATCGCAGGTTTTCGTTTGCCGGCGATTAAACTTCTTTTATTCAGCGTCTCATCAAAAATGAAAACATTTTTAAAAACTACAAGTCTCATGCGTTTTAGTGGTGAAATAATAATTTAAAAAATCGTTTGGGAAATGAGTTTACTCCCTGGGTACTTTCTTTGTATACTTTTGACTATACGGGCCGAGTCCAGGATTTACGGGAAATCGCAGGTTTTCGTTTGCCGGCGATTAAACTTCTTTTATTCAGCGTCTCATCAAAAATGAAAACATTTTTAAAAACTACAAGTCTCATGCGTTTTAGTGGTGAAAAAGTAATTTAAAAAATCGTTCGGAAATGAGTTTACTCCCTGGGTACTTTCTTTGTATACTTTTGACTATACGGGCCAAGCTCGGGATTTACGGGAAATCGCGGGTTTTCGTTTGCCGGCGATTAAACTTCTTATATTCAGCGTCTCATCAAAAATGAAAACATTTTTAAAAACTACAAGTCTCATGCGTTTTAGTGGTGAAAAAATAATTTAAAAAATCGTTCGGGAAATGAGTTTACTCCCTGGGTACTTTCTTTGTATACTTTTGACTATTCGGGCCAAGCCCGGGATTTACGGGAAATCGCGGGTTTTCGTTTGCCGGCGATTAAACTTCTTTTATTCAGCGTCTCATCAAAAATGAAAACATTTTTAAAAACTAAAAGTCTTATGCGTTTTAGTGGTGAAAAAATAATTTAAAAAATCGTTCTGGAAATGAGTTTACTCCCTGGGTACTTTCTTTGTATACTTTTGACTATACGGGCCGAGTCCGGGATTTAGGGATATCGCAGGTTTTCGTTTGCCGTGGATTAAACTGCTTTTTTTCAGCGTCTCATCAAAAATGAAAACATATTTAAAAACTACAAGTCTCATGGGTTTTAGTGGTGAAAAAATAATTTAAAAAATCGTTCGGGAAATGAGTTTACTCACAGGGTACTTTCTTTGTATACATTCGACTATACGTGCCAAGCCCGGGATTTACGGGAAATCGCGGGTTTTCGTTTGCCGGCGATTATACTGCTTTTATTCAGCGTCTCATCAAAAATGAAAACATTTTTGAAAACTACAAGTCTCATGCGTTTTAGTGGTGAAAAAGTAATTTAAAAAATCGTTCGGGAAATGAGTTTACTCCCTGGGTACTTTCTTTGTATACTTTTGACTATACGGGCCAAGCTCGGGATTACGGGAAATCGCGGGTTTTCGTTTGCCGGCGATTAAACTTCTTTTATTCAGCGTCTCATCAAAAATGAAAACATTTTTAAAAACTACAAGTCTTATGCGTTTTAGTGGTGAAAAAATAATTTAAAAAATCGTTCTGGAAATGAGTTTACTCACAGGGTACTTTCTTTGTATACATTTGACTATACGGCCAAGCCCGGGATTTACGGGAAATCGCGGATTTTCGTTTTCCAGCGATTAAACCTCTTTCATTAAGCGTCTCATCAAAAATGAAAACATTTTTGAAAACTACAAGTCTCATGCGTTTTAGTGGTGAAAAAAAAATTTAAAAAATCGTTCGGGAAATGAGTTTACTCCCTGGGTACTTTCTTTGTATAGATTCGACTATACGGGCAAAGCCCCGGATTTACGGGAAAACGCGGGATTTCGTTTGCCGGCGATTAAACCTCTTTCATTAACCGTCTCATCAAAAATGAAAACATTTTTGAAAACTACAAGTCTCATGCGTTTTAGTGGTTAAAAAATAATTTAAAAAATCGTTCGGGAAATGAGTTTACTCCCTGGGTACTTTCTTTGTATACTTTTGACTATACGGGCCAAGCCCGGGATTTACGGGAAATCGCGGGTTTTCGTTTGCCGGCGATTAAACTTCTTTTATTCAGCGTCGCATCAAAAATGAAAACATTTTTGAAAACTACAAGTTTCATGCGTTTTAGTGGTGAAAAAATAATTTAAAAAATCGTTCGGGAAATGAGTTTACTCCCTGGGTACTTTCTTTGTATACTTTTGACTATACGGGCCGAGTCCGGGATTTACGGGAAATCGCGGGTTTTCGTTTGCCGGCGATTAAACTTCTTTTATTCAGCGTCTCATCAAAAATGAAAACATTTTTAAAAACTACAAGTCTTATGCGTTTTAGTGGTGAAAAAATAATTTAAAAAATCGTTCTGGAAATGAGTTTACTCCCTGGGTACTTTCTTTGTATACTTTTGACTATACGGGCCGAGTCCGGGATTTAGGGATATCGCAGGTTTTGGTTTGCCAGCGATTAAACTGCTTTTTTTTCAGCGTCTCTTCAAAAATGAGAACATATTTGAAAACTACAAGTCTCATGCGTTTTAGTGGTGAAAAAATAATTTAAAAAATCGTTCGGGAAATGAGTTTACTCCCTGGGTACTTTCTTTGTATACTTTTGACTATACGGGCCAAGCCGGGATTTACGGGAAATCGCGGGTTTTCGTTTGCCGGCGATTAAACTTCTTTTATTCAGCGTCTCATCAAAAATGAAAACATTTTTAAAAACTACAAGTCTTATGCGTTTTAGTGGTGAAAAAATAATTTAAAAAATCGTTCTGGAAATGAGTTTACTCCCTGGGTACTTTCTTTGTATACTTTTGACTATACGGGCCGAGTCCGGGATTTAGGGATATCGCAGGTTTTCGTTTGCCGTGGATTAAACTGCTTTTTTTCAGCGTCTCATCAAAAATGAAAACATATTTAAAAACTACAAGTCTCATGGGTTTTAGTGGTGAAAAAATAATTTAAAAAATCGTTCGGGAAATGAGTTTACTCACAGGGTACTTTCTTTGTATACATTCGACTATACGTGCCAAGCCCGGGATTTACGGGAAATCGCGGGTTTTCGTTTGCCGGCGATTATACTGCTTTTATTCAGCGTCTCATCAAAAATGAAAACATTTTTGAAAACTACAAGTCTCATGCGTTTTAGTGGTGAAAAAGTAATTTAAAAAATCGTTCGGGAAATGAGTTTACTCCCTGGGTACTTTCTTTGTATACTTTTGACTATACGGGCCAAGCTCGGGATTTACGGGAAATCGCGGGTTTTCGTTTGCCGGCGATTAAACTTCTTTTATTCAGCGTCTCATCAAAAATGAAAACATTTTTAAAAACTACAAGTCTTATGCGTTTTAGTGGTGAAAAAATAATTTAAAAAATCGTTCTGGAAATGAGTTTACTCACAGGGTACTTTCTTTGTATACATTTGACTATACGGCCAAGCCCGGGATTTACGGGAAATCGCGGATTTTCGTTTTCCAGCGATTAAACCTCTTTCATTAAGCGTCTCATCAAAAATGAAAACATTTTTGAAAACTACAAGTCTCATGCGTTTTAGTGGTGAAAAAAAAATTTAAAAAATCGTTCGGGAAATGAGTTTACTCCCTGGGTACTTTCTTTGTATAGATTCGACTATACGGGCAAAGCCCCGGATTTACGGGAAAACGCGGGATTTCGTTTGCCGGCGATTAAACCTCTTTCATTAACCGTCTCATCAAAAATGAAAACATTTTTGAAAACTACAAGTCTCATGCGTTTTAGTGGTTAAAAAATAATTTAAAAAATCGTTCGGGAAATGAGTTTACTCCCTGGGTACTTTCTTTGTATACTTTTGACTATACGGGCCAAGCCCGGGATTTACGGGAAATCGCGGGTTTTCGTTTGCCGGCGATTAAACTTCTTTTATTCAGCGTCGCATCAAAAATGAAAACATTTTTGAAAACTACAAGTTTCATGCGTTTTAGTGGTGAAAAAATAATTTAAAAAATCGTTCGGGAAATGAGTTTACTCCCTGGGTACTTTCTTTGTATACTTTTGACTATACGGGCCGAGTCCGGGATTTACGGGAAATCGCGGGTTTTCGTTTGCCGGCGATTAAACTTCTTTTATTCAGCGTCTCATCAAAAATGAAAACATTTTTAAAAACTACAAGTCTTATGCGTTTTAGTGGTGAAAAAATAATTTAAAAAATCGTTCTGGAAATGAGTTTACTCCCTGGGTACTTTCTTTGTATACTTTTGACTATACGGGCCGAGTCCGGGATTTAGGGATATCGCAGGTTTTGGTTTGCCAGCGATTAAACTGCTTTTTTTTCAGCGTCTCTTCAAAAATGAGAACATATTTGAAAACTACAAGTCTCATGCGTTTTAGTGGTGAAAAAATAATTTAAAAAATCGTTCGGGAAATGAGTTTACTCCCTGGGTACTTTCTTTGTATACTTTTGACTATACGGGCCAAGCCGGGATTTACGGGAAATCGCGGGTTTTCGTTTGCCGGCGATTAAACTTCTTTTATTCAGCGTCTCATCAAAAATGAAAACATTTTTAAAAACTACAAGTCTTATGCGTTTTAGTGGTGAAAAAATAATTTAAAAAATCGTTCTGGAAATGAGTTTACTCCCTGGGTACTTTCTTTGTATACTTTTGACTATTCGGGCCAAGCCCGGGATTTACGGGAAATCGCGGGTTTTCGTTTGCCGGCGATTAAACTTCTTTTATTCAGCGTCTCATCAAAAATGAAAACATTTTTAAAAACTAAAAGTCTTATGCGTTTTAGTGGTGAAAAAATAATTTAAAAAATCGTTCTGGAAATGAGTTTACTCCCTGGGTACTTTCTTTGTATACTTTTGACTATACGGGCCGAGTCCGGGATTTAGGGATATCGCAGGTTTTCGTTTGCCGTGGATTAAACTGCTTTTTTTCAGCGTCTCATCAAAAATGAAAACATATTTGAAAACTACAAGTCTCATGGGTTTTAGTGGTGAAAAAATAATTTAAAAAATCGTTCGGGAAATGAGTTTACTCACAGGGTACTTTCTTTGTATACATTCGACTATTCGGGCCAAGCCCGGGATTTACGGGAAATCGCGGGTTTTCGTTTGCCGGCGATTAAACTTCTTTTATTCAGCGTCTCATCAAAAATGAAAACATTTTTAAAAACTAAAAGTCTTATGCGTTTTAGTGGTGAAAAAATAATTTAAAAAATCGTTCTGGAAATGAGTTTACTCCCTGGGTACTTTCTTTGTATACTTTTGACTATACGGGCCGAGTCCGGGATTTAGGGATATCGCAGGTTTTCGTTTGCCGTGGATTAAACTGCTTTTTTTCAGCGTCTCATCAAAAATGAAAACATATTTGAAAACTACAAGTCTCATGGGTTTTAGTGGTGAAAAAATAATTTAAAAAATCGTTCGGGAAATGAGTTTACTCACAGGGTACTTTCTTTGTATACATTCGACTATACGTGCCAAGCCCGGGATTTACGGGAAATCGCGGGTTTTCGTTTGCCGGCGATTATACTGCTTTTATTCAGCGTCTCATCAAAAATGAAAACATTTTTAAAAACTACAAGTCTCATGCGTTTTAGTGGTGTAAAAATAATTTAAAAAATCGTTCGGGAAATGAGTTTACTCCCTGGGTACTTTCTTTGTATACTTTTGACTATACGGGCCAAGCCGGGATTTACGGAAAATCGCGGGTTTTTGTTTGCCGGCGATTAAACTTCTTTTATTCAGCGTCTCATCAAAAATGAAAACATTTTTAAAAACTACAAGTCTTATGCGTTTTAGTGGTGAAAAAATAATTTAAAAAATCGTTCTGGAAATGAGTTTACTCACAGGGTACTTTCTTTGTATACATTCGACTATACGACCAAGCCCGGGATTTACGGGAAATCGCGGGTTTTCGTTTTCCAGCGATTAAACCTCTTTCATTAAGCGTCTCATCAAAAATGAAAACATTTTTGAAAACAAAAAGTCTCATGCGTTTTAGTGGTGAAAAAAAATTTAAAAAATCGTTCGGGAAATGAGTTTACTCCCTGGGTACTTTCTTTGTATTGATTCGACTATACGGGCAAAGCCCCGGATTTACGGGAAAACGCGGGATTTCGTTTGCCGGCGATTAAACCTCTTTCATTAAGCGTCTCATCAAAAATGAAAACATTTTTGAAAACTACAAGTCTCATGCGTTTTAGTGGTTAAAAAATAATTTAAAAAATCGTTCGGGAAATGAGTTTACTCCCTGAGTACTTTCTTTGTATACTTTTGACTATACGGGCCAAGCCCGGGATTTACGGGAAATCGCGGGTTTTCGTTTGCCGGCGATTAAACTTCTTTTATTCAGCGTCTCATCAAAAATGAAAACATTTTTGAAAACTACAAGTCTCATGCGTTTTAGTGGTGAAAAAATAATTTAAAAAATCGTTCGGGAAATGAGTTTACTCCCTGGGTACTTTCTTTGTATACTTTTGACTATACGGGCCAAGCCCGGGATTTACGGGAAATCGCGGGTTTTCGTTTGCCGGCGATTAAACTTCTTTTATTCAGCGTCTCATCAAAAATGAAAACATTTTTAAAACCTACAAGTCTTATGCGTTTTAGTGGTGAAAAAATAATTTAAAAAATCGTTCTGGAAATGAGTTTACTCCCTGGGTACTTTCTTTGTATACTTTTGACTATACGGGCCGAGTCCGGGATTTAGGGATATCGCAGGTCTTGGTTTGCCGGCGTTTAAACTGCTTTTTTTTCAGCGTCTCTTCAAAAATGAGAACATATTTGAAAACTACAAGTCTCATGCGTTTTAGTGGTGAAAAAATAATTTAAAAAATCGTTCGGGAAATGAGTTTACTCCCTGGGTACTTTCTTTGTATACTTTTGACTATACGGGCCAAGCCGGGATTTACGGAAAATCGCGGTTTTTCGTTTGCCGGCGATTAAACTTCTTTTATTCAGCGTCTCATCAAAAATGAAAACATTTTTAAAAACTACAAGTCTCATGCGTTTTAGTGGTGTAAAAATAATTTAAAAAATCGTTCGGGAAATGAGTTTACTCCCTGGGTACTTTCTTTGTATACTTTTGACTATACGGGCCAAGCCGGGATTTACGGAAAATCGCGGGTTTTTGTTTGCCGGCGATTAAACTTCTTTTATTCAGCGTCTCATCAAAAATGAAAACATTTTTAAAAACTACAAGTCTTATGCGTTTTAGTGGTGAAAAAATAATTTAAAAAATCGTTCTGGAAATGAGTTTACTCACAGGGTACTTTCTTTGTATACATTCGACTATACGACCAAGCCCGGGATTTACGGGAAATCGCGGGTTTTCGTTTTCCAGCGATTAAACCTCTTTCATTAAGCGTCTCATCAAAAATGAAAACATTTTTGAAAACAAAAAGTCTCATGCGTTTTAGTGGTGAAAAAAAATTTAAAAAATCGTTCGGGAAATGAGTTTACTCCCTGGGTACTTTCTTTGTATTGATTCGACTATACGGGCAAAGCCCCGGATTTACGGGAAAACGCGGGATTTCGTTTGCCGGCGATTAAACCTCTTTCATTAAGCGTCTCATCAAAAATGAAAACATTTTTGAAAACTACAAGTCTCATGCGTTTTAGTGGTTAAAAAATAATTTAAAAAATCGTTCGGGAAATGAGTTTACTCCCTGAGTACTTTCTTTGTATACTTTTGACTATACGGGCCAAGCCCGGGATTTACGGGAAATCGCGGGTTTTCGTTTGCCGGCGATTAAACTTCTTTTATTCAGCGTCTCATCAAAAATGAAAACATTTTTGAAAACTACAAGTCTCATGCGTTTTAGTGGTGAAAAAATAATTTAAAAAATCGTTCGGGAAATGAGTTTACTCCCTGGGTACTTTCTTTGTATACTTTTGACTATACGGGCCAAGCCCGGGATTTACGGGAAATCGCGGGTTTTCGTTTGCCGGCGATTAAACTTCTTTTATTCAGCGTCTCATCAAAAATGAAAACATTTTTAAAACCTACAAGTCTTATGCGTTTTAGTGGTGAAAAAATAATTTAAAAAATCGTTCTGGAAATGAGTTTACTCCCTGGGTACTTTCTTTGTATACTTTTGACTATACGGGCCGAGTCCGGGATTTAGGGATATCGCAGGTCTTGGTTTGCCGGCGTTTAAACTGCTTTTTTTTCAGCGTCTCTTCAAAAATGAGAACATATTTGAAAACTACAAGTCTCATGCGTTTTAGTGGTGAAAAAATAATTTAAAAAATCGTTCGGGAAATGAGTTTACTCCCTGGGTACTTTCTTTGTATACTTTTGACTATACGGGCCAAGCCGGGATTTACGGAAAATCGCGGTTTTTCGTTTGCCGGCGATTAAACTTCTTTTATTCAGCGTCTCATCAAAAATGAAAACCTTTTTAAAAACTACAAGTCTTACGCGTTTTAGTGGTGAAAAAATAATTTAAAAAATCGTTCAGGAAATGAGTTTACTCACAGGGTACTTTTTTTGTATACATTCGACTATACGTGCCAAGCCCGGGATTTACGGGAAATCGCCGGTTTTCGTTTGCCAGCGATTATACTGCTTTTATTCAGCGTCTCATCAAAAATGAAAACATTCTTGAGAACTACAAGTCTAATGCGTTTTAGTGGTGAAATAATAATTTAAAAAATCGTTTGGGAAATGAGTTTACTCCCTGGG
The DNA here is from genome assembly GCF_029227915.1 of Hydractinia symbiolongicarpus. Classification (NCBI taxonomy): domain Eukaryota; kingdom Metazoa; phylum Cnidaria; class Hydrozoa; order Anthoathecata; family Hydractiniidae; genus Hydractinia; species Hydractinia symbiolongicarpus. The sequence continues at coordinate 4,477,247 of NC_079880.1, read as the reverse complement.
TACTTTCTTTGTTTACTTTTGACTATACGGGCTGAGTCCAGGATTTACGGGAAATCGCGGGTTTTCGTTTGCCGGCGTTTAAACTTCTTTTATTCAGCGTCTCATCAAAAATGAAAACATTTTTAAAAACTGCAAGTCTTATGCGTTGTAGTGGTGAAAAAATAATTTAAAAACTCGTTCTGGAAATGAGTTTACTCACAGGGTACTTTCTTTGTATACATTCGACTATACGTGCCAAGCCCGGGATTTACGGAAATCGCCGGTTTTCGTTTGCCGGCGATTATAATGCTTTTATTCAGCGTCTCATCAAAAATGAAAACATTCTTGAGAACTACAAGTCTCATGCGTTTTAGTGGTGAAAAAGTAATTTAAAAAATCGTTCGGGAAATGAGTTTACTCCCTGGGTACTTTCTTTGTATACTTTTGACTATACGGGCCAAGCCCGGGATTTACGGGAAATCGCGGGTTTTCGTTTGCCGGCGATTAAACTTCTTTTATTCAGCGTCTCATCAATAATGAAAACATTTTTGAAAACTACAAGTCTCATGCGTTTTAGTGGTGAAAAAATATTTAAAAAATCGTTCGGGAAATGAGTTTACTCCCTGGGTACTTTCTTTGAATACTTTTGACTATACGGGCCGAGTCCGGGATTTACGGGAAATCGCGGATTTTCGTTTGCCGGCGATTAAACTTCTTTTATTCAGCGACCCATCAAATATGAAAATATTTTTGAAAACTACAAGTCTCATGCGTTTAGTGGTAAAAAAATAATATAAAAAATCGTTCGGGAAATGAGTTTACTCCCTGGGTACTTTCTTTGTATACTTTTGACTATACGGGCCAAGCCCGGGATTTAGGGAAATCGCAGGTTTTCGTTTTCCGGCGATTAAACTTCTTTTATTCAGCGTCTCATCAAAAATGAAATCATTTTTGAAAACTACAAGTCTCATGCGTTTTAATGGTGAAAAAATAATTTAAAAAATCGTTCGGGAAATGGGTTTACTCCCTGAGTACTTTCTTTGTATACTTTTGACTATACGGGCCAAGCCCGGGATTTACGGGAAATCGCGGGTTTTCGTTTGCCGGCGATTAAACTTCTTTTATTCAGCGTCTCATCAAAAATGAAAACATTTTTGAAAACTACAAGTCTCATGCGTTTTAGTGGTGAAAAAATAATTTAAAAAATCGTTCGGGAAATGAGTTTACTCCCTGGGTACTTTCTTTGTATACTTTTGACTATACGGGCCAAGCCCGGGATTTACGGGAAATCGCGGGTTTTCGTTTGCCGGCGATTAAACTTCTTTTATTCAGCGTCTCATCAAAAATGAAAACATTTTTAAAAACTACAAGTCTTATGCGTTTTAGTGGTGAAAAAATAATTTAAAAAATCGTTCTGGAAATGAGTTTACTCCCTGGGTACTTTCTTTGTATACTTTTGACTATACGGGCCGAGTCCGGGATTTAGGGATATCGCAGGTTTTGGTTTGCCGGCGATTAAACTGCTTTTTTTTCAGCGTCTCTTCAAAAATGAGAACATATTTGAAAACTACAAGTCTCATGCGTTTTAGTGGTGAAAAAATAATTTAAAAAATCGTTCGGGAAATGAGTTTACTCCCTGGGTACTTTCTTTGTATACTTTTGACTATACGGGCCAAGCCGGGATTTACGGGAAATCGCGGGTTTTCGTTTGCCGGCGATTAAACTTCTTTTATTCAGCGTCTCATCAAAAATGAAAACATTTTTAAAAACTACAAGTCTTACGCGTTTTAGTGGTGAAAAAATAATTTAAAAAATCGTTCTGGAAATGAGTTTACTCACAGGGTACTTTCTTTGTATACATTCGACTATACGTGCCAAGCCCGGGATTTACGGGAAATCGCCGGTTTTCGATTGCCAGCGATTATACTGCTTTTATTCAGCGTCTCATCAAAAATGAAAACATTCTTGAGAACTACAAGTCTCATGCGTTTTAGTGAAGAAATAATAATTTAAAAAATCGTTTGGGAAATCAGTTTACTTCCTGGGTACTTTCTTTGTATACTTTTGACTATACGGGCTGAGTCCAGGATTTACGGGAAATCGCAGGTTTTCGTTTGCCGGCGTTTAAACTTCTTTTATTCAGCGTCTCATCAAAAATGAACATTTTTAAAAATTGCAAATCTTATGCGTTTTAGTGGTGAAAAAATAATTTAAAAAATCGTTCTGGAAATGAGTTTACTCCCTGGGTACTTTCTTTGTATACATTCAACTATACGTGCCAAGCCCGGGATTTACGGAAATCGCCGGTTTTCGTTTGCCGGCGATTATAATGCTTTTATTCAGCGTCTCATCAAAAATGAAAACATTCTTGAGAACTACAAGTCTCATGCGTTTTAGTGGTGAAAAAGTAATTTAAAAAATCGTTCGGGAAATGAGTTTACTCCCTGGGTACTTTCTTTGTATACTTTTGACTATACGGGCCAAGCCCGGGATTTACGGGAAATCGCGGGTTTTCGTTTGCCGGCGATTAAACTTCTTTTATTCAGCGTCTCATCAATAATGAAAACATTTTTGAAAACTACAAGTCTCATGCGTTTTAGTGGTGAAAAAATAATTTAAAAAATCGTTCTGGAAATGAGTTTACTCCCTGGGTACTTTCTTTGTATACTTTTGACTATACGGGCCGAGTCCGGGATTTAGGGATATCGCAGGTTTTGGTTTGCCGGCGATTAAACTGCTTTTTTTTCAGCGTCTCTTCAAAAATGAGAACATATTTGAAAACTACAAGTCTCATGCGTTTTAGTGGTGAAAAAATAATTTAAAAAATCGTTCGGGAAATGAGTTTACTCCCTGGGTACTTTCTTTGTATACTTTTGACTATACGGGCCAAGCCGGGATTTACGGGAAATCGCGGTTTTTCGTTTGCCGGCGATTAAACTTCTTTTATTCAGCGTCTCATCAAAAATGAAAACATTTTTAAAAACTACAAGTCTTACGCGTTTTAGTGGTGAAAAAATAATTTAAAAAATCGTTCTGGAAATGAGTTTACTCACAGGGTACTTTCTTTGTATACATTCGACTATACGTGCCAAGCCCGGGATTTACGGGAAATCGCCGGTTTTCGTTTGCAAGCGATTATACTGCTTTTATTCAGCGTCTCATCAAAAATGAAAACATTCTTGAGAACTACAAGTCTCATGCGTTTTAGTGGTGAAATAATAATTTAAAAAATCGTTTGGGAAATGAGTTTACTCCCTGGGTACTTTCTTTGTATACTTTTGACTATACGGGCTGAGTCCAGGATTTACGGGAAATCGCGGGTTTTCGTTTGCCGGCGTTTAAACTTCTTTTATTCAGCGTCTCATCAAAAATGAAAACATTTTTAAAAACTGCAAGTCTTATGCGTTGTAGTGGTGAAAAAATAATTTAAAAAATCGTTCTGGAAATGAGTTTACTCACAGGGTACTTTCTTTGTATACATTCGACTATACGTGCCAAGCCCGGGATTTACGGAAATCGCCGGTTTTCGTTTGCCGGCGATTATAATGCTTTTATTCAGCGTCTCATCAAAAATGAAAACATTCTTGAGAACTACAAGTCTCATGCGTTTTAGTGGTGAAAAAGTAATTTAAAAAATCGTTCGGGAAATGAGTTTACTCCCTGGGTACTTTCTTTGTATACTTTTGACTATACGGGCCAAGCCCGGGATTTACGGGAAATCGCGGGTTTTCGTTTGCCGGCGATTAAACTTCTTTTATTCAGCGTCTTATCAAAAATGAAAACATTTTTAAAAACTACAAGTCTTATGCGTTTTAGTGGTGAAAAAATAATTTAAAAAATCGTTCTGGAAATGAGTTTACTCCCTGGGTAATTTCTTTGTATACTTTTGACTATACGGGCCGAGTCCGGGATTTAGGGAAATCGCAGGTTTTCGTTTTCCGGCGATTAAACTTCTTTTATTCAGCGTCTCATCAAAAATGAAATCATTTTTGAAAACTACAAGTCTCATGCGTTTTAATGGTGAAAAAATAATTTAAAAAATCGTTCGGGAAATGGGTTTACTCCCTGAGTACTTTCTTTGTATACTTTTGACTATACGGGCCAAGCCCGGGATTTACGGGAAATCGCGGGTTTTCGTTTGCCGGCGATTAAACTTCTTTTATTCAGCGTCTCATCAAAAATGAAAACATTTTTGAAAACTACAAGTCTCATGCGTTTTAGTGGTGAAAAAATAATTTAAAAAATCGTTCGGGAAATGAGTTTACTCCCTGGGTACTTTCTTTGTATACTTTTGACTATACGGGCCGAGTCCGGGATTTAGGGATATCGCAGGTTTTGGTTTGCCGGCGATTAAACTGCTTTTTTTTCAGCGTCTCTTCAAAAATGAGAACATATTTGAAAACTACAAGTCTCATGCGTTTTAGTGGTGAAAAAATAATTTAAAAAATCGTTCGGGAAATGAGTTTACTCCCTGGGTACTTTCTTTGTATACTTTTGACTATACGGGCCAAGCCGGGATTTACGGGAAATCGCGGGTTTTCGTTTGCCGGCGATTAAACTTCTTTTATTCAGCGTCTCATCAAAAATGAAAACATTTTTAAAAACTACAAGTCTTACGCGTTTTAGTGGTGAAAAAATAATTTAAAAAATCGTTCTGGAAATGAGTTTACTCACAGGGTACTTTCTTTGTATACATTCGACTATACGTGCCAAGCCCGGGATTTACGGGAAATCGCCGGTTTTCGTTTGCCAGCGATTATACTGCTTTTATTCAGCGTCTCATCAAAAATGAAAACATTCTCGAGCACTACAAGTCTCATGCGTTTTAGTGGTGAAATAATAATTTAAAAAATCGTTTGGGAAATGAGTTTACTCCCTGGGTACTTTCTTTGTATACTTTTGACTATACGGGCTGAGTCCAGGATTTACGGGAAATCGCGGGTTTTCGTTTGCCGGCGTTTAAACTTCTTTTATTCAGCGTCTCATCAAAAATGAAAACATTTTTAAAAATTGCAAGTCTTATGCGTTTTAGTTGTGAAAAAATAATTTAAAAAATCGTTCTGGAAATGAGTTTACTCACAGGGTACTTTCTTTGTATACATTCAACTATACGTGCCAAGCCCGGGATTTACGGAAATCGCCGGTTTTCGTTTGCCGGCGATTATAATGCTTTTATTCAGCGTCTCATCAAAAATGAAAACATTCTTGAGAACTACAAGTCTCATGCGTTTTAGTGGTGAAAAAGTAATTTAAAAAATCGTTGGGGAAATGAGTTTACTCCCTGGGTACTTTCTTTGTATACTTTTGACTATACGGGCCAAGCCCGGGATTTACGGGAAATCGCGGGTTTTCGTTTGCCGGCGATTAAACTTCTTTTATTCAGCGTCTCATCAAAAATGAAAACATTTTTGAAAACTACAAGTCTCATGCGTTTTAGTGGTGAAAAAATAATTTAAAAAATCGTTCGGGAAATGAGTTTACTCCCTGGGTACTTTCTTTGTATACTTTTCACTATACAGGCCAAGCCCGGGTTTTACGGGAAATCGCGGGTTTTCGTTTGCCGGCGATTAAACTTCTTTTATTCAGCGTCTCATCAAAAATGAAAACATTTTTAAAAACTGCAAGTCTTATGCGTTTTAGTGGTGAAAAAATAATTTAAAAAATCGTTCTGGAAATGAGTTTACTCCCTGGGTACTTTCTTTGTATACTTTTGACTATACGGGCCGAGTCCGGGATTTAGGGATATCGCAGGTTTTGGTTTGCCGGCGATTAAACTGCTTTTTTTTCAGCGTCTCTTCAAAAATGAGAACATATTTGAAAACTACAAGTCTCATGCGTTTTAGTGGTGAAAAAATAATTTAAAAAATCGTTCGGGAAATGAGTTTACTCCCTGGGTACTTTCTTTGTATACTTTTGACTATACGGGCCAAGCCGGGATTTACGGGAAATCGCGGGTTTTCGTTTGCCGGCGATTAAACTTCTTTTATTCAGCGTCTCATCAAAAATGAAAACATTTTTAAAAACTACAAGTCTTACGCGTTTTAGTGGTGAAAAAATAATTTAAAAAATCGTTCTGGAAATGAATTTACTCACAGGGTACTTTCTTTGTATACATTCGACTATACGTGCCAAGCCCGGGATTTACGGGAAATCGCCGGTTTTCGTTTGCCAGCGATTATACTGCTTTTATTCAGCGTCTCATCAAAAATGAAAACATTCTTGAGAACTACAAGTCTCATGCGTTTTAGTGGTGAAATAATAATTTAAAAAATCGTTTGGGAAATGAGTTTACTCCCTGGGTACTTTCTTTGTATACTTTTGACTATACGGGCTGAGTCCAGGATTTACGGGAAATCGCGGGTTTTCGTTTGCCGGCGTTTAAACTTCTTTTATTCAGCGTCTCATCAAAAATGAAAACATTTTTAAAAATTGCAAGTCTTATGCGTTTTAGTGGTGAAAAAATAATTTAAAAAATCGTTCTGGAAATGAGTTTACTCACAGGGTACTTTCTTTGTATACATTCAACTATACGTGCCAAGCCCGGGATTTACGGAAATCGCCGGTTTTCGTTTGCCGGCGATTATAATGCTTTTATTCAGCGTCTCATCAAAAATGAAAACATTCTTGAGAACTACAAGTCTCATGCGTTTTAGTGGTGAAAAAGTAATTTAAAAAATCGTTCGGGAAATGAGTTTACTCCCTGGGTACTTTCTTTGTATACTTTTGACTATACGGGCCAAGCCCGGGATTTACGGGAAATCGCGGGTTTTCGTTTGCCGGCGATTAAACTTCTTTTATTCAGCGTCTCATCAATAATGAAAACATTTTTGAAAGCTACAAGTCTCATGCGTTTTAGTGGTGAAAAAATATTTAAAAAATCGTTCGGGAAATGAGTTTACTCCCTGGGTACTTTCTTTGTATACTTTTGACTATACGGGCCGAGTCCGGGATTTACGGGAAATCGCGGATTTTCGTTTGCCGGCGATTAAACTTCTTTTATTCAGCGACCCATCAAATATGAAAATATTTTTGAAAACTACAAGTCTCATGCGTTTAGTGGTAAAAAAATAATATAAAAAATCGTTCGGGAAATGAGTTTACTCCCTGGGTACTTTCTTTGTATACTTTTGACTATACGGGCCAAGCCCGGGATTTACGGGAAATCGCGGGTTTTCGTTTGCCGGCGATTAAACTTCTTTTATTCAGCGTCTCATCAAAAATGAAAACATTTTTAAAAACTACAAGTCTTATGCGTTTTAGTGGTGAAAAAATAATTTAAAAAATCGTTCTGGAAATGAGTTTACTCCCTGGGTACTTTCTTTGTATACTTTTGACTATACGGGCCGAGTCCGGGATTTAGGGAAATCGCAGGTTTTCGTTTTCCGGCGATTAAACTTCTTTTATTCAGCGTCTCATCAAAAATGAAATCATTTTTGAAAACTACAAGTCTCATGCGTTTTAATGGTGAAAAAATAATTTAAAAAATCGGTCGGGAAATGAGTTTACTCCCTGGGTACTTTCTTTGTGTACTTTTGACTATACGGGCCAAGCCGGGATTTACGGGAAATCGCGGGTTTTCGTTTGCCGGCGATTAAACTTCTTTTATTCAGCGTCTCATCAAAAATGAAAACATTTTTAAAAACTACAAGTCTCATGGGCTTTAGTGGTGAAAAAATAATTTAAAAAATCGTTCTTGAATTGAGTTTACTCACAGGGTACTTTCTTTGTATGCATTCGACTATACGTGCCAAGCCCGGGATTTACGGGAAATCGCGGGTTTTCGTTTGCCGGCGATTAAACTTCTTTTATTCAGCGTCTCATCATAAATGAAAACATTTTTGAAAACTACAAGTCTCATGCGTTTTAGTGGTGAAAAAATAATTTAAAAAATCGTTCGGAAAATGAGTTTACTCCCTGGGTACTTTCTTTGTATACTTTTGACTATACGGGCCAAGACGGGATTTACGGGAAATCGCGGGTTTTCGTTTGCCGGCCATTAAACTTCTTTTATTCAGCGTCTCATCAAAAATGAAAACATTTTTAAAAACTAAAAGTCTCATGCGTTTTAGTGGTGAAAAAATATTTAAAAAATCGTTCGGGAAATGAGTTTACTCCCTGGGTACTTTCTTTGTATACTTTTGACTATACGGGCCGAGTCCGGGATTTACGGGAAATCGCGGATTTTCGTTTGCCGGCGATTAAACTTCTTTTATTCAGCGACCCATCAAATATGAAAATATTTTTGAAAACTACAAGTCTCATGCGTTTAGTGGTAAAAAAATAATATAAAAAATCGTTCGGGAAATGAGTTTACTCCCTGGGTACTTTCTTTGTATACTTTTGACTATACGGGCCAAGCCCAGGGTTTACGGGAAATCGCGGGTTTTTGTTTGCCGGCGATTAAACTTCTTTTATTCAGCGTCTCATCAAAAATGAAAACATTTTTAAAAACTACAAGTCTTATGCGTTTTAGTGGTGAAAAAATAATTTAAAAAATCGTTCTGGAAATGAGTTTACTCCCTGGGTACTTTCTTTGTATACTTTTGACTATACGGGCCGAGTCCGGGATTTAGGGAAATCGCAGGTTTTCGTTTTCCGGCGATTAAACTTCTTTTATTCAGCGTCTCATCAAAAATGAAATCATTTTTGAAAACTACAAGTCTCATGCGTTTTAATGGTGAAAAAATAATTTAAAAAATCGTTCGGGAAATGGGTTTACTCCCTGAGTACTTTCTTTGTATACTTTTGACTATACGGGCCAAGCCCGGGATTTACGGGAAATCGCGGGTTTTCGTTTGCCGGCGATTAAACTTCTTTTATTCAGCGTCTCATCAAAAATGAAAACATTTTTGAAAACTACAAGTCTCATGCGTTTTAGTGGTGAAAAAATAATTTAAAAAATCGTTCGGGAAATGAGTTTACTCCCTGGGTACTTTCTTTGTATACTTTTGACTATACGGGCCAAGCCCGGGATTTACGGGAAATCGCGGGTTTTCGTTTGCCGGCGATTAAACTTCTTTTATTCAGCGTCTCATCAAAAATGAAAACATTTTTAAAAACTACAAGTCTTATGCGTTTTAGTGGTGAAAAAATAATTTAAAAAATCGTTCTGGAAATGAGTTTACTCCCTGGGTACTTTCTTTGTATACTTTTGACTATACGGGCCGAGTCCGGGATTTAGGGATATCGCAGGTTTTGGTTTGCCGGCGATTAAACTGCTTTTTTTTCAGCGTCTCTTCAAAAATGAGAACATATTTGAAAACTACAAGTCTCATGCGTTTTAGTGGTGAAAAAATAATTTAAAAAATCGTTCGGGAAATGAGTTTACTCCCTGGGTACTTTCTTTGTATACTTTTGACTATACGGGCCAAGCCGGGATTTACGGGAAATCGCGGGTTTTCGTTTGCCGGCGATTAAACTTCTTTTATTCAGCGTCTCATCAAAAATGAAAACATTTTTAAAAACTACAAGTCTTACGCGTTTTAGTGGTGAAAAAATAATTTAAAAAATCGTTCTGGAAATGAGTTTACTCACAGGGTACTTTCTTTGTATACATTCGACTATACGTGCCAAGCCCGGGATTTACGGGAAATCGCCGGTTTTCGTTTGCCAGCGATTATACTGCTTTTATTCAGCGTCTCATCAAAAATGAAAACATTCTTGAGAACTACAAGTCTCATGCGTTTTAGTGGTGAAATAATAATTTAAAAAATCGTTTGGGAAATGAGTTTACTCCCTGGGTACTTTCTTTGTATACTTTTGACTATACGGGCTGAGTCCAGGATTTACGGGAAATCGCGGGTTTTCGTTTGCCGGCGTTTAAACTTCTTTTATTCAGCGTCTCATCAAAAATGAAAACATTTTTAAAAATTGCAAGTCTTATGCGTTTTAGTGGTGAAAAAATAATTTAAAAAATCGTTCTGGAAATGAGTTTACTCACAGGGTACTTTCTTTGTATACATTCAACTATACGTGCCAAGCCCGGGATTTACGGAAATCGCCGGTTTTCGTTTGCCGGCGATTATAATGCTTTTATTCAGCGTCTCATCAAAAATGAAAACATTCTTGAGAACTACAAGTCTCATGCGTTTTAGTGGTGAAAAAGTAATTTAAAAAATCGTTCGGGAAATGAGTTTACTCCCTGGTTACTTTCTTTGTATACTTTTGACTATACGGGCCAAGCCCGGGATTTACGGGAAATCGCGGGTTTTCGTTTGCCGGCGATTAAACTTCTTTTATTCAGCGTCTCATCAATAATGAAAACATTTTTGAAAACTACAAGTCTCATGCGTTTTAGTGGTAAAAAAATAATATAAAAAATCGTTCGGGAAATGAGTTTACTCCCTGGGTACTTTCTTTGTATACTTTTGACTATACGGGCCAAGCCCGGGATTTACGGGAAATCGCGGGTTTTCGTTTGCCGGCGATTAAACTTCTTTTATTCAGCGTCTCATCAAAAATGAAAACATTTTTAAAAACTACAAGTCTTATGCGTTTTAGTGGTGAAAAAATAATTTAAAAAATCGTTCTGGAAATGAGTTTACTCCCTGGGTACTTTCTTTGTATACTTTTGACTATACGGGCCGAGTCCGGGATTTAGGGAAATCGCAGGTTTTCGTTTGCCGGCGATTAAACTTCTTTTATTCAGCGTCTCATCAAAAATGAAATCATTTTTGAAAACTACAAGTCTTACGCGTTTTAGTGGTGAAAAAATAATTTAAAAAATCGTTCTGGAAATGAGTTTACTCACAGGGTACTTTCTTTGTATACATTCGACTATACGTGCCAAGCCCGGGATTTACGGGAAATCGCCGGTTTTCGTTTGCCAGCGATTATACTGCTTTTATTCAGCGTCTCATCAAAAATGAAAACATTCTTGAGAACTACAAGTCTCATGCGTTTTAGTGGTGAAATAATAATTTAAAAAATCGTTTGGGAAATGAGTTTACTCCCTGGGTACTTTCTTTGTATACTTTTGACTATACGGGCTGAGTCCAGGATTTACGGGAAATCGCGGGTTTTCGTTTGCCGGCGTTTAAACTTCTTTTATTCAGCGTCTCATCAAAAATGAAAACATTCTTGAGAACTACAAGTCTCATGCGTTTTAGTGGTGAAATAATAATTTAAAAAATCGTTTGGGAAATGAGTTTACTCCCTGGGTACTTTCTTTGTATACTTTTGACTATACGGGCTGAGTCCAGGATTTACGGGAAATCGCGGGTTTTCGTTTGCCGGCGTTTAAACTTCTTTTATTCAGCGTCTCATCAAAAATGAAAACATTTTTAAAAATTGCAAGTCTTATGCGTTTTAGTGGTGAAAAAATAATTTGAAAAATCGTTCTGGAAATGAGTTTACTCACAGGGTACTTTCTTTGTATACATTCAACTATACGTGCCAAGCCCGGGATTTACGGAAATCGCCGGTTTTCGTTTGCCGGCGATTATAATGCTTTTATTCAGCGTCTCATCAAAAATGAAAACATTCTTGAGAACTACAAGTCTCATGCGTTTTAGTGGTGAAAAAGTAATTTAAAAAATCGTTCGGGAAATGAGTTTACTCCCTGGTTACTTTCTTTGTATACTTTTGACTATACGGGCCAAGCCCGGGATTTACGGGAAATCGCGGGTTTTCGTTTGCCGGCGATTAAACTTCTTTTATTCAGCGTCTCATCAATAATGAAAACATTTTTGAAAACTACAAGTCTCATGCGTTTTAGTGGTGAAAAAATATTTAAAAAATCGTTCGGGAAATGAGTTTACTCCCTGGGTACTTTCTTTGTATACTTTTGACTATACGGGCCGAGTCCGGGATTTACGGGAAATCGCGGATTTTCGTTTGCCGGCGATTAAACTTCTTTTATTCAGCGACCCATCAAATATGAAAATATTTTTGAAAACTACAAGTCTCATGCGTTTAGTGGTAAAAAAATAATATAAAAAATCGTTCGGGAAATGAGTTTACTCCCTGGGTACTTTCTTTGTATACTTTTGACTATACGGGCCAAGCCCGGGATTTACGGGAAATCGCGGGTTTTCGTTTGCCGGCGATTAAACTTCTTTTATTCAGCGTCTCATCAAAAATGAAAACATTTTTAAAAACTACAAGTCTTATGCGTTTTAGTGGTGAAAAAATAATTTAAAAAATCGTTCTGGAAATGAGTTTACTCCCTGGGTACTTTCTTTGTATACTTTGACTATACGGGCCGAGTCCAGGATTTAGGGAAATCGCAGGTTTTCGTTTTCCGGCGATTAAACTTTTTTTATTCAGCGTCTCATCAAAAATGAAATCATTTTTGAAAACTACAAGTCTCATGCGTTTTAATGGTGAAAAAATAATTTAAAAAATCGGTCGGGAAATGAGTTTACTCCCTGGGTACTTTCTTTGTATACTTTTGACTATACGGGCCAAGCCGGGATTTACGGGAAATCGCGGGTTTTCGTTTGCCGGCGATTAAACTTCTTTTATTCAGCGTCTCATCAAAAATGAAAACATTTTTAAAAACTACAAGTCTCATGGGCTTTAGTGGTGAAAAAATAATTTAAAAAATCGTTCTTGAATTGAGTTTACTCACAGGGTACTTTCTTTGTATGCATTCGACTATACGTGCCAAGCCCGGGATTTACGGGAAATCGCGGGTTTTCGTTTGCCGGCGATTAAACTTCTTTTATTCAGCGTCTCATCATAAATGAAAACACTTTTGAAAACTACAAGTCTCATGCGTTTTAGTGGTGAAAAAATAATTTAAAAAATCGTTCGGAAAATGAGTTTACTCCCTGGGTACTTTCTTTGTATACTTTTGACTATACGGGCCAAGACTGGATTTACGGGAAATCGCGGGTTTTCGTTTGCCGGCCATTAAACTTCTTTTATTCAGCGTCTCATCAAAAATGAAAACATTTTTAAAAACTAAAAGTCTCATGCGTTTTAGTGGTGAAAAAATATTTAAAAAATCGTTCGGGAAATGAGTTTACTCCCTGGGTACTTTCTTTGTATACTTTTGACTATACGGGCCGAGTCCGGGATTTACGGGAAATCGCGGATTTTCGTTTGCCGGCGATTAAACTTCTTTTATTCAGCGACCCATCAAATATGAAAATATTTTTGAAAACTACAAGTCTCATGCGTTTAGTGGTAAAAAAATAATATAAAAAATCGTTCGGGAAATGAGTTTACTCCCTGGGTACTTTCTTTGTATACTTTTGACTATACGGGCCAAGCCCGGGGTTTACGGGAAATCGCGGGTTTTTGTTTGCCGGCGATTAAACTTCTTTTATTCAGCGTCTCATCAAAAATGAAAACATTTTTAAAAACTACAAGTCTTATGCGTTTTAGTGGTGAAAAAATAATTTAAAAAATCATTCTGGAAATGAGTTTACTCTCTGGGTACTTTCTTTGTATACTTTTGACTATACGGGCCGAGTCCGGGATTTAGGGAAATCGCAGGTTTTCGTTTTCCGGCGATTAAACTTCTTTTATTCAGCGTCTCATCAAAAATGAAATCATTTTTGAAAACTACAAGTCTCATGCGTTTTAATGGTGAAAAAATAATTTAAAAAATCGGTCGGGAAATGAGTTTACTCCCTGGGTACTTTCTTTGTATACTTTTGACTATACGGGCCAAGCCGGATTTACGGGAAATCGCGGGTTTTCGTTTGCCGGCGATTAAACTTCTTTTATTCAGCGTCTCATCAAAAATGAAAACATTTTTAAAAACTACAAGTCTCATGGGCTTTAGTGGTGAAAAAATAATTTAAAAAATCGTTCTTGAATTGAGTTTACTCACAGGGTACTTTCTTTGTATACATTCGACTATACGTGCCAAGCCCGGGATTTACGGGAAATCGCGGGTTTTCGTTTGCCGGCGATTAAACTTCTTTTATTCAGCGTCTCATCATAAATGAAAACATTTTTGAAAACTACAAGTCTCATGCGTTTTAGTGGTGAAAAAATAATTTAAAAAATCGGTCGGGAAATGAGTTTACTCCCTGGGTACTTTCTTTGTATACTTTTGACTATACGGGCCAAGCCGGGATTTACGGGAAATCGCGGGTTTTCGTTTGCCGGCGATTAAACTTCTTTTATTCAGCGTCTCATCAAAAATGAAAACATTTTTAAAAACTACAAGTCTCATGGGCTTTAGTGGTGAAAAAATAATTTAAAAAATCGGTCGGGAAAGGAGTTTACTCCCTGGGTACTTTCTTTGTATACTTTTGACTATACGGGCCAAGCCGGGATTTACGGGAAATCGCGGGTTTTCGTTTGCCGGCGATTAAACTTCTTTTATTCAGCGTCTCATCAAAAATGAAAACATTTTTAAAAACTACAAGTCTCATGGGCTTTAGTGGTGAAAAAATAATTTAAAAAATCGTTCTTGAATTGAGTTTACTCACAGGGTACTTTCTTTGTATGCATTCGAATATACGTGCCAAGCCCGGGATTTACGGGAAATCGCGGGTTTTCGTTTGCCGGCGATTAAACTTCTTTTATTCAGCGTCTCATCAAAAATGAAAACATTTTTGAAAACTACAAGTCTCATGCGTTTTAGTGGTGAAAAAATAATTTAAAAAATCGTTCGGAAAATGAGTTTACTCCCTGGGTACTTTCTTTGTATACTTTTGACTATACGGGCCAAGACGGGATTTACGGGAAATCGCGGGTTTTCGTTTGCCGGCCATTAAACTTCTTTTATTCAGCGTCTCATCAAAAATGAAAACATTTTTAAAAACTACAAGTCTCATGCGTTTTAGTGGTGAAAAAATAATTTAAAAAATCGTTCGGAAAATGAGTTTACTCCCTGGGTACTTTCTTTGTATACTTTTGACTATACGGGCCAAGACGGGATTTACGGGAAATCGCGGGTTTTCGTTTGCCGGCCATTAAACTTCTTTTATTCAGCGTCTCATCAAAAATGAAAACATTTTTAAAAACTACAAGTCTCATGCGTTTTAGTGGTGAAAAAATATTTAAAAAATCGTTCGGGAAATGAGTTTACTCCCTGGGTACTTTCTTTGTATACTTTTGACTATACGGGCCGAGTCCGGGATTTACGGGAAATCGCGGATTTTCGTTTGCCGGCGATTAAACTTCTTTTATTCAGCGACCCATCAAATATGAAAATATTTTTGAAAACTACAAGTCTCATGCGTTTAGTGGTAAAAAAATAATATAAAAAATCGTTCGGGAAATGAGTTTACTCCCTGGGTACTTTCTTTGTATACTTTTGACTATACGGGCCAAGCCCGGGGTTTACGGGAAATCGCGGGTTTTTGTTTGCCGGCGATTAAACTTCTTTTATTCAGCGTCTCATCAAAAATGAAAACATTTTTAAAAACTACAAGTCTTATGCGTTTTAGTGGTGAAAAAATAATTTAAAAAATCATTCTGGAAATGAGTTTACTTCCTGGGTACTTTCTTTGTATACTTTTGACTATACGGGCCGAGTCCGGGATTTAGGGAAATCGCAGGTTTTCGTTTTCCGGCGATTAAACTTCTTTTATTCAGCGTCTCATCAAAAATGAAATCATTTTTGAAAACTACAAGTCTCATGCGTTTTAATGGTGAAAAAATAATTTAAAAAATCGGTCGGGAAATGAGTTTACTCCCTGGGTACTTTCTTTGTATACTTTTGACTATACGGGCCAAGACGGGATTTACGGGAAATCGCGGGTTTTCGTTTGCCGGCCATTAAACTTCTTTTATTCAGCGTCTCATCAAAAATGAAAACATTTTTAAAAACTACAAGTCTCATGCGTTTTAGTGGTGAAAAAATAATTTAAAAAATCGTTCGGAAAATGAGTTTACTCCCTGGGTACTTTCTTTGTATACTTTTGACTATACGGGCCAAGACGGGATTTACGGGAAATCGCGGGTTTTCGTTTGCCGGCCATTAAACTTCTTTTATTCAGCGTCTCATCAAAAATGAAAACATTTTTAAAAACTACAAGTCTCATGCGTTTTAGTGGTGAAAAAATATTTAAAAAATCGTTCGGGAAATGAGTTTACTCCCTGGGTACTTTCTTTGTATACTTTTGACTATACGGGCCGAGTCCGGGATTTACGGGAAATCGCGGATTTTCGTTTGCCGGCGATTAAACTTCTTTTATTCAGCGACCCATCAAATATGAAAATATTTTTGAAAACTACAAGTCTCATGCGTTTAGTGGTAAAAAAATAATATAAAAAATCGTTCGGGAAATGAGTTTACTCCCTGGGTACTTTCTTTGTATACTTTTGACTATACGGGCCAAGCCCGGGGTTTACGGGAAATCGCGGGTTTTTGTTTGCCGGCGATTAAACTTCTTTTATTCAGCGTCTCATCAAAAATGAAAACATTTTTAAAAACTACAAGTCTTATCCGTTTTAGTGGTGAAAAAATAATTTAAAAAATCATTCTGGAAATGAGTTTACTTCCTGGGTACTTTCTTTGTATACTTTTGACTATACGGGCCGAGTCCGGGATTTAGGGAAATCGCAGGTTTTCGTTTTCCGGCGATTAAACTTCTTTTATTCAGCGTCTCATCAAAAATGAAATCATTTTTGAAAACTACAAGTCTCATGCGTTTTAATGGTGAAAAAATAATTTAAAAAATCGGTCGGGAAATGAGTTTACTCCCTGGGTACTTTCTTTGTATACTTTTCACTATACGGGCCAAGCCGGGATTTACGGGAAATCGCGGGTTTTCGTTTGCCGGCGATTAAACTTCTTTTATTCAGCGTCTCATCAAAAATGAAAACATTTTTAAAAACTAAAAGTCTCATGGGCTTTAGTGGTGAAAAAATAATTTAAAAAATCGTTCTTGAATTGAGTTTACTCACAGGGTACTTTCTTTGTATACATTCGACTATACGTGCCAAGCCCGGTATTCACGGGAAATCGCTTGTTTTCGTTTGCCGGCGATTAAACTGCTTTTATTCAGCGTCTCATCAAAAATGAAAACATTCTTGAAAACTACAAGTCTCATGCGTTTTAGTGGTGAAATAATAATTTAAAAAATCGTTTGGGAAATGAGTTTACTCCCTGGGTACTTTCTTTGTATACTTTTGACTATACGGGCCGAGTCCAGGATTTACGGGAAATCGCAGGTTTTCGTTTGCCGGCGATTAAACTTCTTTTATTCAGCGTCTCATCAAAAATGAAAACATTTTTAAAAACTACAAGTCTCATGCGTTTTAGTGGTGAAATAATAATTTAAAAAATCGTTTGGGAAATGAGTTTACTCCCTGGGTACTTTCTTTGTATCCTTTTGACTATACGGGCCGAGTCCAGGATTTACGGGAAATCGCAGGTTTTCGTTTGCCGGCGATTAAACTTCTTTTATTCAGCGTCTCATCAAAAATGAAGACATTTTTAAAAACTACAAGTCTCATGCGTTTTAGTGGTGAAAAAGTAATTTAAAAAATCGTTCGGGAAATGAGTTTACTCCCTGGGTACTTTCTTTGTATACTTTTGACTATACGGGCCAAGCTCGGGATTTACCGGAAATCGCGGGTTTTCGTTTGCCGGCGATTAAACTTCTTTTATTCAGCGTCTCATCAAAAATTAAAACATTTTTAAAAACAACAAGTCTCATGCGTTTTAGTGGTGAAAAAATAATTTAAAAAATCGTTCGGGAAATGAGTTTACTCCCTGGGTACTTTCTTTGTATACTTTTGACTATTCGGGCCAAGCCCGGGATTTACGGGAAATCGCGGGTTTTCGTTTGCCTGCGATTAAACTTCTTTTATTCAGCGTCTCATCAAAAATGAAAACATTTTTAAAAACTAAAAGTCTTATGCGTTTTAGTGGTGAAAAAATAATTTAAAAAATCGTTCTGGAAATGAGTTTACTCCCTGGGTACTTTCTTTGTATACTTTTGACTATACGGGCCAAGCCCGGGGTTTACGGGAAATCGCGGGTTTTTGTTTGCCGGCGATTAAACTTTTTTTATTCAGCGTCTCATCAAAAATGAAAACATTTTTAAAAACTACAAGTCTTATGCGTTTTAGTGGTGAAAAAACAATTTAAAAAATCGTTCTGGAAATGAGTTTACTCCCTGGGTACTTTCTTTGTATACTTTTGACTATACGGGCCGAGTCCGGGATTTAGGGAAATCGCAGGTTTTCGTTTTCCGGCGATTAAACTTCTTTTATTCAGCGTCTCATCAAAAATGAAATCATTTTTGAAAACTACAAGTCTCATGCGTTTTAATGGTGAAAAAATAATTTAAAAAATCGGTCGGGAAATGAGTTTACTCCCTGGGTACTTTCTTTGTATACTTTTGACTATACGGGCCAAGCCGGGATTTACGGGAAATCGCGGGTTTTCGTTTGCCGGCGATTAAACTTCTTTTATTCAGCGTCTCATCAAAAATGAAAACATTTTTAAAAACTACAAGTCTCATGGGCTTTAGTGGTGAAAAAATAATTTAAAAAATCGTTCTTGAATTGAGTTTACTCACAGGGTACTTTCTTTGTATACATTCGACTATACGTGCCAAGCCCGGTATTCACGGGAAATCGCTTGTTTTCGTTTGCCGGCGATTAAACTGCTTTTATTCAGCGTCTCATCAAAAATGAAAACATTCTTGAAAACTACAAGTCTCATGCGTTTTAGTGGTGAAATAATAATTTAAAAAATCGTTTGGGAAATGATTTTACTCCCTGGGTACTTTCTTTGTATACTTTTGACTATACGGGCCGAGTCCAGGATTTACGGGAAATCGCAGGTTTTCGTTTGCCGGCGATTAAACTTCTTTTATTCAGCGTCTCATCAAAAATGAAGACATTTTTAAAAACTACAAGTCTCATGCGTTTTAGTGGTGAAAAAGTAATTTAAAAAATCGTTCTGGAAATGAGTTTACTCCCTGGGTACTTTCTTTGTATACTTTTGACTATACGGGCCGAGTCCACGGCGGGTAAAAACGGTCCAAGAAATGCTTATCAAAAGCGTCCGCGTTTTTCGGCCCGTAGGTTTTTAAAAACGGTCGAGGACCGTAAGTATTATATCTTTGGTACATGGTACCATACTTTTATCTGGTATGTGTTTTAAACGTGTCTGATGGTTTTACGAGCGCTAGAATTTGAAAGTCGAATAAATTTTCTTTCGATCGAATATAAACATGCTTATGTTGAACATCGTGGAATGTCTTTTTAGCTGTCTTGAAATAGTGCCTCTTTCAATTTTACCCTTCCAGTAACAAACTTTGTTGGGTATAGAATAGTATTAAATGGTATTATTTTTCTATTTGAAGGCATTAAAACGCAAGTTGTAAGACGAATCTTCAATTCTGTTGTTTTACATTTTTTAATTTTGAAGTTTTTTTGGTAAATAAAAGCAACGGAAGTATGGGAAAATTGTAGTAAGCTACGTATGGCAGTCTCAGGAATTAAGAAATGGCGGCCATTTTTAAATTGTTTCTTTTTTATTATATTCTGTAAACTAAGGTGTGTTAATGGTCTATCTGGCTATGTCCTATGAGTATAAGTATATTTTAGGTCTCATATAGCCGACTTCTCAATTTTTCACAATATATACAAGAAACCCATCCATATAAAAAAAATTAAAACTTGTCTTTAAAGCTAGCTAGCTAGCTAAATATTTTGTGGATGTGTTGTCCCATTGTATAGCTATAGCTAGCTATGCTTTATTCTGACTAAATTTTCTCATGTATTAATTTTTTCGCAAGTTTTCATTCATCCACAAGTAACAAGGAAAAATTTAGGGTTTTTAGGCAAAATAGATGCGTTAAACCGTAGCTAGCTAGAGTTCTGTGTATAGATGAGCGAATGTTTACAAAGTTCTGTATATGTACGCGCATTCTTACAGGCAATAAAAGAAGGACCACATAAGAAAAACTATTTCCACTAATTTATATATTTAAGGACCAAACGATCTAAAAGGAGCTGGAATTGGAATACCGTTTTTTTTAATTAAGAAAAGAAAAATGTTTTTTCCCTATAAATAACGAACTTGTGTTTATATATATATACGTTTATTCTTATTTTTTTTAAAACATTCCAAGACATAAAAATTCATTTCTTTGTGTCATTCGCCAAAATAAATTCCGTTAAAATAAACATTTTTTTGTATTCGCCAAATTAAATCCTCGCCAAATTTTATAAAATTTATCATTCGCAAAATTAAATCCCCGCCAAGTATTCCATTTTGGTCATTCACCATTAAATACTCTCCAAAATTTATCCACTTAAGATAGTAAATAAAAATATCCTCTCTTTTTCATCTTCTTTTTCTAAAATGACAGATAATAACTTTTCTTTTCTATATATATATATAATATATATATTTATAATTACCTATGTTTTTAGATCATGTATAATGATGTCAGATTTAATTGATTCATATGCAGAGTTGGACGAAAAAAATATCCTCGTCATCAATTTAATAAAGTTTCACTTCGATACAATTTTAACATCTCTTAATCGAAAAATTCAAGCAAAACAAACTTTGTATAATCCCTTCAAAGTTGTCATTAATGAACGTGTCCATTCCGAAATATTTTTAGCTGTTTATAAAGCCATTCGCGACTTCCGCACAGCTTACGGTAGAGAATTGATTGTTAAGAAAGACAAAAGTGGTATCATTAAAGAAATTAGTATTATTTTTCACCATCTTGGGTCATTGAAATTCCATTTATCAAACTTGTCTAGCCTTGATATCAATAAAATATTCAAAAAGAAGTTTAAAAGCAATGCCGTCGGTGATATAATATGTGACGATGAAAAAAAATGTATTTTACATTACAAAGTGTCAACAAAGACATTAAATATAACTGCATCGTACAAAGTTGTCAATCAATATGGTATGGTATGTAGTTATTGACAGAATTGGATTTTTATCCTAGTTAAATGTTTTTATTTTGTTGTATTTCTATGCCATGCCTCCTAAAGGAAAGTCAAAGGCACAAAACATTAAGTTTTCCCAGTTAGGAAAATATACATCAAACAGAAAAAAAATCAACGATATGGATTTGAAAATTTCAAATCAGAGTAACCTAATTGAGGAAAAACAAAAACAATTAGCAGCATTGAGCAGTGAGATAACTTTGATTGAAAGGGATGTTGATAAGTTAAGAAATAGATTAGCTAGAAAAAGAAAACGTGTTAGACACCTAAACTATGAGTGTAGTAAGAATAGAGTGGACTCTGAAGTCAAATTTAGCATCAGCAAGGTAACAGCTGAGAGGCGTAGTAAATTCCCATCATCTAGTGATTTAAATAGATCAGCAAAAGATACACGTCGTCTGGAAACATTTGAAGCTTGTTCTGCCATTCACGGAGGGTCTAAGGAATCTGTTCAGCCGGTTATGTTTGGTATGATTGACACATTGTGTTCGAAAATCCCCTCAAAAATGTTTGCAAAAAGTTTATTGAATGCTAAATCATCTGTAGTAAAACAGATAAAGGAAACTACCATCAAAATAGCAAATGAAGAATTTTACAATTCAGAAGATAATAAACTACGTTCTCTCAATGTTTTTTACAGCCACAATGTCATGGGGAAAGCTAAATACATGGCAATTAGAAAGGCAAATAGAATTTCCCAGAATAAACAGAATTCAGTGGTTAATTATATTCAGTATCCTCATTTAGCAACCATTATCAATAACATTGATATAGGAACACTACATGACATACATCCAACTCTAACCTTTGGAGATGAAACAAAATCAGTTACAGGAAATTATAGATCGTGTGATGAATTTTTGTTACGATTGGCAAAATTCTATTTAAAAGTGAATCGTCAACGGAGTGACAAACTAAAAACATTCAATATGCTTGAAAAAAAAGATTTTGAATCTTTTCTGTTTGTATTTGCTCTTGGTGGGGATGGAGCTCCTATTTGTGGTATGTCATTTTTAGTCTCTTTTCTTAATGTTGGTAATCGGATATGCAGCAGCTCCGAAAACTTTTTAATTTTTGGTGGTGATACTGAGGAAAATTCTACTGTTGTACGCAATTATGTTCTCAAGTTGTTGTCGGACGTGAAGTTTTTGGAAAGTCAGGTTTTCACTGTTTATGTTGATGAAGTTGCCTACAAAGTTGAATTTTTATTGGGTGAATTACCTAACGATATGAAGATGTTGGCTTTTTTGGCTGGGGAACTAACAAATTCAGCCTACTACTTTTCAACGTTCGGAAATGTAAATAAAGATAATTCAGCCAAATTTGAATATACATACGGAACCAAGCAAAGTGACAAATGGATGCCCTTCAACTATCACAAACGCATAAGTGATGCCAAAAAGGTTGAAGGTAAAAAAAAAGAAATCGAAGTTAAATGCAAAGGAAATAGTGCAACGAAACGTAGTAACTTGACATCTTATATATCTAAAGTTTTGAAAGGTAGACAAGAAGAAGTCCCCTTGGTTGGCCATTATATTGATAAAGCAAAAGGCGAACCTCTTCATCTGAAGAACAATGTCGTCAAAGAGCACTTCATGAAGTTATTCAATCTATGTTTGGCAACTGCTCCATTGAATTCCTACAAAGCATTTAAAGATATACCTTCCTCACATGCTTTAATTAAATTTGTTAATTTTATACGTTCAGCAATGGGATGTAATTTTTTGTCGAAAAAAATTATCCGGTGGTTTAATGAAAGCAGTTCTAAGAATGAAAGTAGTTTCACTTTTCGTT
Organism: Hydractinia symbiolongicarpus; assembly: GCF_029227915.1. Taxonomy (NCBI): domain Eukaryota; kingdom Metazoa; phylum Cnidaria; class Hydrozoa; order Anthoathecata; family Hydractiniidae; genus Hydractinia; species Hydractinia symbiolongicarpus. The sequence continues at coordinate 4,454,633 of NC_079880.1, read as the reverse complement.
TTCGTGGAAAGGAGAGTAAAGCCTTTCTTTGTCATTTCCCAGAATTAAATTTACTTATTTTAAATGAATTGAAGAGTGAACAAATGAAAATAAGGCTGCATCAAATCCATTTTCAGTTCATATGTTTGCGAAAAATTATTTCACTATCAGTACGTGTAGAGAATTTCAATTTGGAACTTTTAAAAGATTTAAAGAAGCAATGTAAACTACTTTTCAAGTCAAGCTGTTGGTATGATGTAAGCGTCTCACCCAGTTTATGGACTTTATGTAACTGCATACCTTTCCATGCTGAAAGTACTTTGCTGTGCTACGGTTTCGGAATTGGATGTAATAGTATGGAAGGGCGGGAGCAAAAGCACCAGATGATTGTAAAGTATTCTAACAATACCACTTTCCAATGTCGCTGGCCAAGAATTTTCCGTCACGAGTACATACAATTGTTGCATCTGAGAGAAAACGGTTACGATAAGTTGCACTATGTTTCAAGAGGATCTGATTACATACCAGAGAGAGATATGTGTTGTGAACATTGCTTGCTGCTTGTTAGAAATAACTTGAAATGCCAACTATGTGAGAGTGCTTTCATGAAAAAGGTTTTTTCTGATTTAGAAATTTAGACACCGTTTTTTGTTTAAAAGTTCAGTATGTTGATAGTTCGTGTTAGATGTATATTTTCCTTATTTCCTTATTCTGCTATATACTTTTTGTTTGCATAACATTTGCAATGTATATTTGTGAATCAGTGAGATAGTGTCTTTCGCAAGAGTATGAATATTAATTTTCCCAATTAGAAAGCTCAAAGAAATCAATTTTTTAATATAAATGTGTGTGAATTAATGTTTTGTCAGAACATTTGGTACATAAATGTTTACGACGTAATCATATAGAAAGTATGGTGACTATTACAGCATAAAATTTATAATATTTACATCAAAGAATATGTATTTTATACAAATATATTTTATTTTTATGAGCATGGCAATGCCAAATTTTCTCTTGCAAAAGAAAACAAATTCTAGATCATCATCATTTTTTTCTGTGAATAGATGTTATAAAACACTAGCTATATGATAGTTTATATTTTATTAAAAAAAAGTTTTCATAGTTCATATGTTTTATTTAAACAGAGTTGTTGTGTTATTATTTGCTTCATATTGAGATACAATGTGTCACAAAAGTAGTTTTTGTTGTTTGACTGTCCTGTGTGTTCTGGCAGCTAGCTAGCTGTGCTGCCTCCATCCCATCTTCTTTTTATTTTTTATTATATGCAATAATGAGTAACGGTAGCTACGAAAGCCATAAAATAACAATAATTTATCCATTTTTTACTCGTTATATACCAAATCAAAACTTTAAACACTTGCAGCAACCTTTCAGTGTGTTTAGCCAGGTAGCCATTTTTATTTTTCTACAAATCTCTCCATCGCGCTGCTGTTGTACCTGCTATTGTGAAAACCTAGGTTGCAATTGAAGGAGTGTCGAATTGCGGCGCAAACTCCATGTAACAATCTTTGACAAAATAGCCAGGCCGTTTGAAAAATACGAGTTAAGCATTTTCACACGGGAAATAGCCCGCCGTGGTCCGGGATTTAGGGATATCGCAGGTTTTCGTTTGCCGGCGATTAAACTGCTTTCTTTCAGCGTCTCATCAAAAATGAAAACATATTTGAAAACTACAAGTCTCATGGGTTTTAGTGGTGAAAAAATAATTTAAAAAATCGTTCGGGAAAAGAGTTTACTCACAGGGTACTTTCTTTGTATACATTCGACTATACGTGCCAAGCCCGGGATTTACGGGAAATCGCGGGTTTTCGTTTGCCGGCGATTATACTGCTTTTATTCAGCGTCTCATCAAAAATGAAAACATTTTTGAAAACTACAAGTCTCATGCGTTTTAGTGGTGAAAAAATAATTTAAAAAATCGTTCGGGAAATGAGTTTACTCCCTGGGTACTTTCTTTGTATACTTTTGACTATACGGGCCAAGCCCGGGGTTTACGGGAAATCGCGGGTTTTTCTTTGCCGGCGATTAAACTTCTTTTATTCAGCGTCTCATCAAAAATGAAAACATTTTTAAAAACTACAAGTCTTATGCGTTTTAGTGGTGAAAAAATAATTTAAAAAATCATTCTGGAAATGAGTTTACTCCCTGGGTACTTTCTTTGTATACTTTTGACTATACGGGCCGAGTCCGGGATTTAGGGAAATCGCAGGTTTTCGTTTTCCGGCGATTATACTTCTTTTATTCAGCGTCTCATCAAAAATGAAATCATTTTTGAAAACTACAAGTCTCATGCGTTTTAATGGTGAAAAAATAATTTAAAAAATCGGTCGGGAAATGAGTTTACTCCCTGGGTACTTTCTTTGTATACTTTTGACTATACGGGCCAAGCCGGGATTTACGGGAAATCGCGGGTTTTCGTTTGCCGGCGATTAAACTTCTTTTATTCAGCGTCTCATCAAAAATGAAAACATTTTTAAAAACTACAAGTCTCATGGGCTTTAGTGGTGAAAAAATAATTTAAAAAATCGTTCTTGAATTGAGTTTACTCACAGGGTACTTTCTTTGTATGCATTCGACTATACGTGCCAACCCCGGGATTTACGGGAAATCGCGGGTTTTCGTTTGACGGCGATTAAACTTCTTTTATTCAGCGTCTCATCATAAATGAAAACATTTTTGAAAACTACAAGTCTCATGCGTTTTAGTGGTGAAAAAATAATTTAAAAAATCGTTCGGAAAATGAGTTTACTCCCTGGGTACTTTCTTTGTATACTTTTGACTATACGGGCCAAGACGGGATTTACGGGAAATCGCGGGTTTTCGTTTGCCGGCCAATAAACTTCTTTTATTCAGCGTCTCATCAAAAATGAAAACATTTTGAAAAACTACAAGTCTTATGCGTTTTAGTGGTGAAAAAATAATTTAAAAAATCGTTCTGGAAATGAGTTTACTCACAGGGTACTTTCTTTGTATACATTCGACTATACGTGCCAAGCCCGGTATTCACGGGAAATCGCTTGTTTTCGTTTGCCGGCGATTAAACTGCTTTTATTCAGCGTCTCATCAAAAATGAAAACATTCTTGAAAACTACAAGTCTCATGCGTTTTAGTGGTGAAATAATAATTTAAAAAATCGTTTGGGAAATGATTTTACTCCCTGGGTACTTTCTTTGTATACTTTTGACTATACGGGCCGAGTCCAGGATTTACGGGAAATCGCGGGTTTTCGTTTGACGGCGATTAAACTTCTTTTATTCAGCGTCTCATCATAAATGAAAACATTTTTGAAAACTACAAGTCTCATGCGTTTTAGTGGTGAAAAAATAATTTAAAAAATCGTTCGGAAAATGAGTTTACTCCCTGGGTACTTTCTTTGTATACTTTTGACTATACGGGCCAAGACGGGATTTACGGGAAATCGCGGGTTTTCGTTTGCCGGCCAATAAACTTCTTTTATTCAGCGTCTCATCAAAAATGAAAACATTTTTAAAAACTACAAGTCTTATGCGTTTTAGTGGTGAAAAAATAATTTAAAAAATCGTTCTGGAAATGAGTTTACTCACAGGGTACTTTCTTTGTATACATTCGACTATACGTGCCAAGCCCGGTATTCACGGGAAATCGCTTGTTTTCGTTTGCCGGCGATTAAACTGCTTTTATTCAGCGTCTCATCAAAAATGAAAACATTCTTGAAAACTACAAGTCTCATGCGTTTTAGTGGTGAAATAATAATTTAAAAAATCGTTTGGGAAATGATTTTACTCCCTGGGTACTTTCTTTGTATACTTTTGACTATACGGGCCAAGTCCAGGATTTACGGGAAATCGCAGGTTTTCGTTTGCCGGCGATTAAACTTCTTTTATTCAGCGTCTCATCAAAAATGAAGACATTTTTAAAAACTACAAGTCTCATGCGTTTTAGTGGTGAAATAATAATTTAAAAAATCGTTTGGGAAATGATTTTACTCCCTGGGTACTTTCTTTGTATACTTTTGACTATACGGGCCGAGTCCAGGATTTACGGGAAATCGCAGGTTTTCGTTTGCCGGCGATTAAACTTCTTTTATTCAGCGTCTCATCAAAAATGAAGACATTTTTAAAAACTACAAGTCTCATGCGTTTTAGTGGTGAAAAAGTAATTTAAAAAATCGTTCGGGAAATGAGTTTACTCCCTGGGTACTTTCTTTGTATACTTTTGACTATACGGGCCAAGATCGGGATTTACCGGAAATCGCGGGTTTTCGTTTGCGGGCGATTAAACTTCTTTTATTCAGCGTCTCATCAAAAATTAAAACATTTTTAAAAACTACAAGTCTCATGCGTTTTAGTGGTGAAAAAATAATTTAAAAAATCGTTCGGGAAATGAGTTTACTCCCTGGGTACTTTCTTTGTATACTTTTGACTATTCGGGCCAAGCCCGGGATTTACGGGAAATCGCGGGTTTTCGTTTGCCGGCGATTAAACTTCTTTTATTCAGCGTCTCATCAAAAATGAAAACATTTTTAAAAACTAAAAGTCTTATGCGTTTTAGTGGTGAAAAAATAATTTAAAAAATCGTTCTGGAAATGAGTTTACTCCCTGGGTACTTTCTTTGTATACTTTTGACTATACGGGCCGAGTCCGGGATTTAGGGATATCGCAGGTTTTCGTTTGCCGGCGATTAAACTGCTTTCTTTCAGCGTCTCATCAAAAATGAAAACATATTTGAAAACTACAAGTCTCATGGGTTTTAGTGGTGAAAAAATAATTTAAAAAATCGTTCGGAAAATGAGTTTACTCCCTGGGTACTTTCTTTGTATACTTTTGACTATACGTGCCAAGCCCGGGATTTACGGGAAATCGCGGGTTTTCGTTTGCCGGCGATTATACTGCTTTTATTCAGCGTCTCATCAAAAATGAAAACATTTTTGAAAACTACAAGTCTCATGCGTTTTAGTGGTGAAAAAATAATTTAAAAAATCGTTCGGGAAATGAGTTTACTCCCTGGGTACTTTCTTTGTATACTTTTGACTATACGGGCCAAGCCGGGATTTACGGAAAATCGCGGGTTTTCGTTTGCCGGCAATTAAACTTCTTTTATTCAGCGTCTCATCAAAAATGAAAACATTTTTAAAAACTACAAGTCTTATGCGTTTTAGTGGTGAAAAAATAATTTAAAAAAGCGTTCTGAAAATGAGTTTACTCACAGGGTACTTTCTTTGTATACATTCGACTATACGGGCCAAGCCCGGGATTTACGGGAAATCGCGGGTTTTCGTTTTCCGGCGATTAAACCTCTTTCATTAAGCGTCTCATCAAAAATGAAAACATTTTTGAAAACTACAAGTCTCATGCGTTTTAGTGGTGAAAAAAAAATATAAAAAATCGTTCGGGAAATGAGTTTACTCCCTGGGTACTTTCTTTGTATAGATTCGACTATACGGGCCAAGCCCCGGATTTACGGGAAAACGCCGGATTTCGTTTGCCGGCGATTAAACTTCTTTTATTAAGCGTCTCATCAAAAATGAAAACATTTTTGAAAACTACAAGTCTCATGCGTTTTAGTGGTAAAAAAATAATTTAAAAAATCGTTCGGGAAATGAGTTTACTCCCTGGGTACTTTCTTTGTATACTTTTGACTATACAGGCCAAGCCCGGGATTTACGGGAAATCGCGGGTTTTCGTTTGCCGGCGATTAAACTTCTTTTATTCAGCGTCTCATCAAAAATGAAAACATTTTTAAAAACTACAAGTCTTATGCGTTTTATTCGTGAAAAAATAATTTAAAGAATCGTTCTGGAAATGAGTTTACTAACTGGGTACTTTCTTTGTATACTTTTGACAATACGGGCCGAGTCCGGGATTTAGGGATATCGCAGGTTTTGGTTTGCCGGCGGTTAAACTGCTTTTTTTTCAGCGTCTCTTCAAAAATGAGAACATATTTGCAAACTACAAGTCTTATGCGTTTTAGTGGTGAAAAAACAATTTAAAAAATCGTTCTGGAAATGAGTTTACTCACAGGGTACTTTCTTTGTATACATTCAATTATACGTGCCAAGCCCGGGATTTACGGAAATCGCCGGTTTTCGTTTGCCGGCGATTATAATGCTTTTATTCAGCGTCTCATCAAAAATGAAAACATTCTTGAGAACTACAAGTCTCATGCGTTTTAGTGGTGAAATAATAATTTAAAAAATCGTTTGGGAAGTGAGTTTAATCCCTGGGTACTTTCTTTGTATACTTTTGACTATACGGGCTGAGTCCAGGATTTACGGGAAATCGCAGGTTTTCGTTTGCCGGCGATTAAACTTCTTTTATTCAGCGTCTCATCAAAAATGAAAACATTTTTGAAAACTACAAGTCTCATGCGTTTTAGTGGTGAAAAAATAATTTAAAAAATCGTTCGTGAAATGAGTTTACTCACAGGGTACTTTCTTTGTATACATTCGACTATACGGGCCAAGCCCGTGATTTACGGGAAATCGCGGGTTTTCATTTGCCGGCGATTAAACTTCTTTTATTCAGCGTCTCATCAAAAATGAAAACATTTTTAAAAACTAAAAGTCTTATGCGTTTTAGTGGTGAAAAAATAATTTAAAAAATCGTTCTGGAAATGAGTTTACTCCCTGGGTACTTTCTTTGTATACTTTTGACTATACGGGCCGAGTCCGGGATTTAGGGATATGGCAGGTTTTCGTTTGCCGGCGATTAAACTGCTTTCTTTCAGCGTCTCATCAAAAATGAAAACATATTTGAAAACTACAAGTCTTATGCGTTTTAGTGGTGAAAAAATAATTTAAAAAATCGTTCTGGAAATGAGTTTACTCCCTGGGTACTTTCTTTGTATACTTTTGACTATACGGGCCGAGTCCGGGATTTAGGGAAATCGCAGGTTTTCGTTTTCCGGCGATTAAACTTCTTTTATTCAGCGTCTCATCAAAAATGAAATCATTTTTGAAAACTACAAGTCTCATGCGTTTTAATGGTGAAAAAATAATTTAAAAAATCGGTCGGGAAATGAGTTTACTTCCTGGGTACTTTCTTTGTATACTTTTGACTATACGGGCCAAGCCGGGATTTACGGGAAATCGCGGGTTTTCGTTTGCCGGCGATTAAACTTCTTTTATTTAGCGTCTCATCAAAAATGAAAACATTTTTAAAAACTACAAGTCTCATGGGCTTTAGTGGTGAAAAAATAATTTAAAAAATCGTTCTTGAATTGAGTTTACTCACAGGGTACTTTCTTTGTATGCATTCGACTATACGTGCCAAGCCCGGGATTTACGGGAAATCGCGGGTTTTCGTTTGCCGGCGATTAAACTTCTTTTATTCAGCGTCTCATCATAAATGAAAACATTTTTGAAAACTACAAGTCTCATGCGTTTTAGTGGTGAAAAAATAATTTAAAAAATCGTTCGGAAAATGAGTTTACTCCCTGGGTACTTTCTTTGTATACTTTTGACTATACGGGCCAAGACGGGATTTACGGGAAATCGCGGGTTTTCGTTTGCCGGCCAATAAACTTCTTTTATTCAGCGTCTCATCAAAAATGAAAACATTTTGAAAAACTACAAGTCTTATGCGTTTTAGTGGTGAAAAAATAATTTAAAAAATCGTTCTGGAAATGAGTTTACTCACAGGGTACTTTCTTTGTATACATTCGACTATACGTGCCAAGCCCGGTATTCACGGGAAATCGCTTGTTTTCGTTTGCCGGCGATTAAACTGCTTTTATTCAGCGTCTCATCAAAAATGAAAACATTCTTGAAAACTACAAGTCTCATGCGTTTTAGTGGTGAAATAATAATTTAAAAAATCGTTTGGGAAATGATTTTACTCCCTGGGTACTTTCTTTGTATACTTTTGACTATACGGGCCGAGTCCAGGATTTACGGGAAATCGCGGGTTTTCGTTTGACGGCGATTAAACTTCTTTTATTCAGCGTCTCATCATAAATGAAAACATTTTTGAAAACTACAAGTCTCATGCGTTTTAGTGGTGAAAAAATAATTTAAAAAATCGTTCGGAAAATGAGTTTACTCCCTGGGTACTTTCTTTGTATACTTTTGACTATACGGGCCAAGACGGGATTTACGGGAAATCGCGGGTTTTCGTTTGCCGGCCAATAAACTTCTTTTATTCAGCGTCTCATCAAAAATGAAAACATTTTTAAAAACTACAAGTCTTATGCGTTTTAGTGGTGAAAAAATAATTTAAAAAATCGTTCTGGAAATGAGTTTACTCACAGGGTACTTTCTTTGTATACATTCGACTATACGTGCCAAGCCCGGTATTCACGGGAAATCGCTTGTTTTCGTTTGCCGGCGATTAAACTGCTTTTATTCAGCGTCTCATCAAAAATGAAAACATTCTTGAAAACTACAAGTCTCATGCGTTTTAGTGGTGAAATAATAATTTAAAAAATCGTTTGGGAAATGATTTTACTCCCTGGGTACTTTCTTTGTATACTTTTGACTATACGGGCCGAGTCCAGGATTTACGGGAAATCGCGGGTTTTCGTTTGACGGCGATTAAACTTCTTTTATTCAGCGTCTCATCATAAATGAAAACATTTTTGAAAACTACAAGTCTCATGCGTTTTAGTGGTGAAAAAATAATTTAAAAAATCGTTCGGAAAATGAGTTTACTCCCTGGGTACTTTCTTTGTATACTTTTGACTATACGGGCCAAGACGGGATTTACGGGAAATCGCGGGTTTTCGTTTGCCGGCCAATAAACTTCTTTTATTCAGCGTCTCATCAAAAATGAAAACATTTTTAAAAACTACAAGTCTTATGCGTTTTAGTGGTGAAAAAATAATTTAAAAAATCGTTCTGGAAATGAGTTTACTCACAGGGTACTTTCTTTGTATACATTCGACTATACGTGCCAAGCCCGGTATTCACGGGAAATCGCTTGTTTTCGTTTGCCGGCGATTAAACTGCTTTTATTCAGCGTCTCATCAAAAATGAAAACATTCTTGAAAACTACAAGTCTCATGCGTTTTAGTGGTGAAATAATAATTTAAAAAATCGTTTGGGAAATGATTTTACTCCCTGGGTACTTTCTTTGTATACTTTTGACTATACGGGCCAAGTCCAGGATTTACGGGAAATCGCAGGTTTTCGTTTGCCGGCGATTAAACTTCTTTTATTCAGCGTCTCATCAAAAATGAAGACATTTTTAAAAACTACAAGTCTCATGCGTTTTAGTGGTGAAATAATAATTTAAAAAATCGTTTGGGAAATGATTTTACTCCCTGGGTACTTTCTTTGTATACTTTTGACTATACGGGCCGAGTCCAGGATTTACGGGAAATCGCAGGTTTTCGTTTGCCGGCGATTAAACTTCTTTTATTCAGCGTCTCATCAAAAATGAAGACATTTTTAAAAACTACAAGTCTCATGCGTTTTAGTGGTGAAAAAGTAATTTAAAAAATCGTTCGGGAAATGAGTTTACTCCCTGGGTACTTTCTTTGTATACTTTTGACTATACGGGCCAAGATCGGGATTTACCGGAAATCGCGGGTTTTCGTTTGCGGGCGATTAAACTTCTTTTATTCAGCGTCTCATCAAAAATTAAAACATTTTTAAAAACTACAAGTCTCATGCGTTTTAGTGGTGAAAAAATAATTTAAAAAATCGTTCGGGAAATGAGTTTACTCCCTGGGTACTTTCTTTGTATACTTTTGACTATTCGGGCCAAGCCCGGGATTTACGGGAAATCGCGGGTTTTCGTTTGCCGGCGATTAAACTTCTTTTATTCAGCGTCTCATCAAAAATGAAAACATTTTTAAAAACTAAAAGTCTTATGCGTTTTAGTGGTGAAAAAATAATTTAAAAAATCGTTCTGGAAATGAGTTTACTCCCTGGGTACTTTCTTTGTATACTTTTGACTATACGGGCCGAGTCCGGGATTTAGGGATATCGCAGGTTTTCGTTTGCCGGCGATTAAACTGCTTTCTTTCAGCGTCTCATCAAAAATGAAAACATATTTGAAAACTACAAGTCTCATGGGTTTTAGTGGTGAAAAAATAATTTAAAAAATCGTTCGGAAAATGAGTTTACTCCCTGGGTACTTTCTTTGTATACTTTTGACTATACGTGCCAAGCCCGGGATTTACGGGAAATCGCGGGTTTTCGTTTGCCGGCGATTATACTGCTTTTATTCAGCGTCTCATCAAAAATGAAAACATTTTTGAAAACTACAAGTCTCATGCGTTTTAGTGGTGAAAAAATAATTTAAAAAATCGTTCGGGAAATGAGTTTACTCCCTGGGTACTTTCTTTGTATACTTTTGACTATACGGGCCAAGCCGGGATTTACGGAAAATCGCGGGTTTTCGTTTGCCGGCAATTAAACTTCTTTTATTCAGCGTCTCATCAAAAATGAAAACATTTTTAAAAACTACAAGTCTTATGCGTTTTAGTGGTGAAAAAATAATTTAAAAAAGCGTTCTGAAAATGAGTTTACTCACAGGGTACTTTCTTTGTATACATTCGACTATACGGGCCAAGCCCGGGATTTACGGGAAATCGCGGGTTTTCGTTTTCCGGCGATTAAACCTCTTTCATTAAGCGTCTCATCAAAAATGAAAACATTTTTGAAAACTACAAGTCTCATGCGTTTTAGTGGTGAAAAAAAAATATAAAAAATCGTTCGGGAAATGAGTTTACTCCCTGGGTACTTTCTTTGTATAGATTCGACTATACGGGCCAAGCCCCGGATTTACGGGAAAACGCCGGATTTCGTTTGCCGGCGATTAAACTTCTTTTATTAAGCGTCTCATCAAAAATGAAAACATTTTTGAAAACTACAAGTCTCATGCGTTTTAGTGGTAAAAAAATAATTTAAAAAATCGTTCGGGAAATGAGTTTACTCCCTGGGTACTTTCTTTGTATACTTTTGACTATACAGGCCAAGCCCGGGATTTACGGGAAATCGCGGGTTTTCGTTTGCCGGCGATTAAACTTCTTTTATTCAGCGTCTCATCAAAAATGAAAACATTTTTAAAAACTACAAGTCTTATGCGTTTTATTCGTGAAAAAATAATTTAAAGAATCGTTCTGGAAATGAGTTTACTAACTGGGTACTTTCTTTGTATACTTTTGACAATACGGGCCGAGTCCGGGATTTAGGGATATCGCAGGTTTTGGTTTGCCGGCGGTTAAACTGCTTTTTTTTCAGCGTCTCTTCAAAAATGAGAACATATTTGCAAACTACAAGTCTTATGCGTTTTAGTGGTGAAAAAACAATTTAAAAAATCGTTCTGGAAATGAGTTTACTCACAGGGTACTTTCTTTGTATACATTCAATTATACGTGCCAAGCCCGGGATTTACGGAAATCGCCGGTTTTCGTTTGCCGGCGATTATAATGCTTTTATTCAGCGTCTCATCAAAAATGAAAACATTCTTGAGAACTACAAGTCTCATGCGTTTTAGTGGTGAAATAATAATTTAAAAAATCGTTTGGGAAGTGAGTTTAATCCCTGGGTACTTTCTTTGTATACTTTTGACTATACGGGCTGAGTCCAGGATTTACGGGAAATCGCAGGTTTTCGTTTGCCGGCGATTAAACTTCTTTTATTCAGCGTCTCATCAAAAATGAAAACATTTTTGAAAACTACAAGTCTCATGCGTTTTAGTGGTGAAAAAATAATTTAAAAAATCGTTCGTGAAATGAGTTTACTCACAGGGTACTTTCTTTGTATACATTCGACTATACGGGCCAAGCCCGTGATTTACGGGAAATCGCGGGTTTTCATTTGCCGGCGATTAAACTTCTTTTATTCAGCGTCTCATCAAAAATGAAAACATTTTTAAAAACTAAAAGTCTTATGCGTTTTAGTGGTGAAAAAATAATTTAAAAAATCGTTCTGGAAATGAGTTTACTCCCTGGGTACTTTCTTTGTATACTTTTGACTATACGGGCCGAGTCCGGGATTTAGGGATATGGCAGGTTTTCGTTTGCCGGCGATTAAACTGCTTTCTTTCAGCGTCTCATCAAAAATGAAAACATATTTGAAAACTACAAGTCTTATGCGTTTTAGTGGTGAAAAAATAATTTAAAAAATCGTTCTGGAAATGAGTTTACTCCCTGGGTACTTTCTTTGTATACTTTTGACTATACGGGCCGAGTCCGGGATTTAGGGAAATCGCAGGTTTTCGTTTTCCGGCGATTAAACTTCTTTTATTCAGCGTCTCATCAAAAATGAAATCATTTTTGAAAACTACAAGTCTCATGCGTTTTAATGGTGAAAAAATAATTTAAAAAATCGGTCGGGAAATGAGTTTACTTCCTGGGTACTTTCTTTGTATACTTTTGACTATACGGGCCAAGCCGGGATTTACGGGAAATCGCGGGTTTTCGTTTGCCGGCGATTAAACTTCTTTTATTTAGCGTCTCATCAAAAATGAAAACATTTTTAAAAACTACAAGTCTCATGGGCTTTAGTGGTGAAAAAATAATTTAAAAAATCGTTCTTGAATTGAGTTTACTCACAGGGTACTTTCTTTGTATGCATTCGACTATACGTGCCAAGCCCGGGATTTACGGGAAATCGCGGGTTTTCGTTTGCCGGCGATTAAACTTCTTTTATTCAGCGTCTCATCATAAATGAAAACATTTTTGAAAACTACAAGTCTCATGCGTTTTAGTGGTGAAAAAATAATTTAAAAAATCGTTCGGAAAATGAGTTTACTCCCTGGGTACTTTCTTTGTATACTTTTGACTATACGGGCCAAGACGGGATTTACGGGAAATCGCGGGTTTTCGTTTGCCGGCCAATAAACTTCTTTTATTCAGCGTCTCATCAAAAATGAAAACATTTTTAAAAACTACAAGTCTTATGCGTTTTAGTGGTGAAAAAATAATTTAAAAAATCGTTCTGGAAATGAGTTTACTCACAGGGTACTTTCTTTGTATACATTCGACTATACGTGCCAAGCCCGGTATTCACGGGAAATCGCTTGTTTTCGTTTGCCGGCGATTAAACTGCTTTTATTCAGCGTCTCATCAAAAATGAAAACATTCTTGAAAACTAAAAGTCTCATGCGTTTTAGTGGTGAAATAATAATTTAAAAAATCGTTTGGGAAATGATTTTACTCCCTGGGTACTTTCTTTGTATACTTTTGACTATACGGGCCGAGTCCAGGATTTACGGGAAATCGCAGGTTTTCGTTTGCCGGCGATTAAACTTCTTTTATTCAGCGTCTCATCAAAAATGAAGACATTTTTAAAAACTACAAGTCTCATGCGTTTTAGTGGTGAAAAAGTAATTTAAAAAATCGTTCGGGAAATGAGTTTACTCCCTGGGTACTTTCTTTGTATACTTTTGACTATACGGGCCAAGCTCGGGATTTACCGGAAATCGCGGGTTTTCGTTTGCGGGCGATTAAACTTCTTTTATTCAGCGTCTCATCAAAAATTAAAACATTTTTAAAAACTACAAGTCTCATGCGTTTTAGTGGTGAAAAAAATAATTTAAAAAATCGTTCGGGAAATGAGTTTACTCCCTGGGTACTTTCTTTGTATACTTTTGACTATTCGGGCCAAGCCCGGGATTTAAGGGAAATCGCGGGTTTTCGTTTGCCGGCGATTAAACTTCTTTTATTCAGCGTCTCATCAAAAATGAAAACATTTTTAAAAACTGAAAGTCTTATGCGTTTTAGTGGTGAAAAAATAATTTAAAAAATCGTTCTGGAAATGAGTTTACTCCCTGGGTACTTTCTTTGTATACTTTTGACTATACGGGCCGAGTCCGGGATTTAGGGATATCGCAGGTTTTCGTTTGCCGGCGATTAAACTGCTTTCTTTCAGCGTCTCATCAAAAATGAAAACATATTTGAAAACTACAAGTCTCATGGGTTTTAGTGGTGAAAAAATAATTTAAAAAATCGTTCGGGAAAAGAGTTTACTCACAGGGTACTTTCTTTGTATACATTCGACTATACGTGCCAAGCCCGGGATTTACGGGAAATCGCGGGTTTTCGTTTGCCGGCGATTAAACTTCTTTTATTCAGCGTCTCATCAAAAATGAAAACATTTTTAAAAACTACAAGTCTTATGCGTTTTAGTGGTGAAAAAATAATTTAAAAAATCGTTCTGGAAATGAGTTTACTCACAGGGTACTTTCTTTGTATACTTTTGACTATACGGGCTGAGTCCAGGATTTACGGGAAATCGCGGGTTTTCGTTTGCCGGCGATTAAACTTCTTTTATTCAGCGTCTCATCAAAAATGAAAACATTTTTAAAAACTACAAGTCTTATGCGTTTTGGTGATGAAAAAACAATTTAAAAAATCGTTCTGGAAATGAGTTTACTCACAGGGTATTTTCTTTGTATACATTCGATTATACGTGCCAAGCCCGGGATTTACGGAAATCGCCGGTTTTCGTTTGCCGGCGATTATAATGCTTTTATTCAGCGTCTCATCAAAAATGAAAACATTCTTGAGAACTACAAGTCTCATGCGTTTTAGTGGTGAAATAATAATTTAAAAAATCGTTTGGGAAGTGAGTTTAATCCCTGGGTACTTTCTTTGTATTCTTTTGACTATACGGGCTGAGTCCAGGATTTACGGGAAATCGCAGGTTTTCGTTTGCCGGCGATTAAACTTCTTTTATTCAGCGTCTCATCAAAAATGAAAACATTTTTGAAAACTACAAGTCTCATGCGTTTTAGTGGTGAAAAAATAATTTAAAAAATCGTTCGTGAAATGAGTTTACTCCCTGGGTGCTTTCTTTGTATACTTTTGACTATTCGGGCGAAGCCGGGATTTACGGGAAATCGCGGGTTTTCGTTTGCCGGCGATTAAACTTCTTTTATTCAGCGTCTCATCAAAAATGAAAACATTTTTGAAAACTACAAGTCTTATACGTTTTAGTTGTGAAAAAATAATTTAAAAAATCGTTCTGGAAATGAGTTTACTCACAGGGTACTTTCTTTGTATACATTCGACTATACGGGCCAAGCCCGTGATTTACGGGAAATCGCGGGTTTTCATTTGCCGGCGATTAAACTTCTTTTATTCAGCGTCTCATCAAAAATGAAAACATTTTTGACGATTTAAAAAATCGTTCGGGAAATGAGTTTACTCCCTGGGTACTTTCTTTGTATACTTTTGACTATACGGGCCAAGCCCGGGATTTACGGGAAATCGCGGGTTTTCGTTTGCCGGCGATTAAACTTCTTTTATTCAGCGTCTCATCAAAAATGAAAACATTTTTAAAAACTACAAGTCTTATGCGTTTTAGTGGTGAAAAAATAATTTAAAAAATCGTTCTGGAAATGAGTTTACTCCCTGGGTACTTTCTTTGTATACTTTTGACTATACGGGCCGAGTCCGGGATTTAGGGATATCACAGGTTTTCGTTTGCCGGCGATTAAGCTGCTTTTTTTTCAGTGTCTCATCAAAAATGAAAACATATTTGAAAACTACAAGTCTCATGCGTTTTAATGGTAAAAAAATAATTTAAAAAATCGTTCGGGAAATGAGTTTACTCCCTGGGTACTTTCTTTGTATTCTTTTGACTATGTTCGGGAAATGAGTTTACTCCCTGGGTACTTTCTTTGTATACTTTTGACTATACGGGCCAAGCCGGGATTTACGGGAAATCGCGGGTTTTTGTTTGCCGGCGATTAAACTTCTTTTATTCAGCGTCTCATCAAAAATGAAAACATTCTTGAGAACTACAAGTCTCATGCGTTTTAGTGGTGAAATAATAATTTAAAAAATCGTTCTGGAAATGAGTTTACTCACAAGGTACTTTCTTTGTATACATTCGACTATACGTGCCAAGCCCGGGATTTACGGAAATCGCCGGTTTTCGTTTGCCGGCGATTATAATGCTTTTATTCAGCGTCTCATCAAAAATGAAAACATTCTTGAGAACTACAAGTCTCATGCGTTTTAGTGGTGAAATAATAATTTAAAAAATCGTTTGGGAAATGAGTTTACTTCCTGGGTACTTTCTTTGTATACTTTTGACTATACGGGCTGAGTCCAGGATTTACGGGAAATCGCGGGTTTTCGTTTGCGGGCGATTAAACTTCTTTTATTCAGCGTCTCATCAAAAATGAAAACATTTTTGAAAACTACAAGTCTCATGCGTTTTAGTGGTGAAAAAATAATTTAAAAAATCGTTCGGGAATTGAGTTTACTCCCTGGGTACTTTCTTTGTATTCTTTTGACTATGTTCGGGAAATGAGTTTACTGCCTGGGTACTTTCTTTGTATACTTTTGACTATACGGGCCAAGCCGGGATTTACGGGAAATCGCGGATTTTTGTTTGCCGGCGATTAAACTTCTTTTATTCAGCGTCTCATCAAAAATGAAAACATTTTTAAAAACTACAAGTCTTATGCGTTTTAGTGGTGAAAAAATAATTTAAAAAATCGTTCTGGAAATGAGTTTACTCACAAGGTACTTTCTTTGTATACATTCGACTATACGTGCCAAGCCCGGGATTTACGGAAATCGCCGGTTTTCGTTTCCCGGCGATTATAATGCTTTTATTCAGCGTCTCATCAAAAATGAAAACATTCTTGAGAACTACAAGTCTCATGCGTTTTAGTGGTGAAATAATAATTTAAAAAATCGTTTGGGAAATGAGTTTACTCCCTGGGTACGTTCTTTGTATACTTTTGACTATACGGGCTGAGTCCAGGATTTACGGGAAATCGCGGGTTTTCGTTTGCCGGCGATTAAACTTCTTTTATTCAGCGTCTCATCAAAAATGAAAACATTTTTGAAAACTACAAGTCTCATGCGTTTTAGTGGTGAAAAAATAATTTAAAAAATCGTTCGTGAAATGAGTTTACTCCCTGGGTACTTTCTTTGTATACTTTTGACTATTCGGGCGAAGCCGGGATTTACGGGAAATCGCGGGTTTTTGTTTGCCGGCGATTAAACTTCTTTTATTCAGCGTCTCATCAAAAATGAAAACATTTTTTAAAACTACAAGTCTTATACGTTTTAGTGGTGAAAAAATAATTTAAAAAATCGTTCTGGAAATGAGTTTACTCACAGGGTACTTTCTTTGTATACATTCGACTATACGGGCCAAGCCCGTGATTTACGGGAAATCGCGGGTTTTCATTTGCCGGCGATTAAACTTCTTTTATTCAGCGTCTCATCAAAAATGAAAACATTTTTGACGATTTAAAAAATCGTTCGGGAAATGAGTTTACTCCCTGGGTACTTTCTTTGTATACTTTTGACTATACGGGCCAAGCCCGGGATTTACGGGAAATCGCGGGTTTTCGTTTGCCGGCGATTAAACTTCTTTTATTCAGCGTCTCATCAAAAATGAAAACATTTTTAAAAACTACAAGTCTTATGCGTTTTAGTGGTGAAAAAATAATTTAAAAAATCGTTCTGGAAATGAGTTTACTCCCTGGGTACTTTCTTTGTATACTTTTGACTATACGGGCCGAGTCCGGGATTTAGGGATATCGCAGTTTTTCGTTTGCCGGCGATTAAGCTGCTTTTTTTTCAGTGTCTCATCAAAAATGAAAACATATTTGAAAACTACAAGTCTCATGCGTTTTAGTGGTAAAAAAATAATTTAAAAAATCGTTCGGGAAATGAGTTTACTCCCTGGGTACTTTCTTTGTATACTTTTGACTATGTTCGGGAAATGAGTTTACTCCCTGGGTACTTTCTTTGTATACTTTTGACTATACGGGCCAAGCCGGGATTTACGGGAAATCGCAGGTTTTTGTTTGCCGGCGATTAAACTTCTTTTATTCAGCGTCTCATCAAAAATGAAAACATTTTTAAAAACTACAAGTCTTATGCGTTTTAGTGGGGAAAAAATAATTTAAAAAATCGTTCTGGAAATGAGTTTACTCACAAGGTACTTTCTTTGTATACATTCGACTATACGTGCCAAGCCCGGGATTTACGGGAAATCGCGGTTTTCGTTTGCCGGCGATTATACTGCTTTTATTCAGCGTCTCATCAAAAATGAAAACATTTTTGAAAACTACAAGTCTCATGCGTTTTACTGGTGAAAAAATAATTTAAAAAATCGTTCGGGAAATAAGTTTACTCCCTGGGTACTTTCTTTGTATACTTTTGACTATTCGGGCGAAGCCGGGATTTACGGGAAATCGCGGGTTTTCTTTTGCCGGCGATTAAACTTCTTTTATTCAGCGTCTCATCAAAAATGAAAACATTTTTAAAAACTACAAGTCTTATGCGTTTTAGTGGTGAAAAAATAATTTAAAAAATCGTTCTGGAAATGAGTTTACTCACAGGGTACTTTCTTTGTATACATTCGACTATACGGGCCAAGCCCGTGATTTACGGGAAATCGCGGGTTTTCGTTTGCCGGCGATTAAACTTCTTTTATTCAACGTCTCATCAAAAATGAAAACATTTTTGAAAACTACAAGTCTCATGCGTTTTAGTGGTGAAAAAATAATTTAAAAAATCGTTCGGTAAATGAGTTTACTCCCTGGGTACTTTCTTTGTATACTTTTGACTATACGGGCCAAGCCGGGATTTACGGGAAATCGCGGGTTTTTGTTTGCCGGCGATTAAACTTCTTTTATTCAGGGTCTCATCAAAAATGAAAACATTTTTAAAAACTACAAGTCTTATGCGTTTTAGTGGTGAAAAAATAATTTAAAAAATCGTTCTGGAAATGAGTTTACTCACAAGGTACTTTCTTTGTATACATTCGACTATACGTGCCAAGCCTGGGATTTACGGGAAATCGCGGGTTTTCGTTTGCCGGCGATTATACTGCTTTTATTCAGCGTCTCATCAAAAATGAAAACATTCTTGAGAACTACAAGTCTCATGCGTTTTAGTGGTGAAATAATAATTTAAAAAATCGTTCGGTAAATGAGTTTACTCCCTGGGTACTTTCTTTGTATACTTTTGACTATACGGGCCAAGCCGGGATTAACGGGAAATCGCGGGTTTTTGTTTGCCGGCGATTAAACTTCTTTTATTCAGCGTCTCATCAAAAATGAAAACATTTTTAAAAACTACAAGTCTTATGCGTTTTAGTGGTGAAAAAATAATTTGAAAAATCGTTCTGGAAATGAGTTTACTCACAAGGTACTTTCTTTGTATACATTCGACTATACGTGCCAAGCCCGGGATTTACGGGAAATCGCGGGTTTTCGTTTGCCGGCGATTATACTGCTTTTATTCAGCGTCTCATCAAAAATGAAAACATTCTTGAGAACTACAAGTCTCATGCGTTTTAGTGGTGAAATAATAATTTAAAAAATCGTTTGGGAAATGAGTTTACTCCCTGGGTACTTTTTTTTTGTATACTTTTGACTATACGGGCTGAGTCCAGGATTTACGGGAAATCGCGGGTTTTCGTTTGCCGGCGATTAAACTTCTTTTATTCAGCGTCTCATCAAAAATGAAAACATTTTTGAAAACTACAAGTCTCATGCGTTTTAGTGGTGAAAAAATAATTTAAAAAATCGTTCGGGAAATGAGTTTACTCCCTGGGTACTTTCTTTGTATACTTTTGACTATTCGGGCGAAGCCGGGATTTACGGGAAATCGCGGGTTTTCGTTTGCCGGCGATTAAACTTCTTTTATTCAGCGTCTCATCAAAAATGAAAACATTTTTAAAAACTACAAGTCTCATGCGTTTTAGTGGTGAAAAAATAATTTAAAAAATCGTTCGGTAAATGAGTTTACTCCCTGGGTACTTTCTTTGTATACTTTTGACTATACGGGCCAAGCCGGGATTAACGGGAAATCGCGGGTTTTTGTTTGCCGGCGATTAAACTTCTTTTATTCAGCGTCTCATCAAAAATGAAAACATTTTTAAAAACTACAAGTCTTATGCGTTTTAGTGGTGAAAAAATAATTTGAAAAATCGTTCTGGAAATGAGTTTACTCACAAGGTACTTTCTTTGTATACATTCGACTATACGTGCCAAGCCCGGGATTTACGGGAAATCGCGGGTTTTCGTTTGCCGGCGATTATACTGCTTTTATTCAGCGTCTCATCAAAAATGAAAACATTCTTGAGAACTACAAGTCTCATGCGTTTTAGTGGTGAAATAATAATTTAAAAAATCGTTTGGGAAATGAGTTTACTCCCTGGGTACTTTTTTTTTGTATACTTTTGACTATACGGGCTGAGTCCAGGATTTACGGGAAATCGCGGGTTTTCGTTTGCCGGCGATTAAACTTCTTTTATTCAGCGTCTCATCAAAAATGAAAACATTTTTGAAAACTACAAGTCTCATGCGTTTTAGTGGTGAAAAAATAATTTAAAAAATCGTTCGGGAAATGAGTTTACTCCCTGGGTACTTTCTTTGTATACTTTTGACTATTCGGGCGAAGCCGGGATTTACGGGAAATCGCGGGTTTTCGTTTGCCGGCGATTAAACTTCTTTTATTCAGCGTCTCATCAAAAATGAAAACATTTTTAAAAACTACAAGTCTTATGCGTTTTAGTGGTGAAAAAATAATTTAAAAAATCGTTCTGGAAATGAGTTTACTCACAGGGTACTTTCTTTGTATACATTCGACTATACGGGCCAAGCCCGTGATTTACGGGAAATCGCGGGTTTTCGTTTGCCGGCGATTAAACTTCTTTTATTCAACGTCTCATCAAAAATGAAAACATTTTTGAAAACTACAAGTCTCATGCGTTTTAGTGGTGAAAAAATAAATAAAAAATCGTTCGGTAAATGAGTTTACTCCCTGGGTACTTTCTTTGTATACTTTTGACTATACGAGCCAAGCCCGGGATTTACGGGAAATCGCGGGTTTTCGTTTGCCGGCGATTAAACTTCTTTTATTCAGCGTCTCATCAAAAATGAAAACATTTTTAAAAACTACAAGTCTTATGCGTTTTAGTGGTGAAAAAATAATTTAAAAAATCGTTCTGGAAATGAGTTTACTCACAGGGTACTTTCTTTGTATACATTCGACTATACGGGCCAAGCCCGTGATTTACGGGAAATCGCGGGTTTTCGTTTGCCGGCGATTAAACTTCTTTTATTCAACGTCTCATCAAAAATGAAAACATTTTTGAAAACTACAAGTCTCATGCGTTTTAGTGGTGAAAAAATAATTTAAAAAATCGTTCGGTAAATGAGTTTACTCCCTGGGTACTTTCTTTGTATACTTTTGACTATACGGGCCAAGCCGGGATTTACGGGAAATCGCGGGTTTTTGTTTGCCGGCGATTAAACTTCTTTTATTCAGCGTCTCATCAAAAATGAAAACATTTTTAAAAACTACAAGTCTTATGCGTTTTAGTGGTGAAAAAATAATTTAAAAAATCGTTCTGGAAATGAGTTTACTCACAAGGTACTTTCTTTGTATACATTCGACTATACGTGCCAAGCCCGGGATTTACGGGAAATGGCGGGTTTTCGTTTGCCGGCGATTATACTGCTTTTATTCAGCGTCTCATCAAAAATGAAAACATTCTTGAGAACTACAAGTCTCATGCGTTTTAGTGGTGAAATAATAATTTAAAAAATCGTTTGGGAAATGAGTTTACTCCCTGGGTACTTTTTTTTTGTATACTTTTGACTATACGGGCTGAGTCCAGGATTTACGGGAAATCGCGGGTTTTCGTTTGCCGGCGATTAAACTTCTTTTATTCAGCGTCTTATCAAAAATGAAAACATTTTTGAAAACTACAAGTCTCATGCGTTTTAATGGTGAAAAAATAATTTAAAAAATCGTTCGGGAAATAAGTTTACTCCCTGGGTACTTTCTTTGTATACTTTTGACTATTCGGGCGAAGCCGGGATTTACGGGAAATCGCGGGTTTTCTTTTGCCGGCGATTAAACTTCTTTTATTCAGCGTCTCATCAAAAATGAAAACATTTTTAAAAACTACAAGTCTTATGCGTTTTAGTGGTGAAAAAATAATTTAAAAAATCGTTCTGGAAATGAGTTTACTCACAGGGTACTTTCTTTGTATACATTCGACTATACGGGCCAAGCCCGTGTTTTACGGGAAATCGCGGGTTTTCGTTTGCCGGCGATTAAACTTCTTTTATTCAACGTCTCATCAAAAATGAAAACATTTTTAAAAACTACAAGTCTCATGCGTTTTAGTGGTGAAAAAATAATTTAAAAAATCGTTCGGTAAATGAGTTTACTCCCTGGGTACTTTCTTTGTATACTTTTGACTATACGGGCCAAGCCGGGATTTACGGGAAATCGCGGGTTTTTGTTTGCCGGCGATTAAACTTCTTTTATTCAGCGTCTCATCAAAAATGAAAACATTTTTAAAAACTACAAGTCTTATGCGTTTTAGTGGTGAAAAAATAATTTGAAAAATCGTTCTGGAAATGAGTTTACTCACAAGGTACTTTCTTTGTATACATTCGACTATACGTGCCAAGCCCGGGATTTACGGGAAATCGCGGGTTTTCGTTTGCCGGCGATTATACTGCTTTTATTCAGCGTCTCATCAAAAATGAAAACATTCTTGAGAACTACAAGTCTCATGCGTTTTAGTGGTGAAATAATAATTTAAAAAATCGTTTGGGAAATGAGTTTACTCCCTGGGTACTTTTTTTTTGTATACTTTTGACTATACGGGCTGAGTCCAGGATTTACGGGAAATCGCGGGTTTTCGTTTGCCGGCGATTAAACTTCTTTTATTCAGCGTCTCATCAAAAATGAAAACATTTTGGAAAACTACAAGTCTCATGCGTTTTAGTGGTGAAAAAATAATTTAAAAAATCGTTCGGGAAATGAGTTTACTCCCTGGGTACTTTCTTTGTATACTTTTGACTATTCGGGCGAAGCCGGGATTTACGGGAAATCGCGGGTTTTCGTTTGCCGGCGATTAAACTGCTTTTTTTCAGCGTCTCATCAAAAATGAAAACATATTTGAAAACTACAAGTCTCATGCGTTTTAGTGGTGAAAAAATAATTTAAAAAATCGTTCGGGAAATGAGTTTACTCCCTGGGTAATTTCTTCGTATACTTTTGACTATACGGGTCAAGCCGGGAATTTCGGGAAATCGCGGGTTTTCGTTTGCCGGCGATTAAACTTCTTTTATTCAGCGTCTCATCAAAAATGAAAACATTTTTAAAAACTACATGTCTTATGCGTTTTAGTGGTGAAAAAATAATTTAAAAAATCGTTCTGGAAATGAGTTTACTCACAGGGTACTTTCTTTGTATACATTCGACTATACGGGCCAAGCCCGTGATTTACGGGAAATCGCGGGTTTTCGTTTGCCGGCGATTAAACTTCTTTTATTCAACGTCTCATCAAAAATGAAAACATTTTTGAAAACTACAAGTCTCATGCGTTTTAGTGGTGAAAAAATAATTAAAAAATCGTTCGGTAAATGAGTTTACTCCCTGGGTACTTTCTTTGTATACTTTTGACTATACGGGCCAAGCCCGGGATTTACGGGAAATCGCGGGTTTTCGTTTGCCGGCGATTAAACTTCTTTTATTCAGCGTCTCATCAAAAATGAAAACATTTTTAAAAACTACAAGTCTTATGCGTTTTAGTGGTGAAAAAATAATTTAAAAAATCGTTCTGGAAATGAGTTTACTCACAGGGTACTTTCTTTGTATACATTCGGCTATACGGGCCAAGCCCGTGATTTACGGGAAATCGCGGGTTTTCGTTTGCCGGCGATTAAACTTCTTTTATTCAACGTCTCATCAAAAATGAAAACATTTTTGAAAACTACAAGTCTCATGCGTTTTAGTGGTGAACAAATAATTTAAAAAATCGTTCGGTAAATGAGTTTACTCCCTGGGTACTTTCTTTGTATACTTTTGACTATACGGGCCAAGCCGGGATTTACGGGAAATCGCGGGTTTTTGTTTGCCGGCGATTAAACTTCTTTTATTCAGCGTCTCATCAAAAATGAAAACATTTTTAAAAACTACAAGTCTTATGCGTTTTAGTGGTGAAAAAATAATTTAAAAAATCGTTCTGGAAATGAGTTTACTCACAAGGTACTTTCTTTGTATACATTCGACTATACGTGCCAAGCCCGGGATTTACGGGAAATCGCGGGTTTTCGTTTGCCGGCGATTATACTGCTTTTATTCAGCGTCTCATCAAAAATGAAAACATTCTTGAGAACTACAAGTCTCATGCGTTTTAGTGGTGAAATAATAATTTAAAAAATCGTTTGGGAAATGAGTTTACTCCCTGGGTACTTTTTTTTTGTATACTTTTGACTATACGGGCTGAGTCCAGGATTTACGGGAAATCGCGGGTTTTCGTTTGCCGGCGATTAAACTTCTTTTATTCAGCGTCTCATCAAAAATGAAAACATTTTTGAAAACTACAAGTCTCATGCGTTTTAATGGTGAAAAGATAATTTAAAAAATCGTTCGGGAAATAAGTTTACTCCCTGGGTACTTTCTTTGTATACTTTTGACTATTCGGGCGAAGCCGGGATTTACGGGAAATCGCGGGTTTTTTTTTGCCGGCGATTAAACTTCTTTTATTCAGCGTCTCATCAAAAATGAAAACATTTTTGAAAACTACAAGTCTTATGCGTTTTAGTGGTGAAAAAATAATTTAAAAAATCGTTCTGGAAATGAGTTTACTCACAGGGTACTTTCTTTGTATACATTCGACTATACGGGCCAAGCCCGTGGTTTACGGGAAATCGCGGGTTTTCGTTTGCCGGCGATTAAACTTCTTTTATTCAGCGTCTCATCAAAAATGAAAACATTTTTGAAAACTACAAGTCTCATGCGTTTTAATGGTGAAAAAATAATTTAAAAAATCGTTCGGGAAATAAGTTTACTCCCTGGGTACTTTCTTTGTATACTTTTGACTATTCGGGCGAAGCCGGGATTTACGGGAAATCGCGGGTTTTCTTTTGCGGGCGATTAAACTTCTTTTATTCAGCGTCTCATCAAAAATGAAAACATTTTTGAAAACTACAAGTCTTATGCGTTTTAGTGGTGAAAAAATAATTTAAAAAATCGTTCTGGAAAT
Source organism: Hydractinia symbiolongicarpus (assembly GCF_029227915.1). Taxonomy (NCBI): domain Eukaryota; kingdom Metazoa; phylum Cnidaria; class Hydrozoa; order Anthoathecata; family Hydractiniidae; genus Hydractinia; species Hydractinia symbiolongicarpus. Next base: position 4,429,708 of record NC_079880.1, on the reverse strand, counting down.
GAGTTTACTCACAGGGTACTTTCTTTGTATACATTCGACTATACGGGCCAAGCCCGTGGTTTACGGGAAATCGCGGGTTTTCGTTTGCCGGCGATTAAACTTCTTTTATTCAGCGTCTTATCAAAAATGAAAACATTTTTGAAAACTACAAGTCTCATGCGTTTTAATGGTGAAAAAATAATTTAAAAAATCGTTTGGGAAATGAGTTTACTCCCTGGGTACTTTCTTTGTATACTTTTGACTATACGGGCCAAGCCGGGATTTACGGGAAATCGCGGGTTTTTGTTTGCCGGCGATTAAACTTCTTTTATTCAGCGTCTCATCAAAAATGAAAACATTTTTAAAAACTACAAGTCTTATGCGTTTTAGTGGTGAAAAAATAATTTGAAAAATCGTTCTGGAAATGAGTTTACTCACAAGGTACTTTCTTTGTATACATTCGACTATACGTGCCAAGCCCGGGATTTACGGGAAATCGCGGGTTTTCGTTTGCCGGCGATTATACTGCTTTTATTCAGCGTCTCATCAAAAATGAAAACATTCTTGAGAACTACAAGTCTCATGCGTTTTAGTGGTGAAATAATAATTTAAAAAATCGTTTGGGAAATGAGTTTACTCCCTGGGTACTTTTTTTTTGTATACTTTTGACTATACGGGCTGAGTCCAGGATTTACGGGAAATCGCGGGTTTTCGTTTGCCGGCGATTAAACTTCTTTTATTCAGCGTCTCATCAAAAATGAAAACATTTTGGAAAACTACAAGTCTCATGCGTTTTAGTGGTGAAAAAATAATTTGAAAAATCGTTCTGGAAATGAGTTTACTCACAAGGTACTTTCTTTGTATACATTCGACTATACGTGCCAAGCCCGGGATTTACGGGAAATCGCGGGTTTTCGTTTGCCGGCGATTAAACTGCTTTTTTTCAGCGTCTCATCAAAAATGAAAACATATTTGAAAACTACAAGTCTCATGCGTTTTAGTGGTGAAAAAATAATTTAAAAAATCGTTCGGGAAATGAGTTTACTCCCTGGGTAATTTCTTCGTATACTTTTGACTATACGGGTCAAGCCGGGAATTTCGGGAAATCGCGGGTTTTCGTTTGCCGGCGATTAAACTTCTTTTATTCAGCGTCTCATCAAAAATGAAAACATTTTTAAAAACTACATGTCTTATGCGTTTTAGTGGTGAAAAAATAATTTAAAAAATCGTTCTGGAAATGAGTTTACTCACAGGGTACTTTCTTTGTATACATTCGACTATACGGGCCAAGCCCGTGATTTACGGGAAATCGCGGGTTTTCGTTTGCCGGCGATTAAACTTCTTTTATTCAACGTCTCATCAAAAATGAAAACATTTTTGAAAACTACAAGTCTCATGCGTTTTAGTGGTGAAAAAATAATTAAAAAATCGTTCGGTAAATGAGTTTACTCCCTGGGTACTTTCTTTGTATACTTTTGACTATACGGGCCAAGCCCGGGATTTACGGGAAATTGCGGGTTTTCGTTTGCCGGCGATTAAACTTCTTTTATTCAGCGTCTCATCAAAAATGAAAACATTTTTAAAAACTACAAGTCTTATGCGTTTTAGTGGTGAAAAAATAATTTAAAAAATCGTTCTGGAAATGAGTTTACTCACAGGGTACTTTCTTTGTATACATTCGGCTATACGGGCCAAGCCCGTGATTTACGGGAAATCGCGGGTTTTCGTTTGCCGGCGATTAAACTTCTTTTATTCAACGTCTCATCAAAAATGAAAACATTTTGGAAAACTACAAGTCTCATGCGTTTTAGTGGTGAAAAAATAATTTAAAAAATCGTTCGGGAAATGAGTTTACTCCCTGGGTACTTTCTTTGTATACTTTTGACTATTCGGGCGAAGCCGGGATTTACGGGAAATCGCGGGTTTTCGTTTGCCGGCGATTAAACTGCTTTTTTTCAGCGTCTCATCAAAAATGAAAACATATTTGAAAACTACAAGTCTCATGCGTTTTAGTGGTGAAAAAATAATTTAAAAAATCGTTCGGGAAATGAGTTTACTCCCTGGGTAATTTCTTCGTATACTTTTGAATATACGGGTCAAGCCGGGAATTTCGGGAAATCGCGGGTTTTCGTTTGCCGGCGATTAAACTTCTTTTATTCAGCGTCTCATCAAAAATGAAAACATTTTTAAAAACTACATGTCTTATGCGTTTTAGTGGTGAAAAAATAATTTAAAAAATCGTTCTGGAAATGAGTTTACTCACAGGGTACTTTCTTTGTATACATTCGACTATACGGGCCAAGCCCGTGATTTACGGGAAATCGCGGGTTTTCGTTTGCCGGCGATTAAACTTCTTTTATTCAACGTCTCATCAAAAATGAAAACATTTTTGAAAACTACAAGTCTCATGCGTTTTAGTGGTGAAAAAATAATTAAAAAATCGTTCGGTAAATGAGTTTACTCCCTGGGTACTTTCTTTGTATACTTTTGACTATACGGGCCAAGCCCGGGATTTACGGGAAATCGCGGGTTTTCGTTTGCCGGCGATTAAACTTCTTTTATTCAGCGTCTCATCAAAAATGAAAACATTTTTAAAAACTACAAGTCTTATGCGTTTTAGTGGTGAAAAAATAATTTAAAAAATCGTTCTGGAAATGAGTTTACTCACAGGGTACTTTCTTTGTATACATTCGGCTATACGGGCCAAGCCCGTGATTTACGGGAAATCGCGGGTTTTCGTTTGCCGGCGATTAAACTTCTTTTATTCAACGTCTCATCAAAAATGAAAACATTTTTGAAAACTACAAGTCTCATGCGTTTTAGTGGCGAACAAATAATTTAAAAAATCGTTCGGTAAATGAGTTTACTCCCTGGGTACTTTCTTTGTATACTTTTGACTATACGGGCCAAGCCGGGATTTACGGGAAATCGCGGGTTTTTGTTTGCCGGCGATTAAACTTCTTTTATTCAGCGTCTCATCAAAAATGAAAACATTTTTAAAAACTACAAGTCTTATGCGTTTTAGTGGTGAAAAAATAATTTAAAAAATCGTTCTGGAAATGAGTTTACTCACAAGGTACTTTCTTTGTATACATTCGACTATACGTGCCAAGCCCGGGATTTACGGGAAATCGCGGGTTTTCGTTTGCCGGCGATTATACTGCTTTTATTCAGCGTCTCATCAAAAATGAAAACATTCTTGAGAACTACAAGTCTCATGCGTTTTAGTGGTGAAATAATAATTTAAAAAATCGTTTGGGAAATGAGTTTACTCCCTGGGTACTTTTTTTTTGTATACTTTTGACTATACGGGCTGAGTCCAGGATTTACGGGAAATCGCGGGTTTTCGTTTGCCGGCGATTAAACTTCTTTTATTCAGCGTCTCATCAAAAATGAAAACATTTTTGAAAACTACAAGTCTCATGCGTTTTAATGGTGAAAAAATAATTTAAAAAATCGTTCGGGAAATAAGTTTACTCCCTGGGTACTTTCTTTGTATACTTTTGACTATTCGGGCGAAGCCGGGATTTACGGGAAATCGCGGGTTTTTTTTTGCCGGCGATTAAACTTCTTTTATTCAGCGTCTCATCAAAAATGAAAACATTTTTGAAAACTACAAGTCTTATGCGTTTTAGTGGTGAAAAAATAATTTAAAAAATCGTTCGGGAAATAAGTTTACTCCCTGGGTACTTTCTTTGTATACTTTTGACTATTCGGGCGAAGCCGGGATTTACGGGAAATCGCGGGTTTTCTTTTGCGGGCGATTAAACTTCTTTTATTCAGCGTCTCATCAAAAATGAAAACATTTTTGAAAACTACAAGTCTTATGCGTTTTAGTGGTGAAAAAATAATTTAAAAAATCGTTCTGGAAATGAGTTTACTCACAGGGTACTTTCTTTGTATACATTCGACTATACGGGCCAAGCCCGTGGTTTACGGGAAATCGCGGGTTTTCGTTTGCCGGCGATTAAACTTCTTTTATTCAACGTCTCATCAAAAATGAAAACATTTTTGAAAACTACAAGTCTCATGCGTTTTAGTGGTGAAAAAATAATTTAAAATATCGTTCGGTAAATGAGTTTACTCCCTGGGTACTTTCTTTGTATACTTTTGACTATACGGGCCAAGCCGGGATTTACGGGAAATCGCGGGTTTCTGTTTGCCGGCGATTAAACTTCTTTTATTCAGCGTCTCATCAAAAATGAAAACATTTTTAAAAACTACAAGTCTTATGCGTTTTAGTGGTGAAAAAATAATTTGAAAAATCGTTCTGGAAATGAGTTTACTCACAAGGTACTTTCTTTGTATACATTCGACTATACGTGCCAAGCCCGGGATTTACGGGAAATCGCGGGTTTTCGTTTGCCGGCGATTATACTGCTTTTATTCAGCGTCTCATCAAAAATGAAAACATTTTTAAAAACTACAAGTCTTATGCGTTTTAGTGGTGAAAAAATAATTTAAAAAATCGTTCTGGAAATGAGTTTACTCACAGGGTACTTTCTTTGTATACATTCGACTATACGGGCCAAGCCCGTGATTTACGGGAAATCGCGGGTTTTCGTTTGCCGGCGATTAAACTTCTTTTATTCAACGTCTCATCAAAAATGAAAACATTTTTGAAAACTACAAGTCTCATGCGTTTTAGTGGTGAAAAAATAATTAAAAAATCGTTCGGTAAATGAGTTTACTCCCTGGGTACTTTCTTTGTATACTTTTGACTATACGGGCCAAGCCCGGGATTTACGGGAAATCGCGGGTTTTCGTTTGCCGGCGATTAAACTTCTTTTATTCAGCGTCTCATCAAAAATGAAAACATTTTTAAAAACTACAAGTCTTATGCGTTTTAGTGGTGAAAAAATAATTTAAAAAATTCTTCTGGAAATGAGTTTACTCCCTGGGTACTTTCTTTGTATACTTTTGACTATACGGGCCGAGTCCGGGATTTAGGGATATCGCAGGTTTTCCTTTGCCGGCGATTAAACTGCTTTTTTTCAGCGTCTCATCAAAAATGAAAACATATTTGAAAACTACAAGTCTCATGCGTTTTAGTGGTGAAAAAATAATTTAAAAAATCGTTCGGGAAATGAGTTTACTCCCTGGGTAATTTCTTCGTATACTTTTGACTATACGGGTCAAGCCGGGAATTTCGGGAAATCGCGGGTTTTCGTTTGCCGGCGATTAAACTTCTTTTATTCAGCGTCTCATCAAAAATGAAAACATTTTTAAAAACTACAAGTCTCATGCGTTTTAATGGTGAAAAAATAATTTAAAAAATCGTTCGGGAAATAAGTTTACTCCCTGGGTACTTTCTTTGTATACTTTTGACTATTCGGGCGAAGCCGGGATTTACGGGAAATCGCGGGTTTTCTTTTGCCGGCGATTAAACTTCTTTTATTCAGCGTCTCATCAAAAATGAAAACATTTTTGAAAACTACAAGTCTTATGCGTTTTAGTGGTGAAAAAATAATTTAAAAAATCGTTCTGGAAATGAGTTTACTCACAGGGTACTTTCTTTGTATACATTCGACTATACGGGCCAAGCCCGTGGTTTACGGGAAATCGCGGGTTTTCGTTTGCCGGCGATTAAACTTCTTTTATTCAACGTCTCATCAAAAATGAAAACATTTTTGAAAACTACAAGTCTCATGCGTTTTAGTGGTGAAAAAATAATTTAAAAAATCGTTCGGTAAATGAGTTTACTCCCTGGGTACTTTCTTTGTATACTTTTGACTATACGGGCCAAGCCGGGATTTACGGGAAATCGCGGTTTTTTGTTTGCCGGCGATTAAACTTCTTTTATTCAGCGTCTCATCAAAAATGAAAACATTTTTAAAAACTACAAGTCTTATGCGTTTTAGTGGTGAAAAAATAATTTGAAAAATCGTTCTGGAAATGAGTTTACTCACAAGGTACTTTCTTTGTATACATTCGACTATACATGCCAAGCCCGGGATTTACGGGAAATCGCGGGTTTTCGTTTGCCGGCGATTATACTGCTTTTATTCAGCGTCTCATCAAAAATGAAAACATTCTTGAGAACTACAAGTCTCATGCGTTTTAGTGGTGAAATAATAATTTAAAAAATCGTTTGGGAAATGAGTTTACTCCCTGGGTACTTTTTTTTTGTATACTTTTGACTATACGGGCTGAGTCCAGGATTTACGGGAAATCGCGGGTTTTCGTTTGACGGCGATTAAACTTCTTTTATTCAGCGTCTCATCAAAAATGAAAACATTTTGGAAAACTACAAGTCTCATGCGTTTTAGTGGTGAAAAAATAATTTAAAAAATTGTTCGGGAAATGAGTTTACTCCCTGGGTACTTTCTTTGTATACTTTTGACTATTCGGGCGAAGCCGGGATTTACGGGAAATCGCGGGTTTTCGTTTGCCGGCGATTAAACTTCTTTTATTCAGCGTCTCATCAAAAATGAAAACATTTTTAAAAACTACAAGTCTTATGCGTTTTAGTGGTGAAAAAATAATTTAAAAAATCGTTCTGGAAATGAGTTTACTCACAGGGTACTTTCTTTGTATACATTCGACTATACGGGCCAAGCCCGGGATTTACGGGAAATCGCGGGTTTTCGTTTGCCGGCGATTATACTGCTTTTATTCAGCGTCTCATCAAAAATGAAAACATTCTTGAGAACTACAAGTCTCATGCGTTTTAGTGGTGAAATAATAATTTAAAAAATCGTTTGGGAAATGAGTTTACTCCCTGGGTACTTTTTTTTTGTATACTTTTGACTATACGGGCTGAGTCCAGGATTTACGGGAAATCGCGGGTTTTCGTTTGACGGCGATTAAACTTCTTTTATTCAGCGTCTCATCAAAAATGAAAACATTTTGGAAAACTACAAGTCTCATGCGTTTTAGTGGTGAAAAAATAATTTAAAAAATTGTTCGGGAAATGAGTTTACTCCCTGGGTACTTTCTTTGTATACTTTTGACTATTCGGGCGAAGCCGGGATTTACGGGAAATCGCGGGTTTTCGTTTGCCGGCGATTAAACTTCTTTTATTCAGCGTCTCATCAAAAATGAAAACATTTTTAAAAACTACAAGTCTTATGCGTTTTAGTGGTGAAAAAATAATTTAAAAAATCGTTCTGGAAATGAGTTTACTCACAGGGTACTTTCTTTGTATACATTCGACTATACGGGCCAAGCCCGTGATTTACGGGAAATCGCGGGTTTTCGTTTGCCGGCGATTAAACTTCTTTTATTCAACGTCTCATCAAAAATGAAAACATTTTTGAAAACTACAAGTCTCATGCGTTTTAGTGGTGAAAAAATAATTAAAAAATCGTTCGGTAAATGAGTTTACTCCCTGGGTACTTTCTTTGTATACTTTTGACTATACGGGCCAAGCCCGGGATTTACGGGAAATCGCGGGTTTTCGTTTGCCGGCGATTAAACTTCTTTTATTCAGCGTCTCATCAAAAATGAAAACATTTTTAAAAACTACAAGTCTTATGCGTTTTAGTGGTGAAAAAATAATTTAAAAAATTCTTCTGGAAATGAGTTTACTCCCTGGGTACTTTCTTTGTATACTTTTGACTATACGGGCCGAGTCCGGGATTTAGGGATATCGCAGGTTTTCCTTTGCCGGCGATTAAACTGCTTTTTTTCAGCGTCTCATCAAAAATGAAAACATATTTGAAAACTACAAGTCTCATGCGTTTTAGTGGTGAAAAAATAATTTAAAAAATCGTTCGGGAAATGAGTTTACTCCCTGGGTAATTTCTTCGTATACTTTTGACTATACGGGTCAAGCCGGGAATTTCGGGAAATCGCGGGTTTTTGTTTGCCGGCGATTAAACTTCTTTTATTCAGCGTCTCATCAAAAATGAAAACATTTTTAAAAACTACAAGTCTAATGCGTTTTAATGGTGAAAAAATAATTTAAAAAATCGTTCGGGAAATAAGTTTACTCCCTGGGTACTTTCTTTGTATACTTTTGACTATTCGGGCGAAGCCGGGATTTACGGGAAATCGCGGGTTTTCTTTTGCCGGCGATTAAACTTCTTTTATTCAGCGTCTCATCAAAAATGAAAACATTTTTGAAAACTACAAGTCTTATGCGTTTTAGTGGTGAAAAAATAATTTAAAAAATCGTTCTGGAAATGAGTTTACTCACAGGGTACTTTCTTTGTATACATTCGACTATACGGGCCAAGCCCGTGGTTTACGGGAAATCGCGGGTTTTCGTTTGCCGGCGATTAAACTTCTTTTATTCAACGTCTCATCAAAAATGAAAACATTTTTGAAAACTACAAGTCTCATGCGTTTTAGTGGTGAAAAAATAATTTAAAAAATCGTTCGGTAAATGAGTTTACTCCCTGGGTACTTTCTTTGTATACTTTTGACTATACGGGCCAAGCCGGGATTTACGGGAAATCGCGGGTTTTTGTTTGCCGGCGATTAAACTTCTTTTATTCAGCGTCTCATCAAAAATGAAAACATTTTTAAAAACTACAAGTCTTATGCGTTTTAGTGGTGAAAAAATAATTTGAAAAATCGTTCTGGAAATGAGTTTACTCACAAGGTACTTTCTTTGTATACATTCGACTATACGTGCCAAGCCCGGGATTTACGGGAAATCGCGGGTTTTCGTTTGCCGGCGATTATACTGCTTTTATTCAGCGTCTCATCAAAAATGAAAACATTCTTGAGAACTACAAGTCTCATGCGTTTTAGTGGTGAAATAATAATTTAAAAAATCGTTTGGGAAATGAGTTTACTCCCTGGGTACTTTTTTTTTGTATACTTTTGACTATACGGGCTGAGTCCAGGATTTACGGGAAATCGCGGGTTTTCGTTTGACGGCGATTAAACTTCTTTTATTCAGCGTCTCATCAAAAATGAAAACATTTTGGAAAACTACAAGTCTCATGCGTTTTAGTGGTGAAAAAATAATTTAAAAAATTGTTCGGGAAATGAGTTTACTCCCTGGGTACTTTCTTTGTATACTTTTGACTATTCGGGCGAAGCCGGGATTTACGGGAAATCGCGGGTTTTCGTTTGCCGGCGATTAAACTTCTTTTATTCAGCGTCTCATCAAAAATGAAAACATTTTTAAAAACTACAAGTCTTATGCGTTTTAGTGGTGAAAAAATAATTTAAAAAATCGTTCTGGAAATGAGTTTACTCACAGGGTACTTTCTTTGTATACATTCGACTATACGGGCCAAGCCCGTGATTTACGGGAAATCGCGGGTTTTCGTTTGCCGGCGATTAAACTTCTTTTATTCAACGTCTCATCAAAAATGAAAACATTTTTGAAAACTACAAGTCTCATGCGTTTTAGTGGTGAAAAAATAATTAAAAAATCGTTCGGTAAATGAGTTTACTCCCTGGGTACTTTCTTTGTATACTTTTGACTATACGGGCCAAGCCCGGGATTTACGGGAAATCGCGGGTTTTCGTTTGCCGGCGATTAAACTTCTTTTATTCAGCGTCTCATCAAAAATGAAAACATTTTTAAAAACTACAAGTCTTATGCGTTTTAGTGGTGAAAAAATAATTTAAAAAATTCTTCTGGAAATGAGTTTACTCCCTGGGTACTTTCTTTGTATACTTTTGACTATACGGGCCGAGTCCGGGATTTAGGGATATCGCAGGTTTTCCTTTGCCGGCGATTAAACTGCTTTTTTTCAGCGTCTCATCAAAAATGAAAACATATTTGAAAACTACAAGTCTCATGCGTTTTAGTGGTGAAAAAATAATTTAAAAAATCGTTCGGGAAATGAGTTTACTCCCTGGGTAATTTCTTCGTATACTTTTGACTATACGGGTCAAGCCGGGAATTTCGGGAAATCGCGGGTTTTCGTTTGCCGGCGATTAAACTTCTTTTATTCAGCGTCTCATCAAAAATGAAAACATTTTTAAAAACTACATGTCTTATGCGTTTTAGTGGTGAAAAAATAATTTAAAAAATCGTTCTGGAAATGAGTTTACTCACAGGGTACTTTCTTTGTATACATTCGACTATACGGGCCAAGCCCGTGATTTACGGGAAATCGCGGGTTTTCGTTTGCCGGCGATTAAACTTCTTTTATTCAGCGTCTAATCAAAAATGAAAACATTTTTGAAAACTACAAGTCTCATGCGTTTTAGTGGTGAAAAAATAATTTAAAAAATCGTTCGGGAAATGAGTTTAATCCCTGGGTACTTTCTTTGTATACTTTTGACTATACGGGCTGAGTCCAGGATTTACGGGAAATCGCGGGTTTTCGTTTGCCGGCGATTAAACTTCTTTTATTCAGCGTCTCATCAAAAATGAAAACATTTTTAAAAACTACAAGTCTCATGCGTTTTAGTGGTGAAAAAATAATTTAAAAAATCGTTCGGGAAATGAGTTTACTCCCTGGGTACTTTCTTTGTATACTTTTGACTATTCGGGCGAAGCCGGGATTTACGGGAAATCGCGGGTTTTCGTTTGCCGGCGATTAAACTTCTTTTATTCAGCGTCTCATCAAAAATGAAAACATTTTTAAAAACTACAAGTCTTATGCGTTTTAGTGGTGAAAAAATAATTTAAAAAATCGTTCTGGAAATGAGTTTACTCACAGGGTACTTTCTTTGTATACATTCGACTATACGGGCCAAGCCCGTGATTTACGGGAAATCGCGGGCTTTCGTTTGCCGGCGATTAAACTTCTTTTATTCAACGTCTCATCAAAAATGAAAACATTTTTGAAAACTACAAGTCTCATGCGTTTTAGTGGTGAAAAAATAATTAAAAAATCGTTCGGTAAATGAGTTTACTCCCTGTGTACTTTCTTTGTATACTTTTGACTATACGGGCCAAGCCCGGGATTTACGGGAAATCGCGGGTTTTCGTTTGCCGGCGATTAAACTTCTTTTATTCAGCGTCTCATCAAAAATGAAAACATTTTTAAAAACTACAAGTCTTATGCGTTTTAGTGGTGAAAAAATAATTTAAAAAATCCTTCTGGAAATGAGTTTACTCCCTGGGTACTTTCTTTGTATACTTTTGACTATACGGGCCGAGTCCGGGATTTAGGGATATCGCAGGTTTTCCTTTGCCGGCGATTAAACTGCTTTTTTTCAGCGTCTCATCAAAAATGAAAACATATTTGAAAACTACAAGTCTCATGCGTTTTAGTGGTGAAAAAATAATTTAAAAAATCGTTCGGGAAATGAGTTTACTCCCTGGGTAATTTCTTCGTATACTTTTGACTATACGGGTCAAGCCGGGAATTTCGGGAAATCGCGGGTTTTCGTTTGCCGGCGATTAAACTTCTTTTATTCAGCGTCTCATCAAAAATGAAAACATTTTTAAAAACTACAAGTCTTATGCGTTTTAGTGGTGAAAAAATAATTTAAAAAATCGTTCTGGAAATGAGTTTACTCACAGGGTACTTTCTTTGTATACATTCGACTATACGGGCCAAGCCCGTGATTTACGGGAAATCGCGGGTTTTCGTTTGCCGGCGATTAAACTTCTTTTATTCAGCGTCTCATCAAAAATGAAAACATTTTTGAAAACTACAAGTCTCATGCGTTTTAGTGGTGAAAAAATAATTTAAAAAATCGTTCGGGAAATGAGTTTAATCCCTGGGTACTTTCTTTGTATACTTTTGACTATACGGCCAAGCCCGGGATTTACGGGAAATCGCGGGTTTTCGTTTGCCGGCGATTAAACTTCTTTTATTCAGCGTCTCATCAAAAATGAAAACATTTTTAAAAACTACAAGTCTTATGCGTTTTAGTGGTGAAAAAATAATTTAAAAAATCGTTCGGGAAATGAGTTTAATCCCTGGGTACTTTCTTTGTATACTTTTGACTATACGGCCAAGCCCGGGATTTACGGGAAATCGCGGGTTTTCGTTTGCCGGCGATTAAACTTCTTTTATTCAGCGTCTCATCAAAAATGAAAACATTTTTAAAAACTACAAGTCTTATGCGTTTTAGTGGTGAAAAAATAATTTAAAAAATCCTTCTGGAAATGAGTTTACTCCCTGGGTACTTTCTTTGTATACTTTTGACTATACGGGCCGAGTCCGGGATTTAGGGATATCGCAGGTTTTCGTTTGCCGGCGATTAAACTGCTTTTTTTTAGCGTCTCATTAAAAATGAAAACATATTTGAAAACTACAAGTCTCATGCGTTTTAGTGGTGAAAAAATAATTTAAAAAATCGTTCGGGAAATGAGTTTACTCCCTGGGTAATTTCTTTGTATACTTTTGACTATACGGGTCAAGCCGGGAATTTCAGGAAATCGCGGGTTTTCGTTTGCCGGCGATTAAACTTCTTTTATTCAGGGTCTCATCAAAAATGAAAACATTTTTAAAAACTACAAGTCTTATGCGTTTTAGTGGTGAAAAAATAATTTAAAAAATTGTTCTGGAAATGAGTTTACTCACAGGGTACTTTCTTTGTATACATTCGACTATACGTGCCAAGCCCGGGATTTACGGGAAATCGCGGGTTTTCGTTTGCCGGCGATTATACTGCTTTTATTCAGCGTCTCATCAAAAATGAAAACATTCTTGAGAACTACAAGTCTCATGCGTTTTAGTGGTGAAATAATAATTTAAAAAATCGTTTGGGAAATGAGTTTACTCCCTGGGTACTTTCTTTGTATACTTTTGACTATACGGGCTGAGTCCAGGATTTACGGGAAATCGCGGGTTTTTGTTTGCCGGCGATTAAACTTCTTTTATTCAGCGTGTCATCAAAAATGAAAACATTTTTGAAAACTACAAGTCTCATGCGTTTTAGTGGTGAAAAAATAATTTAAAAAATCGTTTGGGAAATGAGTTTACTCCCTGTGTACTTTCTTTGTATACTTTTGACTATACGGGCCAAGCCGGGATTTACGGGAAATCGCGGGTTTTCGTTTGCCGGCGATTAAACTTCTTTTATTCAGCGTCTCATCAAAAATGAAAAGATTTTTAAAAACTACAAGTCTTATGCGTCTTAGTGGTGAAAAAATAATTTAAAAAATCGTTCTGGAAATGAGTTTACTCACAGGGTACTTTCTTTGTATACATTCGACTATACGGGCCAAGCCCGGGATTTACGGGAAATCGCGGGTTTTCGTTTTCCGGCTATTAAACCTCTTTCATTAAGCGTCTCATCAAATATGAAAACATTTTTGAAAACTACAAGTCTCATGCGTTTTAGTGGTGAAAAAAAAATTTAAAAAATCGTTCGGGAAATGAGTTTACTCCCTGGGTACTTTCTTTGTATACATTCGACTATACGGGCCAAGCCCCGGATTTACGGGAAAACGCGGGATTTCGTTTGCCGGCGATTAAACCTCTTTCATTAAGCTTCTCATCAAAAATGAAAACATTTTTGAAAACTACAAGTCTCATGCGTTTTAGAGGTGAAAAAATAATTTAAAAATCGTTCGGGAAATGAGTTTACTTCCTGGGTACTTTCTTTGTATAATTTTGACTATACGGGCCGAGTCCGGGATTTACGGAAAATCGCGGATTTTCGTTTGCCGGCGATTAAACTTCTTTTATTCAGCGTCCCATCAAATATGAAAATATTTTTGAAAACTACAAGTCTCATGCATTTAGTGGTAAAAAGATAATATAAAAAATCGTTCGGGAAATGAGTTTACTCCCTGGGTACTTTCTTTGTATACTTTTGACTATACGGGCCAAGCCCGGGATTTACGGGAAATTGCGGGTTTTCGTTTGCCGGCGATTAAACTTCTTTTATTCAGCGTCTCATCAAAAATGAAAACATTTTTGAAAACTACAAGTCTCATGCGTTTTAGTGGTGAAAAAATAATTTAAAAAATCGTTCGGGAAGTGAGTTTACTCCCTGGGTACTTTCTTTGTATACTTTTGACTATACGGGCCAGGCCGGGATTTACGGGAAATCGCGGGTTTTCGTTTGCCGGCGATTAAACTTCTTTTATTCAGCGTCTCATCAAAAATGAAAACATTTTTAAAAACTACAAGTCTTATGCGTTTTAGTGGTGAAAAAATAATTCAAAAAATCGTTCTGGAAATGAGTTTACTCACAGGGTACTTTCTTTGTTTACATTCGACTATACGTGCCAAGCCCGGGATTTACGGGAAATCGCGGGTTTTCGTTTGCCGGCGATTATACTGCTTTTATTCAGCGTCTCATCAAAAATGAAAACATTCTTGAGAACTACAAGTCTCATGCGTTTTAGTGGTGAAATAATAATTTAAAAAATCGTTTGGGAAATGAGTTTACTCCCTGGGTACTTTCTTTGTATACTTTTGACTATACGGGCTCAGTCCAGGATTTACGGGAAATCGCGGGTTTTCGTTTGCCGGCGATTAAACTTCTTTTATTCAGCGTCTCATCAAAAATGAAAACATTTTTGAAAACTACAAGTCTCATGCGTTTTAGTGGTGAAAAAATAATTTAAAAAATCGTTTGGGAAATGAGTTTACTCCCTGTGTACTTTCTTTGTATACTTTTGACTATACGGGCCAAGCCGGGATTTACGTGAAATCGCGGGTTTTCGTTTGCCGGCGATTAAACTTCTTTTATTCAGCGTCTCATCAAAAATGAAAACATTTTTAAAAACTAAAAGTCTTATGCGTTTTAGTGGTGAAAAAATAATTTAAAAAATCGTTCTGGAAATGAGTTTACTCACAGGGTACTTTCTTTGTATACATTCGACTATACGGGCCAAGCCCGGGATTTACGGGAAATCGCGGGTTTTCGTTTTCCGGCGATTAAACCTCTTTCATTAAGCGTCTCATCAAAAATGAAAACATTTTTGAAAACTACAAGTCTCATGCGTTTTAGTGGTGAAAAAAAAATTTAAAAAATCGTTCGGGAAATGAGTTTACTCCCTGGGTACTTTCTTTGTATACATTCGACTATACGGGCCAAGCCCCGGATTTACGGGAAAACGCGGGATTTCGTTTGCCGGCGATTAAACCTCTTTCATTAAGCTTCTCATCAAAAATGAAAACATTTTTGAAAACTACAAGTCTCATGCGTTTTAGTGGTGAAAAAATAATTTAAAAAATCGTTCGGGAAATGAGTTTACTCCCTGGGTACTTTCTTTGTATAATTTTGACTATACGGGCCGAGTCCGGGATTTACGGGAAATCGCGGATTTTCGTTTGCCGGCGATTAAACTTCTTTTATTCAGCGTCTCATCAAAAATGAAAACATTTTTAAAAACTACAAGTCTTATGCGTCTTAGTGGTGAAAAAATAATTTAAAAAATCGTTCTGGAATTGAGTTTACTCACAGGGTACTTTCTTTGTATACATTCGACTATACGGGCCAAGCCCAGGATTTACGGGAAATCGCGGGTTTTCGTTTTCCGGCGATTAAACCTCTTTCATTAAGCGTCTCATCAAATATGAAAACATTTTTGAAAACTACAAGTCACATGCGTTTTAGTGGTGAAAAAAAAATTTAAAAAATCGTTCGGGAAATGAGTTTACTCCCTGGGTACTTTCTTTGTATACATTCGACTATACGGGCCAAGCCCCGGATTTACGGGAAAACGCGGGATTTCGTTTGCCGGCGATTAAACCTCTTTCACTAAGCTTCTCATCAAAAATGAAAACATTTTTGAAAACTACAAGTCTCATGCGTTTTAGTGGTGAAAAAATAATTTAAAAATCGTTCGGGAAATGAGTTTACTCCCTGGGTACTTTCTTTGTATAATTTTGACTATACGGGCCGAGTCCGGGATTTACGGGAAATCGCGG
Organism: Hydractinia symbiolongicarpus; assembly: GCF_029227915.1. NCBI lineage: Eukaryota > Metazoa > Cnidaria > Hydrozoa > Anthoathecata > Hydractiniidae > Hydractinia > Hydractinia symbiolongicarpus. The sequence goes on along the minus strand of NC_079880.1, from coordinate 4,414,031 downwards.
ATTTTCGTTTGCCGGCGATTAAACTTCTTTTATTCAGCGTCCCATCAAATATGAAAATATTTTTGAAAACTACAAGTCTCATGCGTTTAGTGGTAAAAAGATAATATAATATATTGTATACTTTTGACTATACGGGCCAAGCCCGGGATTTACGGGAAATTGCGGGTTTTCGTTTGCCGGCGATTAAACTTCTTTTATTCAGCGTCTCATCAAAAATGAAAACATTTTTGAAAACTACAAGTCTCATGCGTTTTAGTGTTGAAAAAATAATTTAAAAAATCCTTCGGGAAGTGAGTTTACTCCCTGGGTACTTTCTTTGTATACTTTTGACTATACGGGCCAGGCCGGGATTTACGGGAAATCGCGGGTTTTCGTTTGCCGGCGATTAAACTTCTTTTATTCAGCGTCTCATCAAAAATGAAAACATTTTTAAAAACTACAAGTCTTATGCGTTTTAGTGGTGAAAAAATAATTCAAAAAATCGTTCTGGAAATGAGTTTACTCACAGGGTACTTTCTTTGTATACATTCGACTATACGTGCCAAGCCCGGGATTTACGGGAAATCGCGGGTTTTCGTTTGCCGGCGATTATACTGCTTTTATTCAGCGTCTCAACAAAAATGAAAACATTCTTGAGAACTACAAGTCTCATGCGTTTTAGTGGTGAAATAATAATTTAAAAAATCGTTTGGGAAATGAGTTTACTCCCTGGGTACTTTCTTTGTATACTTTTGACTATACGGGCTCAGTCCAGGATTTACGGGAAATCGCGGGTTTTCGTTTGCCGGCGATTAAACTTCTTTTATTCAGCGTCTCATCAAAAATGAAAACATTTTTGAAAACTACAAGTCTCATGCGTTTTAGTGGTGAAAAAATAATTTAAAAAATCGTTTGGGAAATGAGTTTACTCCCTGTGTACTTTCTTTGTATACTTTTGACTATACGGGCCAAGCCGGGATTTACGTGAAATCGCGGGTTTTCGTTTGCCGGCGATTAAACTTCTTTTATTCAGCGTCTCATCAAAAATGAAAACATTTTTAAAAACTAAAAGTCTTATGCGTTTTAGTGGTGAAAAAATAATTTAAAAAATCGTTCTGGAAATGAGTTTACTCACAGGGTACTTTCTTTGTATACGTTCGACTATACGGGCCAAGCCCGGGATTTACGGGAAATCGCGGGTTTTCGTTTTCCGGCGATTAAACCTCTTTCATTAAGCGTCTCATCAAAAATGAAAACATTTTTGAAAACTACAAGTCTCATGCGTTTTAGTGGTGAAAAAAAAATTTAAAAAATCGGGAAATGAGTTTACTCCCTGGGTACTTTCTTTGTATACATTCGACTATACGGGCCAAGCCCCGGATTTACGGGAAAACGCGGGATTTCGTTTGCCGGCGATTAAACCTCTTTCATTAAGCTTCTCATCAAAAATGAAAACATTTTTGAAAACTACAAGTCTCATGCGTTTTAGTGGTGAAAAAATAATTTAAAAAATCGTTCGGGAAATGAGTTTACTCCCTGGGTACTTTCTTTGTATAATTTTGACTATACGGGCCGAGTCCGGGATTTACGGGAAATCGCGGATTTTTGTTTGCCGGCGATTAAACTTCTTTTATTCAGCGTCCCATCAAATATGAAAATATTTTTGAAAACTACAAGTCTCATGCGTTTAGTGGTAAAAAAATAATATAAAAAATCGTTCGGGAAATGAGTTTACTCCCTGGGTACTTTCTTTGTATACTTTTGACTATACGGGCCAAGCCCGGGATTTACGGGAAATTGCGGGTTTTCGTTTGCCGGCGATTAAACTTCTTTTATTCAGCGTCTCATCAAAAATGAAAACATTTTTGAGAACTACAAGTCTCATGCGTTTTAGTGGTGAAAAAATAATTTAAAAAATCATTTGGGAAGTGAGTTTACTCCCTGTGTACTTTCTTTGTATACTTTTGACTATACGCGCCAAGCCGGGATTTACGGGAAATCGCGGGTTTTCGTTTGCCGGCGATTAAACTTCTTTTATTCAGCGTCTCATCAAAAATGAAAACATTTTTAAAAACTACAAGTCTTATGCGTCTTAGTGGTGAAAAAATAATTTAAAAAATCGTTCTGGAAATGAGTTAACTCACAGGGTACTTTCTTTGTATACATTCGACTATACGGGCCAAGCCCGGGATTTACGGGAAATCGCGGGTTTTCGTTTTCCGGCGATTAAACCTCTTTCATTAAGCGTCTCATCAAATATGAAAACATTTTTGAAAACTACAAGTCTCATGCGTTTTAGTGGTGAAAAAAAAATTTAAAAAATCGTTCGGGAAATGAGTTTACTCCCTGGGTACTTTCTTTGTATACATTCGACTATACGGGCGAAGCCCCGGATTTACGGGAAAACGCGGGATTTCGTTTGCCGGCGATTAAACCTCTTTCATTAAGCTTCTCATCAAAAATGAAAACATTTTTGAAAACTACAAGTCTCATGCGTTTTAGTGGTGAAAAAAAAATTAAAAATCGTTCGGGAAATGAGTTTACTCCCTGGGTACTTTCTTTGTATAATTTTGACTATACGGGCCGAGTCCGGGATTTACGGGAAATCGCGGATTTTCGTTTGCCGGCGATTAAACTTCTTTTATTCAGCGTCCCATCAAATATGAAAATATTTTTGAAAACTACAAGTCTCATGCGTTTAGTGGTAAAAAGATAATATAAAAAATCGTTCTGGAAATGAGTTTACTCACAGGGTACTTTCTTTGTATACATTCGACTATACGGGCCAAGCCCCGGATTTACGGGAAATCGCGGATTTTCGTTTTCCGGCGATTAAACTTCTTTCATTAAGCGTCTCATCAAATATGAAAACATTTTTGAAAACTACAAGTCTCATGCGTTTTAGTGGTGAAAAAAAAATTTAAAAAATCGTTCGGGAAATGAGTTTACTCCCTGGGTACTTTCTTTGTATACATTCGACTATACGGGCCAAGCCCCGGATTTACGGGAAAACGCGGGATTTCGTTTGCCGGCGATTAAACCTCTTTCATTAAGCTTCTCATCAAAAATGAAAACATTTTTGAAAACTACAAGTCTCATGCGTTTTAGTGGTGAAAAAATAATTTAAAAATCGTTCGGGAAATGAGTTTACTCCCTGGGTACTTTCTTTGTATAATTTTGACTATACGGGCCGAGTCCGGGATTTACGGGAAATCGCAGATTTTCGTTTGCCGGCGATTAAACTTCTTTTATTCAGCGTCCCATCAAATATGAAAATATTTTTGAAAACTACAAGTCTCATGCGTTTAGTGGTAAAAAGATAATATAAAAAATCGTTCGGGAAATGAGTTTACTCCCTGGGTACTTTCTTTGTATACTTTTGACTATACGGGCCAAGCCCGGGATTTACGGGAAATTGCGGGTTTTCGTTTGCCGGCGATTAAACTTCTTTTATTCAGCGTCTCATCAAAAATGAAAACATTTTTGAAAACTACAAGTCTCATGCGTTTTAGTGGTGAAAAAATAATTTAAAAAATCGTTCGGGAAGTGAGTTTACTTCCTGGGTACTTTCTTTGTATACTTTTGACTATACGGGCCAGGCTGGGATTTACGGGAAATCGCGGGTTTTCGTTTGCCGGCGATTAAACTTCTTTTATTCAGCGTCTCATCAAAAATGAAAACATTTTTAAAAACTACAAGTCTCATGCGTTTTAGTGGTGAAATAATAATTTAAAAAATCGTTTGGGAAATGAGTTTACTCCCTGGGTACTTTCTTTGTATACTTTTGACTATACGGGCTCAGTCCAGGATTTACGGGAAATCGCGGGTTTTCGTTTGCCGGCGATTAAACTTCTTTTATTCAGCGTCTCATCAAAAATGAAAACATTTTTGAAAACTACAAGTCTCATGCGTTTTAGTGGTGAAAAAATAATTTAAAAAATCGTTTGGGAAATGAGTTTACTCCCTGTGTACTTTCTTTGTATACTTTTGACCATACGGGCTAAGCCGGGATTTACGTGAAATCGCGGGTTTTCGTTTGCCGGCGATTAAACTTCTTTTATTCAGCGTCTCATCAAAAATGAAAACATTTTTAAAAACTAAAAGTCTTATGCGTTTTAGTGGTGAAAAAATAATTTAAAAAATCGTTCTGGAAATGAGTTTACTCACAGGGTACTTTCTTTGTATACATTCGACTATACGGGCCAAGCCCGGGATTTACGGGAAATCGCGGGTTTTCGTTTTCCGGCGATTAAACCTCTTTCATTAAGCGTCTCATCAAAAATGAAAACATTTTTGAAAACTACAAGTCTCATGCGTTTTAGTTGTGAAAAAAAATTTAAAAAATCGTTCGGGAAATGAGTTTACTCCCTGGGTACTTTCTCTGTATACATTCGACTATACGGGCCAAGCCCCGGATTTACGGGAAAACGCGGGATTTCGTTTGCCGGCGATTAAACCTCTTTCATTAAGCTTCTCATCAAAAATGAAAACATTTTTGAAAACTACAAGTCTCATGCGTTTTAGTGGTGAAAAAATAATTTAAAAAATCGTTCGGGAAATGAGTTTACTCCCTGGGTACTTTCTTTGTATAATTTTGACTATACGGGCCGAGTCCAGGATTTACGGGAAATCGCGGATTTTCGTTTGCCGGCGATTAAACTTCTTTTATTCAGCGTCCCATCAAATATGAAAATATTTTTGAAAACTACAAGTCTCATGCGTTTAGTGGTAAAAAGATAATATAAAAAATCGTTCGGGAAATGAGTTTACTCCCTGGGTACTTTCTTTGTATACTTTTGACTATACGGGCCAAGCCGGGATTTACGGGAAATCGCGGGTTTTCGTTTGCCGGCGATTAAACTTCTTTTATTCAGCGTCCCATCAAATATGAAAATATTTTTGAAAACTACAAGTCTTATGCGTTTTAGTGGTGAAAAAATAATTTAAAAAATCGTTCTGGAAATGAGTTTACTCACAGGGTACTTTCTTTGTAAACTTTTGACTATACGGGCCGAGTCCGGGGTTTACGGGAAATGGCGGGTTTTCGTTTGCCGGCGATTAAACCTCTTTCATTAAGCGTCTCATCAAAAATGAAAGCATTTTTGAAAACTACAAGTCTCATGCGTTTTAGTGGTGAAAAAATAATTTAAAAAATCGTTCGGGAAATGAGTTTACTCCCTGGGTACTTTCTTTGTATAATTTTGACTATACGGGCCGAGTCCGGGATTTACGGGAAATCGCGGATTTTCGTTTGCCGGCTCTAAAACTTCTTTTATTCAGCGTCCCATCAAATATGAAAATATTTTTGAAAACTACAAGTCTCATGCGTTTAGTGGTAAAAAGATAATATAAAAAATCGTTCGGGAAATGAGTTTACTCCCTGGGTACTTTCTTTGTATGCTTTTGACTATACGGGCCAAGCCCGGGATTTACGGGAAATTGCGGGTTTTCGTTTGCCGGCGATTAATCTTCTTTTATTCAGCGTCTCATCAAAAATGAAAACATTTTTGAAAACTACAAGTCTCATGCGTTTTAGTGGTGAAATAATAATTTAAAAAATCGTTTGGGAAATGAGTTTACTCCCTGGGTACTTTCTTTGTATACTTTTGACTATACGGGCTGAGTCCAGGATTTACGGGAAATCGCGGGTTTTCGTTTGCCGGCGATTAAACTTCTTTTATTCAGCGTCTCATCAAAAATGAAAACATTTTTGAAAACTACAAGTCTCATGCGTTTTAGTGGTGAAAAAATAATTTAAAAAATCGTTTGGGAAATGAGTTTACTCCCTGTGTACTTTGTTTGTATACTTTTGACTATACGGGCCAAGCCGGGATTTACGGGAAATCGCGGGTTTTCGTTTGCCGGCGATTAAACCTCTTTCATTAAGCGTCTCATCAAAAATGAAAGCATTTTTGAAAACTACAAGTCTCATGCGTTTTAGTGGTGAAAAAATAATTTAAAAAATCGTTCGGGAAATGAGTTTACTCCCTGGGTACTTTCTTTGTATAATTTTGACTATACGGGCCGAGTCCGGGATTTACGGGAAATCGCGGATTTTCGTTTGCCGGCTCTAAAACTTCTTTTATTCAGCGTCCCATCAAATATGAAAATATTTTTGAAAACTACAAGTCTCATGCGTTTAGTGGTAAAAAGATAATATAAAAAATCGTTCGGGAAATGAGTTTACTCCCTGGGTACTTTCTTTGTATGCTTTTGACTATACGGGCCAAGCCCGGGATTTACGGGAAATTGCGGGTTTTCGTTTGCCGGCGATTAATCTTCTTTTATTCAGCGTCTCATCAAAAATGAAAACATTTTTGAAAACTACAAGTCTCATGCGTTTTAGTGGTGAAAAAATAATTTAAAAAATCGTTCGGGAAGTGAGTTTACTCCCTGGGTACTTTCTTTGTATACTTTTGACTATACGGGCCAAGCCGGGATTTACGGGAAATCGCGGGTTTTCGTTTGCCGGCGATTAAACTTCTTTTATTCAGCGTCTCATCAAAAATGAAAACATTTTTAAAAACTACAAGTCTTATGCGTTTTAGTGGTGAAAAAATAATTTAAAAAATCGTTCTGGAAATGAGTTTACTAACAGGGTACTTTCTTTGTATACTTTTGACTATACGGGCCGAGTCCGGGGTTTACGGGAAATGGCGGTTTTCGTTTGCCGGCGATTAAACTTCTTTTATTCAGCGTCTCATCAAAAATGAAAACATTTTTGAAAACTACAAGTCTCATGCGTTTTAGTGGTGAAAAAATAATTTAAAAAATCGTTCGGGAAATGAGTTTACTCCCTGGGTACTTTCTTTGTATACTTTTGACTATACGGGCCAAGCCGGGATTTACGGGAAATCGCGGGTTTTCGTTTGCCGGCGATTAAACTTCTTTTATTCAGCGTCTCATCAAAAATGAAAACATTTTTAAAAACTACAAGTCTTATGCGTTTTAGTGGTGAAAAAATAATTTAAAAAATCGTTCTGGAAATGAGTTTACTCACAGGGTACTTTCTTTGTATACATTCGACTATACGGGCCAAGCCCGGGATTTACGGGAAATCGCGGGTTTTCGTTTTCCGGCGATTAAACCTCTTTCATTAAGCGTCTCATCAAAAATGAAAACATTTTTGAAAACTACAAGTCTCATGCGTTTTAGTGGTGAAAAAATAATTTAAAAAATCGTTCGGGAAATGAGTTTACTCCCTGGGTACTTTCTTTGTATAATTTTGACTATACGGGCCGAGTCCGGGATTTACGGGAAATCGCGGATTTTCGTTTGCCGGCGATTGAACTTCTTTTATTCAGCGTCCCATCAAATATGAAAATATTTTTGAAAACTACAAGTCTCATGCGTTTAGTGGTAAAAAGATAATATAAAAAATCGTTCGGGAAATGAGTTTACTCCCTGGGTACTTTCTTTGTATACTTTTGACTATACGGGCCAAGCCGGGATTTACGGGAAATCGCGGGTTTTCGTTTGCCGGCGATTAAACTTCTTTTATTCAGCGTCTCATCAAAAATGAAAACATTTTTAAAAACTACAAGTCTTATGCGTTTTAGTGGTGAAAAAATAATTTAAAAAATCGTTCTGGAAATGAGTTTACTAACAGGGTACTTTCTTTGTATACTTTTGACTATACGGGCCGAGTCCGGGGTTTACGGGAAATGGCGGTTTTCGTTTGCCGGCGATTAAACTTCTTTTATTCCGCGTCTCATCAAAAATGAAAACATTTTTGAAAACTACAAGTCTCATGCGTTTTAGTGGTGAAAAAATAATTTAAAAAATCGATCGGGAAATGAGTTTACTCCCTGGGTACTTTCTTTGTATACTTTTGACTATACGGGCGAAGCCGGGATTTACGGGAAATCGCGGGTTTTCGTTTGCCGGCGATTAAACTTCTTTTATTCAGCGTCTCATCAAAAATGAAAACATTTTTAAAAACTACAAGTCTTATGCGTTTTAGTGGTGAAAAAATAATTTAAAAAATCGTTCTGGAAATGAGTTTACTCACAGGGTACTTTCTTTGTATACATTCGACTATACGGGCCAAGCCCGGGATTTACGGGAAATCGCGGGTTTTCGTTTTCCGGCGATTAAACCTCTTTCATTAAGCGTCTCATCAAAAATGAAAACATTTTTGAAAACTACAAGTCTCATGCGTTTTAGTGGTGAAAAAATAATTTAAAAAATCGTTCGGGAAATGAGTTTACTCCCTGGGTACTTTCTTTGTATAATTTTGACTATACGGGCCGAGTCCGGGATTTACGGGAAATCGCGGATTTTCGTTTGCCGGCGATTGAACTTCTTTTATTCAGCGTCCCATCAAATATGAAAATATTTTTGAAAACTACAAGTCTCATGCGTTTAGTGGTAAAAAGATAATATAAAAAATCGTTCGGGAAATGAGTTTACTCCCTGGGTACTTTCTTTGTATACTTTTGACTATACGGGCCAAGCCGGGATTTACGGGAAATCGCGGGTTTTCGTTTGCCGGCGATTAAACTTCTTTTATTCAGCGTCTCATCAAAAATGAAAACATTTTTAAAAACTACAAGTCTTATGCGTTTTAGTGGTGAAAAAATAATTTAAAAAATCGTTCTGGAAATGAGTTTACTAACAGGGTACTTTCTTTGTATACTTTTGACTATACGGGCCGAGTCCGGGGTTTACGGGAAATGGCGGTTTTCGTTTGCCGGCGATTAAACTTCTTTTATTCCGCGTCTCATCAAAAATGAAAACATTTTTGAAAACTACAAGTCTCATGCGTTTTAGTGGTGAAAAAATAATTTAAAAAATCGATCGGGAAATGAGTTTACTCCCTGGGTACTTTCTTTGTATACTTTTGACTATACGGGCGAAGCCGGGATTTACGGGAAATCGCGGGTTTTCGTTTGCCGGCGATTAAACTTCTTTTATTCAGCGTCTCATCAAAAATGAAAACTTTTTTGAAAACTACAAGTCTTATGCGTTTTAGTGGTGAAAAAATAATTTAAAAAATCGTTCTGGAAATGAGTTTACTCACAGGGTACTTTCTTTGTATACATTCGACTATGCGGGCCAAGCCCGGGATTTACGGGAAATCGCGGGTTTTCGTTTGCCGGCGATTAAACTTCTTTTATTCAGCGTCTCATCAAAAATGAAAACATTTTTAAAAACTACAAGTCTTATGCGTTTTAGTGGTGAAAAAATAATTTAAAAAATCGTTCGGGAAATGAGTTTACTCCCTGGGTACTTTCTTTGTATACTTTTGACTATACGGGCCGAGTCCGGGATTTACGGGAAATCGCGGATTTTCGTTTTCCGGCGATTAAACTTCTTTTATTCAGCGTCCCATCAAATATGAAAATATTTTTGAAAACTACAAGTCTCATGCGTTTAGTGGTAAAAAAATAATATAAAAAATCGTTCGGGAAATGAGTTTACTTCCTGGGTACTTTCTTTGTATACTTTTGACTATACGGGCCAAGCCCGGGATTTACGGGAAATTGCGGGTTTTCGTTTGCCGGCGATTAAACTTGTTTTATTCAGCGTCTCATCAAAAATGAAAACATTTTTGAAAACTACAAGTCTCATGCGTTTTAGTGGTGAAAAAATAATTTAAAAAATCGTTCGGGAAGTGAGTTTACTCCCTGGGTACTTTCTTTGTATACTTTTGACTATACGGGCCAAGCCGGGATTTACGGGAAATCGCGGGTTTTCGTTTGCCGGCGATTAAACTTCTTTTATTCAGCGTCTCATCAAAAATGAAAACATTTTTAAAAACTACAAGTCTTATGCGTTTTAGTGGTGAAAAAATAATTTAAAAAATCGTTCTGGAAATGAGTTTACTAACAGGGTACTTTCTTTGTATACTTTTGACTATACGGGCCGAGTCCGGGGTTTACGGGAAATGGCGGTTTTCGTTTGCCGGCGATTAAACTTCTTTTATTCAGCGTCTCATCAAAAATGAAAACATTTTTGAAAACTACAAGTCTCATGCGTTTTAGTGGTGAAAAAATAATTTAAAAAATCGTTCGGGAAATGAGTTTACTCCCTGGGTACTTTCTTTGTATACTTTTGACTATAGGGGCCAAGCCGGGATTTACGGGAAATCGCGGGTTTTCGTTTGCCGGCGATTAAACTTCTTTTATTCAGCGTCTCATCAAAAATGAAAACATTTTTAATAACTACAAGTCTTATGCGTTTTAGTGGTGAAAAAATAATTTAAAAAATCGTTCTGGAAATGAGTTTACTAACAGGGTACTTTCTTTGTATACTTTTGACTATACGGGCCGAGTCCGGGGTTTACGGGAAATGGCGGTTTTCGTTTGCCGGCGATTAAACTTCTTTTATTCCGCGTCTCATCAAAAATGAAAACATTTTTGAAAACTACAAGTCTCATGCGTTTTATTGGTGAAAAAATAATTTAAAAAATCGTTCGGGAAATGAGTTTACTCCCTGGGTACTTTCTTTGTATACTTTTGACTATACGGGCCAAGCCGGGATTTACGGGAAATCGCGGGTTTTCGTTTGCCGGCGATTAAGCTTCTTTTATTCAGCGTCTCATCAAAAATGAAAACTTTTTTGAAAACTACAAGTCTTATGCGTTTTAGTGGTGAAAAAATAATTTAAAAAATCGTTCTGGAAATGAGTTTACTCACAGGGTACTTTCTTTGTATACATTCGACTATGCGGGCCAAGCCTGGGATTTACGGGAAATCGCGGGTTTTCGTTTTCCGGCGATTAAACTTCTTTTATTCAGCGTCTCATCAAAAATGAAAACATTTTTAAAAACTACAAGTCTTATGCGTTTTAGTGGTGAAAAAATAATTTAAAAAATCGTTCGGGAAATGAGTTTACTCCCTGGGTACTTTCTTTGTATACTTTTGACTATACGGGCCGAGTCCGGGATTTACGGGAAATCGCGGATTTTCGTTTTCCGGCGATTAAACTTCTTTTATTCAGCGTCCCATCAAATATGAAAATATTTTTGAAAACTACAAGTCTCATGCGTTTAGTGGTAAAAAAATAATATAAAAAATCGTTCGGGAAATGAGTTTACTTCCTGGGTACTTTCTTTGTATACTTTTGACTATACGGGCCAAGCCCGGGATTTACGGGAAATTGCGGGTTTTTGTTTGCCGGCGATTAAACTTCTTTTATTCAGCGTCTCATCAAAAATGAAAACATTTTTGAAAACTACAAGTCTCATGCGTTTTAGTGGTGAAAAAATAATTTAAAAAATCGTTCGGGAAGTGAGTTTACTCCCTGGGTACTTTCTTTGTATACTTTTGACTATACGGGCCAAGCCGGGATTTACGGGAAATCGCGGGTTTTCGTTTGCCGGCGATTAAACTTCTTTTATTCAGCGTCTCATCAAAAATGAAAACATTTTTAAAAACTACAAGTCTTATGCGTTTTAGTGGTGAAAAAATAATTTAAAAAATCGTTCTGGAAATGAGTTTACTAACAGGGTACTTTCTTTGTATACTTTTGACTATACGGGCCGAGTCCGGGGTTTACGGGAAATGGCGGTTTTCGTTTGCCGGCGATTAAACTTCTTTTATTCAGCGTCTCATCAAAAATGAAAACATTTTTGAAAACTACAAGTCTCATGCGTTTTAGTGGTGAAAAAATAATTTAAAAAATCGTTCGGGAAATGAGTTTACTCCCTGGGTACTTTCTTTGTATACTTTTGACTATACGGGCCAAGCCGGGATTTACGGGAAATCGCGGGTTTTCGTTTGCCGGCGATTAAACTTCTTTTATTCAGCGTCTCATCAAAAATGAAAACATTTTTAAAAACTACAAGTCTTATGCGTTTTAGTGGTGAAAAAATAATTTAAAAAATCGTTCTGGAAATGAGTTTACTCACAGGGTACTTTCTTTGTATACATTCGACTATACGGGCCAAGCCCGGGATTTACGGAAAATCGCGGGTTTTCGTTTTCCGGCGATTAAACTTCTTTCATTAAGCGTCTCATCAAAAATGAAAACATTTTTGAAAACTACAAGTCTCATGCGTTTTAGTGGTGAAAAAAAAATTTAAAAAATCGTTCGGGAAATGAGTTTACTCCCTGGGTACTTTCTTTGTATACATTCGACTATACGGGCCAAGCCCCGGATTTACGGGAAAACGCGGGATTTCGTTTGCCGGCGATTAAACCTCTTTCCTTAAGCTTCTCATCAAAAATGAAAACATTTTTGAAAACTACAAGTCTCATGCGTTTTAGTGGTGAAAAAATAATTTAAAAAATCTTTCGGGAAATGAGTTTACTCCCTGGGTACTTTCTTTGTATAATTTTGACTATACGGGCCGAGTCCGGGATTTACGGGAAATCGCGAATTTTCGTTTGCCGGCGATTAAACTTCTTTTATTCAGCGTCTCATCAAAAATGAAAACATTTTTGAAAACTACAAGTCTCATGCGTTTTAGTGGTGAAAAAATAATTTAAAAAATCGTTCGGGAAATGAGTTTACTCCCTGGGTACTTTCTTTGTATAATTTTGACTATACGGGCCGAGTCCGAGATATACGGGAAATCGCGGATTTTCGTTTGCCGGCGATTGAACTTCTTTTATTCAGCGTCCCATCAAGTATGAAAATATTTTTGAAAACTACAAGTCTCATGCGTTTAGTGGTAAAAAGATAATATAAAAAATCGTTCGGGAAATGAGTTTACTCCCTGGGTACTTTCTTTGTATACTTTTGACTATACGGGCCAAGCCGGGATTTACGGGAAATCGCGGGTTTTCGTTTGCCGGCGATTAAACTTCTTTTATTCAGCGTCTCATCAAAAATGAAAACATTTTTAAAAACTACAAGTCTTATGCGTTTTAGTGGTGAAAAAATAATTTAAAAAATCGTTCTGGAAATGAGTTTACTAACAGGGTACTTTCTTTGTATACTTTTGACTATACGGGCCGGGTCCGGGGTTTACGGGAAATGGCGGTTTTCGTTTGCCGGCGATTAAACTTCTTTTATTCCGCGTCTCATCAAAAATGAAAACATTTTTGAAAACTACAAGTCTCATGCGTTTTAGTGGTGAAAAAATAATTTAAAAAATCGTTCGGGAAATGAGTTTACTCCCTGGGTACTTTCTTTGTATACTTTTGACTATACGGGCCAAGCCGGGATTTACGGGAAATCGCGGGTTTTCGTTTGCCGGCGATTAAACTTCTTTTATTCAGCGTCTCATCAAAAATGAAAACTTTTTTGAAAACTACAAGTCTCATGCGTTTTAGTGGTGAAAAAATAATTTAAAAAATCTTTCGGGAAATGAGTTTACTCCCTGGGTACTTTCTTTGTATAATTTTGACTATACGGGCCGAGTCCGGGATTTACGGGAAATCGCGAATTTTCGTTTGCCGGCGATTAAACTTCTTTTATTCAGCGTCTCATCAAAAATGAAAACATTTTTGAAAACTACAAGTCTCATGCGTTTTAGTGGTGAAAAAATAATTTAAAAAATCGTTCGGGAAATGAGTTTACTCCCTGGGTACTTTCTTTGTATAATTTTGACTATACGGGCCGAGTCCGAGATATACGGGAAATCGCGGATTTTCGTTTGCCGGCGATTGAACTTCTTTTATTCAGCGTCCCATCAAGTATGAAAATATTTTTGAAAACTACAAGTCTCATGCGTTTAGTGGTAAAAAGATAATATAAAAAATCGTTCGGGAAATGAGTTTACTCCCTGGGTACTTTCTTTGTATACTTTTGACTATACGGGCCAAGCCGGGATTTACGGGAAATCGCGGGTTTTCGTTTGCCGGCGATTAAACTTCTTTTATTCAGCGTCTCATCAAAAATGAAAACATTTTTAAAAACTACAAGTCTTATGCGTTTTAGTGGTGAAAAAATAATTTAAAAAATCGTTCTGGAAATGAGTTTACTAACAGGGTACTTTCTTTGTATACTTTTGACTATACGGGCCGGGTCCGGGGTTTACGGGAAATGGCGGTTTTCGTTTGCCGGCGATTAAACTTCTTTTATTCCGCGTCTCATCAAAAATGAAAACATTTTTGAAAACTACAAGTCTCATGCGTTTTAGTGGTGAAAAAATAATTTAAAAAATCGTTCGGGAAATGAGTTTACTCCCTGGGTACTTTCTTTGTATACTTTTGACTATACGGGCCAAGCCGGGATTTACGGGAAATCGCGGGTTTTCGTTTGCCGGCGATTAAACTTCTTTTATTCAGCGTCTCATCAAAAATGAAAACTTTTTTGAAAACTACAAGTCTTATGCGTTTTAGTGGTGAAAAAATAATTTAAAAAATCGTTCTGGAAATGAGTTTACTCACAGGGTACTTTCTTTGTATACATTCGACTATACGGGCCAAGCCCGAGATTTACGGGAAATCGCGGGTTTTCGTTTTCCGGCGATTAAACTTCTTTTATTAAGCGTCTCATCAAAAATGAAAACATTTTTAAAAACTACAAGTCTTATGCGTTTTAGTGGTGAAAAAATAATTTAAAAAATCGTTCTGGAAATGAGTTTACTCACAGGGTACTTTCTTTGTATACATTCAACTATACGGGCCAAGCCCCGGATTTACGGGAAAACGCGGGATTTCGCTTGCCGGCGATTAAACCTCTTTCATTAAGCTTCTCATCAAAAATGAAAACATGTTTGAAAACTACAAGTCTCATGCGTTTTAGTGGTGAAATAATAATTTAAAAAATCTTTCGGGAAATGAGTTTACTCCCTGGGTACTTTCTTTGTATAATTTTGACTATACGGGCCGAGTCCGGGATTTACGGGAAATCGCGAATTTTCGTTTGCCGGCGATTAAACTTCTTTTATTCAGCGTCTCATCAAAAATGAAAACTTATTTGAAAACTACAAGTCTCATGCGTTTTAGTGGTGAAAAAATAATTTAAAAAATCGTTCGGGAAATGAGTTTACTCCCTGGGTACTTTCTTTGTATAAATTTGACTATACGGGCCGAGTCCGGGATTTACGGGAAATCGCGGATTTTCGTTTGCCGGCGATTAAACTTCTTTTATTCAGCGTCCCATCAAATATGAAAATATTTTGAAAACTACAAGTCTCATGCATTTAGTGGTAAAAAGATAATATAAAAAATCGTTCGGGAAATGAGTTTACTCCATGGGTACTTTCTTTGTATACTTTTGACTATACGGGCCAGGCCGGGATTTACGGGAAATCGCGGGTTTTCGTTTGCCGGCGATTAAACTTCTTTTATTCAGCGTCTCATCAAAAATGAAAACATTTTTAAAAACTACAAGTCTTATGCGTTTTAGTGGTGAAAAAATAATTTAAAAAATCGTTCTGGAAATGAGTTTACTAACAGGGTACTTTCTTTGTATACTTTTGATTATACGGGCCGAGTCCGGGGTTTACGGGAAATGGCGGTTTTCGTTTGCCGGCAATTAAACTTCTTTTATTCAGCGTCTCATCAAAAATGAAAACATTTTTGAAAACTACAAGTCTCATACGTTTTAGTGGTGAAAAAATAATTTAAAAAATCGTTCGGGAAATGAGTTTACTCCCTGGGTACTTTCTTTGTATACTTTTGACTATACGGGCCAAGCCGGGATTTACGGGAAATCGCGGGTTTTCGTTTGCCGGCGATTAAACTTCTTTTATTCAGCGTCTCATCAAAAATGAAAACATTTTTAAAAACTACAAGTCTTATGCGTTTTAGTGATGAAAAAATAATTTAAAAAATCGTTCTGGAAATGAGTTTACTCACAGGGTACTTTCTTTGTATACATTCGACTATACGGGCCAAGCCCGGGATTTACGGGAAATCGCGGGTTTTCGTTTTCCGGCGATTAAACCTCTTTCATTAAGCGTCTCATCAAAAATGAAAACATTTTTGAAAACTACAAGTCTCATGCGTTTTAGTGGTGAAAAAAAAATTTAAAAAATCGTTCGGGAAATGAGTTTACTCCCTGGGTACTTTCTTTGTATACATTCGACTATACGGGCCAAGCCCCGGATTTACGGGAAAACGCGGGATTTCGTTTGCCGGCGATTAAACCTCTTTCATTAAGCTTCTCATCAAAAATGAAAACATTTTTGAAAACTACAAGTCTCATGCGTTTTAGTGGTGAAAAAATAATTTAAAAAATCTTTCGGGAAATGAGTTTACTCCCTGGGTACTTTCTTTGTATAATTTTGACTATACGGGCCGAGTCCGGGATTTACGGGAAATCGCGAATTTTCGTTTGCCGGCGATTAAACTTCTTTTATTCAGCGTCTCATCAAAAATGAAAACATTTTTAAAAACTACAAGTCTTATGCGTTTTAGTGGTGAAAAAATAATTTAAAAAATCGTTCTGGAAATGAGTTTACTCACAGGGTACTTTCTTTGTATACATTCGACTTTACGTGCCAAGCCCGGGATTTACGGGAAATCGCGGGTTTTCGTTTGCCGGCGATTATACTGCTTTTATTCAGCGTCTCATCAAAAATGAAAACATTCTTGAGAACTACAAGTCTCATGCGTTTTAGTGGTGAAATAAAAATTTAAAAAATCGTTTGGGAAATGAGTTTACTCCCTGGGTACTTTCTTTGTATACTTTTGACTATACGGGCTGAGTCCAGGATTTACGGGAAATCGCGGATTTTCGTTTGCCGGCGATTAAACTTCTTTTATTCAGCGTCTCATCAAAAATGAAAACATTTTTGAAAACTACAAGTCTCATGCGTTTTAGTGGTGAAAAAATAATTTAAAAAATCCTTTGGGAAATGAGTTTACTCCCTGTGTACTTTCTTTGCATACTTTTGACTATACGGGCCAAGCCGGGATTTACGGGAAATCGCGGGTTTTCGTTTGCCGTCGATTAAACTTCTTTTATTCAGCGTCTCATCAAAAATGAAAACATTTTTAAAAACTACAAGTCTTATGCGTTTTAGTGGTGAAAAAATAATTTAAAAAATCGTTCTGGAAATGAGTTTACTCACAGGGTACTTTCTTTGTATACATTCGACTATACGGGCCAAGCCCGGGATTTACGGGAAACCGCGGGTTTTCGTTTTCCGGCGATTAAACCTCTTTCATTAAGCGTCTCATCAAAAATGAAAACATTTTTGAAAACTACAAGTCTCATGCGTTTTAGTGGTGAAAAAAATTTTTAAAAATCGTTCGGGAAATGATTTTACTCCCTGGGTACTTTCTTTGTATACATTCGAATATACGGGCCAAGCCCCGGATTTGCGGGAAAACGCGGGATTTCGTTTGCCGGCGATTAAACCTCTTTCATTAAGCTTCTCATCAAAAATGAAAACATTTTTGAAAACTACAAGTGTCATGCGTTTTAGTGGTGAAAAAATAATTTAAAAAATCGTTCGGGAAATGAGTTTACTCCCTGGGTACTTTCTTTGTATAATTTTGACTATACGGGCCGAGTCCGGGATTTACGGGAAATCGCGGATTTTCGTTTGCCGGCGATTAAACTTCTTTTATTCAGCGTCCCATCAAATATGAAAATATTTTTGAAAACTACAAGTCTCATGCGTTTAGTGGTGAAAAGATAATATAAAAAATCGTTCGGGAAATGAGTTTACTCCCTGGGTACTTTCTTTGTATAATTTTGACTATACGGGCCGAGTCCGGGATTTACGGGAAATCGCGAATTTTCGTTTGCCGGCGATTAAACTTCTTTTATTCAGCGTCTCATCAAAAATGAAAACATTCTTGAGAACTACAAGTCTCATGCGTTTTAGTGGTGAAATAAAAATTTAAAAAATCGTTTGGGAAATGAGTTTACTCCCTGGGTACTTTCTTTGTATACTTTTGACTATACGGGCTGAGTCCAGGATTTACGGGAAATCGCGGATTTTCGTTTGCCGGCGATTAAACTTCTTTTATTCAGCGTCTCATCAAAAATGAAAACATTTTTGAAAACTACAAGTCTCATGCGTTTTAGTGGTGAAAAAATAATTTAAAAAATCCTTTGGGAAATGAGTTTACTCCCTGTGTACTTTCTTTGTATACTTTTGACTATACGGGCCAAGCCGGGATTTACGGGAAATCGCGGGTTTTCGTTTGCCGTCGATTAAACTTCTTTTATTCAGCGTCTCATCAAAAATGAAAACATTTTTGAAAACCACAAGTCTTATGCGTTTTAGTGGTGAAAAAATAATTTAAAAAATCGTTCTGGAAATGAGTTTACTCACAGGGTACTTTCTTTGTACACATTCGACTATACGGGCCAAGCCCGGGATTTACGGGAAACCGCGGGTTTTCGTTTTCCGGCGATTAAACCTCTTTCATTAAGCGTCTCATCAAAAATGAAAACATTTTTGAAAACTACAAGTCTCATGCGTTTTAGTGGTGAAAAAAAATTTTAAAAATCGTTCGGGAAATGAGTTTACTCCCTGGGTACTTTCTTTGTATACTTTTGACTATACGGGCTGAGTCCAGGATTTACGGGAAATTGCGGATTTTCGTTTGCCGGCGATTAAACTTCTTTTATTCAGCGTCTCATCAAAAATGAAAACATTTTTGAAAACTAAAAGTCTCATGCGTTTTAGTGGTGAAAAAATAATTTAAAAAATCCTTTGGGAAATGAGTTTACTCCCTGTGTACTTTCTTTGTATACTTTTGACTATACGGGCCAAGCCGGGATTTACGGGAAATCGCGGGTTTTCGTTTGCCGTCGATTAAACTTCTTTTATTCAGCGTCTCATCAAAAATGAAAACATTTTTAAAAACTACAAGTCTTATGCGTTTTAGTGGTGAAAAAATAATTTAAAAAATCGTTCTGGAAATGAGTTTACTCACAGGGTACTTTCTTTGTATACATTCGACTATACGGGCCAAGCCCGGGATTTACGGGAAACCGCGGGTTTTCGTTTTCCGGCGATTAAACCTCTTTCATTAAGCGTCTCATCAAAAATGAAAACATTTTTGAAAACTACAAGTCTCATGCGTTTTAGTGGTGAAAAAAAATTTTAAAAATCGTTCGGGAAATGAGTTTACTCCCTGGGTACTTTCTTTGTATACATTCGACTATACGGGCCAAGCCCCGGATTTGCGGGAAAACGCGGGATTTCGTTTGCCGGCGATTAAACCTCCTTCATTAAGCTTCTCATCAAAAATGAAAACATTTTTGAAAACTACAAGTGTCATGCGTTTTAGTGGTGAAAAAATAATTTAAAAAATCGTTCGGGACATGAGTTTACTCCCTGGGTACTTTCTTTGTATAATTTTGACTATACGGGCCGAGTCCGGGATTTACGGGAAATCGCGGATTTTCGTCTGCCGGCGATTAAACTTCTTTTATTCAGCGTCCCATCAAATATGAAAATATTTTTGAAAACTACAAGTCTCATGCGTTTAGTGGTAAAAAGATAATATAAAAAATCGTTCGGGAAATGAGTTTACTCCCTGGGTACTTTCTTTGTATACTTTTGACTATACGGGTTTAGCCCGGGATTTACGGGAAATTGCGGGTTTTCGTTTGACGGCGATTAAACTTCTTTTATTCAGCGTCTTAAAAAAATGAAAACATTTTAAAAAACTACAAGTCTTATGCGTTTTAGTGGTGAAAAAATAATTTAAAAAATCGTTCTGGAAATGAGTTTACTCACAGGGTACTTTCTCTGTATACTTTTGACTATACGGGCCGAGTCCGGGGTTTACGGGAAATGGCGGTTTTTGTTTGCCGGCGATTAAACTTCTTTTGTTCAGCGTCTCATCAAAAATGAAAACATTTTTGAAAACTACAAGTCTCATGCGTTTTAGTGGTGAAAAAATAATTTAAAAAATCGTTCGGGAAATGAGTTTACTCCCTGGGTACTTTCTTTGTATACTTTTGACTATACGGGCCAAGCCGGGATTTACGGGAAATCGCGGGTTTTCGTTTGCCCGCGATTAAACTTCTTTTATTCAGCGTCTCATCAAAAATGAAAACATTTTTAAAAACTACAAGTCTTATGCGTTTTAGTGGTGAAAAAATAATTTAAAAAATCGTTCTGGAAATGAGTTTACTCACAGGGTACTTTCTTTGTATACATTCGACTATACGGGCCAAGCCCGGGATTTACGGGAAATCGCGGGTTTTCGTTTTCCGGCGATTAAACCTCTTTCATTAAGCGTCTCATCAAAAATGAAACCATTTTTGAAAACTACAAGTCTCATGCGTTTTAGTGGTGAAAAAATAATTTAAAAAATCTTTCGGGAAATGAGTTTACTCCCTGGGTACTTTCTTTGTATACTTTTGACTATACGGGCCAAGCCCGGGATTTACGGGAAATTGCGGGTTTTCGTTTGCCGGCGATTAAACTTCTTTTATTCAGCGTCTCATCAAAAATGAAAACATTTTTGAAATTTACAAGTCTCATGCGTTTTAGTGGTGAAAAAATAATTTAAAAAATCGTTCGGGAAGTGAGTTTACTCCCTGGGTACTTTCTTTGTATACTTTTGACTATACTGGCCAAGCCGGGATTTACGGGAAATCGCGGGTTTTCGTTTGCCGGCGATTAAACTTCTTTTATTCAGCGTCTCATCAAAAATGAAAACATTTTTAAAAACTACAAGTCTTATGCGTTTTAGTGGTGAAAAAATAATTTAAAAAATCGTTCTGGAAATGAGTTTACTCACAGGGTACTTTCTTTGTATACTTTTGACTATACGGGCCGAGTCCGGGGTTTACGGGAAATGGCGGTTTTCGTTTGCCGGCGATTAAACTTCTTTTATTCAGCGTCTCATCAAAAATGAAAACATTTTTGAAAACTACAAGTCTCATGCGTTTTAGTGGTGAAAAAATAATTTAAAAAATCGTTCGGGAAATGAGTTTACTCCCTGGGTACTTTCTTTGTATACTTTTGACTATACGGGCCGAGTCCGGGATTTACGGGAAATCGCGGATTTTCGTTTGCCGGCGATTAAACTTCTTTTATTCAGCGTCCCATCAAATATGAAAATATTTTTGAAAACTACAAGTCTCATGCGTTTAGTGGTAAAAAAATAATATAAAAAATCGTTCGGGAAATGAGTTTACTCCCTGGGTACTTTCTTTGTATACTTTTGACTATACGGGCCAAGCCCGGGATTTACGGGAAATTGCGGGTTTTCGTTTGCCGGCGATTAAACTTCTTTTATTCAGCGTCTCATCAAAAATGAAAACATTTTTGAAAACTACAAGTCTCATGCGTTTTAGTGGTGAAAAAATAATTTAAAAAATCGTTCGGGAAGTGAGTTTACTCCCTGGGTACTTTCTTTGTATACTTTTGACTATACTGGCCAAGCCGGGATTTACGGGAAATCGCGGGTTTTCGTTTGCCGGCGATTAAACTTCTTTTATTCAGCGTCTCATCAAAAATGAAAACATTTTTAAAAATTACAAGTCTTATGCGTTTTAGTGGTGAAAAAATAATTTAAAAAATCGTTCGGGAAATGAGTTTACTCACAGGGTACTTTCTTTGTATACTTTTGACTATACGGGCCGAGTCCGGGGTTTACGGGAAATGGCGGTTTTCGTTTGCCGGCGATTAAACTTCTTTTATTCAGCGTCTCATCAAAAATGAAAACATTTTTGAAAACTACAAGTCTCATGCGTTTTAGTGGTGAAAAAATAATTTAAAAAATCGTTCGGGAAATGAGTTTACTCCCTGGGTACTTTCTTTGTATACTTTTGACTATACGGGCCGAGTCCGGGATTTACGGGAAATCGCGGATTTTCGTTTGCCGGCGATTAAACTTCTTTTATTCAGCGTCCCATCAAATATGAAAATATTTTTGAAAACTACAAGTCTCATGCGTTTAGTGGTAAAAAAATAATATAAAAAATCGTTCGGGAAATGAGTTTACTCCCTGGGTACTTTCTTTGTATACTTTTGACTATACGGGCCAAGCCCGGGATTTACGGGAAATTGCGGGTTTTCGTTTGCCGGCGATTAAACTTCTTTTATTCAGCGTCTCATCAAAAATGAAAACATTTTTAAAAACTACAAGTCTTATGCGTTTTAGTGGTGAAAAAATAATTTAAAAAATCGTTCTGGAAATGAGTTTACTCACAGGGTACTTTCTTTGTATACTTTTGACTATACGGGCCGAGTCCGGGGTTTACGGGAAATGGCGGTTTTCGTTTGCCGGCGATTAAACTTCTTTTATTCAGCGTCTCATCAAAAATGAAAACATTTTTGAAAACTACAAGTCTCATGCGTTTTAGTGGTGAAAAAATAATTTAAAAAATCGTTCGGGAAATGAGTTTACTCCCTGGGTACTTTCTTTGTATACTTTTGACTATACGGGCCGAGTCCGGGATTTACGGGAAATCGCGGATTTTCGTTTGCCGGCGATTAAACTTCTTTTATTCAGCGTCCCATCAAATATGAAAATATTTTTGAAAACTACAAGTCTCATGCGTTTAGTGGTAAAAAAATAATATAAAAAATCGTTCGGGAAATGAGTTTACTCCCTGGGTACTTTCTTTGTATACTTTTGACTATACGGGCCAAGCCCGGGATTTACGGGAAATTGCGGGTTTTCGTTTGCCGGCGATTAAACTTCTTTTATTCAGCGTCTCATCAAAAATGAAAACATTTTTGAAAACTACAAGTTTCATGCGTTTTAGTGGTGAAAAAATAATTTAAAAAATCGTTCGGGAAGTGAGTTTACTCCCTGGGTACTTTCTTTGTATACTTTTGACTATACTGGCCAAGCCAAGATTTACGGGAAATCGCGGGTTTTCGTTTGCCGGCGATTAAACTTCTTTTATTCAGCGTCTCATCAAAAATGAAAACATTTTTAAAAACTACAAGTCTTATGCGTTTTAGTGGTGAAAAAATAATTTAAAAAATCGTTCTGGAAATGAGTTTACTCACAGGGTACTTTCTTTGTATACTTTTGACTATACGGGCCGAGTCCGGGGTTTACGGGAAATGGCGGTTTTCGTTTGCCGGCGATTAAACTTCTTTTATTCAGCGTCTCATCAAAAATGAAAACATTTTTGAAAACTACAAGTCTCATGCGTTTTAGTGGTGAAAAAATAATTTAAAAAATCGTTCGGGAAATGAGTTTACTCCCTGGGTACTTTCTTTGTATACTTTTGACTATACGGGCCGAGTCGGGGATTTACGGGAAATCGCGGATTTTCGTTTGCCGGCGATTAAACTTCTTTTATTCAGCGTCCCATCAAATATGAAAATATTTTTGAAAACTACAAGTCTCATGCGTTTAGTGGTAAAAAAATAATATAAAAAATCGTTCGGGAAATGAGTTTACTCCCTGGGTACTTTCTTTGTATACTTTTGACTATACGGGCCAAGCCCGGGATTTACGGGAAATTGCGGGTTTTCGTTTGCCGGCGATTAAACTTCTTTTATTCAGCGTCTCATCAAAAATGAAAACATTTATAAAAACTACAAGTCTTATGCGTTTTAGTGGTGAAAAAATAATTTAAATAATCGTTCTGGAAATGAGTTTACTCACAGGGTACTTTCTTTGTATACTTTTGACTATACGGGCCGAGTCCGGGGTTT
This sequence comes from Hydractinia symbiolongicarpus, assembly GCF_029227915.1. NCBI lineage: Eukaryota > Metazoa > Cnidaria > Hydrozoa > Anthoathecata > Hydractiniidae > Hydractinia > Hydractinia symbiolongicarpus. Next base: position 4,390,612 of record NC_079880.1, on the reverse strand, counting down.
ACGGGAAATGGCGGTTTTCGTTTGCCGGCGATTAAACTTCTTTTATTCAGCGTCTCATCAAAAATGAAAACATTTTTGAAAACTACAAGTCTCATGCGTTTTAGTGGTGAAAAAATAATTTAAAAAATCGTTCGGGAAATGAGTTTACTCCCTGGGTACTTTCTTTGTATACTTTTGACTATACGGGCCGAGTCCGGGATTTACGGGAAATCGCGGATTTTCGTTTGCCGGCGATTAAACTTCTTTTATTCAGCGTCCCATCAAATATGAAAATATTTTTGAAAACTACAAGTCTCATGCGTTTAGTGGTAAAAAAATAATATAAAAAATCGTTCGGGAAATGAGTTTACTCCCTGGGTACTTTCTTTGTATACTTTTGACTATACGGGCCAAGCCCGGGATTTACGGGAAATTGCGGGTTTTCGTTTGCCGGCGATTAAACTTCTTTTATTCAGCGTCTCATCAAAAATGAAAACATTTATAAAAACTACAAGTCTTATGCGTTTTAGTGGTGAAAAAATAATTTAAATAATCGTTCTGGAAATGAGTTTACTCCTTGGGTACTTTCTTTGTATAGTTTTGACTATACGGGCCGAGTCCGGGATTTAGGGAAATCGCAGGTTTTAGTTTGCCGGCGATTAAACTTCTTTTTTTGAGCGTCTCATCAAAAATGAAAACATTTTTGAAAACTACAAGTCTCATGCGTTTTAGTGGTGAAAAAGTAATTTAAAAAATCGTTCGGGAAATGAGTTTACGCCCTGGGTACTTTCTTTGTATACTTTTGACTATACGGGCCAAGCCCGGGATTTACTGGAAATCGCGGGTTTTCGTTTGCCGGCGATTAAACTTCTTTTATTCAGCGTCCCATCAAATATGAAAATATTTTTAAAAACTACAAGTCTTATGCGTTTTAGTGGTGAAAAAATAATTTAAAAAATCGTTCTGGAAATGAGTTTACTCACAGGGTACTTTCTTTGTATACATTCGACCATACGTGCCAAGCCCGGGATTTACGGGAAATCGCGGGTTTTCGTTTGCCGGCGATTAAAATGCTTTTATTCAGCGTCTCATCAAAAATGAAAACATTTTTAAATACTACAAGTCTCATACGTTTTAGTGGTAAAAAAGTAATTTAAAAAATCGTTCGGGAAATGAGTTTACTCCCTGGGTACTTTCTTTGTATACTTTTGACTATACGGGCCAAGCCCAGGATTTACGGGAAATCGCGGGTTTTCGTTTGCCGGCGATTAAACTTCTTTTATTCAGCGTCCCATCAAATATAAAAATATTTTTAAAAACTACAAGTCTAATGCGTTTTAGTGGTGAAAAAATAATTTAAAAAATCGTTCTGGAAATGAGTTTACTCACAGGGTACTTTCTTTGTATACATTCGACTATACGTGCCAAGCCCGGGATTTACGGGAAATCGCGGGTTTTCGTTTGCCGGCGATTAAACTGCTTTTATTCAGCGTCTCATCAAAAATGAAAACATTCTTGAAAACTACAAGTCTCATGCGATTTAGTGGTGAAATAATAATTTAAAAAATCGTTTGGGAAATGAGTTTACTCCCTGGGTACTTTCTTTGTATACTTTTGACTATACGGGCCGAGTCCAGGATTTACAGGAAATCGCAGGTTTTCGTTTGCCGGCGATTAAACTTCTTTTATTCAGCGTCTCATCAAAAATGAAAACATTTTTAAATACTACAAGTCTCATACGTTTTAGTGGTAAAAAAGTAATTTAAAAAATCGTTCGGGAAATGAGTTTACTCCCTGGGTACTTTCTTTGTATACTTTTGACTATACGGGCCGAGTCCGGGATTTAGCGATATCGCAGGTTTTCGTTTGCCGGCGATTAAACTGCTTTTTTTTCAGCGTCTCATCAAAAATGAAAACATATTTGAAAACTACAAGTCTCATGCGTGTTAGTGGTGAAAAAATAATTTAAAAAATCGTTCGGGAAATGAGTTTACTCCCTGGGTACTTTCTTTGTATACTTTTGACTATACGGGCCAAGCCGGGATTTACGGGAAATCGCGGATTTTCGTTTGCCGGCGATTAAACTTCTTTTATTCAGCGTCTCATCAAAAATGAAAACATTTTTAAAAACTACAAGTCTTATGCGTTTTAGTGGTGAAAAAATAATTTAAAAAATAGTTCTGGAAATGAGTTTACTCACAGGGTACTTTCTTTGTATACATTCGACTATACGTGCCAAGCCCGGGATTTACGGGAAATCGCGGATATTCGTTTGCCGGCGATTAAACTTCTTTTATTCCGCGTCTCATCAAGAATGAAAACATTTTTGAAAACTACAAGTCTCATGCGTTTTAGTGGTGAAAAAATAATTTAAAAAATCGTTCGGGAAATGAGTTTACTCCCTGGGTACTTTCTTTGTATACATTTGACTATACGGGCCGAGTTCGGGATTTACGGGAAATCGCGGATTTTCGTTTGCCGGCGATTAAACTTCTTTTATTCAGCGTCCCATCAAATATGAAAATATTTTTGAAAACTACAAGTCTCATGCGTTTAGTGGTAAAAAGATAATATAAAAAATCGTTCGGGAAATGAGTTTACTCCCTGGGTACTTTCTTTGTATACTTTTGACTATACGGGCCAAGCTCGGGATTTACGGGAAATTGCGGGTTTTCGTTTGCCGGCGATTAAACTTCTTTTATTCAGCGTCTCATCAAAAATGAAAACATTTTTGAAAACTACAAGTCTCATGCGTTTTAGTGGTGAAAAAATAATTTAAAAAATCGTTCGGGAAATAAGTTTACTCCCTGGGTACTTTCTTTGTATACTTTTGACTAATCGGGCGAAGCCGGGATTTACGGGAAATCGCGGGTTTTCGTTTGCCGGCGATTAAACTACTTTTATTCAGCGTCTCATCAAAAATGAAAACATTTTTAAAAACTACAAGTCTCATGCGTTTTAGTGGTGAAAAAATAATTTAAAAAATCGTTCGGGAAATGAGTTTACTCCCTGGGTACTTTCTTTGTATACTTTTAACTATACGGGCCAAGCCCGGGATTTACGGGAAATCGCGGGTTTTCGTTTGCCGGCGATTAAACTTCTTTTATTCAGCGTCTCATCAAAAATAAAAACATTTTTAAAAACTACAAGTCTTATGCGTTTTAGTGGTGAAAAAATAATTTAAAAAATCGTTCTGGAAATGAGTTTACTCCCTGGGTACTTTCTTTGTATACTTTTGACTATACGGGCCGAGTCCGGGATTTAGCGATATCGCAGGTTTTCGTTTGCCGGCGATTAAACTGCTTTTTTTTCAGCGTCTCATCAAAAATGAAAACATATTTGAAAATTACAAGTCTCATGCGTTTTAGTGGTGAAAAAATAATTTAAAAAATCGTTCGGGAAATAAGTTTACTCCCTGGGTACTTTCTTTGTATACTTTTGACTAATCGGGCGAAGCCGGGATTTACGGGAAATCGCGGGTTTTCGTTTGCCGGCGATTAAACTACTTTTATTCAGCGTCTCATCAAAAATGAAAACATTTTTAAAAACTACAAGTCTCATGCGTTTTAGTGGTGAAAAAATAATTTAAAAAATCGTTCGGGAAATGAGTTTACTCCCTGGGTACTTTCTTTGTATACTTTTAACTATACGGGCCAAGCCCGGGATTTACGGGAAATCGCGGGTTTTCGTTTGCCGGCGATTAAACTTCTTTTATTCAGCGTCTCATCAAAAATAAAAACATTTTTAAAAACTACAAGTCTTATGCGTTTTAGTGGTGAAAAAATAATTTAAAAAATCGTTCTGGAAATGAGTTTACTCCCTGGGTACTTTCTTTGTATACTTTTGACTATACGGGCCGAGTCCGGGATTTAGCGATATCGCAGGTTTTCGTTTGCCGGCGATTAAACTGCTTTTTTTTCAGCGTCTCATCAAAAATGAAAACATATTTGAAAATTACAAGTCTCATGCGTTTTAGTGGTGAAAAAATAATTTAAAAAATCGTTCGGGAAATGAGTTTACTCCCTGGGTACTTTCTTTGTATACTTTTGACTATACGGGCCAAGCCGGGATTTACGGGAAATCGCGGATTTTCGTTTGCCGGCGATTAAACTTCTTTTATTCAGCGTCTCATCAAAAATGAAAACATTTTTGAAAACTACAAGTCTCATGCGTTTTAGTGGTGAAAAAATAATTTAAAAAATCGTTCGGGAAATAAGTTTACTCCCTGGGTACTTTCTTTGTATACTTTTGACTGTTCGGGCGAAGCCGGGATTTACGGGAAATCGCGGGTTTTCGTTTGCCGGCGATTAAACTACTTTTATTCAGCGTCTCATCAAAAATGAAAACATTTTTAAAAACTACAAGTCTCATGCGTTTTAGTGGTGAAAAAATAATTTAAAAAATCGTTCGGGAAATGAGTGTACTCCCTGGGTACTTTCTTTGCATACTTTTGACTATACGGGCCAAGCCCGGGATTTACGGGAATTCGCGGGTTTTCGTTTGCCGGCGATTAAACTTCTTTTATTCAGCGTCTCATCAAAAATAAAAACATTTTTAAAAACTACAAGTCTTATGCGTTTTAGTGGTGAAAAAATAATTTAAAAAATCGTTCTGGAAATGAGTTTACTCCCTGGGTACTTTCTTTGTATACTTTTGACTATACGGGCTGAGTCCGGGATTTAGCGATATCGCAGGTTTTCGTTTGCCGGCGATTAAACTGCTTTTTTTTCAGCGTCTCATCAAAAATGAAAACATATTTGAAAACTACAAGTCTCATGCGTTTTAGTGGTGAAAAAATAATTTAAAAAATCGTTCAGGAAATGAGTTTACTCCCTGGGTACTTTCTTTGTATACTTTTGACTATACGGGCCAAGCCGGGATTTACGGGAAATCGCGGATTTTCGTTTGCCGGCGATTAAACTTCTTTTATTCAGCGTCTCATCAAAAATGAAAACATTTTTAAAAACTACAGGTCTTATGCGTTTTAGTGGTGAAAAAATAATTTAAAAAATCGTTCTGGAAATGAGTTTACTCACAGGGTACTTTCTTTGTATACATTCGACTATACGTGCCAAGCCCGGGATTTACGGGAAATCGCGGGTTTTCGTTTGCCGGCGATTAAACTTCTTTTATTCCGCGTCTCATCAAAAATGAAAACATTTTTGGAAACTACAAGTCTCATGCGTTTTAGTGGTGAAAAAATAATTTAAAAAATCGTTCGGGAAATGAGTTTACTCCCTGGGTACTTTCTTTGTATACTTTTGACTATACGGGCCAAGCCGGGATTTACGGGAAATCGCGGATTTTTGTTTGCCGGCGATTAAACTTCTTTTATTCAGCGTCTCATCAAAAATGAAAACATTTTTGAAAACTACAAGTCTCATGCGTTTTAGTGGTGAAAAAATAATTTAAAAAATCGTTCGGGAAATAAGTTTACTCCCTGGGTACTTTCTTTGTATACTTTTGACTGTTCGGGCGAAGCTGGGATTTACGGGAAATCGCGGGTTTTCGTTTGCCGGCGATTAAACTACTTTTATTCAGCGTCTCATCAAAAATGAAAACATTTTTAAAAACTACAAGTCTCATGCGTTTTAGTGGTGAAAAAATAATTTAAAAAATCGTTCGGGAAATGAGTGTACTCCCTGGGTACTTTCTTTGCATACTTTTGACTATACGGGCCAAGCCCGGGATTTACGGGAATGCGCGGGTTTTCGTTTGCCGGCGATTAAACTTCTTTTATTCAGCGTCTCATCAAAAATAAAAACATTTTTAAAAACTACAAGTCTTATGCGTTTTAGTGGTGAAAAAATAATTTAAAAAATCGTTCTGGAAATGAGTTTACTCCCTGGGTACTTTCTTTGTATACTTTTGACTATACGGGCTGAGTCCGGGATTTAGCGATATCGCAGGTTTTCGTTTGCCGGCGATTAAACTGCTTTTTTTTCAGCGTCTCATCAAAAATGAAAACATATTTGAAAACTACAAGTCTCATGCGTTTTAGTGGTGAAAAAATAATTTAAAAAATCGTTCGGGAAATGAGTTTACTCCCTGGGTACTTTCTTTGTATACTTTTGACTATACGGGCCAAGCCGGGATTTACGGGAAATCGCGGATTTTCGTTTGCCGGCGATTAAACTTCTTTTATTCAGCGTCTCATCAAAAATGAAAACATTTTTAAAAACTACAGGTCTTATGTGTTTTAGTGGTGAAAAAATAATTTAAAAAATCGTTCTGGAAATGAGTTTACTCACAGGGTACTTTCTTTGTATACATTCGACTATACGTGCCAAGCCCGGGATTTACGGGAAATCGCGGGTTTTCGTTTGCCGGCGATTAAACTTCTTTTATTCCGCGTCTCATCAAAAATGAAAACATTTTTGGAAACTACAAGTCTCATGCGTTTTAGTGGTGAAAAAATAATTTAAAAAATCGTTCGGGAAATGAGTTTACTCCCTGGGTACTTTCTTTGTATACTTTTGACTATACGGGCCAAGCCGGGATTTACGGGAAATCGCGGGTTTTCGTTTGCTGGCGATTAAACTTCTTTTATTCAGCGTCTCATCAAAAATGAAAACATTTTTAAAAACTACAAGTCTTATGCGTTTTAGTGGTGAAAAAATAATTTAAAAAATCGTTCTGGAAATGAGTTTACTCACAGGGTACTTTCTTTGTATACATTCGACTATACGGGCCAAGCCTGGGATTTACGGGAAATCGCGGGTTTTCGTTTTCCGGCGATTAAACCTCTTTCATTAAGCGTCTCATCAAAAATGAAAACATTTTTGAAAACTACAAGTCTCATGCGTTTTAGTGGTGAAAAAAAAATTTAAAAAATCGTTCGGGAAATGAGTTTACTCCCTGGGTACTTTCTTTGTATACATTCGACTATACGGGCCAAGCCCCGGATTTACGGGAAAACGCGGGATTTCGTTTGCCGGTGATTAAACCTCTTTCATTAAGCTTCTCATCAAAAATGAAAACATTTTTGAAAACTACAAATCTCATGCGTTTTAGTGGTGAAAAAATAATTTAAAAAATCGTTCGGGAAATGAGTGTACTCCCTGGGTACTTTCTTTGCATACTTTTGACTATACGGGCCAAGCCCGGGATTTACGGGAATTCGCGGGTTTTCGTTTGCCGGCGATTAAACTTCTTTTATTCAGCGTCTCATCAAAAATAAAAACATTTTTAAAAACTACAAGTCTTATGCGTTTTAGTGGTGAAAAAATAATTTAAAAAATCGTTCTGGAAATGAGTTTACTCCCTGGGTACTTTCTTTGTATACTTTTGACTATACGGGCTGAGTCCGGGATTTAGCGATATCGCAGGTTTTCGTTTGCCGGCGATTAAACTGCTTTTTTTTCAGCGTCTCATCAAAAATGAAAACATATTTGAAAACTACAAGTCTCATGCGTTTTAGTGGTGAAAAAATAATTTAAAAAATCGTTCGGGAAATGAGTTTACTCCCTGGGTACTTTCTTTGTATACTTTTGACTATACGGGCCAAGCCGGGATTTACGGGAAATCGCGGATTTTCGTTTGCCGGCGATTAAACTTCTTTTATTCAGCGTCTCATCAAAAATGAAATCATTTTTAAAAACTACAGGTCTTATGCGTTTTAGTGGTGAAAAAATAATTTAAAAAATCGTTCTGGAAATGAGTTTACTCACAGGGTACTTTCTTTGTATACATTCGACTATACGTGCCAAGCCCGGGATTTACGGGAAATCGCGGGTTTTCGTTTGCCGGCGATTAAACTTCTTTTATTCCGCGTCTCATCAAAAATGAAAACATTTTTGGAAACTACAAGTCTCATGCGTTTTAGTGGTGAAAAAATAATTTAAAAAATCGTTCGGGAAATGAGTTTACTCCCTGGGTACTTTCTTTGTATACTTTTGACTATACGGGCCAAGCCGGGATTTACGGGAAATCGCGGGTTTTCGTTTGCTGGCGATTAAACTTCTTTTATTCAGCGTCTCATCAAAAATGAAAACATTTTTAAAAACTACAAGTCTTATGCGTTTTAGTGGTGAAAAAATAATTTAAAAAATCGTTCTGGAAATGAGTTTACTCACAGGGTACTTTCTTTGTATACATTCGACTATACGGGCCAAGCCTGGGATTTACGGGAAATCGCGGGTTTTCGTTTTCCGGCGATTAAACCTCTTTCATTAAGCGTCTCATCAAAAATGAAAACATTTTTGAAAACTACAAGTCTCATGCGTTTTAGTGGTGAAAAAAAAATTTAAAAAATCGTTCGGGAAATGAGTTTACTCCCTGGGTACTTTCTTTGTATACATTCGACTATACGGGCCAAGCCCCGGATTTACGGGAAAACGCGGGATTTCGTTTGCCGGTGATTAAACCTCTTTCATTAAGCTTCTCATCAAAAATGAAAACATTTTTGAAAACTACAAATCTCATGCGTTTTAGTGGTGAAAAAATAATTTAAAAAATCGTTCGGGAAATGAGTGTACTCCCTGGGTACTTTCTTTGCATACTTTTGACTATACGGGCCAAGCCCGGGATTTACGGGAATTCGCGGGTTTTCGTTTGCCGGCGATTAAACTTCTTTTATTCAGCGTCTCATCAAAAATAAAAACATTTTTAAAAACTACAAGTCTTATGCGTTTTAGTGGTGAAAAAATAATTTAAAAAATCGTTCTGGAAATGAGTTTACTCCCTGGGTACTTTCTTTGTATACTTTTGACTATACGGGCTGAGTCCGGGATTTAGCGATATCGCAGGTTTTCGTTTGCCGGCGATTAAACTGCTTTTTTTTCAGCGTCTCATCAAAAATGAAAACATATTTGAAAACTACAAGTCTCATGCGTTTTAGTGGTGAAAAAATAATTTAAAAAATCGTTCGGGAAATGAGTTTACTCCCTGGGTACTTTCTTTGTATACTTTTGACTATACGGGCCAAGCCGGGATTTACGGGAAATCGCGGATTTTCGTTTGCCGGCGATTAAACTTCTTTTATTCAGCGTCTCATCAAAAATGAAATCATTTTTAAAAACTACAGGTCTTATGCGTTTTAGTGGTGAAAAAATAATTTAAAAAATCGTTCTGGAAATGAGTTTACTCACAGGGTACTTTCTTTGTATACATTCGACTATACGTGCCAAGCCCGGGATTTACGGGAAATCGCGGGTTTTCGTTTGCCGGCGATTAAACTTCTTTTATTCCGCGTCTCATCAAAAATGAAAATATTTTTGGAAACTACAAGTCTCATGCGTTTTAGTGGTGAAAAAATAATTTAAAAAATCGTTCGGGAAATGAGTTTACTCCCTGGGTACTTTCTTTGTATACTTTTGACTATACGGGCCAAGCCGGGATTTACGGGAAATCGCGGGTTTTCGTTTGCTGGCGATTAAACTTCTTTTATTCAGCGTCTCATCAAAAATGAAAACATTTTTAAAAACTACAAGTCTTATGCGTTTTAGTGGTGAAAAAATAATTTAAAAAATCGTTCTGGAAATGAGTTTACTCACAGGGTACTTTCTTTGTATACATTCGACTATACGGGCCAAGCCTGGGATTTACGGGAAATCGCGGGTTTTCGTTTTCCGGCGATTAAACCTCTTTCATTAAGCGTCTCATCAAAAATGAAAACATTTTTGAAAACTACAAGTCTCATGCGTTTTAGTGGTGAAAAAAAAATTTAAAAAATCGTTCGGGAAATGAGTTTACTCCCTGGGTACTTTCTTTGTATACATTCGACTATACGGGCCAAGCCCCGGATTTACGGGAAAACGCGGGATTTCGTTTGCCGGTGATTAAATCTCTTTCATTAAGCTTCTCATCAAAAATGAAAACATTTTTGAAAACTACAAATCTCATGCGTTTTAGTGGTGAAAAAATAATTTAAAAAATCGTTCGGGAAATGAGTTTACTCCCTGGGTACTTTCTTTGTATACTTTTGACTATACGGGCCGAGTTCGGGATTTACGGGAGATCGCGGATTTTCGTTTGCCGGCGATTAAACTTCTTTTATTCAGCGTCCCATCAAATATGAAAATATTTTTGAAAACTACAAGTCTCATGCGTTTAGTGGTAAAAAGATAATATAAAAAATCGTTCGGGAAATGAGTTTACTCCCTGGGTACTTTCTTTGTATACTTTTGACTATACGGGCCAAGCCCGGGATTTACGGGAAATTGCGGGTTTTCGTTTGCCGGCGATTAAACTTCTTTTATTCAGCGTCTCATCAAAAATGAAAACATTTTTGAAAACTACAAGTCTCATGCGTTTTAGTGGTGAAAAAATAATTTAAAAAATCGTTCAGTAAGTGAGTTTACTCCCTGGGTACTTTCTTTGTATACTTTTTTGACTATACGGGCAAAGCCGGGATTTACGGGAAATCGCGGGTTTTCGTTTCCCGGCGATTAAACTTCTTTTATTCAGCGTCTCATCAAAAATGAAAACATTTTTAAAAACTACAAGTCTTATGCGTTTTAGTGGTGAAAAAATAATTTAAAAAATCGTTCTGGAAATGAGTTTACTCACAGGGTACTTTCTTTGTATACTTTTGACTATACGGGCCGAGTCCGGGGTTTACGGGAAATGGCGGTTTTCATTTGCCGGCGATTAAGCTTCTTTTACTCAGCGTCTCATCAAAAATGAAAACATTTTTGAAAACTACAAGTCTCATGCGTTTTAGTGGTGAAAAAATAATTTAAAAAATCGTTCGGGAAATGAGTTTACTCCCTGGGTACTTTCTTTGTATACTTTTGACTATACGGGCCGAGTCCGGGATTTACGGGAAATCGCGGATTTTCGTTTGCCGGCGATTAAACTTCTTTTATTCATCGTCCCATCAAATATGAAAATATATTTGAAAACTACAAGTCTCATGCGTTTAGTGGTAAAAAAATAATATAAAAAATCGTTCGGGAAATGAGTTTACTCCCTTGGTACTTTCTTTGTATACTTTTGACTATACGGGCCAAGCCCGGGATTTACGGGAAATTGCGGGTTTTCGTTTGCCGGCGATTAAACTTCTTTTATTCAGCGTCTCATCAAAAATGAAAACATTTTTAAAAACTACAAGTCTTATGCGTTTTAGTGGTGAAAAAATAATTTAAAAAATCGTTCTGGAAATGAGTTTACTCACAGGGTACTTTCTTTGTATACATTCGACTATACGTGCCAAGCCCGGGATTTACGGGAAATCGCGGGTTTTCGTTTGCCGGCGATTATACTGCTTTTATTCAGCGTCTCATCAAAAATGAAAACATTCTTGAGAACTACAAGTCTCATGCGTTTTAGTGGTGAAATAATAATTTAAAAAATCGTTTGGAAAATGAGTTTACTCCCTGGGTACTTTCTTTGTATACTTTTGACTATACGGGCTGAGTCCAGGATTTACGGGAAATCGCGGGTTTTCGTTTGCCGGCGATTAAACTTCTTTTATTCCGCGTCTCATCAAAAATGAAAACATTTTTGAAAACTACAAGTCTTATGCGTTTTAGTGGTGAAAAAATAATTTAAAAAATCGTTCTGGAAATGAGTTTACTCCCTGGGTACTTTCTTTGTATACTTTTGACTATACGGGCCGAGTCCGGGATTTAGCGATATCGCAGGTTTTCGTTTGCCGGCGATTAAACTGCTTTTTTTTCAGCGTCTCATCAAAAATGAAAACATATTTGAAAACTACAAGTCTCATGCGTTTTAGTGGTGAAAAAATAATTTAAAAAATCGTTCGGGAAATGAGTTTACTCCCTGGGTACTTTCTTTGTATACTTTTGACTATACGGGCCGAGTCCGGGGTTTACGGGAAATGGCGGTTTTCGTTTGCCGGCGATTAAGCTTCTTTTACTCAGCGTCTCATCAAAAATGAAAACATTTTTGAAAACTACAAGTCTCATGCGTTTTAGTGGTGAAAAAATAATTTAAAAAATCGTTCGGGAAATGAGTTTACTCCCTGGGTACTTTCTTTGTATACTTTTGACTATACGGGCCGAGTTCGGGATTTACGGGAAATCGCGGATTTTCGTTTGCCGGCGATTAAACTTCTTTTATTCAGCGTCCCATCAAATATGAAAATATATTTGAAAACTACAAGTCTCATGCGTTTAGTGGTAAAAAAATAATATAAAAAATCGTTCGGGAAATGAGTTTACTCCCTTGGTACTTTCTTTGTATACTTTTGACTATACGGGCCAAGCCCGGGATTTACGGGAAATTGCGGGTTTTCGTTTGCCGGCGATTAAACTTCTTTTATTCAGCGTCTCATCAAAAATGAAAACATTTTTAAAAACTACAAGTCTTATGCGTTTTAGTGGTGAAAAAATAATTTAAAAAATCGTTCTGGAAATGAGTTTACTCACAGGGTACTTTCTTTGTATACATTCGACTATACGTGCCAAGCCCGGGATTTACGGGAAATCGCGGGTTTTCGTTTGCCGGCGATTATACTGCTTTTATTCAGCGTCTCATCAAAAATGAAAACATTCTTGAGAACTACAAGTCTCATACGTTTTAGTGGTGAAATAATAATTTAAAAAATCGTTTGGGAAATGAGTTTACTCCCTGGGTACTTTCTTTGTATACTTTTGACTATACGGGCTGAGTCCAGGATTTACGGGAAATCGCGGGTTTTCGTTTGCCGGCGATTAAACTTCTTTTATTCCGCGTCTCATCAAAAATGAAAACATTTTTGAAAACTACAAGTCTTATGCGTTTTAGTGGTGAAAGAATAATTTAAAAAATCGTTCTGGAAATGAGTTTACTCCCTGGGTACTTTCTTTGTATACTTTTGACTATACGGGCCGAGTCCGGGATTTAGCGATATCGCAGGTTTTCGTTTGCCGGCGATTAAACTGCTTTTTTTTCAGCGTCTCATCAAAAATGAAAACATATTTGAAAACTACAAGTCTCATGCGTTTTAGTGGTGAAAAAATAATTTAAAAAATCGTTCGGGAAATGAGTTTACTCCCTGGGTACTTTCTTTGTATACTTTTGACTATACGGGCCGAGTCCGGGATTTACGGGAAATCGCGGATTTTCGTTTGCCGGCGATTAAACTTCTTTTATTCAGCTTCCCATCAAATATGAAAATATTTTTGAAAACTACAAGTCTCATGCGTTTAGTGGTAAAAAGATAATATAAAAAATCGTTCGGGAAATGAGTTTACTCCCTGGGTACTTTCTTTGTATACTTTTGACTATACGGGCCAAGCCCGGGATTTACGGGAAATTGCGGGTTTTCGTTTGCCGGCGATTAAACTTCTTTTATTCAGCGTCTCATCAAAAATGAAAACATTTTTGAAAACTACAAGTCTCATGTGTTTTAGTGGTGAAAAAATAATTTAAAAAATCGTTCGGTAAGTGAGTTTACTCCCTGGGTACTTTCTTTGTATACTTTTTTGACTATACGGGCAAAGCCGGGATTTACGGGAAATCGCGGGTTTTCGTTTGCCGGCGATTAAACTTCTTTTATTCAGCGTCTCATCAAAAATGAAAACATTTTTAAAAACTACAAGTCTTATGCGTTTTAGTGGTGAAAAAATAATTTTAAAAATCGTTCTGGAAATGAGTTTACTCACAGGGTACTTTCTTTGTATACTTTTGACTATACGGGCCGAGTCCGGGGTTTACGGGAAATGGCGGTTTTCGTTTGCCGGCGATTAAGCTTCTTTTATTCAGCGTCTCATCAAAAATGAAAACATATTTGAAAACTACAATCTCATGCGTTTTAGTGGTGAAAAAATAATTTAAAAAATCGTTCGGGAAATGAGTTTCCTCCCTGGGTACTTTCTTTGTATACTTTTGACTATACGGGCCGAGTCCGGGATTTACGGGAAATCGCGGATTTTCGTTTGCCGGCGATTAAACTTCTTTTATTCAGCGTCCCATCAAATATGAAAATAATTTTGAAAACTACAAGTCTCATACGTTTTAGTGGTGAAATAATAATTTAAAAAATCGTTTGGGAAATGAGTTTACTCCCTGGGTACTTTCTTTGTATACTTTTGACTATACGGGCTGAGTCCAGGATTTACGGGAAATCGCGGGTTTTCGTTTGCCGGCGATTAAACTTCTTTTATTCCGCGTCTCATCAAAAATGAAAACATTTTTGAAAACTACAAGTCTTATGCGTTTTAGTGGTGAAAAAATAATTTAAAAAATCGTTCTGGAAATGAGTTTACTCCCTGGGTACTTTCTTTGTATACTTTTGACTATACGGGCCGAGTCCGGGATTTAGCGATATCGCAGGTTTTCGTTTGCCGGCGATTAAACTGCTTTTTTTTCAGCGTCTCATCAAAAATGAAAACATATTTGAAAACTACAAGTCTCATGCGTTTTAGTGGTGAAAAAATAATTTAAAAAATCGTTCGGGAAATGAGTTTACTCCCTGGGTACTTTCTTTGTATACTTTTGACTATACGGGCCGAGTCCGGGATTTACGGGAAATCGCGGATTTTCGTTTGCCGGCGATTAAACTTCTTTTATTCAGCTTCCCATCAAATATGAAAATATTTTTGAAAACTACAAGTCTCATGCGTTTAGTGGTAAAAAGATAATATAAAAAATCGTTCGGGAAATGAGTTTACTCCCTGGGTACTTTCTTTGTATACTTTTGACTATACGGGCCAAGCCCGGGATTTACGGGAAATTGCGGGTTTTCGTTTGCCGGCGATTAAACTTCTTTTATTCAGCGTCTCATCAAAAATGAAAACATTTTTGAAAACTACAAGTCTCATGTGTTTTAGTGGTGAAAAAATAATTTAAAAAATCGTTCGGTAAGTGAGTTTACTCCCTGGGTACTTTCTTTGTATACTTTTTTGACTATACGGGCAAAGCCGGGATTTACGGGAAATCGCGGGTTTTCGTTTGCCGGCGATTAAACTTCTTTTATTCAGCGTCTCATCAAAAATGAAAACATTTTTAAAAACTACAAGTCTTATGCGTTTTAGTGGTGAAAAAATAATTTTAAAAATCGTTCTGGAAATGAGTTTACTCACAGGGTACTTTCTTTGTATACTTTTGACTATACGGGCCGAGTCCGGGGTTTACGGGAAATGGCGGTTTTCGTTTGCCGGCGATTAAGCTTCTTTTATTCAGCGTCTCATCAAAAATGAAAACATATTTGAAAACTACAATCTCATGCGTTTTAGTGGTGAAAAAATAATTTAAAAAATCGTTCGGGAAATGAGTTTCCTCCCTGGGTACTTTCTTTGTATACTTTTGACTATACGGGCCGAGTCCGGGATTTACGGGAAATCGCGGATTTTCGTTTGCCGGCGATTAAACTTCTTTTATTCAGCGTCCCATCAAATATGAAAATAATTTTGAAAACTACAAGTCTCATGCGTTTAGTGGTAAAAAAATAATATAAAAAATCGTTCGGGAAATGAGTTTACTTCCTGGGTACTTTCTTTGTATACTTTTGACTATACGGGCCAAGCCCGGGATTTACGGGAAATTGCGGGTTTTCGTTTGCCGGCGATTAAACTTCTTTTATTCAGCGTCTCATCAAAAATGAAAACATTTTTGAAAACTACAAGTCTCATGCGTTTTAGTGGTGAAAAAATAATTTAAAAAATCGTTCGGGAAATGAGTTTACTTCCTGGGTACTTTCTTTGTATACTTTTGACTATTCGGGCCGAGTCCGGGATTTACGGGAAATCGCGGATTTTCGTTTGCCGGCGATTAAACTTCTTTTATTCAGCGTCCCATCAAATATGAAAATATTTTTGAAAACTACAAGTCTCATGTGTTTTAGTGGTGAAAAAATAATTTAAAAAATCGTTCGGTAAGTGAGTTTACTCCCTGGGTACTTTCTTTGTATACTTTTTTGACTATACGGGCAAAGCCGGGATTTACGGGAAATCGCGGGTTTTCGTTTGCCGGCGATTAAACTTCTTTTATTCAGCGTCTCATCAAAAAT
This sequence comes from Hydractinia symbiolongicarpus, assembly GCF_029227915.1. Lineage (NCBI taxonomy): Eukaryota > Metazoa > Cnidaria > Hydrozoa > Anthoathecata > Hydractiniidae > Hydractinia > Hydractinia symbiolongicarpus. The sequence continues at coordinate 4,374,738 of NC_079880.1, read as the reverse complement.
GAAAACATTTTTAAAAACTACAAGTCTTATGCGTTTTAGTGGTGAAAAAATAATTTTAAAAATCGTTCTGGAAATGAGTTTACTCACAGGGTACTTTCTTTGTATACTTTTGACTATACGGGCCGAGTCCGGGGTTTACGGGAAATGGCGGTTTTCGTTTGCCGGCGATTAAGCTTCTTTTATTCAGCGTCTCATCAAAAATGAAAACATATTTGAAAACTACAATCTCATGCGTTTTAGTGGTGAAAAAATAATTTAAAAAATCGTTCGGGAAATGAGTTTCCTCCCTGGGTACTTTCTTTGTATACTTTTGACTATACGGGCCGAGTCCGGGATTTACGGGAAATCGCGGATTTTCGTTTGCCGGCGATTAAACTTCTTTTATTCAGCGTCCCATCAAATATGAAAATATTTTTGAAAACTACAAGTCTCATGCGTTTAGTGGTAAAAAAATAATATAAAAAATCGTTCGGGAAATGAGTTTACTTCCTGGGTACTTTCTTTGTATACTTTTGACTATACGGGCCAAGCCCGGGATTTACGGGAAATTGCGGGTTTTCGTTTGCCGGCGATTAAACTTCTTTTATTCAGCGTCTCATCAAAAATGAAAACATTTTTGAAAACTACAAGTCTCATGCGTTTTAGTGGTGAAAAAATAATTTAAAAAATCGTTCGGGAAATGAGTTTACTTCCTGGGTACTTTCTTTGTATACTTTTGACTATTCGGGCCGAGTCCGGGATTTACGGGAAATCGCGGATTTTCGTTTGCCGGCTATTAAACTTCTTTTATTCAGCGTCCCATCAAATATGAAAATATTTTTGAAAACTACAAGTCTCATGCGTTTAGTGGTAAAAAAATAATATAAAAAATCGTTCGGGAAATGAGTTTACTCACTGGGTACTTTCTTTGTATACTTTTGACTATACGGGCCAAGCCCGGGATTTACGGGAATTTGCGGGTTTTCGTTTGCCGGCGATTAAACTTCTTTTATTCAGCGTCTTATCAAAAATGAAAACATTTTTAAAAACTACAAGTCTTATGCGTTTTAGTGGTGAAAAAATAATTTAAAAAACCGTTCTGGAAATGAGTTTACTCACAGGGTACTTTCTTTGTATACTTTTGACTATACGGGCAAAGCCGGGATTTACGGGAAATCGCGGGTTTTCGTTTGCCGGCGATTAAACTTCTTTTATTCAGCGTCTCATCAAAAATGAAAACATTTTTAAAAACTACAAGTCTTATGCGTTTTAGTGGTGAAAAAATAATTTAAAAAATCGTTCTGGAAATGAGTTTACTCCCTGGGTACTTTCTTTGTATACTTTTGACTATACGGGCCAAGCCCGGGATTTACGGGAAATTGCGGGTTTTCGTTTGCCGGCGATTAAACTTCTTTTATTCAGCGTCTCATCAAAAATGAAAACATTTTTAAAAACTACAAGTCTTATGCGTTTTAGTGGTGAAAAAATAGTTTAAAAAATCGTTCTGGAAATGAGTTTACTCACAGGGTACTTTCTTTGTATACATTCGACTATACGTGCCAAGCCCGGGATTTACGGGAAATCGCGGGTTTTCGTTTGCCGGCGATTATACTGCTTTTATTCAGCGTCTCATCAAAAATGAAAACATTCTTGAGAACTACAAGTCTCATGCGTTTTAGTGGTGAAATAATAATTTAAAAAATCGTTTGGGAAATGAGTTTACTCCCTGGGTACTTTCTTTGTATACTTTTGACTATACGGGCTGAGTCCAGGATTTACGGGAAATCGCGGGTTTTCGTTTGCCGGCGATTAAACTTCTTTTATTCCGCGTCTCATCAAAAATGAAATCATTTTTGAAAACTACAAGTCTTATGCGTTTTAGTGGTGAAAAAATAATTTAAAAAATCGTTCTGGAAATGAGTTTACTCCCTGGGTACTTTCTTTGTATACTTTTGACTATACGGGCTGAGTCCAGGATTTACGGGAAATCGCGGGTTTTCGTTTGCCGGCGATTAAACTTCTTTTATTCAGCGTCCCATCAAATATGAAAATATTTTTGAAAACTACAAGTGTCATGCGTTTAGTGGTAAAAAGATAATATAAAAAATCGTTCGGGAAATGAGTTTACTCCCTGGGTACTTTCTTTGTATACTTTTGACTATACGGGCCAAGCCCGGGATTTACGGGAAATTGCGGGTTTTCGTTTGCCGGCGATTAAACTTCTTTTATTCAGCGTCTTATCAAAAATAAAAACATTTTTGAAAACTACAAGTCTCATGCGTTTTAGTGGTGAAAAAATAATTTAAAAAATCGTTCTGGAAATGATTTTACCCACAGGGTACTTTCTTTGTATACTTTTGACTATACGGGCCGAGTCCGGCGTTTACGGGAAATGGCGGTTTTCGTTTGCCGGCGATTAAACTTCTTTTATTTAGCGTCTCATCAAAAATGAAAACATTTTTGAAAACTACAAGTCTCATGCGTTTTAGTGGTGAAAAAATAATTTAAAAAATCGTTCGGGAAATGAGTTTACTCCCTGGGTACTTTCTTTGTATACTTTTGACTATACGGGCCGAGTCCGGGATTTACGGGAAATCGCGGATTTTCGTTTGCCGGCGATTAAACTTCTTTTATTCAGCGTCCCATCAAATAAGAAAATATTTTTGAAAACTACAAGTCTCATGCGTTTAGTGGTAAAAAAATAATATAAAAAATCGTTCGGGAAATGAGTTTACTCCCTGGGTACTTTCTTTGTATACTTTTGACTATACGGGCCAAGCCCGGGATTTACGGGAAATTGCGGGTTTTCGTTTGCCGGCGATTAAACTTCTTTTATTCAGGGTCTCATCAAAAATGAAAACAATCTTGAGAACTACAAGTCTCATGCGTTTTAGTGGTGAAATAATGATTTAAAAAATCGTTTGAGAAATGAGTTTACTCCCTGGGTACTTTCTTTGTATACTTTTGACTATACGGGCTGAGTCCAGGATTTACGGGAAATCGCGGGTTTTCGTTTGCCGGCGATTAAACTTCTTTTATTCAGCGTCTCATCAAAAATGAAAACATTTTTGAAAACTACAAGTCTCATGCGTTTTAGTGGTGAAAAAATAATTTAAAAAATCGTTCGGGAAATGAGTTTACTCCCTGGGTACTTTCTTTGTATACTTTTGACTATACGGGCCAAGCCGGGATTTACGGGAAATCGCGGGTTTTCGTTTGCCGGCGATTAAACTTCTTTTATTCAGCGTCTCATCAAAAATGAAAACTTTTTTGAAAACTACAAGTCTCATGCGTTTTAGTGGTGAAAAAATAATTTAAAAAATCGTTCGGGAAGTGAGTTTACTCCCTGGGTACTTTCTTTGTATACTTTTTTGACTATACGGGCCAAGCCGGGATTTACGGGAAATCGCGGGTTTTCGTTTGCCGGCGATTAAATTTCTTTTATTCAGCGTCTCACCAAAAATGAAAACATTTTTAAAAACTACAAGTCTTATGAGTTTTAGTGTTGAAAAAATAAATTAAAAAATCGTTCTGGAAATGAGTTTACTCACAGGGTACTTTCTTTTGTATACTTTTGACTATACGGGCCGAGTCCTGGGTTTACGGGAAATGGCGGTTTTCGTTTGCCGGCGATTAAACTTCTTTTATTCAGCGTGTCATCAAAAATGAAAACATTTTTGAAAACTACAAGTCTTATGCGTGTTAGTGGTGAAAAAATAATTTAAAAAATCGTTCGGGAAATGAGTTTACTCCCTGGGTACTTTCTTTGTATACTTTTGACTATACGGGCCGAGTCCGGGATTTACGGGAAATCGCGGATTTTCGTTTGCCGGCGATTATACTGCTTTTATTCAGCGTCTCATCAAAAATGAAAACATTCTTGAGAACTACAAGTCTCATGCGTTTTAGTGCTGAAATAATAATTTAAAAAATCGTTCGGGAAATGAGTTTACTCCCTGGGTACTTTCTTTGTATACTTTTGACTATACGGGCCGAGTCCGGGATTTAGGGAAATCGCGGATTTTCGTTTGCCGGCGATTAAACTTCTTTTTTTCAGCGTCTCATCAAAAATGAAAACATTTTTGAAAACTACAAGTCTCATGCGTTTTAGTGGTGAAAAAGTAATTTAAATAATCGTTCGGGAAATAAGTTTACGCCCTGGGTACTTTCTTTGTATACTTTTGACTATACGGGCCAAGCCCGGGATTTACGGGAAATCGCGGGTTTTCGTTTGCCGGCGATTAAACTTCTTTTATTCAGCGTCCCATCAAATATGAAAATATTTTTAAAAACTACAAGTCTTATGCGTTTTAGTGGTGAAAAAATAATTTAAAAAATCGTTCTGGAAATGAGTTTACTCACAGGGTACTTTCTTTGTATACATTCGACTATACGTGCCAAGCCCGGCATTTACGGGAAATCGCGGGTTTTCGTTTGCCGGCGATTAAACTGCTTTTATTCAGCGTCTCATCAAAAATGAAAACATTTTTGAAATCTACAAGTCTCATGCGTTTTAGTGGTGAAAAAATAATTTAAAAAATCGTTCGGGAAGTGAGTTTACTCCCTGGGTACTTTCTTTGTATACTTTTTTGACTATACGGGCCAAGCCGGGATTTACGGGAAATCGCGGGTTTTCGTTTGCCGGCGATTAAACTTCTTTTATTCAGCGTCTCATCAAAAATGAAAACATTTTTAAAAACTGCAAGTCTCATGCGTTTAGTGGTAAAAAAATAATATAAAAAATCGTTCGGGAAATGAGTTTACTCCCTGGGTACTTTCTTTGTATACTTTTGACTATACGGGCCAAGCCCGGGATTTACGGGAAATTGCGGGTTTTCGTTTGCCGGCGATTAAACTTCTTTTATTCAGCGTCTCATCCAAAATGAAAACATTTTTAAAAACTACAAGTCTTATGCGTTTTAGTGGTGAAAAAATAATTTAAATAATCGTTCTGGAAATGAGTTTACTCCCTTGGTACTTTCTTTGTATAGTTTTGACTATACGGGCCGAGTCCGGGATTTAGGGAAATTGCAGGTTTTAGTTTGCCGGCGATTAAACTTCTTTTTTTCAGCGTCTCATCAAAAATGAAAACATTTTTGAAAACTACAAGTCTCATGCGTTTTAGTGGTGAAAAAGTAATTTAAATAATCGTTCGGGAAATGAGTTTACGCCCTGGGTACTTTCTTTGTATACTTTTGACTATACGGGCCAAGCCCGGGATTTACGGGAAATCGCGGGTTTTCGTTTGCCGGCGATTAAACTTCTTTTATTCAGCGTCTCATCAAAAATGAAAACATTTTTGAAAACTACAAGTCTCATGCGTTTTAGTGGTGAAAAAAAATTTTAAAAAATGGTTCGGGAAATGAGTTTACTCCCTGGGAGAGATAGGAAAATGGGGATCCTAGGACAGCGATTAATAATGTTGTGCACACTCCACGTCAATTTATAGATCATCCACGTCAAATCAACGATAGAAGAGTCAATAAAATCCATGTGCACTTTACCACTTTACGTTAAATAAGCGGGCATGCTCTATAATATCTGTCCAAAACCCCCTCCCCGGCCGTGTCCCCCTGGCCTCCTCCCCGTCCCCCGGGCCCCCACCCACCCTCCCCTGCAGTGTCCTATAATTTATAGTGTTATGTGTGTCTATAATGTCCTCTTGCCAGTGTGGTAATACCATCAATGATAATAAAACATAAATAAATAACAACACGCAAGCAGTTTTTGTTATCTTGTAAAACCATCTGTCAATCAAACGCTTATGACAATAGGATTTTACATACCAGAAAGTTGTTTACATAAGAAAAAATTCAAAACGAAAGTAGCCGTTGCTAAGGATATTTGGTATGTAAGGAATGCATTGTTTCTCTATTGTTATTCTGGCTTGATTGACATTTAATTGACGTCATTCTTTATCTAAACAAATACCATATGAAATAACCTGTTGTCATAACAATCACAAGAGCGATCTTTTCATCTTCGTGTGTAGGAGGAGTATCTTTGTGGTAAGGTGCAGTAATGTGTTTATCTGTAGTATCCACGTGGTGTACGGTAATGTGTTTATCAGGATGATCAGGATGGATATCAGGATGATCGGGTGTTACCGGCTTCTTTTTAGTTATCTTTTTATGTGATTCAGCTGTTTTTTCAATAACATTAACCTTTAGATTAATCCCAATGGTCAGATCTGCACCAGATATCAAAATCTTGTTGTTGTAACCCACCACACCGGTCTTAATTCTGAGATTCATGTCACTAGGTATCATATAAATACCTTGCCCAACCGAATAATCAACCTTACTTGAAGCGTAGTTTAACGTATCCTGATAACGTTTAATGTCCTCCTGAATATCGACCCTACGGTTAACAATATCCTCAAGGTTATTCATAAAAACTCTTTGGGCGGTCAGAGCACTTGAATCATTACCAAGGATGGAGGAGCGTGCCGAGGACTGAGAACTAAGAACAAGATAAGCATACGCCCTAACACTGCTTGAAATCTTTACAAGGCCTGTTTTTGTAAAGCCATTAGATTTTTCCACAATCCATCTTGTCATGGAGTCGTTTGTGAAATAACTTAACCCCGGAGTTGGATAGTTGTTACGTCTTTTTTGATATGAGCTGAAAAAGTATTGCCCCCTGTATTTCATAGGATTAGAATCAACGTCATATTCATCACATATTTTTAAAAACTCTTCGTTTGAATATGGATTATCGTATTGATTGAAACTATCCTCAAAGGGCAGAGGTGTTTGCAGGCGCTTAATGATTCGTCTAATGTGATAATACACATGAAAACGATATATCGACCTGACCATAGATCTACCATCATTAAGGTGTTCGGAACTTACACCACAGGCACTTGAAGCGCACCAAGTGGCGAAATTTAGCTGGGTTTGCCATAGTCTAAAAGGTTGCTCATTCCAAATTCTCATACGTTGCGCGTTCTGACTAAGTTCATAATTGGTAAAAATATTAGGAAGGGAAGCGGGGAAAGAGTCACTTTCAGACACAATAATGGCCTGTTTGTACAGATCCCTAGCGCCCAATATTTGAAGATCCAGCCCTCCATTTGGTTTATATGTCGCATTCGGGTTATATCTGAAAATGTCATCCATTCTTTGATTTAAATATATTCACAATCTCTAATATAATAATGTATATCACAATAAAGGACGTAAATAGCGAGAAGAAAATCTATTTGTATCAACCGATAGACAACTCGCATGGTACAAAGGAGGTTGCGATCGTGGAGACGTTTTCAGACAATGTCACATATGTGGTTGCAGCTCCAATAGATATACCATTGGCTGATGGAGTTACCACGGTTAGGTTACCACAGGGTCAGCAATACACGGGGAGGGAGTTGAATTCAATCGTGAGAGGTGATGTAAAATCAACACAACTAGCTAGAAACTCTAAGTTGAGTAAAATATTCAATATGGAGGGTGTAACGGAACTACATTTTAATCTTAATGAATTGGATAACTCGTTAAATCTTAAAGATGGTGAATATAGCAACAACCTGATGACATATCATATATCCGTGTATGGTGGTGATTTTACATATATTGAACCGAAAAATCCGCAATATAAGAAACTAAAGAAAGGTTTACTTCAATCACTTACCATGAGAGTCACAGGTCAGGATGGTAAGGTGCTATGGGGTGGTATGAAGACAACAGTTACCCTACACATAAGAGATACGGCGGACAGATGATACCGTAGCATTAACCGAATTAAAGTAAAATAAAATAAAAGTAATATGGAATAGCATGGAATACGGGAAAAAGTTAAACCCAGAGCGTTCACTTAGAACCGCACATGGCGTAAAAGGAACGCATCAAAAAGTAATTGTCACTCACAACCCAAGTGAGATTGATCAGAACCAGTTACTTCTGATTAGGTTCCCTAATTTAGGTAACGATGATGTCATTGTTCCCGGTACTTCGAAAATAAGTTTCGACATTGATCTCGAGTCAAAAGCTGACACGAAGAGAACATTGGTCTCTAACATAGGGAGGGCAATTGTTAAAAAGCTAGCTATCAAGTTCGAGGGTACCGAGATTCTAAGCATTGATGACTTTGACCTTTTCGGGTGCTACAGAGATTTATGGCTAACCAAGTCTGAAAAAAGAAATGCAATAAGACAAGGTATCATCTTTGATGAAGGGTGTACAGAAAACTGTATGAAACTGAGAGTTGGAGCTGCGGATAAAGACGCATCGGAGGTAGCGGACAAAGCTATTTATGATGCATACAAAAACAAGTTCACCATACCGCTGGATTTCGAAATGTTGGATAGCACGATTCCTTATTATCAGGCCGGATTAGGTAATAGGCTGTGTTATGAGATAACATTCAACAATTATGACAGGGTAGTGTTATCAACACCTACCAAACCTTCAGGTTCCGCTACGGCACCGGCACCGGATGCTAAATACAAAATCTCCAACATATCTCTCGAATATGAGATTGTGACACAACCCACACTTGCCAGATTCATCTCAAATGAATACCAAAACATGGCCGTGCTCTATGACAGATTCTTGAGACATAGACAAATTAGGGTGGATAAGTCAGACACAACTTGGAATTGGTCATTCAATACACCATGCAAGTCTCTGAAGGGCATATTGGTTCTGTTTGAGGATGAGAAAGCTTACAAACGAGATACAGGAAGGTTCTACAATCCTAAGATCAAAAAGGTATCCGCTATAGTTGAGGGTAAGCCTAACCAACTTTTCGCTCAGGGGATGCAACCGTTTGAGCATTATGGTGAAATTTGCAAGTATTTTGCGGAGGGCAAGCAAAGGGATGGCAACGCCGGTGAAATACAAAAACATCTGCAACTACATGATGTGAAGGTTGCGGACTACCTAACCACGAAATATGCTCTATGGCTGGATTTCAGAACCATAGATGAAAACTCACTACACGGGACTGGTCGACGGATTGAAAATGCGAGCGAGGGCATCACACTGCAAGTTGAAAAGACGGCCGAGGCAGCGGGATCCTTAAACGCTTACATATATCTAATAATGGATGCTCAATTAAATATTCAAAACGGTGAAATTATGGATGTACTATATTAAGATGGACTACATGAAAGATCCCCACACGGCACTATTCGTCGGTCCAACCGGCTGCGGAAAATCCAAACGCGTTGTAACGCTACTAGAGAGTGAATACTTTGATCACTTTGATTTCATTGTGATTATATGTCCAACATTAAGATGGAACAAGACATATATTTGTCGAAAATGGTTCCGGAGGGATAGATATGTTATTCTAATTGAGCCCATGGGCTTGTTGTATGAATGGATCCAAAAGATGACGGATTTATTCGCGGGATACAAAACATTATTCCTGATCGACGATATCATCGCGGATGAGAAACTGGACAAAAAGAGGCAACCACTGTTGGAGCTGGCCATCAGCGGTCGGCATCGAAACCACACCATGTGGCTACTCACACAATCATACACCGCGATACCGAAGAACTTACGAAGGCAGGCAAAAATGTTATATGTGTGGTATCCAAAGGATAGACATGATCTCACAACTATACACGAGGAGAATGATGTCATTGAATCATCGGAGATCCAGAAGTTTAAGGAAAGGCTAAAAGATGGCAAATACACACATTTAGTCATGAGAATAGAACATCCAAGAACTTATGTGATTTGCTAGATTGGACGTTTTTTTTTGTTACAAGAGTCTTGTAACAAAAAGTAACAGATCTATAGACTCCTATAAGACTATCCTATAATACTCCTATAGACTACTATAAGACTATCCTATAATACTCCTATAGACTACTATAGGACCATGATAGAATATATCAATTTCATAATATTAGTACTAATACTAGTAGTAGTACTTAGTTTTTGCTTTTTTTGTGTTAAAAAATACCTATCGCTATTGAAAATGGCTGAAACTGCAATTGACAACTTAATTTTTATTAAGGGTCCTACACCCGATGATGGCAAGAGGCAAAAATTGCTTGAGTGTGTGTTAACCGGAAATAGCAAGCTATACCTGGGTAAAATGTATACGGACGAGCAAATTCAAAAGCTCAAAGATGAAGAGGTAAAGAAACTCTTTAGTATCTATGAAGCTAAACTATCAGGTCAAATGGTGAAGTCTTTGGGGCAATCAATCATTCACATGTATTCCATGGGGGCCTGTACAGTCTTAGGAATAAACAATCAAGATGCATTGAGAGATGACCTGGAGAATGACCCATTCCTAAACTCCGCCCTTCAAAGGTTCACGTGCGATTTGTATTATAGATTCGGCTCATTCTTATCACCAATCAGTGTGGGTCTAATTACAGGTAGGCATTATATCGCCGGAAGAAATTTAAACGCAAATAATAATATAGATATAGATATAGATAATAAAGATGTCAGAGGAACAGACTCCTATTCAGGTGACAACGAAGAACCCTAAAAAGGTTGAATCTGGTAAGAGGTTGGCGGAATACAACCGTAAAAAGAGGGAGGAATATAAAAAATGGCTCATGGCACAGAATCAAGCACAGCCTACGCCTCAAGCACAAACACAGCCGACGCCTCAAGCACAAACACAGCCCGAAGATTCAAATGATATTGTAATAGATCTGGATTCTATGACCGAAGGCCCTAAACCAGATGGAGGGCCCATGAACTACACCATAATGGGGGGAGGAGTGATAGTACTAGTCTTAATTGGTGCTTATTTCGTGTATAAAAATAAGGACAAAAATATTAAGGTGAAGGGTACCCCACCACCCTCCGATCCTAAAAAAACCGTGAGAATAAGTAAACTTGAAATGGAATAAAGGGATAATATCGCGATATTATAATCTCGAAGTATATAAACATGGATAAGAAAAGTATAGTAAACGATATTTATAAGGCATCGGTCGTATGCGTTTTCGCCGTAGGCTATTCAATGCTCGGGAGAAAGGTATTAAAAATGACGCCACCCTCAATTCAGAAGTTTGACCTGGAAGATACAGGAAAGCTTGTAGCCATAGTCGCCGCAAGTGAAATGTCAAGAGAATATCTGGTTAAGCAGAAAATTATACCCGAAACTATAAATATATAATGTTGCGAATACTGGAATGGTTGGTCTGGGTTTTATGCCAGCGCAAGAAAGTTGAGAGGATTTTACCCAAGGTGGAATACATCGATACCGAGGTCATAGACGACTCTGATGTCATAGACTCCGAGGCTATCGTATTAAAATAACGCCACTATATTATACCGGATTATATAAACATGGCTTCAATTGCAATGATGTTGGGAGGTGCCTTCGCGAACGCTTTGGCCTTCACCGGATCAAGCTACCTCTTTTCAAGTTTATCAAAGGATAGGATAGATAAGGAACGGAAGCGGCATGATCTAGCCATAGAACAACTGCAGAAGGCTCAGGTTATATGGCAACGTAAAAGACAGGAGAGGGTTGACTTTATCAATAAGCAGCTCAGACTTGAGAAGAAGGCCGAGGGTAAATTCACGGAGCTGGATGACGCGATGCGGGAATATAAAAAAGTATTTGGAGGATCACCTCTCACAGATATTCCGCGCAGGCCCGTATTGAGCGACTTTTATACACCCAGCAATGGCCAGCATGAACGGGAATTGGCATTTATCGCGCTAAGCATGATCGGTGTCGGGGGCGCTGTGTGGTATTTCGAAAAATAGTACGATACCGCGGGTATTATGTTACATGACACATGTAACATATATTCCAGATTCCACTAACGCTTTGTAACCATGTAGGTGTATATCAGACCTCCGATTCCAACTATCAAAGCCCACAGGTTTTGACTCAACCAACCGACGGCTTCCTTTGCTCTATTTAGGATCCATGATACGATGGATCCAATTATACCCGGTAGGGACGCGGCCGCGCCACCGGCTAATCTACCCAGGAGAGATCCCAGGCCGCTCAGCTTTTTCTTTATCCATTCCCTCGCACCGCCCTCGGTTTTTTCATGATTTTTTGTATTACCGGTGGATGACCCCCCACCTCCGGGTGTCAAAGTTTCAACCAAAAGTCCGATAACCATCCCGAATGCCGTTAGTACGCTGACAACAGTGATACCCTGCTCACGGAATAGGGTTCGTATCTTTTCACCCAATGTAGTTTCTTTGTCAAGTACTTTTGTAATCGTCTCCCTGATGCTTTTTATTTGACTGTTAAGTTTACCTTTGAGAATATCGATAATCTCTTGCCGGCCTTTCAACTCATTTTGCAAACCTTTCAACCTTTCTTTCGCTTCATTTTGTTGTTCCTCGGTCATATTTGGTGTGTTTTCCATCTCTTCCAACTTGTTTTTTTCTCTGTCAATATGCTGTTCGAGCTGAACCTTTTTTGCAACTTCATCCTGAAGACTTCCTCTTATGTTTCTCAATGATCTATCCAATCCTAGCAATTCACGCATAGGATATTGAAATAGATCACCGGTCTGGGTTGCTTCATGGTCTACAGATTGTTTGACCAATGAAATTAAATCTTCCGTACTGTTTACCACATCCCCGGATATAGCTTCTAATTCTACATCACTTGCTGTTGTTATTTTAGATGACGAGGGTAATTCTTCTTGTATTTTGTTTAGCTTAGCAGCTTGTCGGGCTGTAATCTTACCTTTTGGTATGTCAAAGCCTAAATTACGCAGCCTTCTCTTGCCTAATATATCTGATATAGTACCGGTGGCCCTTAGTCTTCCATTGTTTGTCAAAGGTTCGTTTTTATCTCTGTAGTATAATTCACCATCCTTAATTTCAAAAAGGTCTGTATGTAGCACCTCAGGTTTTGACAGGGATCCTTCAGATAATCTATCATACAACACATCAACCATTTCCCGCAAAACTCTGGTACGTTGAGTGGAGCCTCCTCCGAATGATGTCTCCTTTTCATCAGGTGTGTGTATCTGTACCCGTGTGCGTTCCCTCGGTACCAGAGGTGTGGTGTCATCGTGACCCTCGTCGGGTTGGTCGTGGTCACCAAACGGATCAATATCAATGTCCGCCATTATTTTATTTAAAGGATAGTTTTTTCCTAATATAATAGAAATGGCAGAGAGTTCTAGTACCAGAGAAGAAGCGTTTAAAACGGATATATCCAATTCCCAACTTGAGGAGCGGCTGGTGAAATTACGAGGTAAGTTCCAAGAAATGGCGGAGAGTTCTAGTACCAGAGAAGAAGCGTTTAAAACGGATATATCCAATTCCCAACTTGAGGAGTTGGTGAAATTACGAGGCAAGTTCCAGGACAGGATACACGAACATGGGGGATCTCTGATCATATGGTCGATTCTGGAGGGATTATCCGGAACCGCGGCCATTACCGGCTCGATAGCGACCGCGGTGACCATTATTAGAAATTTGGGCGGTACCCATGGAAATTACATGTGGAATTCGGGTATGTGTCTATTGGGCTCGGCTTCCTATGCGGTTACCGCCCAATATGTTAGGACATATCGGGAGAAACTTATCAAATTAAGAGCCGCATATCGCGTTGTACAAAATGCCATCGATGTTTTCGATAAAACGCTACTCTGGCACGCTCGGATCCGCAGAGCCGATTTTGAGAATTTGTGTGATACGTATCATAGAACTCTCAAGGATCTGGATAAACTGGATATGGGTTATTTAGAGTAAAGTTTTTTTCTTTGTAGTAACCACACAATGGCAGAGATTTATCCGAAGCTACCCACGGCTCCCGAGTATTCGAGCGAGCAGGACAAGTTTAATACTAATACTGTGAACTCTCAACTTGGGGAGCTTAGAAAATTACGTGATAAGTTCAATACAAAATATGATAAATATAACAAGACGCTACACAGACTGGTGCTTTTAAATGCCAGCGCCACGGCCATAACCGTCGCTTCGGGCATAGGTTCGGTGGTAACCGGTGCCACGCTCATCGGAATCCCCGCTTCCGTGGGATTGGGAGCCGTAGCACTGTCGGGAACCATTTTCACGGGCTCCATCATGGCTCTGATTAAAAGATATCGGAGCAAACTTGACAAGGTCATGAAATTATATGATGTTGCCACGTCCGCCATCGCCGTGTTTGAAAACTCCGTCTCGCGGGCTCTGAATAATGACGACATTAGTCACATTGAATTTCAAACCCTGAGCGGTATATACTACGAGGCTCTGGACAAGATGACGAAAACCGACAGAAAGATGGAGAGCGAAACTCGCAACCAGTTTGAAAAAAGTCTAATGGATCAGGTTCAAAGCCTCAGAAGGACCGTAAATCAAGGTTAGTGATGTGTGCATGTACGCCGCTCGCATATTTCGTGTGGTACGATAAAAATTAATATGTAAGGCGGTTTGTGACATTATGTGGCGCGATCGTCCCCCAAGACTGAGCCATAGCGGCCCTATCTGCCGACCGACCCGCGCGATCCCCGGCATCATCTTTACCAGAAACAGGTAAAGATATCGTCCCCTTTTTCACCAACCTTGCACATAATCAGGAGGTAATTCTGTATCTTCAGGTATTAACATCAATTCCTCTTTTACAAAAGCCCGTCCGGGTCCGTCTTGAACATAGTACATTACACGGTTACCAGGTTGCGCTATTACCTCACGCAATCTATATGTGTTTTTCGACCATATTCTATCGGTTGCCCGTCTCCGCCCATCATCATGCTCTTCAGCAGGTTGTAGTAAATATCTATACAAGCCATCTTTAGCTAATTCTACTTCAGGTGGATAGCTCTCTTGATTAACCAAAGGCACCTCTTTCATTATAATAGCATCTTTTGGCTTCATATCAATCATCTGCGTCTTTGTATCGTTTAGCCTATCAATCAGTTTATACAGATGCTTAACCCATGTAGATGATACCTTTTCCGAATCATTCAGTTCTTGAGCATCTTGTATTTTGAATAAATTTTCCGCAAGTATCTTGTTCAACGCCTCAACAAAAGCTGTGTGCGTATGCTTACATTTTGTAGTCGCCCTTTTAATTTCAACCTTATGCTTCTCCAACAGCTTTGTCACATCTGCTTTGAATTCTTAACCGTTATCACATTGGAAAGTTTTCGGATAAGTTAATGGTCCTGCCTTGTAGATGTCCTCAATCATAGCGGCAACCTCTTTGGCTTTCTTACTCCTCAAAGGTCGGGCTACTTTGTATCTGGAAGCAGCATCGATTCCCGACAAAATGTACTTATATTTATTACCATACAGTATGTCACCGGGCATGTACAATAAATCGAATTGATGTAAATCATTAGGGGTGGTAACTTCATAATGTGGTCTTTCAACATGTTTTGGGGCGGGTAAATGTACTTGCCAAAATGCTTGTTTTGATAGCCACTTCTTAATCTCCTTTGGCCCGAAGCCGAATACTCTTAAATTCCGAACAGCCTTTTGTCCTTTCCATAAATTTTGAGGTTGATAGTAAGTCTCTTGAAGTTTAGAGTTTGACATGTTTTATTTATGCACACCTTTATTTATCTCCTTTTTGTTATGATGTGGTACGATAAAAGTGCTTAAAGTTTTTTATATTATATTAATATGTCAGACATGGATACCACACCAGATTACAAATTGATGAAACTGAGAGAGTTGCGAGAGGTTGCTAAATCCCGCGGAATTAAGTATATCGTGGGTATGAGAAAGGCTAAACTGGTTGAGGTGATTGAGAAGAATGATCTCGACCCATCCTACACCATCGATCTGGATACCAAGAAGGAATGGTATGGATACTGTTCAAGGTGGAGGTCGAAAAACAGGGAGGCATATCTAAAAGCTCAAAAACGTTATAACGACAAAAGATCCAAGTGATTGGGTATTTTTTTGTTACTCAGACGAGTAACAAATGTTGGTGGGTGGGTACCCATGGTGTACCGGTCACGACCCTCTAGGTGCCGGTGGGTGGGTACCCATGGTATATCGATGTATGTGTGATTTAGCGTGATGGTTGTATTACAAACGATGACACTCATTACACTCCAACACGGTGTACGATTTATAAAACCATCTTAAAGATTACAAAATCGTATATCACAACCAAGCATGTCTTCAGGAATCGTTCTCGATTTGATACACAGTAGAGAATATATTGATGACTCTGATCTTTTCACGGTCCCTGATTTAAGAGCCAGAGCGAGGTACCTTGGCCTACGTGGATACTCGCGGCTCAGAAGGTCTGAGCTTATCGAATTATTGTTATCAACAGTACCCGCAAGATATCCCGATATGACTTTGCCGCTCGTCCTAGGGATGCTGGATCTCGAAGTGACCGAATTTTCGGGACCCGTGATGAGACCAAATGTATCAGTGCCAAGACCGGTACCAGCACCGATTAGACCGGTACCAGCACGGGTTGAGGTTGATGATGAGGACGACGCAGACGATGACATTGATGAAGATGATAGATGTATCATTTGTCTTTCTAAACGAAAGACCGCCACCATTGTTCATGGTAGAACAGGGCATTTTTGCTGCTGTTTATCGTGCGCATATAAATTGGAGAAGAGTGGGGATAAATGCCCTATATGTCGCGCATCAATAGATCTTGTCATTAGACAATATATTTGAGGGGTCGGATTGTTAGGGCATTTTTTGTTACTCGGACGGGTAACAAATGTGATTCACGACCCTCGATACACCATGGGTGGTTACCCATGGTGTATCGATGTATGTATCACAAAGCGTGTTTTACTACAATTTAGCATGGTGGTTGCCCCACAAACTAGGACACTCACGACCCTCCAACACGGTTTACGATTTATAAAAATGGCTTAAAGATTACAAAATCGTATATCATAGCCAAGTAACAAATTTTATGAATCTTTTTTTTAGTTTCACGATTATAAAAAACCATCTTAAAGGTTCATAAATCGTATATCATAACCAAGCATGACTTCGAGAAATACAGTTGTTGAATTAAGAGCTCTCGCTAGAGAACGCGGCCTACGTGGCTACTCAAGGCTCAGAAAGGCCGATCTGATCGAATTATTGACACCCACTACTGTGTCAGCACCCGTAACCATGCCAAGACCCACTAGACCCGTACCCATGCCGAGACCCACTAGACCCGTACCCATGCCGAGACCCACTAGACCCGTACCCATGCCAAGACCGGTACCAGCACCCATACCCATGCGAAGACCCATACCAGCACCCATACCCATGCCAAGACCCATACCAGCACCTAGACCAGGCACTAGCCAACAAGACATGAATTTGAAAAGCAAGTTGATCGAATGGAGAGACTGGTTAATAAATCATGTACCTAAGGCTATTAAGGAGAAAGCGAGCAAAGCTTTCAAAACCATGAAGGATAAGATCATGGGTTTGTATAAAAAGGGCAGTGAAGAGGAAGAGGAAGAGGAAGAGGTGGAGGAGGAGGAAGAGGAGGAAAACCCCTATACCCCCATTGAAGAAGCTTTTGTAGGTTCATACAAACGTTTCAAAATAAACTCGGATGGTGGGAAGAATGTCAGGGTCTTTCTCGAAAAGGTCGAGCACGTCGTAAATAGGTTGATGAGTGACGTGCTTGGGCAGAAGAAGTCGTTGAAGCAGATTGAGAACCCCGCGCTGCCAGCTAGCGGATTCACAATTGATAAAATCTTGCATATGCATGTGGACTTTCATAAGCTAAAATTAACCAGAGGTAGTTCTTACTTACCGCTACCTAAGAATTTCAGTGGAAAGTTCTCCGTGATTAACCCCCATAACGAGGGTGATGAGGAATGTTTCAAATGGACTATTATCGCTGCTCTCAATCATGACAAGATCGATAATCATCCTGAGCGAATCTCAAACCTTAAGAAGCATGACAAGTATAATTGGGATGGTTTAACTTTCCCAATGGCGCTAAATAAAATAGATTTGTTTGAGAGAAGGAACCCTGATATCGCCGTGCATGTTTTGACAAAAGATGACAAAGAGGGTGTCTATATGTGTCGAAAGTCGAAGCATCTTGATCGGGATGAGACTGTTGTTTTGTTTTTACTGTGTGAAGGGGATAAGAGGCATTATATCGCTGTTAAGAACCTGAGCGGTGTCCTGAGAAAGTTAAACTCAAAGAATAAAAATAAAGAGCATTATTGCCTGAATTGTCTCTCCGGTTTTCCAAGCGAACAGAAAAGGGATGAGCACTTTGAGTATTATAAGAATAATGATGCCGTTAATATTCAACTCCCTAAGGAGGATAGCACCTTAACCTTCACCCACGGTCAGTACCAGCTCAAAGCCCCATTCATCATGTATGCCGATTTCGAAGCTTTTACAAAACCTGAAGAGATAGAGTGTGGATCGTCCACCGAGAAAGTTGGTAAACATATCCCCACCGGATTCTGTTGTTATAGTAAATATGCTCATGGTGAAGTTTTGGACCCTCTGAAGCTTTACCGTGGTGATGACTGTGTTCCGCGCTTTGTGGATCATGTGGTTTCCGAGGCGAAAAGGTTATACAACATGTTTCCACAACTTGGTATGCAAGATCTAACCGATGAAGAACTTGATGGATATGAAAATTCCACCAACTGCCACATCTGTATGACAGAATTTGGCGATGATGACATCAAGGTTAGGGATCACTGTCATTTTACCGGCAAGTTTCGTGGATCGGCACACATGGAATGTAATCTCCGTTACAAGGTGCCTAATTATATTCCGGTTGTCTTCCATAATCTGAGTGGATATGATTCACATCTATTTATCAAAGAGCTTGCGAAGAAGTATGGAGAAGGTGGTATGAGTGTAATCGCTGAAAATAAAGAGAAATATATCTCTTTCTCGACCGATGTTAAGGTTGGTGAATACACCAACAAAAATGGTGAGACCAAAGACAAAAAGATAAAGCTGAGATTCATCGATTCATTTAGATTTATGTCAAGAGGATTAGGTTCCTTAGCTGACAATCTATCCGATGGTCAGTGTAAAAACCTTAGAAAATTCTTCAATGATGAGCAATTCAACATAATGAGAAGGAAGGGTGTATACCCATATGAGTATGTTGATTCATTCGATAGGTTTAATGAAACCAGGCTTCCTTCGAAAGATGACTTTTATAGCAAGTTGAACATGAATGGTATCAGTGATGCCGATTATGCGCATGCCCAGAAGGTGTGGAAGGACATGAAAGTTGAAAATATGGGCGTTTATCATGATATCTATCTCAAGACGGATGTTCTGCTTCTGAGTGATGTGTTTGAGACATTCAGAGAGACATGTTTGAGAAACTATAAACTAGATCCCGCTCATTTTTACACGGCCCCCGGATTAGCTTGGCAGGCATGCCTGAAAAAGACAGATGTTGAGCTGGATTTGTTGTCAGATATGGATATGTTACTGTTTGTGGAGATGGGTATTAGGGGCGGTCTCTGTCAGGCCGTTCACAGACACGCGAAAGCAAATAATCCATATATGGGCGATATGTATAATACTTCAGAAGATACAACCTATCTACAGTATCTTGATGCTAACAATCTGTATGGATGGGCTATGATACAGAAGATGCCCACCGGGGGGTTTGAGTGGGATGATTCCGGTAAATTTACACCAGAACTCATTTCAGAGTTGGCTGTGGAAAACGGTGAAAAGGGGTACATGCTTGAGGTTGATGTTAGATATCCACATAATCTTCATGACACACATAACGATCTTCCTTTCATGCCCGAGAGGAAGGTTATCAATGGTGTCGAGAAGCTGACACCGTGTCTTTCGGACAAGAGGAACTATGTGATTCATATCCGTGCGCTTGCTTAAGCTTTGAATCACGGTCTTGTTCTGGATAAGGTTCATAGGGTACTGAGGTTTGATCAGAGCGCATGGTTGAAACCTTACATCGACTTCAATACACAGCTGCGCACGGAGTAAAAGAATGACTTTGAAAAGGATTTCTTCAAGCTGATGAACAATTCTGTCTTTGGTAAGACAATGGAGAATCAGCGAAGACAGAAGGATATACGTTTGGCCACCAACCAAAAGAATTATGAGAAAATGGTGATGAAGCCAAACTTCAGGGGTGCAATCCGTTTCTCGGAAACACTGATGGGGATAGACATGTCCAAGATCAAGATCAAAATGAACAAACTGATCTACCTCGGCCCCACGATCCTCCATCTATCCAAGATGGTTATGTATGAGTTCCACCATGATTACATGAGACCGAAATATGGTGATGATGTGAAGCTTTGCTACATGGATACGGATTCATTCGTTTACCACATAAAAACAGACGACTTTTACAAAGATATCGCGAACGATGTGCCCGCGAGATTTGACACATCGGGGTATGATAAGGAAGATGGTAGACCTCTACCATTGGGTTTGAATAAAAAGATCATTGGGCTGATGAAGGACGAGTTAGGTGGTAAGGTGATGACTGAGTTTGTAGCCCTAAGAGCTAAGACCTGTGCATACAAACAACTATGTGGTAAGGAGGATAAGAGGTGTAAGGGGGTGAAGAAATGTGTGGTAAGGGAGACCATAGGTTTCAATGATTATAAGAGATGCCTGTTTGAGGGTGAGAACATTTACAGAACCCAAATGACCTTTCGATCCATTAAGCATGATGTTCACACAATAAAAACAAATAAACTGGCGCTCAATGCCGATGATGATAAACGCATAATTTTGGAAGATGGTATTACCACACTGGCCAGAGGACATTACCACACCGGTCAGAGGACATTATAGACACACATAACACTATAAATTATAGGACACTGCAGGGGAGGGTGGGTGGGTACAGATATTATAGAGCATGCCCGCTTATTTAACGTAAAGTGGTAAAGTGCACATGGATTTTATTGACTCTTCTATCGTTGATTTGACGTGGATGATCTACAAATTGACGTGGAGTGTGCACAACATTATTAATCGCTGTCCTAGGATCCCCATTTTCCTATCTCTCTGGGTACTTTCTTTGTATACATTCGACTATACGGGCCAAGCCCCGGATTTACGGGAAAACGCGGGATTTCGTTTGCCGGCGATTAAACCTCTTTCATTAAGCGTCTCATCAAAAATGAAAACATTTTTGAAAACTACAAGTCTCATGCGTTTTAGTGGTGAAAAAATAATTTAAAAAATCGTTCGGGAAATGAGTTTACTCCCTGGGTACTTTCTTTGTATACTTTTGACTATACGGGCCGAGTCCGGGATTTACGGGAAATCGCGGATTTTCGTTTGCCAGCGATTAAACTTCTTTTATTCAGCGTCCCATCAAATATGAAAATATTTTTGAAAACTACAAGTCTTATGCGTTTTAGTGGTGAAAAAATAATTTAAAAAATCGTTCGGGAAATGAGTTTACTCCCTGGGTACTTTCTTTGTATACTTTTGACTATACGGGCCAAGCCGGGATTTACGGGAAATCGCGGGTTTTCGTTTGCCGCGATTAAACTTCTTTTATTCAGCGTCTCATCAAAAATGAAAACATTTTTGAAAACTACAAGTCTTATGCGTTTTAGTGGTGAAAAAATAATTTAAAAAATCGTTCTGGAAATGAATTTACTCCCTTGGTACTTTCTTTGTATACTGTTGACTATACAGGCCAAGCCCTGGATTTACGGGAAAACGCGGGATTTCGTTTGCCGGCGATTAAACTTCTTTTATTCAGCGTCTCATCAAAAATGAAAACATTTTTAAAAACTACAAGTCTTATGCGTTTTAGTGGTGAAAAAATAATTTAAAAAATCGTTCTGGAAATGAGTTTACTCACAGGGTACTTTCTTTGTATACTTTTGACTATACGGGCCGAGTCCGGGGTTTACGGGAAATGGCGGTTTTCGTTTGCCGGCGATTAAACTTCTTTTATTCAGCGTCTCATCAAAAATGAAAACATTTTTGAAAACTACAAGTCTCATGCGTTTTAGTGGTGAAAAAATAATTTAAAAAATCGTTCGGGAAATGAGTTTACTCCCTGGGTACTTTCTTTGTATACTTTTGACTATACGGGCCGAGTCCGGGATTTACGGGAAATCGCGGATTTTCGTTTGCCGGCGATTAAACTTCTTTTATTCAGCGTCCCATCAAATATGAAAATATTTTTGAAAACTACAAGTCTTATGCGTTTTAGTAGTGAAAAAATAATTTAAAAAATCGTTCGGGAAATGAGTTTACTCCCTGGGTACTTTCTTTGTATACTTTTGACTATACGGGCCAAGCCGGGATTTACGGGAAATCGCGGGTTTTCGTTTGCCTGCGATTAAACTTCTTTTATTCAGCGTCTCATCAAAAATGAAAACATTTTTAAAAACTACAAGTCTTATGCGTTTTAGTGGTGAAAAAATAATTTAAGAAATCGTTCTGGAAATGAATTTACTCCCTGGGTACTTTCTTTGTATACTTTTGACTATACGGGCCGAGTCCAGGATTTACGGGAAATCGCAGGTTTTCGTTTGCCGGCGATTAAACTTCTTTTATTCAGCGTCTCATCAAAAATGAAAACATTTTTAAAAACTACAAGTCTCATGCGTTTTAGTTGTGAAAAAATAATTTAAGAAATCGTTTTGGAAATGAATTTACTCCCTGGGTACTTTCTTTGTATACTTTTGACTATACGGGCCGAGTCCAGGATTTACGGGAAATCGCAGGTTTTCGTTTGCCGGCGATTAAACTTCTTTTATTCAGCGTCTCATCAAAAATGAAAACATTTTTAAAAACTACAAGTCTCATGCGTTTTAGTGGTGAAAAAGTAATTTAAAAAATCGTTCGGAAAATGAGTTTACTCCCTGGGTACTTTCTTTGTATACTTTTGACTATACGGGCCAAGCCCGGGATTTACGGGAAATCGCGGGTTTTCGTTTGCCGGCGATTAAACTTCTTTTATTCAGCGTCTCATCAAAAATGAACACATTTTTGAAAACTACAAGTCTCATGCGTTTTAGTGGTGAAAAAATAATTTAAAAAATCGTTCGGGAAATGAGTTTACACCCTGGGTACTTTCTTTGTATACTTTTCACTATACGGTCCAAGCCGGGATTTACGGGAAATCGCGGGTTTTCGTTTGCCGGCGATTAAACTTCTTTTATTCAGCGTCTCATCAAAAATGAAAACATTTTTGAAAACTACAAGTCTCATGCGTTTTAGTGGTAAAAAAAAAATTTAAAAAATCGTTCGGGAAATGAGTTTACACCCTGGGTACTTTCTTTGTATATATTCGACTATACGGGCCAAGCCCCGGATTTACGGGAAAACGCGGGATTTCGTTTGCCGGCGATTAAACTGCTTTTATTCAGCCTCTCATCAAAAATGAAAACATTCTTGAAAACTACAAGTCTCATGCGTTTTAGTGGTGAAATAATAATTTAAAAAATCGTTTGGGAAATGAGTTTACTCCCTGGGTACTTTCTTTGTATACTTTCGACTATACGGGCCGAGTCTAGGATTTACGGGAAATCGCAGGTTTTCGTTTGCCGGCGATTAAACTTCTTTTATTCAGCGTCTCATCAAAAATGAAAACATTTTTAAAAACTACAAGTCTCATGCGTTTTAGTGGTGAAAAAGTAATTTAAAAAATCGTTCGGGAAATGAGTTTACTCCCTGGGTACTTTCTTTGTATACTTTTGACTATACGGGCCAAGCCCGGGATTTACGGGAAATCGCGGGTTTTCGTTTGCCGGCGATTAAACTTCTTTTATTCAGCGTCTCATCAAAAATGAAAACATTTTTGAAAACTACAAGTCTCATGCGTTTTAGTGGTGAAAAAATAATTTAAAAAATCGTTCGGGAAATGAGTTTACACCCTGGGTACTTTCTTTGTATACTTTTCACTATACGATTAAACTTCCTTTATTCAGCGTCTCATCAAAAATGAAAACATTTTTGAAAACTACAAGTCTCATGCGTTTTAGTGGTGAAAAAAAAATTTAAAAAATCGTTCGGGAAATGACTTTACACCCTGGGTACTTTCTTTGTATGTATTCGACTATACGGGCCAAGCCCCGGATTTACGGGAAAACGCGGGATTTCGTTTGCCGCCGATTAAACTGCTTTTATTCAGCGTCTCATCAAAAATGAAAACATTCTTAAAAACTACAAGTCTCATGCGTTTTAGTGGTGAAAAAGTGATTTAAAAAATCGTTCGGGAATTGAGTTTACTCCCTGGGTACTTTCTTTGTATACTTTTGACTATACGGGCCCAGCCCGGGATTTACGGGAAATCGCGGGTTTTCGTTTGCCGGCGATTAAACTTCTTTTACTCAGCGTCTCATCAAAAATGAAAACATTTTTAAAAACCACAAGTCTCATGCGTTTTAGTGGTGAAAAAATAATTTAAAAAATCGTTCGGGAAATGAGTTTACTCCCTGGGTACTTTCTTTGTATACTTTTGACTATACGGGCCAAGCCGGGATTTACGGGAAATCGCGGATTTTCGTTTGCCTGCGATTAAACTTCTTTTATTCAGCGTCTCATCAAAAATGAAAACATTTTTAAAAACCACAAGTCTCATGCGTTTTAGTGGTGAAAAAAAAATTTAAAAAATCTTTTGGGAAATGAGTTTACTCCCTGGGTACTTTCTTTGTATACATTCGACTATACGGGCCAAGCCCCGGATTTACGGGAAAACGCGGGATTTCGTTTGCCGGCGATTAAACCTCTTTCATTAAGCGTCTCATCAAAAATGAAAACATTTTTGAAAACTACAAGTCTCATGCGTTTTAGTGGTGAAAAAATAATTTAAAAAATCGTTCGGGAAATGAGTTTACTCCCTGGGTACTTTCTTTGTATACTTTTGACTATACGGGCCGAGTCCGGGATTTACGGGAAATCGCGGATTTTCGTTTGCCGGCGATATAATTTCTTTTATTTAGCGTCCCATCAAATATGAAAATATTTTTGAAAACTATAAGTCTCATGCGTTTAGTGGTAAAAAAATAATATAAAAAATCGTTCGGGAAATGAGTTTACTCCCTGGGTACTTTCTTTGTATACTTTTGACTATACGGGCCAAGCCCGGGATTTACGGGAAATTGCGGGTTTTCGTTTGCCGGCGACTAAACTTCTTTTATTCAGCGTCCCATCAAATATGAAAACATTTTTAAAAACTACAAGTCTTATGCGTTTTAGTGGTGAAAATATATTTTAAAAAATCGTTTTGGAAATGAGTTTACTCACAGGGTACTTTCTTTGTATACATTCGACTATACGTGCCAAGCACGGGATTTACGGGAAATCGCGGGTTTTCGTTTGCCGGCGATTAAACTGCTTTTATTCAGCGTCTCATCAAAAATGAAAACATTCTTGAAAACTACTAGTCTCATGCGTTTTAGTGGTGAAATAATAATTTATAAAATTGTTTGGGAAATGAGTTTACTCCCTGGGTACTTTTTTTGTATACTTTTGACTATACGGGCCAAGCCCGCGATTTACGGGAAATCGCGGGTTTTCGTTTGCCGGCGATTAAACTTCTTTTAATCAGCGTCTCATCAAAAATGAAAACATTTTTGAAAACTACCAGTTTCATGCGTTTTAGTGGTGAAAAAATAATTTAAAAAATCGTTCGTGAATTGAGTTTACTCCTTGGGTACTTTCTTTGTATACTTTTCACTATACGGTCAAAGCCGGGATTTACGGGAAATCGCGGATTTTCGTTTGCCGGCGATTTAATTTCTTTTATTCAGCGTCCCATCAAATATGAAAATATTTTTGAAAACTATAAGTCTCATGCGTTTAGTGGTAAAAAAATAATATAAAAAATCGTTCGGGAAATGAGTTTACTCCCTGGGTACTTTCTTTGTATACTTTTGACTATACGGGCCAAGCCCGGGATTTACGGGAAATTGCGGGTTTTCGTTTGCCGGCGACTAAACTTCTTTTATTCAGCGTCCCATCAAATATGAAAACATTTTTAAAAACTACAAGTCTTATGCGTTTTAGTGGTGAAAATATATTTTAAAAAATCGTTTTGGAAATGAGTTTACTCACAGGGTACTTTCTTTGTATACATTCGACTATACGTGCCAAGCACGGGATTTACGGGAAATCGCGGGTTTTCGTTTGCCGGCGATTAAACTGCTTTTATTCAGCGTCTCATCAAAAATGAAAACATTCTTGAAAACTACTAGTCTCATGCGTTTTAGTGGTGAAATAATAATTTATAAAATTGTTTGGGAAATGAGTTTACTCCCTGGGTACTTTTTTTGTATACTTTTGACTATACGGGCCAAGCCCGGGATTTACGGGAAATCGCGGGTTTTCGTTTGCCTGCGATTAAACTTCTTTTATTCAGCGTCTCATCAAAAATGAAAACATTTTTAAAAACTACAAGTCTTATGCGTTTTAGTGGTGAAAAAATAATTTAAAAAATCGTTCTGGAAATGAGTTTACTCACAGGGTACTTTCTTTGTATACATTTGACTATACGGGCCAAGCCCGGGATTTACGGGAAATCGCGGGTTTTCGTTTTCCGGCGATTAAACCTCTTTCATTAAGCGTCTCATCAAAAATGAAAACATTTTTGAAAACTACAAGTCTCATGCGTTTTAGTGGTGAAAAATAAATTTAAAAAGTCGTTCGGGAAATGAGTTTACACCCTGGGTACTTTCTTTGTATATATTCGAATATACGGGTTAAGCCCCGGATTTACGGGAAAACGCGGGATTTCGTTTGCCGGCGATTAAACTGCTTTTATTCAGCGTCTCATCAAAAATGAAAACATTCTTGAAAACTACAAGTCTCATGCGTTTTAGTGGTGAAATAATAATTTAAAAAATCGTTTGGGAAATGCGTTTACTCCCTGGGTACTTTCTTTGTATACTTTTGACTATACGGGCCGTGTCCAAGATTTACGGGAAATCGTAGGTTTTCGTTTGCCGGCGATTAAACTTCTTTTATTCAGCGTCTCATCAAAAATGAAAACATTTTTAAAAACTACAAGTCTCATGCGTTTTAGTGGTGAAAAAGTGATTTAAAAAATCGTTCGGGAATTGAGTTTACTCCCTGGGTACTATTTTTGTATACTTTTGACTATACGGGCCAAGCCCGGGATTTACGGGAAATCGCGGGTTTTCGTTTGCCGGCGATTAAACTTCTTTTATTCAGCGTCTCATCAAAAATGAAAACATTTTTGAAAACTACAAGTCTCATGCGTTTTAGTGGTGAAAAAATAATTTAAAAAATCGTTCGGGAAATGAGTTTACTCCCTGGGTACTTTCTTTGTATAATTTTGACTATACGGGCCAAGCCGGGATTTACAAGAAATCTCGGGTTTTCGTTTGCCTGCGATTAAACTTCTTTTATTCAGCGTCTCATCAAAAATAAAAACATTTTTGAAAACTACAAGTCTCATGCGTTTTAGTGGTGAAAAAGTAATTTAAAAAATCGTTCGGGAAATGCGTTTACTCCCTGGGTACTTTCTTTGTATACTTTTGACTATACGGGCCGTGTCCAAGATTAACGGGAAATCGTAGGTTTTCGTTTGCCGGCGATTAAACTTCTTTTATTCAGCGTCTCATCAAAAATGAAAACATTTTTAAAAACTACAAGTCTCATGCGTTTTAGTGGTGAAAAAGTGATTTAAAAAATCGTTCGGGAATTGAGTTTACTCCCTGGGTACTATTTTTGTATACTTTTGACTATACGGGCCAAGCCCGGGATTTACGGGAAATCGCGGGTTTTCGTTTGCCGGCGATTAAACTTCTTTTATTCAGCGTCTCATCAAAAATGAAAACATTTTTGAAAACTACAAGTCTCATGCGTTTTAGTGGTGAAAAAATAATTTAAAAAATCGTTCGGGAAATGAGTTTACTCCCTGGGTACTTTCTTTGTATACTTTTGACTATACGGGCCAAGCCGGGATTTACAAGAAATCTCGGGTTTTCGTTTGCCTGCGATTAAACTTCTTTTATTCAGCGTCTCATCAAAAATAAAAACATTTTTGAAAACTACAAGTCTCATGCGTTTTAGTGGTGAAAAAGTAATTTAAAAAATCGTTCGGGAAATGAGTTTACTCCCTGGGTACTTTCTTTGTATACTTTTGACTATACGGGCCAAGCCCGGGATTTACGGGAAATCGCGGGTTTTCCTTTGCCGGCGATTAAACTTCTTTTATTCAGCGTCTCATCAAAAATGAAAACATTTTTAAAAACTACAAGTCTTATGCGTTTTAGTGGTGAAAACATAATTTAAAAAATCGTTCTGGAAATGAGTTTACTCCCTGGGTACTTTCTTTGTATACTTTTGACTATACGGACCGAGTCCGGGATTTACGGGAAATCGCGGGTTTTCCTTTGCCGGCGATTAAACTTCTTTTATTCAGCGTCTCATCAAAAATGAAAACATTTTTAAAAACTACAAGTCTTATGCGTTTTAGTGGTGAAAACATAATTTAAAAAATCGTTCTGGAAATGAGTTTACTTCCTGGGTACTTTCTTTGTATACTTTTGACTATACGGGCCTAGTCCGGGATTTACGGGAAATCGCAGGTTTTCGTTTGCCGGCGATTAAACTGCTTTTATTCAGCGTCTCATCAAAAATGAAAACATTTTTGAAAACTACAAGTCTCATGCGTTTTAGTGGTGAAAAAATAATTTAAAAAATCGTTCGGGAAATGAGTTTACTCCCTGGGTACTTTCTTTGTATACTTTTGACTATACGGGCCGAGTCCGGGATTTAGAGAAATCGCAGGTTTTCGTTTGCCGGCGATTAAACTGCTTTTTATCAGCGTCTCATCAAAAATGAAAACATTTTTGAAAACTACAATTCTCATGCGTTTTAGTGGTGAAAAAATAATTTAAAAAATCGTTCGGGAAATGAGTTTACTTCCTGGGTACTTTCTTTGTATACTTTTGACTATACGGGCCAAGCCGGGATTTACGGGAAATCGCGGGTTTTAGTTTGGCGGCGATTAAACTTCTTTTATTCAGCGTCTCATCAAAAATGAAAACATTCTTGAAAACTACAAGCCTCATGCGTTTTAGTGGTGAAAAAATAATTTAAAAAATCGTTCTGGAAATGAGTTTACTCCCTGGGTACTTTCTTTGTATACTTTTGACTATAAGGGCCGAGTCCGGGATTTAGGGAAATCGCAGGTTTCGTTTGCCGGCGATTAAACTGCTTTTTATCAGCGTCTCATCAAAAATGAAAACATTTTTGAAAACTACAATTCTCATGCGTTTTAGTGGTGAAAAAATAATTTAAAAAATCGTTCGGGAAATGAGTTTACTTCCTGGGTACTTTCTTTGTATACTTTTGACTATACGGGCCAAGCCGGGATTTACGGGAAATCGCGGGTTTTAGTTTGGCGGCGATTAAACTTCTTTTATTCAGCGTCTCATCAAAAATGAAAACATTCTTGAAAACTACAAGCCTCATGCGTTTTAGTGGTGAAATAATAATTTAAAAAATCGTTTGGGAAATGAGTTTACTCCCTGGGTACTTTCTTTGTATACTTTTGACTATACGGGCCGAGTCCAGGATTTACAGGAAATCGCAGGTTTTCGTTTGCCGGCGATTAAACTTCTTTTATTCAGCGTCTCATCAAAAATGAAAACATTTTTAAAAACTACAGGTCT
This sequence comes from Hydractinia symbiolongicarpus, assembly GCF_029227915.1. Lineage (NCBI taxonomy): Eukaryota > Metazoa > Cnidaria > Hydrozoa > Anthoathecata > Hydractiniidae > Hydractinia > Hydractinia symbiolongicarpus. The sequence continues at coordinate 4,345,268 of NC_079880.1, read as the reverse complement.
CATGCGTTTTAGTGGTGAAAAAGTGATTTAAAAAATCGTTCGGGAAATGAGTTTACTCCCTGGGTACTTTCTTTGTATACTTTTGACTATACGGGCCAAGCCCGGGATTTATGGGAAATCGCGGGTTTTCGTTTGCCGGCGATTAAACTACATTTATTCAGCGTCTCATCATAAATGAAAACATTGTTCAAAACTACAAGTCTCATGCGTTTTAGTGGTGAAAAAATAATTTAAAAAATCGTTTGGGAAATGAGTTTACTCCCAGGGTACTTTCTTTGTATACTTTTGACTATACGGGCCAAGCCGGGATTTACGGGAAATCGCGGGTTTTCGTTTGCTGGCGATTAAACTTCTTTTATTCAGCGTCTCATCAAAAATGAAAACATTTTTGAAAACTACAAGTCTCATGCGTTTTAGTGGTGAAAAAATAATTTAAAAAATCGTTCTGGAAATGAGTTTACTCCCTGGGTACTTTCTTTGTATACTTTTGACTATACGGGCCGAGTCCGGGATTTACGGGAAATCGCAGGTTTTCGTTTGCCGGCGATTAAACTGCTTTTATTCAGCGTCTCATCAAAAATGAAAACATTTTTAAAAACTACAAATCTTATGCGTTTTAGTGGTGAAAAAATAATTTAAAAAATCGTTCTGGAAATGAGTTTACTCCCTGGGTACTTTCTTTGTATACTTTTGACTATACGGGCCAAGTCCGGGATTTAGGGAAATCGCAGGTTTTCGTTTGCCGGCGATTAAACTGCTTTTTATCAGCGTCTCATCAAAAATGAAAACATTTTTGAAAACTACAATTCTCATGCGTTTTAGTGGTGAAAAAATAATTTAAAAAATCGTTCGGGAAATGAGTTTACTCCCTGGGTACTTTCTTTGTATACTTTTGACTCTACGGGCCGAGTCCGGGATTTAGAGAAATCGCAGGTCTTCGTTTGCCGGCGATTAAACTGCTTTTTATCAGCGTCTCATCAAAAATGAAAACATTTTTGAAAACTACAATTCTCATGCGTTTTAGTGGTGAAAAAATAATTTAAAAAATCGTTCGGGAAATGAGTTTACTTCCTGGGTACTTTCTTTGTATACTTTTGACTATACGGGCCAAGCCGGGATTTACGGGAAATCGCGGGTTTTAGTTTGGCGGCGATTAAACTTCTTTTATTCAGCGTCTCATCAAAAATGAAAACATTCTTGAAAACTACAAGCCTCATGCGTTTTAGTGGTGAAATAATAATTTAAAAAATCGTTTGGGAAATGAGTTTACTCCCTGGGTACTTTCTTTGTATACTTTTGACTATACGGGCCGAGTCCAGGATTTACAGGAAATCGCAGGTTTTCGTTTGCCGGCGATTAAACTTCTTTTATTCAGCGTCTCATCAAAAATGAAAACATTTTTAAAAACTACAGGTCTCATGCGTTTTAGTGGTGAAAAAGTGATTTAAAAAATCGTTCGGGAAATGAGTTTACTCCCTGGGTACTTTCTTTGTATACTTTTGACTATACGGGCCAAGCCCGGGATTTATGGGAAATCGCGGGTTTTCGTTTGCCGGCGATTAAACTACATTTATTCAGCGTCTCATCATAAATGAAAACATTGTTCAAAACTACAAGTCTCATGCGTTTTAGTGGTGAAAAAATAATTTAAAAAATCGTTTGGGAAATGAGTTTACTCCCAGGGTACTTTCTTTGTATACTTTTGACTATACGGGCCAAGCCGGGATTTACGGGAAATCGCGGGTTTTCGTTTGCTGGCGATTAAACTTCTTTTATTCAGCGTCTCATCAAAAATGAAAACATTTTTGAAAACTACAAGTCTCATGCGTTTTAGTGGTGAAAAAATAATTTAAAAAATCGTTCTGGAAATGAGTTTACTCCCTGGGTACTTTCTTTGTATACTTTTGACTATACGGGCCGAGTCCGGGATTTACGGGAAATCGCAGGTTTTCGTTTGCCGGCGATTAAACTGCTTTTATTCAGCGTCTCATCAAAAATGAAAACATTTTTAAAAACTACAAATCTTATGCGTTTTAGTGGTGAAAAAATAATTTAAAAAATCGTTCTGGAAATGAGTTTACTCCCTGGGTACTTTCTTTGTATACTTTTGACTATACGGGCCAAGTCCGGGATTTAGGGAAATCGCAGGTTTTCGTTTGCCGGCGATTAAACTGCTTTTTATCAGCGTCTCATCAAAAATGAAAACATTTTTGAAAACTACAATTCTCATGCGTTTTAGTGGTGAAAAAATAATTTAAAAAATCGTTCGGGAAATGAGTTTACTCCCTGGGTACTTTCTTTGTATACTTTTGACTATACGGGCCGAGTCCGGGATTTAGAGAAATCGCAGGTTTTCGTTTGCCGGCGATTAAACTGCTTTTTTTCAGCGTCTCATCAAAAATGAAAACATTTTTGAAAACTACAATTCTCATGCGTTTTAGTGGTGAAAAAATAATTTAAAAAATCGTTCGGGAAATGAGTTTACTCCCTGGGTACTTTCTTTGTATACTTTTGACTATACGGGCCGAGTCCGGGATTTAGAGAAATCGCAGGTTTTCGTTTGCCGGCGATTAAACTGCTTTTTTTCAGCGTCTCATCAAAAATGAAAACATTTTTGAAAACTACAATTCTCATGCGTTTTAGTGGTGAAAAAATAATTTAAAAAATCGTTCGGGAAATGAGTTTACTTCCTGGGTACTTTCTTTGTATACTTTTGACTATACGGGCCAAGCCGGGATTTACGGGAAATCGCGGGTTTTAGTTTGGCGGCGATTAAACTTCTTTTATTCAGCGTCTCATCAAAAATGAAAACATTCTTGAAAACTACAAGCTTCATGCGTTTTAGTGGTGAAAAAATAATTTAAAAAATCGTTCTGGAAATGAGTGTACTCCCTGGGTACTTTCTTTGTATACTTTTGACTATAAGGGCCGAGTCCGGGATTTAGGGAAATCGCAGGTTTTCGTTTGCCGGCGATTAAACTGCTTTTTATCAGCGTCTCATCAAAAATGAAAACATTTTTGAAAACTACAATTCTCATGCGTTTTAGTGGTGAAAAAATAATTTAAAAAATCGTTCGGGAAATGAGTTTACTTCCTGGGTACTTTCTTTGTATACTTTTGACTATACGGGCCAAGCCGGGATTTACGGGAAATCGCGGGTTTTAGTTTGGCGGCGATTAAACTTCTTTTATTCAGCGTCTCATCAAAAATGAAAACATTCTTGAAAACTACAAGCCTCATGCGTTTTAGTGGTGAAATAATAATTTAAAAAATCGTTTGGGAAATGAGTTTACTCCCTGGGTACTTTCTTTGTATACTTTTGACTATACGGGCCGAGTCCAGGATTTACAGGAAATCGCAGGTTTTCGTTTGCCGGCGATTAAACTTCTTTTATTCAGCGTCTCATCAAAAATGAAAACATTTTTAAAAACTACTGGTCTCATGCGTTTTAGTGGTGAAAAAGTGATTTAAAAAATCGTTCGGGAAATGAGTTTACTCCCTGGGTACTTTCTTTGTATACTTTTGACTATACGGGCCAAGCCCGGGATTTATGGGAAATCGCGGGTTATCGTTTGCCGGCGATTAAACTACATTTATTCAGCGTCTCATCATAAATGAAAACATTTTTGAAAACTACAAGTCTCATGCGTTTTAGTGGTGAAAAAATAATTTAAAAAATCGTTCTGGAAATGAGTTTACTCCCTGGGTACTTTCTTTGTATACTTTTGACTATACGGGCCGAGTCCGGGATTTACGGGAAATCGCAGGTTTTCGTTTGCCGGCGATTAAACTGCTTTTATTCAGCGTCTCATCAAAAATGAAAACATTTTTAAAAACTACAAGTCTTATGCGTTTTAGTGGTGAAAAAATAATTTAAAAAATCGTTCTGGAAATGAGTTTACTCCCTGGGTACTTTCTTTGTATACTTTTGACTATACGGGCCAAGTCCGGGATTTAGGGAAATCGCAGGTTTTCGTTTGCCGGCGATTAAACTGCTTTTTATCAGCGTCTCATCAAAAATGAAAACATTTCTGAAAACTACAATTCTCATGCGTTTTAGTGGTGAAAAAATAATTTAAAAAATCGTTCGGGAAATGAGTTTACTTTCTGGGTACTTTCTTTGTATACTTTTGACTATACGGGTCAAGCCGGGATTTACGGGAAATCGCGGGTTTTAGTTTGGCGGCGATTAAACTTCTTTTATTCAGCGTCTCATCAAAAATGAAAACATTTTTAAAAACTACAGGTCTCATGAGCTTTAGTGGTGAAAAAGTGATTTAAAAAATCGTTCGGGAAATGAGTTTACTCCCTGGGTACTTTCTTTGTATACTTTTGACTATACGGGCCAAGCCCGGGATTTATGGGAAATCGCGGGTTTTCGTTTGCCGGCGATTAAACTACATTTATTCAGCGTCTCATCATAAATGAAAACATTGTTGAAAACTACAAGTCTCATGCGTTTTAGTGGTGAAAAAATAATTTAAAAAATCGTTCGGGAAATGAGTTTACACCCTGGGTACTTTCTTTGTATACTTTTCACTATACGATTAAAGTTCCTTTATTCAGCGTCTCATCAAAAATGAAAACATTTTTGAAAACTACAAGTCTCATGCGTTTTAGTGGTGAAAAAAAAATTTAAAAAATCGTTCGGGAAATGAGTTTACACCCTGGGTACTTTCTTTGTATATATTCGACTATACGGGCCAAGCCCCGGATTTACGGGAAAACGCGGGATTTCGTTTGCCGGCGATTAAACTGCTTTTATTCAGCGTCTCATCAAAAATGAAAACATTTTTGAAAACTACAATTCTCATGCGTTTTAGTGGTGAAAAAATAATTTAAAAAATCGTTCGGGAAATGAGTTTACTTCCTGGGTACTTTCTTTGCATACTTTTGACTATACGGGTCAAGCCGGGATTTACGGGAAATCGCGGGTTTTAGTTTGGCGGCGATTAAACTTCTTTTATTCAGCGTCTCATCAAAAATGAAAACATTTTTAAAAACTACAGGTCTCATGCGTTTTAGTGGTGAAAAAGTGATTTAAAAAATCGTTCGGGAAATGAGTTTACTCCCTGGGTACTTTCTTTGTATACTTTTGACTATACGGGCCAAGCCCGGGATTTATGGGAAATCGCGGGTTTTCGTTTGCCGGCGATTAAACTACATTTATTCAGCGTCTCATCATAAATGAAAACATTGTTGAAAACTACAAGTCTCATGCGTTTTAGTGGTGAAAAAATAATTTAAAAAATCGTTTGGGAAATGAGTTTACTCCCAGGGTACTTTCTTTGTATACTTTTGACTATACGGGCCAAGCCGGGATTTACGGGATATCGCGGGTTTTCGTTTGCCGGCGATTAAACTACATTTATTCAGCGTCTCATCATAAATGAAAACATTGTTGAAAACTACAAGTCTCATGCGTTTTAGTGGTGAAAAAATAATTTAAAAAATCGTTTGGGAAATGAGTTTACTCCCAGGGTACTTTCTTTGTATACTTTTGACTATACGGGCCAAGCCGGGATTTACGGGATATCGCGGGTTTTCGTTTGCCGGCGATTAAACTTCTTTTATTCAGCGTCTCATCAAAAATGAAAACATTTTTGAAAACTACAAGTCTCGTGCGTTTTAGTGGTGAAAAAGTGATTTAAAAAATCGTTCGGGAATTGAGTTTACTCCCTGGGTACTTTCTTTGTATACTTTTGACTATACGGGCCCAGCCCGGGATTTACGGGAAATCGCGGGTTTTCGTTTGCCGGCGATTAAACTTCTTTTATTCAGCGTCTCATCAAAAATGAAAACATTTTTGAAAACCACAAGTCTCATGCGTTTTAGTGGTGAAAAAATAATTTAAAAAATCGTTCGGGAAATGAGTTTACTCACAGGGTACTTTCTTTGTATACTTTTGACTATACGGGCCAAGCCGGGATTTACGGGAAATCGCGGGTTTTCGTTTGCCTGCGATTAAACTTCTTTTATTCAGCGTCTCATCAAAAATGAAAACATTTTTAAAAAATACAAGTCTTATGCGTTTTAGTGGTGAAAAAATAATTTAAAAAATCGTTCTTGAAATGAGTTTACTCCCTGGGTACTTTCTTTGTATACTTTTGACTATACGGGCCGAGTCCGGGATTTAGGGAAATCGCAGGTTTTCGTTTTCCGGCGATTAAACTGCTTTTTATCAGCGTCTCATCAAAAATGAAAACATTTTTGAAAACTACAATTCTCATGCGTTTTAGTGGTGAAAAAATAATTTAAAAAATCGTTCGGGAAATGAGTTTACTTCCTGGGTACTTTCTTTGTATACTTTTGACTATACGGGCCAAGCCGGGATTTACGGGAAATCGCGGGTTTTAGTTTGGCGGCGATTAAACTTCTTTTATTCAGCGTCTCATCAAAAATGAAAACATTCTTGAAAACTACAAGTCTCATGCGTTTTAGTGGTGAAAAAATAATTTAAAAAATCGTTTGGGAAATGAGTTTACTCCCTGGGTACTTTCTTTGTATACTTTTGACTATACGGGCCGAGTCCAGGATTTACAGGAAATCGCAGGTTTTCGTTTGCCGGCGATTAAACTTCTTTTATTCAGCGTCTCATCAAAAATGAAAACATTTTTAAAAACTACAGGTCTCATGCGTTTTAGTGGTGAAAAAGTGATTTAAAAAATCGTTCGGGAAATGAGTTTACTCCCTGGGTACTTTCTTTGTATACTTTTGACTATACGGGCCAAGCCCGGGATTTATGGGAAATCGCGGGTTTTCGTTTGCCGGCGATTAAACTACATTTATTCAGCGTCTCATCATAAATGAAAACATTGTTCAAAACTACAAGTCTCATGCGTTTTAGTGGTGAAAAAATAATTTAAAAAATCGTTTGGGAAATGAGTTTACTCCCAGGGTACTTTCTTTGTATACTTTTGACTATACGGGCCAAGCCGGGATTTACGGGAAATTGCGGGTTTTCGTTTGCCGGCGATTAAACTTCTTTTATTCAGCGTCTCATCAAAAATGAAAACATTTTTGAAAACTACAAGTCTCATGCGTTTTAGTGGTGAAAAAATAATTTAAAAAATCGTTCTGGAAATGAGTTTACTCCCTGGGTACTTTCTTTGTATACTTTTGACTATACGGGCCGAGTCCGGGATTTACGGGAAATCGCAGGTTTTCGTTTGCCGGCGATTAAACTGCTTTTATTCAGCGTCTCATCAAAAATGAAAACATTTTTAAAAACTACAAGTCTTATGCGTTTTAGTGGTGAAAAAATAATTTAAAAAATCGTTCTGGAAATGAGTTTACTCCCTGGGTACTTTCTTTGTATACTTTTGACTATACGGGCCAAGTCCGGGATTTAGGGAAATCGCAGGTTTTCGTTTGCCGGCGATTAAACTGCTTTTTATCAGCGTCTCATCAAAAATGAAAACATTTTTGAAAACTACAATTCTCATGCGTTTTAGTGGTGAAAAAATAATTTAAAAAATCGTTCGGGAAATGAGTTTACTCCCAGGGTACTTTCTTTGTATACTTTTGACTATACGGGCCAAGCCGGGATTTACGGGATATCGCGGGTTTTCGTTTGCCGGCGATTAAACTTCTTTTATTCAGCGTCTCATCAAAAATGAAAACATTTTTGAAAATTACAAGTCTCATGCGTTTTAGTGGTGAAAAAATAATTAAAAAAATCGTTCGGGAAATGAGTTTACACCCTGGGTACTTTCTTTGTATACTTTTCACTATACGATTAAAGTTCCTTTATTCAGCGTCTCATCAAAAATGAAAACATTTTTGAAAACTACAAGTCTCATGCGTTTTAGTGGTGAAAAAAAAATTTAAAAAATCGTTCGGGAAATGAGTTTACACCCTGGGTACTTTCTTTGTATATATTCGACTATACGGGCCAAGCCCCGGATTTACGGGAAAACGCGGGATTTCGTTTGCCGGCGATTAAACTGCTTTTATTCAGCGTCTCATCAAAAATGAAAACACTCTTAAAAACTACAAGTCTCGTGCGTTTTAGTGGTGAAAAAGTGATTTAAAAAATCGTTCGGGAATTGAGTTTACTCCCTGGGTACTTTCTTTGTATACTTTTGACTATACGGGCCAAGCCCGGGATTTACGGGAAATCGCGGGTTTTCGTTTGCCGGCGATTAAACTTCTTTTATTCAGCGTCTCATCAAAAATGAAAACATTTTTGAAAACCACAAGTCTCATGCGTTTTAGTGGTGAAAAAATAATTTAAAAAATCGTTCGGGAAATGAGTTTACTCCCTGGGTACTTTCTTTGTATACTTTTGACTATACGGGCCGAGTCCGGGATTTAGGGAAATCGCAGGTTTTCGTTTGCCGGCGATTAAACTGCTTTTTATCAGCGTCTCATCAAAAATGAAAACATTTTTGAAAACTACAAGCCTCATGCGTTTTAGTGGTGAAATAATAATTTAAAAAATCGTTTGGGAAATGAGTTTAATCCCTGGGTACTTTCTTTGTATACTTTTGACTATACGGGCCGGGTCCAGGATTTACAGGAAATCGCAGGTTTTCGTTTGCCGGCGATTAAACTTCTTTTATTCAGCGTCTCATCAAAAATGAAAACATTTTTAAAAACCACAGGTCTCATGCGTTTTAGTGGTGAAAAAGTGATTTAAAAAATCGTTCGGGAAATGAGTTTACTCCCTGGGTACTTTCTTTGTATACTTTTGACTATACGGGCCAAGCCCGGGATTTATGGGAAATCACGGGTTTTCGTTTGCCGGCGATTAAACTACATTTATTCAGCGTCTCATCATAAATGAAAACATTGTTGAAAACTACAAGTCTCATGCGTTTTAGTGGTGAAAAAATAATTTAAAAAATCGTTTGGGAAATGAGTTTACTCCCAGGGTACTTTCTTTGTATACTTTTGACTATACGGGCCAAGCCGGGATTTACGGGAAATCGCGGGTTTTCGTTTGCCGGCGATTAAACTTCTTTTATTGAGCGTCTCATCAAAAATGAAAACATTTTTGAAAACTACAAGTCTCATGCGTTTTAGTGGTGAAAAAATAATTTAAAAAATCGTTCGGGAAATGAGTTTACTCCGTGGGTACTTTCTTTGTATACTTTTCACTATACGATTAAAGTTCCTTTATTCAGCGTCTCATCAAAAATGAAAACATTTTTGAAAACTACAAGTCTCATGCGTTTTAGTGGTGAAAAAAAAATTTAAAAAATCGTTCGGGAAATGAGTTTACACCCTGGGTACTTTCTTTGTATATATTCGACTATACGGGCCAATCCCCGGATTTACGGGAAAACGCGGGATTTCGTTTGCCGGCGATTAAACTGCTTTTATTCAGCGTCTCATCAAAAATGAAAACATTCTTAAAAACTACAAGTCTCATGCGTTTTAGTGGTGAAAAAGTGATTTAAAAAATCGTTCGGGAATTGAGTTTACTCCCTGGGTACTTTCTTTGTATACTTTTGACTATACGGGCCCAGCCCGTGATTTACGGGAAATCGCGGGTTTTCGTTTGCCGGCGATTAAACTTCTTTTATTCAGCGTCTCATCAAAAATGAAAACATTTTTGAAAACCACAAGTCTCATGCGTTTTAGTGGTGACAAAATAATTTAAAAAATCGTTCGGGAAATGAGTTTACTCCCTGGGTACTTTCTTTGTATACTTTTGACTATACGGGCCAAGCCGGGATTTACGGGAAATCGAGGGTTTTCGTTTGCCTGCGATTAAACTTCTTTTATTCAGCGTTTCATCAAAAATGAAAACATTTTTAAAAACTACAAGTCTTATGCGTTTTAGTGGTGAAAAAATAATTTAAAAAATCGTTCTGGAAATGAGTTTACTCACAGGGTACTTTCTTTGTATACATTTGACTATACGGGCCAAGCCCGGGATTTACGGGAAATCGCGGGTTTTCGTTTGCCGGCGATTAAACCTCTTTCATTAAGCGTCTCATCAAAAATGAAAACATTTTTGAAAACTACAAGTCTCATGCGTTTTAGTGGTGAAAAAGTGATTTAAAAAATCGCTCGGGAAATGAGTTTACTCCCTGGGTACTTTCTTTGTATACTTTTGACTATACGGGCCGAGTCCGGGATTTACGGGAAATCGCGGATTTTCGTTTGCCGGCGATTAAACTTCTTTTATTAAGCATCCCATCAAATATGAAAATATTTTTGAAAACTACAAGTTTCATGCGTTTAGTGGTAAAAAAATAATATAAAAAATCGTTTGGGAAATGAGTTTACTCCCAGGGTACTTTCTTTGTATACTTTTGACTATACGGGCCAAGCCGGGATTTACGGGAAATCGCGGGTTTTCGTTTGCCGGCGATTAAACTTCTTTTATTCAGCGTCTCATCAAAAATGAAAACATTTTTGAAAACTACAAGTCTCATGCGTTTTAGTGGTGAAAAAATAATTTAAAAAATCGTTCGGGAAATGAGTTTACTCCCTAGGTACTTTCTTTGTATACTTTTCACTATACGATTAAAGTTCCTTTATTCAGCGTCTCATCAAAAATGAAAACATTTTTGAAAACTACAAGTCTCATGCGTTTTAGTGGTGAAAAAAAAATTTAAAAAATCGTTCGGGAAATGAGTTTACACCCTGGGTACTTTCTTTGTATATATTCGACTATACGGGCCAAGCCCCGGATTTACGGGAAAACGCGGGATTTCGTTTGCCGGCGATTAAACTGCTTTTATTCAGCGTCTCATCAAAAATGAAAACATTCTTAAAAACTACAAGTCTCATGCGTTTTAGTGGTGAAAAAGTGATTTAAAAAATCGTTCGGGAATTGAGTTAACTCCCTGGGTACTTTCTTTGTATACTTTTGACTATACGGGCCCAGCCCGGGATTTACGGGAAATCGCGGGTTTTCGTTTGCCGGCGATTAAACTTCTTTTATTCAGCGTCTCATCAAAAATGAAAACATTTTTGAAAACCACAAGTCTCATGCGTTTTAGTGGTGAAAAAATAATTTAAAAAATCGTTCGGGAAATGAGTTTACTCCCTGGGTACTTTCTTTGTATACTTTTGACTATACGGGCCAAGCCGGGATTTACGGGAAATCGCGGGTTTTCGTTTGCCTGCGATTAAACTTCTTTTATTCAGCGTCTCATCAAAAATGAAAACATTTTTAAAAACTACAAGTCTTATGCGTTTTAGTGGTGAAAAAATAATTTAAAAAATCGTTCTTGAAATGAGTTTACTCCCTGGGTACTTTCTTTGTATACTTTTGACTATACGGGCCGAGTTCCGGATTTAGGGAAATCGCAGGTTTTCGTTTGCCGGCGATTAAACTGCTTTTTTTCAGCGTCTCATCAAAAATGAAAACATTTTTGAAAACTACAAGTCTCATGCGTTTTAGTGGTGAAAAAATAATTTGAAAAATCGTTCGGGAAATGAGTTTACTCCCTGGGTACTTTCTTTGTATACTTTTCACTATACGGGCCAAGCCGGGATTTACGGGAAATCGCGGGTTTTCGTTTGCCAGCGATTAAACTTCTTTTATTCAGCGTCTCATCAAAAATGAAAACATTTTTAAAAACTACAAGTCTTATGCGTTTTAGTGGTGAAAAAATAATTTTGAAAAATCGTTCTGGAAATGAGTTTACTCACAGGGTACTTTCTTTGTATACATTCGACTATACGGGCCAAGCCCGGGATTTACGGGAAATCGCGGGTTTTCGTTTTCCGGCGATTAAACCTCTTTCATTAAGCGTCTCATCAAAAATGAAAACATTTTTGAAAACTACAAGTCTCATGCGTTTTAGTGGTGAAAAAAAAATTTAAAAAATCGTTTGCGAAATGAGTTTACTCCCTGGGTACTTTCTTTGTATACATTCGACTATACGGGCCAAGCCCCGGATTTACGGGAAAACGCGGGATTTCGTTTGCCGGCGATTAAACCTCTTTCATTAAGCGTCTCATCAAAAATGAAAACATTTTTGAAAACTACAAGTCTCATGCGTTTTAGTGGTGAAAAAATAATTTAAAAAATCGTTCGGGAAATGAGTTTACTCCCTGGGTACTTTCTTTGTATACTTTTCACTATACGGGCCAAGCCGGGATTTACGGGAAATGGCGGGTTTTCGTTTGGCGGCGATTAAACTTCTTTTATTCAGCGTCTCATCAAAAATGAAAACATTTTTGAAAACTACAAGTCTCATGCGTTTTAGTGGTGAAAAAATAATTTAAAAAATGGTTTGGGAAATGAGTTTACTCCCTGGGTACTTTCTTTGTATACTTTTGACTATACGGGCCGAGTCCAGGATTTACAGGAAATCGCAGGTTTTCGTTTGCCGGCGATTAAACTTCTTTTATTCAGCGTCTCATCAAAAATGAAAATATTTTTAAAAACTACAGGTCTCATGCGTTTTAGTGGTGAAAAAGTGATTTAAAAAATCGTTCGGGAAATGAGTTTACTCCCTGGGTACTTTCTTTGTATACTTTTGACTATACGGGCCAAGCCCGGGATTTATGGGAAATCGCGGGTTTTCGTTTGCCGGCGATTAAACTACATTTATTCAGCGTCTCATCATAAATGAAAACATTGTTCAAAACTACAAGTCTCATGCGTTTTAGTGGTGAAAAAATAATTTAAAAAATCGTTTGGGAAATGAGTTTACTCCCTGGGTACTTTCTTTGTATACTTTTGACTATACGGGCCGAGTCCGGGATTTACGGGAAATCGCAGGTTTTCGTTTGCCGGCGATTAAACTGCTTTTATTCAGCGTCTCATCAAAAATGAAAACATTTTTAAAAACTACAAGTCTTATGCGTTTTAGTGGTGAAAAAATAATTTAAAAAATCGTTCTGGAAATGAGTTTACTCCCTGGGTACTTTCTTTGTATACTTTTGACTATACGGGCCAAGTCCGGGATTTAGGGAAATCGCAGGTTTTCGTTTGCCGGCGATTAAACTGCTTTTTATCAGCGTCTCATCAAAAATGAAAACATTTTTGAAAACTACAATTCTCATGCGTTTTAGTGGTGAAAAAATAATTTAAAAAATCGTTCGGGAAATGAGTTTACTCCCAGGGTACTTTCTTTGTATACTTTTGACTATACGGGCCAAGCCGGGATTTACGGGATATCGCGGGTTTTCGTTTGCCGGCGATTAAACTTCTTTTATTCAGCGTCTCATCAAAAATGAAAACATTTTTGAAAACTACAAGTCTCATGCGTTTTAGTGGTGAAAAAATAATTAAAAAAATCGTTCGGGAAATGAGTTTACACCCTGGGTACTTTCTTTGTATACTTTTCACTATACGATTAAAGTTCCTTTATTCAGCGTCTCATCAAAAATGAAAACATTTTTGAAAACTACAAGTCTCATGCGTTTTAGTGGTGAAAAAAAAATTTAAAAAATCGTTCGGGAAATGAGTTTACACCCTGGGTACTTTCTTTGTATATATTCGACTATACGGGCCAAGCCCCGGATTTACGGGAAAACGCGGGATTTCGTTTGCCGGCGATTAAACTGCTTTTATTCAGCGTCTCATCAAAAATGAAAACACTCTTAAAAACTACAAGTCTCGTGCGTTTTAGTGGTGAAAAAGTGATTTAAAAAATCGTTCGGGAATTGAGTTTACTCCCTGGGTACTTTCTTTGTATACTTTTGACTATACGGGCCAAGCCCGGGATTTACGGGAAATCGCGGGTTTTCGTTTGCCGGCGATTAAACTTCTTTTATTCAGCGTCTCATCAAAAATGAAAACATTTTTGAAAACCACAAGTCTCATGCGTTTTAGTGGTGAAAAAATAATTTAAAAAATCGTTCGGGAAATGAGTTTATTCCCTGGGTACTTTCTTTGTATACTTTTGACTATACGGGCCGAGTCCGGGATTTAGGGAAATCGCAGGTTTTCGTTTGCCGGCGATTAAACTGCTTTTTATCAGCGTCTCATCAAAAATGAAAACATTTTTGAAAACTACAAGCCTCATGCGTTTTAGTGGTGAAATAATAATTTAAAAAATCGTTTGGGAAATGAGTTTAATCCCTGGGTACTTTCTTTGTATACTTTTGACTATACGGGCCGGGTCCAGGATTTACAGGAAATCGCAGGTTTTCGTTTGCCGGCGATTAAACTTCTTTTATTCAGCGTCTCATCAAAAATGAAAACATTTTTAAAAACCACAGGTCTCATGCGTTTTAGTGGTGAAAAAGTGATTTAAAAAATCGTTCGGGAAATGAGTTTACTCCCTGGGTACTTTCTTTGTATACTTTTGACTATACGGGCCAAGCCCGGGATTTATGGGAAATCACGGGTTTTCGTTTGCCGGCGATTAAACTACATTTATTCAGCGTCTCATCATAAATGAAAACATTGTTGAAAACTACAAGTCTCATGCGTTTTAGTGGTGAAAAAATAATTTAAAAAATCGTTTGGGAAATGAGTTTACTCCCAGGGTACTTTCTTTGTATACTTTTGACTATACGGGCCAAGCCGGGATTTACGGGAAATCGCGGGTTTTCGTTTGCCGGCGATTAAACTTCTTTTATTGAGCGTCTCATCAAAAATGAAAACATTTTTGAAAACTACAAGTCTCATGCGTTTTAGTGGTGAAAAAATAATTTAAAAAATCGTTCGGGAAATGAGTTTACTCCGTGGGTACTTTCTTTGTATACTTTTCACTATACGATTAAAGTTCCTTTATTCAGCGTCTCATCAAAAATGAAAACATTTTTGAAAACTACAAGTCTCATGCGTTTTAGTGGTGAAAAAAAAATTTAAAAAATCGTTCGGGAAATGAGTTTACACCCTGGGTACTTTCTTTGTATATATTCGACTATACGGGCCAATCCCCGGATTTACGGGAAAACGCGGGATTTCGTTTGCCGGCGATTAAACTGCTTTTATTCAGCGTCTCATCAAAAATGAAAACATTCTTAAAAACTACAAGTCTCATGCGTTTTAGTGGTGAAAAAGTGATTTAAAAAATCGTTCGGGAATTGAGTTTACTCCCTGGGTACTTTCTTTGTATACTTTTGACTATACGGGCCCAGCCCGTGATTTACGGGAAATCGCGGGTTTTCGTTTGCCGGCGATTAAACTTCTTTTATTCAGCGTCTCATCAAAAATGAAAACATTTTTGAAAACCACAAGTCTCATGCGTTTTAGTGGTGACAAAAAAATTTAAAAAATCGTTCGGGAAATGAGTTTACTCCCTGGGTACTTTCTTTGTATACTTTTGACTATACGGGCCAAGCCGGGATTTACGGGAAATCGAGGGTTTTCGTTTGCCTGCGATTAAACTTCTTTTATTCAGCGTCTCATCAAAAATGAAAACATTTTTAAAAACTACAAGTCTTATGCGTTTTAGTGGTGAAAAAATAATTTAAAAAATCGTTCTTGAAATGAGTTTACTCCCTGGGTACTTTCTTTGTATACTTTTGACTATACGGGCCGAGTTTGGGATTTAGGGAAATCGCAGGTTTTCGTTTGCCGGCGATTAAACTGCTTTTTTTCAGCGTCTCATCAAAAATGAAAACATTTTTGAAAACTACAAGTCTCATGCGTTTTAGTGGTGAAAAAATAATTTAAAAAATCGTTCGGGAAATGAGTTTACTCCCTGGGTACTTTCTTTGTATACTTTTCACTATACGGGCAAAGCCGGGATTTACGGGAAATCGCGGGTTTTCGTTTGCCAGCGATTAAACTTGTTTTATTCAGCGTCTCATCAAAAATGAAAACATTTTTAAAAACTACAAGTCTTATGCGTTTTAGTGGTGAAAAAATAATTTAAAAAATCGTTCTGGAAATGAGTTTACTCACAGGGTACTTTCTTTGTATACATTTGACTATACGGGCCAAGCCCGGGATTTACGGGAAATCGCGGGTTTTCGTTTGCCGGCGATTAAACCTCTTTCATTAAGCGTCTCATCAAAAATGAAAACATTTTTGAAAACTACAAGTCTCATGCGTTTTAGTGGTGAAAAAGTGATTTAAAAAATCGCTCGGGAAATGAGTTTACTCCCTGGGTACTTTCTTTGTATACTTTTGACTATACGGGCCGAGTCCGGGATTTACGGGAAATCGCGGATTTTCGTTTGCCGGCGATTAAACTTCTTTTATTCAGCATCCCATCAAATATGAAAATATTTTTGAAAACTACAAGTTTCATGCGTTTAGTGGTAAAAAAATAATATAAAAAATCGTTTGGGAAATGAGTTTACTCCCAGGGTACTTTCTTTGTATACTTTTGACTATACGGGCCAAGCCGGGATTTACGGGAAATCGCGGGTTTTCGTTTGCCGGCGATTAAACTTCTTTTATTCAGCGTCTCATCAAAAATGAAAACATTTTTGAAAACTACAAGTCTCATGCGTTTTAGTGGTGAAAAAATAATTTAAAAAATCGTTCGGGAAATGAGTTTACTCCCTAGGTACTTTCTTTGTATACTTTTCACTATACGATTAAAGTTCCTTTATTCAGCGTCTCATCAAAAATGAAAACATTTTTAAAAACTACAAGTCTCAAGCGTTTTAGTGGTGAAAAAAAAATTTAAAAAATCGTTCGGGAAATGAGTTTACACCCTGGGTACTTTCTTTGTATATATTCGACTATACGGGCCAAGCCCCGGATTTACGGGAAAACGCGGGATTTCGTTTGCCGGCGATTAAACTGCTTTTATTCAGCGTCTCATCAAAAATAAAAACATTCTTAAAAACTACAAGTCTCATGCGTTTTAGTGGTGAAAAAGTGATTTAAAAAATCGTTCGGGAATTGAGTTTACTCCCTGGGTACTTTCTTTGTATACTTTTGACTATACGGGCCCAGCCCGGGATTTACGGGAAATCGCGGGTTTTCGTTTGCCGGCGATTAAACTTCTTTTATTCAGCGTCTCATCAAAAATGAAAACATTTTTGAAAACCACAAGTCTCATGCGTTTTAGTGGTGAAAAAATAATTTAAAAAATCGTTCGGGAAATGAGTTTACTCCCTGGGTACTTTCTTTGTATACTTTTGACTATACGGGCCAAGCCGGGATTTACGGGAAATCGCGGGTTTTCGTTTGCCTGCGATTAAACTTCTTTTATTCAGCGTCTCATCAAAAATGAAAACATTTTTAAAAACTACAAGTCTTATGCGTTTTAGTGGTGAAAAAATAATTTAAAAAATCGTTCTTGAAATGAGTTTACTCCCTGGGTACTTTCTTTGTATACTTTTGACTATACGGGCCGAGTTCCGGATTTAGGGAAATCGCAGGTTTTCGTTTGCCGGCGATTAAACTGCTTTTTTTCAGCGTCTCATCAAAAATGAAAACATTTTTGAAAACTACAAGTCTCATGCGTTTTAGTGGTGAAAAAATAATTTGAAAAATCGTTCGGGAAATGAGTTTACTCCCTGGGTACTTTCTTTGTATACTTTTCACTATACGGGCCAAGCCGGGATTTACGGGAAATCGCGGGTTTTCGTTTGCCAGCGATTAAACTTCTTTTATTCAGCGTCTCATCAAAAATGAAAACATTTTTAAAAACTACAAGTCTTATGCGTTTTAGTGGTGAAAAAATAATTTTGAAAAATCGTTCTGGAAATGAGTTTACTCACAGGGTACTTTCTTTGTATACATTCGACTATACGGGCCAAGCCCGGGATTTACGGGAAATCGCGGGTTTTCGTTTTCCGGCGATTAAACCTCTTTCATTAAGCGTCTCATCAAAAATGAAAACATTTTTGAAAACTACAAGTCTCATGCGTTTTAGTGGTGAAAAAAAAATTTAAAAAATCGTTTGCGAAATGAGTTTACTCCCTGGGTACTTTCTTTGTATACATTCGACTATACGGGCCAAGCCCCGGATTTACGGGAAAACGCGGGATTTCGTTTGCCGGCGATTAAACCTCTTTCATTAAGCGTCTCATCAAAAATGAAAACATTTTTGAAAACTACAAGTCTCATGCGTTTTAGTGGTGAAAAAATAATTTAAAAAATCGTTCGGGAAATGAGTTTACTCCCTGGGTACTTTCTTTGTATACTTTTCACTATACGGGCCAAGCCGGGATTTACGGGAAATGGCAGGTTTTCGTTTGGCGGCGATTAAACTTCTTTTATTCAGCGTCTCATCAAAAATGAAAACATTTTTGAAAACTACAAGTCTCATGCGTTTTAGTGGTGAAAAAATAATTTAAAAAATCGTTTGGGAAATGAGTTTACTCCCTGGGTACTTTCTTTGTATACTTTTGACTATACGGGCCGAGTCCAGGATTTACAGGAAATCGCAGGTTTTCGTTTGCCGGCGATTAAACTTCTTTTATTCAGCGTCTCATCAAAAATGAAAATATTTTTAAAAACTACAGGTCTCATGCGTTTTAGTGGTGAAAAAGTGATTTAAAAAATCGTTCGGGAAATGAGTTTACTCCCTGGGTACTTTCTTTGTATACTTTTGACTATACGGGCCCAGCCCGGGATTTATGGGAAATCGCGGGTTTTCCTTTGCCGGCGATTAAACTACATTTATTCAGCGTCTCATCATAAATGAAAACATTGTTCAAAACTACAAGTCTCATGCGTTTTAGTGGTGAAAAAATAATTTAAAAAATCGTTTGGGAAATGAGTTTACTCCCAGTGTACTTTCTTTGTATACTTTTGACTATACGGGCCAAGCCGGGATTTACGGGAAATCGCGGGTTTTCGTTTGCCGGCGATTAAACTTCTTTTATTCAGCGTCTCATCAAAAATGAAAACATTTTTGAAAACTACAAGTCTCATGCGTTTTAGTGGTGAAAAAATAATTTAAAAAATCGTTCTGGAAATGAGTTTACTCCCTGGGTACTTTCTTTGTATACTTTTGACTATACGGGCCGAGTCCGGGATTTACGGGAAATCGCAGGTTTTCGTTTGCCGGCGATTAAACTGCTTTTATTCAGCGTCTCATCAAAAATGAAAACATTTTTAAAAACTACAAGTCTTATGCGTTTTAGTGGTGAAAAAATAATTTAAAAAATCGTTCTTGAAATGAGTTTACTCCCTGGGTACTTTCTTTGTATACTTTTGACTATACGGGCCGAGTTCCGGATTTAGGGAAATCGCAGGTTTTCGTTTGCCGGCGATTAAACTGCTTTTTTTCAGCGTCTCATCAAAAATGAAAACATTTTTGAAAACTACAAGTCTCATGCGTTTTAGTGGTGAAAAAATAATTTGAAAAATCGTTCGGGAAATGAGTTTACTCCCTGGGTACTTTCTTTGTATACTTTTCACTATACGGGCCGAGTTTGGGATTTAGGGAAATCGCAGGTTTTCGTTTGCCGGCGATTAAACTGCTTTTTTTCAGCGTCTCATCAAAAATGAAAACATTTTTGAAAACTACAAGTCTCATGCGTTTTAGTGGTGAAAAAATAATTTAAAAAATCGTTCGGGAAATGAGTTTACTCCCTGGGTACTTTCTTTGTATACTTTTCACTATACGGGCAAAGCCGGGATTTACGGGAAATCGCGGGTTTTCGTTTGCCAGCGATTAAACTTCTTTTATTCAGCGTCTCATCAAAAATGAAAACATTTTTAAAAACTACAAGTCTTATGCGTTTTAGTGGTGAAAAAATAATTTAAAAAATCGTTCTGGAAATGAGTTTACTCACAGGGTACTTTCTTTGTATACATTTGACTATACGGGCCAAGCCCGGGATTTACGGGAAATCGCGGGTTTTCGTTTGCCGGCGATTAAACCTCTTTCATTAAGCGTCTCATCAAAAATGAAAACATTTTTGAAAACTACAAGTCTCATGCGTTTTAGTGGTGAAAAAGTGATTTAAAAAATCGCTCGGGAAATGAGTTTACTCCCTGGGTACTTTCTTTGTATACTTTTGACTATACGGGCCGAGTCCGGGATTTACGGGAAATCGCGGATTTTCGTTTGCCGGCGATTAAACTTCTTTTATTCAGCATCCCATCAAATATGAAAATATTTTTGAAAACTACAAGTTTCATGCGTTTAGTGGTAAAAAATAATATAAAAAATCGTTTGGGAAATGAGTTTACTCCCAGGGTACTTTCTTTGTATACTTTTGACTATACGGGCCAAGCCGGGATTTACGGGAAATCGCGGGTTTTCGTTTGCCGGCGATTAAACTTCTTTTATTCAGCGTCTCATCAAAAATGAAAACATTTTTGAAAACTACAAGTCTCATGCGTTTTAGTGGTGAAAAAATAATTTAAAAAATCGTTCGGGAAATGAGTTTACTCCCTAGGTACTTTCTTTGTATACTTTTCACTATACGATTAAAGTTCCTTTATTCAGCGTCTCATCAAAAATGAAAACATTTTTGAAAACTACAAGTCTCAAGCGTTTTAGTGGTGAAAAAAAAATTTAAAAAATCGTTCGGGAAATGAGTTTACACCCTGGGTACTTTCTTTGTATATATTCGACTATACGGGCCAAGCCCCGGATTTACGGGAAAACGCGGGATTTCGTTTGCCGGCGATTAAACTGCTTTTATTCAGCGTCTCATCAAAAATGAAAACATTCTTAAAAACTACAAGTCTCATGCGTTTTAGTGGTGAAAAAGTGATTTAAAAAATCGTTCGGGAATTGAGTTTACTCCCTGGGTACTTTCTTTGTATACTTTTGACTATACGGGCCCAGCCCGGGATTTACGGGAAATCGCGGGTTTTCGTTTGCCGGCGATTAAACTTCTTTTATTCAGCGTCTCATCAAAAATGAAAACATTTTTGAAAACCACAAGTCTCATGCGTTTTAGTGGTGAAAAAATAATTTAAAAAATCGTTCGGGAAATGAGTTTACTCCCTGGGTACTTTCTTTGTATACTTTTGACTATACGGGCCAAGCCGGGATTTACGGGAAATCGCGGGTTTTCGTTTGCCTGCGATTAAACTTCTTTTATTCAGCGTCTCATCAAAAATAAAAACATTTTTAAAAACTACAAGTCTTATGCGTTTTAGTGGTGAAAAAATAATTTAAAAAATCGTTCTTGAAATGAGTTTACTCCCTGGGTACTTTCTTTGTATACTTTTGACTATACGGGCCGAGTTCCGGATTTAGGGAAATCGCAGGTTTTCGTTTGCCGGCGATTAAACTGCTTTTTTTCAGCGTCTCATCAAAAATGAAAACATTTTTGAAAACTACAAGTCTCATGCGTTTTAGTGGTGAAAAAATAATTTGAAAAATCGTTCGGGAAATGAGTTTACTCCCTGGGTACTTTCTTTGTATACTTTTCACTATACGGGCCAAGCCGGGATTTACGGGAAATCGCGGGTTTTCGTTTGCCAGCGATTAAACTTCTTTTATTCAGCGTCTCATCAAAAATGAAAACATTTTTAAAAACTACAAGTCTTATGCGTTTTAGTGGTGAAAAAATAATTTTGAAAAATCGTTCTGGAAATGAGTTTACTCACAGGGTACTTTCTTTGTATACATTCGACTATACGGGCCAAGCCCGGGATTTACGGGAAATCGCGGGTTTTCGTTTTCCGGCGATTAAACCTCTTTCATTAAGCGTCTCATCAAAAATGAAAACATTTTTGAAAACTACAAGTCTCATGCGTTTTAGTGGTGAAAAAAAAATTTAAAAAATCGTTTGCGAAATGAGTTTACTCCCTGGGTACTTTCTTTGTATACATTCGACTATACGGGCCAAGCCCCGGATTTACGGGAAAACGCGGGATTTCGTTTGCCGGCGATTAAACCTCTTTCATTAAGCGTCTCATCAAAAATGAAAACATTTTTGAAAACTACAAGTCTCATGCGTTTTAGTGGTGAAAAAATAATTTAAAAAATCGTTCGGGAAATGAGTTTACTCCCTGGGTACTTTCTTTGTATACTTTTCACTATACGGGCCAAGCCGGGATTTACGGGAAATGGCGGGTTTTCGTTTGGCGGCGATTAAACTTCTTTTATTCAGCGTCTCATCAAAAATGAAAACATTTTTGAAAACTACAAGTCTCATGCGTTTTAGTGGTGAAAAAATAATTTAAAAAATCGTTTGGGAAATGAGTTTACTCCCTGGGTACTTTCTTTGTATACTTTTGACTATACGGGCCGAGTCCAGGATTTACAGGAAATCGCAGGTTTTCGTTTGCCGGCGATTAAACTTCTTTTATTCAGCGTCTCATCAAAAATGAAAATATTTTTAAAAACTACAGGTCTCATGCGTTTTAGTGGTGAAAAAGTGATTTAAAAAATCGTTCGGGAAATGAGTTTACTCCCTGGGTACTTTCTTTGTATACTTTTGACTATACGGGCCAAGCCCGGGATTTATGGGAAATCGCGGGTTTTCGTTTGCCGGCGATTAAACTACATTTATTCAGCGTCTCATCATAAATGAAAACATTGTTCAAAACTACAAGTCTCATGCGTTTTAGTGGTGAAAAAATAATTTAAAAAATCGTTTGGGAAATGAGTTTACTCCCAGTGTACTTTCTTTGTATACTTTTGACTATACGGGCCAAGCCGGGATTTACGGGAAATCGCAGGTTTTCGTTTGCCGGCGATTAAACTTCTTTTATTCAGCGTCTCATCAAAAATGAAAACATTTTTGAAAACTACAAGTCTCATGCGTTTTAGTGGTGAAAAAATAATTTAAAAAATCGTTCTGGAAATGAGTTTACTCCCTGGGTACTTTCTTTGTATACTTTTGACTATACGGGCCGAGTCCGGGATTTACGGGAAATCGCAGGTTTTCGTTTGCCGGCGATTAAACTGCTTTTATTCAGCGTCTCATCAAAAATGAAAACATTTTTAAAAACTACAAGTCTTATGCGTTTTAGTGGTGAAAAAATAATTTAAAAAATCGTTCTTGAAATGAGTTTACTCCCTGGGTACTTTCTTTGTATACTTTTGACTATACGGGCCGAGTTCCGGATTTAGGGAAATCGCAGGTTTTCGTTTGCCGGCGATTAAACTGCTTTTTTTCAGCGTCTCATCAAAAATGAAAACATTTTTGAAAACTACAAGTCTCATGCGTTTTAGTGGTGAAAAAATAATTTGAAAAATCGTTCGGGAAATGAGTTTACTCCCTGGGTACTTTCTTTGTATACTTTTCACTATACGGGCCAAGCCGGGATTTACGGGAAATCGCGGGTTTTCGTTTGCCAGCGATTAAACTTCTTTTATTCAGCGTCTCATCAAAAATGAAAACATTTTTAAAAACTACAAGTCTTATGCGTTTTAGTGGTGAAAAAATAATTTTGAAAAATCGTTCTGGAAATGAGTTTACTCACAGGGTACTTTCTTTGTATACATTCGACTATACGGGCCAAGCCCGGGATTTACGGGAAGTCGCGGGTTTTCGTTTTCCGGCGATTAAACCTCTTTCATTAAGCGTCTCATCAAAAATGAAAACATTTTTGAAAACTACAAGTCTCATGCGTTTTAGTGGTGAAAAAAAAATTTAAAAAATCGTTTGCGAAATGAGTTTACTCCCTGGGTACTTTCTTTGTATACATTCGACTATACGGGCCAAGCCCCGGATTTACGGGAAAACGCGGGATTTCGTTTGCCGGCGATTAAACCTCTTTCATTAAGCGTCTCATCAAAAATGAAAACATTTTTGAAAACTACAAGTCTCATGCGTTTTAGTGGTGAAAAAATAATTTAAAAAATCGTTCGGGAAATGAGTTTACTCCCTGGGTACTTTCTTTGTATACTTTTCACTATACGGGCCAAGCCGGGATTTACGGGAAATCGCAGGTTTTCGTTTGGCGGCGATTAAACTTCTTTTATTCAGCGTCTCATCAAAAATGAAAACATTTTTGAAAACTACAAGTCTCATGCGTTTTAGTGGTGAAAAAATAATTTAAAAAATCGTTTGGGAAATGAGTTTACTCCCTGGGTACTTTCTTTGTATACTTTTGACTATACGGGCCGAGTCCAGGATTTACAGGAAATCGCAGGTTTTCGTTTGCCGGCGATTAAACTTCTTTTATTCAGCGTCTCATCAAAAATGAAAATATTTTTAAAAACTACAGGTCTCATGCGTTTTAGTGGTGAAAAAGTGATTTAAAAAATCGTTCGGGAAATGAGTTTACTCCCTGGGTACTTTCTTTGTATACTTTTGACTATACGGGCCAAGCCCGGGATTTATGGGAAATCGCGGGTTTTCGTTTGCCGGCGATTAAACTACATTTATTCAGCGTCTCATCATAAATGAAAACATTGTTCAAAACTACAAGTCTCATGCGTTTTAGTGGTGAAAAAATAATTTAAAAAATCGTTTGGGAAATGAGTTTACTCCCAGTGTACTTTCCTTGTATACTTTTGACTATACGGGCCAAGCCGGGATTTACGGGAAATCGCGGGTTTTCGTTTGCCGGCGATTAAACTTCTTTTATTCAGCGTCTCATCAAAAATGAAAACATTTTTGAAAACTACAAGTCTCATGCGTTTTAGTGGTGAAAAAATAATTTAAAAAATCGTTCTGGAAATGAGTTTACTCCCTGGGTACTTTCTTTGTATACTTTTGACTATACGGGCCGAGTCCGGGATTTACGGGAAATCGCAGGTTTTCGTTTGCCGGCGATTAAACTGCTTTTATTCGGCGTCTCATCAAAAATGAAAACATTTTTAAAAACTACAAGTCTTATGCGTTTTAGTGGTGAAAAAATAATTTAAAAAATCGTTCTGGAAATGAGTTTACTCCCTGGGTACTTTCTTTGTATACTTTTGACTATACGGGCCAAGTCCGGGATTTAGGGAAATCGCAGGTTTTCGTTTGCCGGCGATTAAACTGCTTTTTATCAGCGTCTCATCAAAATTGAAAACATTTTTGAAAACTACAATTCTCATGCGTTTTAGTGGTGAAAAAATAATTTAAAAAATCGTTCGGGAAATGAGTTTACTTCCTGGGTACTTTCTTTGTATACTTTTGACTATACGGGTCAAGCCGGGATTTACGGGAAATCGCGGGTTTTAGTTTGGCGGCGATTAAACTTCTTTTATTCAGCGTCTCATCAAAAATGAAAACATTTTTAAAAACTACAGGTCTCATGCGTTTTAGTGGTGAAAAAGTGATTTAAAAAATCGTTCGGGAAACGAGTTTACTCCCTGGGTACTTTCTTTGTATACTTTTGACTATACGGGCCAAGCCGGGATTTACGGGATATCGCGGGTTTTCGTTTGCCGGCGATTAAACTTCTTTTATTCAGCGTCTCATCAAAAATGAAAACATTTTTGAAAACTACAAGTCTCATGCGTTTTAGTGGTGAAAAAATAATTTAAAAAATCGTTCGGGAAATGAGTTTACACCCTGGGTACTTTCTTTGTATACTTTTCACTATACGATTAAAGTTCCTTTATTCAGCGTCTCATCAAAAATGAAAACATTTTTGAAAACTACAAGTCTCATGCGTTTTAGTGGTGAAAAAAAAATTTAAAAAATCGTTCGGGAAATGAGTTTACACCCTGGGTACTTTCTTTGTATATATTCGACTATACGGGCCAAGCCCCGGATTTACGGGAAAACGCGGGATTTCGTTTGCCGGCGATTAAACTGCTTTTATTCAGCGTCTCATCAAAAATGAAAACACTCTTAAAAACTACAAGTCTCGTGCGTTTTAGTGGTGAAAAAGTGATTTAAAAAATCGTTCGGGAATTGAGTTTACTCCCTGGGTACTTTCTTTGTATACTTTTGACTATACGGGCCCAGCCCGGGATTTACGGGAAATCGCGGGTTTTCGTTTGCCGGCGATTAAACTTCTTTTATTCAGCGTCTCATCAAAAATGAAAACACTCTTAAAAACTACAAGTCTCGTGCGTTTTAGTGGTGAAAAAGTGATTTAAAAAATCGTTCGGGAATTGAGTTTACTCCCTGGGTACTTTCTTTGTATACTTTTGACTATACGGGCCCAGCCCGGGATTTACGGGAAATCGCGGGTTTTCGTTTGCCGGCGATTAAACTTCTTTTATTCAGCGTCTCATCAAAAATGAAAACATTTTTGAAAACCACAAGTCTCATGCGTTTTAGTGGTGAAAAAATAATTTAAAAAATCGTTCGGGAAATGAGTTTACTCCCTGGGTACTTTCTTTGTATACTTTTGACTATACGGGCCAAGCCGGGATTTACGGGAAATCGCGGGTTTTCGTTTGCCTGCGATTAAACTTCTTTTTATCAGCGTCTCATCAAAAATGAAAACATTTTTAAAAACTACAAGTCTTATGCGTTTTAGTGGTGAAAAAATAATTTAAAAAATCGTTCTTGAAATGAGTTTACTCCCTGGGTACTTTCTTTGTATACTTTTGACTATACGGGCCGAGTCCGGGATTTAGGGAAATCGCAGGTTTTCGTTTGCCGGCGATTAAACTGCTTTTTATCAGCGTCTCATCAAAAATGAAAACATTTTTGAAAACTACAATTCTCATGCGTTTTAGTGGTGAAAAAATAATTTAAAAAATCGTTCGGGAAATGAGTTTACTTCCTGGGTACTTTCTTTGTATACTTTTGACTATACGGGCCAAGCCGGGATTTACGGGAAATCGCGGGTTTTAGTTTGGCGGCGATTAAACTTCTTTTATTCAGCGTCTCATCAAAAATGAAAACATTCTTGAAAACTACAAGCCTCATGCGTTTTAGTGGTGAAATAATAATTTAAAAAATCGTTTGGGAAATGAGTTTAATCCCTGGGTACTTTCTTTGTATACTTTTGACTATACGGGCCGGGTCCAGGATTTACAGGAAATCGCAGGTTTTCGTTTGCCGGCGATTAAACTTCTTTTATTCAGCGTCTCATCAAAAATGAAAACATTTTTAAAAACTACAAGTCTCATGCGTTTTAGTGGTGAAAAAGTGATTTAAAAAATCGTTCGGGAAATGAGTTTACTCCCTGGGTACTTTCTTTGTATACTTTTGACTATACGGGCCGAGCCCGGGATTTATGGGAAATCACGGGTTTTCGTTTGCCGGCGATTAAACTACATTTATTCAGCGTCTCATCATAAATGAAAACATTGTTGAAAACTACAAGTCTCATGCGTTTTAGTGGTGAAAAAATAATTTAAAAAATCGTTTGGGAAATGAGTTTACTCCCAGGGTACTTTCTTTGTATACTTTTGACTATACGGGCCAAGCCGGGATTTACGGGAAATCGCGGGTTTTCGTTTGCCGGCGATTAAACTTCTTTTATTCAGCGTCTCATCAAAAATGAAAACATTTTTGAAAACTACAAGTCTCATGCGTTTTAGTGGTGAAAAAATAATTTAAAAAATCGTTCGGGAAATGAGTTTACTCCGTGGGTACTTTCTTTGTATACTTTTCACTATACGATTAAAGTTCCTTTATTCAGCGTCTCATCAAAAATGAAAACATTTTTGAAAACTACAAGTCTCATGCGTTTTAGTGGTGAAAAAAAAATTTAAAAAATCGTTCGGGAAATGAGTTTACAGCCTGGGTACTTTCTTTGTATATATTCGACTATACGGGCCAAGCCCCGGATTTACGGGAAAACGCGGGATTTCGTTTGCCGGCGATTAAACTGCTTTTATTCAGCGTCTCATCAAAAATGAAAACATTCTTAAAAACTACAAGTCTCATGCGTTTTAGTGGTGAAAAAGTGATTTAAAAAATCGTTCGGGAATTGAGTTTACTCCCTGGGTACTTTCTTTGTATACTTTTGACTATACGGGCCCAGCCCGTGATTTACGGGAAATCGCGGGTTTTCGTTTGCCGGCGATTAAACTTCTTTTATTCAGCGTCTCATCAAAAATGAAAACATTGTTGAAAACTACAAGTCTCATGCGTTTTAGTGGTGAAAAAATAATTTAAAAAATCGTTTGGGAAATGAGTTTACTCCCAGGGTACTTTCTTTGTATACTTTTGACTATACGGGCCAAGCCGGGATTTACGGGAAATCGCGGGTTTTCGTTTGCCGGCGATTAAACTTCTTTTATTCAGCGTCTCATCAAAAATGAAAACATTTTTGAAAACTACAAGTCTCATGCGTTTTAGTGGTGAAAAAATAATTTAAAAAATCGTTCGGGAAATGAGTTTACTCCGTGGGTACTTTCTTTGTATACTTTTCACTATACGATTAAAGTTCCTTTATTCAGCGTCTCATCAAAAATGAAAACATTTTTGAAAACTACAAGTCTCATGCGTTTTAGTGGTGAAAAAAAAATTTAAAAAATCGTTCGGGAAATGAGTTTACACCCTGGGTACTTTCTTTGTATATATTCGACTATACGGGCCAAGCCCCGGATTTACGGGAAAACGCGGGATTTCGTTTGCCGGCGATTAAACTGCTTTTATTCAGCGTCTCATCAAAAATGAAAACATTCTTAAAAACTACAAGTCTCATGCGTTTTAGTGGTGAAAAAGTGATTTAAAAAATCGTTCGGGAATTGAGTTTACTCCCTGGGTACTTTCTTTGTATACTTTTGACTATACGGGCCCAGCCCGTGATTTACGGGAAATCGTGGGTTTTCGTTTGCCGGCGATTAAACTTCTTTTATTCAGCGTCTCATCAAAAATGAAAACATTTTTGAAAACCACAAGTCTCATGCGTTTTAGTGGTGACAAAATAATTTAAAAAATCGTTCGGGAAATGAGTTTACTCCCTGCGTACTTTCTTTGTATACTTTTGACTATACGGGCCAAGCCGGGATTTATGGGAAATCGCGGGTTTTCGTTTGCCTGCGATTAAACTTCTTTTATTCAGCGTCTCATCAAAAATGAAAACATTTTTAAAAACTACAAGTCTTATGCGTTTTAACGGTGAAAAAATAATTTAAAAAATCGTTCTTGAAATGAGTTTACTCCCTGGGTACTTTCTTTGTATACTTTTGACTATACGGGCCGAGTTCGGGATTTAGGGAAATCGCAGGTTTTCGTTTGCCGGCGATTAAACTGCTTTTTTTCAGCGTCTCATCAAAAATGAAAACATTTTTGAAAACTACAAGTCTCATGCGTTTTAGTGGTGAAAAAATAATTTAAAAAATCGTTCGGGAAATGAGTTTACTCCCTGGGTACTTTCTTTGTATACTTTTCACTATACGGGCAAAGCCGGGATTTACGGGAAATCGCGGGTTTTCGTTTGCCAGCGATTAAACTTCTTTTATTCAGCGTCTCATCAAAAATGAAAAGATTTTTAAAAACTACAAGTCTTATGCGTTTTAGTGGTGAAAAAATAATTTAAAAAATCGTTCTGGAAATGAGTTTACTCACAGGGTACTTTCTTTGTATACATTCGACTATACGGGCCAAGCCCGGGATTTACGGGAAATCGCGGGTTTTCGTTTGCCGGCGATTAAACCTCTTTCATTAAGCGTCTCATCAAAAATGAAAACATTTTTGAAAACTACAAGTCTCATGCGTTTTAGTGGTGAAAAAGTGATTTAAAAAATCGTTCGGGAAATGAGTTTACTCCCTGGGTACTTTCTTTGTATACTTTTGACTATACGGGCCGAGTCCGGGATTTACGGGAAATCGCGGATTTTCGTTTGCCGGCGATTAAACTTCTTTTATTCAGCATCCCATCAAATATGAAAATATTTTTGAAAACTACAAGTTTCATGCGTTTAGTGGTAAAAAAATAATATAAAAAATCGTTTGGGAAATGAGTTTACTCCCAGGGTACTTTCTTTGTATACTTTTGACTATACGGGCCAAGCCGGGATTTACGAGAAATCGCGGGTTTTCGTTTGCCGGCGATTAAACTTCTTTTATTCAGCGTCTCATCAAAAATGAAAACACTTTTGAAAACTACAAGTCTCATGCGTTTTAGTGGTGAAAAAATAATTTAAAAAATCCTTCGGGAAATGAGTTTACTCCCTGGGTACTTTCTTTGTATACTTTTCACTATACGATTAAAGTTCCTTTATTCAGCGTCTCATCAAAAATGAAAACATTTTTGAAAACTACAAGTCTCATGCGTTTTAGTGGTGAAAAAAAAATTTAAAAAATCGTTCGGGAAATGAGTTTACACCCTGGGTACTTTCTTTGTATATATTCGACTATACGGGCCAAGCCCCGGATTTACGGGAAAACGCGGGATTTCGTTTGCCGGCGATTAAACTGCTTTTATTCAGCGTCTCATCAAAAATGAAAACATTCTTAAAAACTACAAGTCTCATGCGTTTTAGTGGTGAAAAAGTGATTTAAAAAATCGTTCGGGAATTGAGTTTACTCCCTGGGTACTTTCTTTGTATACTTTTGACTATACGGGCCCAGCCCGGGATTTACGGGAAATCGCGGGTTTTCGTTTGCCGGCGATTAAACTTCTTTTATTCAGCGTCTCATCAAAAATGAAAACATTTTTGAAAACCACAAGTCTCATGCGTTTTAGTGGTGAAAAAATAATTTAAAAAATCGTTAGGGAAATGAGTTTACTCCCTGGGTACTTTCTTTGTATACTTTTGACTATACGGGCCAAGCCGGGATTTACGGGAAATCGCGGGTTTTCGTTTGCCTGCGATTAAACTTCTTTTATTCAGCGTCTCATCAAAAATGAAAACATTTTTAAAAACTACAAGTCTCATGCGTTTTAGTGGTGAAAAAATAATTTAAAAAATCGTTCGGGAAATGAGTTTACTCCCTGGGTACTTTCTTTGTATACTTTTCACTATACGATTAAAGTTCCTTTATTCAGCGTCTCATCAAAAATGAAAACATTTTTGAAAACTACAAGTCTCATGCGTTTTAGTGGTGAAAAAAAAATTTAAAAAATCGTTCGGGAAATGAGTTTACACCCTGGGTACTTTCTTTGTATATATTCGACTATACGGGCCAAGCCCCGGATTTACGGGAAAACGCGGGATTTCGTTTGCCGGCGATTAAACTGCTTTTATTCAGCGTCTCATCAAAAATGAAAACATTCTTAAAAACTACAAGTCTCATGCGTTTTAGTGGTGAAAAAGTGATTTAAAAAATCGTTCGGGAATTGAGTTTACTCCCTGGGTACTTTCTTTGTATACTTTTGACTGTACGGGCCCAGCCCGGGATTTACGGGAAATCGCGGGTTTTCGTTTGCCGGCGATTAAACTTCTTTTATTCAGCGTCTCATCAAAAATGAAAACATTTTTGAAAACCACAAGTCTCATGCGTTTTAGTGGTGAAAAAATAATTTAAAAAATCGTTCGGGAAATGAGTTTACTCCCTGGGTACTTTCTTTGTATACTTTTGACTATACGGGCCAAGCCGGGATTTACGGGAAATCGCGGGTTTTCGTTTGCCTGCGATTAAACTTCTTTTATTCAGCGTCTCATCAAAAATGAAAACATTTTTAAAAACTAGAAGTCTTATGCGTTTTAGTGGTGAAAAAATAATTTAAAAAATCGTTCTTGAAATGAGTTTACTCCCTGGGTACTTTCTTTGTATACTTTTGACTATACGGGCCGAGTTCGGGATTTAGGGAAATCGCAGGTTTTCGTTTGCCGGCGATTAAACTGCTTTTTTTCAGCGTCTCATCAAAAATGAAAACATTTTTGAAAACTACAAGTCTCATGCGTTTTAGTGGTGAAAAAGTGATTTAAAAAATCGTTCGGGAATTGAGTTTACTCCCTGGGTACTTTCTTTGTATACTTTTGACTATACGGGCCCAGCCCGTGATTTACGGGAAATCGCGGGTTTTCGTTTGCCGGCGATTAAACTTCTTTTATTCAGCATCTCATCAAAAATGAAAACATTTTTGAAAACCACAAGTCTCATGCGTTTTAGTGGTGACAAAATAATTTAAAAAATCGTTCGGGAAATGAGTTTACTCCCTGCGTACTTTCTTTGTATACTTTTGACTATACGGGCCAAGCCGGGATTTACGGGGAATGGCGGGTTTTCGTTTGCTGGCGATTAAATTTCTTTTATTCAGCGTCTCATCAAAAATGAAAACATTTTTAAAAACTACAAGTCTCATGGGCTTTAGTGGTGAAATAATAATTTAAAAAATCGTTCGGGAAATGAGTTTACACCCTGGGTACTTTCTTATAATACTTTTGACTATACGGGCCGAGTCCGGGATTTACGGGAAATCGCAGGTTTTCGTCTGCCGGCGATTAAACTTCTTTCATTCAGCGTCTCATCAAAAATGAAAACATTCTTGAAAACTACAAGTCTCATGCGTTTTAGTGGTGAAATAATATTTTAAAAAATCGTTTGGGAAATGAGTTTACTCCCTGGGTACTTTCTTTGTATACTTTTGACTATACGGGCCGAGTTCGGGATTTAGGGAAATCGCAGGTTTTCGTTTGCCGGCGATTAAACTGCTTTTTTTCAGCGTCTCATGAAAAATGAAAACATTTTTGAAAACTACAAGTCTCATGCGTTTTAGTGGTGAAAAAATAATTTAAAAAATCGTTCGGGAAATGAGTTTACTCCCTGGGTACTTTCTTTGTATACTTTTCACTATACGGGCAAAGCCGGGATTTACGGGAAATCGCGGGTTTTCGTTTGCCAGCGATTAAACTTCTTTTATTCAGCGTCTCATCAAAAATGAAAACATTTTTAAAAACTACAAGTCTTATGCGTTTTAGTGGTGAAAAAATAATTTAAAAAATCGTTCTGGAAATGAGTTTACTCACAGGGTACTTTCTTTGTATACATTCGACTATACGGGCCAAGCCCGGGATTTACAGGAAATCGCGGGTTTTCGTTTGCCGGCGATTAAACCTCTTTCATTAAGCGTCTCATCAAAAATGAAAACATTTTTGAAAACTACAAGTCTCATGCGTTTTAGTGGTGAAAAAGTGATTTAAAAAATCGTTCGGGAAATGAGTTTACTCCCTGGGTACTTTCTTTGTATACTTTTGACTGTACGGGCCGAGTCCGGGATTTACGGGAAATCGCGGATTTTCGTTTGCCGGCGATTAAACTTCTTTTATTCAGCATCCCATCAAATATGAAAATATTTTTGAAAACTACAAGTTTCATGCGTTTAGTGGTAAAAAAATAATATAAAAAATCGTTTGGGAAATGAGTTTACTCCCAGGGTACTTTCTTTGTATACTTTTGACTATACGGGCCAAGCCGGGATTTACGAGAAATCGCGGGTTTTCGTTTGCCGGCGATTAAACTTCTTTTATTCAGCGTCTCATCAAAAATGAAAACATTTTTGAAAACTACAAGTCTCATGCGTTTTAGTGGTGAAAAAATAATTTAAAAAATCGTTCGGGAAATGAGTTTACTCCCTGGGTACTTTCTTTGTATACTTTTGACTATACGGGCCAAGCCGGGATTTACGGGAAATCGCGGGTTTTCGTTTGCCTGCGATTAAACTTCTTTTATTCAGCGTCTCATCAAAAATGAAAACATTTTTAAAAACTACAAGTCTTATGCGTTTTAGTGGTGAAAAAATAATTTAAAAAATCGTTCTTGAAATGAGTTTACTCACAGGGTACTTTCTTTGTATACATTCGACTATACGGGCCAAGCCCGGGATTTACAGGAAATCGCGGGTTTTCGTTTGCCGGCGATTAAACCTCTTTCATTAAGCGTCTCATCAAAAATGAAAACATTTTTGAAAACTACAAGTCTCATGCGTTTTAGTGGTGAAAAAGTGATTTAAAAAATCGTTCGGGAAATGAGTTTACTCCCTGGGTACTTTCTTTGTATACTTTTGACTATACGGGCCGAGTCCGGGATTTACGGGAAATCGCGGATTTTCGTTTGCCGGCGATTAAACTTCTTTTATTCAGCATCCCATCAAATATGAAAATATTTTTGAAAACTACAAGTTTCATGCGTTTAGTGGTAAAAAAATAATATAAAAAATCGTTTGGGAAATGAGTTTACTCCCAGGGTACTTTCTTTGTATACTTTTGACTATACGGGCCAAGCCGGGATTTACGAGAAATCGCGGGTTTTCGTTTGCCGGCGATTAAACTTCTTTTATTCAGCGTCTCATCAAAAATGAAAACATTTTTAAAAACTACAAGTCTCATGCGTTTTAGTGGTGAAAAAATAATTTAAAAAATCGTTCGGGAAATGAGTTTACTCCCTGGGTACTTTCTTTGTATACTTTTCACTATACGATTAAAGTTCCTTTATTCAGCGTCTCATCAAAAATGAAAACATTTTTGAAAACTACAAGTCTCATGCGTTTTAGTGGTGAAAAAAAAATTTAAAAAATCGTTCGGGAAATGAGTTTACACCCTGGGTACTTTCTTTGTATATATTCGACTATACGGGCCAAGCCCCGGATTTACGGGAAAACGCGGGATTTCGTTTGCCGGCGATTAAACTGCTTTTATTCAGCGTCTCATCAAAAATGAAAACATTCTTAAAAACTACAAGTCTCATGCGTTTTAGTGGTGAAAAAGTGATTTAAAAAATCGTTCGGGAATTGAGTTTACTCCCTGGGTACTTTCTTTGTATACTTTTGACTATACGGGCCCAGCCCGGGATTTACGGGAAATCGCGGGTTTTCGTTTGCCGGCGATTAAACTTCTTTTATTCAGCGTCTCATCAAAAATGAAAACATTTTTGAAAACCACAAGTCTCATGCGTTTTAGTGGTGAAAAAATAATTTAAAAAATCGTTCGGGAAATGAGTTTACTCCCTGGGTACTTTCTTTGTATACTTTTGACTATACGGGCCAAGCCGGGATTTACGGGAAATCGCGGGTTTTCGTTTGCCTGCGATTAAACTTCTTTTATTCAACGTCTCATCAAAAATGAAAACATTTTTAAAAACTACAAGTCTCATGCGTTTTAGTGGTGAAAAAATAATTTAAAAAATCGTTCGGGAAATGAGTTTACTCCCTGGGTACTTTCTTTGTATACTTTTCACTATACGATTAAAGTTCCTTTATTCAGCGTCTCATCAAAAATGAAAACATTTTTGAAAACTACAAGTCTCATGCGTTTTAGTGGTGAAAAAAAAATTTAAAAAATCGTTCGGGAAATGAGTTTACACCCTGGGTACTTTCTTTGTATATATTCGACTATACGGGCCAAGCCCCGGATTTACGGGAAAACGCGGGATTTCGTTTGCCGGCGATTAAACTGCTTTTATTCAGCGTCTCATCAAAAATGAAAACATTCTTAAAAACTACAAGTCTCATGCGTTTTAGTGGTGAAAAAGTGATTTAAAAAATCGTTCGGGAATTGAGTTTACTCCCTGGGTACTTTCTTTGTATACTTTTGACTATACGGGCCCAGCCCGGGATTTACGGGAAATCGCGGGTTTTCGTTTGCCGGCGATTAAACTGCTTTTATTCAGCGTCTCATCAAAAATGAAAACATTTTTGAAAACCACAAGTCTCATGCGTTTTAGTGGTGAAAAAATAATTTAAAAAATCGTTCGGGAAATGAGTTTACTCCCTGGGTACTTTCTTTGTATACTTTTGACTATACGGGCCGAGTTCGGGATTTAGGGAAATCGCAGGTTTTCGTTTGCCGGCGATTAAACTGCTTTTTTTCAGCGTCTCATCAAAAATAAAAACATTTTTGAAAACTACAAGTCTCATGCGTTTTAGTGGTGAAAAAATAATTTGAAAAATCGTTCGGGAAATGAGTTTACTCCCTGGGTACTTTCTTTGTATACTTTTCACTATACGGGCCAAGCCGGGATTTACGGGAAATCGCGGGTTTTCGTTTGCCAGCGATTAAACTTCTTTTATTCAGCGTCTCATCAAAAATGAAAACATTTTTAAAAACTACAAGTCTTATGCGTTTTAGTGGTGAAAAAATAGTTTTGAAAAATCGTTCTGGAAATGAGTTTACTCACAGGGTACTTTCTTTGTATACATTCGACTATACGGGCCAAGCCCGGGATTTACGGGAAATCGCGGGTTTTCGTTTTCCGGCGATTAAACCTCTTTCATTAAGCGTCTCATCAAAAATGAAAACATTTTTGAAAACTACAAGTCTCATGCGTTTTAGTGGTGAAAAAGTGATTTAAAAAATCGTTCGGGAAATGAGTTTACTCACTGGGTACTTTCTTTGTATACTTTTGACTATACGGGCCGAGTCCGGGATTTACGGGAAATCGCGGATTTTCGTTTGCCGGCGATTAAACGTCTTTTATTCAGCATCCCATCAAATATGAAAATATTTTTAAAAACTACAAGTTTCATGCGTTTAGTGGTAAAAAAATAATATAAAAAATCGTTTGGGAAATGAGTTTACTCCCAGGGTACTTTCTTTGTATACTTTTGACTATACGGGCCAAGCCGGGATTTACGAGAAATCGCGGGTTTTCGTTTGCCGGCGATTAAACTTCTTTTATTCAGCGTCTCATCAAAAATGAAAACATTTTTGAAAACTACAAGTCTCATGCGTTTTAGTGGTGAAAAAATAATTTAAAAAATCGTTCGGGTAATGAGTTTACTTCCTGGGTACTTTCTTTGTATACTTTTGACTATACGGGCCAAGCCGGGATTTACGGGAAATCGCGGGTTTTCGTTTGCCTGCGATTAAACTTCTTTTATTCAGCGTCTCATCAAAAATGAAAACATTTTTAAAAACTACAAGTCTTATGCGTTTTAGTGGTGAAAAAATAATTTAAAAAATCGTTCTTGAAATGAGTTTACTCCCTGGGTACTTTCTTTGTATACTTTTGACTATACGGGCCGAGTTCGGGATTTAGGGAAATCGCAGGTTTTCGTTTGCCGGCGATTAAACTGCTTTTTTTCAGCGTCTCATCAAAAATGAAAACATTTTTGAAAACTACAAGTCTCATCCGTTTTAGTGGTGAAAAAATAATTTGAAAAATCGTTCGGGAAATGAGTTTACTCCCTGGGTACTTTCTTTGTATACTTTTCACTATACGGGCCAAGCCAAGATTTACGGGAAATCGCGGGTTTTCGTTTGCCAGCGATTAAACTTCTTTTATTCAGCGTCTCATCAAAAATGAAAACATTTTTAAAAACTACAAGTCTTAT
This sequence comes from Hydractinia symbiolongicarpus, assembly GCF_029227915.1. Classification (NCBI taxonomy): domain Eukaryota; kingdom Metazoa; phylum Cnidaria; class Hydrozoa; order Anthoathecata; family Hydractiniidae; genus Hydractinia; species Hydractinia symbiolongicarpus. The sequence continues at coordinate 4,308,517 of NC_079880.1, read as the reverse complement.
GCGTTTTAGTGGTGAAAAAATAGTTTTGAAAAATCGTTCTGGAAATGAGTTTACTCACAGGGTACTTTCTTTGTATACATTCGACTATACGGGCCAAGCCCGGGATTTACGGGAAATCGCGGGTTTTCGTTTTCCGGCGATTAAACCTCTTTCATTAAGCGTCTCATCAAAAATGAAAACATTTTTGAAAACTACAAGTCTCATGCGTTTTAGTGGTGAAAAAGTGATTTAAAAAATCGTTCGGGAAATGAGTTTACTCACTGGGTACTTTCTTTGTATACTTTTGACTATACGGGCCGAGTCCGGGATTTACGGGAAATCGCGGATTTTCGTTTGCCGGCGATTAAACGTCTTTTATTCAGCATCCCATCAAATATGAAAATATTTTTAAAAACTACAAGTTTCATGCGTTTAGTGGTAAAAAAATAATATAAAAAATCGTTTGGGAAATGAGTTTACTCCCAGGGTACTTTCTTTGTATACTTTTGACTATACGGGCCAAGCCGGGATTTACGAGAAATCGCGGGTTTTCGTTTGCCGGCGATTAAACTTCTTTTATTCAGCGTCTCATCAAAAATGAAAACATTTTTGAAAACTACAAGTCTCATGCGTTTTAGTGGTGAAAAAATAATTTAAAAAATCGTTCGGGAAATGAGTTTACTCCCTGGGTACTTTCTTTGTATACTTTTCACTATACGATTAAAGTTCCTTTATTCAGCGTCTCATCAAAAATGAAAACATTTTTGAAAACTACAAGTCTCATGCGTTTTAGTGGTGAAAAAAAAATTTAAAAAATCGTTCTGGAAATGAGTTTACACCCTGGGTACTTTCTTTGTATATATTCGACTATACGGGCCAAGCCCCGGATTTACGGGAAAACGCGGGATTTCGTTTGCCGGCGATTAAACTGCTTTTATTCAGCGTCTCATCAAAAATGAAAACATTCTTAAAAACTACAAGTCTCATGCGTTTTAGTGGTGAGAAAGTGATTTAAAAAATCGTTCGGGAATTGAGTTTACTCCCTGGGTACTTTCTTTGTATACTTTTGACTATACGGGCCCAGCCCGGGATTTACGGGAAATCGCGGGTTTTCGTTTGCCGGCGATTAAACTTCTTTTATTCAGCGTCTCATCAAAAATGAAAACATTTTTGAAAACCACAAGTCTCATGCGTTTTAGTGGTGAAAAAATAATTTAAAAAATCGTTCGGGAAATGAGTTTACTCCCTGGGTACTTTCTTTGTATACTTTTGACTATACGGGCCAAGCCGGGATTTACGGGAAATCGCGGGTTTTCGTTTGCCTTCGATTAAACTTCTTTTATTCAGCGTCTCATCAAAAATGAAAACATTTTTAAAAACTACAAGTCTTATGCGTTTTAGTGGTGAAAAAATAATTTAAAAAATCGTTCTTGAAATGAGTTTACTCCCTGGGTACTTTCTTTGTATACTTTTGACTATACGGGCCGAGTTCGGGATTTAGGGAAATCGCAGGTTTTCGTTTGCCGGCGATTAAACTGCTTTTTTTCAGCGTCTCATCAAAAATGAAAACATTTTTGAAAACTACAAGTCTCATGCGTTTTAGTGGTGAAAAAATAATTTGAAAAATCGTTCGGGAAATGAGTTTACTCCCTGGGTACTTTCTTTGTATACTTTTCACTATACAGGCCAAGCCGGGATTTACGGGAAATCGCGGGTTTTCGTTTGCCAGCGATTAAACTTCTTTTATTCAGCGTCTCATCAAAAATGAAAACATTTTTAAAAACTACAAGTCTTATGCGTTTTAGTGGTGAAAAAATAGTTTTGAAAAATCGTTCTGGAAATGAGTTTACTCACAGGGTACTTTCTTTGTATACATTCGACTATACGGGCCAAGCCCGGGATTTACGGGAAATCGCGGGTTTTCGTTTTCCGGCGATTAAACCTCTTTCATTAAGCGTCTCATCAAAAATGAAAACATTTTTGAAAACTACAAGTCTCATGCGTTTTAGTGGTGAAAAAAAAATTTAAAAAATCGTTTGCGAAATGAGTTTACTCCCTGGGTACTTTCTTTGTATACATTCGACTATACGGGCCAAGCCCCGGATTTACGGGAAAACGCGGGATTTCGTTTGCCGGCGATTAAACCTCTTTCATTAAGCGTCTCATCAAAAATGAAAACATTTTTGAAAACTACAAGTCTCATGCGTTTTAGTGGTGAAAAAATAATTTAAAAAATTGTTCGGGAAATGAGTTTACTCCCTGGGTACTTTCTTTGTATACTTTTGACTATACGGGCCGAGTCCGGGATTTACGGGAAATCGCGGATTTTTGTTTGTTGGCGATTAAACTTCTTTTATTCAGCATCCCATCAAATATGAAAATATTTTTGAAAACTACAAGTTTCATGCGTTTAGTGGTAAAAAAATAATATAAAAAATCGTTCGGGAAATGAGTTTACTCCCTGGGTACTTTCTTTGTATACTTTTGACTATACGGGCCAAGCCCGGGATTTACGGGAAATTGCGGGTTTTCGTTTGCCGGCGATTAAATTTCTTTTATTCAGCGTCCCATCAAATATGAAAATATTTTTAAAAACTACAAGTCTTATGCGTTTTAGTGGTGAAAATATATTTTAAAAAATCGTTTTGGAAATGAGTTTACTCACAGGGTACTTTCTTTGTATACATTCGACTATACGTGCCAAGCCCGGGATTTACGGGAAATCGCGGGTTTTCGTTTGCCGGCGATTAAACTGCTTTTATTCAGCGTCTCATCAAAAATGAAAACATTCTTGAAAACTACTAGTCTCATGCGTTTTAGTGGTGAAATAATAATTTAAAAAATCGTTTGGGAAATGAGTTTACTCCCTGGGTACTTTCTTTGTATATTTTTGACTATACAGGCCGAGTCCAGGATTTACGGGAAATCGCAGGTTTTCGTTTGCCGGCGATTAAACTTCTTTTATTCAGCGTCTCATCAAAAATGAAAACATTTTTAAAAACTACAAGTCTCATGCGTTTTAGTGGTGAAAAAGTAATTTAAAAAATCGTTCGGAAAATGAGTGTACTCCCTGGGTACTTTCTTTGTATACTTTTGATTATACGGGCCAAGCCCGGGATTTACGGGAAATCGCGGGTTTTCGTTTGCCGGCGATTAAACTTCTTTTAATCAGCGTCTCATCAAAAATGAAAACATTTTTGAAAACTACAAGTCTCATGCGTTTTAGTGGTGAAAAAATAATTTAAAAAATCGTTCGGGAAATGAGTTTACTCCCTGGGTACTTTCTTTGTATACTTTTCACTATACGGTCCAAGCCGGGATTTACGGGAAATCGCGGGTTTTCGTTTGCCGGCGATTAAACTTCTTTTATTCAGCGTCTCATCAAAAATGAAAACATTTTTAAAAACTACAAGTCTTATGCGTTTTAGTGGTGAAAAAATAATTTAAAAAATCGTTCTGGAAATGAGTTTACTCACAGGGTACTTTCTTTGTATACATTAGACTATACGGGCCAAGCCCGGGATTTACGGGAAATCGCGGGTTTTCGTTTTCCGGCGATTAAACCTCTTTCATTAAGCGTCTCATCAAAAATGAAAACATTTTTGAAAACTACAAGTCTCATGCGTTTTAGTGGTGAAAAAAAAATTTAAAAAATCGTTCGGGAAATGAGTTTACACCCTGGGTACTTTCTTTGTATATATTCGAATATACGGGCCAAGCCCCGGATTTACGGGAAATCGTAGGTTTTTGTTTGCCGGCGATTAAACTTCTTTTATTCAGCGTCTCATCAAAAATGAAAACATTTTTAAAAACTACAAGTCTCATGCGTTTTAGTGGTGAAAAAGTGATTTAAAAAATCGTTCGGGAATTGAGTTTACTCCCTGGGTACTATTTTTGTATACTTTTGACTATACGGGCCAAGCCCGGGATTTACGGGAAATCGCGGGTTTTCGTTTGCCGGCGATTAAACTTCTTTTATTCAGCGTCTCATCAAAAATGAAAACATTTTTGAAAACTACAAGTCTCATGCGTTTTAGTGGTGAAAAAATAATTTAAAAAATCGTTCGGGAAATGAGTTTACTCCCTGGGTACTTTCTTTGTATATTTTTGACTATACGGGCCAAGCCGGGATTTACAAGAAATCTCGGGTTTTCGTTTGCCTGCGATTAAACTTCTTTTATTCAGCGTCTCATCAAAAATGAAAACATTTTTAAAAACTACAAATCTTATGCGTTTTAGTGATGAAAAAATAATTTAAAAAATCGTTCTGGAAATGAGTTTACTCCCTGGGTACTTTCTTTGTATACTTTTGACTATACGGGCCAAGTTCGGGATTTAGGGAAATCGCAGGTTTTCGTTTGCCGGCGTTTAAACTGATTTTTTTCAGCGTCTCATCAAAAATGAAAACATTTTTAAAAACTACAAGTCTCATGCGTTTTAGTGGTGAAAAAGTAATTTAAAAAATCGTTCGGGAAATGAGTTTACTCCCTGGGTACTTTCTTTGTATACATTCGACTATACGGGCCAAGCCCGGGATTTACGGGAAATCGCGGGTTTTCGTTTTCCGGCGATTAAACCTCTTTCATTAAGCGTCTCATCAAAAATGAAAACATTTTTGAAAACTACAAGTCTCATGCGTTTTAGTGGTGAAAAAAAAATTTAAAAAATCGTTTGCGAAATGAGTTTACTCCCAGGGTACTTTCTTTGTATACATTCGACTATACGGGCCAAGCCCCGGATTTACGGGAAATCGCGGGTTTTTGTTTGCCGGCGATTAAACTGCTTTTATTTAGCGTCTCATCAAAAATGAAAACATTCTTGAAAACTACTAGTCTCATGCGTTTTAGTGGTGAAATAATAATTTAAAAAATCGTTTGGGAAATGAGTTTACTCCCTGGGTACTTTCTTTGTATGTTTTTGACTATACGGGCCGAGTCCAGGATTTACGGGAAATCGCAGGTTTTCGTTTGCCGGCGATTAAACTTCTTTTATTCAGCGTCTCATCAAAAATGAAAACCTTTTTAAAAACTACAAGTCTCATGCGTTTTAGTGGTGAAAAAGTAATTTAAAAAATCGTTCGGAAAATGAGTTTACTCCCTGGGTACTTTCTTTGTATACTTTTGATTATACGGGCCAAGCCCGGGATTTACGGGAAATCGCGGGTTTTCGTTTGCCGGCGATTAAACTTCTTTTAATCAGCGTCTCATCAAAAATGAAAACATTTTTGAAAACTACAAGTCTCATGCGTTTTAGTGGTGAAAAAATAATTTAAAAAATCGTTCGGGAAATGAGTTTACTCCCTGGGTACTTTCTTTGTATACTTTTCACTATACGGTCCAAGCCGGGATTTACGGGAAATCGCGGGTTTTCGTTTGCCGGCGATTAAACTTCTTTTATTCAGCGTCTCATCAAAAATGAAAACATTTTTAAAAACTACAAGTCTTATGCGTTTTAGTGGTGAAAAAATAATTTAAAAAATCGTTCTGGAAATGAGTTTACTCACAGGGTACTTTCTTTGTATACATTAGACTATACGGGCCAAGCCCGGGATTTACGGGAAATCGCGGGTTTTCGTTTTCCGGCGATTAAACCTCTTTCATTAAGCGTCTCATCAAAAATGAAAACATTTTTGAAAACTACAAGTCTCATGCGTTTTAGTGGTGAAAAAAAAATTTAAAAAATCGTTCGGGAAATGAGTTTACACCCTGGGTACTTTCTTTGTATATATTCGAATATACGGGCCAAGCCCCGGATTTACGGGAAATCGTAGGTTTTTGTTTGCCGGCGATTAAACTTCTTTTTTTCAGCGTTTTAGTGGTGAAAAAGTGATTTAAAAAATCGTTCGGGAATTGAGTTTACTCCCTGGGTACTTTCTTTGTATACTTTTGACTATACGGGCCCAGCCCGGGATTTACGGGAAATCGCGGGTTTTCGTTTGCCGGCGATTAAACTTCTTTTATTCAGCGTCTCATCAAAAATGAAAACATTTTTGAAAACCACAAGTCTCATGCGTTTTAGTGGTGAAAAAATAATTTAAAAAATCGTTCGGGAAATGAGTTTACTCCCTGGGTACTTTCTTTGTATACTTTTGACTATACGGGCCAAGCCGGGATTTACGGGAAATCGCGGGTTTTCGTTTGCCGGCGATTAAACTTCTTTTATTCAGCGTCTCATCAAAAATGAAAACATTTTTAAAAACTACAAGTCTTATGCGTTTTAGTGGTGAAAAAATAATTTAAAAAATCGTTCTGGAAATGAGTTTACTCACAGGGTACTTTCTTTGTATACATTAGACTATACGGGCCAAGCCCGGGATTTACGGGAAATCGCGGGTTTTCGTTTTCCGGCGATTAAACCTCTTTCATTAAGCGTCTCATCAAAAATGAAAACATTTTTGAAAACTACAAGTCTCATGCGTTTTAGTGGTGAAAAAAAAATTTAAAAAATCGTTCGGGAAATGAGTTTACACCCTGGGTACTTTCTTTGTATATATTCGAATATACGGGCCAAGGCCCGGATTTACGGGAAATCGTAGGTTTTTGTTTGCCGGCGATTAAACTTCTTTTTTTCAGCGTTTTAGTGGTGAAAAAGTGATTTAAAAAATCGTTCGGGAATTGAGTTTACTCCCTGGGTACTTTCTTTGTATACTTTTGACTATACGGGCCCAGCCCGGGATTTACGGGAAATCGCGGGTTTTCGTTTGCCGGCGATTAAACTTCTTTTATTCAGCGTCTCATCAAAAATGAAAACATTTTTGAAAACCACAAGTCTCATGCGTTTTAGTGGTGAAAAAATAATTTAAAAAATCGTTCGGGAAATGAGTTTACTCCCTGGGTACTTTCTTTGTATACTTTTGACTATACGGGCCAAGCCGGGATTTACGGGAAATCGCGGGTTTTCGTTTGCCTGCGATTAAACTTCTTTTATTCAGCGTCTCATCAAAAATGAAAACATTTTTAAAAACTACAAGTCTTATGCGTTTTAGTGGTGAAAAAATAATTTAAAAAATCGTTCTTGAAATGAGTTTACTCCCTGGGTACTTTCTTTGTATACTTTTGACTATACGGGCCGAGTTCGGGATTTAGGGAAATCGCAAGTTTTCGTTTGCCGGCGATTAAACTGCATTTTTTCAGCGTCTCATCAAAAATGAAAACATTTTTGAAAACTACAAGTCTCATGCGTTTTAGTGGTGAAAAAATAATTTGAAAAATCGTTCGGGAAATGAGTTTACTCCCTGGGTACTTTCTTTGTATACTTTTCACTATACGGGCCAAGCCGGGATTTACGGGAAATCGCGGGTTTTCGTTTGCCGGCGATTAAACTTCTTTTATTCAGCGTCTCATCAAAAATGAAAACATTTTTGAAAACTACAAGTCTCATGCGTTTTAGTGGTGAAAAAATAATTTAAAAAATCGTTCGGGAAATGAGTTTACTCCCTGGGTACTTTCTTTGTATACTTTTCACTATACGGGCAAAGCCGGGATTTACGGGAAATCGCGGGTTTTCGTTTGCCAGCGATTAAACTTCTTTTATTCAGCGTCTCATCAAAAATGAAAACATTTTAAAAAACTACAAGTCTTATGCGTTTTAGTGGTGAAAAAATAATTTAAAAAATCGTTCTTGAAATGAGTTTACTCCCTGGGTACTTTCTTTGTATACTTTTGACTATACGGGCCGAGTTCGGGATTTAGGGAAATCGCAGGTTTTCGTTTGCCGGCGATTAAACTGCTTTTTTTCAGCGTCTCATCAAAAATGAAAACATTTTTGAAAACTACAAGTCTCATGCGTTTTAGTGGTGAAAAAATAATTTAAAAAATCGTTCGGGAAATGAGTTTACTCCCTGGGTACTTTCTTTGTATACTTTTCACTATACGGGCAAAGCCGGGATTTACGGGAAATCGCGGGTTTTCGTTTGCCAGCGATTAAACTTCTTTTATTCAGCGTCTCATCAAAAATGAAAACATTTTAAAAAACTACAAGTCTTATGCGTTTTAGTGGTGAAAAAATAATTTAAAAAATCGTTCTGGAAATGAGTTTACTCACAGGGTACTTTCTTTGTATACATTCGACTATACGGGCCAAGCCCGGGATTTACGGGAAATCGCGGGTTTTCGTTTGCCGGCGATTAAACCTCTTTCATTAAGCGTCTCATCAAAAATGAAAACATTTTTGAAAACTGCAAGTCTCATGCGTTTTAGTGGTGAAAAAGTGATTTAAAAAATCGTTCGGGAAATGAGTTTACTCCCTGGGTACTTTCTTTGTATACTTTTGACTATACGGGCCGAGTCCGGGATTTACGGGAAATCGCGGATTTTCGTTTGCCGGCGATTAAACTTCTTTTATTCAGCATTTCATCAAATATGAAAATATTTTTGAAAACTACAAGTTTCATGCGTTTAGTGGTAAAAAAATAATATAAAAAATCGTTTGGGAAATGAGTTTACTCCCAGGGTACTTTCTTTGTATACTTTTGACTATACGGGCCAAGCCGGGATTTACGGGAAATCGCGGGATTTCGTTTGCCGGCGATTAAACTGCTTTTATTCAGCGTCTCATCAAAAATGAAAACATTTTTGAAAACTACAAGTCTCATGCGTTTTAGTGGTGAAAAAAAAATTTAAAAAATCGTTCGGGAAATGAGTTTACACCCTGGGTACTTTCTTTGTATACTTTTGACTATACGGGCCAAGCCGGGATTTACGGGAAATCGCGGGTTTTCGTTTGCCTGCGATTAAACTTCTTTTATTCAGCGTCTCATCAAAAATGAAAACATTTTTAAAAACTACAAGTCTTATGCGTTTTAGTGGTGAAAAAATAATTTAAAAAATCGTTCTTGAAATGAGTTTACTCCCTGGGTACTTTCTTTGTATACTTTTGACTATACGGGCCGAGTTCGGGATTTAGGGAAATCGCAAGTTTTCGTTTGCCGGCGATTAAACTGCTTTTTTTCAGCGTCTCATCAAAAATGAAAACATTTTTGAAAACTACAAGTCTCATGCGTTTTAGTGGTGAAAAAATAATTTGAAAAATCGTTCGGGAAATGAGTTTACTCCCTGGGTACTTTCTTTGTATACTTTTCACTATACGGGCCAAGCCGGGATTTACGGGAAATCGCGGGTTTTCGTTTGCCAGCGATTAAACTTCTTTTATTCAGCGTCTCATCAAAAATGAAAACATTTTTAAAAACTACAAGTCTTATGCGTTTTAGTGGTGAAAAAATAATTTTGAAAAATCGTTCTGGAAATGAGTTTACTCACAGGGTACTTTCTTTGTATACATTCGACTATACGGGCCAAGCCCGGGATTTACGGGAAATCGCGGGTTTTCGTTTTCCGGCGATTAAACCTCTTTCATTAAGCGTCTCATCAAAAATGAAAACATTTTTGAAAACTACAAGTCTCATGCGTTTTAGTGGTGAAAAAAAAATTTAAAAAATCGTTTGCGAAATGAGTTTACTCCCTGGGTACTTTCTTTGTATACATTCGACTATACGGGCCAAGCCCCGGATTTACGGGAAAACGCGGGATTTCGTTTGCCGGCGATTAAACCTCTTTCATTAAGCGTCTCATCAAAAATGAAAACATTTTTGAAAACTACAAGTCTCATGCGTTTTAGTGGTGAAAAAATAATTTAAAAAATCGTTCGGGAAATGAGTTTACTCCCTGGGTACTTTCTTTGTATACTTTTGACTATACGGGCCGAGTCCGGGATTTACGGGAAATCGCGGATTTTCGTTTGTTGGCGATTAAACTTCTTTTATTCAGCATCCCATCAAATATGAAAATATT